>NC_135649.1:13750000-15000000 GCF_053574225.1 Canis aureus
GAGACAGAGAAACAGACTCCCTGTTGAGTGCAGAGCCCCACTTGGGGCTCGATCTCATGAACCTGAAATCATGACCTGAGCTGAAATCGAGTCAGATGCTTAACTGACTGAGCTACCCAGGTGCCCCTCTTCGCGAAAGCTTCTAAATAACAAATCTAATTTATTCATATTATTCTTATTCTTCACTATGCATATTATCTATTTTGTATTGTGTGAGTTTTGGTAGTTTGTATTTCTCAAGGAATTGGTCAGGTTTCATCCCTCTTTTTGAATTTATGTCAGTAGAGTTGTTTATAGTATTGCATTACTATTCTTTAATGGCTGAAGGATCTCTGGTAATATCCCCCGTTTAATATCTGATATTGGTAAATTGTATCTTCTCTCTTTTTGTCTTTTTCAGTCTTGCTAGAGCATTGTCAATTTTATTGAAAATTCCAAAGAATTCTTTTTTTGTTTTGTTGATTTTCTCTATTGCTTTTTTATTTTAAATTTCATTTATTTCTGCTCTTATTTCATTTCTTGTACTTGCCTTGGATTTATTTTATTCTTTCTCTAGTTTATTTGAGGTGGTCACTTAGACTATTGAGTTGAGGTCCTTCCTCCTTCCTATTTTAAGTAGTCAGTGCTATAAATTTCTCTCTCAGCAACAATTCTGTATAGATCTGCTAATCTTCTTGCTGCTGTTCATTTGTTATATTGTGGTTTTTTAGGAGATTCCTATTTTAATGGCGCCCTCTTCTGTCAGCATAACAAAGTCTAGATATTTAATAAATTGGTGTTTTTGGTTCTGTGATGGGGGAAAATCCATGCGCTCTCTGATTTTGTGGTTCTGTGTCGTCATGTTAGCTTTCTTTTCCCCTTCACCACTCATTTGACAAAGGGTTATTCTCCGTTGCTTTTTCCTTTTTTTTCTTTCCCAGAATCTATGTGTTTCAAAGATGGCCCCTTCAAATCACACGCTTGTAAGTTTCTTTCCTGTAGTTTATGCTCTGTTCTACCTACCTGGTTTAAAAAATTTAGGGTGAGGGCAGCACTGATGGCCCAGTGGTTTAGCACCGCCTTAGCCTGGGCTGTGATCCTGGAGACCTGGGATCAGGTCCCATGTCGGGCTCCCTGCATAGAGCCTGCTTCTCCCTCTGCCTCTCTCTCTCTCTCTCTCTCTCTCTCTCTCTCTCTGTCATGAATAAATAAATAAAATAAAATAATTTAGGGTGAACTTGGTCTTACCTGTGGTGGATTTTATATAACTTTAGGCTTTTTAGCTATCTTCCTTCTTCTGTTTTTCCCTCAGGTTTTCTCAATCATCCTTGCTCAAAACCTTGTAAGAAGGCAGGTGGAATGGCAAGGAAACATGAGACATAACACTATAATTTTGTGTTATCTCTCCTTTTACTTATTTTGAAGTTTGCATATTCTTTTTCTTCAAGTTTAGGGGTGAGGGCATGGTTTTGTGTAGTTTTATTTTTCTCTTCTTTTTGTTCTATATTGCTTTTGGAAGAAATGTTGAAATATTGGGCCTTAGGTGGATGCCATTGTTGCCAGCTACCCAGAAATTCTCCATCATACAGAAGTCTAATAATAGATGTTATTTATGGTGACTACAAGTGTTTTTTAGTATAAAGATATTTATACTAGGAAAGATGTCGGAGATAATGTATAACTTTCCCAGGGCCAAGCTAATGTTTCTCTCTTTTATCCTGTTTTCAACCTCAGTGTTTTGTTTGGAATACAAATGCCTCCCCTCTTCTCCCAACTACCAGCACTAAATATGAAACACCAAGATTCTAATATGTAAATTATTTCCATTTTTATCTCCAGTATAATATGAATTTCAGGAGTAAACTGCAGTAGAGCCTATCATTCTTAGTTGAGAGCATTGAGTTAGATTAGAAGAGATAACATATCCAAGAGTTTGTTCAAAGATTCGTACATTTAGATACCAATCTCTTCATACTCCCTGGTTACCTTTGGGAAGACCTTACTTGTTAAAAGTGTGACAGATAAAAATAGATTTCCTTATGATATCTGTTTTTAAGACATTATGCTTCCAAAATACATGTTCATGAATAACATTTCTAATTAAGGTTTAGCAGCCAAGTTCTCTCATGCATCTTTTTCAGAAAGTATGACATTGGAATCAATATAGCAGAGTGGTTGAGGTGTGTGATTCTCAGAGCCAGAATGCCTGGATGAACATCCAAGTTCTGCCATTTTATAAACGTGTGAGCAAGTTACTAAAAACCTCAGTACCTCCTGTTTTCTCACCTAGAAAATGGAGGTAGTGGGTGCCTGGGTGGCTCAGTCAGTTAAGCATCTGATTCTTGATTTTGGTTCAGGTTATGATCTCAGGGTCGTGAGACTGAGCCTCACGTCAGCCTCCATGCTGGGCATGGAGCCTGCTTAAGACTCTCTCTCCCTCTTCCTTTGCCCCTCTCCCAACCTCTTTCTCTGTCTTTAAAAAAAATGGAGGTAGTAACAGTACCTACATTACCGCATAGTAGGGAGGATTAAGTGAATTAATACATGTAAGGCACCTAAAGCAGTGCATAACATAGTAAATTCATGTAAGTGCGATATTTATCATATAACTTAGTTTTACTAGTATTTTTTACTAGTTTTTTTTAAAGATTTTATTTATTTGAGAGAGAGAGCATGAGCAGGGTCGGGGAGCAGGGCAGAGGGAGAGGGAGAAGCAGGCTCCCCATTGAGCAGGGAGCCTGACTCAAGGCTAGATCCCTGGACTCTGAGCCAAAGGCAGATGCTTAACTGACTGAACCACCCAGGTGCCCCAATTTTACTGGTATTTTTAATGGCCATATCAATTATCTGTTGTTGCATTAAAATTTTTCATAATTTCACAGCTTTAAACAACATCCATTTATTATCTCACCATTTTTGTAGGTCAGGGTAGGTACTGCTTAACCGGGTCCTCTGCCTCAGAGTTTCACACAAAGCTGCAATGAAGGTGTTGATCTGGGCTTAGGTTCCCTTCTGAAGGATAACTAGAAAAAGATCTGCTCCAAACTCATGAGTGTTAGCAAGATTCATTTCTTTATCATTGTCTGTGGGACTGAGAACCCAGTTTCAAGCTAGGCTATTGGCGAGAAGCCATTTTAAGTTCCTTGGACTCCTCAACATGGCAACTTGCTTCATCAAAGCCAGAAACGTAGAGTCAGCTAGAAAGACAGAGGTTACAATCTCTTGTACCCTAATCACAAAAGTAATATCTCATCACTGTGTCATTTTCTATTGGTTAGAAATAAGTCACTTAAGCCAGCCCACACACAAGGGGAGTGACTACCTGGACAGGGATCACTGGGGGCCATCTTAGAGTCTGTTGACCACACATCTAAAAAAGAAAGTACAGTATTTTCTGAAGGTTTTATTTTTTTAAGATTTTATTTATTTATTCATGAGAGACACACACAGAGAGAGAGAGAGAGGCAGAGACACAGGCAGAGGGAGAAGTAGGCTCCATGCAGGGAGCCCAACGCGGGACTCGATCCTGGGTCTCCAGGATCAGGCCCTGGGCTGATGGTGGTGCTAAACTGCTGAGCTACAGGAGCTTCCCTGAAGGTTTTATTTTAAAGTCATCTCTACACTCAACATGGGGCTCAAACTCACAACCCCAAGATCAAGAGCCACATGCTCCATTGACCTAGCAAGGCAGGCACCCAAAAAAGAAAGTGCAGTATGGGAGAGATGTTTCAGAATATTGATTCTGTAATCAGCTTTACTCAAATTTAAGTGTTGAGTAACTTGAGCAGGTTACTTAATCCCTGGTCTCAGTTTCCTCATTTTTAACATGAAGTAATAATAGTACTTGGGAGATACTTTGGGAAGGATGAAATATGAATATCTAAATATTTATCTTCCTTTGAACTTATTGAGTACTTAATAAATATTAGTTAATATTATTCCAAAGCTAACAGGAATAGATATTTACCTTAACCGGCTAGTGTATTCTTGCTGCTAAACAGCTCATCAGATAGGGCTTGAGAAAAATGGACAAAAACAAACCAGCATTACAAAATTGTTACTCTCCTCTGTTAATTATAATTTGGAAAAGTGTCACTTCTGTATAAACCCTCCGCTGGGTTACAAGGTTTTTTTTAAAGGTGCTTCAATACTCAGAACCAGATTAATAATGACACTTAGAACTCAACTCCACACATCAGCTATATCTCAACTCTAACCCAGCCATAGCATCTGCTACATATGTATAGATTAAGACTTTTAATTGCATTATTAGTATATTTTCTTTATTTAACTAAATACAGTTCAATATGCCATTATTGAAAGGGCCAATCCCTTTGCTGGACACTTGAGGACACAGTTCCTAACCTCAAGGAGCTCAGAGTCTCCATGGAGAGAAAGATAAACATGGGATAATAATTCAGTGTAATACACACTGAGGCAGAAGTCAGCATAAGGTTATATGGGAACACAGAGGAGGAGGATTAACCTAAATTAGGTGAGCCAGGAAATACTTCCTCAACAAGGGGAGATACCTGACCTGAGGCTTAAAATATGGGTGAGGAAGGATCTTCTCAGCAGGGGATATAAGAGGTGAAATAGAAATATTCTTGCTTTCAGTTTCATAGTCCAGTGGGGGAGATGAACTCACAAAAAGGTAATGTGATGAAATGCTGCAAGAGTATAGGAAAGCATATTCTGACTGGGATGAAGGGTGGTCAGCAAAGGGCTCATAGAGGAGGAGAGAGCTGAGCCAGACTTTAAGGATGGAAAATTGTATTGGTGTTTGTTTGATCTTCAAGTTTTCTCCATTGCTACTTCCAGCATTAAGTGAAATTTTCCAGGTTGGGACCATTTTATTTTTTGCTCAATCACCCTTCATTATCCACATGTGATTAAAGAAATAGCTGACTGGAAATTAGAACATTAGAACTATGTACTTGCATTACACCTTGGCTGTCTCCTGACTTATTACATCAAGGTATGTCCATATACTGCCTGAATAATGGCAGTATTTATATTAATAATAGTAATAGTCTAACATTTGTATAATGTATTCCAGTATTCCAGTTTAGAAACATTTTATAGACGTTACATTTACAAATTAATTATATTTCAGACATACAGAAAAATGCTGCAAATGGAAAAATAGCCACCTATAATCATACCACCTAATTAACTGGATGTTACCGTTTTACTTTTTTTTTGCTTTGACTCTCTCTCACTTTATGAAATAATGTAAAACAGACACATAAATCAACGGAATAGAATAGAGAGCCCAGAAAAAACCCAAGCATATATGGTCAATTAATCTATGACAAAGAAGGCAAGAATATACAATGGAAGAAAGGCTGCCTCTTCAATAAATGGTGTTGGGAATATCGGACAGTACATGCAGAAGAATGAAACTGGACCACTATCTTATACCATGTAAAAAAAATAATAAACTAAAATAGACTAAAGATTTGAATGTAAGACCTGACACTATAAAACTCCTGAAAGAAAACAAAGGCAGTGAGCTCTTTGACATCAGTCTCAACAATATTTTTTGGACCAGTCTCCTCAGGCAAGGGTAACAAAAGCTAAAATAAATGGGATTACGTTAAACTAAAAAGCTTCTCCACAGCAAAAGAAACCATCAATGAAATGAAAACACAACCTACTGAATGGGAAAGCGTATTTGCAAGTCACACATCCAATAAGAGGTTCATATATAAAATATATAAAGAACTTAAACAGCTTAATATCAAAAGAACAATCCAATTAAAAATGGGCAGAGGACATGAATAGACATTTTTCCAAGAAGATATACAGATGGCCAGCAGGCACATGAAAAGATGCTCAGTATCACTAATCACCAGAGAAACGCAAATCAAAACCACAATGAGCTATCACCTCACACCTGTCAGATTGGCTGTTATCAAAAATAGAAAAAATAACTAGTGTTGACAAAAATGTGGAGAAAAGGCAACGCTCCCACACTGTTGGTGGGAATATAAAGTGATGCAGCCACTATGAAAAACAGTATGGAGGGCAGCCCAGGTGGCTCAGCGGTTTAGCACCGCCTTCAGCCCAGGACATGATCCTGGGGACCCGGGATGGAGTCCCACGTCGAGCTCCCAGCATGGGGCCTGCTTCTCCCACTGCCTGTGTCTCTGCCTCTCCCTCTCTCTGTATGTCTCTCATGAATAAATAAATAAAATATTTTTTAAAAAAACAGTATGGAGCTTCCTCAAATAGTTAAAAAATAACTATCATATGATCTGGCAATTCCACTTCTGGGTATCTATCTGAAGAAAACAAAAACACCAATATGAAGAGATATATGCACCTCTGTGTTCACTGCAGCATCATTAACAATAACCAAGCTATGGAAACAACCTAAGTCTCTATCAATAGATGAATGGATAAAGTAGATGTGGGACACACACACACACACACACACACACACACTGGAATATTACACACCTCCAATAAAGAATGAAATCTTGCCATTTGTGACAACATGGATATGGACCTAGAGAATATTATGCTAAGTAAGTCAAAGAAAGACAAATACTGTATGATTTCACTTACATATGGAATCTAATAAATAAAAGAAACAAGTAAACAAAACAAAACAGAAGCAGACTCAGACGAAAGAAACTGTTGACTACCAGAGTGGGGAGGGGGCTGGGGGTGGGCAAAATAAGTGAAGGACATCAAGAGGTACAAACTTCCAGATAAAAAATAAATAAATCATGGGAATGTAATGTATAGCATAGAGAATACAGTTGATTCTTGAATAACAAGGGTTTGAACCGCATGGGTCCACTTACACATGAATTTCTTTTCAATAAATATACCGAAAATTTTTCTGGAGATTTGTGTCAATTTGAAGAAACTCGCAGAAAAAATTAAGAAAGGTGGGGGAAGAGTGAAACAGATATAGGTGATTAAAAGTATACTTATTGAACAGTGAGTAATGTATAGAAATGTTGAATCGTTATATTGTACACCTGAAACAAATGTAACACTATGTTTATTAAGAAGCAGTATTAAATTGTAACTGCATAAAATTCACAGTACTGGGCAGCCTGGGTGGCTCAGCAGTTTGGCGCCTGCCTTCGGCCCAGGGCGTGATCCTGGAGACCCAGGATCGAGTCCTGCATCAGGCTCCCTGCTTGGAGTCTGCTTTTCCCTCTGCCTGTGTCTCTGCCTCTGTGTGTGTGTGTGTGTGTGTGTGTGTGTGTGTGTGTCTGTCTGTCTGTCTCATGAATAAATAAATAAAATCTTTAAAAAAATTCACAGTACTACATGCTGTACTACTGTAACAATTTCATAGTCACCTCCTGTTGCTATTGTGGTGACCTCAAATGTTTTTTTTTAATCTTTATTTATTTATGATAGTCACACAGAGAGAGAGAGGCAGAGACAGAAGCAGGCTCCATGCACCAGGAGCCCGACGTGGGACTCGATCCTGGGTCTCTAGGATCACGCCCTGGGCCAAAGGCAGGCGCTAAACCGCTGCGCCACCCAGGGATCCCGACCTTAAATGTTTTGAGTGTATGCTTAAAATGCCATGTGACACTAATTATCTCTACATGAGCAATTTGTCTTTCCAGTAAATTGTATATAGCAGTAAAAAGTGATCTCTTGGGGCACCTGGGTGGCTCAATCAGTTAAGTAACTGCCTTTGGCAATGGTTGTGATCCCGGGGTCCTGGGATCAGCCTGAATGGCGCTCCCCACTCAGCAGGAAGTCTGCTTCTCCCTCTGCCCCTCCCCCACACTGGTGTGTACCTGTTCTCTCTCTCTCTCTCTCTCTCTCATAGATAAATGAAATCTTAAAAAATTAAGTGATCTTTCACAGTTCTCATGTATTTTCCATCATGTTTAGTACAATACCATAAACCTTAAATAACACCATGGGACCCATACAAAATGCCACTAGTGCTGCTAGAAGCAGAGAAAAGTCATGACATAACAAGAAAAAGTTTAATTGCTTGATACATACCATAAATTGAGGTCTGCCGCTGCCATGGCCCGCCATTTCAACATAAATGAATCTAGCATAAGGACGACTGTAAAAAAAAAAAAAAAAAAGGAAGCAAGTAAAGGAAATTTGTGAAGTCATCACTGCAGCTATGACAACAGGCATGAAAATTTTGCACTTCTTCTGAAATAACTTTTTAATTTGTGTCAAAAATGCAGCTTTTGGGATCCCTGGGTGGCGCAGCGGTTTGGCGCCTGCCTTTGGCCCAGGGCGTGATCCTGGAGACCCAGGATCGAGTCCCACGTCGGGCTCCCGGTGCATGGAGCCTGCTTCTCCCTCTGCCTGTGTCTCTGCCTCTCTCTCTCTCTCTCTGTGTGACTATCATAAATAAATAAAAATTTTAAAAAAAGCTCATACATACATAATAGGTAAAATGGCCCACTTTAAAAAAAAAATTGCAGCTTTTGGGGCGTCTGGCTGGCTCCGTTGGTAGAGCATGTGACTCTTGATCTCAGGGTTAGAAGAAGCCCCACACTGAGTGCAGAGGTTGCTTAAAAATAAAATCTTTATTTAAAAAAAGAATATATAGCTTTTATGTGGGTGCAGGATTGTTACAAGAAAGGCATACCTATAGACTCTAATAGGATTCAAGAAAAAACAGTCATTAGGACAACTTAAAGCAAAAGGAAAGTGGAGGATCTAAAGCTGGAGAATTTAATGCCAGCAAAGGATGGTTTGATAATTTTAGAAAGAGGTTTGGCTTAAAAAGTGTGAAGATAACAGGAGAATCGGTGTCTCCAGCCAAGAGGCAGCACACGTTCCCAGACACCTTTAAGAACATCATTGAGGAGAAACGATAGCTTCCTGACCTGGTTTTAAATGCAGAGTAATGTGTTCTGTTTTGGAAAAAAAATGACACAAAGGACATTTATTAGTAAGAAAGAGAATCAAGCAATGGGATTTAAAGCAGGAAGGGACAGACTAACTCTACTGTTTTGTTTAAACACAATCAGGTTTATGATCAGGACAGCCCTTATCTATAAAGCTGCTAACCCCCAAGCCTTGAAGGGAAAAGATACACACTAGCTGCCAATCTTTTTGTTGTACAACAAGAAGGGCTGGACAATGAGAACCCCTTTTCTGGATTGGTTCCACTGATGCTTTGTCCCTCAAGTTAGGAAGTACCCTGCCAGTAAGGGACTCCTTTTAAAGTTCTTTTGATATTGGACGATGCTTCTGACCACTCAGAAAACCCCATGATTTCAACACCAAAGGCATCGAAGTTGCCTACTTGCCCCCAAACACAATGTCTTTAATTCAGCCTCTAGACCAGGGGTTTGTACAGATCTTTAAGGCTCATTATACATAGTACTCTGTGAAAAGGATTTTCAATTGTATGGAAGAGAACCCCAATAGAGAGAACACCATGAAAGTCTGGAAGGATGGGGTGTCTGGGTGGCTCAGTTGATTAAGCATCTACCTTCAGCTCAGGTCATGATCTCGGGGTCCTGGGATCAAGCCCTGCATCAGGCTTTTTTTAAAAAACAGAAAAAAGGGACACCTGGGTGGCTCAGTGGTTGAGCATCTGCCTTTGGCTCAGGGTGTGATCCCGGGATCCTGGGATTGAGTCCCACATTGGGTTCCCCCGCAGAAGCCTGCTTCTCCCTCTGCCCGTGTCTCTGCCTCTTTCTGTGTGTCTCTCATGAATAAATGAAATCTTAAAAAAAAAGAAATCACAATATACTTCCATAAAGTTACACCAAATGATTGCCTATCCTGCCTCCCCTTCTACCTCCACCTCTGCCACTCCTGAGCTAGCAAGACCAACCCCTCCTCTTTCTACTTTCTTCAGCCTTCTTAACATGAAGATGACAAGGATGAAGACCTTTATAATGATTCATTTCCACTGAACGAATAGTAAATAATCATCAGGCTGTATAGTTAATAAACTTATCTGTTGTATTTGTGTGTCTTCATATGAAAAATCTAATAACTGCATGGCAGTTTTCATCATGTGGAATATCATGTGCAAGACCTGTATGTATCCTTACATAGGCATAAGGTGAGTCATATTTAACAGAAAATTAATGTTATTTTGCTTATTGTTTTGTAACTTTGCTTTCAAAGAATTATATTACTGTACAATATGTCTCATAATCGAAAAAACTACCAAAGTGGCTTTATTTTAAAATGTAACAGTGTTTCCACTACTATATTATGACTATGACTATAATGGTCATTTTTATTTGTCATAAAAATTTTATAATGATTCACTCATTAATGTATAGGCTAGGCTGCCATGAAGCAACTGTACCAATTACATTAGGCTACCAGAAAGCAATAATACTGCTGCTGCTTCATTGTTGATGAATGAATAATTATACCAGTAAAAAAAATACAAATTTCTGGGCAGCCCAGGTGGCTCAGCGGTTTAGCGCCGCCTTCAGCCCAGGGCATGATCCTGGAGACCCAGGATCGAGTCCCACATCAGACTCCCTACATGGAGCTTGCTTCTCCCTCTGCCTGTGTCTCTGCCTCTCTCTCTGTGTGTCTCTCATGAATAAATAAATAAATAAAATCTTTAAAAAAATACAAATTTCTTTTTCATATTATCTTTTCATTTTGAATGTGCAGTGTTACTAATATATATAATATCTACAGTGTTTTGCATCATATAAGACAATATTGGGGTGCCTGAGTGACTCAGTCAGTTGGGTATCCCACTCGATTTCGGCTCAAGTCATGGTCTCAGGCTCTGTGCTCAGCCGGGAGTCTGCTTCTCTCCTCTCTTTGCCCCTCCCCCCACTTGCCCACACATAGTCTCTCTCTCTCTTTTGAATAAATAAATCTTTAAAAAAATAGCCAATACTGATGTAGGTACTGACATATGATTCATATTGTAAACACAAAACATAAACATACAACGTCAATATAGTGCAGTACTATAAATGTATTTTCCCTTCTCATGATTTTCTTAATAATATTTTGTATTTTCTAGCTTATTTTAAGGACACAGTATGAAATGGGCAAAAGACATGAAAAGAAATTTCACCAAAGAAGACATAGACATGGTTAACAAGCACATGAGAGAATGCTCCGCATCACTTGCCATCAGGGAAATACAAATCAACAGCACCATGAGATACCACCTCACACCAGTGAGAATGGGGAAAATTAACAAGGCAGGAAACAACAAATGTTGGAGAGGATGTGGAGAAAAGGGAACCCTCATACACTGTTGGTGGGAATGTGAACTGGTGCAGCCACTCTGGAAAACTGTGTGGAGGTTCCTCAAAGAGTTAAAAATAGATCTGCCCTACGACCCAGCAATTGCACTGCTGGAGATTTACCCCAAAGATACAGATGCAGTGAAATGGCAGGACACCTGCACCCCAATGTTTATAGCAGCAATGTCCACAAAAGCCAAGCTTTGGAAGGAGCCTCGGTGTCCATCGAAAGATGAATGGATAAGGAAGATGTGGTCTATATATGCAATGGAATATTCCTCAGCCATCAGAAATGACAAATACCCACCATTTGCTTCGATGTGAATGGAACCGGAGGGTATTATGCTGAGTGAAATAAGTCAATCAGAGAAGGACAATCATTACATGGTTTCACTCATATGGGGAATATAAAAAATAGTGAAAGGGATTATAGGGGAAAGGAGAGAAAATGAGTGGGAAAAATCAGAGAGGGTGACAAAGCATGAGAGACTCCTAACCCTGGGAAACAAACAAGGGGTAGTGGAAGGGGAGTTGGGCAGGGGGATAGGGTGACAGGGTGACAGGCACTGAGGGGGGCACTTGATGGGATGAGCACTGGGTGTTATGCTATATGTTGGCAAATCGAACTCTAATAAAAAATATACAAAAAATAAAAATAAAAAACAAAAAAATAAAGGAGTGTACCTCACAGACGTCCTACTACAGGGAACATAATTAACTAAGGGCCTCAGCGGCTATACTTTTAATCCATGGGAGGTTGTTGTACCAAGGCCACACCTCCCACTGGCCACTATCAATGATGACTTAGTGGGACCAAGTGAGCAGAACTCCTTTGTCAACTGACTTTGGCTCAAAGACTCCCTAAAGGGAGGGAATTTCTCAGCTCAGACAGTAATCTATAATTTTGACTCAAATTTTTCTCCTAGTCTCCATCCAGAGTCAGAATTGCATTGCAGTCTGATGACACTCTCAGACTTTCCAAGATCCTTCCTTATTTCCTTTCATACAGGCATTTCCCTTAATAAAATTCTTGCACATTTAATCCTTCATTAACATCTGCTTTTCAGAGGATCTGGATTAACACAGGGGGAAGATGTATATAACTGGAAAACCTTGGAAAAGGATACAGAGGGGTTCTTTTACTATTATCACAACCCTTCTTTAAGTTTGAAATTATATCAAAATAGAAAGTTAAAAACAATTGACCCCATCTGTTTAAAGGCACTTAGAATTTTAAAAAGTCAAATATAAACCCTTTCTTCATCGATGAAAGGAGTTCAAATGTGATTACCATACTCAGTTTATAGCACACTTTGTCATTTTTTTCCACCTGAATTTTATTTATTTTTTTAACTTAATTTCTTTTAGAGAGAGAGCATGCATGTGAGGGGAGTGAGGGGCAGAGGGAAAGAAAGAAAGAGAATCTTAAGCAGGTTCCACACTAGGTGTGAAGCCCAACATGGGGCTCCATGCCACAACTCAGGGATCATGACCTGAGCCAAAATCAAGAGTCAGATGCTTAACCAACTGAGCCACACAGGTGCCCATCCACCTAAATTTTAGAATTTGACTACAGAGAACCAACTTTAATATTATTATCCTTAGGGGCACCTGGGTGTCTCAGTCAATGAAGCATCTGCCTTCAGCTCAGGTCATGATCCCGGGGTTCTAGTATCAAGACCCACATCAGGCTCCCTGCTGAGTGGGGAGTCTGCTTCTCCCTCTCCCTCTGTCCTTCCTCCTGCTTATGCTTGCTCTTTCTCTCTCCCTCAGATAAATAAATAAATAAATCTTTAAAAAATATATTATTATCCGTAAATGAAAGGTTTCTATCTACCTTCTCCCAGCAGTTAAACCCAGATAAGTTTCTCAGTGTCAGCACTGGGGCTGAAAGCCCACACCTTTCATACTACTGACAAAGAAGGCAGCTTTTATGTGGAATTTATCTAGTCACACGCCCAGTCCCACGTCCCTCTTCTTCTATGAGCAAATGCTTGCTGATGTTTACACATGGGTCCCCTTTGCCCTCTTTGCTGGTCTGTTTCTGCAGTGTTACATTTTCAGTGGGTATGTGCAATAAACAGAAGGCCCTAACCAATTGTTTCTTTCCACTATGGTATTTGCCTATTGTCAGAGCTGCTCTGGCATGGCTGCATTAGCTGTAAGAAAGATGGCATTAAGTTTCCTGCTCCAACTCAAACAAACAAAAAGTCTGGTAGGGACGCCTGGGTGGCTCAGCAGTCGAATGTCTGCTCAGGGCATGATCCTGGGGTCCTAGGATCGAGTCTTGCATCAGGCTCCCCGCAGGGAACCTGCTTCTCCTTCTGCCTATGTCTCTGCCTCTCTGTCTCTGTGTGTCTCTCATGAATAAATAAATTAAAAATCTTAAAAAAATTCTGGTAGAGACAGTCTTTAAACTTATATTGACCTTTTAAAATCTTAAGTATTTTGAGTGATCATTAAATACATGTACAGAGGGCAGCCCCGGTGGCTCAGTGGTTGAACGCTGCTTGCAGCCCGGGGTGTGATCCTAGAGACCCGGAATCGAGTCCCACGTCGGGCTCCCTGCATGGAGCCTGCTTCTCCTGTGGGACCCAGGAAATTTAACAAAAATCCCCTACCCCTGGACAAGCAGAGCAGGACTGATTCCATTTTGTGCTACACCTGCCACCTCCTGTATGACCCCCACATGACCTGCTTATTGCTTAAGGCGCTGCCCTACCCTAGTCGAGCCGCTGGGCACACCCTAATCCCCTAATCGGAAATCAGCTCATAACAATGTAACCCTGCTTTGTGCCCGCCAAAACTGCCGCCAATTCTGACCAAATAATAGGCCAGCTCAAATGGATACTATAGGGTAAAATGTAATTCAATCGGCCACCTGCGTGTGGACCAACATGACTGTGCAACTTTCTGTGTATCCCATGGGCCACTGGCCCCTATAAAGCTGCTACGCCTCTCGGGGTCCAAGTCCCTGCTCCGCTGTGTCAGGTACACTTGGACCCAAGCTCGAGCTTGTAAATAAACCCTCGTGTGTTTGCATCGGTGTCGGCTCCTCGGTGGTTTCTCGGATTCGCAATCTTGGGCACAACACTCCCTCTGCCTGTGTCTCTGCCTCTCTCTCTCTCTGTGTGTGTGTCTCTATGAATAAATAAATAAAATCTTCAAAAAAATAAAAATAAATACGTGTACAGAAAAAAGAACTGAGGGCTGAAAAAGAGACCTTGAAGACCATCTTGCCCATCCTCTTCATTTTATCCATGGAGAAACTGAGGCACAGAATGGGGATATCACTTGACCATGGTAGCAGAGCTGGGATTAAAATCTAGGTCCCCAGATTTCTCAAACTAGTCCTCATTCAACTGCATCATAATGTCTCCCTGCTGACAATTTTTTAAAATTATAATTTGCAGAAACAATATCATTGTATCCTTATTAATCAAAGTAGGATATACATACATACATACAAGTATAGCTACTGACAAAAATGTTTTAACAGGGCCAGCCTGGGTGGCTCAGCGGTTTAGCGCTGCCTTCGGCCCAGGGCCTGATCCTGGAGACTCGGGATCAAGTCCTACATCGGGCTCCCTGCATGGAGCCTGCTTCTCCCTCTGCTTCTCCCTCTGTCTGTTTCTCTGCCTCTCTCTCTCTCTCTGTTTCTCATGAATAAATAAAATCTTTAAAAAAAAAGTTCTAACAGCATTAAAAGAAAACTCAGAAAGCAGAGGGGAAACAGAACCCACAATGTCACTGTTCTAACACAGCATCTTGGTTAATGGTCTACAAACGGCATAATTTCAACTACCACAAGCACCTTACTGGCACATTCACTATTCTTATATTCATTTTCTTAAAGTAGTTCATTCTGCCTATCTTCATTATTAGTTTAAATCTGCACTATCAGACATTATGAACATATTTAGATTGTAACTCATTATATTTTTTCTCTCTTTTTTAAAGATTTTACCTACTTATTTGAGAGAGAGAGAGAGAGAGAGAGAGAGCATGAGCACAAGCAGGGGGACTGGCAGGAGAAGGGAGAGAGAAAAGCAGGCTTTCTGTCGAGGAGAGAGCCCAAAGTCAGGCTCCATCCCAGGACCCCTGGACCACGACTTGAGCCAAAAGCAGACGCTCAACCAACTGAGCCACCCTGGTGCCCCTTTTATCTCTCTCTCTCTTTTAAAAGATTTTATTTATTGGGGAGCCCTGGGTGGCTCAGCGGTTTAACACCTGCCTTTGGCCCAGGGCATGGTCCTGGAGTCCCGGGATCGAGTCCCACATTGGGCTCCCTGCATGGAGCCTGCTTCTCCCTCTGCCTGTGTCTCTGCTTCTCTGTCTCTCTCTGTGTCTCTCATGAATAAATAGGTAAAAATTTTAAAAAAAAAGATTTTATTTCTTTATTCATGAGAGACAGAGAGAGAGGCAGAGACACAGGCAGAGGAAGAAGCAGGCTCCTGTGGGACTCAATCCCAGGACCCCGGGATCACACCCTGAACCAAAGGCAGATGCTCAAAGAACTGAGCCACCCAGGCATTCCTTTTTTTCTCTTTTTTAAAAAGATTTTATTCATCTATTTGACACACACAGAGAGAGAGAGACCACAAGCAGAGAGTGGCAGGCAGAGGGAAAGAGAGAAGCAGGCTCCCCGCTGAGCAAAGAGCCTAATGAGGGGCTCCATCCCAGGACCCCGGGTCCACGACTGAGCCAAAGGCAGATGCTTAACCAACTGAGCCACCCAGGCACCCCAACTCATTATTTTTTTAATTTTGTTCTTGCTTTATTATTTTTTACACAGCAATGAAATAATTTTAAAATAAAAAGTCTAACATATATAAGGATATGTATATGTGACTTTTTCTGCATAGTCAACATGAAAGTTTACTGAAATACATAAAATATTATTTTCGTAAATGGAGAAAAATTGCAAATGTATTGCAAAGTTGCCATAGGATTCCATTTTTTAATGCATCATTTAAAATCCATGCCTTCACAATGTAAGGAAACATCAAAGTTGGGTGAAGAGGGGCACCTGGGTGGGTCAGTAGTTGAGCATCTGCCTTTAGCTCAGGTTGTGAACCTGGGGTCCTGGGATCAAGTCCCTCATCAGGCTCTCTGTGGGGAGCCTGCTTCTCCCTCTGCCTGTGTCTCTGCCCCTCTCTCTCTGTCTCTCATGAGAAAACAAAATCTTTAAAAAAAAGTTGAGTGAAGACAGATATGGAAGGATGTACATTATTAAAATGCAGTTATAACAGAGTACAGGTCACATCCTAATGCTTTGGATGGTGACACTACTTTCTCACTATTGAAGGTGAGTCTTAGGACACAGCTGTTATCACTGCTGTAAGGATAGATTTTGTTCTGATGCTTTAAGGATTTAGGAGGACAATTTAAAACTTTTGAAATAGGGAATCCCTCGGTTTCTCAGTGGTTTGGCACCTGCCTTCGGCCCAGGGTGTAATCCTGGAGTCCCAGGATCGAGTCCCACGTCAGGCTTCTTGCATGGAGCCTGCTTCTCCCTCTGCCTGTGTCTCTGCCTCTCTCTCCCTCTCTCTGTGTCTCTCATGCATAAATAAATAAAATCTTTAAAAATAATAATAATAAAAGTTTTGAAATATATGTCATTCAGATGGGGATAAGAATATTCTCTTTAACTAAAATGCATTCATTTTTTAAATTTTAAGATAGTTCTCACTTTAAGCAAACTTAAATCCAAAACTGGACTTGTGGAGCAGTACATTTGAACAATGTGAGTTACAAGCATCACATTTTTACATAGTATGTGAGAACTGCGTGTTAAACAAAGTGAACCTCCACTGGAAAGAAAGATGTCATCTGTTTTAGAAGCAAACTGTATTTAGAAGGAAAATAAACTTTAGACAAAAGCCACTACACCTTTGTCTCCACAAGGCTGGAAAGAACCTGAGGGGACCACCTACTGAAGCCACCTGCCCTTCACAGCCATTGTGCCCCCTCTGGGTCTCCTCACCTAGGCTCCCATAACTAATCCCCACTAAAGCAGTTGCTTAGTCGCATGGCTCGAGCCGATAATGAAAGAATTTCAGGCACTTGACATATGATGAGGAAGAGCTTTTTGGACAAGAAAGCCTTCCAGGTGCCCCTTAAACCACACAGTTTTAGTCCTTCCCACCGTCTTTGTTATTACCCACCCACGTATTTCTGAGCTTGATCTTCAACTCTTGCTAAACACGGTCAGAATTTGGAAAGGCACTTTGAGATGTCTGACACAATTTATAAACTACCTGAAATCACTTACAGGCCGCTCCAAACTATTTCAAAATAGCTATTTCAATAAGACTTGTGTAAAGCTTCAAGGTTATCTCAAATTGCATTAGACTGTGCTTAGGAAACCAGGCCAGGAGCAGTGTTTTTCGTTGCCTGAGAATCAGCTTGGTTGCTTGTTTATTGATTTGCGTGTAGGGTAACTGGCCTTTGTTGAACATTAAATTAAAAGCATGTTATAAAGCAATTAAGCCTATTTCACTCACTAGCACTATGTCTGACCTTCCAATCCACATTTCTGAGGGGAAAAAAAAAGTGAGCCAGAAAAAAAAAATCTAACTAACCAGATTCTCAAAAGCTGTTTTGAATGAACAGATGATATTAGGGCTTAAACAGTGTGTTAACCAAATTCCCTCTCCCCCTAATTTCCAGCAAATTTCTCTTAAGCATACTTGACAGGAAAAGAGAAAGATATTTTAAGGAAAAAGATATTCAATTAAATCCCAAAGTTAACTGACCTCCAATGATGGACAGCACAATGAAGAGAGAGCAAAAAATCTGTCTAGACTCCGCAGCAGAAGTCTACAGTCTGGCTCTGCCCTGCCTTGAGCAAATCATTTCCAATCCCTGGATCTCAGTTTTCTCTTCCTAATTCCTTTCATCTTCAAAAGTCTATGTGCTGAATGATGTTAAGGGAAAACTATTCTTAAATTTCAACCTTCTAGGGTATCAGTTGTATTAAAAATATATAGAGAGGCATCTGGGTGTCTCAGGTGGTTAAGCGTCTGCCTTCGGCTCAGGTCATGATCCTGGGATCGAGCCGCACATTGGGCTCCTTGCTCACTGGGAAGTCTGCTTCTCCCTCTGCCCCTCCCTCTGCTCATGCTTATGCTCTCTCCCTCTCTCTTAAATAAATACAATTAAATATATTTAATATATATTTTTTGATTTCTCAAAACCAGGATGGATATTCACCTTAAATGCTAATTTGACTATCTCTGGGTGGTGTGTTTCTGAGCAATATTTTTTATTGATGTTTCCAGTTTTTAAAATAGTGAACACACACAGCAAAGAAGCTATCAGTGAAATGAAAAGGCAACCTGCCATATGGAAAAAGATATTTATAAATGACATACTCAATAAGGGGTTAATATACAAAATATACAAACAGGGTGCCTGGGTAGTTCAGTCAGTTAAGCAGCCAAATCTTGATTTCGGTTCAGGTCACAATCTCAGGGTGGTGAGATAGAGCCCAATGTCCAGCTCTGCACTGAGAGTGGAGCCTGCTTAAGATTCTCTTTCTCGGGATGCCTGGGTGGCTCAGCAGTTGAGCATCTGGCTTCAGCTTAGGGTGTGATCCCAGGTCCCGGGATTGAGTCCCATATCAGGCTCCCTGCATGGAGCCTGCTTCTTCCTCTGCCTCTCTTTCTGTGTCTCTCATGAATAAATAAATAAAATCTTTTTTTAAAAAAGATTCTCTCCCTTTGCCTTTCCTTTAGCTTGCACTTGCTCTCGCTCTCTCTCTCAAATAAATAAAATCTTTTAAAAAACCAAAATACACAAAGAACTCATACAACTCAACACCAAAAAACAATCTGATGAATAAGTCATGGAAATAAAAGGCACAGCATAGAGAATATAGTCAGTGATATTGTAATAGTGTTGTATGGTGACAGATGGTCGCTATACTTGTGGTAAGCATGGCATAACATATAAAGAAGTTGAATCTCTATGTTGTACACCTGGCACTAAAGAAACATTGTGTCAACTATACTCAAGTAAAAAAAAAAATTAAATGGGCAGAGGACCTGAATACATTTTTCCAAAAAGGCATATAGATGGCCAACAGACACATGAAAAGATGCTCAACACCACTAATCATTAGGGAAATGTAAATCAAAACCACAATGAAGGGACGCCTGGGTGGCTCAGCAGTTGAGCGTCTGCCTTCAGCTCAGGGCGTGATCCTGGAGTACCCAGATTGAGTCCCTGGAGGCCTGCTTCTCCCTCTGCCTATGGCTCTGCCTCTCTCTTTCTGTGTCTCTCATGAATAAATAAATAAAATCTTTAAAAAACACACAATGAAATATCACTGCACACCAGTCAGAATGGCTAGCATCAAAAAGACAAGAAATAACAAGTATTGCCAAAGATGTGGAGAAAAGGGAACCTTCAGGCACTGCTGGTAAGAATACAAATCAGTACAGCCACTGTGAAAAACAGTATGAAGTTTCCTCCGAAAAAGTAAAAATAGAAATACCACATGATCCAGGAGTTCTGCTTCTGAATATCTACCAAAGAAAACAAAAAAACTAATTTGTTTTTTTTTTTTAAAAAAAACTAATTTGAAAGAATATATGCATACTTGTGGTGAGCATGGCATAAACATAGCTCCTATGTTTACTGCAGTATTATTTACAATAGCCAATAGATGGGAGTAATGAAATGATACCTAGCCATAAAAGAGAATGAGATTTTACCATTTGCAACAATATGAGCAGACCTAAAGGGTATTATGCTCAATGAAATAAGTCAGAGAAAAACAAATATCATGTGATTTCACTTATATGTGGAATCTAAAAAGCAAAACAAAACAGAAATAGACTCATAAATAGAAAACAAATTTATGGTTTCCAGAGGGGAAGGAAGTGAGGGGATGGACAAGATAGGTGAAAGAGATTAAAAGGTACAAACTTCCAGTTATAAAATAAATAAATCATGGGGATGTAAAGTACAGTATAGGGAATAAAGTCAATAACATCGTAATAACTTTGGTGACAGGGATGCCTGGGTGGCTCAGCAGTTAAGCATCTGCCTTTGGCTCAGGGCATGATCCTGGAGTCCGGGGATCGAGTCCCACATTGGGCTCCCTGCATGGAGTCTGCTTCTTCCTCTGCCTATATCTCTGCCTTGCGCTCTCTCTCTGTGTCTCTCATGAATGAATAAATAAAACCTTTAAAAAATAATAATAACTTTGGTGACAGGCGGTAACTGTACTTATTTATCATTATAAGTATTTTGTACGTATATAAACGTCAAATCGCTAAGTTGTACACCTGAAACTGATATAATATTGTATGTCAACTATATTTCAATTAAAAGTAAATAAATTATTCTAGAAATAAAATTAAAAAATAAAAACAGTGCCATCTCAGGGCACCTGGATGACTCAGTGGTTGAGCATCTGCCTTTGGCTCAGGTCATGATCCCAGGGTCCTGGGATCGAGTCCCACATCAAGCTCCCTGCGGGGAGCCTGCTTCTCCCTCTGCCTACATCTCTGCCTCTCTCTGTGTGTCTTTCATGAATAAATAAATTAAATATTTAAAAAAAAACAAAACAGTGCCATCTCTATCAAGGACAAAAAGATTTGTTTTTTAATTTGAGAGATAAGAACAATGCAAAACCATTGAACAAATTATTACAATAAGCAAATTATTTCAAAACTAAATAAAATAGTGAACATAGTTTATTTTAAAAATTAAGTTTTTGAGAGAGAGAGAGAGAGAGAGAGAAGGGAGGGAAGGAGAACATGCATGCATGAGCTGGAGAGGGACAGAGGGAAAGGGAGAAAAAGAATCTCCATGCACTGAGCACGGAACCTGATATGGGACTCAATCCCATGACCCTGAGATCACGATCTGAGCTGAAATCAGAAGTCAGATGCTTGGGATGCATAGGTGGCTCAGTGGTTGAGGGGTTAAGCAGTTGAGAATCTGCCTTCAGCTCAGGGTGTGATTCTGGAGTCCCGGGATCAAGTCCCACATCAGGCTCCCTGCATGGAGCCTGCTTCTCCCTCTGCCTGTGTCTCTGCCTCTCTGTGTTTCTCATGAATAAATAAATAGAATCTTAAAAAAAAAAGTCAGATGCTTAACCAACTGAGCCACCTAGGTGCTCCCCCAAAATTAACATTTTTTAAACTTTCAGTCAAATCATAATGAATCAGAAACTTGACGTTATCTTAGAGCACAACATTAAGTTTGCTTCTCATAAGTTTAAGACTTGATAATCTTGATTATCTTGATAATCCTCAGAGCATCCCTGTGAGGTTGGTGGATACTGCCTCATGTCTATAAATCAACATTTTTCAACTGGAGTTCTGCAAGGAAATTAAGCCCTGATCCCTAAGACATCCAACCTATGTAATGAATTAACTTTTCTCCTATGCATCTATAGTGGTATTAGTCATTTCTCCTTGGGAGAAAATAAGGAGATAACCACTCAAAGATGTCTGTATTCTATGTTCAGCTGAGGAGTCCCAGTTGAAAAAAGATATAGCAGGCAGGGCAGCCTGGGTGGCTCCGCGGTTTGGCACCGCCTTCAGCCCAGGGCATGATCCTGGAGACCCGGAATCGAGTTCCACATCGGGCTCCCTGCATGGAGCCTGCTTCTCCCTCTGCCTGTGTCTCTTCCTCTCTCCCTCTCTGTGTCTCTCATGAATAAATAAATAAAATCTTTTTTAAAAAATTTAAAAAAAGATATAGCAGGCAAACAAACCCACACCTGATCATTTATTGTAGTGTCTTAAATTATACTTGGGTCAGAGATTAACAAAATATTTTGAATGAATTTTAATTACCACTCTAGGCTCCAGGAATGTACACAGAATGCTTTAAAAATTATATTTCCCTGGGTATTCTGAATTATTGAATTTTCCAATTTTTTTTTTAAGATTTTATTTATTCATGAGAGACACAGAAAGAGAGAGAGGGGGGCAGAGACACAGGCAGAGGAAGAAGCAGGCTCCATGCAGGGAGCCCGACGTGGGACTCGATTCCGGGTCTCCAGGATCACGCCCTGGGCCAAAAGCAAGCACTGAACCGCTGAGCCACCCAGGGATCCCTGAAATTTCCAGTTTTTTAAATGACAAACCTTTTTTATCAGCACAATTTACTGATAATGATTAGTCAGGCTTTTAATACACAAGATACCAGTAAGAACTCTCAAGTGGCCATGGAAATTTTTTAGATAGAAAGAGAAGACTGAACAAGATCAGAGTCCAAAGGGAGTGGTTTACCAAATCAAACAGCTCCTATGGATGCCTGGGTGGCTCAGTGGTTGGGCGCCTGCCTTCAGCTCAGGTCGAAATCCCGGGATCCATGATCAAGTCCCACATCGGGCTCCCTGTGAGGAGCCTGCTTCTCCCTCTGCCTATGCCTCTGCCATTCTCTCTCTCTCTTTCTCTCTCTCTCTCTCTCTCTCTCTCTCTCTCTGTGTCTCTCATAAGAGAGACCTGTGTGTCTCTCATGTGTGTCTCATAAATAAATAAATCTTTTTTTTTAATTTAAGTATTTAAGAACTATGTGTATGTGTGTGTGTATGTGTTTTAAAGATTTTATTTATTCATGAGAAACACAGAGAGGCAGAGACACAGGCAGAGGGAGAAGCAGGCTCCATGCAGGGAACCCAATGCGGGACTCGATCCTGGGTCTCCAGGATCACACCCTGGGCTAAACGGGGCGCCAAACCGCTGAGCCACCCGGGCTGCCCAATAAATAAATCTTTAAAAAAAAAATCAAACAGCTCCTAAAGTAGCTGATCATAGATCACATGGTTTCTTCTTAGTTGCATCCAGATCTTCATTTGCTGTACAAGTCTGAATTCCAAATGATTATTATTATGATGATGATGATGATAACAGCTAAGAACTTGATTTACTCCTCACAACAACCCTACCATTCTACAAAGAAACCAGTGCTTAGCCTTGAATTCTCCAATCTAATAATTGGTAGAGCTTTGGTTATTTGTGTCATTCTACGTTGTTGAATTTACAGCCATACATTTCTTTGTAATATTTCTTTATTATCCTTTTAGTACCTGAGGAATTTGTAGTGATATGACTTATCTCATTCCTGTTATTGGTCATTTGTGTCTTCTCTCTTCTTTCTGATAAGTCTGGTTAGTAGTTTATCAATTTTAATGATTTTCTTCAAGAATCAACAGCATTTGGTTTCATTGACTTTTCCTCTATTGTTTTGATTGTTATTGTTATTTCACATTTCATTTACATCTGCTCTGATCTTTATTGTTTCCTTTCCTCTGCTTATATTGAGTTTAATTTGCTCTCCTTTTTCTAGTTTCTTCTGATAGAAACTGAGTTCATTGACTTGAAACCATTCTCCTTTCCTAACATAGGCATTTAGTGCTATAAATTTCCCCCAGCACCACTTTTTAGTAACATCCTATAAATTCTGGTATGCTATGTTTTCATTTTCACTCATTTCAAAATACTTTCCCATTTCTCTTTTGATATCTTTTTGACCCGTGTATTATTTAGAAATATGTTATTTATATATGGAGGATTTTCAAGGAACATGTTTGTTATTGATCTCTAGTTCAACTCCACTATCGTCAAAGAGCATGGTTTAAATCCTTTTAAATTTATTAAGACTTATTTTGTGACATGATATATGTTCTATGTAAGTAAACATTCCATGGACACTTGAAAAGAATGTGTATTCTGTTGTGGTTGGGTAGAATCTTCTATAAATGTCAATTAGGACAAGTTGGCTATGGCTTGTTTAATTCCTCTACATGCTTCCAGATTTTCCATCTCATTGTTCCATCAATAATTGAAGAAGAATTAAAATTCCCCACTATAATTTTATTTCTCCTTGCTATTCCTTTGGTAGTGCTTCATAAATTTGGAGCTCTGCTTTTAGGCACATAAGTGGATTATTTTTTCCTCTTGAAGAATTGACCTTTCCATGATTACAAAGCAACTTTATCCACCTTTGTTAATATTCTTTGGTCCTAAATTTACTTTGATATTAATATAACCATCCCAGCTTTCATTTGATTAGTGTTATCATGGTTTATCTTATTCCATCCTTTTGTTTTTAATCTATTTTTCTCCTTATAATTAAAGTAGGTTTTCTAGGGCACCTGGGTGGTTCAGTCAGCTAAGCATCTGACTCTTGAGTTTGGCTCAGGTCATGATCTCAGGATCATGAGATTGAGCCTCGCATCGGGGTCCACATTGAGTGTGGAGCCTACTTAAGATTCTTTCTCTCGGGCAGCCCGGGTGGCTCAGTGGTTTGGCGCCACCTTCAGCCCAGGGTATGATCCTGGAGACCCTGGATCGAGTCCTGTGTCGGGCTCTCTGCATGGATCCTGCTTCTCCCTCTGCCTGTGTCTCTGCTTCTCTTTCTCTGTGTCTGTCATGAATAAAGAAATAAAAATTTTTTTTAAAAATCTTTATTTTTTTAAAGATTTTATTTATTTATTCATGATAGTCACACAGAGAGAGACAGAGACACAGGCAGAGGGAGAAGCAGGCTCCACGCAGGGAGCCCGACGTGGGATTCGATCCCAGGTCTCCAGGATTGCGCCCCGGGCCAAAGGCAGGTGCCAAACCGCTGCGGCACCCAGGGATCCCTTTAAAAAAAATCTTTCTCTCCCTTTCTCTCTGCCCCTCTCCACCACCCTCTCTTTCTAGAAAAACAAAACAAAACAAAACAAAAACTTTGTAATTTAAAAAGTAAATAAGCTTCAGAGCATCAAAAAAAATAATAATAAATAAAAAATAAATAAGGTAGGTGTCTTATAAACAGAATGTTAGCTAGATCCTGCTTTTTTTACACCCAATATG
Organism: Canis aureus; assembly: GCF_053574225.1. NCBI lineage: Eukaryota > Metazoa > Chordata > Mammalia > Carnivora > Canidae > Canis > Canis aureus. The sequence goes on from NC_135649.1 coordinate 13,775,007, forward strand.
ACCATCTCTGCTTTTATTTCAAGCATTTAGACCATTTACATTGATATTATTAGGTTTATTTTTTTAAGATTTTATTTATTTATTCATGAGAGATGGGGGGGCAGAGACACAGGCAGAGGGAGAAGCAGGCTTCATGCAGGGAGTCTGATGTGGGACTCCATCCCGGGACTCCAGGATCACACCCTGGGCTGAAGGCAGGTGCTAAACCACCAAGCCACCCAGGGATCCCCTTTTATAGGTTTTTAAAATGACATTTATTCATTCCTACAGCTTTATTTTATTTATTATTTTTAGTTTAGTTTTTTGTTTGTTTGTTTGTTTTTAGAGAGAGAGAGAGAGAGAGAGCGCACACAAGTGGGGAGGGACAGAGGGAGAGAGAATCCCAAGCAGGTTCCATGCCCAGCACAGGGCCTGACATGAGGCTCTATCTCATGACCCTGAGATCATGACCTGAGCTGAAATCAAGCATCAGATGCTTAACCAACTGAGCTACCCAGGAGCTCCTATTTCATAGCTTTAAAGTGATTAGGATGTTTATGTTTATTTTATCCACATAAGAAACCTGGGAAGAGATAGGCACCATTTTGCCCTAGTAAAGTAAATTTGTATATCAAAACCCACAAAATGGAGGCTACCCCAGTGGACTGGTCCACATCATAAATCTAAACCTAAGTCAGCCTACATTTATGGGGAATGCCTCACTCTCCAGGAATCCTAACATAAACTTATCACAATCTTCCAACTCAGCTTTAGCTAGTTCACCTTACCCTAGAAAACAGGACCTTTAGGCTTACGAGGAAATCCTAAGCCAGTCATGCTATTTCTATATTGCCTCTTCTAACATTCTAACATAAAAGTCACTCTTGCCCAAAATCCCTGGGGAAGAGTGCTCCACTACTTATGAAGCACTGTATTCCCCTAATTCATGGATTGTTTTCCCTTAAATAAAGAACATCAAACTCATTACTAAATTGTGGTATTTTTGCCATTTGACACTTCATTTGACAGATGGACAAATTAAAGTTACCAAATGCTTAAATAACCTACCCGAGTTTTAAGCAGGAATTTGATGTAAAGGCCATCTGACTGATAATGATTATCTGTGGCACTGCCAAAGCCTTTATATTTTAATATTTTAAATTATCAAATTTTTCTATTTTATTTTTCATTTATTGTATTTTTATTTTTTTATTTGTTTTCACATTTTTTATTTTATACAGAGATACTTTAGGGCTATGGGTCATGAATAGATATACGGCAGCATGAGGTCATTTTGTTTAGAGGAACAGATGCACAATGAAAGCCAGAAGCCAGAAGCCAGAAGAGGTATTTCACCTACCTATTCTGCATGACAAACAACCCTAAAACTTAGTGGCTTAGAACAGCAACTATTTTATTATCTCACATGTTCTATGAGTGAACTTGGATCAGCTGAGCGTTTCTTTTGTTGGACTCATTTGGGTTTCTGACTTGGCTGTGGTTAGATAGCAAGATAACTGGGCTGCAGTCATTTGAAGTCCTGGTTGGAAAAGTTGGGCCTTTTTCCTTCTCATATCTTCAAGGCCTCTTCACTCCAGGTGGCCTTTCCAGCAGGGTAGACTTCATGTTTCTTGGCTAAGAAATCCCAAAAAGAAATGTTTCCTTCAGGGACGCCTGGGCAGCTCAGCGGTTAAGCATCTGGCTTTAGCTCAGGGTGTGATCCCACTGTCCTGGGATTGAGTCCCACATCAGGCTCCCTGCATGAGGCCTGCTTCTCTCTCTGCCTACATCTCTGCCTTACTCTGTGTCTCTCATGAATAAATAAATAAAATTTTAATTTAAAAAAAAGAAATGTTTCCTTTAGCCTTCACTAACAGCTTCTACAAGGCCATTGCAGCTTTTGCTGGCTGCCACATGTCTTCAATTTTTGTTATGTCAGCACTCCACTTTCACATGTCATAATATTGTGGTTTTAAGAAATATATATTTGTTCGTTCAGATGGCCAAAATATATTTCTCATATAAATTTAGTCTTCATCCACAGTTCCTGACTCACAGTTCCGCAAACCCTTGGAATTTCCTAAGCGATAAGAGCAATGAGACCATCTTTTGTCATAATATTTGGTCTCTTATCCTCAGTTCCTGAAATAGTTTCAGAGCCATAAAGGTGAAATCGGTGTCTTATTATTCATAACTCCCTTTCCACTACAACTGTATTTATATTAGTGAGTTGACTTTTTGAAAGCACTTAAGGATGGGGCTGTTTGCCCAGGGGAACTAACCAAGTGATTAGAGAGTCAGAACTTAGTCTACTTCCCAACCTCCGGGAAGGGAGGGAGGATTGAGATTGAGTACAATCACCAATGGCCAATGATTTAATCAGTCATCACTGCGTATTGAAGTCCCCAGCCCAAAAGAATGGAGTTCAGAGAGCTTCTGGGTTGATAAATATGTAGAGATTTGGGAAAAGTGGCATACTTGGAAGCTCTATGCCCTTTCCCTATACCTTGTCTTATGCATCTCTTCCATCTGGCTGTACCTGTATCCTTTTATTTTTTTAAACATTTTATTTATTTATTCATAGAGACACAGAGAGAGAGAGATGCAGAGACACAGGCAGAGGGAGAAGCAGGCTCCATGCAGGGAGCCTGATGTGGTACTCGATCCCGGGTCTCCAGGATCACGCCCTGGACCGAAGGTGGCGCCAAACCTGCTGAGCCACCAGGGCTGCCCTGTATCCTTTTAACATTAACTGGTGATTTTGGGGTATCTGGTTGGCTCAGTCAGTAGAACACTGACTCTTGGTCTCAAGGTTGTGAGTCCAAGCCCCATGTTGGGCATGGAGTCTACATTAAAAAACAAAACAAAACAAAAAAAACCTAAAATAAACTAGTGATCTAGTAAGTAAAATGTCTGAATTCTGGAAGCCCCTCTAACAATTTAATCAAACCCAAGGAAGAATTTGTGGGAACCTCTGGTTTATGACAGTCAGTCAGAAGTCCAGGTAATAATCTGTACTTGTGATTGTGTCCCAGCTAGACCCCAATACCTTACTTTTATTGCTCACCTGTTTCCACCCACCAACCTTTGTCCCACATTTTTCCTTAAGCTCTTCTTTCCAGCTTATCTCTTCACTTAGATGAAAGACTCAATGGGTATAGCATCCTGTGATGGAAAATGAAATTACCCCTCAAGCTATAATGACTTCCCTGATGAAGAATCTCAGTCAGCCCAGAAACCCATACCATTTGAACTTACCTCCCAACTCACACCTGCACAGATGGACCGTGGAATGACCCATGGAGTGACCCAACAGTTACCTTTACCTCATTATAATACTAAAATCTCTGCCCAAGGAGGAACACAACCCTCATTTACATAACACACAATGTATGTATAGGCATATTTCCTTAAGGCTCATGCACCACCTTATGCCCACCCCCACATAAGACGACAAGGCTACCCTATCTAAATTTTCATCCTGGGATGCCTGGGTGGCTCAGCAGTTTAGCGCCTGCCTTCTGCCCAGGGCGTGATTCTGGAGTCCCGGGATCGAGTCCCACATCGGGCTTCCTGCATGGAGCCTGCTTCTCCCTCTGCCTGTGTCTCTGCCCCTCTGTGTGTGTGTGTCTCTCATGAATAAATAAATAAAACCTTTTTAAAAAAATAAATCTTCATCCTAACCCTAAATAAAAGGAACCCATTCACCCTTGCTCAGGGAGTCATAGCTATGGAAGTCATTCTCTGTGATCTCCTTATTTGCTGCAAATCACGTTTCCCTTGTGTAACCACTCCACCTACTGTAGTGTCCACATGTGACTCACCAATAAGCGAACTCACATCAGTGTAGTTACATTGGTGGTGAGAGGCACTTGCAGGACTGAACCCTTAACCTGGGGAATATGACACTCTCTCTGAGTAGATCATCTCAGAATTGTGTTGAACTATAGGACACCCAGCTGGGTGGGTGGTGTGGGACCCAAGAATTGGTTGGTGGTGTGGGACCCCTCTCTTCCCCCAACCAACACAAACACAAAGTAGAACTGGGTCTAGACTCTTACATACTGATTGCTATTTTGGTTAGCATAACAAACCACAAAAAATTGGTAGCTCTAAATAATCACCATCCTATGATCTATCATGGTTCCATGGGTTTATAAAGCTTAGCTGTGAAGTTCTGCTGGTCTCACTTTGGAGTTCTCATGCAGCTGCAGTCATGTGATGACAGGGTTGGAGTTATCTGGGACCTGATAAAACTGGACTTTCCATTTGATCTCAGGGCCTCTCCCCGCCACATGACCTTTCCACATGGTCTCTACAGAAAGGTAGCTAGATATTTTACATGTTAGCTCGGGGTTCCCCAAACTGAGAATCAGAAGAAACAGGAAGCAGAAAAGGCCAGTCCTCTTAAAAACTGGGTCTGTCCCCTATCTTGCACCACTCACAAAAATTAACTGGAAATGAATTAAAGACTTAACATGTAAGACCTGAAAACAGTGGGATGCCTGGGTGGCTCAGTGGTTGAGCATCTGCCTTTGGCTCAGAGAGTGATCCCGGAATGCAGGATTGAGTCCCACATCAGGCTCCCCGAGAGGAGCCTGCTTCTCCCTCTGCCTATGTCTGAGGAGCCTGCTTCTCCCTCTGCCTATGTCTCTGCCTCTCTCTGTGTGTCTCTCATGGATAAATAAAATCTTAAAAAGAAAAAGACCTGAAAACAAAATTCCTTGAAGAAAACATGGGGACAAAACTCTTTGACATTGGTTCTTGGTAATGATTTTCTGGATATACCACCAAAAAGCACAAACAACAAAAGCAAGAATCACCAAGTGAGACAATATCAAATAAAAATTTCCTGCACAGCAAAAGAAACAATCAACGAAATGAAAAGATCACCTAAGGAATGGAAGAAAATATTTGCAAACTAGCTATCTGACGAGGGGTTAATTTCCAAAATACAAAGGAATTCATACAACTAAGTAGTAAAAAAAAAATCACATTTAACAATGGACAAAGAAACTGAATAGACATTTTTCCAAAGAAGATACACAAATGGCCAACAGGTACATGAAAATGTGAAAAATAGGGCAGCCCCAGTGGCTTAGCAGGTTAGCGCCGCCTGCAGCCCAGGGAGTGATCCTGGAGACCCTGGATCGAGTCCCGTGTTGGGCTCTCTACATGTGTCTCTGCCTCTCTCTCTCTCTCTCTCTGCATCTCTATGAATAAATAAATAAAATCTTTTTAAAAAATGTGAGAAATATCACTAAACATTGGGGAAATGAAAATTAGAACCAAAATGTGATAGCATCTCACACCTGTAAGAATGGCCAGTATCAAAAAGATAAGAGATAAGAAAAAGAAAAGAAAAGAGAAGAGAATCCTGAAGAGGCTGTGGAGAAAAGAGAGCCTTCATGCACTGTTGGTGGGAATGTAAACTGATAAAACTGTGGTAAACAATATGGAGGTTCTTCAAAAAAATTATAAATAGGGATCCCTGGGTGGCGCAGCGGTTTGGCGCCTGCCTTTGGCCCAGGGCGCGATCCTGGAGACCTGGGATCGAATCCCACATCGGGCTCCCGGTGCATGGAGCCTGCTTCTCCCTCTGCCTGTGTCTCTGCCTCTCTCTCTCTGTGTGTGACTATCATAAATAAATAAAAATTAAAAAAAAAAATTTTTTAATTATAAATAGAACTACCATGTGATCTAGTAATCCCACTTCTGGGAATATATCCATAGGAAATGAAATTACTATCTCAAACAAATATTCATTGCAGTGTTATTTACAATAGTCAACACATGAAAACAATCTAAGTGTCCACTGACAGATGAATGGATGAAGTGGAGAGAGAGAGAGAGAGAGAATTGAACATTACCCAGCCATAAAGAAGGAAAGCCTGGCTTTTATGACATCATGGATAGAGCCTGAGGGGATTATGATAAATGAGATTATCCAGACAGAAAAAGAAAAATACTATATGCTCTCACTTACATGAGGAATAAAAAAAACCTCATAGAAACAGAGTAGATTGATGGTTGCCAGGAGCAGGAATAGGGATGGGAGAAATGGATGAAAGTGGTCAAAGAGCACAAATTTCCAGTTATAACATGAATGAATTCTGGAGTTCTAGGGTACAACATGGTGACTATAGTTAACAGTACTGTATGTATACTAGAAAGTTGCTAAAAGAAAGAAAGAAAGAAAGAAAGAAAGAAAGAAAGAAAGAAAGAAAGAAAGAAAGTTGCTAAGAGAGTAAATCTTAAAAGTTCTGACCACAAACACACAAAAGGTAACTATGTGAAGTGATGGCTATGTTAAATAATCTTATTTCGCAGTAATCATTTCATAATATATACATGTATCAAATTTAACACATCGTATACCTTAAACTTATACAGTGTTATATGTCAAATTATATCTCAATAAAGCTGGAAAAAATGTTGAATGAAAAAAAAAGACTGTGTTTGGAACCAACACAGTATCCTTTCCATAGCATTGTACTGGTTAGCACCAGCCTCAGGCCAATGTGTCAGGGATTGCACAAGAACACGAATACCAGATAGTGTGGTTTGTTGAGGGCCATCATGAAAATCTGGCTACCGTAGAGAGCCAAAGGCAAACATCACTTAGTTCACAATCATTAAAGTCTTTATCTTGGGTTCTGTTTTTTATGTCTAAATTGTTGCAATCCAATGGGGAAAATCTGAGCTAGACCATCAGGCTCATTCAACCAGCACCTAAATCTCCCAAAGAACAAAAATAACCATAATTCATAGCTGCTGAGTTTACAGGGTCTCTCTCAGTTCTGGGCCCAAGAAATGAAAGATAATTTTTAGTCCTAAAATAAATTACTGAAAATTCATTCTCACACATCTTTCAGAACCTCATGTGAGAGTCTACATGCATTTCAAAAATCAATTTTAGGGCAGCCTGGGTGGCTCAGCGGTTTAGCACCGCCTTCAGCCCAGGGCGTGATCCTGGAGACCCGGGATCCAGTCCCATGTCGGGCTCCCCGCATGGAGCCTGCTTCTCCCTCTGCCTGTGTCTCTGCCTCTCTCTCTCTCTCTCTTTCAATTTCTCTCTCAATCTCTCTCTGTCTCCCATGAATAAATAAATAAAATCTTTTTTAAAAATCCATTTTAAAGTTGCTTGATAATCAGGGACGCCTAACTGACTCAGTCGGTAGAGCTTACAAGCCTTGATCTCTGGGTTGTGAGTTCAAGCCCCATGTTGGGTGTAGGGATTACTTAAAAATATAAATTTTTAAATAAATAAAAAGTTGCTTGATGATCAAAGAATTGGCAATGAACTATTGATGGAATGGTAAGAAAGATATTTTGAAATAAACTTCTAGAAGTTCATCCAAATGTTAAAGCTATCTGATAAAAGATAAGAAGCTAAGACCCAGTTTGAATTAGCTTGGTTAAAATTAAAACACAATTTCACCATATTAGATGATGCAATAATTGAGAGCTGGTCAGGACTGGCAGGTGGGTTCTGGCAGATTCCATGGATCAAGTCAGGCAAGATGTGAGGTACCAAGAAATTAGCTAACAAGGCAGGGTCAAACTCATTATTCTCCATCTTAGGGACTTTTTTTCTGTTCTATAAATGCACTAACCTCTTTCCTGACTGAGAACCCTTTCTGCTATGGTCTAAATATTTATGTTTCCCCAAAATTCATATGCTGGAATCCTAATGCCCAATATGATGGTGTTAGGAGGTGATTAGGTCATGAGGGTGGAGCCCTCATAAATGAGATTAGAGATCTTCTTTAAGAGGCTCCAGAGAGCCCTAGTCCCTTTTTCCATGTGAGGATACAATGAGAAGACTGTGACCAGGGAGAGGGCCCTCACACAACCATGGTGGCACTTTGATCTTGGACTCCAGTTCACATAATTGAGAGAAATAAATTTCTTTTTTTTTTTTAATTTCTTTTTTTTAAGCCACCTAGTCTGGTATTTTGTTACAGCAACTTGAATAGACAAAGATACTTTCCCAAGCGGTTCCCTCTGTCTAGAATTCTGTCTCTTTGCCTTATCCAGTGATCCAGCTTCATGCCAATAAACTTGAAAACACACAAATTTTACAAACTCCTAGAAATCACACTGGCATACATTTTCCACCCACTAATTTAGCCAAAATTTAAAGTTCTGGCAACTTCAAATGATAGCAAAGATCTGCACCAATGGAAACTTTCATACATTCTGGTGGGAATATAAATTAATACAACCACTTTAGAAAATAATTTAGATTATCATGTAAAAGTTGAGTATTTAAAAAAAAGTTGAGTATTTATATTTCCTATCATGCAGCCATTCTCCTCCAGCTATAATCCCTAGAGGACCTCTTCTACTCATGCACCAAAAGTCAGGTACATGGACATTTATAGCAACATTGGATGGAACAGTAGAGAGCCGGAAACAAGCTAAGTGTCCATTAACAAGAGAAAAGAGAATGGGTGCTTACATTCTGCTACATTAATTTAATAGAGACCTAAACATCAGTGAAAAAAGAACTACAAATACACACAGCAACATAGATGGAGTCAGAAGCAACTGTGAGTGAATAAAGGAAGTCACAGAGGAAATGTAAAATATCTTTCTGTTTCAAAATATTTCAGAATTAAGCAAAACTAGGGACACATACTTCTGGAAACAAAATGTTAACAAAATTCAAGGAAATGAAAATACGTCAGGATCTAGGGGCAGGAAGGTAGGAGCATAAGGACACCCAGGGAACCTCAATGGCATTGATGGTATTCTTCTCTGAAGTTAGTGCATTCATGAGCATTCATTTTATTATTTAACTTCACAGTTTATATATAAATCACCTATATTCCTTTGCATGTAAGGGCCTACTAATTTTTTTTTTATTTTTATATTTCCCTCCCCTATACTCCCAGTTTATTTTCAAAACATCCTGGCTCTGCTACTTACTAGCTTTGGGAACTGGGGCATGCTACTCAGCCATTCCAAGCCTCACTAAGTTCATCTGAAAATGAAAATAATGCAACGATAATGCCTACCCAGCTGACCCCTGAGAAGACTACTTAGGAATTCTTCGCCTGGCACTGAGTGGCGAAGTGGCACTGAGTATTCTTCCCAGTAGCACTGAATGGTAGCTCCTCAGAGGGACACTGTGTTCAGATGAGCAAATCCTCTAGCCTGAATTGGTTGTAAAGATACAGTAAAGGCAGTCAATCTTCCTTGATTTGGGACTCATATGTTCTCCAAGTGTCCTTCCCCTTCTCCACTCCTAAAGGGAAAAATATCTCTAGTCATTAGAACTGTTTTCAAATGAACGTCAGTCATCATCTCATGTAGCATTTGTGTTCCTTGTCCACACGATGGCAGAACAGGCAAAGAACCGTTAAATGCACACTGGACTGTCAAGATCTCCTTTTGAGGATGTTCAAGACCTTCTAGAAAACAATCTTTGCAATTTCATTAATGTCTGTGACTGAATAAATTGAGATTGGACAAGCAGTTGAGATCAAAATTGCTCTTCACTCTTTAATATGATAATAACTAGAGCACGTTAACAGGCATATAATATCAAAAAATAAACAAAAAATAAATTCAAAAAACAAAAAAACAAAAAAACAAAAAATAAATTCCAGCCTTACAGATACTTCCTACAAGTTCTCACCTGAGGTGTCATGTGTTTATGTATGTGCGAAGACGCTTGAGGGTATACATTTGGACACATGTTGTGAGTGTGTGTAGGAGAGAACACACATGTATTTGTACTGGCAGGAAAGTCTTACCATTAAAGCATAGGAGCATGAGGAGGGAAAGCTGATAACAGCCTTCTTTTCTGAAAAGCTCGAGTCAAGAGGAAGTGTGCTGGTAACCACTGGTAAGAGGAATTTGAAAGTCCAGCGAACACTAGCCTCAGTCTTCTTCTAACTCACTAGCTTGTCCTATGCTATGGAGGTGGGGCAGAGGACTACTGTCCTGAGACCAAGCATATGTTGGGCTTGCCTTTGGCCTACTGATCTGAATTTATAGCTCAGGAACCCCTCAGAAATGTATAGCTCAGGAACAGTATTATCATACTGTTTACCCTAATTTATATTAGTTCAAAATTTTGTGGTTGCAAATGACATAAACCCAATTCCAATCAGCAAAACAAAAGAGGGAATATATGGATACATATAATCAAACCACCAGAAAGGCAGGGATGCAGTGACCTCAGGAACAATGGGAATTGTGACTCTCCTTGGAAAACTCTCTCCATAATTCATATTTATGTTTCTCTTTATGACAGTTTTATTCTTTGAAATTAGCTTACTCCTGCCAATGGGGGCCACGGCACAGGCAACTTTGAATTCACATCCTATGCAGTTGAAGTTGTTTGAAAAACCTGGGTGAAGACCTGTGATTGGCCTTTCCTGGGTCATATGGCCAAGCACAAACCAATCACTACAGCCAGAGATAGATAACTATTACTGGTCTAACCTGAGCCACCTGCCTACCTTTATGGCTTAGAGGGAAGAATTTTATGATTGCTGGACCTTATCAGGACCACATTGAGGTATGGAAAAGTACTTTTCCAATATAATGGATTCTCTGTTGGAAGCAGATTTTTAAAAAAAAAGTCATCATGGTGTGAGAAAAAACAGGGGGCATAAAGTTCCATATATAAGATCGACTCTGTTTGTCTTCTATCTCTTAATAATTTTGTGTCTACTTGATTTGTCTTGTAATGAGAGTAGTGCATTACATTCTCCTTTATTACCATACTTCAATCTGTGTTTCCTTGTATATCTCCTCTATTTTTTTCCATAACTATGAATGCCAGATTTGATTGGCAGCCACTCACTTGTCTTTCTTGTGCTCCTCTGCTGCCCTTTCTGGCTCCCATCCTCAAATTCCCTTCAGTCTCTGCTTTCCGCTTTTAATGTCACGGGTATTATCTGCTATACATGTGTTATTTAACTTAATACTCAGTGTAGCCCCCTTTCAGAAGTCCCTATTAACCCAGGCTGGCCCCAGACCTGAGCTCTGTAATGTATGTAAATGCACAAAAAAGGGAACTGAAAGGACACACACTAGACTGTTTGAAAGCCATTACCTCAGGAAAGCAGAATAAGATGGAGGAGTGAAAGTGGCCAATAGGGTCACTTGTGCTTTACACTGTAAATGTTTACATGAGTCTTTTACAAGAAAATCATTTAGGTACTAGTTATGCAATTTTTAAAAAGATCTTATTTATTTTATTTTTTTAAAGATTTTGTTTATTTATTCATGAGAGGCACAGAGAGAGAGGCAGAGACATAGGCAGAGGGAGAAACACACGCAGGGAGCCCGATGTGGGACCCAATCCTGGGACCTCAGGATCATGCCCTGAGCCACCCAAGCATCCTATGCAATCTTTTCTATTTTTTGTTGAGATAAAATACACATAATGTAATAGTTACCATTAACCCTTTTGCATGCACAATTCAGTGGTATTAAATACATTCAAACTGCTGTGCAACTATCTACAGAACTTTTCTATCATCCCACACTGAAACTCTGTACCCATTAAACAATAGCTTTACATTCTCCCCTCTGGCCAGCCCCTGGTAACCACCATTCTACTTTCAGTTTCTATGAATTTGACTATTCTAGGTACCTCATACAATTAGAGAGTACAGTACTTGGCCTTTTGTGACTAGCTTATTTCATAGCATAATATATTCAAGATTCTTTCATATTGTAGCATGTCTCAGAATTTAATTCCTTTTTAAGGGTGAATAATATCCCATCATATGCATATGCCATGTTTTGTTTATCTATTCAACTGCTGATGAACATTTGGGTTGTTCCCACCTTTGGGTTATTGTGAATAATGCTACTGGGAATGTGGGTGTACAAACAGTTGTGTAAACTTTAAAACCCCGAAAAACAATACTTACAGAGTGATCCCATTTATGTTTAGTATGTGTGTGTAGTACAGTATGTACATGATATGTACATAAATGTGTAGAAAAAGATCTCAGAGGTACACATGAAACTTTGAGTCATTACCTCTAGAATGGCAAAAGAGTGAGAGAGTAAAGGAAAGGACATTATAATTCTTTATTCTACATATTTCTGTATTTTTTATTTTTCATGACAAGAGTAGACTAATATATTCCTCATGCAATTTTAAAATGCAATTAAAATAAAGACGAAGATTTCAGGTATCTTGGCAGGCCACGAGTATAGGGAACATTTAGAACAATTTTCAAGGGGTCAGAAGAACCGAAGGGATAAAGGATGCTGAAATACCTCTGTGTGGCTTGAAATTTTTATGAGGTGCATATATTATTTCTTTAATTAAGGAAATCAAATGGGAAAAGAATGCAAAGCCCGAGGTGGGATTGCACTGGCGATGAAGGCCCAGAGGAGGGCAGTAGAAAGCCATAAGGTGGAAACCACAGACGGTTGTTCCCTCCTGTCACCAGGAAAAGAGTAGAGGATTCAAACTTGCCTGGTGGGAGCTGGGACAAGCTTGGGTACTACTAATTCCAATGGGAACAATGCTGGCCAGACTTTGGGAGCAAGACAATCAGATAAAAGGGGAGAAATCAGGAAAGTGGCAAGGGTTCGGCAATGGACAGCCAAGGAAAAAGAAAGCAGAAGAGGCATTCTTGACAGATAATCATCAAACAGGAGCCCAAGAGCACAGCCCTGGGGCAGACAACCTAGAGAGATTTCTAGGGGTCTTGAGGACAAAGCCCTGTTTGGAAGCACAGGGTGAGTCCTTGACCCTGCCCCTCTGCTTTTTAAAGTGGCCAAGGATATTTTTAAAAAAGTGTTGGGACACCTGGGTGGCTCAGTTGGTTAAGCATCCAACTCTTGATTTCAGCTCAGGTCAGGATCTCAGGGTTGTGAGATGGAGTCCTAAGTCCTGCTCCTCATTCAGCAGGGAGTCTGCTTGAGATTCTTTCCCTCTGCCCCTCCCTCTACCGCTCTCCCCACCTCTCCCCTCACCCCCTGAGGCTCCCACACCCTCTCTCTCAAATAAATAAATCTTTAAAAAAAAAATGTTGCTAAAGTGGACAAAGATAAGGATAACCCTGCAGGATGAAGTTGCAAGGAAAGAACTAGGCAACAGGTGCAGGATCAGATCTTGTCTTTACTTCAAATGTTTGATATTTTGTATGTAATGGATTTTTTGGATTAATTTTTATTTTTTTAAAGATTTTATTTATTTATTCATAGAGACACACAGAGAGAGAGAGAGAGAGGCAGAGACACAGGCAGAGGGAGAAGCAGGCCTCATGCAGGGAGCCCTATGTGGGACTCGATCCAGGGTCTCCAGGATCACGCCCCGGGCTGCAGGCGGCACTAAACCGCTGTGCCACCGGAGCTGCCCTGGATTAATTTTTATTTTAAAATATTATTTATCTGTATTATTGAGTGTTTGAGCTCCCCTTAAATTTTGTGCCAGAGGCAAGTGCTTCACTGGGCATCAGCCTAGTTCTGGCAACAATTTTTTTTTAATAATAAATTTATTTTTTATTGGTGTTCAATTTGCCAACATACAGAATAACACCCAGTGCTCATCCCGTCGAGTGCCCCCCTCAGTGCCCGTCACCCATTCATCCTCACCCCCCACCCTCCTCCCCTTCCACCACCCCTAGTTCATTTCCCAGAGTTAGGAGTCTTTATGTTCTGATTCCCTTTCTGATATTTCCTACCCATTTCTTCTCCCTTCCCTTCCATTCCCTTTCACTATTATTTATATTCCCCAAATGAATGAGACCATATACTGTTTGTCCTTCTCTGATTGACTTATTTCACTCAGCATAATACCCTCCAGTTCCATCCACGTCGAAGCAAATGGTGGGTATTTGTCATTTCTAATGGCTGAGTAATATTCCATTGTATACATAAACCACATCTTCTTTATCCATTCATCTTTTGATGGACACCGAGGCTCCTTCCACAGTTTGGCTATTGTGGACATTGCTGCTAGAAACATCAGGGTGCAGGTGTCCCGGCGTTTCATTACATCTGTATCTTTGGGGTAAATCCCCAACAGTCTGGCAACAATTATAACAAATCTGAAGCAACAAATGGGATTTTCAAGTACATCTATTATGCACAATTTTAATCAAAATTCTACCCCAGAATTTTTTTTAAAGATTTTATTTATTTATTCATGAGAGACACAGAGAGAGAGGCAGAGACACAGGCAGAGCGAGAAGCAGGCTCCATGCAGGGAGCCCAACGTGGGACTGGATCCTGGGTCTCCAGGATCACGCCCTGGGCTGAAGGCAGTGCTAAACCCCAGAGCCACCTGGGCAGCCCCATACCCCAGGATTTTTAAGTGAAATGAATTTCTCTAACATGCCAGTCATGTAAACCTACAAACAAAATAATATGTACCTATGTTTTAAAAAAAAGATAAGTGTTTCTGTAGCTATTGTGAATATTATGTTAATATTCAAATTAATTTGGAAGCTATTTCTGAAATATTGGCTTTAAGATATTGCCTATTGAAAATTGAAATAATATCAAGCATCTAAAAAAATATATCAAGCATCTTTTCTTACCACAATGGCATAAAACTGGAAATTAATTACAAGAAAAAAAACTGGAAAGAACACAAACACAAGGAAACTAAACAACATGTTACTAAACAACCAATGGGTCAATGAAGAAATCAAAAAGGAAATAAAAAAATACATGGAAAAGGGGCATCTGTGTTGCTTTGTCAGTTAAATATCTGACTCTTGATCTCTCAGCTCAGGTTTCGATCTCAGAGTTGTGAGTTCAAGCCCCAGGTTGGGTTCCATGTTGGGTGTGGAGCCTACTTATAAATGAATGAATGAATGGGTGGATGAATAAATATAAAAATTATGTGGGAAAAAAAATTATGTGGAGACAAGTGAAAATAAAAACACAATGGTCCAAAATCTTTAGAACATAACAAAAGCAGTTTTAAGAGAGAAGTTTACAGCAATACAGGCCTACCTCAAGAAACAAGAGGAACCTCAAATACTCTAACCTTATGCTAGAAGTACTAAAAAAAAAGAAGAAGAAGAAAAAACTCAAAGTTAGTAGAAAAAAAGGAAATCAAGACTAAAATGGAAATAAATTAGAAACTAAAAACACAATAGAAAAGGTCAATAATGGGGCACCTGGGTGGCTCTGGTTGAGCATCTGCCTTTGGCTCAGGTGGTGATCATGGGGTCCTGGGATGGAGTCCTGCATCAGGCTCCCCATGGGGAGCCTGTTTCTCCCTTTGCCTATGTCTCTGCCTCCCTCTCTGTGTCTCTCACAAATAAATAAATAAAATCTTAAAAAAAAAGTCAATGAAACCAAGAGCTGGTTCTTTGAAAAGATTAAAAAGGTTGACAGATCTTCAGACTCTTCAAGAAAAAAAAGAGAGAGGACTCAAATAAATAAAATCAGAAATAGGGGATCCCTGGGTGGCTCAGCAGTTTAGCACCTGCCTTCAGCCCAGGGCATGATCCTGGAGTCCCAGGATCGAGTCCCACATCAGGCTCCCTGCATGGAGCCTGCTTCTCCCTTTGCCTGTGTCTCTGCTTCTCTCTCTTTCTTTCTCTCTCTCTCTCTCTGTCTCTCATGAATAAGTAAATAAAATCTTTTTAAAAAATCAGAAATAAAAGAGGAAAAATAACAACCAACACCACAGGAACACAAAGAATTATAAGCAAATACTATGAAAAATAGTATGTCAACAAATTGGATAAACTTCTAGAAACAATCTTTCAAAATCGAATGAGAAAAACAGAAAATTTGAACAGACCAAATATAAATAATGAAATTGAATCAGTCATCAAAAACCTCCCAGCAAACAGAAGTCCAGGACCAAATGGCTTCACAGGTGAATTATATGGAACATTGAATAAAAGTTAATATCTATTCTTCTCAAACAATTCCAAAAAAATAGAAGAGTAAGGAAAACTTACAAATTAATTCTACGAAGCCAGCATTACCTTGATACTAATACCAGACAAAGACACTACAAGAAAGAAAGAAAGAAAGAAAGAAAGAAAGAAAGAAAGAAAGAAAGAAAGAAAGGAAGGAAGGAAGGAAACTATAGGCTGGCATCCCTGATGAACATAGATGCAAAAATCCCCAATAAAATAAAAGCAAACCAAAATCAGCAATACATTAAAAGGATCATTGACCACGACCAAGTGGGATTTATTCCAGGTATGCAAGGATGGTACAATATTCACAAACTGATTAATCTCATACCTCATATTAACAAGAGGAAGAATGGAAACCATATGGCCACCTCAGTAGATGCAGAAAAGGCATATGACAAAATATAAAATCTGTTCATGATTTTTTTTAAAGATTTATTTTTTAAAAGATTTTATTTATTTATTCATAAGACAGAAAGAGAGAGAGGCAGAGACATCGGCAGAGGGGCAAGCAGGTTTCATGCAGGAAGCCCAATGTGGGACTCGATCCCAGGACCCCAGGATCATGACCTGAGCCCAAGGCAGACGCTCAACTGCTGAGCCACCCAGGTGTTCCTGTTCATGATTTTAAAAAACCTCTTAACATAGTTTAGAGGGAACATACTTTCACATAATAAAGGCCATATATAGAAAAACCTATAGCTAACATCACAGGCAATGGTGAAAAACCGAATTTTTTTTCTCTAAGATCAGGAATAAGACAAGGATGTCCACTCTCACCACTTTCTTTCAACATAATACTGCAAATCCTAGCTACAGCAATCAGACGAGAAAAAGAAATAAAAGGTATCCAAATTAGTAAGGAAGAAGTAAAATTGTCACCATTTGCAGATGATGTGATACTGTATATAGAAAACCCTAAAGACTCCACCAAAAAAATTAGAACAAATGAATTTCATAAAGCAGGATATAAAGTTAATATATAGAAATCTGTTCTATTTCTGTACACTAAGTAACAGAAGGAGAAATTAAAGAAACAATCCAAATTATAACTGCACCAAAAAGAATAAAATACCTAAGAATAAATTTAACCAAGGAGGTGAAAGACCTATACTCTGAAAACAATAAGACACTGATGAATGAAATTGAAAACAACAGAAACAAATGGAAAGATACGCCATGCTCATGGATTGGAAGACTATCATTAAAATGTCCATACTTTCCAAAGCAATCTACAGATTCAATGCAATCTCTATGAAAATACCAAATAGCATTTTTCACAGAGCTAGAATAAATAATCCTAAAATTTCTAAGAACCACAAAACACCCTAATAGCCAAAGCAATCTTAAGAAGAACAAAGGTGTAGGTATTACAAGCCCAAATTTCAGTATATATTACAAAGCTATAGCAATCAAAACAGTATGGCACTGGCACAAAAATAGACACATAGATCAATATAACAGGATAAAGAGCCCAGAAAGAAACCCCATTTAATCTATGACAAAGGAGGCAAGAATATATGATGGAGAAAAGACAATCTTTTCAATAAATGGTGCTGGGAAAACTGGATAGCTACAAGCAAAGGAATGAAACTGGACTACTTTCTAATACCATACACAAAAATAAACTCAAAATGGATTAAAGACCTAAATGTGAAACTTGAAACCATAAAACTCCTAAAAGATCACATAGGCAGTAATCTCATGGACATTAGCTTTAGCAATATATTTATGGATATGTCCCCTTGGGCAAAGAAAACCAAAGCGAAAATAAACTACTGGGACTACATCAAAGTAAAAAGCCTTTGCACAGCTAAGGAAACTATCAACAACAACAATAAAAGGCACTCTACTGAATGGGAGAAGATATTTGCAAATGATTTATCTGATAAAGGGTTAATATGCAAAATATATAAAGAGGACACCTGGTGGTTCAGTAGCTAAGCATCTGTGTTCCACTTAGGTTGTGATCCGGAGGTTCCAGGATTGAGTCCTACATCAGGCTCCCTCCATGGAGCCTGCTTCTCCCTCCGCCTATATCTCTGACTCTCTCTCTCTCTCTCTCTCTCTCTCTGTGTCTCTCATGAATAAATAAATAAAATCTTTTTAAAAAAAATATATATATATACATATATAGGGCAGCCCAGGTGGCTCAGCGGTTTAGCGCCACCTTGGGCCCAGGACGTGATCTGGAGACCTGGGATCAAGTCCCAGGTCAGGCTCCCTACATGGAGCCTGCTTCTCCCTCTGCCTGTGTCTCTCTCTCTCTCTCTCTCTCTCTCTCTCTCTCTGTCTCTCATGAATAAATAAATAAAATCTTTTTTTAAATGAAATTAAAAAATAAAAATAAAAAAATACATAAAGAACTTATGTAACCCAACACCAAAAAAACTAAAAAAACTAAAATCAAAAAATGGGCAGAGGACCTAAATAGGCATTTTTCCAAAGAAGACATACAGATGACCAACAGTCCTATGAAAAGATGCTGAATATCACTAATCAACAGGAAATGCAAACCATAACCACAATGAGGGGCACCTGGGTGGTTCAGTCGGTTAAGCGGCTGCCTTTGGCTCAGGTCATGATCCTGGGGTCCTGGGATCCAGCTTCTGTTGGACTCCCTGCTCAGAGGGGAGCCTGCTTCTCCCTCTCCTTCCTCCTCCGCCCTCCCCCTGCTTGTGTGTGTACCTGCTCTCTCTCAAATAATAAATAAAATCTTAAAAAAAAAAACACATCTCAGCTCGATAGTCATCTCCTCCAGGGGTCCCCACTCTGAATATTCTTTTTGTGTATTCCTGTTACACTGTAACCTGTGACATCACACATGTATGACATTACACACCTGTGCTACCTAGTGATTGGCTATTTACCTATCTGTCTCTCCCATTAGATTTCAAGCTCCTTGAAGGTAGGGAGTATGTCTTTTTGAATGCTCTGTGCCTAACACAAAGCTTCCTGTCACATAATAGACAAGTTTTTTGCTGAATGAATAACTGACCTTGATACTTCTCTCTATATCATGCCTCATAGAGAACCCATCAAGTCCCACCCACCATCAAAATATTTCTCAAATTCATTGATTTTTCTTCATCTTCATCACCACTACTATGCTTCAAGCCACCATCTCCTATCACCTGGACCACTGTCACAGCCTCCTAATTATCATACTACTTTCTCCACTTGTGTCCCTCCAATCTATTCGCCATACAACAGCCATTGTGATTTTTTTTTAAATACAAATCTTATTATGTCACTCTCTAAGTCAGAAACTCTTCAATGAAATCCCACTGTTCTTAGAATAAAGTGCAATGCACTTAAGTTGACCTACAAGGCCCAAACTTCTCTAGCCTCCAGTCTCTTAGCTTCTTTTGGGGTTTCCAACTTGCTGCTATCCCATCACAGGGCCTTTGCATATGGATCTCCTTCACCTAGGACATTCTTCTTTTTCATCTTCTCTTAACTTGCTCCCACTCATATTTCAGAACTCTGCCCCAGTGTTTATTCCTTAGGAAAGCTTCCCCTGACCCTCTTGATGAAATCAAACTTGCCATTGACTTTCTCAGAACCTTTATAGTATCTATCACTGCTTGTTTTTGTTTAATGTCTGTTTCCCACTCCTTTCAATTGTCTCTACCACCGAAACTCCAATGGCACATAAGAAGCCCTCAATAGGAGTGTCTGGGTAGTTCAGTCAGCTAAGCATCTGCCTTGGGCTCAGTTCATGATCCTAGGGTCCTGGGATCAAGCCCGCATGGGGCTCCCTGCTCAGCAGGAAGCCTGCTTCTCCCTCTCCTTCTGCCCTTCCCCCTGCTTGTGCTCTCTGTCAAATAAATAAATAAAATCTTAAAAAAAATAGAAGCCCTCAGTAAATGTTTGAGAAGAACTTACTGTCATGCCATACAAAATTGAAAGAGCCAGTCCCTTGGGGAAAATGCACTGTGCTTTCCCCACTGCCACAGGATCTTCCAACCACACACACCTCTCAGGGAAAATCTCCTACAAGTAGACTGTCCTCATTCACACATGAAGCTGAAATTAGGGCAGGCAGAAGACAGGCTAAACAAAGAGAGACTGGAGCATCTACCAAGCAAAAGTGTTGTGGTTATCCTGCTGTAAGGGCCTAGACTGCAGAGTTCCAAGATGAGTCCATTCCTCAAATAGTATGTCCTAGTCCATTAGTTATACAGCCACAGGATATGGTTGTCAGGGAAAACTTTTCAGAAAGTTGAATGCTACATTATGTAGCAGCCCTAGTTACTTCCCAAGTAGTATTCATTATGCTCATTAATTTTTTAGCTTAATAAACATATCAACTGCCATAGAAATAACTTTATCATTAAAGAGAAACATATTTTTCTCATTAAGCCAAAGAAAGGGCAAAACTCTCAAGCATACCACCTCGAAGAGTTTCTTCAGGCTTTCTGTTCTCCACAGCAACTATTCAAAACTTTCCCAGGTCCTCAAAACTCTGCCCCTTCCCCTTGAGGAACTCAAGGATGAATTCCCTTGTCATTCACTAGGAAAACAGAAGCCATCAGAGAGAAATTCTTCAAATTCCTCTCCCCAGCCCCTTATTCCCACCCCTACTCCCATCTTCAATGGCTCTGTATCAGATCACAAATTTTTAATCTGGAGACGCCTGGGTGGCTCAGTGGTTGAGCATCTGCCTTCGGCTCAAGGCATGATCCTGGGGTCTCAGGATCAAGTCCTGTGTCAGGCTCCTTGCAGGACTTGACACTCAACCACTGAGCCAACCCAGGCTTCCCTATTACATTCTATACTGCCCTCCTAAGGAGCTTGGCTCTATCTCCTCTCTGTTCCGTGGCTTCAACATCTTCCCCCATACTAGCTCTTTCTCATCAGCTTTTTAAATTATTATTATTGGAGTTCAATTTGCCAACATATAGCATATCACTCAGTGCTCATCCCGTCAAGTGCCCCCCTTAGTGCCCATCACCCAGTCATCTCATCCCCCCCCCCCCCCCCCCCCCCCGCCCACCTCCCCTTCCACTTCCCCTTGTTTGTTTCCCAGAGTTAGGAGTCTCTCATGTGTTGTCACCCGCTCTGGTTTTTCCCACTCATTTTCTCTCCTTTCCCCTATAATCCCTTTCACTATTTTTTATATTCCCCATATGAGTGAAACCATATGATGATTGTCCTTCTCCGATTGACTTACTTCACTGAGCATAATACCCTCCAGTTCCATCCACGTCGAAGCAAATGGTGGGTATTTGTCATTTCTAATGGCTGAGGAATATTCCATTGTATACATAGACCACATCTTCTTTATCCATTCATCTTTTGATGGACACTGAGGCTCCTTCCACAGTTTGGCTATTGTGGACATTGCTTTTAATTGAGCTGGGCCTCTCCATTTTATAAAATGCCCTCCCTAGGTCTACCATACTCTAGCAACCGTCCTATCTTCCCCCTTTGCAGTCAAAGTTGAAAGAATTGTCTACACTAGCAAACTTCACTTCCTCAGCTTCAATTACTCTTCAGCCCACTGAAATCTGGCCTTTGGCTCTAACTTTCCACTGAAAGACTGCTCTTGCCAAGGTCACTAATAACCTTTTCATTATTAAATCCATTTTAACTTCCTTTCAGACATTTTTTTTCTTTTCAGACATTTAATAGTATTTTTCATTGTTGACTACCCCATATATCTTAAAAAACTCTCTTCTCATGGTTTCTAGGACCTTATACTTTCTTGGTATTCCTCCCTACCTCTTTGCCAATTCTTCTATTTTTTAAATTTTTATTTAAATTCCAGTTAGTTAACATGTAGTGTTATATTAGTTTCAGGTGTACAGTATAGTGATTCACCTCTTCCATACATCACCTGGTGCTCATCACAACTTACACTCTTAATCCTCATCACCTATTTACCCATCGCCCTTCCTCCCCCCTCTGGCAACCACCAGTTTGTACTCTAACCTTAAGGGTCTGTTTCTTCATTCGCCTCTCTCGTTTTTTCCTTTGCTCCTTTATTTCTTAAATTTCACATATGAGTGAAATCATATGGTATTTCTTGATATTCTTTGCTAGATCATCCTCCTTTACTCAATTTCTAAATGTTGACGTTCCTTGGGGTTTAGTCCTGAGCACTTTTCCCTCTCTACCTTCTCTCCTTGGGTTGATCATATCCATTCCTATGGGCTTCAGTTAGCTTCTAGAATGGGTTTCTGACTTGGGTACATAAATTCAGACAATTTGTAAACTTGAACAAGTAAAAACATATTTTTATTTTCACCAATCTAAATGAAATTGAAATTGAAATTTTTAATTTCACCAATCATTTCACTAAATGAAAATTTAGTATTTCTCCCAATTATGAATGTAGGCAACAAACCACAGTAGTATAAACCAGTGTCTGTGACATTGCCATTATTAGAAATCATATACTTAAGATAAATTTTTAAAAATCATATGCCGTTTAGGGGCACTTGGGTGGTGGCTCAGTTGGTTAAGCATCTGCCTTCAGCTCAGGTCATGGTCCCAGGGTCCTGGGATCAAACCCCACATTAGGTTCCCTGCTCAGCAGGGAGTGTATTTCTCCCTCTGCTTCCCCTGTCTGCTCGTGTTCTCTCTCTCGCTCTCTCTCTCAAATAAATAAAATCTTTAGAAAATCATATATAGTTTAATATATTACACTTGTTACAAATATCTCAAAATATTATTTATGCTTATTACTTCAGTATATAGTAGTTATTAGATACACTGCTAGATCTCTTTATTTAATGAGTCAATAATTACATATTTCACATCACAATTTTTGTATTTGACAACTATTTCAGTATAATTCATTTATAATCCTATGCATTTTGTTTGGTACATTTAAAAACATCATTTTGAGAGAAGGTTCACAGGCTTCCCCAGACCGCCAATGGCACAAAAAGTATTAAGGAGCCCTGTTCTAGATGCTGATGATCCCCACCCTGAATCCATCTTCTGAACTTCAAGTCCATATATTTCCATTCTTTCAAATTATTGTTAGAATGATTTTTCTCTCCCCAAGCACTGTGCCTAGTCTTAATATAGCTCTCTACACACTATCTTGTAATTACTTGTATCCTCTACTTGAATATAAGTTCCATGGGTACAGAAATATTTATCTTGACTATTTTGGGATCTGCAGCATTAAGCATGGTATCTGGCATTATAGGAGCACTCCATAAATGTTTGTTGAATAAATGAATGATTGGATTGAGCTTTAGCCTGACGATTAGCAGCAGCTCAATAAAAAAGTTAAAGGATATCCAAATCTTAATTTTTTTTTTCTGACAGATAAATAAGGCTACTGAAAAAAATATTGTTACTGAAGTATAAGAGGTGGGAAAAATTAATTTTAATTATTTTATTTGAAAACTTAAATTTTGTAAGTGCATACTGTGGCTTAGGAAAATTGATGAGACCCATTCCCTCAGTAATATCCATTTTTTGCTAAAATATTAAATTGACTTTCAAATAGTGTATTGGGGACTTGTACATTGTGAATTTGAGACCCACATTGGGTGTAGGTAGAGATTACTTAAAAATAAAATCTTTTTTTAAAAAAAGAACACCGAGTTCTAATCTTCAGAGCCTTATATTAACTACAGACATCATTATTTTCACTGGCCTTCACTAACCATTACAATGGGGGGATGCAGAGGAAGAGGGAGAAAGGGAATCTTTTTTTTTTTTTTTTTTTTTTTTTTTTGGAGAAAGGGAATCTTAAGCAGGCCCACGCCCAGCCCAGTGCAGAGCCTGACACGGGGCTGGATCTCACAACCCCAAGCTCCTGACCTGAGCTGACATCAAGACCTGGATGCTTGGGCAGCCCAGGTGGCTCAGCAGTTTAGCGCCGCCTTCAGCCCAGGGTATGATCCTGGAGACCTGGGATCGAGTCCCACATCAGGTTCCCTGCGTGGAGCCTGCTTTTCCCTCTGCCTGTGTCTCTCTCTGCCTCTCTCTCTCTTTCTGTGTCTCTCATGAATAAACAAATAAAACCTTTAAAAAAAAAAAATCGGATGCTTAACAAACTGAACCACCCAGGCACACCATTACAATTTATTTTTAAGTAAAAACAAAGAGTTACTGTACCATAAAAGAATAGTTTGGGGACACTCTGAAACTTTTTTTTGGGGGGGGGTTATTGTTTCCTTCACTGTGCATTAGTTTTTTATTTTGATGTAGTCGCAGTAGTTCATTTTTGCTTTTATTTCCTTTGCCTAAGGAGACATATCTAGAAAAGTGTTGCTATGGCCAGCCTCAGAGAGATTATAACCTGTGCTCTCCTCAAGGATTTTTATGGTGTCAGGTCTCTAAATGGTCTTTAATCCATTTTGAGTTTCTTTTTGTGTATGGTGAAAGTTAGTGGTACAGTTTAATTCTTTTGCATGTGGGGGATCCCTGGGTGGCGCAGTGGTTTGGCGCCTGCCTTTGGCCCAGGGCGCGATCCTGGAGACCCGGGATCGAATCCCACGTCAGGCTCCCGGTGCATGGAGCCTGCTTCTCCCTCTGCCTGTGTCTCTGCCTCTCTCTCTCTCTCTCTCTGTGACTATCATAAATAAATAAATTAAAAAAAAAATTTAATTCTTTTGCATGTGGCTGTCCAGCTTTCCCATTGTATATTCATTCTTCCTTTGTCAAAGATTAGATGATCACATAATTGTGGGTTTATTTCCGGGTTTTTCTGTTCTATTCCATTGAATCTATGTGTCTATTTTTATGCCAGTACCATACTGTTTTAACTACTACTGCTTTAAAATACCTTAATTTTGTTAAGAAAAAAATCCTATAGACTTATATCCAGGATGGTTTAACCCCTATAACACTTAAGAATTACTACAAGGCTGGGATCCCTGGGTGGCGCAGCGGTTTAGTGCCTGCCTTTGGCCCAGGGTGCGATCCTGGAGACCCGGGATCGAATCCCACGTTGGGCTCCCAGTGCATGGAGCCTGCTTCTCTCTCTGCCTCTCTCTCTCTCTCTGTGTGACTATCATAAATAAATAAAAATTAAAAAAAAAGAATTACTACAAGGCTGAAAAGTACCTCCTTACCATTTAATAAGGAGAAACAGTTCTTCAATACCTAATGCAATCCCATTTTCCCTATCTTCTCTAAATAGCTCCCTCTGTGCTTTTAATAATGCCACAAACTTCTTTATTTGAATTTGATAGAATATTTGATATGGAGAAATAAACTTAAAAATAATTTGATTTTTTTTTAAGATTTTACTTATTTTTTCATGAGAGACACAGAGAGGCAGAGACACAGGCAGAGGGAGGCAAAGCAGGCTCCATGCAAGGAACCCAGTGTGGGACTCAATCTCAGGAATCCGGTGTCAGGCCCTGAACCAAAGGCAGACACTCAACTGCTGAGCTACCCAGGCATCCCTCATTTGATGTTGCTTATACACAGAAGTTCAGGCATCTCCATGGTGAGATTATGTTGTCAGACTATGACACAAAATGATTATGATGTCATAAACTAGAACAAGCTTGAACCATATCAAATACAGGAGTCTCCTTGGCAGAAGAGACATTTGAACAAATCCCTGGACATGAATCTTTTCATTTGTGTCCTACTTTTATTCATTTGGACAAACAGTTGTTTAAATACAAACCAAAGTGATGAATCTTCTACTACAGGTATGTGTCTAACCTTAAAATTTAGAAATTAGGATCTATTATGTTATATACTTGAGCACTTAATTAGACAAGCTATGTTTAAGAGATCTGCTGTTTCTTGAATGTTGCCACTAATAGGTCTTTAAGAATTTCTAGGAAAACATCTAAGAGTTTACCTCTGTGTGAAAAATACAAGTAACATAGAAGCATAAATAGACATTTTGTCTGCCTTTACTCCCCTTCCCCACCCAATCCACCAACCCCTGCCCTCAACTAATTTGGCATGGTACCTAACATATAGTGGGCTTCAACAAGAGTTTTTCTTGTCCTGTCCCCTTTCCCACCGTACACATTCACACACAAACATTAACACTCAAGGGATGCCTGGGTGGCTCATTAGTTGAATGTCTGCCTCAGCTCAGGGAGTGATCCTGGATTCCAGGGATTGAGTCCCTCATCAGGCTCCCCACAGGGAGCCTGCTTCTCCTTCTGCCTATGTCTCTGCCTCTCTCTCTCTAGGTCTCTCATGAATAAATAAAATCTTTAAAAAAAAACATTAACACTCAAGTGCATTCACATGTGCAAGACATACAGACACTTAAAATCCTAGGTAATGGGGTGAGCAAGTCATAATGCAGAGGTAACCAAGGTAATTGCACTGATTAGCTGGAGATGCTTCCCAGATTTGGCTTATGGGCATGAGCTAGCTTATATTGCTTTTTATACTGTGGCTCGGAATGTGATACAGGGAGGAAAATGACAGTGGAACACTGATCTTCCTTTAAAAAATCATTGATGAAAAGATTTGATTTTGATCTTTACTGATACACCATTATTAAATGGAAGGAAACTGGATTACCTAACACATTTTCTGGTGAAACAATCTCTTTGACAGGAGCTAAGCACGGTGAACCAGTGGAGAATAAAATGGACGATGTCAGGAGACGTCTACTCATTATCGTAATTGGCATTATGATCACATCTTTTGTCTTTACCTGTTTTTGTTTTCTTCATTACAACTGTATGAGTGACGATGCACCCAAAGCCGGAACGTAAGTTTTACATTCTTAAATTAAGAATGCAAGGTGTGTGTATACATGTAGTGGTGGTTTCATTGTTGTTGTGGTGACTTAATGTTAACCCCGGATTGCTAAAGAGCTCATCTTCTGGGTGGATTCCTTCACTTCAACAGTATCAGCTCTTAAATATTCTCAAGTACATGATCAATTCTAGCATATTCTAAAGCTCTCTCCTGCTGAGGGTTCAGCTGAGCCCCAAGCTATTAATTTCATCATAAATTGAGTCTAGGAAAAGAATGGGCTTGACTATCTGAATAAGACAGGGAGAATAAAGAAGGGGAGAGACTGAAACCAATATTACACTGTATGTTACCCAACTAGAATTTAAAGAAATAATTTGAAAAGAGAAAAAAAAAAGAAGAAGCAGAGAGAGAGCTGGGTCTCTGCATTCCAAAAACAATAAAACATTTTGGATATTCTACCATTTTAAAGCATAACAGCATGAAAAATTATTTACTGTTGTTGTTCTCATTGTCTCAACTCCCTGCCTTTCCTATAGGAGGATCAGGCTGGCCCTCATATAGCAGTTCTCTAAAAATTTCACAGTATAAGGACTGCTGACTAAAATACACCAGTGCTCTGTCCCTTTATTTCTAGAGTAATATTGTGGATATAAATATGCATGGATAGATAACTTGATGGTCATAGTGACTCTAGTCTCAGAGTTTATTCTTTCCTTATGACAAGTTGTGACAGCTGTGTATGAGTTGCATATCAACCTGCAACTTTTCTTAAAGTTTAATTTCTAGAATAAGTGAAATACTCCCTCTTCTTCTCAACAGTAGACTTGAAACAACTTTGTGTCATTCCATATGCAGGCTATTTGGTTATCTAATGTGTCTAAAATCATAAAAGTATTCTCAAGAAAAATAAGTATTCAGCATGCATTCATATCTGTAACTGAAATTATGGCTTTCACCACACTCCAATTCTGTGTTCAATTTTCCCACTAGAGCCAAAAAAAGATGAAAAAATATAAACTGACATGGTAGCCTGTGTTTTCTGGTGATAGCAATATTACTCTTTTATTTTAAACTGTTTTATTCCAAATTTCCTATTATTTTCAGGTTCAAGAAAGAAGATGTGACAGCCAAGCCGTTCAGATCATCCAAAATATCACTCAGTCAATCCAAGATAGCCACTCCATGCGGTGTAGAAAAACAAGCCATGTTACCCAGTACAGATAAGTTTTCTGGGCCCTCAAGTCCAGAAAAGTCATCCATGCCATCCACCGCAGAGAAGTCAATCAGGCCCTTATATCCAGGAAAGCAATGTTTATCATCTAGTACAGAAAAGTTAAACAAGTCATCAAGTCAAGAAAAGTCATGTAGGCCATCAAGGCAACCAAAAAAATTGAAGTCATCCTACCCAGAAAAGTCATATAGAATACACAGTCTAGAAAAGCAATATAAGCTAGCTCATGCCCATAAGCTAGGTGGTCAGGCCTGTTCATCCTATTCAAATAAGGCAGTGAAGCCACCTTGGCCAGACCATCTACAATATCCAGACAGGCCAACAAAGCCATCTTGTCCACGAAAGCGAAAATTGCCACCCAGGCGATCCAGTTTTCAGAAATTAACCAAATCTCCCAGATATCGTAATCTAAAAAGGTCAGTTAGTACCGATAGGGCATGCATATTATCTAGGCCTCAATTAATCAAGCCTTGCCGATGCTGTAAGGAAAAATGCCTTGTTTGCAGAGCTTCTTCTGAGCCTTTGGTCAATGTTTCTGAGGCAATGAATGGAAATGCTCAAAACTCACCTTTTCCAAGTGAAGCAACATCCTTTTCCAAGTTCTTTCATAAGGCAGATAACAGAGACAATGCACTCTGTGGCAATATGAGTAGCAGTGATTTGATGACATATGACAGTGATGACAGTGATAGGGAGGTAACCATTATTTGCAACATAAAATGCAATGAGGCCATCCTTAAAGATGCCCAAGAAAATTAAAGACTCAATAAAAATAAAAACCACCTGTTAAGAAGCAAACTTATACCAACTATTTTATGCTCATCATCCTTTAAAACACCGATAGCTGAACATCTATTTGCAATTGTTAAGATTAGCCCTATCCATCTTGGAAGCAATTTATTTAAAAAATACTAATTAAATGTATGACATAACAAATGATTTTACTGTTATTATTGAATTTTAGAGGCAAAAGGCTCTTTTGATGTATCTTACTTAGATCTGGTCACTTGGAAGGAAACCATAAGCACATGTGCACATGCAAACCATGGGTATCCTGGACTCCTCTTTCCCTTGGATTAGCCCTTAAATGAAGTCTCAACCCAATTACGTTTTTTTTTCTCAAGTTTATATTTTAATGTTTATACACAGTCCTCACAGTTTAAGACTGGCTTCCTGTAGTGCCCAGTGCTTAGCAGAAATGGCTGTTATGTGCTTAGCTCTGGTGGAGTTAGGGAAACTCCTGATAGCCATTTCTAACATCAGTCTCCTTGACTGCTACTTATTGTTGTGACCATTTAATAAGGTATGTAAATGTGCAATCACTATGTTTTACACCTAAAACTAATACAATATCATATGTCAACTATTCTTCAACTAAAAAAAAAGAAATACTGAATTCAATAAAATTAGGTCATGTTAACAAAACTAAAATAAATCAAAATAAATAAAAAGCATTGTGGGAGCTATAACTTGATTTCCTACTGCCATTTTTTAAAAGACAAACTATAAAGGGTTAAAATTTTCCTGGGTTAGAAAACTCTGGTCTTTTTTTTAATAATTTTTTTTAAACTTTTATTTATGATAGTCACACAGAGAGAGAGAGAGGCAGAGACACAGGCAGAGGGAGAAGCAGGCTCCATGCACCGGGAGCCCGACATTCGATCCGGAGTCTCCAGGATCGCGCCCTGAGCCAAAGGCAGGCGCCAAACCACTGCGCCACCCAGGGATCCCAGAAAACTCTGGTCTTAAACATTGTATGGTCTCATTCATTCAGGGAATATAAAAACTAGTAAAAGGGAATAAAGGGGAAGGAGAGAAAATGAGTGAAAATATCAGTGAGGGTGACAAAACATGAGAGACACCTAACTCAGGGAAACAAACAAGGGGTAGTGGAAAGGGATGTGGGCAGGGGGTTGGGGTGACTGGGTGATGGGCACTGATTGGGGCACTTGGCGGGATGAGCACTGGGTGTTATGCTATATGTTGGCAAATTGAACTCCAATAAAAAAAAAAATTTTAAAAAAGAAAACCCTGGTCTTTTTAAAATTCACAAATACAAGTGAAATTTCTGATTAAAATTTTAAATTGTTTACTATTTTTAAAAAGTTCAAACATATACAAAAGTAGATAGAGCAAGTAGTATAATGAACACCCATATAAGCATTGCTCAGGTTCAATAGTAATCATTACGTGGCTAATCTTATTTTATTTATACTTTTATTCATTGCCCTTCCCATTTATAGCTCTAAAAGATGATGACTTTTAAAAATACATACACAGGGACACTTGGCTGGCTCTGTTGGTGGAGCATGTGACTCTTGATCATGGGGTTGTGAGTTTGAGCCCCACGCTGGGTGTAGAGATGACTTTTTTAAAAAGTACATGCACACACTACCGTATCTCACCTAAAAATTAACAATAATTCCTCAATAACAATTATCCAGTCAGTATTCAAATTTCCCCATCCATCTCCTAATTTTTTTTAAAGATTTTATTTATTTATTCATGAGAGATACAGAGAGAGAGGCAGAGACATAGAGGGAGAAGGATGCTCCCGGCAGGGAACCTGATGCAGGACTCAATCCCAAGACCCTGGGATCAAGACCCGAGCCAAATTCATATGCTCAACCACTGAGCCACTGAGGCATGCCTCCTAGTTTTTTTTAAATTTGTTTTTATTGAAGTTCAGTTTGTCAACATATAACACCTAGTGCTCATCCCATCAAGTGCCCTCCTCAGTGCCCATCATCCAGTTACCCCAACCCCCTGCCCACTTCCCCTTCTGCAACCCTTTGTTCATTTCCCAGAGTTAGGAGTCTCTCACGGTTTGTCTCCCTCTCTATTTTTTTTTTTTTAACGGCTGCTCTGTTCAGATGATCTGATCAGCGTTTGACAGCATCTAAGGTTAAATTTTCAAAATTATGTCACTGGATAATCTGGCTTCATATTATGCAATGATTTTAGAGTTAATCTGAGCTGTTAGTAGCCTGGAAATAGTAGAAGTTGAAATTGTATGGTTCTCAGTTTAAATTCAACCAACGTCTTAGTAGGCAAAACTAAATAATCTAAGCTTTCCCATTTTGAAGCCTAGAGATTTGTAATACTTTAATATCTGTGAATATTAATATATAATTAAAATAACCAACTGGCAGTGACAACCAATGATAATGATATCTTAAGGACACAGTGCATGAGTATGTAGCTCCTTTCTAAACCACATTTAATTATAGAGCAGGGGGCAGCCCCGGTGGCTCAGCGGTTTAGCGCTGCCTTCAGCCCAGGGCGTGATCCTGGAGGCCCAGGATTGATTCCCACATCAGGCTCCCTGCATGGAGCCTGCTTCTCCCTCCGCCTGTGTCTCTGCCTCTGTCTCTCTCTCTCTCTGTGTCTCTCATGAATAAATAAATAAAATCTTAAAAAAATAATTATAGAGCAGGAGGAATGCCTGGGTGGCTCAGCGGTTAAGCGCCTGCCTTCAGCTCAGGGTGTGATCCTGGGGTCCCAGGATCTCAGGATCGAGTCCCGCATCCAGCTCCCTGCATAGAGCCTGCTTCTCCTTCTGCCTGTCTCCGCCTCTCTCTCCCTGTGTCTCTCATGAATAAATAAATAAAATATTTTTTAAAAATTAAAAATAATTATAGAGTAGTAGTCTGCAGAATATTTGAAGCTCATTCAATATGTAAAATTCTAATACATTAATGGGGGCTTCACACATAAAGCCAGCATAGAATAAGTAATAAAAATATGTACTGTGAAATATGAACTTTCTGTACAAGTTCAGAAAAGAACTTGAACCAAAAAAAAAAAAATTTACCAGTGGAAACTTGCCCAAGCTAAAAATTCAAGTAAGTTCTATCATTGCAATAGATAGTCCTTAGTACTTCTTGGAAATGTCCTGATTTAAGTAAGAAAGTCCATATTTCTATTTCCTGGCTTTCTTGCAGCACTGTCTTATCTCTCATGGTACTTTATTTACACTTCCCTTCTCTCTCACTCTTATTTCTTTTCTGCTGTTCAGCAGGCCAGGATCATATGCTCAATGGGCCCAGGGCTTCCATACATTTCCATTCTCCCTCCAGAAGACCCTGTGAAGTCAGTTTCAAATATGGGACTTCCCTCTCTGGCTATCCCCACTCTCTGTTGAATCTGCCTTTCTCACACTCATCTCCAAAACTCATACCTTGCTCCTGGCTATGGGACTGACATGAATTATATTTGGCTCCTTTTATTTAGTACAGCTCTTTCTAGAAGCCCATCACTTAAAAAAAAAAAAAAGGTACTAAACGGTTAGATTTCAAACATTGCTCACATATATTTTCTACCTGAAACTATATAATCATGGAGCTGAAATGATGCTTCAATATCCTCTCTTCTACCCTCCTGTGGGAAGGGGGAGCTGTGAAGAGCTGAAGGAATGTTCATTTGGCAAGAAGACCACTTTTTACCAGTGGTGGGGAGGCCAGAAGAGCATGGCATGGTGCCAGGGATCACAGATCTTTAAATGGCCAGAAAGAAGTGATATACCACAGGTGGGATGATTATGGTACTGTCAAACAGAGACTTAGGAAAAATCTTCAGCTTTATCAGTTCCCCAAATCCTATAGTCCCCACCATACTGCATGCATTCCCTATAAAATTAAAAGCAGCAAAGGAAAAAAAAAAAAGAAGTCAGAAAAAAGCTCTGTTGGAGCTTCAGCCAAGTATCTCCTTAATTGTAACTCAATATACAACCCTCAATTATTCCTGTGCTGCTGTGACCTTAGAAAACAAGAGTTAAGCATGATTAATTAGTTTTGCAATTATTTATATAATGCATAGAAAGGGCCACTTTTGAAATAAGCAAGGGCTAATTATAGCTTACATCTAAGAACTTTCAGATAGCTCTACTTGTTTAGAATTATCCCCTTATATGTCTGAATCAAAATAACACATTGAAAAGACTGCAGAAGGAGAAAAAATAAATTGTGATAAATGTCACATGTATTTTACTTTAAAAAATAAAATATAGAAACAATATAGCCATTTTTCTCTGAATAGTAGAAATTTCTACTAATAAAAATTCATATATATCTTCTATCATCAATCTCTTCCCTTAGTCACCTATTTTCCTAGCAAAATGGACTATTTTTTAATAACTTTTTGAAATGATCAAAGGCAGGTAACTGCAAAGAGTAAAAGAAGAGAGAAAGGCCTATGATGTGGAATGGCTAGAATAAGTAGTCCTACAAATATTAAGAGTGGACTATATCTCTCTGCTATTTTGCAAAATAAGAAAATCAAGGGGTGCCTGGCTGGCTCAGTCAGTAGAGTGTGTGACTCTTGATCTTAGGGTTGTGAGTTCAAGCTCCAAATTGGGTGTGGAGATAACTTAAAAATTGTTTTTAATCTTTAAAAATCAATCAATCAATCAATCAATATGAAAATCAATATTAAATTGCTTGGCTACAAACTGGAATACAAGAATGTGGCTGAGCTTCCTACCTTTACTTTCCATGTGTTCATCTAAATAAATAAAAAGGTATTCACTACAAAGTTAAATAAAATTCTCATGTACTACAGAACTAATGGTAGATATTATAGATTATTAACAATAAAGGCAGTCAGCTTCTGAAAGTGATAGTTGTTGGCAAAAGGAATATATCTCTGTTGTGTAAACAAGTCTCTTTTATAAACCTTAGTTTTGTTCAAAGAACAGCAGTGACAAAGAGTGGAATTGTTGAAAATAAAGCTTTCTATGCTGATCTCTTGTGGTTACTATAGAAAATAATAACAGCATATTATATACCCACTTAAAAATTGAAGTGATGGATGAGTAAGTTATTTCAGGATCTATATCACAATTGCTAGCCTAGGAGACTGTCAGCAAACCAGTCTGAAATACCATAATCTAAATCAAGCCACTTTTCTTGTTTCATTTGCTGTTACCATGCACCAAACAATACATGTCTAAAATCGAGATTTATGGTATACTAGAGCTTTAAACCTCTTTTATGCTGTAGCCAGTCTCCCAAAGAACACCTCCCCTATTCACTACGTGGGTACTCAATGCTGGATGGGATAGAAAAAATATTTTATGTGTGACTATGACATCCCATGGGTCCTGTATGTATGCCAGAGTTTGTTAGTTTCTTTTTCTAAAGCTTACATTTTGGTGTATGCTTCTGTCGTATCTGCGGTAATATGGATCGAGTTTTATTCAAGTATATAAGGCCTCAGAGGTCTGCCACACAAACAGTCTACATCAAAACACTTTGTAAGAAGTATTGAAATAAGAGGAGAAAGAAATCCAGGAGATGCCACAAGAGATACATGGTTTATGAATGATGGAATACCTTTATAGGCTGAATTGTGCCTCTCCACCAAATTCATACGTTGAAGTCCTAACCCTCAGTACCCTAGAATGTGGCTTTATTTGGAAATAAGTTCATTGCAGGTATAATTAGTTAAGATGAGGTCATAGTAGAGTGGGCTCCTAATCCAATATTACTGTGTTATTATAAAAAGGGGAAAGTTGGACCTAGACAAGCAAACAGGGAGAGTGCCATGTGAAGTTTGGAGTTATGCTGCTACAAGTCAAGAAATGACCAAAAGCTGAGAGAGAGACCTGGAAAAGATCTTTCCCTAGCATCTTCAGAGGGGGACATGACCCTATTGACACCTTGATCTCAGACTTCTAGCCTCTAGAACTGTGACGGAATAAATTTTGGTTGTTTCAGCCACCCAGTTTATGGGTACATTGCTATGGTAGTCCTAGGAAACTAACCTACATGGCGAAGATTACTATTGCCTGGGGGTGCCTGGGTGACTCAGTTGGTTAAGTGCCTTCGGCTCAGGTCGTGATCTCAGGGTCCTGGGATCAAGCCCCATATCGGGCTCCCTGCTGAGCCGGGGAGTCTGCTTCTCCCTTTCCCTCTGCTCTCCCCCACCCCCGCTCATGTACTCTCACTCAAGTAAATAAATAAAATCTTAAAAAAGAGGTTGCTATTGCCTAAAAAATAGTTAAAATCAAACAAAATATGAGGGGAGTGCTAAGGAGGAAGGTATCCTTTACACCCCATCAATTGCACTGACTCCTCCCCTAGGAAAAGGAGTGACTAATCTGATTGGTCAGAGTTCAGCACTCATAGACAAGGTCACTGCCTTGAACAGTGATTCGTGTTTGCCATGCTCTCTGCACAATCTGTGAATAGGTATGTGAGAAAGCTCTGGGGTCCTCATTCATTGTTCTAGTTGGACAAGTAGACACTCGCTCTCTCCATATGTGAATATACAGGCTGGCCCCAAGATTACAATTCTAGTGTAAAGTTGGAGGCCCCCTTCCTACTTGGAAAGTGTAAGTGGCATCTACAATCAACCTCATAATGGCACACTGTGTTAGGTTATTGGGCTTCAGCCAGCCACTAATGAATAAATCAGTCCTCTGTTACCAGTGCATTGTTTTTTATTTGGTTATTGAAGAGGAATGAGCAGTCCTAAATATCCTAAACAAATCCTACCCAAGAGTCACAAGCCCTGGTCAACACTACTTCAACTTCTTTTAAGAAACTCTTACAGTAAAGTTATTTTTTGAAATTGTGACATTTGTTATATATTCATGTTGCTCCAAACACTATTGAGTGATATACATAGAAATAATATCAGTTAGACTCTGCCTCTGAACAGCTTCTATTCTTCTTTTTTTTTTTTGAAAGATTTGATTGAGGGATGCCAGGGTGGCTCAGCACCTGCCTTTAGCCCAGGACGTGTTCCTGGAGTCCCAGGATCGAGTCCCACATCGGGCTCCCTGCATCGAGCCTGCTTCTCCCTCTGCCTGTGTTTCTGCCTCTCTCTCTCTCTCTCTCTCTCTC
Source organism: Canis aureus (assembly GCF_053574225.1). Lineage (NCBI taxonomy): Eukaryota > Metazoa > Chordata > Mammalia > Carnivora > Canidae > Canis > Canis aureus. The sequence continues at coordinate 13,810,592 of NC_135649.1, forward strand.
TCATGAATAAATAAATAAAACCTTTTTTTTAAAAAAAGGAAAGATTTGCTTGCTTGATTGATTGATTAAGGTGGGGGAGGGGCAGAGGGAGAAAGAACCTCAAGCAGACTCTGCACTGAGCACAGAGCAAGGAGCCTGAGGTGGGGCTGGATCCCCTGACTCTGAAATCATGACCTGAGCCAAAACCAGGAGTTGGACTCTTAACTGTCTGAGCCACCCAGACGCCCCCAGCTTCTATTCTGTGGAAGAGATAGTCCATTCCCCTCCAAAAAAAGCTCTACTAAAATTAGCCTGAAAGAAAATAGCAAGTCTTCAAAAATAGAGCCAATAATAGTAAGACATGCACTATTCTAAACTTGTACTATTGCTGTGGCCACACTGAATCTCTAATAGAGATATTTTTAAGTTTTAGGATTTTTATCCACACTCCAAGGTAACAGCTATTGACTTACTGGAAAAATATCACTGTACCAGTTCAAGGAGTGAGTCTAAAGGAGGAGGACTCAGGGATAAGGTTGAGAGATGTAGCAAATAAAAATACAGGACGCTGGGGCGCCTGGGTGGCTCAGTCGGTTAAGCAGCCAACTCTTGATTTGAGCTCAGGTCATCATCTTAGAGTCATGAGATGGAGGCCTACATGGCACCACATTAGGCTCCTCACTCAGTGGGGAGTCTGCTTCTCTCTCCCCCTCTTCCTCTACCCTGCCCCCCACTCATGCTCTCTTTCTCTCTTTAAAATTAATTAATTAATTAATTACAAAATATAGGATGCCCAGTTAAGTGTGAATTTCATATAAACAATGAATAATTTTTTGGCATGCATATGTCAAAGAATATTCACAATTTACCTGAAATTCAAATTTAATTGGGCATCTTGTTTTATCTGGCAACTGCTCAGGAAGGACAAATAGGAGAATACATGTAAGCAGATTAGTCAATTTGCCAACTTCTTCAGGTTTATGCTGGAGAAGCTTATAGCTTCTGAGAGGGACAGTCCTTCCAACAATGTGATTCCATTCCTCTAAACTCTGGAGAACCAAAAGTAGACAACTGACCTCCTAGGAGCCCATAACTTGGTCGGCCATCAGATGTGGTTTCTTGAGAATTTTCAGTAAGAGAGACAGACTCTAGTGAGAGAACTATGTGGATGCTTGAATTAAATAACATGTAGAAAAAAATTTTTAAAAATAAATAACATGTAGAGTATGGCTGGGAAGGCATGTTAGGTAGAAGGTAGATGATAGTCAAAAGAAAGAGGACACAGAGAAGCATAGAAGAGAGAAACACTATGCAGTCGCTGAGAGAAAGAGTAAGCAACCTGTTTCTGCTTGCCAATTCTAGTTCCAATCACTCTATAACCTGGCTGTCATTCATAGTCCAGACATTTGTAATATTTGTTGTATTCTTATAGTAAATGTCCCTTTCCTAAACTGGTTTGAACGAGTTTGTACTCCTTGTCACCACTGATCCTCAACTAAGACATGGTGTGAACAAGAATGACAAATGGCTTCCATCTCAGGTGATCACTCTGATCTATTCACATAGCTGTGTAGAGGGCTGGATTGCAAAAGATCATGGGATTACTTCAAAATTCAGTGACAAAAAGTACCAAGATTGACTAGCATTGTCTGCTATGAACTTGAGAGCGGGGAGTAGCAACATATGTGCCATATATTTGCCATCCCTGCAATTGAGGAAGAAATTGAAATAAGCATACATGTTCCTCTAAAATATGCGAAAGGTCATTGTGTAAGTACATTAAGGAAATATAAGGTACACAGAAAAACCCAAAATATATGTAATTTCATCAATCACAACAGTTTGTTGAACTTTTGCCTGTTTCTTAAAAGTGTTTTTTTTTTTTTAATTTTTATTTATTTATGATAGGCACACAGTGAGAGAGAGAGAGGCAGAGACACAGGCAGAGGGAGAAGCAGGCTCCATGCACCGGGAGCCTGACGTGGGATTTGATCCTGGGTCTCCAGGATCGCGCCCTGGGCCAAAGGCAGGCGCTAAACCACTGCGCCACCCAGGGATCCCCCTTTTGCCTGTTTCTATCAGTTCTTTATAGTTATGTAATACTTAATTTCTTTCTATGGAAGGTCACGGACAGAAATGAATAAAATCATTTATTTTTCTGGCAGGCTTCGTTTGGACTATGTTGATATTTAAACAGTTCATGGAAAAGTATGTCAAGGCTATAAATAAATTCTCTGTACATTCAAGATCATGAATATTGTTTATGATCTGGGCCAAGAACAAAAGCTGATTAGAGAAATTGCCATATATTCCTGAGACAGCTTTAGTTTAAACCAAAGAATGTTGAACACCAATAAAAAATAAATTAAAAAAAATAAAAAAAACCCCAAAGAATGTTGATTTCCCCACTAAATAACAATAATTAATAACAACAACAAATATTAATATGATAGAGTGGGTAGTTAGTTAGATATGAGCAGGAAACAAATGCTTTCCAACTGATTAAAAGGAAACCAAGTTCCAAACAGCAGGGAAATATGGTGGGGAGGGGTTATGCATGTGTTGTTCCCTATAACCACTGCCCTACAGCAATCTATGGCTTCATTATAATACATTTATATAAAAAATAATAATAATAAAAAAAAACATTTATATTGCAGTTTTGACCCTTCAACCCCCCACCCTCATGGGTGCTATGACAGTTCAGACATGGACCATATAGGGCCAAAACCTTCCCCTCCCACCAGGTAGGAGGAGTCCCTTAGATGATTGGAAACAACCTCAGTCAGATGACACTAGCTATGATCCATAAGCTATGCAAACACACACAAAAAAGACAATCCTGACCCCTAGTGCAGTTGGCATCTCTGTGCCTACCCACACTCCCATCTTGAGAGTGTATTCTCATTTCCTGCTATTAAACTCTTGCTTACTTGAGAGTTTGGCTCTGAATTCTTTCTTGGCCAAACTCAAGAACCAAGGTCAGCATGGAGGCAGAAAAGGACTCACTGTTGACAAATATGGCACTTTGTGGACTGCCAAAAAATGAAATACTCTCACATCTCTCTATTAAACACAAAATTGCTGATATCAGGGACTCTGTACATATTACAAATACACCATCCAGGAAGCACTATCCCTAAATTAGAGTGAATCACAGCAATCATCAAGAGTCCTGCCCTATAGGGAACTTGTAGGTAGACTGAGAAATAATTGATGGAGGCAGCCCAAAGGAGATAATGATCTAGTGAGCACTTAAAAAGGAAAACTGTTGCCTGACAAATATACACATTTGGTCCATTGATCTATCAACCCTTTTGTAATTTTTCTATTCCTCTAACTGAATTTCATTTGGATAACCATGTTGGGTTGGGGAGGGGAATGTGTCTGTTGGAACCTCATAGTGATTAGACCTGGCTAAAACATGCTACAGAAGCCTGAGGGTCAGTGAAAGTATGCCTGACCCATGGTAACAGTAAAACAACAATTAATGATAGGCAATTGCCCAGCAGTCATGAAATGACAGTTACCAGAGAAACAGACTAATTATTAACTATGACTTTATAGCTGAGCAGGAGTTGAGACATTACCAATCACAGTCTTAGAAGTGTTCTGGAGGAGAGGAGCTAATTAACTTCTTGTGAAGAATGACAAGACCATTGTTCCTTTGAAGTCCATACTCTATCTGGTTGCCTGGGTGATTCTGGACAATCTATATCTATGTACATACATAGAGAAGAAAGCCGCTTTACTCTGAATATTAATGAAATGAACAGTGTAAGTAATTTTTGGATGGGTTTAATCTTTTTCTTTCTTTTTGGTGAGTGTTCTCTGTTCAACCCAGGGTTGGTTAGGAAGATTTTCATAAAACATAGGTCTGGTAGTATGGTATAAGGAGGGTGGAGTAAGAAGGAGGTACTGAATATCAAAAGGTAGGCCAACTGGGGCAGAGGGGACACTTGGCTCTCTCCACAATTCTAAAGAAGGTATTGGCCAGAGTAGCTGGCAGTCACAAGGTGTGATCTGAAAGGCAGGGAGCGAGTGAAACTTCACTACACACCCAAATAGTTTACCTATTGATACTTAAATCCCATCACCATAGACTCATTACTTTGGTTCAGCATTGCTCATTCCATGTGCTTCTTTATAAACATCTAAACACTTTTAAAAGTCTCCAGGGATCCCTGGGTGGCGCAGTGGTTTAGCGCCTGCCTTTGGCCCAGGGTGCGATCCTGGAGACCCAGGATCGAATCCCACGTCAGGCTCCCGGTGCATGGAGCCTGCTTCTCCCTCTGCCTATGTCTCTTTCTCTCTCTCTCTCTCTGTGTGTGACTATCATAAATAAATAAATAAATAAGAATTCAATCTTTAAAAAAAAAATTAAAAAAAATAAAAGTCTCCAAATTCTTAGATTGAAGAGGTTTATCAGATCTTATTCTTCTATTCATAAGGGAAGATTACAGAAGAGCCCTGGGCTCCTTAGGTATGAGCTAGGAAAAGACAGTGTGAAAATGAGAGGCATGGGAATTTGAGAAAGTCTAGTACATACCTGTTGGGATGTTTATCTGGCTCACCTCAATTGATTTCCTATTTTGCTGGGAGCTCTCCTTTGGAGAAGAATCTCCTAGTTTGCTGATGGTTTTCTGGGGGAGACTGAATGCCTGACTAAGTGAGGATAAAGACAAAGGCTGCCCATCACAGTGTCATCTAATCTGCCTGGCCATTATATAAATAATAGTGAAAGGGAATAGAGGGGAAGGGAGAAGAAATGGGTAGGAAATATCAGAAAGGAAAAAAAAAAAAAAAGGAAATATCAGAAAGGGAGACAGAATATGGAAGACTCCTAACTCTGGGAAAGGAACTAGGGGTGGTGGAAGGGGAGGAGGGCGGGGGGTGGGGGTGACTGGGTGGCGGGCACTGAGGGGGGCACTTGACGGGATGAGCACTGGGTGTTATTCTGTATGTTGGCAAATTGAACACCAATAAAAAATAAATTTATTATTACAAAAAAAAAATCTGCCTGGCCATTAAGTCTGGTGTGCTGAGAACTATTCCATCATCTTGTGGTAGGTGTATATGTGAGATGGAGCTGTAATGAACTAATACAAATTTGTTCCTTAGTGAGTCACAGGAGCCATATCAGGTAAAGTGGTGGTAGAATAAGGGAAACTTGATTTGCAGCTAATAAGGAGATCACAAGGAATGACTTTTATTTAGAAGGGGTTCCTTTTATTTAGGTTTAGGATGAAAATTTAGATAGGGGAGCCTTGTTGTTGTATGTAGAGGCGGGCATGAGGTGGCACGTGAGGCTTAAAGAAACATGCCTATACATACATTGTATGTTATGTAAATGAGGCTTGTGCTCCTCCTTGGGTGGAGATTTTAGTATTATACTGAGGTAAAGATAACTGTTGGTCATTCCATGGATCATTCCACGGCCCATCTGCGCAGGTGGAGTTGGGAGTTAAGTTCAAAGTGGTCTGAGTGTTCTGGGCTGACTGGAACTCTTTGGGCAGTTGCTATTGCTTGAGGGGTAGTTTTGGTTTCCACCACAGGATGCTATATGCCCTTTGGGTCTTTTGTTAAGAGATTAGCTAGAAAGAAGAACTTAAGGAAAAATATGGGACAAAGGTTGGTGGGTACAAGCAGGTGAGCAGTAGAGATCAGATCTTGGAGTCTTGCTGGTGACACAGCCTAAGTAGGCACTGAAGGCATATATCAGTTTCATGCACAGGTGGCCCAGACTCCCACAGCACATCCCCCTGCCATACTGCTGCCCCTTACTCAACCCAAATCTGTGGCCTCGTGGTAAGTTACCTATGACCAAATGACTTAAGATAAAAAAGAAATACATGAGGGATGCCTGGGGGGCTCAGTGGTTGAGCGTCTGCCTTTGGCTCAGGGTGTGATCCCGGAGTCCTGGGATCAAGTTCTGGGATCAAGTTCCACATCGGGATGTGATCTTAAAAAAAAAAATCTTTTTAAAAAAAAAAAATCTTAAAAATCTTTAAAAAAAAAAAGAAAGAAAAATACATGAGCCTGGTTTACATATAACTTTGCATAGCTAACCTGGCACCATCTGAAAGTAGATGACTGAAGCACTACAACCCCACCATGAGGTACCCCAGAAAGATACTAGGGAAGAGAAATCTTCCCAGTAGACAGAGCTTTGAGTAGCAGATCGGGTTGTCTATTATGTCTAGCAGAAATGACCTGAGGTGCAGATCTACTCTGACTCACAGGCAGTGACTGGTGGGTTAGTTGGGACTTAGAACAAGTTTCAAACAGCAATCTAAATATTGCCACTTGGAAATCTGAAATTTTATCTGCTAAAAATGGCATGTAAAATTCGTAAGTTAGAAGTATTTTTTTTTAAATTTTATTTATTTATTTGTGAGAGACACACAGAGAGAAGCAGGGACATAGGCAGAAGGAGAAGCAGACTCCCTACTGGGAGCCCAACGTGGGACTAGATCCCAGGACCCCCGAGATCACTCCCTGAGCCGAAGGCAGACGTTCAACCACTGAGCCACCCAGGCGTCCCAGTTAGAAGTAATTTAATAAATCATCCAATTCCCTCATTTTCCCATGGAAAAAATAAGGTCCAGAGAATGTATGTGATTGGTCCAAGGGAAGTTCTAGATAACAGCCAGAATTGACATCTCCTGGATCTCAGTTTAGGGCTCTCCCCATAACAGCACACAGATTATCATTCATTCCTTTGTCAGCATTTCTTGAGCTTCAATAATGTATCGCACTCTTCCCTTGAAACGGATACAGATTAAATAAGGCATGGCCCTGCCCTCAAGAAGCTCTTGTGTTTGTTACGTTTTGTGCATGTTGGTGTATTATAGTTATATCCTGTGACAAGAAATAAATGAAAGCAAAATGGCAAATACTTTTTCAAGTAGGACAGACTAAATACTTGCTGGAGTGCCAAATGAAATTAAAAATGTTAGAAAGTGAGCCAATAAGAACTATATGACTTAAAACAGACACCAACAGAGATATTAATTAATTCAAGGTTGGATTTGATTGTTAAGGGGAGTTTGCATCACTATCACTGCTAAGAAGAGAGCCATTTTTAATGGATTTTGATGGCATCCTGCCTGAGTCTTAGTACCTAAATGTTAGCCTGAGTGAGATAAAATTTGAATTAAGCGATCAGGAAGACTGATGGATGGTTCAATCTGCAACTGTTTTAAATAGTAGAAAGTAGTGAAATAGGACTGTTGAGTACCCAAAAGCCTTGCTAACTTTCAGATCTGAACTTCAAGTTTTATTCTTTGATTCCTTAGGAGGTTCCACCTCCTTCTACAATTGACCTTTCTCACAAAACCTAAGCTCTACTCAGAAACAGATGCTCACTCCCGGGCATCCTCTTCATCTAAGACCGTTTGATTTGCTCTCTCCCCTCTCGGCCTTCTTTCCTTAGAGGAAAAAGGGTCTCTCCTCACCCCTGAAACCTGAGCCTCCTTCCTGAATTATCTTCTAGTTCTGAAATCCTTAGCTTCTTTCTACAGAATCCTTCCCTCTCTGCTTTCACACGTATATAGGTCTCCTTGCGTTTGGAAAAGAAAAAAAAGTTGCTTATCCTGATGGCCCTCCTAGTTACCATACAATCTCTTTTCCTTCTTAAACCATCAAGCTTTGAGAATGAATGGTTTATACCTATAAGCTACAATCTGGCTTCAGGCCCAACTACCATTGAAAATGCACTCCTAAAACTCACAGGGTTTCTGAAGCATTAAATGAAATAGATTCTCTTAGGTCTGATTTCCCTTGACCAGAGATAGATTTCTGACGTTTAGAGCATCTTATAGCAAGCTCTAATACCACATTTTCTATGCATACTGGACATTTTCGAGCATTCTATTGCTACTTCAACATAGTTAAAACTGAACTCACAATTTTCTCCACTGATGTTCCCACAAATGATTCTCCCATATATGACCGATGGCAAGCTCTATGAGATGTGGATCACATCACTCGCATTCATTGCTAGAGCTTCATCATGCTACCTGGATGTAGTCAATTGTTAAAATGAATAAACACCATTCTAACACCATTCTCCCACTCACAGAGACTTAATTCCTTAGAGGCATTTTGATTTCACCTCTCTCCTTCATCCCATAAATTAAATCAGTGATCAAATGTTGATTATATCCTCAAAATATGGTGGTTAAGGGTATGGGTTTGCAGTCTAAAGGATCTTTTTGACTCTCTGCTCTGCTATTTTCTAGCTGTGACTTTGGGCATGTTCCTTAACCTCTCCATTTCTTCATTTATAAAATGACAGTAATAGTGCCACCAATAGGGGGTCAGTGAGAATAAATGAGATAATGTATATAAAGTGCTTAGCACAGTACCTGACACATAGCAAGTACTCAACAAATGATAGCTATTAAAATTATCTTTCACTACTCCCCATTGTGAACCCATACTCTGCTGGGGATGTCTACTGACTACTGTTTCTCTTGGCTAGAATGCTCTCCTTCCTTTCTACCCATTCAAAATGCTATTTACTCTTTTTATTAATTTTTACTTTTTGAAAGTGATGCATATTCATAAAGTTAAAAAAATTAATAAGACTTGTAAAGAAAAAAAGCAGGGATGCCTGGGTGGCTCAGTGGTTGAGCGCCTGCCTTTGACCCAGGGCATGATCCCGCAGTCCCAGGATCAAGTCCCACATCGGGCTCCCTACATGTAGCCTGCTTCTCTCTCTGCCTATGTCTCTGCCCCTCTCTCTCTATGTCTCTCATGAATAAATAAAATCTTTAAAAAAGAAAAAAAAGAAAAAAAAGCAGATCCTTATTCCATCTCTCTCAACTTCTGATCTGTACTACTAAAGCAACCACTTTTAATAATTTTTGCTATTTCTTCTAGTGTTTGCTTCTGCATATCTACGTGATATATTGATGTTTCTTGATCTTTCAATTTTTAGGTAGTACTTATTGCCTTCTTATTATGAAAGATACAGATTTAGACTCTTATAACACCATTCTTTCCAACTTGTGTTCCCTTCATACTACAAAAGAGTTGCAATTTGGTAATCAGTAAGACAGTGCTTTCATTGTGATGGCTATGTAAATGTCTTTCACTTTGGAGCCAAGTAGCATTTTATCACCACGACTCATTTACTTTTTTTTTTTTTAAAGATTTTATCTATTTATTCATGAGAGATACAGAGAAAGAGAGGCAGAGACATAGGCAGAGGGAGAAGCAGGCTCCATGCAGGGAGCTTGATGTGGGACTTGATCCCGGAACTCTGGGATCACACCCTGAGCCAAAGGCAGACACTCAACTGCTGAGCCACCCAGGTGTCCCAGACCCATTTACTTTTTTGTGCAACTTTCAGTTTGTCCTAGTTACAAACTGCCTTGGTTTTTCTTAGTTGGCTTTATTTTCTATATATTAATCACTAATTCTTCACTAATTTCCCATAAAACTGTAAAACCTTTCTGAATACTATTCTCCACATGGTCAAACATATCAGGTAATCTATCAGTTAATTTTCAAAAATTTTTTCTTTAGAGACATCCCTCCTGTATCCCTCCATCTTACCACTCTACACTAGCCTGCTTGCTCTCTAGATGTGCCACACAGCTGTCTACCTAAACTTTCTTTCATTATCATTTGGGGAATTCCCTTCACCTCTCTTTTATGTTTATCCAATTTTCTGGATCTCATGACTTCCTCTTTCTTGATTTACTCTCTTATAGGATGGAATGTATATTCTGGTCACTTCCTGAGAAGTGAGGTTTAAATTTTATATCATTTACCACTCCTCAACATGGACCCATTGCTCCTGTAGGCAAGTCTACTTACCATTTACTAGAATATTTTCACCTCTACATCAGTGCCTTCTATCTTGGTTAGAATGTTCTCCTATTTCCTGTCTACACGTCCAAACGCTGTTTGTATTTTCAGACTTTTTATTTTTTATGAAAATAATGCATGCTCATAGTTTAAAGGTTAGTTATAAGACTCATAAAGAGAAAACAAGTAAGTCTCTTATCCTATTATTTTCCATTCTCAGTCTATGCTCCTAGTGGCAAATACTTTTCATTATTTTAGCTGCTTCTTCTGGTGTTTACCTCCTTATTTCTAAATAATATAACTATACTGATATATTTTGACTTAAAGATTTATTATGGAAGATTAAATTTCACTCTTCTTATGCCATATCATCTTCTGTCTCTAACCTTTTCTCTGTCTATCCTCCCAATATAGTTTGGGAGGATGTAGAATTCTGAATTAGAAATAATTTTCTCAGAATCTTAAAGGCCAGACTGTATCTCGGTGAATTCATTGTGGTTCCTAGAAATTGCCTCTTCTCTTCCACTGTACTAAAATACCCCATCCTTTTAATAGTCAGTTCTAGCTTACATGCCTTTGGTTTCATGATTACTAGAATGAACCTACTTCTCCATTTTGAAAAGCAAAACAACATTAGATCATCCACAATCCCTTTGGACTTCTGCTGTTCTCCATGATTACTAACCGAATTTGTCAGTGCCCTCGATGTAATTAATACAGGCTATTTGGAGCACTACAACAGGGAGCCCTGATCTTATCTGACAAAGTGACATTTAAGCTGAGATCTGAAGGATGAATAGCAAAGTCCATGAATGCATTCCAGTGGAGATGGTTGCATGTGCAAAAGCTGTCAGGGGAAAAGGTGCTTTGGGAACTCAAGGGATGAAAAGTGGCCAGTGAGGTGGAGCTTGGTAACTGAGAGGGAAAGTAGGCCTACCTTATGCTAGAAAGGAAGTCAGGGGTCAGAGAATTCAGGGCCTTGTGGGTGATGTTAATGCAAGATTTGGGACTTATCCTAAGGTGTAAGAAGCTACTGAAAAGTCATTAAGTAGGGGAGTGACTTGATCTGTCTTCCAAAGATTTCTGGGGTTGCAGTGTGCAGAATGAATTGGAGAGAGCCAATAATTAGGAAGATATGGATATGGGCACCTGGGTGGCTCAGTGGTTGAGCATCTGCCTTTGGCTCAGGTCGTGATCCCGGGATGGGATCGAGTCTCTCATCAGGACTCCCTACGGGGAGCCTGCTTCTCCCTCTGCCTTTGTCTCTGCCTCTCTCTCTCTGTCTCTCATGAATAAACAAATAAAATTTTTAAAACGAAGATATGGATTAAAATCAGTTTTATATAAGTGTCAGGAAAAAAATAAATGTTAGGGCAGACTTGGAAGGGAGAAAGAAATTTCAAATGGGCAAAAGGTAGTCTTATGAAGTATGTTTGAAAGCTCAGCAGAAACAGTTAAATTTCTTCAACTTGCTGATGGCAGTGATTTAGATGCTGATATAACAGCCTCAATTTTTTCCTCTCTCTTTTTTTTCATTTTTTAGTATTAGATGGAAAAACCGTCTCCTTCTCACCATTCCCTTCCTGCTGGATCCATGAATCGCTGACCAACTAACTGACTGATCCTGGGAGCAGTTTGCTCCCCTCCTTCCCAAGTGTGGAGCTCGTCCTGTGCCCTACCAGTCGTTCTGCCTATTTGCCATGGTGAGATTTCTGAGGGGTTGAGGTAAAGGTGGCAAAGAGTAAAGGAAGCAACAGAGGAGGGCTTCTGAGGGGCTTGCATAGAAATGGGGCAGCAGAATTGAAATGGTGGGGGAAGAACACTTTCCCTTTTTCAGATAGTCAGTATTTTGTGTAGTCAAGACGGTAATAAGGACGGGAGACTGCTTCCTTGGGATTCCAGCCTGCAGGAGACTGGGGCTTCTGCTGCAGTCAGCTGATACACCACAAGAGTTGGTGTTATATACCACGGGTTCTGACAGTTTAGGCAAGAGGAAGTTAGTTTTTGCAGTTCTGTTTATGCAGTTGGCCAAATGAAAAATGCTGGCTGATGGGTTTGCTTTTCATAGTCATTGACAACAGCTTTCCACAACACCTAGGTTTTCTTTGGAAACTGTGAAGAGGTACTGAAGAGAAGAAAAATAATTTCTTCTTGTCTTAAAGAAGCTCACAAAGGAAAAGTAATTCTAGAGGGTGCTTATGCGAGGAACTGTAATTTCAAGTTGGGTTTGGATATGGGAAGAAATTGCCTTGCATAAATTTCATGTTTTGCTGAGCATATTTTGATTTGTGTGGGTTGCATTTTTATAGTCAGGCAAGTTAGTCCGGACCCATGAGTGTAGGTGTTGTGATGAAATAATTAGGACGTAGAGATAGCAGAATTACAATAACAAATGAAAATCTGACCAACAATACTGCTATACTATTAAGCAGGACAACAACAATGGCATATGAGATAATACATGATGGTGTGTGAGAGAATACTGCAAAATAAAATTCTAGTTCCCTAATTTTTAATTTATTTGTAAATTTTTTTCTTTTTTTTTTTAGATTTTATTTATTTATTCATTCATTCATTCATGAGAGAGGGAGAGAAAGAGAGAGAGAGGCAGAGGCAGGCTCCATGCAGGGAGCCTTATATTGGACTCGATCCCAGGTCTCCAGGATCAGGCCCTGGGCTGAAGGTGGCCCAAAAGCGTGGAGCCACCTGGGCTGCCCCATTGTGTGTGTTTTTTTTTAATTTTTAAAATATCTTATTTACTCACAAGAGACACACAGAGGCAGAGACACAGGCAGAAGGAGAAGCAGGCTCCATGCAGGGAGCCTGACGTGGGACTCGATCCCGAGGCTCCAGGATCACACCCCAGGCGGAAGGCGGTGCTAAACCGCTGGGCCACGGGTACTGCCTGCGTTTTTTTTTTTTAAGTAACCTCAACATCAATGTGGGTGGGAGGAGGTTCAAACTCTACTAGATCAAGAGTCACATGCTCTACCAGCTGAGCCAGCCAGGTGCCCCTCCTTTTCTAGCTTTTTAAAAAGTTGATCTGTTTGGGAGACACCTGGCTGGCGGGTGTTGAACACATAGTAGGTGTTCAACAAATAATTAGTGAATCAAATTATATTAGTTGTTGTGTTCAATAAAGTAAAGCCAGAAAATAAACTCTATTTGAAAATAGATCTTTGAAACAGTAGAGAGCAAAACCTTAGATCCATTTTGCCAATAAAATCAAATATCCTAATATCTGATTAGTATACATTTAACATAAATCTTACAAAATCATTCGATCTAGCCTCGGGTGTGAACAAACCGGAAGGAACCATAGAAGGGAAAGAACCAGACATGTTTCCAATCGTAAGTATTTCTTCTTGGCAATTGAGACAGTTCAGGAACATACCTCAAGTCTCTTGCATTGGCACTTCACTGGGGATGGGCTACTCACTGCTCACACAGACTCAAGTTCAAACTTCATAGGGTGTTTCTGAAGATCCTTTGGGGTTTAAATGTTCAGTGGGGCCGCCCCGCCCACACATCCCGGGCGTCTGCCGCGACCCGTGTTCTTTTTCTTCGCTTACCCTGAGCCTTCTCACTGCCCTCGCCCTCGGCCTGGACTTTGCCCACTGGGCACTGGGCTCCTTTGGTCACACCCTCTAAAACCTTCCCACGTTTCAAGGTCCAGTGCAGTCTCCGCCTTCCCAGGTTTCAGGGTCCAGCTCAAACTCTAGGGCCTTCAGGAAAGCGTCCCCCAGCCCCTTTTCAGACGCAGTGTCGCTCTGCTCTATTTACACCCCAGCACTTGGAGTCTATTCTAGCAGCCATTGCTTTCAAACGTGGTTTTTGCACGTCGCTGTCCCCCGGATTAGATTGCAACCACCCCGTTGGGGAGGTCTTTTAAGAAGTCGCGTGTCCGGCCCCTCGCACAGTGCCTGGTGCCAAGAAAATGCCCAGGAAAGATTTGTTGAAATGAGTCTAGACCCCAGAGAGGAGAAGAAGCGCCTGTGCCCAGCAGCAAAGGCCCTTCACGACCTTCACGAGGGGGAGGCCCGTGGTGTCGCTGCACCCTGTCCCCAGCTCTAAACTGGGGGAATGTGGCGCGGCAGGAGGCTCGAGTACACGTTTCTCAACTCTCCACTTATTTCATCTTTACTTTTATAGAGGAATCTGGAAGTTCTTCTCCAGCAGCCTCGGGACGAGCCAAAAGGGCGGCGCAAACCGGGAGAGGCGGGGGTTGGGACGCCCGGTCTCGTGGCAACTCTGGATTCAAACTTTATATTTCATGTTTAAAGTCTCACAAACTGCGGCTCTAACCTCGGAGCCGAGAGGGTAGAGGGTTTCCTGGAGCATAAATTTTGCGTCCTAGGGAAGGCTCTCAGCACTCGCGGCTTCGCCTCGTTTGTCCTCCTCACAGGTCTCACCGCGGGGATCTCCCAGGCGGCTCCTGGCCGCCACAGCCAGCCGGCGCGAGATCCGCGGTTCGGCCCGGCGGTCTCTGCCGCTTCCTCCCTCAACCCTCCGGGCAAACCCGGTCCGGGCGAGTGGGGGAGCTCCCAGCCCGCAGTACGAGGCGGAACGGGGGCAGGTCGGACTACGACTCCCAGGATGCTCTGGGAGATGCGCGGAGGAGGGAGCCAGGGGGAGGGGCTTGGGGCGGGGGGGTGGCAGGGAAATCCCGCCCCGCTGCGCAGCAGCAGCGACACAAAGCCCGACTTTACAACCTCATAGAGAAAGTGGAAGTAAGACGGCTTAGGTGGGGAGGCAGGACGGGAGAAAGAAGTGGAGGAGGGAAAGCCGCGTAGGTGGGAGCGGAGCCAGGGTCGTGGGGACACCCGCACCTTTGCAGATGAGGAGGGGGCGGCTTTCATAACTAGTCCCCCCGCTCCGCCCTGCCCGCGCTGGGGTCCCCACGGTGCCTGCCCGTCCCCACTCCTCCCTGCGAGCCTGGCTCCTCCCCGCCGCGTAGCGGGGAGCCCGGCTGCCTCGCGTGCTCGGGGCGGGCCGGCGGACTGCACAGTGGTTCCCCAGCCCGGTTCCGGGACGAGAGCGCGGGGCGGAGCGGCCGCCGCGCACCGAGAAGGGGCTGCGAGCCCAGCGCTGCCGCGGTGGAGTTAGGGCCGGGCCGGGGGAGTAGCGCGGGGCTGAGGCGAGGCGCGGGGTGCCCCGGGAGGGTCCCCCGTGCCGGGAGTGGGGCGGAAGCACGCGGGCTGGCCGCCGAGGCCGGCGGGGAGGGAGGGCGGTGGCGCTGCGCCGGGAAAGAGCGCAGACGGCGGGGTGCCGAGCCCGGCGCAGGCGGAGAGCTTGGGGCGCCCCCCTCCCCGCGGGAGGAGCCTAGCGCTCCTCCGCCATCCCTCCCCCGCGCGCCAGGCTCGCCTTCTCGGCGGGCTGCTGCGGGAGCGGCGGGGCGGCGGGCCGGGGCCCCGAGCAGGGGGAGCGGCGGGGCGGCCGCCCCCGGGACGGGCGGGCCGGGGGCGGGCTGCGAGTGAGGCGGGGCGGGCGCCGGGCGCGAGGGCGCGGGCGGCTGGGGGGCGGGGGAGCGCGCAGAGCCAGGAGGGCAGGCGGTGGCGGGGCCGCCCGCCTCGCCGCCCGCCCCACGCCGCCGGCCCGCGCCGCAGTGTGAGTCGTGGACGGCGCCCTCCCGGACCGCTCAGTAGAGCCCAGCTCGGCGCCCGGCAGCCTTCGTCGCGATGTTCCGCCGGAGCTTTAATCGTTTTGTAAGTACACTCGCTGCGGCTCCACGCGTGCGGTCGGCTTGCTCGCCGGCCCTTCGCCGGCTCCCTCGGAGCAATTTCGTGAAAGGATCATTGTAGCCCTGGGAGCCACCACAGCACCACCCCCCCCCTTTTAGGGTTTAACTGAACCACGTTGCCCGGGCGGCCGGGGCGGGGAGGCAGGTAGGGCTCCCGGCGTCCCCCTCCCCCCGGACGATTTCGCCCGAGCTTCCCGGGGCGTTACAAACTCCGTCTCCGACGGGGGCCGCCCTCGGCCCCGATGGTGGTGGGGTTCCCGGAGGCACCGGTCCGGGGGCCCCTCGGGTTGCCAATTAGTCGAACATGGCGTTTTATTATCAGGGAGGCTGCTTTCTTTTGTTTCCTCTGCCACGAGCACATGGAGGTAAACCTAGACCTGTCACTGTGTCCCAAAAAAAGACCTGGGGAGTGAGGGAGCTGCAGGCTTGGGCAGGGCTCAGCCTTGCCCGGGATCGGCCGGGCGGGGGTCGGCTGACCAGAGGCCCAGCAAACTTTGGAGCCCCCGCCTAAGCAGCTCACCTTTGGGGTCTAATGAAAGCGAGGGCGATCGTCAGGGTGGGTTGGGTGGATGTGCCGACGCGAGGAGGCTGCACCGCCGCTTCTGAAACCTCAGCGGCCACGGAACCCCCGGACCTTGAGCCCGTGAGAAAAGGCAGGCTCTGGCTGCACTCCTCCGTCCACGATCACCCCTTCCAGATCCCCCGAAAAGCGGAGCTGCATTTCCGTGGGAGTCTGGCGTTAGGGAAAAAGCGAATTTCTGGCTACTGACTTTTTTGAGTAACCTGTTTACTCCTAGAGCGTACATTAAGAATGGAGCAAGGCAGGGACCATTTACTTGTGTGCTGCTATTTGTAGCAACTTCCTTAATTGCAAGATGAGGTGGCGGGAATAGGATTTTATTTCTGCCAATGATGTGAAAGAAAGGGCTCATCTGTAAATTTTGATTTTTTTTTCAGTCGTTCAGAAAAATGGTTCAGTGCCGTGCGCTCCATTGAAATACATGTCTGAGAACTTGTCGATTTGGCCCTTTTCGTGTGACTATTCCCAATCGAAGCATTGCTAACATTTTTCAGGCGTCGGGTGAATTTGCTCTCGTTTTTTTCTGCCTTTGAAACTTTCACAAATGAACCCCGACTAAAAGAAATAATTGCACATCCCTTTTGAAGATATCATCACAGTAGTGCTATATTCATGTTTTTCTAAATGTTTACCTCCCCCAGAAACCTGTTTTAATGAAATTGGAGCAGGTTACCTGTGGCACAGAGCGAAAGAGGTTGTACATAGCAAGAATCTTGAAATCTATAGGAATTGGCTTGTACTGAATGCCTTGCTAGAGCAAGTGACTAAAATTGGTTTCTCACATTTAGCCTGAGAAGATACAAAACCATTGTACTTCATAGTTCTATTTCACATAGATTCTTGTGATCTTGGAGTGTTGTTTGGTGCTGACAAAAAAAAAAAAAAAAGGAAAAAGTGACAAAGAGCTAATCGTAATATTTGGAGAAGAATAATCTTTTCACTTGGCACTTAAATAGTCGAAAGCAACTGGACTCTGGTTAATAATTCATTGTTTTAAAATTGAGATGCTGACATCCCCAATTTTTTTTTTTCGAGGATTCGAACATTTGAAACCGTACCACCCAAGAATTGGCCAAAAAAGCCCCCTTTGCTTTTCTTTTGCTAAGAGTGATCTGCATTGTATCAGTCTGGTAATTAAGCAGTGCTGGCCCAGGAAGCTAGGGCATGCAGTAGAATTTGCAGCAGTTGTTGAGGTGCCAGCCTGCAGGTTTGAGGCTAGTACTTTGCATCCTCGACCAAGATCTCTGCAGAGAATCACTTACGCTCACACTGAAATGAGCTTTGACCTCATTGTTCGTCTGAAATACCCGACTGCTTGCATTTTCCTGCGCAACCATGACTATGGTAAGTCTTGGGAATTTGTACCAGTGCAGTAAGCTGGAAGGTTCTCAGGAGTTGTATCTGAGCTGTAGGCATAGGGCAAGGGATTAATCTGCAAACCCCTGGACTGAATGTGAAATATTGAATACTCATTGCTAAAGAATGACTTCCAAATTGGGGAGGGAGGCAAATTGTCTCCCCCCTAGATCAGTAAGTCTGCTGTCCTCATCTTTTGCCTGGTGGAGATTATTTGAAGAGCACTCCCATTTAAATCACTAGAAGGCTACAATTTAAGATCTAGGTTGGACTTTGAGACTTACACGGCAATGTAGATACAGTTCAAGTTGTGTGCTGTCTTATGATGGCTTTCATATTTCAGAAGTGGGTCTGTGAATTCCTTTCAAATTGTCTTTTTTTGTGTGCCTATATATGTCTAAAGTTGACTTTGAATATGATATGAATTACAGTGGTGTTGATTTTATCTGTTGATCACTGAAAACTAGGTACATGTTGGGATAGGGCTTTACATTTTAATCCTGACATGGGAAGTAAATTTCTCTTGGGAGTAGCATCATCTTCTATGGCTCAGTAGGGTTTACTGAATCGTCTTAAAAAATGCCATTTATTTCCCTAGGTTCTCCAATTTCAAGCTAAAAGAAATAGTGCTTCACTGTTTTTCTTAAAGATGTGGCCTTGACTTGACTTCCTTTTTTTTTTTTTTTTCTAATGAATTAAGACTTTTCCTTTTGACAGTTTTGAGGTAGAAAGAAATTGGTGGATTTGGTGTAGGATTTTAGGGTTTAGGCATGTAGGGGGTGTCTTAAAAGACTTAAGAGTTGGGTGTCTGAGTATAATAAAAGCACCACCTGTTCCCAATCAACATCTCCATTTTCCATAAATATAATAAATAAAAAAGAGTAGCTTTGTCTATACAATTTATTTCCTTTAAAGGCATGTTTACTTGGAAGTCTGGACCAGTTGAGACTTAGGGGTCAGGGATTTTTATGTTAACCTTTCACTCTTCATAAAGTTCCTGATGATTACAGTAGGATTTTCACATGGGTTTAAAGGCGTAATGAGGGATCCCTGGGTGGCGCTGCGGTTTGGCGCCTGCCTTTGGCCCAGGGCGCGATCCTGGAGACCCGGGATCGAATCCCACATCGGGCTCCCGGTGCATGGAGCCTGCTTCTCTCTCTGCCTGTGTCTCTGCCTCTCTCTCTCTCTCTCTGTGTGTGACTATCATAAATAAATAAAAATTAAAATAAAGGCGTAATGAGAGTCTAAACGGCAAGAATTCCTCCTCCCAAAGGTTTTATTTATTATTTATTTTTTAAAGATTTTATTTACCTATTTATGAGAGACCCAGAAAGACAGAGGCAGAGACACAGGCAGAGGGAGAAGCAGGCTCCATGCAGGGAGCCCATGTGGGACTCCATCCCAGGACCCTGGGATAACGACCTGAGCCACCCAGGCATCCCCAAAGGTTTTATTTTTAATCTCCACACCCAACGTGGAGTTAAAAATCACAACTCCAAGATTAAGCAACACATGCTCCACCAACTGAGCCAGACAGGTGCCCTCCCCACCTTCGACCTTTTTGACATTACTTCATGCTAAAGATTCAAAATAAGATATTCTTTAAGTAGATGCGGGGGAGTTGGCCAAGTAGATGCCGTCAGTGTCATTTGTCAGATATTAAACAGGCATGAATTTCTGGGTCATTGATAAATGAAAGCTTAAATTGTGAGTATGTGAATTCCTGGAAGAAATTTGTCTCTGATTCTAGAAGCTCTCAAACTGCTTTGGTTCCACGAAGCATGCAGCATGTAGTACTATCGCACAGAAAACGTCGAATCAAAGAGGCCCAGGACTGGAAGGCAATTAGACTGCATAAGGTAGAATGAAAATTCAAAATAAGACCCAAAATATTAAAAATAATTAATTAAATCGGTAGCTAATTTATTACTTTGAGTCCAAGGCAAGTCTAGTGAAGCAGTATCGGAGGTAATTAATAAAATAATTCAAGTAATTGCTGGTTTTTTTTTTTTTTTTTTTTTTTTTTTTTTAAGCAAGAAGAGTCTCCATTTCCTCCTTTAATTATCAGGGTAATTAAGCTTTTGTTGCCCCGTTTCACTTTACTAAAAACCTTGGCCTGACGTTGCTGAGCTTGGAAAATATTGATGAGTTCATTTTATTATTTTTAGAAATTTTTTCAAATGTGTGTATTTTTGCATTCACACAAGCCTTACAAGTAGTCTGTGCATCTTGGCTCCTACCAGGTAGTTCATACATGGCTGGGCTATTTTTTTTTTAATTCCAGTGTAGTTAACAGACGGTGTTATATTAGTTTCAGGTGTACCATATATATTACTTAGTGCTCATCAAGATTAGTATACTCTTCATCCCCCCCCCTTCATCTATTTCACCCATCCTTTCACCCACCCATACATGGCTAGGTTTAACAGTTGAATTTGACCTTACTAAAAGCAACCTTTTTTTTTTTTTTTTTTTTTTAAGATTTTATTTATTCATGAGAGACACAGGGAGAGGCATAGGCAGACAGTGAAGCCAGATCCCAGGACCCCGGGATTAGGACCTGAACCAAAGGCAGAAGAAGCTCAACCATTGAGCCACCCAGGTGCCCCTAAAAGGAACCTTTTTTTTTTTTTAAATCTTTCTGTAATTTCCTTTTAACTTGTGTGGCACCCTAGATCAGTTTTTTTTTTTTTTTTTAAGATTTATTTAGGGATCTCTGGTGGCTGGCTCAGTGGTTGAGCACCTGCCTTCAGCCCAGGGCCTGATCCTGGAGACCCGGGGTCGAGTCCCACGTCGGGCTCCCTGCATGGAGCCAGCTTCTCCCTCTGCCTGTGTCTCTGCCTCTCTCTCTCTGTGTCTCTCCTAAATAAAATCTTAAAAAAAAAAAGATTTATTTATTACAAGAGACACAGAGAAAGAGGCAGAGACATAGGCAGAGGGAGAAGCAGGCTCTTTGCAGGAGCCCGATGCAGGACTCGATTCCAGATCCCCTGGATCACGACCTGAGCCGAAGGCAGCTGCCCAACTGCTGAGCCACCCAGGCATCCCAGTTTTTTTTAAGAATTAAGCTCTCACGCCCTAGGGCATTCATTGTGTATAATAATTTGTCCCCTATACTTGCATCCGCAGATGAGGAATTCCATTTGAGAAAGGCTGCCCTAGTCTGAAAGCTGCTGGGGGCAGAAACACTTAGCAATGTGCCAAGTGCGTAGTAGGAGTTTGATAAATAGTTTTTGAATGAACAACTTTATGTGTTTCACATAAATAATAACTATCACTTATAGGCGATGATATTTATAGCAAATTCCTTATGAAGAATGATTAAAGAATGAGTTCTAGTTAATTGGGTGTGATACTGTGATTTATCAGAAGATATATGTATCTATACATTTGGTTTCTTTCCCAGAGCTCCTAAAATCCTTGGAATTTCCTGTGGTGAAGGCAATAAAGGTGTCCTTTGTTATGTTAATGAGGTGACTTTTGGAAAGCGCCTCTGGTTGGGGGCTGGTTGCCAGGGGATCCAGCCTTGTGATTAGAGGGTTAGAACTCTCAGCCCCACCCCCTGACCTCTGGGGTGGGGAGAGGGCCTGAAGATTGAGTTTTATCGCCAGTGGCCAATGAGTTAATCAGTCTTGCCTCAGTAACGAAAGCTCCATAAAAACCCAAAAGGACAGGATTTGGAGACCTTCCAGGTTGGGGAACATGTGGAAATTTGGGATAGTGGTGCACCTGCAGAGGACATGAAAGCCCTGCACCCTTTCCCCAGACCTAGCTCTATGCTTCTCTTCCATCTGGCTCTTCCTGTGTTATACACTTTTATAATACACTAGGAATCTACTAAAATGTTTCTCTGAGTCCTGTGAGTGGCTCTAGCAAATGAGTAGAACCTGAGGAGGAGGTTATAAACTTGGGTCTGGTGGCTGAAACCCAAGATGGGGGTCTTTGGAACCTCCCATTGGCAGTTGGTTGGTCAGAAGCAGGGACAGTAATGTCGCCTTGGTGACTGGCATATGAAGTGAGGAGAAGTGTGGACAGTCTCGTAGGACTGAACCCTTAGCTGGGGAGATCTGATGCTACCTCTGGGTAGATACTTTCAGAACTGAGTTGAATTGCAGGGTCCCTGGGTGGCTCAGGGGTTGAGTGTCTACCTTGGGCCCAAGGCGTGATCCTAGAGTCCCGGGATCAAGTCCCGCATCAGGCTCCCTGCATGGAGCCTGCTTCTCCCTCTGCCTGCGTCTCTGCCTCTCTCTCTCTCTCTTTCTCTCTCATATGAATAAATAAAATCTTAAAAAAAAAAAGAATTGAGTTGAATTTTAAGACACCACAGCTGGTGTTTGGTCTGAGAATTGCTTGTTGGTGTGGTGGACCTCCCCTCCCCTCCCCCACACACATTCAAATTGAGAGATCAGAACCTAAACATTGGTGTATATCATATACTGATTACCAATTTTCTAAGTGTTAGAATAAATACACTTAGTACCTAAACTATACTGACCATAGTATAATCTTTCTTAGATGGTTATGTCATTTCATGATCTTGCAGAGCTTTATTTCATTCAACAAATATTCGCGGAACACCTACTATGTGTAGGGTACTATGATAGGCCCTGTGGACAAATGGGTGAGCAAGACAAGTCCCTGTCTTGAGAGGCCTTAATTATTATTACATACACAGCTATAGATAAAGAGGAGGACATGGTGATTACACTGTCTCTAACACATTTATAACATACCATGAAACTTGATTTTCACAATTAAGTTACTGTTCTATGCTTATCGTTTTTCTTTCTACCAAAAATAGAGTGCAAAATCTTAGTTATTTTATGGTTTTTGGATTTTATTTTATTTTTTATGTTTTGGGTTTTTTTTTTTTAAAGCTTTTTATTTATTTATTCATGAGAGACACAGAGACCGAGAGAGAGGCAGAGGGAGAAGCAGGCTCCACGCGGGGAGCCTGACGTGGGACTTGATCCCTGGTCTCCAGGATCACACCCTGGGCTGAGGGCGGCGCCAAACTGCTGAGCCACCTGGGCTGCCCTGGTTTTTGGATTTTAAATAAAAAGGAATCTGTTGCGTTTGACCCTTCAATATAACCTATACATGGCAAACTGCTCTTTTGCAAATAGATGCTAGTCTCATTCTGTGTAAGGTGGGAAACCTTTTAGGGATGAGTCACTATTACTTGAAATAAATACTACTTACTTACTATTAAATTATATAACAAATTCTGTCCTTTTTTCCTGATTTTTTAAATTAAGAAGCATATAATTCTAAAGGTCTTCTAAATACCTTCTATAAAGGTTTATCATTTGCTCCTGTTTATGGCTACTCTTCATATTCAGCCCTTTATTAGTGGGCAATATTGAGTGCCTACAAATCAGATAGTTTCCAGTGCTAATGAACTTTTAGCAGAGGTGAAATTTGGGCAGGTAGAGCTGGCCATTTTCATATTGATGCAGCTGTCCAGACGAGCCTGTTTCCTTATCTAGTCTACCAGTTAACCACCAAATGGGCAGTGGGTTCTGGGAGGTAAAGGATGGCCCATGTGGCCCCTGGGAAAGCCATGACTGACTAACTTCCCTCTGTCTGGATGATATGCAAAGAACTAGCCCATGAATGAATTCATATACTGTTTTGTGGGAAAAATCATCAAGGCTGATTGCTTGTCTAACATGGTTGATCAGTTCTCCCCAAAGAGGGTGAAAGCATGGGGTGCAAAATAAAAATACTAGTTTTTTTCCATCAAGGAGGTGGAGTTTCCTGTACATCTGTAGTGCTTTATATGGATTAATCTTTTGCATCTGGACTCTGAGATTGAGAGGAATTTTCTGATTGGGTGGAGGGAGTTTCTGGGCTTCCATAAGTGAATTAGGTGCTGTTTTCAAGTTTATTTCTGTTCACTTAACTCTTAACCTTCTTGGCTTGGTATAAGGGTGGATCAGTGGTGATTGTAAAACAAACATTAGCATGACTGCAGCATATGTTAACACTACTGCAGTTTAATGATGAATGAGCACTCAGCACTGCAGATATGGGTGTGGGTTCCCCTATGCCAGCACATTGGCAGACAGCCCCTAGATAACTGCAGTGTATATAGATGGATTGCTGGTTTGGCTGACTTCTTGATTATCTGGTTTATAGATGTTGGACTGTGGATATCCAGATTTGGGAAGTTAATCTGTATTTGTAAAATACAGATTGTCATCAATTTTTTTTGCCCCATATATATTTAATAGAGTATAGGAGGATTAGTGAGGCCTACACTGCTCAAGCAGATTTTTTTTTTTTTAGGCTCCTTCATTAAATGTTAAAGTATTACGGTGGCTGTATGTTTCTAGTCTTTGCCTTGGTATTTCCTAGAAAAATCAAAACAATCTTGAGAATGATCTTGCAGCTGGTGTAGCATCAAGTAAACAGTAGGTGCTCAATAAATACTTCCTGTATGGTTTTGAACTGAATTGTTGAGTTTGAATCTGTAATAACAAGTGAAAATGGTCAGAAAAAAAGTAAGACTTTCATGCCTGCTTAAAAAGTAATCAAAATCTTTAGCGTTCACATGAAGCTATTTTCTTAATTTAAAAGATTATCTTTAGCACCTTCCCCTTCCTTGGCCATACATAAAAAGCTACAATTAATATACTGTCCTCAACTTCTGAAATTATAAGCAAATTTATATTTTTTTGTTAAATACCATTCATAAGCTTATATTATCTGTTGCCACCAGCACATCAAATCTTTTCTGAAAAACAAAGCTGCGGTGTTAATTCTTCAAGAGCTGTGTATCTTGACGTTCCCTGGTAAGTGTGCATTACTTTAATTCAGGACATCATTTAGTATTTGGTGACAGGAATGTAAAATACTTTCCTGGTTGCACCTCATTGCCATTAGTTGGGTGAATACCTGTAGCAAGAAGACAGCAGACCAGAGGAACTGTAGCATTTAAGGGATAGAAGCAGTTTTGTTGTGAAAGGAGACTCTGCCTTGTTAAAAGGGTTGGTGCAAGTTGTAGTTCTGCCATTCGCTGCCCAGCTTGGGAAATTGGGCACTGTGGTTCGTATACATCAGTGTGTTTATCAAAATGTAGTCTTTGGACTGCTTGCATAAGAATCATCTGGGTTGCTTATTGTAAACAGATTCCTAGGACTCCAGCCTACTGAATCCAAGTCTCAGGTGATAGGTCCCAGAAAAACTGCATTTTTAGCAAACACTCCAGATGGTTCTGAAATTCACTAAAATTTAAGAAAACCCATGTCATAAACACAAATATTTATTTTCTGTGTACATTCTCTGAACTTTACTTTTTCCTCACCTATAGAATGAATGTAATAATACCTACTTCACAAGGTTGTTGGGCAAGTATTTGGTAGGCTGTTCCACACTATGCCCGTAGTGTCAGAGGTCCCCCAGACAACTCCCAGGTTTGATGGCTTATTGGCAGAACTCACAGGACTTAGCATATAGTTGTGCTCACAACTATGATTTATTAGAGCAAAAGTATACAAAGCAAAGTCAGCAGAGGGAAAAGGTGCATGGGGCTGAGCCTAGAGGAAACCAGGTGCAGCTTCCAGCGGTCCTCGCCCACTAGAGTCCCACAGGTTGACTTCATTCCTCCGGCAACGAGTTGTGATAACTTGTGTAAAATGTTGTCTACCAAGGAAGCTTATTAGAGACTCCATGCCCAGGGTTTTTAGAGGGACCTGGTCATGTAGACCCCCTCTGCCTGGTACGTGCTAAAATTCCAGAATCCCAGTAGGAAAACAGGATTTAGCGTAAACCATATTGTTTGTACCAAGAGTTTAGGCACAGCTAGCTACTCTTACCATTTAAGGTGGTGGGAACCTTCCCCAAATCCAAATCCCCAGCTGGGTACCAGCTTTGTAAGCAGGCCTTTTTAAGAATAGCAGTCTCAGGCCTGCTATGTTAACTCTTTCCTATGCATTATACAAAATCTGGGTATTTTTCAACAAAGGGAAATGACTTGCCCGTGGTCATTAAGCTAATCAGCAGCAGAGTTGAGACTGAGGCTCCCAGCAGTCACTGCCAACCTTTTCTTTGCTGCACACAGCCATGCTTCTGGATTATGGGTCATTCTTTTTCATACTGTTGAATGCATTCACTTTTTGTCACTTGCAGCAGAAGAGCAGCCTGCCGCTGGTAAATTGATGCGCTCAGTGGGGGAGCCAGGAAGTATTGATGTTTCTGCCAGTTTAGCGTCAACACTTGCTGGTTTCCTCTCTGGAGCATCACCAAGTTCGTGGATTTTCATTCTTTCCTGACTTTTGGATTTTTGTTACTACCCCCTCCCCTCCTTGTTCCATTCATTTACCCATAGTCTCAACACTCATTTGCATCATTACTTCCATCACATTCTATACATGGCTGTTAGCTCATAGGCAGCTGATTTAAAAATTTTGGGGTGGGAGGTGATATAGTTCCAAATGCAGGCATACTGAAGAGCATTTAGTCAAGGATGACTATATAGGAAAAACTGCCAAAAGAAAAAAAGGAAAATTCTTGGGTTAATAATTGAATTTTATGGCAATATTTATAAATACTGTTTTAATCCAGGAATTTTTTTAAAAAAGATTTGATTTATTTATTCATGAGAGACCGAGAGAGGCAGAGACATAGGCAGAGGAAGAAGCAGGCTCCCTACTGGGAGCCCGATGGGGGGGGGGGGGCAAGACTTGACCCAGGACCCAGGGATCATGATCTTAGCCAAAGGCAGACCTGAGCAAAAGGCAGTCACTCACACCACTGAGCCACCCAGGTGTCCTTAGTCCAGGAGTGCTTTTTTTTTTTTTGAGATTTACAGTCATGAAAATCCCCAGGGATATCTCTGGTTATTCTTAAGTTTTAGCCTTTTTTTTTTTTCTGGTGTTATCAGAAAGGAAAATTAATAATTGTTTTATGATTTGAGCAAGGAATAAATCAGGAACTCATACTGAAAGATGTAGTAATCCTACAGATCAACAGGGAGCAGAAGCCAGGAGGGAACTGTCACAAATAAGTAACAGCTGGGTAGAGCAGATTATGTAAGATACACCTGTTGTGTAAGCAGCGGGGTTGTTCTTTAAGCTTCACAATTAATGTAGTTTGCAATAATATGGATTAAGGGATCCTTAGTATAGTGCAAAATTTACTTTGGCTTCTTTTCTGAAAACATTCATATGAATCACAGGCTTCCTTTGAACTCTCATGCCTAACTTGTGCGATAGACGTATGTAAGGCACAGCCCTGCTCTCCAGTAGCTTGCAGTCTGTTAGAAGATAACATACAAGATGAGCCTCCTTGCAAGGCATTTGGTCTTCAGTCAATGCTATCCTTTTTTTTTATTTTTATTTTTATTTTATTTTATTTTTATTTATTTATTTTTTGTTTTTGTTTTTTTTTGTTTTTTTGTTTTTTTGCTATCCTTTTTTTTTCCCTTAAGATTTTATTTATTCACGAGAGAGAGAGGGAGAAGCAGGCTCCATGTAGGGAGTCCGATGTGGGACTCGATCCCGGGACTCCAGGATCACACTCTGGGCTGAAGGCGGCGCAAAACGGCTGAGCCACCCAGGCTGTCCCAGTGCTGTCCTTTTAAGAGGCACACACAGTAAGTGCGACCAACTTGAGAAGAGAGTGCTGAATCTCACTCAGCTGTGGCTAGAGGAGGGGTTCATAGAAGAGGTAGCATAGGAACCGGGTGGTAAGAGACCCAGAGTGTTGAAGTTCATGGAATTTTAGGGACATGTGACCTCATGAAGAAGCAATTACTGGAGCAATTGGGCCAAGTTACTGCTTATGGTCCTTTGAGCAGTGGAATCAGTCAATGTAGAGGGCACAGGTTCCAACTCCAAATGCTGAACAAAGACCAAAACCATGGTCTTCGATGCCTTATGTTTGTTGTGGTGAAATTTAGACTTTAAGAGAGGGAAAAGTAAAAATGGACGTGAGGCAGCTTGTGATTTTCAAAACAACAGCTACAGGAATCTTCCTGTAGGACTCTCTTCTGAAATCCATCACCCAAAGATGGTGGTCGTCAATCTTCTGATGGGGTGAAGGAACAATTGGGTAGGAACTGGGGTGGAAGCATCTAGGGTAATATTTCAAGACGCTGCTTCCTCTAGTATATGCTTATTTGTGTCCTACTTACATCATGAGTGCATACTTTCAGAGACTTTCACTACGTGAGGACATTGTGGTAGATTATTATCTTGAGTACTGATGGTCATTTGTGCTCTGGAAATGACCCTGCAATATCTCCAAGGAATGACTGGATTTAAAAAGCTGAGGAATCAGGCCTTGGTCCAGAAACATACTCCTTACAGTAACACTTCTGTTTGACAACATGGTTCTTAATAGACATTCACACTTGATGACATCATGGTGCCTTACCAGGACATGAATTAATCGTATTCCCTCCTAACCAGCATATCACCACACGTTGTTGATGCCACTTTTCTTTTTATCATCACGACTGCTACTCTAGTCCAAGTCATCAGCATCTCTCCTCTTTCATATTTGTTTCTCCTCCTGTCTTCCTCTTGTAATAAATGACACAATCCTCTACCTGCTGTCCAAGCTAGAAACCTAGGAGTCATCCTTAATACTGCCTTTCCCTTCTTCTCCATCTAATCTCACAGCAAAAAAAAAAAAAGAAAAAAAAAAAAAGAAAAAAGAAAGAAAGAAAAAGAAAAAACCAAAACCCCAGTTGGTTCTGTTTCTGAAAGAGCTCTCAAATCTGTCCACCTCTACTGCCATCCAAGTCCAAGCTGCCACTGTCACCTACCTGGACCGTTGGAATAGATGATCTCATCCACTCTCGCCCTCTCCAGTGTATCCTCCACATGGCACCAGAGGGATCTTTTACAAATGCACATCTCAAAGCTTTCAGTGACTTTGCTCTGGATGAAAACCTGACCAGTATCAGCTTGTACTCTTCTTCACTGTTTATTTTTGTTCACTTTTAAAAATTGAGACATAATTCACATAGCAAATTCACCATTTTATTTTTTTATAAAGATGTTATTTGTTTGAGTGAGAGAGCACAAGTGGGGTGAGGGGCAGAGGGAGAAGCAGACTCCCTGCTGAGCAAGGAGCCTGACATGGGATCCCACCACCCCAGGATCATGATCTGAGCTGAGACCCCAGGATCAATATCTGAGCTGAAGGCAGACGTTTAACTGAGCCACCCAGGCGCCCCAGTAATTCACCATTTTAAAGTGTACACTAAGTGTTTTTTTAAAACGGATTTTATTTATTTATTCATGAGAGACATAGAGAGGCAGAGACATAGGCAGAGGGAGAAGCAGGCTCCCTGTGGGGAACCTGATGCAGGAGCACATCCCAGGACCTGGAATCACGCCCTCAGCCAAAGGCAGATGCTCAACCACTGAG
This sequence comes from Canis aureus, assembly GCF_053574225.1. NCBI lineage: Eukaryota > Metazoa > Chordata > Mammalia > Carnivora > Canidae > Canis > Canis aureus. Next base: position 13,839,448 of record NC_135649.1, read on the forward strand.
CCACCCAGGCGTCCATTAAGTGGGGTTTTTTAAGGGTTTTTTCTCCAAATTTTTAGTTAAATTCCAGCTAATTAACATACAGTATATTATTAGTTTCAGGTATAGGATTTAGTGATACATCATTAAGTGGTTTTTAGTATATTAACTATTTTGTGCAACCATTATGACAGTCCGATTTCAGAACATTTTCATGACCCAGGAAGAAAGCATGTATCTATAAGGTTTTAGTCCCAATCTCTCCCCCCAGACCCTGACAGCTATCGCTGTGGATTGGCCAATTCTGGACGTTTCATGTAAATGAACACATACAATATTTGCTCTTTTATGATTGACTTCTTTCATTTAGCGTTGTGTTTTCTAATACATATTATAGCATGGATCAGTACTTTGTTCCTTTCTGTGGCTCTGTTATCCACCGAATACACCACACTTTGTTCATCCATTGATCAGGTGATGGGCATTTGGAATATTTACAAGTTTTGGTTTTATGAACAATGCTACTGCTTTGAACATTCTTCTACATGTTTTTCTGTGGGTATAATGTTTTCAGTTCTCTTGGGTATATGTACCTAGGAATAGAATTGGTAGGTTATATGATAATTCTGTGTTTTAACTTTTTGAGGAACTGCCGAACTTCCCCACAGCTCTTCCTCACTTCTTTTTTTAAAAGAAAAAAATTGGAGACGCTTGTGTGGCACAATTGGTTAAGCATCCGACTCTTGGTTTTGGCTCAGGTCATGATCTCAAGATCATGAAATTGAGTCCTGCATGGGGCTCTACACTGAGCTCAGAGTCTGCTTAAGATGCTTTTCTGACTTTCTCTCCCTTCCCCCCCACTAAAATAATCTTCAACAATTTTTATTTTTTTTCAAAGATTTTATTTATTCATGAGAGAGAGGCAGAGGCAGACACAGGCATAGGGAGAAGCAGGCTCCACGCAGGGAGCCCGTGGGACTCGATCCTAGAACTCCACGATCACTCCCTGGACTGAAGGCAGGCGCCAAACCACTGAGCCACCCAGGGATTTCCCACCCCCCTAAAAATTTTTTTTAAAGATTTTATTTATTTATTCATGAGAGACACAGAGAGAGAGGCAGAGACACAGGCAGAGAGAGAAGCACACTCCATGCAGGGAGCCCGATGTGGGACTTGATCCTGGGACTCTAGGATCATGCCCTGGGCTGGAGGCCGGCGCTTAATCGCTGAGCCACCCAGGCGTCCCAAAAAATTTTTTTTTAAAAAGAAAGATTTTAATTGTGGTAAAAAGCACCTAACAAAATATACCATCCTGAATTTTAAGTGTTTAGTTCAGTGGTGTTACGTATAATCACATTCTTGTGCAACAGATAACACAGAACTTTATCTTCAAAATTGAAACTTTATACCCATTAAACGGCAACTCTTGGGCAGCCCAGGTGGCTCAGCGGTTTAGCGCTGTCTTCAGCCCAGGGCCTGATCCTGGAGACCCGGGATCGAGTCCCACATCGGGCTCCCTGCATGGAGCCTGCTTCTCCCTCTGCCTGTGTCTCTGCCTCTCTCTCTCTTTGTGTGTCTCTCATGAATAAATAAATAAAATCTTTTAAAAAAAATAAACTGACAACTCTTCATTTCTCCCTCCTCCTTCTCCTCACCCCAAGCCCCTAGCAACTACCATTCTAATTTCTGTTTTATGAATTTAACTACTTTAGATACATCGTATAAATGGAGTCTTACTATATTTTGTGACTGGCTTATTTCACTTAGCATAATGTCTTCAGGGTTCACCCATGCAGTAGCATGTGACAGGACTTCCTTTTTAAGGCTGTTTGTATATACCACATTTGTTTATCCAATCATCCATTTGATGGATATTTGAGTTGTTTCCACCTCTTGACTATTATGAATAATGCTATTAACAAAGGTGTGCAAATATCTCTTCGAGATAATGATTTTATTAATTCTTTTGGTTATATACCCAGAAATAGAATTGCTAGATCATATGGTAGTTTTATATTTAATTTTTTGAGGCACCTCTGAAGTTTTCCTTAGCAGCCTGAACCATTTTACATTACCATCACTATTGCAGAAGGATTCCAACTTCTCCACTTCCTTTTTTTTTCCACTTCCTAACCAACATTTAAAAAAAAATTTTTTTTAAAGATGTTATTTATTTATTCATCAGAGACAGAGAGAGAGAGAGAGAGAGAGAAAGAGAGGCAGAGACACGGGCAGAGGGAGAAGCAGGCTCCACGCAGGGAGCCCAACGTGGGACTTGATCCCGGGTCTCCAGGATCACACCCTGGGCTGAAGGCGGCGCTAAACCGCTGAGCCACCCGGGCTGCCCATAACCAACATTTTTAAATAGGAGCCATTTTAATTGGTGTGTAGAGCTTTTTCACTGTGGTTTAGATTTGCATTTCTCAGATGACTTATGATGTTAAGCATCTTTTCATGTGCTTTTGGCCATTTCTATCTTATTAGAGAAATATATACTCAAAGTGGTTTGCCAGTTTTTTACCAAGTTATTTGGGTTTTTGTTGTTCAGTTGTAGCCATTCTTTGTATACTCTAGATATTAACCCTTTAATCATGTATGTGATTTCCAAATATGTTCTTTCACTCCCCAGGTTGCCTTTCACTTTGTTGATCGTTTCCTTTGGTGCATAGAAGTTTTTAAATTTGATGTCCTGTATGTCTTCTTGCTTTCGTTTCTTGGGCTTCTTAGTGCTATATCCAAGAAATAATTACCAAATCCAGTGTGTCATGAAGCTTTTCCTCCATGTTTTCTTCTACAATTTTTTGTTTTTAAAGATTTTATTTATTTATTTGTGAGAGAGAGAGAGGCAGAGGCAGAGGCAGAGGCAGAGGGAGAAGCAGGCTCCATGCAGGGAACCCAGTGTGGGACTCCATCCCAGGTTTCCAAGATCACACCCTGGGCTAAAGGCGGCACTAAACCGCTGGGCCACCTGGGCTGCCCCTTCTACAATTTTTATCATTTTAGGTTTTACATTTAGGTTTTTACTCCATTTTGGATTGACTTTTGTATATGGTTTAAGGTAAGGATCAGGATCCAACTTCAGTCTCTTGCATGTGGATATCCAGTTCTTGCAGTGCCAGTTGTTGAAAAGACTCTTTTTTACTCATTGAGAGACCTTGATCTTTTTGACCATATACATGAGGGTTTATTTCTTGGGCTCTATTTTATTCCATTGGTCTGTATGCCTGTCTTTATGCCTGTACTACACTGTTTCGATACTGTAGTTTTGGGCTATGAGGCCTCCAACTTTTTTCTTTTTCTTTTTTAAGATTTTATTTACTTAGAGAACAGAGGGGAAGAGCACAGGGAAAGGGACAAGCAGACTCCATGCTGAGCACGGAGCCTGACGTGGGGCTTGGTCCTACCACTGAGATCATGGCCTGAGCCAAAGTCAAGAGTTGGAAGCTTAACTGAGCCACCCAGGTGCCCTTGTTCTTTTTCAAGATTGTTTTGGCTATCTAGGGTCTCTTGAGGTTCTATATGGATTTTAGGATGGGTTTTTCTTAAAATATATATATTTATATATATTATTATGTATATTATATATAATATATATATAATATATATTTGTTTATTCATTCATGAGAGAGAGAGAGAGACATAGGCAGAGGGAGAAGCAGGCTCCCTGCAAGGAGCCCAATGATCCCAGACCCTGGCCAAAGGCAAATGCTCAACCACTGAGCCACCCAGATGCCCCCAGGATGGATTTTTCTATTTCTGCAAAAAATATTCCTCATTTTTTTGTGTCTGTGTCCCATAGGACTTTCGTATATATTATTCCTCTTGTCTGGTAAACTTCTCTGTGGTAGTCATTGCCTCAATTCTTAATCATTTCTCAGACCTCAGCTTATTCATCGCTTCCCCAAGGAAGCTGTCCCTGTCCTTCCCTCAGACAATGCCAGGTTTCCAGGTTCTCCTAGCGTCATGAAACTTTCCTTTATACTCCTATCACAATTGACTTTACATTTGTATATTAAATTCTTTTGCTAATATATTTAGTGTCAACTTGCCCTCTACATAGTGTTTCATGAAGGTAAGAACTGTGACCATTTTTGCTTATTGCTGTGTCACTAATGCCTCAGCGCCTGATTTAAGCCCTTAATACATGAGGATGGAAATAATCTTATTATTTTATATGGATCAAAATTTGAAATGGATTTTCTTTTTTTTTTAAAGATGTTATTTATTTATTTGACAGAGCACAAGCAAGGAGAGGGACAGAGAGAGAAGCACACTCCCCACTGAGCAGGGAGCCTGACGCTCAGGGCTCTATCCCAGGACCCCAAAATCAGGACCTGAGCAGACTTAACTGACTGAGCCACCCAGGCACCTCTGAAATGGGTTTTCTTTATTTTTTTTTATTTTTTGTTTTACCTTCAGCATAGGCATTTGTGTTCTGTTAGATGCTGTCTGTGTGCAGAAATAATTATTCCAGTCAGTGCCTTGAATTACTGGTCCTTGGCTTCATTGATAGGTTGCAGGTTTGTAGAATTTAGTTGTAAGTTATCTTGTTTTATCATTATAATAACAGCTAAAACCAGAGTGGTAAGTTCCTGGCATTGTTTTAAGTGCCTTACAAGCATTAGAAACGGAATCAACAGGCTCTGTGTGCATGTGTGTTTACGTATATGTAAATATGTTTAATGTTGGGCAGTCTGGGTGGCTCGGCGGTTTAGCGCCGCCTTCAGCCCGGGGCCTGATCCTGGGGACCAGGATGGAGTCCTTTGCCGGGATCCCAGCATGGAGCCTGCTTCTCTCTCTGCCTGTGTCTCTGCCTATCTCTCTCTCTCTCTCTCTCTCTCTTTCTCTCTCTTTCTGTGTTTCTCATAAATAAATAAATCTTTTAAAAAAAAGTTTAGCGTTATTTATATGTATATATGCAAATAAATTTCATATTATATTAAGACTTCATATATGTGTGTGTGTGTGTGTGTATAAACTTATTTTAAGGAAATGACTCATGATTATGGAAGTTGAAAAGTCCTAAGACCTGCAATCAGCAACCTAAAGACCCAAGAGAGCCAATGGTGTAGTTATGTCAGAGTGGGAAGGCCTGAGCACCAGGAGAGCTGACAGTGTCCGTTCCAATCCAAGAGCCAGTGTTTCAGTTCAAAGGCAGGTTAAACCAAATTTCCCAGTTCAAAAGGCTATTAGGCAGGAGAAGTTCCCCCTTACTGAGGGGGGTGGGGTGGGGGGGGAGTCGTGGGAGTGGAATAGTCAGTCTTTTTGTTCTCTTCAGGCTTTCAACTGATTGGATGAGGTCCACTAGCATTATGGAGGACAATCTGCTTTACTCTGTCTGCCAATTCAGACATTAATCTCATCCAGAAATACTCTTACAGACACACCCAGAATAATGTTTGACCAAATATCTGGGCACTACATGACCCAGTAAAATAATGCATAAAATTAACTATCATGCCTTTTGTTTTAAAGATCTATTTATTTGAGACCACATGAGCAGAGGGAGGGGCAGAGGGAGAAGCAGCCCCCCTGCTGAGCAGCGTGGCCAATTTGGGGCTCTATCCCAGGACCCCAGGGCCTTGAGATTGATTTGGGGCTACATCCCAGGTCCCCGGGATTGTGACCTGAGCCAAAGGGAGACACTTAACTGAGTGAGCCATCCAGGCACCCCTTAACCATCACACTTATGTGATCATGTGAAGATGAATGAACGATCTAAAGTGTATATATATCAGGAATGAAAGGCTTTACCATAAATAACCAATTTGCTACACTTTCCATCTATAAAATGAGAGGCTTAGACTGCTACATGGTCTGTAAAGGCTCAGCAAGTACTAGAACTGGTAGTCTTAGAAACCATCCAGTTGTCTAGCCTCTTCATTTTATAGCAGAGGAAAGTGACAGAGAGAGGGCAGGTGGCTTGTCCAAGATTATTCAGTGAATGGGAGTTCAGAAATACAGAATTCCGGGCCCAGCTCTGTCATCTATGTCCTCAGTTTCCTCCTCTGTGAACTGTGAGGGCTGTTGGGTCATCTATAAGTTCTCTCCTAGCTATATAATTTTGCAGTATATGTTTTAAGTTTCACAGTCCTTCAGTAGAATTTTTTTTTTTTAGTAGAATTTTTTTTAAATGTGTTCTTTTGGGTTTATCAGTGTTATTCCTCAGGGCTCCATCTTTTGATCGCGCACTTGACCGTACTCCACCCCAAACTTCAGTTTCTTAATTGAGTGTAGACTAAATTGTCTATACTTTGAATGGGAACAATGGGAACAATGAACAATGTTCATGCTGTTTGTTCATTGGCTTTTGAAAGTGGTTGTACTTTTTGGCTTTACACTGACCTGAATGATTGGGGATCAAATGTAGACCTGTGTCTTTGTTAGTACTATGTTCTAGAATTAAGTTCAAGTCTGATTATATTAACCTTTAACAGCTCTAATGGAGAAGAGCATTTTTGGTGATGCTAAAATATGAGCAGACTTGCTGAGGAGCACCAGCCTTGTCTTTTTTGCGACTGGCCACCTGACATTTCCCAAGGACATTCTTAACTCATCTGTACTCAGGAACACAATTAGCTAAACAATAGTAGAGAGGCAGCTCTTGGATTGGCTGAGTGACAGCTGCTAGGAGACTGTAGGGTAGGACACCTGGGTGGCTCAGCGGTTGAGAGGGCTTCCCTTTGGCCCAGGGCGTGATCCTGGAGTCCCAAGAACAGTCCCACATCGGGCTCCCTGCTTGGAGCCTGCTTCTCCCTCTGCCTGTGTCTCTGCCTCTCCCTGTGTCTCTCATGAATAAATAAATAAAATCTTAAAATAAAAAAAAGTAGGGTGTAGTAAGTAAGTAAACAATTCGTATGTATGAATTTTATTTATTTATTTATTTATTTATTTTTTTTTGTATGAATTTTAGAACCAACAGTATAGTGGAGTAGAATTCAGCACTTGCTGTGTCTTACAGCCAGTGGTTCAACCAGAGGATAATAGCCATGGCAAGGGAGCAGTTTCATGAAATGGAATTCTGTAAATCTATTTTAAAAGTCCTAATCATTTGTTTATTTAGGTTAGGCCCTGGACCTTAATGGAAAGTATCAGTAGGATATATATCCCTGTTTTGAAATATAAGGCAGTGCAATTAAAATATTCTTGTGCAAATTTAGGCATATTACATATGACATATATCAAAGATACTAACGAAAGCAATGTAATCAAAATCAAATGAAATCAGTCGAAAGGTATTAATGGATTTAGAGGATACATGTTTGGAATTAATAAAGTAGTCATGAAATTCACATTGCTGTAACAGTTATCTCCTTAGTTCCCAGTATACACCTAGCATTGTGGAATTTTTCTCGGTATGGCACTGGAAACTCTTCTGTTATGGTACCTCCATTCACCAGCAGTACTGTCTTAGGAAAATCACTTCCATATTAAAGAAATTATCTTTGTAAAATGTAATATTTGGTACATACAGAATATATATGAAATATATGCATAATAATAAAATGAATACCTACATATCTACCACTTGAGTATTAGACCATTGCCAATATAATTCTATCTGTGTGTCACTTTCTTGTCTCATCTCCGTCTCTTCCACATTCCCCTTCCTCCCCTCTATAACAATTAACTATTAATAGGGGTCATTCCATTGCTTTAAAAAAGTTTTAACACATATGTACACAAACCTAGATAGTATATTGTTTTGTTTGCTTTTTTTAAAAGATTTTATTTATTTATTCATGAGAGATGCAGAGAGAGAGAGGCAGAGACAGAAGAAGCAGGCTCCATGCAGGGAGCCCAATGTGGGACTCTGGGATCACGCCCTGAGCCGAAGGCAAGCACTCAACCACTGAGCCACCCAGGCGTCCCTGTTTTGTTTTTTTAATTTGAACTTTATAGAAATGATAGACTGTGTTTTTTTCTTATTCAGTATTGTATTTCTGTGATTCCTTATAAGGTTTTACAAAGCTATGTATGGTTCATCCATTTTCACTGCTAGTCATTTGGAAATATACTGGAATTTATTCATTCTTCTGTCAGGGGACTGGACCTTTAGGTTGTTTGCAGGGTTTTTTTTTTTTTTTCTTTTAAGATCAGAAAATTTTTTTTAAAATTTTTATTTATTTATGATAGTCACAGAGAGAGAGAGAGGCAGAGACACAGGCAGAGGGAGAAGCAGGCTCCATGCGGGGAGCCCGACATGGGACTCGACCTCGGGACCCCGGGATCATGCCCTGGGCTGAAGGCAGGCACCAAACCACTGAGCCACCCAGGGATCCCTGAAAATGTGTCTTTTGGTGTATATTTATAATGGGTTTTTCCTCTGTGAGTTCATGTATGTGTGTGTATAGGCTGCACATAACACATGCAAACACACACTTGGGCATAAATATAAGAAGACATGCACACTGAATGACAGGTCTTGAAATGTGCAGCTGTACAAGAAGAGGTAAAATTTTTTTCCAAAGTGGTTTTACCAATGTGTACTCCCATTAGCAATGCATGAATTCCTCTTGCTTCATATTTTTCAACACTTGGTATTGTCTGACTTCTTATTTTTTTGCCAGTGTTCTCTCTGATGAAGTTAAGCATCTTTGCATATGTTTATGGGCCATTTATGTTTCCCTTTTGAAATACTTCTGTCTTTTGACTTTTCTATTGGGTTGTTTATCTTTTTCAGACTGACCTACAACTGAGTCCTTTTCATATTCAGGCTATTAATCCTTTATTTTTATTTATTGCAGATATTGTCTCAGTTGGTTACTTGTCCTTTTACTATTTTGTTTGGTGACTTTTGATAAGTTCTTAATTTTAACCTAGTTAAAATTTCAGTCTCCTTACGGTTAGTGCTTTATGTATCTTGTTTAAGCGATCCTTAGCTCTGCCAAAACTGAAAAGCTAGTCTCTTTTTTTTTTCCTGAATGTTTTAAAGTTTTACAAATCATTTTTTGAGCCTCATTTTTCAGATCTTTAAAATGCAAGGGCTTGAACTAGGTTTTCCAGAACAACCTTTTATTCTTTGTCATTGTGACTTGAAGGAGACTATGAGCATATGTGCTTATATTTTCAGACATTGCAGTGTAATGTAGTAATCTTTCCCACTGTGAAGTTTCATGTCCGCTCCTACTTGACTTCTCTTTCACTCATTTCTCCACCCCTTTCCTTCCTGTTTTCTTCAGAAACATACCTAGTTGAATTCTGCAGCATCCTAGAATTTCTGTGTCGAAGTGGCATTTTAAAATTGAAATTTGTATTGAGATAATTGTAGCTATGCACGCAGTTGTAAGAAATAATAGAGACCCCTTGTGTACCCTTTACCCACTTTCTCCCAATGATAACATCTTTCGAAACCAGTATAATGTCAAAATCAGAGTATTGATATTGATAACAGCCACCAATCTTACTCAGATTTGTCCAGCTATACTTGTATTCGTGTGTGTGTGTGTGTGTGTGTGGGTGTGTGTGTGGGTGAATTGGATATCCTGGTAAAAGCTGCTCTTGGTGTGTGTGTGGGTGAATTGGATATCCTGGTAAAAGCTGCTCTTGGCCCATCATACCAATCAATAGGAGTCACTTCAAATTCTACCTGGTTGTTGGCAACTAAAAACTCGTAGTAGAAGGGAGGAATGATAATCCTTCTAACACTTATAAGCCTACCAGAATGTGATTGGTTTATATCTCCATAGAGACTTACGTTATTGTCAGGCTGGTAGTTCAGGACATTTGAAGACTGCATTTATGGAGAGCTACATATGCTTTAACCCATGTCTACCTCAAAATACTTAAAAACAAACACTCAGTATCTTTAGTGCATTCATTCCCTTTGTTGACTTCTGACCAGCCCACCACTGTGCTAAGCCCTGGGAACCAAGTGGTGAGTAAAAATGGAACTAGTTTGGGTCCTTATGGAGCTTATAATCTAATCGACAACTTAAAAATAAGCCAACAGGAGCACCTGGGTGGCTCAGTGGTCGAGCATCTGCCTTTGGCTCAGGGTGTGATCCTAGGGTCCTGGGATCAGAATCCCGATTCCCATATAGGGTTCACCACAAGGAGCCTGATTCTCCCTCTCTGCCTGTGTCTCTGTCTCTCTGTGTGTGTCTCTCATGAATAAATAAATACAACTTTAAAAAAAAAGCCAACAAATACTATACTCATTTTCATAAGTTGTGAGTAAAATGAATAAAAGAAGGTTTGTTTTTGATAGAGAGTAGCTGACAAGTTCTGTCTGAGGAGGTAAGAATTGAACAGAGAACTGAAGCAATGAAGGACTCTCTCTGCAGAGGGGCTTGGGAGTAGGTATTAGAACCAGCTTGTTCGGAGGCCCGGAGTTAGGCAAGAGCCCGGCACATTGGGAAACTGAAAGACTTGTGGGGCTAAAGGGCACACTCAGTGGAGGAGTGGGGACATGTCAGCGAATAGAGGATAGCAACTTCAGGGTCATGGTCTCAGGAGCACTTTGAATCTTGTAATCTGGATCTGCTGAAGCTATGAAAGTGACTGGGAGATGTGGAAGGGTAATTAATGATAATAAAGTCTGTTTAATAATCGATTCATAAATATTTATTGAGTACCCTACCAGGTGTCAGGCACTATTCTACTAGCTCGTGACTGGTGAGCAAGACAGACAAAAACGTCTGCCCCCCATGGACCTTACATTTTGTTTTTTTGTCAAGATTTTATTTTTGTGTGTGTCATCTGTACCCCCAATGTGGGGCTCGAACTCATGACTCCCAGATCAAGAATCGCATGCTCTACCAACTGAGTCAGCCAGGCGCCCCTGACCGTATATTTTTATGTGGGAGAGTGTTGTTAGGGCAAAGGGTAAACTAATGTAGCAGAGAGCTCCAAAACCAGAAAAGGTAAGCGTTTGCTTCTCTGGCGTGTACTTAGCCCAGAGGAAAGAGACAGCCTCTGTTGCGTTGGGTCATTTGGGGTCCCAGGCTAATGGGGCAGTTTTGCATTTGTCAGCAGTTAATTTTCGAGTTCCAGCCAGCTAGAAGGAAAGAGGGGGTTCTGTGCAAACCTCTTTATGAAAATGACCAGTGAAGTTTACAAATCACTCTTACACGCATAACCTTTGGCGAAATCTTTTTCATACAGCCCACCCTTGCTGCAAGGGAGACACAAAATGGAGTTTCTAGCTGAAAACCCAAGTGTTCAGGAAGAATGGAAGAAGAGATTTGGACGGAGAGGACAGTTGGGAGACAGGGAAACAGACAATAAACCAGATGAATAATGTAATATCTTGTATGCTAGTGATGAGTGATAAAGGGAAACTGAGGGATCCCTGGGTGGCGCAGCAGTTTGGCACCTGCCTTTGGCCCAGGGCGCGATCCTGGAGACCCGGGATCGAATCCCACGTCGGGCTCCCGGTGCATGGAGCCTGCCTCTCCCTCTGCCTGTGTCTCTGCCTCTCTCTCTCTCTCTCTGTGACTATCATAAATAAATAAAAATTAAAAAAAAAATAAAGGGAAACTGAAAGCAGGGAAGGGAAGATAGGAAGTGTCAGGTGGTGGAGGTTGCAGTTTTTCACAGGATGACAAAGAAAAGCCTCCCTGAGAAGTTGCCATTCGGATAAAGGCGTGAGTGAGAAAAACCATTCCGAGTTGTTGTTATAAGGCCTCCCGTAACTCGGGGCTGGTTTCAACATGCTCGAATCCAGAGGCCTTATCTGAAAGTAGTTAGGGAAGAGCACCATTATGCCAATCTCACTTAGAGCAAGCAGTACAAGAAGGTCTTATCCAGTGAATGCCGGATTGATGGATTATAATGCTAGGACCTGGACTGAGGCATTTGTCACAGATTTTGGATTAGGGGGTTTTGTCTTGGCTCTTCAGGTAAGCTGAGCTCCCTAAGAAGGAAGGAACTAAGATCCCTTTGCAACACTCAGTTCGGAATGTTGCACATACTTGTTTTATGGGGGTTTTGTGGGGGTGGGTGGTGAATTTTTGTTTTCTAAGAGTCCAAATTATTCATGATCTGAGTCCGCTCTAGAACTTTCATTCGTTTTAGTCAGCTGTTGTCAGTGCAGTTTAAAGGATGTGGTGACATTAAAAGGAATGGAAGTATTTTCCATGTTCCCCCTTGGTCATCCAAATGTTACTTAGTTGTTCTTCCAGATACAGAAAGCAGTGCTTTGCAAGCCTTTTCTATTTTATTTCATTATATTCCAGTGGTGATTTAAGTATATTTCAATGTAAAATACTTCATGAGCACCTTGTACTCCTGTGCACCATTTTTAAAGGACACCCCATTAGGTTAATGGGACAAAAGGAAAGGCTTTTCTGCCTGTTTTTTTCTCTAATCCCCTTCCCACCTCCAGCACCCCTAGATTTCAGGACATCGATTATCTCTGGAATTTCTTGTTGCTGTAGTGATTATTATCTTTCATTAGGGAACTTACAGTTTGGAAAAAGGAAATAAGATACATAGAATATGTAACAAAAATACGAGGCAAAAAGCGATAAATGCCATGCAAAAAGGTAAAAATTAAATGCTCTTCTAAATGAGAGGACTAGCCCTGTCAGTCTTTGCTTCTAGAAGAGTGAAAGGAGACAATAAGGTTCACTTTGAGCCTAATAGATAATACTCTCAAAAGGCATTTTCCCTTCTTAGAAAAGGGAAGCATCTGATCTGTTATCCTCCTGTTTATTTTTGTGAGTCGTCTTTTCCTAGGCACGGAGAAAAGCACAAGTCACATTGGAAAACACTGCTAATCATTCCATAGTGTGTTATACAGTCTTAGAAGTTACCTTGAGTCTTTCATTCTCTCCCTCATTCCATCTTCTGCAGGCCATCACCAAATTCTAACAGTATGCCTCCTGGATATATTTTGGATCCACCCTGGGCACTCTGAATCCATTCTGCAAAGCAGCTAGACTGATTTTTTTTTTAACTTACATTAAAGTCATTTTCATGCTAAGACTCCCTTGTGGCTCCCCTCACACTGAGGGTTAGATTTAAACTCCTTCTTATCATGTCTGCCAGGCTCTGCCTGCCTGTGCAACATCTCTGACCTCTGACCCATCCCTTGTACATTGCAGTCCCACTGGCCTTCCCTCAGGGTTCTGTCCTCCTACTGCACACTGCTCCCACTGTGTAGAACCCTCTCCCCAAACACCCCATTGTTATTCCTCCTTCAGAACTAAGCTCAGCCATCACTTCCTTAAGGAAAAGCCTTCCATTATCCCCTCTGAGGTCAGGTCACCCAGTCTCCCAGGGTGCCATAGCCCCTTGTACTTAAGTAGGTCTTTCTGCAGTTGTTGTTTTTAAAGATTTTATTTATTTATTAGAAAGAGAGAGAGAAAGCACAAGCAGGGGGAGCAGCAGAGGGAGAGGGAGAACTGCAGCTGTAATTAATAATGAGTCTTAGGAAACGCCTGGGTGGCTCAGTGATTGAGCATCTGCCTTGGGCTCAGGTCGTGATCCCAGGGTCCTGGGGATCAAGTCCCACATCAGACTCCCCACAGGGAGCCTGCTTCTCCCTCTGCCTATGTTTCTGCCTCTTTCTGTGTCTTTCATGAATAAATAAATAAAATCTTAAAAAAAATAATGAGACTTGGAACTGGTTATTAGCTGCCTCCCTCTGTAGAACTAGATCTAAGAGGGCACGTGTGCCTTTACTTATTCGCTGCTCTATGTGTAGAGTCAGTGTCTAGGATAATGCTGAGCGCTGGATTAAATGTTCAAAAAATACTTGTTGCTAAAGAAAAAGAGCAGAAAATTCCCAAATCATTTAGATTTGGTTTTGAATTTTATTTAGGATCATAGGCCCTCTAATGCTGGAATATTGAGAAAAGACCAGTATGTGCATCACAGGGAAGCTGTCAGAAATGCAATTGTGAGGCCTCTGACTCAGTGCATCACAATCTCAGGTGGGGACTGGCTATACCTGTGTTTTCATCAAACTTTCCAGGTGATGGTGATGCATAAGAATGTTTAAGAAGCAGTGATCTATAAATATATTAACTGAAGACTGGCTAAAATATGAAGTGCTGTTTTAAACCAATTTTGAAATTAAGTTACGTTATTTCTGACCAACCAGTAAGAAACTACTTTCCAGCTGTCCCCCACCCCCCTGCCATTTTATCAGTTCATGTCTTCAGAGGTCCACTGAAATGTAAACAAGGCCGACTTGATCAATCAACCCAAACCTGGACTTTAAAAATTACATAGTATTTTCCAACCTTCACCTCTCTGAATCCAACTTTTATCTAGTGCCATCCAAATCCAGGAAATGATTGTAAAACTGATGCTGCCCATGATTCCAGTGTTGGAGCTCTATTTTTAAAATTGTTTTTTAAAATGTTTATTACACAGGGTTAAAAGAATTTTTTGCTAAAGCTTAGGTTGTAGTTTCTAGACCTCTATTTAAAGCATTTCGAAGTATTAGCAAGGTTTGGATGTGCATATTCTTGGCTTTGTTTAGATTCTGGGGCTGTGCTTACACCATCAAACTGCTGATAGATTGACTGCATTGTTAAAGGTCACTCGTCCTTGATTTTGCCTTTATTTTTTTTTAAGATTTTATTTATTTATTTATTTGAAAGAGAGCAAGAATGAGCAGGAGTGAGAGGCATAGGGAAACTCCCCGTTGAGTAGGGAGCCCAATGCAGGGTTCAGTCCTAGGACCCTGAGATCATGACCTGAGCCGAAGGCAGACACTTAATCAACTGGTGCCCCTTGCCTTTGTCTTTAAATTTGCTCCTTGTTTGACTCCAGGACACAATTTTGACAAACCATTCCCACCCGATGACTATTAGGTGACCCACAGAAAATTAATGGCAGGTTTTTTTTTTCTCACAGTAGATGCCCAAGGCTCATTGATTGTCTTTCTGATAATTGGTTAGAAGCACAATATTTTTTAAAAAAATATTTTATTTGTTTATTCGTGAGAGGCAGAGAGAGAGGCAGAGACACAGGCAGAGGGAGAAGCAGGCTCCATGCAGGAAGCCCGATGGGGGACTCGATCCCAGGTCTCCAGGATCACGCCCTGGGCTGAAGGCGGTGCTAAACCACTGAGCCACCCGGGCTGCCCAGAAGAACAAGATTTGAATGGGGATGGGAGAAAATCAAGAAAAGATTTTTAAAATATTTTTAAGATCGTTAAATTTTAGAATATTTATAGATTTACAGAAGTTGCTTAGATAGTACAGTTTTCATATATCCCATGTGTAGTTTCCTATATTATAAACATCTTACACTAGTAATCTACAATTTGTCACAATTAATGAATCAATATGAATATATTATTATTATTTTTTAAAGACTGTTTATTCATGAGAGACACACAGAGAGAGGCCAGAGACATAGGCAGAGGGAGATGCAGGCTCCCTGTGAAGAGCCTGATGCGGGACTTGATCCCGGGACACCGGGATCACGCCCTCAGCTAAAGGCAGACGCTGAACCACTGAGCCACCCAGGCGATCCAGTATGTGTACATTATAACTAAAGTCCATACTTTATTTATATTTCTTCAGTTTTCCATTAATATCATTTTTCTGTTCTAGGATACTACCCAGGATACTGCATCACGTTTAGGTACCATATTTCCTTAGATTCCTCGTGGCTGCCACAGTTTCTCAGATTTCCCTTGGTTTAAATGATGTTGAATTTTAAGCAGTACTGGTCAGGTATTTTATACTATGTTTGTCAATTGAGATTTGTCTGTTTTTCTTATGATTAGACTGGGGCTGTTGCATTTTGGGAGAAAGACTGAAGAGATGAAGTACCATTTTCATCACACCATATCAAGGGTACATATCCTCAACATGACTTAATCACTCTTGGTGTTGACCCTAATCACTTGTCTAAAGAGTGTTTACCAAATTCTGTTACTGTAAATCTACTAATTTTTTCTCCTTTCCATACTAAACTCTTTGGAAATAAGTCACTAAGTGTATTCTGAGAGATATTTTTTTTTGAGAGATATTTTTAAAAAGATTTATTTATTTATTTGAGAGAGAGCATGAGGCAGTGGGGGCAGAGAGAATCTCAGGCTGACTCCATGCTGAGGAGCCCACCTCAGGGGATGCAGGGCACATGGGGCTCAATCTCACAACCCTGAGATCATGACCTGAGCTGAAACTAAGAGTTGGACACTTAACTGACTGCGTCATCCAGGCGCCCCTAAGAGATTTTTTTTAAAAAGTAAACTCTGCCCCCAACATGGGGTGAGAACTCATGACCCTAAGGTCAATAGCCACATGCTCTCCTGACTGAGACAGTCAGGCATCCCCAAGAGATTGTTTTTTAAATGTGAGTTTCCAGATAGCATACTTCTTACTGAGCGGAATCTTCTCCATTATTTTGTGGTATCTCCCTTTAAGTTTTACTTTAATCAGAGACAGGTATAGGCAACTGACACATTTCAAATTCTTTTTTTTTTTTTTTTTTTTTTACATTTCAAATTCTTATTCAAATTGTGAAGTGTATTCAGTTGGTGAAGGGATGTAGTAACATTAATGAATATTTTTGTGAATATTTGTGCTGGAGGCGGTTAGTTAATGTGTTTTGCAAATGCTCCGTGTCCAGCTGTTGCCCACATCCACTCTCATTCCTCAACCTCCAAGCCTCTGTTTGCCTGTAACTGTGCCTAGAATTTAATTGCCGGCTAGCTCAAACCACTGTGAAAACACTTAGGTAGACAGAGTGGTCCAGGATTTTTTCTTGGCAAGAACTCACTTGCTAAAATGGGTTTTAATATGTTTGTGCCTCTCAACTATGCTGCTTTTTGCCAGAATAGATGGCAACTCTAAAGATTTGCTTGTCTCCCTAACTCCTTTTTTAATATCTCATAGCAGTGACTGAGCTATTGATCTGAAGGGATAATGACTACCCTGCATGTGGTTTTTTGCAAGTTCCGATATTTTAAGAACTGAGAGCTTTGAAAAAGAACACTGCTTTACTTCACATAAACACAAAGCTTCTTCAAATGATATACAGCGTGTGTCATAAACAAAGTTCGCTCCTAGATATCACCAGATTCAGAGGGAGCAAAGGATGATGGAAGAGGAATTAAAGCAAGTGATAGTACTTGTTCCAAGACAGATGACCAGGGTCAGCTCCCCTTCCATCCCTAATTCATGTGCTTGGCTTCTGACAGACACTTAAAGCACTTCTCAGAAAGATGGTTCCAGAAGGAAAGGCACACAGGAAGTGAACAGTTAGCTTTTTGCTGAAGTTAACCTTTAGTACATTATTAATAGTTTTGAGGTTCTGGTTTGACTCCTCAGTAGAGAAGATAACCAGCAGCATGCCTCATTTTGATTCAGTACATTTCATGTGACCGAAAACAACACATTTGCCATAAGGCAGATAGAAAAATTGGGGACTTTTTTTTTGCTGCGTATATTTATTAATGTAAGTTCAGGCTAATATGGTCTAAGAGGACTCCTTGAGTTTGAGAGAGATGCCAAAAAGGGAGAGTGTTAGCTTTAGTGTTTGGGTTTACACTTAATTTCTCAACGTCACCGTCTAATATCTTTTATATACTGCATCTGTTCGCTACATGTAAGAATCCAGTACTCATTTTCAAAATTTGACACAGAGAGGCAGAGATACAGGCAGAGGGAGAAGCAGGCTCCTTGCGAGGAGCTTGACTGGGACTTGATCCCAGGACCCTGGGATTATGACCTGAGCTGAAGGCAGATACTCAAACACTGAGCCACCTCAGTGCCCCTACAGGAACTTTGTGTTTGCATATATACCCACACGCAGTTTCCCTGTATCTTATCTTAGTTAGTATGATATATTTGTCATAATTAATGAACCAATGTTGATATTATCTAAAGTCCATACTTTCTTCTCATCTCTTTAGTTTGTCCCTAATGTCCTTTTTCTGTTCCAGGATTGCATATTATATTTAGTCCTCACATCTCCTTAGGCTCCTCTTGGCTGTGACAGTTTTTCAGATTTTCCTTGGTTTTGATGATGTTGAGATTTTTGAAGAATACTGATGAGGGACTTTGTAGAATATCCCTCAACTAAGATTTGTCTATTGTTTTCCTCAAGGTAAGATGTGGGTCATGGCTTTTTAGAAGAAGGCTAGAGAAGTAAAGGGCTGTTCTCATTGCATCATATCCACCATGTGTAGTATCAGCATGACTTGTCGCTGATGGTATCAACTTGATCACCTGGCTGGGGTAGTATTTGTTAAGTTTCTTCACAGAGTTACTCTTTTTTTAAAATAGAAATTTTTCATTGATTTTTTTTTCTTACCTCTGTGATTCTGGAGATGAATATAGCTCGTTTCACTTATTTGTTCAACATAATTTATTGTGAGTTAAAGAAAATGTGGTTTTAGGTAAATTTTAGGTGGTTTTTTTTTTTTTAGATTTTATTTATTTATTCATGAGAGACAGAGAGAGGCAGAGACATAGGCAGAGGGAGGAGAAGCAGGCTTCCATGCAGGGAGCCCAAAGCAGGACTCACTCCCAGAATTCCAGAGGCAAAGGCAGAGGCTCAACTGCTGAGCCACCAGGTGTCCCAATTTTAGGTTTTTTTATTCAGGGCCCACTAATTGGAAGAATAAACTGTACTTAAGGAACAGCATATACTTTTAGGTAACAAAAGTGGGTCAAGGTTAAGTTTTTGGTGTACAATATATATTTGTTTAGCTTTTCTAAATATACCAAGTTGTCAACAAAATTCTATTTGATTACAGATGAATATTGTTAAATAATTTAAATCACATTCTTCAAATGTTACAGCAACTCAGTTATTCATGATTTGCCAGTTATTAGACTTTCTCACCTTCTCTTTTCATTTATATTATATTCAGAAGTAACAGTGAAAAGTATTTTGTAAATGAGACCCTTTCTATCTTCCCAGCTTTCATATAAGTACAAAGGATTATATAGATATTAGGAATCAAGCAACCTCCTGCTTATTTACATTGCTTCAAATGCTAGTCATAGTAACAGATGAAGATCAGAAAGTACTAGGAAGCGAAGTCACCAGCACATCTTGTGTTGAAATTTGTTAGGGAGTGTCGATATCAAGGAATGAGTGTATCATGCAGCAGATGAGCCTCTAGGATGAATTTGATTAATTCTCCAAAGCAGCAAAATCTCATAATCAGATGGTGTTGCTTGAGGCTTTCTCTTGCTTTCGAGTTGGATAATCTAAACTGTGTAACCTCTAGTGGATTTCTACTCTGTCATGTATCAAAGAACGTCTGTGCAGATGAAAAGAGGTTTTCTGTTGGGCTATGTGTGAGCTCAGTGGGAAGGGTTAAAAATAAGAATGGGATTGCATTTGACTCAAGTTTGCTTCCTAATGACTGGCATCTCTACCACATTTGTTGACACTGCAAACATGGAAGGAGTAAAGACATCGAAGTTTTATTGCTGGCTCCACCACTAGTTTTTTTGTGTAATTTTTGAGGCAGTTTTTCATATAACTTTCCTCAGTGGTCCTCAGACTTTTATCTGTACAGTGAGAGTAGATAGGCCAGAGTGTTGCTTAAAACCCTTAAGGATATGTGTAAGTCTGTGGTTCAGAATGGGAAATAAGAGTAGCAGTATGGGCTGTCCCCTCAATTATATGTTCATGATCATCCGTGATCATGATATGGTACATTAGGAAAAAATGTAGTGGGAATCTGATCTTCCCACAAAACGTTGTATATGTAGTTGGGGGCATGGGTCTTGACCAAGGAACTGATGCCTAATAATTATTTTTTTCTAGGTATGGCCGTAAATATAAAAATGAATAGATTTCTGTGTAATACCTATGGGCCATAGAGCTTTTTAAGAAATGTATTCTGGATTAGGGCAGTGTGGTGGCGGGTGGAGAAAGTAGAGAAGAGATCTCTGTAATTGGAATTCTGTAATTACTTTTCGCTGCTCTTTCCCATGTGACACACTGTCTCTCTGTCTCATTGGTATTCTCTGCTTATGGCCTTGCCCCATGCTGTCCGATGTTAGGAGGGCTCTGAGGCCTGCTGACTTCCATGTCTTCACAGTTTTCCAGTGGACAGAGTTGGGACGGGTCAGCCCTGAACCAGTTGGGCCCCAGCCTGTCCTGAGTTGGGAAGAATTTCAGGAACCTTAAGCTGCTTAGCTCAGCAGGTCAGTGTGTCTGCCAGTCTCATTCTGACTTTGTGTGCTTAGGTTTTTGTAAGGCTTCTCTTGCCTAGTTCCTTATGATTAAGACTGGATTTGTATTTCCATGCCAGAAACTGGGCCCTATTCTCTTTCACCCCTGTGAAGTCCTTTTCTGGGTACAGTGGGCAGTACCCCAGCATAGGAGTATGCTTTCTTTTAGCCAAGCCTCTTGGGAACTTGAGCTTTGCCTAGACCCATGCCTGTCATTGGGACTTTGCTGACCATTGGTGATATTGATGCTTAGTAATTGCTTTTTACCAGATTTTCCCTATTGTCATCTTCTGTCTGCTTTCTCATTGCTCAGTATCTTGGTGCTCACTGCTCACTTATGTGGACCTCTGCCTATTGCTACCTGCTCTTCCTTTTCTAATTATGCCCCCTTGCCTACTTCCGTTTCTTTCTAGACCTTGCTTCTGAGTTTACGCTCCAAGCACCTGATATTCCCTCCCTCTGATATGGAGGGGCCTGACGTGTACTATGCTGACTGACTTCAGAAGCTTAATTTTGACAGTTTCCTTTTTGTATGGTCTCTATAAAAAAATTTGTCTGCTTTTTAGCTTATTTATTTCCTGATACTACAAACTCACCCCTTGACATTTTTCATTGGACCAATTTTTTTAGCTTTCTTTAAAACATCTCACCTGGCCCCTTTTCAGTCACTTGTTACTTTCACAGGGCAGGGGCCTTGAATCATAAAATCTTCACATTGGAAGAGACTTCCAAAGATACCCAGTTCAACTTTCCATGTAATGGGTAGCTTATCAATTTCCAACATAACCCATCAATGGCATTTGACAACAGCCCCCTAATGGTTTCTGGGGCCCAGACTATCAGTTCATTCATTTATTTACTCATTCAGTCAGTCAGTCAACACAGTTACTAAACATCTGTTGTTAGGCCCTGGAAGTATGTGTGTCTGTATGTATCACCATTCTTGTCCTTAGGGAAATGCTACTCTAGTGGGGTATAAAGAGAGAAACAATCATGATTGCTAGCTAGAGATGACCATGGGTGGGAGAATGGGGCATTTCTTTTTGATGCCTGAAGGTTGGGTTTGTGAAGAACCTCTCTCTGCTGCCTCAATCAACACCATCTTCCTGATCCACCACCAGTTTTTCAACTCCCCAAAAAAAGAAAGGTGGATCTCCTCTGCATCTACCTTTTGCCTCTGTCTATTCTTGGCTTGCTCTTGGAATCATCTTTCTGAATGCAAATCTTGGTTTGTTACTCCCCTGTTAATCGGCTTCATGTTGCTTCTTCCTCAAACTAACATCTGACCCTTTGGCACAGCTTACAAAAAGCCCTCACCCTTCCTGGTTCGTGCCTACCTCTCTGGTCTCATACACCATTTTCACCAGATTCTCAGTGCCCCAGAACTTTGTGCAGTTTCCTGGCTCTGTCATGCTTACTTAGATTTCTGTCGTATATGCTGTTCTTGCTCCTTGGAATGGCTGCCAGTTTTATCTTCTTGGTGAACTCTTGGGCTCTGAGAGCTGATAGATAATGGGAGGAATAAATCAAAACTCTAGATTTCCTCTTCAATTCAGGTGCACTTTGGCCTGTTGACTGCTATTGCACCTGATATACCCCTACCACTGCCCACCAGCAGATTGCAAGCTACTGTAGGCCAGGAATTCATCTCTGTCTTCAGCCTTAACAAAGCCTGTGCCAGAATGGGCAGCCAGTAAATATTTGTTGGGTGAAGAAATGAGTGAAGAAATGAAGACAAGTGTTCTGTAGTTTATTTTTCAGTTATGTCTGCCTTGGGCTCTGAGAATGCTACTTAAGACTCCTACCACTGTTTTGACAGTAGCTCCCTACAAACCTGGGACCTTGCACACAGGTTTATCCACCACTAGACAACCTGCCTACAACTATCACTTGAACAGCCTACCAAACAGGGAAAAAGGCCCTTTGGGGCTTTTGGACAACTCTTCACCTTCTCACACCCTGCAGCCTCTGCTGCCAAGATAAGCTTCTACTGTGAGTGAATCTAACAAATTCTAATCAAGACAAAGAAATTGCATAAAATAGAAGTGCTTCTTCTCTGCTCTTGTAAATCAGAACAGTTGTAAAATGAAGAAAATTAGTACTTTAACGTTCTTGTCTCCTCAAGCAGTCATTTTAAGTGAGTCATCTACAAATTCAAGCAGTCGGTAGGGACAGTTAGTGGCCATTTATCATTTTAAGTTGATTTGTTTCAAATAAGTAGCAAATGGGGTACATTGGTCCTAAATTACACATTTATCACCTTCCTACCCAAGCCCTTTTTTACACAACTATGTCAATGAGCAGTTAGACACACAGACAAAACTGTCATGAAACTTGTCGGTCTTCCCTGTCTTTCTGTCCTTTAATCCTGATTCTTAAACTGATGATCAAAACTCAGCACTTTTCATTTTGATCAGTTGTAGATCTCTGCCTAAAATACATGGCCATACCTGATGGCCTGGTACGCAGTTTTGGTTTTGTTTTTTCTGGTTTATTGAAGCGTAATTTACATACAATAAAATTCACCCTTTTTAGGTATTTACAAATCTATGAATTTTGACAAAATTCTATAGGTTGTACCACCACTGAAATCAAGTTAATAGAGTTTTCTGTCACCCAGAATATTCCCTCATGCTCCTTTGTAGTTAACCCCCTCCTTACTACTGCTCTTATTTCTGTCTCTATAATAAATAGTTTTATCATTTCTAGAGTTTCATAAAAGGGATCAAAATGTGTAGCCTTTGAGTTTGCTTATTTCACTTTAACATAATGCTTTTTTTCCTAAAATATTTTATTTATTTTATTTTATTTTATTTTTAAGATTTTATTTATTTATTCATGAGAGTACAGAGAGAGAGAGAGAGAGAGGCAGAGACACAGGCAGAGGGAGAAGCAGGCTCCATGCAGGGAGCCTGATGTGGGCCTCGATCCCGGGACTCCAGGATCGCGCCCTGGGCCGAAGGCAGGCGCTAAACCGCTGAGCCACCCAGGGATCCCCTATTTATTTATTTTAAGAGAGAGCCAGTGAGTGTGAGCAGATGGAGGGGAGGTGGGAAGAACAGAGGGAGAGGGAAAGAGAAAATACCAAGGGGACTCCCCACTGAGCATGGAGCCTGACATGGGGCTCAGTCCCAAGACCTTGAGATCACAACCTGAGCTGAAAACAAGAGTTGGAAACTTAACCAACTGAGCTACCCAGGTGCCCCTAACATAATGCTTTTGAGTCATCTATGTTGTTGCATTTATCCATAGTTTGCTGCCTTTTATTGCTGAGTAGAATTCCATTATATGAACTTATCAAAATTTGTTTATCCATTCACCATGATGGACATTTGGGTAATTTAAGTTTTTTTTATTATGAAAAAACTTGTTTGTTATGAACATTTTAAAAAAGATTTTATTTATTTATTCATGAGAGACACAGAGAGAGGCAGAGACATAGGCATAGGGAGAAGCAGGATCCCTGTGGGGAGCCTGATGCTGGACTCGATCCCAGGACCCTGGGATCACGACCTGAGCTGAAGGCAGATGCTCATTTGCTGAGCCACCCAGGTGCCCTGCTATAAACATTTATATTTTGGTTTTGGTGTGGATAGTTCTCTTAGGTAAAAACCAAGGAATGAGATGCGTGGGTTTTAGAATTAGTGTTTATTTAACATTGTAAGGAATTGTCAAACTATGCTGTTTTTGATTCCTACCAGCAATAGAAGGTTCCAGTTGCTCCATATCCTTGACACCCTTGTTATTGTCTTTTTTAATTTTAGACATTCTAGTACATAGCTAGTGTAATTTCATTCTGCATTTTTCCTCATGACTAATGATTTTGAGCAAGTGTCTATTAACTTTTAGGTTTTTTTTAATGCAGTTTTAAGGGTTCTATATATATTTTTGTTATCAGCCCTTTATCTCATTTGTTTTGTAAATATTTTTCTCAGTCTGGCTTGTCTGCTTTTTTATTTTGTAACTGCCTTTCAAAGAGCAAATGTTTTAAATTATGATGAATTTCAAATGATCATTTTTTTTCTTTTATGGTTCATGTTCTTCTGTCCTATACATGATTATCAGATACAAAGTCATGAAGATTTGCTTCTATTTTTTTTCTAGAAGTTTTTTAGCTTTAGGGTTTACATTTCCATCTATGATCAATTTCAAATTGTATGTATAGAGTGAGGTTTGGGTTGAGGTTCACTGAAATATAAGTATACCCCATCATTCCATCATTATTTATTGAAAGACTAAAAGACTATCCTTTATTGAATTAAGTTGACATTTTTGTCAAAAATCAATTGGCTGTATATGTGTGGGTCAATTTCTGGACTGTCCGCTCTGTTCCACTGATCTAAGGGTTTATTCTTTTGCCAATATCCTAGTGTTTTGAATAGTTGTAGTTTAATAGTAAGTCTTGAAATGAGTGAGTTCGAAGCCTCCAACTTTTTCTTTTTCTTTTTTTTTTTTTTAAAGATTTGTATTTATTTATTCATAGAGACAGAGAGAGAGAGAGAGGCAGAGACACAGGCAGAGGGAGAAGCAGGTTCCACGCAGGGAGCCCGACATGGGACTCGATCCCGGGTCTCCAGGATCACACCCCAGGCTGCAGGCGGCACTAAACCGCTGCGCCACAGGGGCTGCCCCAACTTTTTTTTTTTCTTCAAAATTGCTTTGGTTGTCCTAGATTATTTGTTTTTCTATATAACTTTTAGAATCACCTAAATTTCTTAAAAAGAAGCTTTCTTGAATTTTGAGTGTTGAATTGAATACTGAATTGGAGTTGAATCGAATCTATAGATTAATTTGGGAGAGAATTACAATATTGATAATATTGAGTCCTCTGATCCAATGAATATGTAACTCTACTTGCATCTTTCATTTCTCTCATCAGCATTTTTCATAGTTTTCAATATATAAATCTTATAGTACTTTGTTAAATTGATCCTGGAGTATTGCATATTTTATTGGTGCCATATAGCAAATGGTGCTTATAAAAATTTCAGTCTCCAGTCATTCACTGCTATGTATAAAAGCAAAATTCAGGGACGCCTAGGTGGCTCAGCAGTTGAGCATCTGCCTTTGGCTCAGGGAGTGCTCCCGGAGTCCCGGGAGCAAGTCCCACATTGGGCTCTCTGCATGGAGCCTGCTTCTCCCTCTGCCTATGTCTCTGCCTCTCTCTGTGTCTCTCATGAATAAATAAAGTCCTTAAAAAAAAAACAAAATTCAGTTTTGTAGAATGATCTTATATTTTCTAACCTTGCTAATGTCATTAGATCGATTAATTTTTAGTAGATTCTTTTAGATTTTCTACTTTGTTATGTTTTCTGTGAGTAAAGACAGGTTTATTTCTCCTCCCCAATTTTATCTGTATTTTTTTTCTGTCCCTTACTGCATTAGCTAGGACTTCTATCCAGTATGATGTTGAATACAAGTGGTAAGTGTGGTCCCTGTATAGTTCTGATGTTAGGAGGGAATCATTCAATCTTAACACCAGTAAGTATGGGTTAGCTGTAGGTTTTTTCATTGATGTTCTTTATCAGGATGGTGAAGTTACCTTTTATTTCTAATTACCTGAGTATTTTTAAAAATCACGAATGGCTGTTGAATGAATGTCATACTTTTTCTGCATCTGTATAAATGTATGGATATTCTTCCTTCATTGATATTGTCGATGACATTACTTGAGTTAGGAATGTTGAACCAAACTTGCATTCCTAGACTATATCCCGTGTGACCATTATATATTATTCTCTTACATTTTATAGATAAAAATCATAGTTAGGTGCCACAAAGTGGTTGACAATTCCTTAATCCTATGTGTGTTTTATAGGTCACTAGAATCACTTCCATCTTTTTTTTTTAAGGATTTAATTTATTTATTCATGAGAGACACACACAGAGAGAGAGACAGACAGATAGACAGACACAGGCAGAGGGAGAAGCAGGCTCCATTCCATGCAGGGAGCCTGATGCGGGACTTGATCCCGGGTCTCCAGGACCACACCCTGGGCTGAAGGCAGCACTAAACCGCTGAGCCACCTGGGCTGCCCCCACTTCCATCTTTATTAAGAGAAGTTCTAACCTTACCTATAATACAATACAGGTAGAGTGCTTTTCTTCATCTTCATTTGATCTTTAAGCTATCAAAACAGCAAATGGACAGGCAACAAATACAGCAAGTGTCTTTGTACTAGGCAATGAGTACATTTATTTAATTCAATTTAATGTATTTTTTAAGATTGTATTTATTTATTCATGAGAGACACAGAGGCAGGCAGAGACATAGGCAGAGGAAGGAGGTTCCCCATGGGATCCTGGTACAGGACTCGATCCCAGGACCCTGGGTTCATGACCCGAGCTAAAGGCAGACCCTTCAACCACTGAGCCACCCAGGCATCCCAGTTTAATCTTATTTAATGGGAAACTGAGGCCCAGCAAATAATTTGTAGCATTGAAATCTTGCAGTAAATTGTTATGGTCAGAACTTAAATGGAGGTTTGTTTGGTAAAACCCTTATTAGCCCTCTGGATTATATTGCCTCTGTTAATGAATGCATATGGGGGGCTGGGGGGAGACAGACAAGGGAGGGTGGGAGAGGGAGATTAGGAGAGGGAGAAATGTTCTACCACCTTCTATTGGTATTTGAAAATCTGGGCTTTTAGATATCTTGATTTATAGCTCAGCTCTGCCATTTACTTGATTTGTGTCACATTTGTCTGAGACTTTTTTTTTTTTTTTTTTTTGATCTGAAATGTAGAGGCGCCTGAGTGGCTCAATCGGTTAAGCATCTGACTATTGATTTTGGCTCAGGTCGTGCTCTTGGGTTGTGGGATCAAGCCCTGCGTCGGGCTCTGCAATTGGCAGGGAGTCTGCTGGAGATTCTCTCCCTCTCCTCCTCTTCCTGCTCACACATGTGCATGCCATCTCTCTCTCTCTCTCTCTCTCAAATCTTTAAAAAAAATCTGAAGTATAAACTGTTAGCAAAGGTTGTTATGAGGAATACAGATGATATTCGTAGAGTGCCTTGCACATAGAATGTGCTCAGTATAGTGGAGTCTGTTACTATCATTATTATTTTATTATTGATTTCTTACCATGAAATGCACTTTATAACTGGAAATAATTACTTTGGGTTTGGAAAAGGCCAAATGGGACTTAGAATGATTTCTGTAGTTTATTTAGTTCTTTTACCAAAATAGCCTAAAGCAAGTTCCTTTTAATAAAAATGGACTTAATTTCCTGTACTTTTTACCTCCCTCCTCCCTAAGTCAAAAAACAATACCAATTTACTAAATCATTTTGCAAATTTGAAAGGCTTAAAAGGTACAGCGGAATGCTTTGGGCTCTGGAAATGAGTGTGGGCACACTTTTGTGTCTGTGTGTCTTTGTGTGGTCTAGAAGTGATTGTCTCAGCCAAGAGGACTGGAGATGCCATTTTCATTTTACATGGGCAACCAACCATGTATAGCTAGCTCTAGTCTTAGCTCCTGCAGATCTGACCGTTTCTGAATCATTGAAACTCCCTTTTCTAACTTACACAAACCACTCAGACTGAAGGTAATGATTCCTTTTTCCAGTAAGGTTGTTTTGGTTATCACAAGTAGGGCCCAAGAGCTGTGCTTTCATCAGTCAAGTCAGGGAGATTACAATAAGAAAAATGGCTGAGTCTAAGGAAGGGCATCAGGCCATCATCAAATGACCTTTCAGTGTCCAGGACCTCAGGACGGCTCTTGGCTCCAGCTCCAGCAATCCATAGCTTCTGGGAAGTGATTCTCATTCTTATTGGATTTCCTAGCAGTACCCTTCCAACTAAAAGTGCTGTTTGACAGATGAAAGTAAAGGAAAATCTATCATATTTTGGGAATTTTTGTATAATACCACACCATTGCTTGGTGTTATTGTAATCAGAATAGGTAACCATTAGTCTTTTTTAAAAAGATTTTATTTATTTATTCATGAGAGACACAGAGAGAGAGGCAGAGACATAGACAGAGGGAGAAGCAGGCTCCACACAGGGAGTCCGACATGGGACTCAATTCTGGGACTCCAGGATCATGCTCTGGGCTGAATGCAGGGACCAAACCGCTGAGCCACCCAGGGATCCCACCCATTAGTCTTTTTTAAACAGGTTTATCGAAGTGTGATCATTATACAAAATACCATATATATTTAATGTACACAGTTTGATGGGTTCTGAATATATGCATACACCCTTAAAATCATCACCACAATCAGGATAATGTACATATTCATCATCTCCAAAAGGCTCCTCCTGCTGCCCTTTTGTTTGTTTGGGGGGTGGGGAGTAAGAACTCCTACCTTGAGATCTACCATGCTAATAAATTAGTGACAGTACAATATTTAACATACACTATTTTCAAAGCACATTGAGCACGTCTTCTGATTTAATTTTCACTTTATAAAATAAAATAGGTCTTATTTCTACTTTATGATGAAAAAAAATAGACCTTAGCAGTATGTTTTCTCAAAGAATACCATTAGATATTGCGCCAGTATCCCAAACCTAATTCTGATTTTTGCTCAGTGTTCTTTGCATAAGACCTCTGGGCCTTGATCCTGATGTGACTCTAAACTTCGTTGACCTGGTAAACAGTCAAAAACTAAATATCTAATGACCTTTGTCCTTACAATTAGGATCAACAAATGTGATTAGATGCCGGGCTTCAAAGAGAGTTCATGAGATAACTAATTAGTGGAGGATAGAGTTTGGGGAGTAACTTCTACCCTTCATACATGTAACTTTCTTTTTCTAGATTGGCTAGGCAGAGTTCCAGTGTTCAAGGAGAAATGTTCAAAGGCTGGTTGTTAAACTTTTAAAAGGTGGTTTAATTTAAAATGTTGGACAGTAAGGAGAGACCCAACCTGATAGATTTCCTGGGGCTTCTTTGAGTAGCTGCTTTGTGTTAAACACTATTCTAATCGTTACAGGAGCAAAGAGATTAAAAAAATATTAAAAATATGATTCTACTTATTAGGACTTCACAAGCTAGCAGACAAGATGGAAGCTTACCCAGAGATGCTTCCATATTATGCTTCCTCCAGTCCATCCTCCATTCTGCCAGTAAAACAATCTTTTGAAAACACATACCCTTTCCCTTCGTAATACTTTCTGGTGGTTCCCTCTCAGAGGACCATGTCCAGGTTTTTTATTCGACATACAAGGCCTTCTCTGATTTGACCCAGATTATTCTCCCTCTATCCCCATACTTCCACAGCAAGCTCCAGGCACATACCACTCCTTAGGATACTCAGAGCAACTCATGAGTTTTCATGCCTCTGAATGTTTATTCATGCTGGCTGCTCTGGAGAATGCTGTGTTAGTGTGGGTCCTCTGAGAAGCAGAATTTTAGGATTAAACTGGAAGGGATTTTTATTGAGGGAAACCACCACCTGTGTGAAAAGACCACAAAGAAGGAGATGAAAAGGATGGCAGTGCCATTAGTCCATGATGCAAGTCTGACCCCTAGTGAAGAGAAGAGAGAGTAGCCTAGGCAGAAACTTTGTAGGCTGCTGTGCGGTTGAAGGAAGGTTCCTTGAAGGAAGGTTAGGAAAAGCCTTTGGGTAATTCAAGGCAGGGGAGTCCTATCCCTGCTGTACTCACTCACTGGTCAGGTGCAGCCTGTTAGAAGTATGGCTTCAGCACAGACGTTGGGGATGAATTTCTGAGGCAGCAGCTCATTTGTGCTCCCTGTAATTGGAGGCCTTCCTCCTGGCCTCCATAAACACCTTTCTTCTTCCATTTAATTCCTCTCTCTAGGCCTTAAATGTTTCCTCTTCTTGGAAGCATCTCCTTGAAGGAAGTTGTCAGCATGTCACATGATGGTCCCACTGCCTACAATGACCATCCCCTAATATCTGCCGGTTAATTCCTAATACCCTTATTTGAACCCCTACCACCTATTACAGGACCAAAAAACCTAGTAGGTGCTCAGGAAATATTTGTTGAATGAATGAATTGGTAGAACTTGAATAAAGCAGATCCTCCTTTGGATCTGGAGAAGGTAAGTTGAGGGAAAGTGAATTGCTTTGAGCAAAGCCATATTGGGGGAAGAATGAAGAATTCTTTTTCTTCTTTGCAAATGTGTCCAAAAACCGTCATTTTAGGGAAAGTATATTATGATGCAAAAACAGTGGGGGAAGGAATATCTTCCTGGCACTTGAAAATGATTCATATTTGAGAAGTTTGTTGAGAACAATGTTTTGAATATTTCCTGAGAGACTTCTTTCCTGAGAGGAAACAGAGTTGATGGAAATGGAATTTTACTGCTGCCAGGAAAAGTGTGATAAAGATCAAATCTCATACAACTACTACCAGAATAGAAATTTCCATAGAGCGAAGAGATTTCAAAGTCCCACCTAATGGCTCATATGGATTTAGTATTCATTGCAGCTGAACTGTAATTCTGTAATGGAATTTGACCAATTTTGACACTCTAGTTTGTAACGTACGAATTAGTGGAGACTCATTCATCTTGATGTTTGCTGACTGCCAGATGTTGGTCATATTGCTGATGGAAAGAAACAGAACTGGCCAGAATCCCAAACCTCCGTACCACTAACTGCCTGCCACCAGCACATGTCGCCAGAGGACAGAGCCATGCTGGAGATAAGGTCCTACAAAATCACTGTATCAGCAACTAGAGACTTTGCCCCTTATCCCTAATGTAGTGTTCTACCCTGGTGACCTGGGTTGGACCACGTATGAAGCAGGCGCTCCTTTTTGTCCTGGTCCATGTCCGTCCTGTGCAGCCTCTTTCACATCTTATTTCTCCAGAGTTTCCACTTGAAGGGATGCAAGTTTCTTATTTGCAATGTGGGGGTGAGTAATGGCAACCCCATCACAGGCTTGCTGTTAGGATTCCACAAGGTAATTCATGCTAAGGGCTCAGGCGGTGCTTGACATAGAGTATTTTATCCAATAAGTGGTAGCTAGGTTTTATTGTTATTATGCCATAGAAGCGGGGGTCGGAGGGTAAAATCTTAATATTTCTCTGTATTAGCGAAGTTGGTTCTCCGTGCATTTGGTGAGTGCCTGTTCTGTGATAAAGCAACCAGGCATGCCCACTCTGTAATTGGTCTAACACACACACTTGCTGATAGCCATCTCTTCTCTCAAATGAGGACAGTTCATTTTGGCTTACGCATGAGCAAAAGCACTTGCTCCTCCACTGTACTCTGACCTGGTGTGGAATACCTCTTTTTCTCAGTGATCTGTCTCTCTTCTCACTTTCGGATTTCTATTATTCTTCTTGAGGTAACTTATAACTAACATGTCCCAGGCATGTGGGGGGGAAAAAAAAAGATGGTTGCATGATGCATTCCCTTCCCTGACATTTATTGATCAGGTTGGGAAGTTTTGACCTACTAGCCTTTGCCTTACGTATCTTTTCCATTTTAGTAGAATAGTTCACTTGGGATGTTATTCATTTACTTCTTTCACTATTAACACTTGTTAATTTCACCAAAGAGCTTCCCCTTTATGTGTGTTTATACACACCTCTCTCAACCATCTTCCTCCTTTCTTCCAAGTCTTGCTGTTACATCAGGAACTCCTGGCTTTTCTACTTGAAAGCCAAAAATATGAATTGGAATGAATTATGAGTGATAGGGAATAGAATATTACTATCAGTAGATGTGTACCAAGGCAAAGGAAAGCCATATATTTAAAAGGGAGGAAAGTATTGAAGTCCCAAAGATATCAATGTGTCCAAATCTGAACTTACTTTTCTCTTCTCTAATCCTCTGGCAGTCAAGTCTTATGAAATGTCTCAAATGGCTTTACCTCCTTCTCATTCCCACTGTCCTTGCCCTGGCCCTCATCATCTTTTATTTAGAGGCAATAAATACCTTCTCTCCTTATCTTCATTCTAGTTCCCTCTTTTCCTCAGTCTGACTCTAGTGTGTAAGAGGGTGTCGTCTTTTCCAGCTTTTTAAATTCTAAAGCTATGCAAGGACTCAACAAACCAAACAACCATATTTGGTTGGTAGCTTAAAAATTACAAGGCAAGCATACTTTAAATCTCCATCCAGATAAAAAAATAGAACCTTGAAGTCACCCCAAAAGTTCCTCCAGGTGCCCTATCACAATCATAAACCTGCCCTCCATTCAAAATGACTATTAACCTGAAATTTTTTTAAGACTTGATTTATTTTGAGAGAGAAACCTCATGTTCACAAGTGAAGGAAGGAGCAAAGGGAGAGAATCTCAAGTAGACTCCATGCCCAGCTCAGAGCCAGAGCAGGGCTTGATCTCATAACCCTGAGATTGTGACCTGAGCCAAAACCAAGAGGCAGCCGCTTAACCCACCCAGGTGCCCTATCCTGACCTTTGAAGTATTTTCTTGCAGTTCTTTATCAGAAAGGTGCTTTTTAAAAACATTGGTCTCACCCTATTCGATTATCTCTATGCTAAAGCCTAAGGGTGCTGAAATTCCTCTCCGGTTTTCTTGGGCCTACCATGGAGCCTCCTTTCCATGACTCCTTCCTTCCCCAATACCCTAGTCTCTGGCCATACTGTATTATTCACAGGCTCCCATTATTCTCAGATGCCTCTAGATATCTCCAGGTATTTGCGCCTATTGTTCCCTTTCTGGAGTTATCTTTTTCCTATTCCCTGATGAAGTCCTAGGCCCAACTCAAATGTCTTTCTTCTTTGAAGCTGTCTTGGATCTCCCTTCTTGGACATACCTGGGCCAGAATGAATCTTCTTCACCGCTGTGGCTCTGTGCCCATTGCAGCATTTTACACATGCTTCTGTTTTTACCATTTATCATAGTCTCTGATAACTAACGTTGCTTAGTATATAGCAAATGCTCAATAAATGTTAGGTGAATGAATGAATCCATGAAGGTGACCTTTTTTTCTTTTAAGATTTTATTTATTTATTCATGAGAGACAGAGAGGCAGAGACATAGGCAGAGGGAGAAGCAGGCTCCCTGTAGGGAGCCCGATGCGGTACTCAATCCCAGGACCCCGGGATCACAACCCAAGCCAAAGAAGGCAGGCACTCAACCACTGAGCCACTCAGGTGCCCCATGAAGTTGACCTTTATTTTTTATTTTTTATTTTTTTTTAAAGATTTTATTTATTTATTCATGATAGTCACAGAGAGAGAGAGAGAGGCAGAGACACAGGCAGAGGGAGAAGCAGGCTCCATGCACCGGGAGCCCGACGTGGGATTCGATCCCGGGTCTCCAGGATCGCGCCCTGGGCCAAAGGCAGGCGCCAAACTGCTGCGCCACCCAGGGATCCCCTGAAGTTGACCTTTAAAGCTCTTTCAGGGTGTCAGATTGTCTTCAGAATTGACACAGAAATCATATATATACTTTATCGTATGATCAAGCTTGCTTTTCCTTAGATATTCCCGTAAACACACATTTAAGAAAAGATTTTATTTTGTTAGTAATATTTCTAGTGTTTGATTTTATTGGTGTTTTTCTTTGTCACCATTTTGCTATTTTGACCACATTATTGGTAAAAATAGGCCTTTGTGCGCTTTTCTGGCTACCTACACACCATTTTTATTGTTTTCATGGTAACAACTAGGAATTATTGAGTGCCAGCTGTGTGCCAGGCACTGTGTGAAGACCCATGTGGGCATTATGTACTGACTCCTCTCCATATTTTCAGTGGAACCTGAAGCTTAGCGAAGTTAAGGAAGGTAAAGTCATAAAGCCTTCAAGGGGTAGAGCCAGGGTTCAAACCCAAGCAGCCTGACTAGAAATGTAGAACTCTTTGTTCTTTTTACCCTTCCGTGTTCCCTCTTAATAAGATAATGTGTTCCCAGTTGTAGCACAGTGGGTTTTTGTGAGGCATGTGTGGAAGTGCCTTACCTATCATCTCCCTGGATTCTAGTCAATTCTTTAATTTCTTTATACCTCTTTTCCAAAATTGCTTCTGTTCAGGACCCTGTCAGCTGTACTGTCATTAGGTGTGCATAGCTTGTGGTTAATGGGCCACAGCCTGGTCAGTGATTCTCACTGAGCCACATACAAAGAGATTGCTCTTGTGTTGACCTGTGGATCTTCTCAGCCACATGTATTGTTTAGCCTAAAGCTGCCACCCTAAAGGTTGTTATCACCACAAATGATGCAACCTGTGCTTGGCAAGGTGGTAAACTGTGTCTTTTAAAATGGTCAGTCATTGATGTTAATTGCTCTTGCTTAATTTCCCTTTGAGGCACTAAAAGGAAATCCAAGTATAAGCAATTAAAGAAACAACAATGTGGAAGAATGCCAGTACAGGAATGGGGTTTTTTAAAGCTTTAAAAAAAATTTTTTTAAAGAATTTTATTTATTCATTTGAGAGAGTGAGAAAGCCCCAATGGGAGGAGGGGCAGAGGGAGAGGGAAAAGCAGACTCTCTACTGAGTGGGGAACCCAACACGGTGCTCCATCCCAGGACCTCAGGATCATGACCTAAGCTGAAGGCAGACATTAACCAGTTGAGCCACCCAGGCTTGGTTTTGAAAGTCAACTTTCCATTTCAGTAAATCACCAAGATTAATCTAGAATGTTTGGTTGTGTTAAAGTTTATTGCATGTAATTGTTTCTTAAAACTAACCACAATGACAGCAACTAACATTTTTAGTTCTAGCAAATGCGAGGTGCTGTTTAAAGTACTTCACAGGGGATCCTTGGGTGGCTCAGTGGTTTAGCGCCTGCCTTCAGCCCAGGGTGTGATCCTGGGGTCCCAGGATTGAGTCCTGCATCAGGCTCTCTGCATGGAGCCTGCTTCTCCCTCTGCCTGTGTCTCTGCCTCTCTCTCTCTGTGTCTCTCGTGAATAAATAAATTTAAAAATAATCTTAAAAAAAAATAAAGTACTTCACACACAGTTATCTCCCAGAATCCTCTCACAAATTCTTTGAAGTAGGTAATATTATTATTCCTGCAGTAAAGCTCTGGATGCAAATATGTTATCACTTGTAGCTTAGATTTCTTTTTATGAACTTCATTGTATTAGGAATTTGAGCTGCACTTTCTGCCTCAGGTTCTGCTTTGTTTAGAAAGAGAACTTGAAAAAACTTGGTGTGGCTGGTAGGGTGCGTCTGGAGATAATTTTCTCTAGGATCACTTATATGTAATAATTTCAAGAAAAAAACACCATTTTTGTTGATGTTCCTCTTGTCAGAAAAGTGATTGTGGTGTTTTCTTCCAGTTGATACTTTATTAGTAACTTTTCCTAGTAGGTTGGGGGCAGGGTTTCAAGGTTATGTATTGTTATTCTTGTTTCATTTCCCAGACTACCCTACTTCCTGTTATAGTCTAAACACTAGGGAAGGTTTTAGTGGCTGATGGCAGACAGTTTGGCTCTTTTGTCAGCTCCTGATACTGCAGATGAAATACTGTGTTTTCTTGTCAGGTAAAATGTATAAGGCTGCTTGACAGGAAGAATGAACTAGAAGCACTTCTCAGAGAAAAACATTTCAGAGACAACTTGTGACTTTTCCTGTTTAATTTTCTAAACTTGTCCTCTTGTGTTCTAAAGAAAATTCCACACTTCCCCAAAAACCAGGATGCTCTTTAGGTTAATAATGCTCTGGGATTATTATCATTGTTCTCAAAAGAATCCCCAGGTTGGTGTCTTATTTACCCTGAGGAAAGTTCTTCAAAGGTACTTTTCTTTGTCAAGGAGAGAGCAATACCAAGACTTTAGTGGCCAACTGAGAAACCAGGTAGATCCTAGAAATGGATATTATAATACCTAAGTTTGTGCAATTTTATTCTGAGTACATGACATTTGGTTTCATCTTCTTTTCCCACAATGGAAGTAAACAAACTGGTAATGAAAGTGGTATGATGGTAAGAGGATTGAGTCCTAAATTTGGCTGGTATGCTTTTCCATCAAAGAATGAGATTAGGAGGAGGAGGGGGAGGTGGTAAGAGAGGGAAGAAAAATTAAATTAGACAAGACATTTGGCTGGTCATGGAAATAGATGTCAAGATCCATGTACCATCTGCTAGTAAAGTTAATCAAAGCAAGAGAAATTAGGAAGCCTTACTGTGGAGCCAGATCCCCTTTGGTTTCCCTTTCCCCTCATTTTGTCTGATGAGAGCCAGTTATGGATGTGATTCCCAAGACTTACCTCCAGAGACTGGGATTCACTAGGTTTCGCTTGGAACAGAGGACTCTGCATTTTGACCAAGTTCCCTGGGGTTTCTCTTGCTGACCTCCTCAGAAGCATCCTTTGAGAAAACCTGGATTCAACTTAGAGCCCACATATCCCCATAAGCGGTCAGCCATTGGGGAGAACGCTTGGAATCAGCACCGAGTGTTGATATACAGCCATACACACCCACTTGTCCTCTTAACACCTTTGCCAAAATGAGCACGAATGCCCCTCTCTCTCCAGTGTGGGAAAATCAACTTTGTGTATTCACATGGTTGCTAATAATAGCTAAAGTTGACTGAGTGTCATATGTACTCGACAGGTATTCTTTCAGTAAAACCTGGTGATGAGGGGGGATGCCTGGGTGGCTCAGTCGGTTAAGCATCTGACTCTTGCTTTTGGCCCAAGTTGTGATTTCAGGGTTGTGAGATTGAGCCCTGCATATCCCCACATCCAGCTCCATAATTAGCAGGGGGTCAGCTTGAGATTCTTTCCCTCTTCTTCCCCCTCTGGTCTTCCCCCCACTCACATGTGTGTGTGCACATGCTCTCTCTCAAAAAAATAAATAATCTTTTGAAAAAAGAAAACCCTGGTGAGGTTTAAGTACTATTATTTTCCACATTTTACAGAGAAGGAAACTGAAGCTCAAAGTTTAAATAAGTTGTCCAAGTCACAATTAGGAGCAGAGCTGGAAATTTATCCAGACAAGCTTTGCCCAACTGCACTCTATTTCTGTTGTTAATGGTCTTCAGGCTCAAGGAATTGGAATCATAGTAATCCTTGGTTCAGGATTCTTTGGGGGTACTTTAAACCCCAGTGTCCTTGGAGCCAATCAGTGTTTTTTGTTTTTTTGGTAATGCTTCAGAAACAAACCAATTTAGTTTTATAAAACTATTTTAATTGTGGTAAAGTACACATAACAAATTACTGTCTTAACTACTTTTAAATGTATGGTTCTGTGGCATTATGTGCATTCATACTGTTTTGCAACGGTCACTACCATCCATTTTCAGAATTCTTTTTATTTTGTAAAACTGTACCATTAGATAATTCCCCATTCTCCCCTCCCTCTAAGTTCTGTTAATCACCACTCTACTTTCTGTCTTTATGATGGAGCCAGTCAGCTTTTATGTTTAGGCATGCCATTGGGGTGCCTGGGTGGCTCAGTTGGTTAAGCATCTGTCTTCCACTCAGGTCTTGATCCTGGAGTCCTGAAATCAAGCCCTGCATCAGGCTCCCTGCTCAGCAGGGAGTCTGCTTCTCCCTCTTTTTTTTTTTTTAATTTTTTATTTATTTATGTATGATAGTCACAGAGAGAGAGAGAGAGAGAGAGGCAGAGACACAGGCAGAGGGAGAAGCAGGCCCCATGCACCGGGAGCCCGACGTGGGATTCGATCCCGGGTCTCCAGGATCGCGCCCTGGGCCAAAGGCAGGCGCCAAACCGCTGCGCCACCCAGGGATCCCCTGCTTCTCCCTCTGACTCTCCCTCTGTTCTCTCCCTCTCTCCCAAATAAAATCTTAAAAAAAAAAAGAGAGAGAGAGTACGCCATTCATCTCCATTGTCATGCTATTGATTTTTTAGATAAAAAATATTACAAATCAAGGGATGCCCGGGTGGCTTCTGTCGATTGGGCGTGGGTCATGATTCTGGGTCCTGGGATCAAGCCATGCTTCAGGCTCCCTGCCTAGTGGGGAGTCCGTTTCTCCCTCTCCCTCTCCCTTGGCCCCCCCCTCCTACTCATGCTCTTTTTCTCTTTCTCTCTCAAATAAATATATAAAATCTTAAAAAAAATATTACAAATCAAATTCAGATTTACAAACATGTACTCACTGTTGAAACAAAAAGCCATAAACATTTTAAATAGAATTTAGCATGCCTTAAACAATGTGAGATTGTATCTCTTAAAGCACTTGAGGTCCGCCCTGCTGTATAAAACAACTACAGAGATTCCTATTTGGCAACCTGCAGATAAGAAAGCTGCACTGAAAAGAAAATCAAGCCCTATAGCTGGGTGGTTCCTTTACTCTTGGGAGGTCATTTTCTTTGGAAAATAAACACATTTCTGGTCACATGAATTCATGCAAATTGCTGCATCAGACTAAAAAATCCATTATGCTCAGTAACTTTAAATAATTAGATTGTCTATTTGGGAATGCTTTGGACAAGGCAAAGCAGTGTATGCTAAAAGTGCTGATTATGAAAGCTAAAGCCCCACTTTTTCACTGAAGCCCCCCTTCACTCTTTCCTCCCATCAAGTTTTTAAGTTAATTGTCCCGAAGTAACTAATACTTAGAAGATTATATTGTATGGTTATAGGAGTATAATACTTTTCAAGCAATTGAAGATCAAGTTCCTCTACTCCACCCCATTTTTCTTGTCTTTCTTGGAAAATTCTGAAAGTAGAAATTTCCTTTAAAATTGTTGTAGAACAGATTAGATGACAGTATAATTAGAACCACAGGAAACCTACAGAGGAGAAGAAAAGAGTATTTGATAGATCATAGGAACTATTACACAGATGGATTTTTACCTGGGATTTGGGGAGTCATAGTCTACATCAAGTTTACTGTTGATCATTTCAGATGCTGCTGTTGTTTTGAAAGTTATTGTGGTCAAAATCCATTTTTAGTTGTTTAAAGATATCACTCCTGTATTTTAATTCCTTGGGTTGTCTTAAAAATACTCCAGTTGTGTCAGCCAAGCACAGATTAAAGTGTACTTTATTAGTAACATAAAATTTAGATCAATTTTTATCTAATCCTGAAACCAGTAACAGTGATTTCTTTCAGTTCAGGGCTTGTCTCTTTAATTTACATTTTATGTGACTAGGATAGATATGTTTGAGAAAAATTTCTTTGGCAGTTAATAATCAGGATTTTTTTTAAATGGAAAAGTATTATATGTGGTTAAACATTTTTTTTTTAACTTGAAGGTATAGGGGCTCCTGGGTGGCTAAGCCTCTGACTCTTGATTTCTGCTCAGGTGGTGAGATCAGCCTGCCTCAGGCTCTGCACTCAGTGGGGAGTTGGCTGGAGATTCTCTCCCTCTCCCTCTGCCCCTCCCACTGTGAGAGAGAGTGTGCTCATTATCTCTCTCTCTCTCTGTCTCTCAAATAGATAAATCTTTTTAAAAATCTAGAATGTATAAAAAGATTGCCATTACTGGTTCATTTGCAGCCCTATTTCCCAGAGATACATAATGGCGTTACATTTTTTGTCTAGGTGTTCAGATTGTATTTATGTTTGAGTATAAATACACATGTGCATGTATTTTTTTCTGTACAGTTGGTATCATACTGTATATCATATTTTTCAATTTTCTTTTTTACCTAATATATATTTGTCAGAGATGATCTCATTGGTACATATTAATCTGCTCATATATTTTAATAGGTGCACAGTAGTCCATTATTTGGCTATTCCATAATTAGTTTAAATAGTACTTACCTGGTGGACATTTGGATTTATTTATTTCATTTTTTTTACAAACAATGCTGTTAAACATTCTTCTACATTTTTATTTATATTTTATTTATTGGACCAGTGATATTATTAAAAGTTTCTATTTTGATAGTTCTATTTGATCATTCATAATTTGAAAATAAAACCAGTGTAAAAAGAACTTTTGGAACAATAAAAATAAGAACCATCATCACATACTTGAACATATATATCTAAAACTGTGTTTAAATATTATTTTGAACTGTAATAGCTGTCATTTAATGGTCACCAACATTATATAATCCTCACAACACTCTGGGTTAGGTGCTATTATTATTACCAATTAATAGGGGGGGAGGTAATTGGGATGTCTGGTAATTGGGATGTTGAGCTTCTGCCTTTGGCTCGGGGTGTGATCCTGGAGTCCCAGGATCGAGTCCCACATTGGGCTATCTGCATGGAGCCTGCTTCTCCGCCCTCTTCCTATGTCTCTGCCTCTCTCTCTGTGTCTCATGAATAAATAAATAAAATCTTTAAGAAAAATAGGGAGGTAGCTGATTAGAAAAAGATTAAATGACTTGTTCAAGGTCCCACAGGGTAGTAAGAATCAGAGTGAAGACTCTAAAACAGTGTTCAACAATAAAAAGACAATAATCCAATTGAAAAATGGGCAAAGAATTTTAATAGACATTTCTCCAAGGAAAATATACAACTAGCCAAAAAAATACATGAAAAGGTACTCAACATCATTAGTTGTTCTGGAAGTGCAAATCAAAACTATGAGATACTGTTTCACACCCACCCACCCATTTGGAAGAAAGAGGGGAAATGACTAGTGTTGGTGAGGATGTGGAGAAATCAGAACCCACATACATTGTTATTTGGATTGCAAAATGGTGCATCATTGTGGAGAACAGTTTGCTGGTTCCTTAAAAAGGTAATCATGAAATTACTATAATGACCCAGCAGTTCCATTCCTAGATATATGCCTAAGAGAAGTGAAAACATATGTCCACACGAAAACTTTTACATAAATGTTCATAAGAGCATTATTCATAATAGCCAAAAGGTGAAAACAACCCAAAATGTCTACCAACTCATGAATGCACACATAAAATGTGGTATATTCATACAACGGATATTGTAAGGAACAAAGTACTGATCCCTGCTACAGCATGGGATGAGCCTTGGAAACGTTACGCTAAGTGAAAGATGCCAAACACAGAAGATCACAGAGTGTATGATTCCATTTATAGAAAAGGCAGAAAGTAAATTATGGATGACCTGAGGCTGGGGGGTGGTGGGGAGTGACTGCTAAGTTAACAGAGCTTGATTTTGGGGCATGAAAATGTTATGAAACTGAACTGTGGTGATGATTGCCCAATTTTGAACATACTATATATAGACCATTGAATTATATACACCTTCAATGTGTGGGTTATATATGTTGTCTAGGTTTATAAAACCATAGAAAGCCCTTAAAACATTGTTCTAAAAGGTCTGTCCTTGTCTCTTTTTGTGGTGTGATCTCCTGCAAAGTCATGCCCTCAGTTGCCAAATGTGAGCAGGTGAGGAATAAATCTGTCTCTTCACCAGCCCAGTCCTCTCCTGAGCTATGGACCCCTTTTTGGGGCTGCTTACTGCAGAGGTCGATTTGGCTTTTCTCTAGGCCCCTGAGAAGCAGCACTGTGTCCAGAACAGCTCATTGCTACTTCTGTTCACAAGTCTGGTCCTTCTCCTTTCCCTGTGTGAGTAGATCATGCCCTCATTCATCATCCAAGCAATAGACCTACAAGTGCGATAGGTTCTTTGCTTTAACAGCTCCATCTCCTCTTTACCATACTCACAGCAGCAGCTTCTGGTCCAGGCCCTGGGCAGTCTCTGCTGAGGTCAGTGCGGTTATTGGCCCCTGGCCTGCCTTACCATTCGCCCTGCTTCTCCTGTAGATCACTCACTCACTCCACGCCATCACCTGTCCTTGGGCCTTTTCACATACTGGATCCTCTGCTAGATCTTCCCTCTCGCTTCTTTGTCTGTCTAGCCCCTACTCATCTTTGTAAGACTTAGTTTCAGGCATCACATTCAGTAATTTGTTGCCACCCCCTAATTGGTTTTGAGTTAGGCATCCATTTCGCCCCCTCTTCCCTGGAGCTCTTCTGAAGTTACATTCACCACACTGGATCATCATGATCTGTTTGAGTGCCTGTCTTCACTACTACCTTTTGAGTTTTTAGACTACAGCCATGGGGGAAATACTCACTTAGTTTCTCTGTGTCTGTGTGTGAGCAAGGTGGGGAGCCCCTCCTTCAGTCATGAGGTCCCCCCAAGGCCTTCCTTTGAAATTGTGACCACCCCCAACACTTCCCGTCTTTGATTTTCTGCTCCTTTTAGCACTTATTACTATCTACCATACTGTATACTTGTTTACTGCCTGTCTTCTCCTACTAGAATACAAGCTCCACAAGGGAAGTGATCTTTGTCTGTTTGTTTGTTTGTTAACTGTCCTATTCTCGCAGCCTAAACCAGTACCAGGTACATGGTAAGTACTCAGTGAAGATTTGTTGAATGATTTAAAGAATGTTTACTTCAGCTGTCTTGGAGAATGTATGTTAAGAGTGTACTGGCTGGGCGCACCTGGGTGGCTCAGTCGGTTAAGTGTCCAACTCTTGATTTCAGCTCAGGTCATGATCTCAGGGTGGTGAGACTGAGCCCCACACGGGCTCCGCACTGGGTATGGAACCTGCTTAAGATTCTTTCTCCTCGTCCCCCATCTCTGCGTGCATGCACACACACTCTTTCTCAGAAAAGAAAAAAGAGAACTACCTGGAGCCAGAATGACTGGCTGATGACAGATGACTTCATATTCCTGCTCATGACCTTTTATCTGTCACCATGGACAGGTTACATAATTATTCTATGCCTCAGTCTCCTAGTCTGTAAAATGGAGCTAATAGTCACATTTACTGCAAAGTTGTCATGAAGATTAAATAGGTCTTTATAACATATTACAAGAGTACCTGGTATATAGTCAGTGTTCGGTAAGTATTACTGTTACTCCTCTCTTAGGGTGTTGGCCTTAGAGAGATACTCACTATAGCAACA
The DNA here is from genome assembly GCF_053574225.1 of Canis aureus. Classification (NCBI taxonomy): domain Eukaryota; kingdom Metazoa; phylum Chordata; class Mammalia; order Carnivora; family Canidae; genus Canis; species Canis aureus. The sequence continues at coordinate 13,882,189 of NC_135649.1, forward strand.
TGTTATCTTTGCATTTCCAGAGCCTGGTCTGGTATTGTACACTTGAAAGTATCAAATAATTCTTTGTGAAATAAATGTTTGAATGGTATTAAAACACACTTATTGAAACTATTTTGTTTTCCTTATATTAATGTTTGGGATTCTTAATCATTACTGTAGCAGTTTGTGTTTAGATATAGGAGTACCTCAAGGAAAACCATAAACCTTTTAGGCAAAAATGGGAACGTTTGAACTTTGGCTTTTATTAGAGTAGTAAGCCCACTCAGAGTCTGAGCTTAAAAGCCCCTTCAGTTTTTGAGGAGTATTTTTTTTTTTAATTTTTATTTATTTATGGTAGTCACAGAGAGAGAGAGGCAGAGACACAGGCAGAGGGAGAAGCAGGCTCCATGCACCGGGAGCCCGACGTGGGATTCGATCCCGGGTCTCCAGGATCGCGCCCTGGGCCAAAGGCAGGCGCCAAACCGCTGCGCCACCCAGGGATCCCTTTTGAGGAGTATTGATGCTATAATAGAATTCCAGGCTGGGCTTGGGCTAGTGGATCTGTCTCTCTTGAGGTCCTTTTTAACTCGATTCATTTTCACCAGCTTCAAAGCCGTCCATCTTTTGCAGGTAGGAAAGAAGTTGTTCCAGGCTCGTAAAGACAGGCATCTAGTCAGAATAGACAAATACTCTTTTACTCGAAACCTGATGCTGAAAAGGCAGGAAACTATTCATCTTGGTATTTTGGAAAGTGGAACTGTGTGTGTACTAAGCTCCATCTGGCAAAGTAGTATTTAATTTTTTCTCCCCAGAAAATGGAGACGTGGGTGGTGGTGATAGAAATTAACACTTACTGAGTGCCAACTGTGTATGGGTCAGGCACTATCCGTGTGTTATTTTGTTTAATCCTTTTAGGAATGTAAGTATAGCTCCAATTTACATATAGGAAAACTGAGGTAGAGAGCTGTTAGTAACTTGCCAAATACGACATACCTTGTTAATAAGAGACGGGGCCAGGGCTTTGACCCAACGTGTTTTTGATTCCCAGTGTCTTGTATCTGTGATACACGTACTTGAGTAAGAAAGTGTACTATAGTCGTTCATCTCAGATGTTGATAATTTGTCCTGATCGGCAAGTTTCTGCTATTTTTCAAAACTTGGCACAAAGTAAAAACAAACTTGCATTTCTTAAAGTCCAAAAACTTGTAGCAGTATTTGTAAGAAGTTAAATCCTAAAAATATACTGGAAAGGATATTCCATGTATAAATTAAAAATTAATAGCTCCAAAACTATAATGTTTATATCACACATACATTGTGATTCATTTTATGTAATATAAACTGCATAATTATTTTAGATATGCAAAGAATCTTCAACATGGTTACATATGTTTTAGTTACTCTAAAATACTATTTTGCTGATACTTCTCCTTTCAAAATATTTTGAGGGAAGTTTTTTCTTGGGGCTGCACCAATTTGTGGAACTGTAGTATTTTCTCCTTAATACAATCTTCCTAGTTTCTTCTCTTGCTCTGAAGCGGTATTTATCTGTATCATCAGTTGTTTACATCTGAATAAAGTATCTTAGTAATTATGTACCACTCAGGCTGCTGTGTGGCCCTGATGAGTGCTATTTTAATATGCTTCTCAGGAATGATGAAAACAAATATGTTTTCCCAAGTAGTAGAATTCATAGGTAAAATCACTTTGAAATTAAAAGTCCATACATAACAGAATTCTTGTTCCCAAACAAGTGGCTGTGCAGCACACAGTGTAATTACAACAGATCCATCTATACCACCAACAAAACCGTGGTGATAATCCTTTGTCCTGTTGGTCTTCTCCGGGGGTGTCTGTTCTTATCAAAACAAATCAAGGCACAGTGTGTATTGCTGGTCCTTAAGAATTACTAGTTTCTGAAAAAAAAAAAAAAAAAAGAATTACTAGTTTCTGTGCTAACCGTTTAATGCAGACACAGATGCTGCTGCCTTTACTCCCTGAGGTTCCGTGTGCCTAAGGCATTTTTAAAACTCTAATGTGTTTTCAGTGTGATGCTGCTACTCTGGAAAAACTATACACACAGTGGTTTACTTTTCCAGTGTGGTTACAGCTGACATTTCTAATAGAGAAAGAGATTTATGGCCGATTCCAATTTGTATTCTGGCTCTGCTACTTAGCTGGAAGACTTTGAGTGATTTAGTTCTCCCCTCTGCACCTCCATTTCCTCCTCCCTAAACTGGGAATGATAAAACCTACTTCATAGCTTTGCTGTGATGATTGTTATCCAGGATTACGTGCTCTTGATTTATGCATTTGTTTAAGACAGTGTGGTATCGGGGTTAAGATTGTAGGCTTGAGTCAATTTGTCAGGATGCGAATCTTGGCTCTGTTCCTTTCTAGCCGCTTGATGCAGAAGTCCTATAAATAGCTCTTGGTGCTTCAGTTACCTCATCTATAAAATGGGGAAATGAAGAGCCACCTACTTCATAGGTTTGTCATAAGGAATCAAAGAGTTAGGGGCACCTGGGTGGCTCAGTCAGTTAAGCATCTGCCTTTGGCTCCAGTCATGGTCTCAGGGTCCTGGGATTGAGCCCCATGTCGGGCTCCCTGCTCCAGCGGGCGTCTGCTACTCACTGTCCCTCTATTCTCTCTCTCTCTCTCTCATAAATAAATAAATAAATAAACAAACAAATAAATAAATCTTCATAAAAAGGAGTAAAGGAGTTAATATGTATGAAAAGCACTGGACAGTAGTTGGCACACAGTAATAAATCTTTAATAGATGTCAACCATTATCATTGTTACTGCTATCTCCACTTGTCAGCATGCAATATCAGTATTTGTTTTCTATACTCATTAAATTGAAAACTCCTTGAAAGATTACACAGAATCTTATTCTTCATATTCTCTGGACCTGGCAGATAATAGGTACTTAATTTCAAGATATTTGGAATAGCTGAATTAGTGAGTGAAGGCTTACTGTCATGCTTCCTCAGATTCACCCTTTCCCTCCTCTCCACTTCCTTTGGAACTGATCTCTTTCTCCCATGACTCACATAACTTTTGCAGCTCCACTCACCATGTTTCCTAGAACAAAAATTGGGGTCTGAATATGGTCCCAAGACAGAAAATCTTGTTAAATCCATGTTGTGCTACTTCTAGCCTGATACTGTGCCTTATTAGATATATATATATCCTCCCCTACGTAGCTGTGAGGTAAGGGGTTACGTCGTCTTCTCTCTAGTCTCCAGCACCTAGTGTAGAATCTAGTAGGTCAACAATTAATGATTGTTGACTTGAGCAAAGTGTCTGTAGGTCTCCAAGTAGATGAGTTCATCCCCATCATACTTCATCCCAGATGGGAATAAAGAGCAGCCCTTTCATACCAATGATGGTTTCAATGATCCTAGGAGTTCTGCGATCTGAATCTGATTTACTTTGAAGTAACACATTTTATATGAAAGGGAAGAGCCAGAAATAAGACATGTGAAAGAATTGTTTCATAAAACTAGATACTGATGCTTTTCTTTAGTGGTGATTCTTTTCTCCTGTCACTTATAAACTATATACCTATTTTATTGCTTTTTCTTTCTTGGTCTTTCCCAAGTCTTCAAATGGTAAATTAGGTTTACCAAAATCACTCATTAGTGCTTTGTACTAATGAGGTCCACAGTACAGTTACACTCTTGCTACATCTCTACACCTGGAGCAGCATAGAACTACCTTCGCTAATTATAGTCATTAAAAGGCTAATGAACTCTTCTGTTTTTTTTAAAAAAAAGCCTTTGCATTTTATTCTCTTAAGCAGTTTCTTTTCCTTTGTATCATATTTGCAGTTGATAATTGCCATTTACACACTCTTCTGCCTTTAAACAATTGGTTTCATTTTTCATGTAACTAGACACATGCATCGTGTAAAATTGTGTATGTAAGGAGAGGTCATTTTTCAGTCTACTAAAGATATTCTCCTTTTCACTGTTACTCATGTGAGGATTGAGTGTGTCTCTCTTCTGGTAACACATTAAGGCTGTAATATTTTCTAGTTATAGGAATATTTAGCTCTTCTGTGTTTGAATTTGTTGTAGCATATGCATAAGTCTGATCCTGGTAGAAAACTCCCTTTTTAAATATACAAAAAATAATCTTTTGTATCGTGAAAGCTAATATATGTACATTTTTTAAAAAGAAACCATTTTTGTCTTAACTGGCTTAACATGGTGTTAGTTTCTTGAATGCAATTAAAGTTTCAGCTTTTCTTTTTTTTTAAAGATTTTATTTATTTATTCATGAGAGACAGAGAGGCAGAGACACAGGCAGAGGGAGATGCAGGCTCCCCACTGGGAGCCTAATGTGGGATTTGATCCCAGGATCATGCCCTGAGCCAAAGGCAGATACTCAACCACTGAGTCACCCAGATGTCCCAAAGTTTCAGTTTCTAAAATAAAAGCTTAAGTGTACTCATATCGGGGGCACCTGGCTGGCTCAGTTGGAAGAGCGTGTGACTCTTGATTTCAGAGTTGTGAGTTCAAGCCCCTCATTGGGTGTAAAGATTAATGAGAATGGGGTGCCTGGTTGGCTCAGTCAGTTGAGCATCTGACTCTTGGTTTCAGCTCAGGTCTCATGGGTCATAAAATTGAGCCCCTTGTCAGACTCTGCACCCAGTCGGGAGTATGCTTGAAGAGTCTCTCCCTCTGCCCTTCCCCTCACTCTCTCAATCAAATAAATAAACAAATATTTTAAAAATATTACTAAAGAAAAAAGTATTCATATCAGTGACTGCTAGTGAATGGGTACCAGGTTTCTTTTTGGGGTGGTGAAAATGTTTTAGAATTATGGGACACCTGGGTGGCACAGTTGGTTAAGCATCTGACTCTTGGTTTTGACTCAGGTCATGATCTCAGGGTCCTGGGATCAATCAAGCCCCACATTGGGCTCCACACTCAGCATGGGGTCTACTTGGTATTCTATCTCTCTGCTCCTCCTGCTTGTGTTCTCTCTCTCTCTCTCTCTCTCTCTCTCTCTCTCTCTCTCTCTCTCAGAGAGAGAGGCAGAGGGAGGAGAAGTGGATTCCTCACTGAGCTGGGAGCCTGTCACAGAGCTCGATCCCAGGATTGGGAGATCATGATGTGAGCTGAAGGCATACACTTAACCATCTGAACCACCCAGGCACCCCAAATAAATAAAATCTTTAAAAAAGAGAGAGAGAGGAAATGTTCTAAAATTAGATTGTGAGGATGGTTGCACAACACTCTGAGCATACTGAAAATTGTTGCATCATTAAACAAATTCTGTGATATGTAAATTATATAGCAATAAAGCTGTTGTTTTAAAAAGGACTCATAGCACTGTTTATGAGCTCTACCACACTAGCTGGCTGTGTGGCCTTGAGCAAGTGGCTTTCCTTTCTGTGCCTTGACTTCCTCACCTTTACATGGTGAGAATAATAGTACCTTCCTAATAGGTTGGTTGTGAGTACTAAATGAGTAAATATACATGTAAAGAGCTTAGAATTGTACTTTGGAATGTAAGCCTTCGAAATTGCCAGTGGTTGTCATTGTTTTCCTATGTGTGTAGAGCTCAGAAGAGAAGTCTGGGCTAAAGATCTACACCTCTTTTTGGTGTCATCAGCATATAGACGATAATTAAAGCCATGTGTGTAGATTAGGTTACATAGAGAGCATGCAGAATGGTGGACAGAGAGCTGAGGGCTGAATCTAAAGAAATGGCATTTAGTAACCTAGTATGGGGGGTTGGACAAATAGATTAGCAAAGGAGACTTAAAAGGAATGTCCAGAGAGATAAGAGGAGGTGTGATGTCATGGAAGCAGAGGAGGAAAGTCTTCCAAGGAGATAATAGGGACGTCTGGGTGGCTCAGTGGTTGAGCATCTGCCATGGCTCAGGTTGTGATCCTGGGGTCCTTGGATGGAGTCCTGCATTGGGCTCCCCACAGGAAGCCTGCTTCTCCCTTCCGCCTATGTCTCTGCCTCTCTCTCTCTGTGCATCTTTTATGAATAAATAAAATCTTAAAAAGGAGATAATTGTTTAAAAGTGTCAGTATGAGGTCAAATAAGGAATTGTCCCTTCAATTTCACAAGTGACAGCTATGGGAATGTAAGTTAGAGCTGCGGGAGTACAAGTTAGAGCTGTGGGAATGTAAGAGCTGTGGGAGTTTGGAGGAAGAAACCAGTTTACTGACAGAGAGCTGAAAGAATGAAGAGAAGGTGAGAAAGTAGATGCAGTGCTAGTATTCTTTTGAGGGCACTACTCATTCATTCAACAGCTATCGAACTCCTACTCTGTGCCTGGCCCTGCTCTAGGTTAGTGGTATGCTAGTGAACAAAACAAAAAAATCCCTCCCCTAAAGGAGCTTTACTTTTAATACTGAGCCTTTGTAGGGGAGGAGAGGGAGAAAGCTGGAAGAGGGTTCTCTGTCAAGGAAAGTGTGTGAAGTATGTGTGTCTGTGTGTTTAAGAAAATAAGGACCCTAACATACTTAATCTAAGGAACTATAGGAAGAGAGAGAGTAGACATGAAGTGATTGACAATATAGGGGATATGGGATCATTATTGATAAAACAGATGGCAACATGGTGATCAAGAACATAGGGAGAAGCACTCCAGCAGAAGAGATTCCTTTTTCTGGAATGAGGGGGGAAAGGTGATGTGTACATACAAGGAAAGGTGAAGAAAGGCCCACAAAATGATCCTGAATTTTTAAAGGAGGTAGGAGCAAGGTCTCCTGTATAGAGAGGAGTGTGGTAGGGTACTTAAGAAATCATGAAACTTCGGACATTTAGTGTAAGTGGAGAGTGAGGTGAACAAGGATGAGTAGGTTTGTGGAGTGACGCTGAGGAATTTGTAATGGCATCATTCTTCACATTAGTGTGCTTTTACCAGAACGGTTCTCCGCTCCTTCATGCAGGAATAAAGAAAGCAGTTTCTGAGATTGGTCCTGGATTTAGGGCTCTGTAGGTCAATCATGGCAGAAACCCAGTTTGGGGAGGAATGAGGAGGCTATTGAGAGAATAGGTTCCATGAGTGAGCATGGTGTTCAGACTTCATAGGGGAAGTGAAGGTAAGGAATTGGACAAATAGGAGGGGATCAAGAGACTAGAGGTTTTAAAGAGCTTTTGTAGTGGAAGTGAAAGAGCTGAAAGGCTGAGAGAGCTATTGTTTTTTGAGGTGTCCGAAGTCAAACAGTAGGTGATAACAAATCCTAGGTCTGTCTAAAGAGTAGTTGGCTAAAGTAGAGCAAAGGTGAAGATCTTAGAGTAAAAGAAGCCTGGGACGTGAAAATCTAGGTTTCTGGGTGACTTGTCCATATGAATGATGGAATTTCCTTTTTTTAAAAATATATTTTTTAAGATTTTATTTATTTATTCATGAGAAACACACACAGAGAGAGGCAGAGACACAGGCAGAGGGAGAAGCAGGCTCCATTCAGGGAGACTGATGTGGGACTCAATCCCGGGTCTCCAGGATCATGCCCTGGGCCAAAGGCAGACACCAAACCGCTGAGCCACCAGGGATCCCGAATGATGGAATTTCCAACGGTGTGCAAGAGTTGGCCTAGAGAGTAAGACTAAACGCCAAATTTCAAAGTGTCCAGTCATTGTCACTTTGTGACTAGAGAGCTGGTTGATAGAGATAATAAAGCATAGTAAAAGGTCACTAGAGATAGAAAAGCCCAAGAACTGTGAAAGGAGTATGGAGTGGGTTGTTCACATCAACATTAAAATTTCGTAGGATGATGGCGGGAGATGGGATGGAAAGGCTGCCAGTGACCCTAAAGAATGAATGGAAATGTTCAGGAGACATGATATCCATGACAAAGAGGGGTAAAATCTTGTATCTCCAGAACCCCAGGGGTGGAAGGACTTTTCATGAGGTTGGATTACTGGGCCATGTATAAGCAATGGTGAGGCAAGAGGAGGTTGACTCCTACCCCTCTGGGAAAGTCTTCAGAAGAGAGCCCAGTCTCCCAAAATACAGTGAGCTGTTGACATGCTGAGCAACACCACAGCCATTGCTGAGGCCTGGGCTCACCTGGACTATAAGTTTGACCTGATATATACCAAGTGTGCCTTTGTTCACTGGTAATGTGAGTGAGGGCATGGAGAAAGGAGAGTTTTCTGAGGCCCATGAGGACATGGCTGCCCTTGAGAAAGATTATGAAGAGGTTGGGATGGATAATGGTGTGGGAGACTAAAGAGTATTAACCTGTCTGCTGCAGTTTTACATTCTTTTGTCTTGGGACTGTCTTATTTCTGTTCTGGAAGCTGTCCATTGTGACCCTAACTTGTCAATACAAGTGATGATTCTATTTTAAGAAGAAGAAGAAGAAGAAAGCCAGTCTTAGGGAAGCCAAGTATTTGTAGGGAAGGTTTTCTGATGTTAAGGACATAGAGAGTTTGGGGACACCTGAATGTCTCAGCGGTTGGACGTCGGCCTTCTGCTCAGAGCGTGATCCTGGGGTCACACAGATGCAGACAGAAGGAGAAGCAGGCTCCCTGCAAGGACTCCATCCCAGGACCCCGGGATTTAGAAAGTTTGAACAAGGGTGGCAGATTCTACGGCCCACGGTTTAATCAGTGATTTAGGAGAGAGGGAGGGAAGGAGAACAGTCGAGTTAGGAATAGGAGGTGGAGAAAAGGAGGACAGAGCAGTAGGAGGATGAGGATGGGCAGCTGGATGAGAGTCCTGAGTTGAAGTAATTGGTTTGAGGGTTCCCAAATTTTTTGGTAGACATCTGCAAGAAATGCCACGTGAATAGTCCAGAGTGCCACAGGAGTACCTGGCAATTGTTCCTATCAGTCTTTTCCCTCTGCAAATGCTGTTTGGATCTGAGCCAGACTAGAGTTCTAGTTTATGTGTTTCTTGCCCCAAACCCTGACATTTATTTTAACTAATGTGAGTCTGCTTTGTTCCAATTATAACAATAAACCCGCTGTTTTAGCAGTGCAGCCCAAATCTTACAGTATACTTTGTGTTCCTTTGAAATTTTATTTTTTTTCCAAATGTATTGAAATTCAATTGACATTCAACACTGTGTAAATTTGGGGCGCCTGGGTGGCTCAGTCAGTTAAGAATCCCAACTCTTTTTCGGCTCAGGTCATGATCTCAGGGTCATGAGATCGGGCCCTGTCTTGGCTCTGTGGTCCACAAGGAGTCAGCTGGAGATTCTTTCTCTCCCTCTCTCCCTGCTCGTGCTTTCTTCTCTCCAAATAAATAAAAATAAAATTGTAAAGTATTTTTAACATTGTGTAAATTTAAGGCTTAATGTTCATCTTGCATAGTTATATATATATATTTGTATGTAAATATATATTTATACATAATTTATATAAAATTATTTGTATATATTACTTATTATATTTTTAAACAAATTTTAAATGTTTATTCATGGGAGTAAGTGAAGGAATTTACTTTATAGTATTTTATGGTCACCATCAGAGCCCAAATCCTGTTTTCACTATAGCAACTGAATGGTTGGGTGTTTATTCATATAAGTAAAAAAGAAAGAGTGATGGCAAAAGTAAACCTTAGGTATTACTTGGTGGATTGCATTATGCCATGGGCAATTGCTGAACTCAGCCATACTTAAACATTTACAAAGCCAGTTTTGATTAGCTCTTTAATCCTGATTATCAGATAGAGTTTAGTCTACTAAACTAAGTCCAGTGGTGATTATTACTGAGATTTATAGCCACTGATACCACAAAATCTTACAATTTAGCTGTTGAGGAATTCAGGTGGAGGGGTATTACTTAAGAAAGCTAATCTTTCTCTGGCTTGTCATATACCAGGTAATAGCTAGAGGCTGAGGTCAAGCGATTTATATACTCCTTTACTATAAACCTTTAAATATAAATGCATAGAAGACAGGCTTAACTTTTGGAAGGTCACATTAAAATTCAAAGATTCATATGTTTAAAAAATTTTTTTTTAAGATTTTATTGATTTGTTTGACAGGGAGGACGCTGGGTGGGGAGAGGGAAGATGGAGAGGGAGAAAGCAGGCTCCCTGCTGAGCAGGGCTCCTGACATGGTGCTGGATTCCAGGACCCCAGGATCATGACCTGAGCCCAAGGCAGATGCTTAACTGACTGAGCCACCCAGGTGCCCCCAAATGAAATTTATATGATAAAGGTTATCACACAACAGACTGAGCAATCTACAGTAGCCTACAACTTCTCTTGCTGTAGGAGTTTCTTTCTTAATTATTCCCAAAGCAAATCCATTCAGACATCAAAAATGAATGGGACAGCTTATTTGGCAAGCATAAGCATGTTTTAAAAATGATTTCAAAGATTTGTAAAGATTAACTTAAACACACTAATGAAAAAGAAATATTTATGGTGATTTATCTGAATCTCTTCCTTTTTTGTTTTTTATAGAGAGGGAGAGAAAGAATTTTAAGCAGATTCCACATCCAGCACAGAGCCCTAGACAGGCCTCCATCTCCCAACCCTGAGATAATGACCTGAGCTGAAAACCAACAGTCTGACGCTTAACCTACTGAGCCACCCAGGCGCCCTGGTTTCTCTACATCTCTTAAAAGCAGAAGTATAACATAGGAATGATAGTTATCACTGTGCCTGGCTCTTTTGATGCTTTTTAAATATTTGTTTCAAGTTTAGGAAAGAATAGGCCTTTGGTTTAGGGGATCTCCCCCTCTGCACATATTATTTGTGTAAAGGAACAGTGGGAGAAGGTGAATGTGTGAGGCCAGCTGTTTCCAGGTCTAAGCCTGTAGCCCTCTCTTTGTCCAAGCAGCTCACTGCTCTGACCACCTCCTTCTCCCCCTTTAGTTAGGATGCTACTAAGTAAAGGGCAAGATGGGAGGTTTATTCACATTGTCTGCTTGTGTATGTGCTTTCCTTCTCGGCACCCAGCCTTCCTTGCACTGCAGGTGTTGGAGAGCCATGTGCTATTTCACCGTTGTGTACATTTAATTACACTTGCTGTTTATTTCTGCTTTCAACCTAGTGCTTAAGCCAGAGCCGTCTGCTCTCTCATACTCCCTGAATTCCAACCCTAAGCGGAGTCATTTACCATAACCTTTGAGGAACCTTTTGAAATTGGCTTTAGTTCTTTTTGCAAGCATTGTGAATGACCTGTAGGTTTCCCAGGTCCATTGAAATCCTGAGTAAAGACACGATGTACTGTTCTGTCTTATGCTTATATGGTAATTAAGTATTATCTGGTCAGTGTAGCATAGGTCACTTAAATATTCATGATCATTTTGATATTTTAAGCGTGCTTTCTTCCATTTTACAAAGATTGTATCTCTCTTTTTATTCTGGTTATGAAAATGTTCACGTTGATTTCATTTGTGCCACTGTATTGCAAGTATAATAACCCTCCAGATATATTTCAGTTATTTGTATTAGGATTACATCTTTTTTTATGTAGACATGTTTTATCTGTGTTGGAAGCAACTGGTTAATGGCAGCAAAGGAATCTGCTATTTGCTATATAACAACAATTAATATTTGAGTATTTAGTGTTTGAAGGTACTCTCTTAATTGTCTCATAAATAATCATCAACAGCATCATCTTTTATACAGATAGGGAAACTGAGACATGATGTGGTTAAGGAATTTGCCCAGGGTTACTTAGCTAGTAAGGGGCAGAACTAGAATTTGAACCCAGATATCTGGCGCCAGAACCCACCCACCTATCCATTATGCTTGTCTTCCTTCCTCATCACTTTGAAACCACTCGTTAATTGCCAGCCTCTCTGAAGTAAGGTCATTAGAGTTAAGAGTGTCAGAGTGCCTCTGATTTTTGAACAGCAAAAGTACACCTATTAGAAAATAGGAGATGGTTAGACTTTGAGACTCTAGCCTTGATCAAATTATATTGTCTCAGTTCATTGCTTGATGATCCTTGATGATCTCAACTGGCTCTAAATAATATGCTGATTTGGGGGCCAGGCTGTTTAGTCAAATGAGCCATATCTGTCTGTAATTCTTCTGTCACTCCATCTATTTTTCTATCCATCTACAGAATTCATCTCTGTAACACCCTTAGGTGTTGCTTATCCTTATCGAGGAAGCAAATCACAAATGTATACTAAGAGAATAAGATAAAGAGGTCCAAGAACCAGTGGCTAATCACCTTGAGGGGGAAGCCAATATATGAAGGTTTGCCCATTTTATGTACCTACAGCCGTGCATGTCACAGGGGTCTCTTGATTAGACTGCTGACTTTGGCATAGTTGAGCCTTCAGTTTACTTTCAAGGAGACTCATGCAAGTAATTTCAGTCCAGGGGAGCAGCAGTTGGGAATAAACTGAGATACTTAGAAAATGAGGAAGGAGACCAGTTTGGTAGGAGCAGAGCCTTCTTGCACAGGATTACTAGTAGAACATCTGGTTGGAATGGTTAACAGAGGTCAGGTTGTGTTAGAGAAACCCTGAAACCAAGCACAGTATGTGACTAAAGATAAAATCCTCTTGTCATTGTAGCCAAATTCTAGTTTTGGAGCATGCTCCACATGTGAAATACACAATAGATTTGAAAATGAATTTAATCACAGTCTGGATTAAAAGAAGCCAAAGTTCCCCAAGACTCTGACATGCATTAATCTTGAAATCTTCCTAGACTAACTCTCCCTGGCCCTAGTCACTAGTCAGCCTCTGCATTTCAGCAACCCTTATTCTTCCTTCCTACTTCGGTGTTTACTTAGCATTGTGCCACAGATGGATTTATATGCCCCCTTCGCTTATGTCCCACTCATGTTCTTTGGTCAACCTCATGAGATTATTATTATTTGTTTTAACTTCATGAGATTATATGTCAGGACAACTCCAGCTAAGAGGTAACATGGAGGACAAAGGAGCTAAGTGATTGAAGTGTACTCCAGCCTGCCTCTGCTTGCTGACAAATGACCTCCCATGGTGGCAAGTGGTGAAAGAGTGAAAGTTGTGTGGGGCCCCTGGGAGCCAGGGCTCATCTTTTTTGAGTTATAACCTGAGATTTCCCAGTCTCAGAAACATAGTTAGCTAGGGGTAATAAGAAAAAAGGATTTTCCTTAGGGAAATTACCACTTTATTTATCTATCTGTCTCTCTGTCTAATCTATCTGTGAGCATGACGGGGTGGGGGGGAAGGGGTGGAAGGAGAAAGAAAAGCAGACTCCCTGCTGAGTGCATGGAGCCCCACAAGGGGCTTAATCTCAGGACCCTGAGAATCATGACCTGAGCCAAAGGCAGATGTTTAACTGAGCCATGCAGGCACCCCCGGGAAAATTACCACTTAAGAAAAAAAAAAAATCTTACGTGGGTTCCATTATTTGTCCGTTCCAAAGCATTTAACCTTTTATTTATTTTTTATTTTTATTTTTTTGCTTTTTGCCTTTTGCCTTTTCTGCTAACAGAATGGTTGAAAACTTTGAAATATGCCACTTTTGTGTTTGAGTTGTTTTTCTACAAAAGATCCACTGTAGTCTCGGCATAGAAATAGCAAAAACTGAAGGGAGAAAATTTGCTAGGTTGTTTTTTGAATATTGATAAAAGGAGTTTCCTTATGGCTGTGCTACTCTTGAATGTTGGGCTTTAATCTTCTTATTTGAAGTTTCATTTGAACAAATAGGTTTCTTTCCCAGCCCATTGTACCAACAGCCATATCGACCTGAAAACTACTGAAAAACCGAAAACGAGTTCTGTTTTTTTCCTTGGAGTAGGATATCTGGATTTTGTGTTTCCTTCTCGGTAGTGTTCTTTAAGACTGGAAGTTATCCAAGAAATAGTGGTGCTGGTTACATGCTGTTGTTTTCGTATTTATTAGTAAACCCTTTATGCAAGCTTCATTACAAATTGTTGTTTTAAATACTATACAAATGATATCAGTTAATCCTTGAGGTGTTGTTTTTTAAGATGCAGTTTATTTTCATTTCCCAGAAGCACAGGGATAATCTTAATATTGTATAAATGTCCTTTGACGGCTTTAGCAGAGTCATTTTTGTGTGGGACTTTCTATATGTCAGTGATATTTCTCTCTGCTCTTCCTGCAGAGAAATCAATGCTGCAAAAAAATACCCTGCCCCAGTTTATGATTATTAAATGAGGTGGACTTGAAAGGAGAACTGTGCATGGCTGGCTGATTTCAATTGTGTTTGCCCTGGACCTACCCGCTCTTCCATAGTGCATACTAGCTAGATGATGGGCCCCCCCGAAAACCTTTTACAACTTGTCCTTGTACATTATGGCAGGTTATATTCATGGAAGTCAAAGTAATATAAATATAATCTGATTTTCTTCGCAGAAACAATATTACATTGAGGATTATATTCGTGGCCTGATGCCTGACTTTTTTTTTGTTTTTTAGCAGAAATGACCATAACCACCATTTCTAATCAACTGTTTAATCAACTGGAAATGATGAATCTGAATACTGCTCTGCATAAAATTTTCTGAAGTGTATATAAATCAGTTAACAAAGTATCACCATAACCAGTCGCATTAAATTATGTTTAATGAGCTCGTGTCAGTAGACTATACAAAGTTCTTGTTGTCACAATCATTGCCTTGTTTTTATTGAAACTAATCAAAAGGTTTACCAAAAAAACACACTTTCTGCAAAATCAAGGAATTCACAAAGGATTTCTTTGGCAGAATGTTGGAGGAGACTTTTGGGGAGACTTGGAATTATGGATTTTTGAAAAGCTGAATTGAGATTTTCTTTTTGCTTTGTTCATTGTAAATTCTCTGTAGCAGACATAGATTTTGGAGAAAAGGTGTAAGTGACAGCTGAGAGATCGGAAAGGTGATTACAAGTTAAGAAGGTAAAGGGGAGATGGAAGAATGTTGGATGTGGAGTAGGAACCCTGGAGCCGGGAGGGGCCTGGGGCTCATCTGGAATGGAAGGAAAGCCAGTGGGCTGTAACAGAGAAAATAAGCGGAGAAGCTTGGGGCAGGAAAAGGTTGGAGAAGCAGAGGAAGAGACCTGGCTCTGCAAGACCTTGCAGGTCAGAGTAAGGATTTTAGTTTTTGATTTTAAAATCAGTGGGAAACTATTAAAGCAGGACTTAGAGAAGCGATCTGAGCAGGCTTGTTGTGTGTGGTGATCATGTGGTGCTGGCTGGGGCAGCTGTCAGACCACTGCGCAGCCATCATTCCTGATACTTAGCTAATTTGTCTGAGTATTTGATTAATATCTGGTCTCCCCCACTACACTGCAAGCTCCCCAAAGGCAGAAATGGTGTCAGTTTTTTATTTACCACTTTATCTACAGTATCTTGCATAATAGGGACTTAGTAGATGCTGGTTGAATGAAGGCATCAACTGTATTAACAGTTTTGCCTTGGGACCTGCTGTGAAGCACAGGTGTTACTTTTGATTGTGGTGAAATTCACATAACATACAATTAATAATTTTAAAAACGATTCAGTGGCATTTAGTACATTCACATGTGAAACCACCAAATCTATCGTGTTCTGTAGCATTTTCATCATTATGACAACCATCAACTTGCTTTCTGTTTTTATGGATTTACCTATTCTGAATATTTTATATAAGTGGAATCATACAGTATGTGGCCTTTTGTGTCTGGCTTCTCTCAAGTAGCATAATGTTGTGTAGCATATATCAGTAATTCATTCCTTTTTATGCCTGAGTAATATTCCATTGTATGGCTATACCATACTTTGTTTATCCATTCATCTGACGATGGGTATTTGAGTGGTTTCCACCTTTTGACTATATTGTAAATAGTGCTGTTATGAACATCAATGCACAAGTTTTTATTTGAACACCTGTTTTCAGTTCTTTTGGGGCATGTATATAAGAGTAAAATTGCTGGCTCCTGATAATTCCTTGTTTAGCTTTTTCAGGAGCCGCCAAATTGTTTTCCACAGAGGCTGAACTATTTTATATTTCTTTCCATCAGCAATGTATATGCGAGTTGCAATATCTTCACATCCTCACCAGTACTTTTTATTTTCTGTGTCTTTTTAAAATTCTAGCCATTCCAAAAGAATGTTACCTGTAAAATACATGAATGAGGGGCACCTGGGTGGCTCAGTCGTTAAGCATCTGCCTTTGGCTTGGGTCCTGAACTCCGGGTCTTGGGATCACCCCCTACCCCCGTACTCAGCGGGAGTCTACTCTCTCCCTCTGCCCCCCTCCTCATGCTTTCTCTCAAATAAATAAATAAAATCTTAATTAAATGCATGAATGAACCTCCCCTTATTCACATTGAATATTTCATTCTTTGATACCTCATCACATTGTTGCTCAGTATTATGAAAAGTTTCAGTGAAGCTCAAAGGTGCATGCACACTGGACTGAAATGGGTTCTAAATCGTAAAATCAGGACACTTGGGTGGCTCCGCGGTTGAGCGTCTGCCTTAGGCTCAGGGTGTGATCCCAGAGTCCGGGATCGAGTCCTGCATCAGGCTCCCTGCATGGAGCCTGCTTCTCCCTCTGCCTGTCTCTGCCTCTCTGTCTCTCATGCATAAATAAATAAAATCTTAAAAGATTAAAAAATAAATCCATAAAATCAAAATCAATGTCCAACATCATTCTGGTACATTGCCTTCTAAGAAAAGCTTGCCAGTTTTAGGAGAACCCCACCTTTTCTTCTTACCATTTTTAGGATCGAATATGAGGTCTGAAAGACTAATCTTGACATCTAAAGAAATCTTTTTCTTCTGTAACTATGTGTTGCTTAAAACCTCTTCTATTGAAGATGTCTTTTGAGAATTGCATGGAGAATGATGAGGAAGCCCCATGCAATCTTAGAGCAGAATGTTCTCATCACAGGTAGTTTTCTTTTGGTTTGACACATTTATATTTCTACCCATTTCCTTGCTGTTTCCTTTTATTTCTCTCTCACTGTCTTTTTTTAAAGCTAACTATGCCCAGCATCCAGAGAAGAAATGTACCTGCTTGCCTTTGGTCTAGGGCAAATGACTGGGAACCAAACAGGTACAGAAGCAGGACATCTTAGAATACTCGAGTACACTGTAAGATTTTTCCTGCCCATCCACAGTCATCAGTCCACCATAATTAATTGGTTCTCAGTAATAATGCTAAAATATGCAGATGCACTTTAATTTCTAACCTTCGAGAATCATCTTTATTCTATTGGGTTCTGCCATTTAACTAATGCTGTGATTGTTTTCTCTTTGTGTTTAGGTTTTACATCATATCTGAGTTTCCAAAGTAGAATAAGAATAGACTTAGAAATGTATTAACACAGGGACACCTGGGTGGCTCAGTGGTTGAGCATCTGCCTTTGGTCCAGGGCGTGATCCTGGAGTCCCGGGATCAAGTCCCACATTGGGCTTCCTGCGTGTTGCCTGCTTCTCTCTCTGTTTATGTCTCTGCCTCTCTCTGTGTCTCTTATGAATAAATAAATAAAATCTTTTTAAAAAATGTATTAACACATTTGCATACACATATGGCTTTTATAACAATGTGAAGTAGAGTGAAATGCATTGCAATCAGGAGAATTGAGTCTTTGTGCACATTTAATTATCAAGTACTCGTCACGACTAATCTGCTGTGTTCCACTGAGCAACAATCACTTAATGCTACAACCACTGTGCTGTTTCATGATTTAGCTGAAAGCATTTTTCCTGTTCAGAGCTTGCCAGGTATTTTTAATGTTGGCTGTAAAATTCTTATAATTGTTCCAAATACCCCCTATGTGTGCTTTGGAAATTGCTCATTGCTATTTTCAATCATGTACTTGAACAGAATCTCAAACTACTGTTTGTCCTATTTGGTTAAAAACAAAAAAAAATGTTGGTCTGGGGGTGGTATGACCTTTGGTGTAAGAAGTGCTTGTTTTTTAGAAGTCATACATTCTGAATGTGTCTGCTCTCATAAAAATTCTTTTGAGTGGTTTTATATCTCTGCATGTGTTTCATTTTATAGTGAAAAAAAACCTTTGTACAAGTAAAATTTGTAATTCTAAGTGGTTCATTAATTTTTAAAATTGTTCTTATGGTGGTTAATCCTAACCTGTTTTAACTTGAGGTTGTTTGTACCCTGACTGCCAGGACAAAAAGTTCATTCTATTTTATCAGAATAAACGGTTTCCCTTGGGTAACAGGCACATTTGAGAACGCATTTATTTTTTTTTCGCATGTAAAGATTACTGTTAAGTAATTTGACACTGTGGGGGTTTAAATGGGCATCCATAAAGCCCCAAAAAGCTAATGTACCTTTTAGTGGACCAAAATTAGCACCCTTGGGGCACATGAGCCTTCCCTTGGTCTTTGTGACTTTTTGTTTCTTTTATTTTTTCCTCCTTTTCTATTTTGAAGCCTATGAATAAATTTAATCCTGAGTACATTATCTTCTCATATGTATCCGTTTGAAAATTACTTTCTCTTCAAACAGGTAATCTCTTTCCCAGTGTTTTTTTTTTTTAAGATTTTATTTCTTTATTCATGAGAGGCACAGAGAGAGAGGCAGAGAAGTAGGCTCCTCTCAGGGAGCCCAATGTGGGACTCGATCCCGGGACCAGGATCACACCCTGAGCCAAAGGCAGACGCTCAACTGCTGAGCCACCCAGGTGTCCTTCTTTCCTATCCTTGAACAGTTTTTTTGTTTGTTTGTTTTGGTCCGGGCTGAAACAGGTGGCAAATGATACAACATCCAAAACCACATTTCATGTTTTATTGCTGGAAATCTGGCCCCAATTCCCCTGTATCCTTTTAGGTTACTTAGTCCAGCTCTCCTTGAGTTACCCAGGAAGACATCAATTCTCAGAGTTCCCCAAGACGCACACAGACTAATCAGTAGAAGGCAATTAGAACCAAGATCTCCTGGTTTCTTGCCTCTCATAATTAAGCCTTAGAAGCAGAAGCACCCACTTGGGATCATGGCCAAACACTTAATTTTCTTTATCTATTTCTGGCATACGTGGAGAGAATTGTCACAAATTTAACAATTATCTCACCTCATACTCTTGAGTGCCTTCCCGATATTACTGATGGTGAAGAAGGAAGAACTATATTAGAATAGCTTTGCCCAGGGGAACCTGGATAGTGCGATTGGTTAAGCATCTGACTCTTAGTTTCAGCTCAAGTCATGATCTCAGGGTCCTGGGATCAAGCCCTATGTCGGGCTCCATGGTCTGCTCGGGGTCTGCTTGAGATTCTCTCCTTCTGCTCCTCCTCGTGTGAGCTCACTCTTACTCTGTCATAAATAAATAAATCTTTAAAAAAATGGCAATAGCATTGCACAAGAGGGAGGATTACAGGAGCAGCCTTTCCCCTTCTCTGAGGAACCTCATTATTTTCCCCTGTAATGCAGTTTGGAGAAACTTGGTGTGATATATTCTGATCTTCCCAGTCTGTCTTACAGTGTGGCATTCCTAGTTGCTACTACCTGAAGGCGTATTACAGTTTCACAAATCAGGGTGCCTGGGTTGTGCAGTCAGTTAAGTGTCTGATTCTTGATTTTTGCCCAGGTCGTGATCTCAAGGTTGTGAGATGGAGCCCTCTGTCAGGCTCCACGCCCAACTTTAAGATTCATTCATTCTTTCTCGCTCTCTCTCTCCCCCCCCACCCCTCCTCCTCCTAAAATTCTTTTTTTCACAAATCAATTTTTATTATACAGAAATAATAATACCCATAAATAATGAAGCCATAAATAAATATTTGATGTGGTCTTCAATATACTGAGAGTTTCTACATTATGCTTCAAACATACAGCTAATTTCTGATGAATCTTTTAAGCATGTCTTAGGAGTAATTACAGGTCACCTGTTAAATTTATAGGAGCACCCAATCTTTATAATGCACAGCAGCTTCGAATCCAAAGCTTCTGGGGGGAGAGAAGGGAGATACAGAGACGCATCAGTAGTTGTAGTACAGTCCCCAAGTGACCATGTGCTCTGCCACAAAGGAGAAATGGTTTGCTAATTTTATATCCATGATGTCAGATCAGCAGTTCCAAAGGACTGGTGGCTTATGTTATACACAACAGACTCCAGGGGACTCCTCACTTGTGGTCAGACAGGCCACCTGTCAACTTCCCTTGCCAACTGTAGTCCTTTTCATGCATACCAAGGAACAGTGTTTTCAGCCAAGCACTCTCTGTCAGTGGCCCATAATTCACCCTGCCCCTTTGTGTAGGGGTGACCTCAGAATGGCCTATGCCTCTTCTGTGGGGCGAGAAGCTTTCTTGCTCTAAATAATACATTTATACCTGAATTATGTTGAGGCCATTACCTAGTTCCGGGCTGCTGACCCAGTTCCTGGAATTTTAATATTCGCATAGTTGGTTAGTATCTGCAAGCTTCATCCTCTTCTCAAGTAAATAGCCTTTACAGTCCTTTAAAGTGATCTCTGGGTGTTTTGTTAATCCTACAGTAAGCAGTCTTTTAAGTTCTGTGACCTTCTTTTACTGTTAAGAAAGTGGAGGCTCACCTAAGCCATAGATACATTATAAGGTGTATAATATGAACATAGGTATCAACAGTACTTCCAAGGGTCATGTCTTTATTGCTTCTCCTGTTCCCTCCAAACCTTGCCCTAAAAGCCTTCTCTGAAAGGGAAGGTGCTGTTTTCAAGAACAGACTTCTTTTAAGTCATTGTTATTTGAGCCAGAAGTTGCCACAAGAACATGGTTGAATGGAAGGCTAGAAATAATTCACTGAAGAGGTGGCTACCTTTTGTGAGACTTGACTCACAACTCAGCGCCCCTCCTCCTCATTTTCTTGGTTACTCAACTCAGCCTTCCTCCACAATGGAATCTTGTTTTTTTACCTACCTCTTTTGTTAGGGATTTTAAAACAACAGGTATAGCCTGGGTGTGCTATTTAAACCAATTACATACATCCTGAACAATTTTTTTCTAGCTAGTTTGCTTTCTGTATGATATTTAACGATACTGGGGGAGGGGATCCATTCCTTGGTTTCACTCACTGAACATACTCCAGCATACATTTGAACTGTTAGACCTTTCTAGAAACTTATTATCACCTTTCTAATGATGTTATCGAAATGGGAGATAAAACCCCGTTTGGGACTTCAGACACTTCTTTTGCAATATATTTTTTTGCTCTGGCCGGAGTTGATCTCTTCATACATTGTAATGAAAATTATTTTCTGGTGACCTAGAAAGTGATATTTGGATGAGAATTTGCTCTTTTAGGTAGATATTGGTAAAGGCATCTTTCACCCTAATATCCAGTGGTTCTTTTCCTTGCCATTGTTAGGTATAACTGCTGCTAAGATAAAACTTCCTTACCTGTGAGATCTCTAAAAGGTGATAAAAAAAAAAAATCCTCTATCCCTAAGGGACTTCCCCACAAAACCCATCTGTTTAGGCTATATATATTTTTTTCTACACATTTTTGAAGCTTCAATGTACAGTAGTAGTCGCTCTTATGGTGGGGTGACTCAGTGTATCATAGCGAATGCCTAGATTGTATATCTTTCTCTTTATTTACTTGACTAGAACCCAAAGTTCAAATGAACTTTCTCAAATGTGTGATTTTCTTAGTTACATTTCTTGCCATGGTGTATCCATTGCAGGCATGGGTTAGAAAAGAACTTTACAAGATAAGAAAAATACCATGTGGTGCAAGAAACTAATATTCTAAAATGCTACTTTAAAATCAGAAGTCACAAAGGCAAATCAGGTGTTTGGAGAAGAGTAACAAAAAAGATGTCATATGGTGTCTTAACAGAGGCCAGGACACCAGAGTGCTGCTTCAAAATCTTAAGTAACAAACCAGTCTTCTAGTGCTTCTTTTGCCGCCTCCCTTGGAGATACAGAAACTTGCAAGCCACAGTTGGCTGACTTCCCAAATTCTGAGAAACTTTACAAGGATCACAGGGGTTGGTACAAGTTGCTTGATAATCTGCAGCATTTTCTCTGCGATTTAGCTGCCATTGTGTTAGCAAATTTTCACCTGTCGGTATGCAGCTGGTCCCATCTTTCCCTCCAGCCTCTGAGGTTTGTGATCTATTCTTTTATTCTGATCTTCTCTACCAGGTTGGGCTTTGAGGTCTTGGGGCCTTGTTGCTTCCTATTTGCATATGCATTTTTATCCATTTCCTGAGGGCTATGGTAAACGGATTATCAGTTGCCTCGCTGTTTTTATCCTCTACAAGTTATGTGCCTCTCTATATAGATTTTTCAAGTTTGTTAAGTGTTTGGAATGCAAAGTGGTGTGTAGCTATGGATAGTGAAAGTGAAAAGTAACATCTCAAACCTTATAGACCTGTATGCTCAGTTCATCTCTAGTTAAGTTTGTGTGCATATTGTCAGGCTCTAGGGTAAGAGAAATACTGTCCACAAGGAAGTGGAGTCGCTGAGCCTCCTCCAGAACTTTAAGAATCTCAGGTTACTTTCTAAAAATGGAAGAATCTCTGAATCATTAAGAAAATTCTTGTTAGAGTCTTAAATCGCTAAATGCTTAACAGCATTTTTGATCTATAATTATCACCTGTCCTAAAGACAGCTGTATTTCATCTTTAGAGCCACATTTCCATAGCCCTGAGGTATTTGGAGTAAAGTCATGTTGGGGATGGGGAACAGAATGAGAACACTTAGAATTGATAGTCCCTGGTGAAATTAAACTGCTCAGTGGATCACATTTAGATAATCAAAGTCTAACTCTTGAGCTTCCAAGCAAGGAATTTTTCTTACCTAAGTTCTAAGCATTGTATTGCTAATTTTGGTGTTTTTAAAAAGATTATTTATTTACTTGAGAGAGAGATCAAGAGAGAGCCAGCACGGGGGGGGGGGGGGGGGGGGTGGGGGGTGGGGGGGGTGCAGAAGGAGAAGGAGAACCAAGCTTCCTGCTGAGAAGGGAGCCCGACTTGGGGCTTGATCTCAGGACCCTGAGGTCATGACCAAGCCAAAGGCAGACACTTAACACACTGAGCCACCCAGGCACCTCTGATTTAGGTTTTTGGTTTTGTGGGGTTTAATATCCATTTCCTATAGCAGATTCTATTCAATTAAATGTGCTGCCATCAGGTAGTGCCTAATTAGAGACAATCTTTGTGTCTAGGGATGTACTTTGAATATTCAATTGTCTTTTGATCAGGTGTTTGAGAGTTTCGGTTAATATGACCATAATTAAGCTTTAAAGGCAAGACGACACAAAAATGTCTTGTCCTGGTCTTGCTTCACTACGCCTGGCAAAGGAGAGAGACAGCTTAATCACTTAAGAAGATGCCATAAAAGCAAAATCTGAAAAGTGCGATTTTAGGGCTCCTTTTAGAGTTATGACTATAATTGATAATTGACTATAATTGATAATTAAACATCAAGATTATTCTTGGCTTGTTATAATGGAGTGGGCTTGGAAATCTCAGCAATGCGACCACTGAATACATTGTAGCAATTTTAACCAAGAGGCTTAATACAGTGGAAATGTTCCTTGGCACTGTGGTGCCCTCTTCCCTGCAGCTCACCCCTCCAACCCTAGAACACAAATACTGAGTTTTAGGAGCATTTTAATAGATGCTTGAAATTTTGATGAAATGCTAGTTCATTCAGTTTTCAGTTCATTTGGCCTTTTAAAGACTGATTATGCTGTTCAAAAACTCTAGTGCTTCAGAAAAGAAAATAGCTTTGAGGCTGGGGTGCAGAGAACAGTTTTAAATCATTGCCAGGGTGGAGGGGGCACCTGGGTGGCTCAGTTGTTGAGTATCTGCCTTCTGCTCTGGTCGTGATCTCAGAGTCCTGGGATGGAGCCTTGCATTGGGCTCTCTGCTTGGCAGGGAGTCTGCTTCTCCCTCTGTGCACTGTTTCTCGCTCTCAAGTGAATATATAAAATCTTTTTAAAAATAAATCATTACCAGGTTTTCAGAATTTTAATAACTAGTTTTTGTTCATTTCTGAGGAAATATTTAATATTTGCTTTAGTAACTCACAAAGAGCAGTCTGATGACCAGTAACAATAATGCCGTGGGGCTCCTGGGTGGCTCAGTGGGTTGAGCATCCGACTCTTGATCTTGGCTTGGGTGTCAGTCTCAGGGTTGTGGGTTCAGGCCCCATGTTGGACTCCACATTGAGCATGGAACCTACTTTCAAAAATGTTTAAATATAAAAATAAGTAAAAACTATGCTGTAATTGCCAGGGATGACATCAGTAGTGATTTGCTGATAACCTGAGTGGCTTTGCATTACATCAGGGCTTGTAATTCTTATTATCTATGATATAAATAGTTGATAGTAGGTTAACCACATGCAAACTAAGTGTTGAAGGAGAATCTCATTTTGTGAGTAGCTTAAAGTGATTGGAGAGGGCATTATTCGAGGGCTATTTGTATTTGTATGCTTTGAAAAGCAAATTGTTTAAATTTTACTGACTCTTAAAATGTGGGATTATGGCTGGTATTCTAAAAGCTTGTAGGATCTTAGTTAACAGCAGTCACTTACTCAAAGCAAAAGATTGTATAGCAGTTTTCACAGGCATGGGCTGCAAAGTAGTATTGTCACCTGGGGAGCCTCCAGAAAAAATTACGTATTAAATAAAAGACCCAGTCATTGGTGTTGTGTTTAAAGCCAATGTGTGGCCAGAATTAGTAACAACTGATCTATAACTAAGTAATAAATTTTAAGTCTGCAAGCACCTGGAAAGGATGGGGACATGAGCTCTGTTTTAGATTCTATGCCAGCTTTTATGGTGATAGCCTTATATTGAGGTCTCTATTTTCTCTCAGTTCTTATTGAGTAACTGGTCTAGAGGTAATCAAACAAATTATACTTTCAACAGCTTTTTATGTGTTATGACCAGCAAAGGCATGTGATTTTAAGATGGTAGTAGTTGAATAACAGTGCCATTTTGCTGATTTTTATGGAGACATTATATTTTGGTATAAATTACTTAACCTTTTTTCCCCCTACAGTATTCAGTTTATACTATGGAAGTATAAATCAAGAGTACAAAGGGGTGGCTTTTATCTTGAGGGAAAACATTGAATTGCTTTCTCTGTTAACTCCTATATTATAAATATCCTTTTTAATATTTTTCCATACTTTTTATTCTAGTGTATGATGTGCTGTTAAAATAGAATCTGTGCCAGCATATGTCAGCTTTTTTAAAATGCCATTTCTGAGGACATTTGGATGGGAAGCAGTTCAACACAGGATGGACTCTTAATGAATTAAAATTCATTTTGAGGTGGCAGGAATCATACACTCCCACTCCAGACTACATCATGTGCCATCCAAAAGAGAAATGTTTTTATGATTCCTATTTGGAGTTTCTCTGCCCTGGCTAAGGTACCCACATTATTCACAATCACAGGAACCCAAAACCACTGTTTTAACACTCCACATTGGCAGCAAGTGGAAAAGTACAGTGAAATTTATGCATGAGTTCAGCGCTGCCATTTCTATGCAAACTAAACAATGTTATAAGTTAGAGCAAATTCCACCAGAAATTGCTGGTTCTTCAGATTTTAGGGTGAAGCAGGCATGGAAAAGTCCTCTATTTCACCACACTCCAGCCCCAGTCACAGGTAGCTGCAAATCCAAACTTGCCTGGGCTGAAGAGACTTTGTTCTTTTAAAAAAAAAAAAATCCTCAGGAGTGGACATTATACAACTCCTCTCAGACCCCTCTTTCATCATCTAACAGTGATCACTGCCAGGATCTCCTCCCCCACCCTCCCAAGCCTACACAGCAATTTCAATCCATTTTCTCCAACTTAAATAGGGATAGAAGTCACACAGGCCTTATTTGAAAGTGATCAGAGAAATAATGTATGGGGAAAGCTCTTAGTAAAACTGTAAAATGCCATTCAGATGTAGGGAATTGATAAAAATATTATGTGCCTGGAAAATTGTGTTATGCTTGTTCTTTCCTTTTGTTGTCTGGAATGCTATTACCTGCCAGAGAAGAAAGTTGAAGACCATTCAGAATTGGGGAACTACTAGTTCATTTTTGTTTTGAAGTTAATCAGTGGCCACTGTTAATCGAGGGGAACAATCTATATTAGCAGTGCAGAAAACATCCTCTTTCACTGACCCTCTACCTCTTTTCCTTTTCTCCTTCCTCCTTTTCCATTTGTAGAATGATCTGAGAACTGACATAAAAGGTAACTCTTCCTTATTTACTCTATAGCCTCTTCTTGGTTGTGTGAAAAACAAAACAATCATACAAATGTTGAGGGTTGTAAATTGCAGTATGTATATGTACATACATATGTATATACAGAATTGTCAAGTAATTTGACAATTTCTGTGATTCAAATCTATACATTATAAGGTTCAGGTCTGTTGTAGAGACTACAGTGAACACCATAACTTGGAACAGGTGGGGGTAAGGGTGAAGCAGAAGCAGAACAAGCTATACTTTATTTAGCAAGGTGTACTCAACTTTCTGTTTACATTTTGCAAAATGGATATTATGGAAAGTTTAGTGCTCTTATCAGTAAGGTATGTCAGATTTTGTATTAACAGTTGCAAACAAAGAAGTCAATCCCTGAATCAAAATGTATATAACTACCATTCTTTTTTTTTAAGATTTTATTTATTCATTTATTAGAAAGAGGATGCATGAGCATGGGGGAGGGGCAGAGGGAGAGAGAGAAGTACACTCCCTGCTGAGCAGGGTGCCCAGTGCAGGGCTAGATTTCACAACCCATGAGATCGTGACTTGAATGGAAGGCAGACAGATGGTTAACCGACTAAGCCACCTAGGCGCTCCTATAGCTGCCATTCTGATAAAAGTATTGTTTATTGGAACAATAACCAGGAACTGCTTGAAAATTTACCATGCAGTCTTAGCATGAGAAGGACCTTATACAGTCAGTTCTAATGCCCTGTCTTTTGGCAAGTGGGTAATCAGCTAAGCTGTCTAGCACAAATACTTTTTCCACATTGCCATGGATAGAGATCTGTTCATCCATGCCAGGGTAGAAATCTAGAAGTTACCCTTTTACCCCTTTATATCTATCTATACACTTATATAGATGTATATATTTTTTATGTATCTATACAGACACACATAACCCTTTTATTTATTTATATGTATAAATACATATATAAAATCTCCTAAATATCTCCTACTTGAATTTATCCCAATTACTTTTTTCTTTTAAAGATTTTATTTATTTATTTATTTTTTTTTTTTAATTTTTTTAAATTTATTTATGATAGTCACAGAGAGAGAAAGAGAGAGAGGCAGAGACATAGGCAGAGGGAGAAGCAGGCTCCATGCACCGGGAGCCTGATGTGGGATTTGATCCCGGGTCTCCAGGATCGCGCCCTGGGCCAAAGGCAGGCGCCAAACCACTGCGCCACCCAGGGATCCCCAGATTTTATTTATTTATTCACGATAGACAGAGAGAGAGAGAGAGAGAGAGAGAGAGAGAGAGAGGCAGAGACACAGGCAGAGGGAGAAGCAGGCTCCATGCAGGGAGCCCGACGTGGGACACGATCCTGGGCTGAAGGCGGCACTAAACCGCCGAGCCACCCAGGGATCCCCCCAATTACTTTTTGATTGATTCCATACAGAGTTTGAAAGCAGTACCCCAGTAAATAACTATTTAATAAGCTTTAATGAAAATCATGAGTCAAGAGGTCTTATGTATACTTTTGGTTGATTTTTACTTTTTTAAACTAAAAAATCATTTACCTTCTAATATCAATATAAGGTACAGGAATTCAAATTGAAATACATCCAAACAGACATTTGGAGAACTTTGCAGTCTCTAAGTAGTCTTGTTTAAAATTATTACTTCGGGGTCAGGATTATTACATCTTTGACTTTTAAATATGTCATCAAATGGAAGGAAAATCTTTGAGCCTACATACTTCAAAACTTTCTGGGTTAGGGAATTCTCTTTTTAAAAAAATAATAGAAATATGTGGATATTAGTTCCTATCTTTTTTTTTTTGAGTTAAATATATGGTTGTCTCAAACATGATAATACACTACCATCAAAGGAAACAATCCCAGAGGCACCTAGGTAGCTCAGTGGGTTATAAGAAAGTTTATTATCCCGAGGAGCTTGGGTGGCACAGTCGCAGTTGGCTAAGAGTCTGCCTTGGGCTCAGGTCATGATCCCGGGATCCTGGGATGGAGCCCCACCTCAGGTGCCCTGCTCAGTTGGGAGCCTGCTTCTCCCTCTCCCTCTGCTCCTCCCTCTGCTTGTGCTCTATTTCACTCTGTCAAATAAAATCTTTTTTTTAAAAGTGTATTACCCTGATTTAAGAAAACAAAGTAGAGGCGTGGCAGCTCAGCTGGAGAGCAGTGGGTCTCAGAGAGGAGTGGTTGCTGCTGGCAAGGACTGTGCAGCTTCCCAGATCTAAAGCAGCACCCAGTCCCAAGATCATTACGGCTCTACTCAGCTCACAGTTTCAGAATGGCTTCAGTTATTGCCTGCCTTTAGTGTACTTGCACTACTTAGTTACCTTGCAATTTGTCCATTCCTCTCAAAGAAAAAAAACAGAATAGCTTGATTAATCTTTTTTTTTTTTTTTTAAGATTTATTTGAGAGAGTGAGGGAGCACAGGATGGGAGGGGCAGAGGGAGAGGGAGGAACAGAAGTGGACTTGAGGCTGAGCGGGGAGCCTGTGGCAGGGCTCTATCTCTGGACCCTAACATCATGACCTGAGCCGAAACCCAAGAGTCTGGCGCTTAATGGCAGTGCCACCCAGTTGCCCCAAGCTTGATTAAACTTAAAATTCAAAAGGAAAATCACAAAGTGGTTTTGGGATTAATAAACATTAAAGAAATAAACATTGAAGATTTTTGTCTTGTTAAAGCTACTTATTGTAGGTGTTGGCATTCTAAGACTTTCCTGCATGTGATGGTTCACATAATAAACACAGTGAATTGGTAGGAGATATGTCAGTTCATTAATACTGAAGAAGAAATAAGTATAATAGTAATGAATTAGAATTCAGTTGTATGCTGTAAAATCTTGTAACATTTTTTTCATTCTTGGTATATAGAACTTTCAAATGGTTGTCTTAATTATTGCTACTGGTTGAGTAATTATTTCTGCCAAATTTATTTTCTTGCTATACTACTGTTTATATTGATGTTTTGTTTATTCAAACAGTTATTTATATAGAAATTAAATCGTACAATCCTTTCATTCTTAATTCAAAGACAATGTATCTTCCTAAATAAAACTAATGCTTGGTTTTAATTAACTGAAAAAAAATCTGAGTTTCTGGTAATGATCCCAAGCTATTCCTTTGCCTATCAATGTTTTCAATAGAATCTGTACTTAAAATTTTTCTTCCAGCACTATTAAATATTTTTCAGACCTCTTCTGTTTTGATCATTTGAGGTGATTTTTCCTGTTTGACCTTCCATACTCCATTCTTTTCAGATCAATAAGAAAAATGCTGCTCTCAAGAATTAGAGTTTGCAAAGAGATAAACACTAATAAGTGTGAATATCCCAATTTCAGAAAAGGCCTGAACTGGATATAGAAAGTTCTAAAAGGGAACCGTTATTTACATTAGAGAAGATTTGTTTACTTCATAAAAGACTTATTTATGCGTGTTTATGCGTTTTGTATATATATCTCCATCTTGAACCTCTGACTCAGTGACAGGGTACGATAGGGTGGTAAGAATACTTAACACTAAACTCATGAGCTGCTGCATTTGAAGGTCAACTAGAAATAAACTAAAGGGTATCTGAATTCATGTTAAAATGATAAGTTAGTTCAGCTTTCAAAATTATATACATTTTTCTCTTTGTAACATTGTAAGCCAATAAAACAAAATACAAAAGTTTGCAAAATAAATTTATTGGAGAATCTTTAAAAAGAAAAAATGGAGTAAAGTCTCAGTGAAATAAAAGGATGTGCAGTAAAATGGAACTCAGCCTTGGAACTTTTAGATTCAGCGAAACTACTTTTAAAAAATATAAAGGAGGGATCCCTGGGTGGCGCAGCGGTTTGGTGCCTGCCTTTGGCCCAGGGCGCGATCCTGGAGACCCGGGATCGAATCCCACATCAGGCTCCCGTTGCATGGAGCCTGCTTCTCCCTCTGCCTATGTCTCTGCCTCTCTCTCTTTCTCTCTCTGTGACTATCATAAAAAAAAAATAAAAAAATAAAAAAATAAAAAATAAAAAAAAATAAAAAATATAAAGGTGAGGGGCACCTGGGTGGCTCATTTGGTTAGGCAACCAACTTGATTTTGGCTGGGGTCATGATCCCAGGGTTTTGAGATCAAGCCCCACACTGGGTTCTGTGCTGGACGTGGAGCCAGTTTGGGATTCTCTCTCTTCTCTCCATCCCTGTCTCCCTCTCTAAAAAAAATAAATAAAAAATTAAAATGTAAAAGGGGCATTAGAGATATATTGTGTGAAATGGGACTTTTTGACAGTAGGCTCTGAGAAATCACAAAGGATGTCTTTCCTTTAAAACCAAAGAACTACAACTTTTCTTTGAAGAAATAGTTGATCATCATTAGAGACAGCCGTTTC
The DNA here is from genome assembly GCF_053574225.1 of Canis aureus. Taxonomy (NCBI): domain Eukaryota; kingdom Metazoa; phylum Chordata; class Mammalia; order Carnivora; family Canidae; genus Canis; species Canis aureus. Next base: position 13,912,550 of record NC_135649.1, read on the forward strand.
TCTGTACTTACAAGTAATTATTTTCTGTTTAGAAGTAATCTGCATTCTGTTTTGTGTCCTCTGGTAAGGAATTGTCTTCAAAAAAGGCAAGATTGTCTCCAATTGTTGTATGATAAATAAATATTCCCAATCTGACTTTTTTAAGGGAGTGTGTTGCTATGATGGTGATGGTTGAGATTTTGTGTAAGAAATAAAAATGGCAGTAAAACTTTTTCTAGGATTTCTTTTAATTTAAACATTTTAAAATAGCAGGGTTGGCCTCAGAAGAGTTGTCTCAAGCTAATCTTTAGTAAGTCAGCAACTAAGAGCCTAGTGGAGTTTGAATGGCCTAACAAGGTTTTCTCCCCTCCCTGGTACTTAGGCAAGAATTTGGAACTCAGTAGAAGCATGGACAAATGTGGTAAGAAACTGACTTTTCCCCCCTTTCTCTTGGTCAGTGTGCTGGAGAAGAGAAAAGAGTTGGTACACGCACAGTGTTTGTTGGCAATCATCCAGTTTCAGAAACAGAAGCTTACATTGCACAAAGATTTTGTGATAATAGAATAGTCTCATCTAAGGTAAGTTGTTTTTTTTAATTCAATAGATACATGTAGTGATTCATATAGTGAGCCAGATAATGCACTTATTTATGCTTCCAAGGAAGCTGGTGTATTTATATATGCATATATGAATGTACACCTGTACCATCTACCAACTGTGGTAATTATTCCACCAAAAGGCTATTTTTCTTAAAAAGTATCACTTTGGGGGATCCCTGGGTGGCGCAGCGGTTTAGCGCCTGCCTTTGGCCCAGGGCGCGATCCTGGAGACCCGGGATCAAATCCCACATCGGGCTCCTGGTGCATGGGGCCTGCTTCTCCCTCTGCATATGTCTCTGCCTCTCTCTCTCTCTCTCTGTGTGTGTGACTATCATAAATAAATAAATTAAATAAATCTTTAAAAAAAAAAGTATCACTGTCTTGTTTTAGGAGATTAACATGTAAAATATGGACAGAATGAGTGAAAACTGTTGCCTAATGAGCATGTATCTATTGGCTTATAGAACACTCTGAATGTATTTGGATAAAATGTCTATTTCCTGTTCATCTTTAACCTTATGGTAGAAAATCTGTCCTCAGCCAGAAGTTTTTATACTTATGCCTGGGATAGTGAATTGTCCTTTGACTCAGAATCATAGACTTGGAGAACTGAAAGATCCTGAGAGATTATCTGTTCAATTTGCTGACTCTACAGAAGGAGATAGCAAACCCGGAAAAATTAAGTTAGTGCCATGATCACCAAGCAAGAGTTAGTGATAAAGCCAGGAACAGATCTGCTTTATAAGATCTGGTGGCTCAGAATAAAGAGCCCTTTCACAGCATTGTGGTATTGGGGCTCCTTTTTCAGTTTTCTCTCTTATTTTGCCTCAAGTAAGATATAAAACACTTTCTAGGGAATTACTGTTTTCCATAGTGTTTTATGTGGAAGATGATAATGTAACACACTGATGGTAAAGTGACTTTTGTTGAACTAATGATAACCATTTTGTTGTAAAATAACTTCCTGATTTCACATTCCAAAAGACCTAGAAGACTCTATTTAATTGTCAAATCTTTTCATATTTAATATAATATTTCTCCTATTTTATCAAGCTTCAGTTTTCCAGTAGGCCAAACAATGCATTAGGATCTTTTTTTTTTAATAGTCAAGAGCTCATGGGACAAAGATTGTTTCTGAACAGATTTGCATATATATATCCCTCTGTATCTGTATATATGTTTTCAAAATAAGAATAAAGAAGTGAAAAAAAAAGAATAAAGAAGTGAACATTTCTACATTGATAGACTAATATCTCTCTTTTCTCTGTAAATATTTTTTTTTTAAATTTTTTTTTTAATTTTTATTTATTTATGATAGTCACAGAGAAATAGAGAGAGGCAGAGACACAGGCAGAGGGAGAAGCAGGCTCCATGCACCGGGAGCCCGATGTGGGATTCGATCCCGGGTCTCCAGGATCACGCCCTGGGCCAAAGGCAGGCGCCAAACCGCCGCGCCACCCAGGGATCCCTTCTCTGTAAATATTACATGTTTACAGTTTTTCCAGTTTACTAGTCATTTAGTTTACCAGTGGTCTGCTTTTTCATAAAAGCTCTAGAGCAGAAAAAGAGGAATTGATATTATACTAGCTGCAGAAAAAGCATGAAATCTTAATACAATCAATAATTAGAAGAGGATAGTGTATGTACAGTGTAATAGTAAAGAGTTTCAAAAAAAAAAAAGTTTCATCCTTGTAGACAGAACACCTGGGTTTGAATTTAAGTCATTGAAACTTTGTGTCTCAATTTTCTTATCTGTCAAATGGGGATATTAACAGTACTTACATCAGAGGATTGTGGTGAGGATCAAATAAAGGAATCCACAAAAAGCATTTAAACACTGTGTTTGGCCTATAGAAATGACTCAGGAAGTGGTAGCTGGTACTGTTAATTTATATTTCTGTGATTAGAATTATTATACAATCCTGAGCAGTACTAGTGATTCCCTCCGTCTCGTGTGTTTTGATTATGTGGAGTCATCTCTCTTTAAAAGAGGCCTTTGGGTCCATTCTGGAGAGAACAGTATTTCCATAATTTGAATGTTTCCTTCTCCACTTTGTCTTTTGGCTGTCTGTTATTTTTACCAGAATCTTTTAATTGAAGAAATGTACAATTTATAGCATATGTTAACTGCCTTCCAACTCTGTAGCAAGTGCTGATTTCCTTATTTAACTCTTTCGTAATAGAAATCACTTTTCTCTTAATGGGTGCTTTTTGTTTACAAATGCCATCAGTAATGCCAGTGTAACATTGGGAATAGGTCTTATTAATGCAGGGAACACTGAAGATAAACACTTTGACCTGCTTTAAATTCTACTGACTGATAAAATTAGTGTTCTTTTCCTCTTTGGGAAACACAATACTTTCTATAGAAAAACTTGTTCTCTGCAGCCTTCCTACTCAAATACAGTCAGCAGGAACCTTTGGGAATCACCAGAATTTTGTAGCTGATACGAAATTTGGAAATCCCCTTCTGTAGCAAAAAGAGCACTGATTACGTACTGCTAGGATCTATAGGATGTTTTGTTTTCATCATTTATTTCCCCATTACACAGTTTTTTCTTTAAAAATTCTGAGCCTCAATCTTGAAGGTGCTTCAGTGGGTTAAGAATCAGTGAGCTCCACCTAACTCTTTGAAGGTATGCCCAGGTTAAATTTAGAACTCCTGTGTGAAAGACTGTCTTGAATTGAAGTTTCAAGACTAAAATTACGCTAGCATTCTCCCTTATTTTAAAACTCAGATCATCAGTAGAATTTATTGGAGATATCTTTGAATCTTTTCAAACTCCCTGGATGGTGCCTTTTTAGCTTAAGTTACTAGATCCTAGTGTGGTGATGTTCTGGTTACTCCCTTTACTCTTGAATTTCTGGGAGAAAGAGTGGCACTTTCAAAAAGAGAAAATTCTGCTTCACATTGGTAATGAGCAGTGGAGTAAATAGCCAGGACTTAAGATTAGGATTTCTTGTTCTAGGCAGCTGTGCTAAGGGGGCTTGTGATATGTTCCCTGACTTAACAGCTCATGAGCTGATAAAAGAAAGAAGAGGGCATATAGGAATAGGTAACTATTATGTGGTAATAATCAGAGTTCCCCAAGGAAGCAGTTCATTTAATAAGTTAAAACAGTGGTAAACAAACAGTGGGGGCCTAGAAACAACAGAAATGTTCCCTTTTGATGTGTTAACACCCCACAGAGGACTCTAACAGTCCCTGATGTTTGTTTGTTTAATTGAAAACCCCTTAGTTAGGGAACAGAAGGTCAACAAGCCAGAAGCTCAGCTGTTAGCTTGTTGTGGGAGTTTAGCTTATTGTTTTAGAAAATTGATCTTAAGTCATTGGGGACAGTTAAGTGCTGATCCTGGACTACATTAGCTTCGAAGTGACTGGACCAGTGGTTTTGATCCCTTTTGGTTTTGGTTATAAGCTGTCTTGGGAACCTAATAAAAAGTGGATTCTATTCCCCCAACTGATGCATATCCACACAATTCTGTACTTCATTTTTCATTGTTGTTTATTAAGTTTTTAAACTCCAGCATAGTTAGCATACGGTGTTATATTAGTTTCGGGTGTGTGGTGTAGCCATCCAGCACTTCCATACATCACCCTGTGCTCATCATGACAGGTGCCTTCCTTCATCCCCATCACCTAGCTCTCCCATCCCCCCAACCCTCTCTCCTCAGGGAACCAGCAGTTTGTTCTCTACAGTTAAGAGTATTTCTTGGTTTGACTCTCTCTCTTTTTTACCTGTGTTTTGTTTCATAAACTACACAAATGAGTAAAATGCTATTTGTCATGCTATTTGTCTTTCTCTGACTTATTTCATTTAGCATTATACTGTAGCTCCATCTATGGTATTCCTAATGGCAAGATTTTGTCCTTTTTGTGGCTGAATAATATTCCATTGTGTATATATGCCACCTCTTCTTTATCTGTTTATCAATGGACACCTGGCCTGCTTCCATAATTTGGCTATTATAAATAATACTGCCATAAACATAGGGCTACATGTATCCCCTTATATTAGTGTGTTTTGTATTTTGAGGGTAAATGCCCAATAGTATGAGGACTGGAACATAGGGCAGTTCTATTTTTAACTTTTTGAGGACCCTCCATACTGTTTTCTTCGGTTACTGCACCAGTTTTCATTCCTACCAACAGTGCAAGGGGAACGGTTTGTTTTTCTCCTCATCTTTGACAACACCTATTGTTTATGTTTTCTGTTCTAGCCATTGTGACAGGTGTGAGGTGGTATCTCGTTTTAATTTTGTACTTCATTTTACATGGGCTTCCTTGGGGCACTCCCATCAATCCTGGGGGGAAGCTTCTAGGTTAGCTTTTGGTTGCAATGCATCTCCTTTACTGGATATGTTTGCCTCTATCTTCATTTTCTTAGGATTCCCTGAATCTTGAACCCATAAGCCTTTTAAAGAAAGGTTAGCAATAAATTCACGTACGTGTGTCATGATCTGCAACTTTGGCATTTCATTCACCTAATTTTTTTTTTAAGATTTTATTTATTTATTCATGAGAGACACACGCAGAGAGAGGCAGAGGGAGAAACAGGCTCCATGCAGGGAGCCCGATGTGGGACTCGATCCCAGGTCTCCAGGATCATGCCCTGGGCTGAAGGTGGCACTAAACCGCTGCGCCACCAGGGCTGCCCTTCAATCACCTAATTAATTAATTAATTAATTAATTTTCAGTCACCTAATTTAAATGTGTATTTTCTCACCATATTTGTGGTAGAGATCATTAAATATAAATTTAGATCTTTTAGGTTAGGAAACCTTTCTTTCTGGTTTCTGGTCTTTATTAAGATAGCTGGAAAGTGTAACTTCTTATACTGATTTTTAAATGACTCTCCTTGAGCTTAAGATAGTAGTGAGAGGGATCCCTGGGTGGCGCAGCGGTTTGGCGCTTGCCTTTGGCCCAGGGCGCGATCCTGGAGTCCCGGGATCGAATCCCACGTCGGGCTCCCAGTGCATGGAGCCTGCTTCTCCCTCTGCCTATGTCTCTGCCTCTCTCTCTCTCTCTGTGTGACTATCATAAATTAAAAAAAAAAAAAGATAGTAGTGAGAAAGTCTATGTGATTTGATGGTGGGCCCAAGAGTTTTCTTCTCCTGCCCATGTACTTACTTAGCATTGAACCTTTAACCTATTACCAGTTACCAAAGCCCAGGGTGGTATTTTGTTGATTAAAGTGAAAGCCCTCTATGACCGAGAGTGTGTACACCTCAACTATGATGGAGGGGGTGGTGGGGGTGGGTCCTGATAGGGACAGACTTCTATTGATGATGATCCAGACTCCAATTGTTAGCTGAGCCAGAGGGATTAATTTGTTCATTCATTCATCCGACTAATTTATTGAGTGTCTACTATATAAACTATCACGAGTATTATCAAGGAAGTATAGGATGGCATGAGAACACCTAACAAGGAACCTAATTTAGGTCAGGGAAAGCAAAGGTTGGGGTCTAGATGGCCCAATTGTAGTAACTCCAAGTGAAAACTTTGTTTCTTATAAGGTATATACCTCTAAGTATATGCTTATTTGTGTGTGTGTGATCTGGGTTTTAACCTGTTTTCAAAGTGTTGTGATAATCTGGCCCATGTGAGTTGTTACTAGGATTTTTCAAGTTTCCTTCCTAATAATACTCTTTTTTTTCTTCCTCCTATACAGTATACACTTTGGAATTTCCTCCCAAAGAATCTATTTGAACAGTTTAGAAGAATTGCAAATTTTTATTTTCTCATCATTTTCCTCGTGCAGGTAAGAGCTCCATAAACAGCCACTGCCCTCTGAGAAACTTAATTACTCCAAATAAATTTTCAGTCCGTTTCTAACTTTAAAATGCCCTGTGTCTAAAAAGATGTTTTGGGGTTTGTTTTAATAAAACTTTTTAAAGTACTAATATTACATTTTAAGATTTGTATGATTTTATTTATTTCTTAAGTAGAATTTTTAGTAGAAAACCTGTTGAGAATATGTTAACTTTCTTTAAAAACTTTCATGGATTTCATATCTTTGTTCATCCTAGAAGGACATATACTGTGTACCATTAAATGCAATGGCATCTTTAAAATTGAAAATAGTTCAAATTAATAGTTTTACTTTGTTAAACACCAGATTCAGCTTAATTGAAAATTTATCGCTTTTGTTCCTGATGCCAGTTTTGTTCTTCCTCATTCATTTATTTTTAAGTGCGAAAGCGTGGTAGACTTGATCTTCTCTGTGTTCCTGCTAATGTTTTGTTTTTTTTTTTTAAAGATTTTAATGTTTTGTATTTTAAATTTTAGACATCTTAAATTGCGTCTTCCATCTTTAAGTCTATGAGCTATTACAAGTTTTCCAGCGCTGAAATTGCCCCCAGAAAATGTTTTACAGGAAGGGTATTGTTTTTTTGTCATTTCATTTTTTAAACGAAGCAGAAACATCCCAATGAAATTGCTCAAATGCCTTGTTAATGTTAAGTGCTTCTGTTTATCCACTTTGAGTCTTTGAGTAAATGGTACTGTAATTTAATTTAGTCCTGCTACTTAAAACTAATCTGGGTTGTGATATGGGAAAGAGCTAATTTCAGTCTTAAATGATGGGGCATTTGAAAAGGAGCTACTCTAGATCCATGGTAAAATATCTTACAGAACAGGATAAAATAAACTGCATACACAGGCTCAGAAGAGTCACTATTTGTTGCATGCAGCACAGTTCATTTCGGTTCAGTGAATGTATACCAAGCACCTACTATGTGCCTTGCAGTATTCCAAATAATAAAGATTCTAGCAGATACCATGAAGATCAAGATACGGCTTTTCTCTCCTTAAGGGATTTATGTTACAGTCATGTAATCATTTAATTTAATGCGGTACAAAGTCCTGAAAGTAGCACAAGCAACATGCTATGGGGACACGGTGGAAGTTATTATGTCTTTCCAACCAGGAAAAGCGTATGAAGACTTTAAAGAGTAGATGACATCTGAACTAAGCCTTAGAGATTAGAGCAAGCGTACTGGTGAAGAATGCCAGATTGGTATATCAGGTCGTGCATGAAGGCACAGAGCCATGTCAAAGCCTGTGTCTCTAACTCAGGGTATGAGGCAGAGACCCGCCTGGATGGGGATTAGAGATGAGAGAGAGTTGTGGGGGCAGGTTGAACTCTTGGTCTTTTGCCCCTCAGGTCTAGTTCTCTCTCAGTATTTGTTGTTTCACCAAATGACAACATCTACCCAGTCATGTTGACCAGACACTTAAAAGTCATCTTTAATGACTCTGACAAGAAGTCCCTTGCCATTCTTACCATTTCACCCCTGAATATCTCTGGAAGTTCTTTCCATGTCTACTGCTGCCTCCCCTTGCCCAAGCCATCATCTTTTACCTGGATTATGGCAGTAGCCTCCTACATGAACACCCCCACCTTCACGCTTCTGTTCTGTTTTGCACAAACCAGGGAGAATGAGCTTTTCAAAATGTAGTTCTGTTCATGTGACCCCTCCTTGCCTAAAAGCTTCTGTTATTTCCTGCTGTGGGACAAACAATGAACTCTGGCCAGAGGGCCCTCCTTGGTCTTGCCTCTGTGTCCCTCTCTAGCCCCAGCTTATACCACACTCTCTGGCTTCTGGCTTCCTTTATTTCTTCACTTGTGCCCCCCTCCCTCCTACCATAGAGACATGGTATATGCTGTCCACTGCCTGAAAGACCGTTCTTCATCTAGTTCACTTCTGTTTTACTCTTTAGATTTCAGCATTGTCACTTGTTTTAATGTCTACGTTTTCCTGTAAGCTGCCAGCTTTACAAGGGCAGGGCCTATTCTCTATCTTATTTAAAGCAACATCTCTAGAGCCTAGCCGATTCTAGCACAGGGCCTGAAAGAATGGTACTCAACAAAGAGATGGTAAATGATTGGTTATATTTCATTGAAGAAGTTAATCCAAATTGGAATGAAAACTAAGCCTGAATTAGAACTGTTTCCTTAAACTAAATGATCTGTGGATTGCTTTTGTTTTAATGAAAGTTGACATTGACCCTGCTACCAGAGTATGTTTTATCTGTATTTTTGCCTGAAATGGTTGCAACATATGAGTCCTGCATGCAAGCGAATGGCTTGTTTTCAATTTACATTCAATTTAATTTCTTTACCTAGGTCACAGTAGACACACCAACTAGCCCAGTTACCAGTGGACTTCCACTTTTCTTTGTGATAACTGTTACAGCCATCAAACAGGTAAATTTCTTATTTACAATTATGCCTGTGTGTCAGTCCCTTCCGCTTTGAATTTCAAGGTCAAAGGTCCTTTTTCATATTTATATAGAGTGGGCAGCACCTTTGATGGATTTAGTTTATATTTGATTCCTATGGAAAACATGAAAATGACTGTAAGGTGCATCTTTATTTTCTTTTGCCCCTTTTCCCCCCAGTATTTGTTTTGTGGGGTTATAACCCTAAAAGAAAGAAGAAGGTACAGCTCAGTCAGGAAATGAGAGGTGAATTTTTACTGTGCATAAGTCTTTTTTCGGGGTGGTGGATCTTTCTTGAAAACTCCCATTCTCATGAATTTTTGTTATGATTGCCTAAAGCAGAGAACTCAAAAGCATAAATACTTTGTTGTCTTCCCTGAGACTGCCGAAGTGGGTGGTAGGCAGAGGAGACTTTTGTTCTTGTTTTTCATCAAAGGTGACAATTACCATGGTTTCTATGCCGATGTCTTTGAAGTATTTTGAACATTTTATATGATAGTACACTTGAAAAATTCCACATGGAATTGAAAGTGGAAATGGGAAACGAGGTAAAAGGTGAGTTAGCAGTGTTTGTTGTGTACTGGGACTGTCCATAGGACCTGACTAATTGCAAACATACTTTTAGACGCTATTCACCAAAGAGCTTTAGAAGTATCCTAAAGAACTTCGAAAAAGAAGGTCTGCTTAATGGTATTTTGAACAAGGTTACCTTTCCTCTCCGGGGTTATCTGGTCTTCTATCTTGCCTACCAGGAACTGCAAGAATATTTTATCAAGTGTTTGGTTGCTAAATAAAGACTTTTGGAATGTTCTTTCCCTTAGGCTGTTAGGATTATTTTTCTTTAACATCATAGAATTGCTGGCTCCAAGAATAGCCTGTATGGTTTACAAAAGCTCTTACTGATTCATTTTACTCCCTATACTAGTTCATGTTAGGGCTTTTCTTTGCTCACTGACATCACAGAAAGTGCCACAGGAAGTGATAGCCTAGCATTGTCATAAAGAGGGACAGAACAGGAATGAATATAGCACTGGTTAAAAAAAAAAGCGGAAGGCGATCAAGAGATTTTCAAACAGTTATGTTTGAAAAGGTACATTATTATAAGGAAAAAAAGCAAAGTGTTGTAAAAAAAGGAGAAGAGGTCATGCTCAAACAAATGAACATCCTCCTTCCTTAGTTCCTTAGTTCTTTTGGCTTAAATTTACTTCATACAAAAACCCAAACTAAAATGAGCCATTAGACTTTTCCCTGATTACTTTCAACTCTAAAAAATGAATACCAATTTACAGTTTCCTTAACTACCAAGTCAGTGGAGAAGTTTAACTGTTGACCTCCAAAACTTATCATGGATTCTCTGCCAAAGTAATCCTAACTTGCCTTTTCTGTTCTCTATCCCTGGGGAGAAATTATATTTCCTCAGCGATGATCACTCTCAACAATCTGCTACGGAAGAATATTTTTAAGTGATAGAGCTGTAAGAAAATAAAACCCAGAAAAAAATTGTCAAATTAAAAAGTAGAGAAATTAACATTAACTTGAATAAGAGTAGAATTAGAAGAATAAATCATAGCCTTTTACAGTTGAAGAATATTAAGGTTCTTCTGATGCTTGTGTTTTCATTGATACTTATCTGTAGAATAGAGAAATCTTTTAACACAGTAAAAGATTTTTGTTTACCTAAGGGGTATTTTAAAAGCATGTCTTAGTTTTGGCTGTAAAAATGTACAATGTTGTCTCTTTAGCACTCTGCGTTGAGATTAATACTATAAGTATAAATATCTACTGGTGACTCATGGAGGGGGCTATTGAAATTTATTAACAACTTCATTGCATTATGTGAGCTTGACTGTAGTTATTTTTGTTCTAGGGATATGAGGATTGGCTAAGACACAGAGCTGACAACGAAGTCAACAAGAGTACCGTTTACATTATTGAAAATGCAAAGAGAGTGAGAAAAGAGAGTGAAAAAATCAAGGTATTTTTGTAGTTCATTCTTTTTTTTATTGCGTTAAAAACATGGCATTTTAAAATTACAATTTAGTGACATTTAGTACATTCACATTGTAATGCAAACATCAACACGATCTAGTTCCAGAACATTTTCATCACCCCAAAAGGTAACCCCCATAGGCATTAAGTAGTCAGGCCACATTCCTCCCTCTCCCAGGCCCTGGCAACCACTAATCTTCTTTCTGTCTCTATGGATTTACCTATTCTAGATTATTTCATATAAATGGAATCAGATACTATGTGGCCTTTTGTGTCTGCTTTCTCTCACTTAATGTAATGTTTTCAAGATCTCTTCTTATTGTGGCAATATTAGTAATTCTTGCCTTTTATGGTTAAATATTCCATCATATGGCTATACCATCTTTTCCTTATCCATTCATCAGTTGATGGACATTTGGGGGTTTTTCCATGTGTTGGCTAGTATGAACATTGCTAGTATGAACATTCATGGACAGGTTTTTGTTGAACACCTGTTTTCAATTCTTTGGGATACATACCTAGGAGTAGAATTGCTACATGATACGGTAGTTCTTTTTTTTTTAAGATTTTATTTATTTATTCATGAGAGAGACACAGAGAGGGGCAGAGACACAGGCAGAGGGAGAAGCAGGCTCCCTGCAGGGAGCCTGATGCAGGACTTGATCGGGATCACTGACCTGAGCCAAAGGCACACGCTCAACCACTGAGCTACCCAGGTGCCCCCATAATATGGTAGTTCTTTGTTCAACTTTTTCACGAACCACCAAGTTGTTTTCCACAGCAGCTGTGCCATTTTACATTCCACCAGCAATGTAGGAGAGTTCCATGATATTATTTTTACTAGCAGCCAAGTTATTTTTTATCCAAATTAATCATTGTTGATTACTTAAGATACTAGTCAAGAGTTTAGACTTATCCACATCAAATAACCTTTTTTGTTCCCAATAGATTTTTAATTACTAATAGACTACTTTTTAGAACAGTTTTGGGTTCACAGCAAAATTGAGGAAAGTACAGCTTTTTTGTGTATATATATATATATATATATATATACACACACATACTCCCTTTCCCCATGAATGTACACTTCCCTCACTATCAGCAGTGGTATTTTTGTTGAATCCACCTACACTGGCACATCATTGTCACCCAAAGTCTATAGTTTTCTTTTTTTTTTTTTAATTTAAATTCAATTTGCCCACAGAGTATAATACCCAGTGCTCATCCCATCCAAAGTCCATAGTTTTCATTAAGGTTCACTCTTATTTTAAATTAAGTGGCCTTAGACAAATGTCTAATGACAAGTACCCACCATTATTAGTATCATATAGGATTGTCCCGCTGCCCTAAACATCCTTTGTACTTTGCCTCTTCATCCCTTCATCCCTCCAACTCCAGGTCACCACTTTTTACTCTCTCCATAGTTTTGCTTTTTCCATAATATTATACTGTTAGAATCATATACAGTATATAGCCTTTTCAGATTGGCTTCTTTAGGTTAACAGTATGCATTTAAGTTTATGCTATATCCTTTCATGTTTTGATTCATTTCTTGTGAGCACTGAATAATGTTCCATTGTCTAGGTGTACCAGTTTATGTATCCGTTCACCTTCTGAAGAACATCTTAGTTGCTTCCAAATTGTGGCAATTATGAATAAGGATGCTATAAACATTTATGTGCAGGTTTTTGCATGGACATAAGATCTTAATTGTGTAAACATCAAGGAGGGTGCTTATTGGATTGTAGCATAAAAGCATGTTTAGTTTTCTAACAAACTGCCAAGCTATCTCCAAAGAGGCTGGCTGTTTTGCATTTGCATCAGCAGTGAATGAGAGTTCCTGTTTCTCCACATCCTGGCCAACATTTGTTGTTAGTGTTTTGGATTTTGGCAATTGTAATAGGTGCGTGGTGGTATCTCATTTTGTTTTAATTTGCATTTCCCTGATGACAAATGGTATTCAACATCTCTTCATATGTGTCCTTGACATCAGAATATCTTTTTTCATGAGGTTGTCTATCCAGGTCTTTACCCATTATATAATCGAGAGTGCTCATTTTCTTGTTTTAAAGGTTTTTTTTTTTTAACATTTCAGATAACAGTCTTATCAGATATGTCTTCTACAAATATTTTATCCCAGTCTTAAAATACGATTTGGTTTTTTAAATTTCATTTTGCTATTGTGATCAAAAAGCATATTATTAAGTGGACCATCTTAACCATTGTTTTTAAAGTATAATCTCCATTTCATTTAGTTTTTTTTTTTTTTCCAGAGAACAGTTTTTCTTTAGTCCTTAGGGACCTAGCTCCTTATAGGGCCTTTGATGGAGGTGGTGGGGTAGCACCCACGGGTCTACATCGGGGTGAGGGTTGTGGTGTTGGGTCCTTCTGTGCTTCAGGAGAGCAATGCCCAATGTCCTTGCTGCCAGTGGTGCAGCCCGTGCAGTAATGTAGCCCACAGATAGCTTGGGATGCACACAGGCCTGGAAGACCTTCGCTTCAGAAATGCCTCTGATGGGGGCAGTCTCTAGGTCCGAATAATGAACTTCTTAATGGCCTTGTCCTTGGGCAGGTAGCTGCACAGTTGGTGCCATGAATAGACTGCACATGGCCACAGCCCTTTGTTATTCCTTCTTGGCCACCTTGAAAGTGGGGCCCCAAGAGAGCCCATCTTAACCATTTTTTAAAAAAGATTTTCTTTATTTTTTGTAAAGCTTTATTTATTTTTTGGGGGGAGTGGGTTGGGGAGGAGCGGAAGGAAAGAAACTTCAAGGAGACTCCCTACTAAGGACAGAGTCCAACAGTGGGGCTTGATCTCAGGACCCAATGAGATCATAACCTGAGCTCAAACCAAGAGTCAGACTGAGCCATCCAGGTACCCCTAAGATTTTATTATTAAAATCTCTACACCCAGCGTGGGGCTCGAACTCAAAACCCCCCACATCAGGGCGACCTGGGTGGCTCAGCAGTTTAGCGCCGCCTTCAGCCCAGGGCCTGATCCTGGAGGCCCGGGATCGAGTCCCACGTTGGGCTCCCTGCATGGGGCCTGCTTCTCCCTCTGCCTGTGTCTCTCTCTCTCTATGTCTCTCATGAATAAACAAAATCTTTAAACTACAACAACAACAACAAAACCCACATCAAGAGTCACGTGCTCCACTGACTAAGCCAACCAGGCCATTTTTAAGTGTACAATTCAGTAGTGTTAACTATATATTCACGTTGTTGTACAACAGATCTTTAGTATCTTTACATCTCGTAATACTAGAACTTCATACCCATTAAACATGAACTGCACCTGCCTTCAGCCCTTGGTAAACAAACACAGTTCTACTTTCTGTTTCTATGACTGACTGCTTTCGAGAAATACTTCCTATGAATGGGACCATACAGTATTATCCTTTTGTGACTGGCTTATTTCACTTAGCATAATGTTTTCAAGGTTCATCCATGTTGTAGCATATGACAGGAATTCTCCTCTTTTAAGACTATGTAATATATCCCATTTTATGTATATACTACATTTTCTTTATCATCTCATCTGTTGATGGACATTCGGGTCGCTTCCACCTCTTAGTATTGTAAATAATGCTGTGACAAACACAGGTGTACAAATAACTCTTTGAGATCTTGCTTTGAATTATGTTAAATAAATACCTTGAAATAAAATTTCTTAATCATATGGTAATTCTATTTTTAATTTTTTGAGGAACCTGCATACTGTTTTCCATAATGGGTGTATCATTTTACCTTTGCACTTAAAGCACTTAGAGTGTACGAGGATTTCAACTTCTCATCCTCTTCAGCACTTTTTAGTTTCTATTCTTTTGATGGTGGCTATCTTAATGGCTGTGAAATACCTCATTGTGGTTTTGACTTGCATTTCCCAAATGATTAGAAGAAGCGTGGAACATCTTTTCCTGTGCTTTTTTGGCCATTTGTATCTTATTTGGAGAAATGTCTATTGAGATCCTTTGCCCACTTTTTAACTGAAGTATTTGTTGTTGAGTTGTAGAAGTTCCTTATATATTCTGGATATTAACTCTTTATCAGATATGATTTCTGATCCTATTTTCTCCCATTCCATAGGTTACCTTTTAATTCTGTTGATTGTTTCCTTTGGCAGAGTTTCTAAGTTTGATATATTCCCATTTCTTCTTCTTCGTCGTCGTCGTCTTCTTCTTCTTCTTCTTCTTTCTTCTTTCTTCTTTCTTCTTCTCCTTCTCCTCCTTCTCCTTCTTCTCCTCCTCCTCCTTCTCCTTCTCCTTCTCCTCCTCCTCCTCCTCCTTTTTTTTTTTTTTTTTTGTAGGCTCCACACCCAGCATGGAGCCTAACACATGGTCTAAACTCACGACTCTGAAATCAATACCTGAGCTAACACCAAGAGTTGGACATTTAACCAACTGAGCTACCCAAGCACACTGATATATTCCCATTTCTAATGTTGATTTTTTTCCTGGTACTTTTGGTCTATATCGAAGAAATCATTACTAAATCCAATATCCTGAAGCTTTTCCTTTATGTTAGTCTAGGAGCCTAAAAAGTTTAGACCTTACATTTAGGTCTTTTTTCCTACAATTTTCTTTATTTATTTGAAAGAGAGAACAAGCATGAGTGGGGGAGGAGCAGAGGGAGAAGTCGACTGAGCAGGGAGCCCACATGGGGCTTGATCCAAGGACCCCCGAGATCATGACCTGAGCCACCCAGATGCCTGTTACATTTAGGTCTTTAATTCATTTTGAGTAATTTTTGTATGTGGTGTAAGGTAAGAACCGAACCTCATTGTTTGCATGTGAGTGTCCGGCTTTCCCAACACTATTTGTTGAAGAGACAGTCCTTTCCTGATTGCATAGTCTTGGTACCCTTGTTAAAATAATTTTGCCATATGTATGTGCAAGAGTTTATTTATAGGCTCCCCATTGATCTATAGATTTGTCTTTATGCCAGTACCATCCTGTCTTAATTACTGTTGCTTTGTAATACTTTTGCAATCTGAAAGTATGAAGACTCCTTAAGTTTATTTTTGCTTTTCAAGATTGTTTTGGCTATTTGGGGTTCCTTGAGATTCCATACGAATTTTAGGATTTTTTCTATGTCTGCAAATATGTCATTGGCGTGTTGATAGGAATTCCATTGAGTCTGCAGATCGCTTGAATGGTATAGGCACTTAAACAGTCTTAAGTCTTCGATTCATGAACGTGAAATGGCTTTCCATTTATTTTTATTATCTTTGATTTCTTGTAGCAATGCTTTGTAGCTTTCTGTGTGCAAGTCTTTAACTTCTTTGGTTGTTTATGCCTAAGTATTTTATCTTTTTTGATGCTTTTGTAAATAGAGATTACTTTTTATTTTTATTTTTTTTTATTTTTTATTTTATTTATGATAGGCACGCAGTGAGAGAGAGAGAGAGGCAGAGACACAGGCAGAGGGAGAAGCAGGCTCCACGCACCGGGAGCCCGATGTGGGATTCGATCCCGGGTCTCCAGGATCGCGCCCTGGGCCAAAAGGCAGGCGCTAAACCTCTGCGCCACCCAGGGATCCCTAGAGATTACTTTTTAAATTTTCTTTTGGGATGGTCGTTGTTGGTGTATGAAAATGTAACTGATTTTGAGTGTTGATTTTATATCCTGCAACTTTGCTGAATTCATTTATTAATTCTAACAGGTTTTTGTGTGTAAGACCTAGGGGTTTGGTTTTTTTAAAAGATTAATTTATTTATTCATGAGAGACACACAGAAAGAGGCAGAGGCAGAGGCAGAGGGAGAAGCAGGCTCCTCGCAGGGAGCCTGATGGGAGACCCTGGGATCATGCCCTGAGCTAAAGGCAGACACTCAACTGCTGAGCTACTCAGGAGTCCCGAATCTAGGTTTTTTTTTTTTTTAATGTATAATAATATGTCATCTGCAAATCAGAATAATTTTACTGCTTTTCCAATTCGTATGCGTTTTTTTTTTTTTTTTTTTTTTTTTTTTGTCTAATTGCTCTGGCTAGAACTTCCAGTATAATGTTGAATAGTCATGCTGGGAGTGGATATCCTTGCTTTGTTCCTGATACTAGAAGAAAAGCTTTCACTCTTTCCTCACTGAGTATGTTACCTGTGGCTTTTCACATATGGCTTTTTTTCTTTTGAGGTCATGTTTTTCTCTTTCTAGTTCATTGAGTGTTTTTATCATGAAAGGGTGTTGAATTTATGCCAAATGCTTTGCTTTTTTTGCATTGACTAAGGTGATCATATAGCTTTTGTGTGTTGTTATGTGTTGCATTACATTGATTTTTGTATGTATCTTTTCATTCCCATGGGTAAATCCCATATGGTCACAGTGTATGATCATTTTAATGTGCTGTTGGATTTGGTTGGGTAGTGTTTGTTCAGGAGTTTTCATCAATATTCATTGAAGATATTGGTCTGTAGTCTTTTATACTGTCTTTTCTTGGTAAAATGGTGTCAGTAATTCTGGCCTTACAGAACTAGTTTGTGTTCCCTCCTCTTCAATTCTTCAAAAAAGTTTGAGAAGAATTGGTGTTACTACTTCTTTAAATATTTGGCATAATTCTCCTATGAGGTCATCTAGCCCTAGAGGTTCTTTTGCTAGGGGGGGGGGGGTTTGATTCCTGCTTCAGTCTCACTAGTTTTGGGTCTGTTCAGATTTTTTATATCTTTGTGATTTAGTTTTGGCAGGTTGTATGTTTCTAAGTACTTACCCATTTAGTCTAGGTTATCCTATTTGTTGGCATTTATTTGTAGTAGTCTGTTAAAATCCTTTTTATTTCTGTGGCATCAGATGTTAATGTCTTTTTTAGCTGTTTGAGTCTTTTTTCATAGTCTATCTAAGGATGTGTTGATCTTATTGATCTTCCAAGATACTATTTTTAAAGGAATATTTCTATATGAATACATATTAAAATATGAAAGGTAATAGAAATCAAATTGTCCAGAACAAGGGAAGAAGATAGGTTGGAACAGAAAGAGAAGACGGTAGGTGAAGATACCATTCCTGAGTGGTTTCAGGGTTGTGATATGAAGTCATTAAAAAATGATACTGTCCTCCTAATACTTTATCAAGTATTATCAGCGCCGAATTATTTATTAAACACTAGTAATTGGATATAAGTTCTCCATAACCACAGTGATAGGTAATTGTCTTGCATCTTCTTATAGTAATGAGAAAAAGGCTACAGGGTGGGAGAGTTACCTGAGATTGACATAGAATGTCTATCACCCTTCTTGCTTTTCTGCATTTCCTGCATTCCATAGGGGAAGACCCTCAACTAGAGTGGTTAGGATCTGAAGTTGCCAAACCGGTCTTAGAAATTACTCATAAGAACCAAATGTAGCCTAAAGAACCAAATGCAGCCTAAACGATTCATTACATTAAATCTGTTGTTCCCAGGGCACTAAGTAAAATTGCGACGCAAGTAAATGTTCCCACATCTTTCCCTTTCTCTCGTTTCCTCTTTCTGATTTTGCTGTTACCCCCTATCCCTTCAGGAAGATAAGACCACCGCCCCCCCCCCCCCCATCTTCTATCTTTGTTCATTAGGCTTCTTTGCCTTGAGGCTGATCTCAGCCAGGTATAATCTTAATTAAATCAGTTGATGCTATTGTGTGAAATGCTGTTTGATTCGGCCCTTTCTGGAATATTTGTGTGTGGCAGGAAATGTCTATAAACCAAAAGTATCCAAATGTTTGATTTTGCTTGACTGGGGAAGTGGGCAGACTATTGTTGAGTAAGAGAGTAACTTGGTGTGTATCCTCTGCAGTGGAAATTTTTTGAAGAGATTCAAAGCCAGGGAGTGACTTGCAGAAGAGGCTAAGAGCCTATATTAGGATGACAGTAGTAGATAACAATAATAAAAGTAGTTAACATTTATATATAATATTAATATGTCAGGCGTTCCCTTTCACATTCTATTAACCGATTTATTTATTTATTTATTTTTAAAAATATTTTATTTATTTATTTATTTATTCATGAGAGACACAGAGAGAAGGCAGAGACATAGGGAGAGGGAGAAGCAGGCTCCTCACAGGGAGCCTGATATGGAACTTGATCTTGGAACTTTGGGATCACACCCTGAGCCAAAGGCAGAGGCTCAACTGCTGAGCCACCAGGAGTCCCTCTATTAACTGATTTAATCCTTACTTTATAAGAGTCTTATGAAGTATGTACTCTCATTATTCCTTCTTTACAAATGATAAAACTGAGGCACAGGGAGATAAAGAAAGTTGTCCATGACCAGGAAGTGGAAAACCTAGGTTTGAAACAAGTTTTGGGGGGCATTCCGGGTGGCTCAGTGGTTTAGCGCCGCCTTCAGCCCAGGGTGTGATCCTGGAGTCCCTATGTGGAGCCTGCTTCCCTCTGCCTGTGTGTCTCTGCCCCTCTCTCTTTCTCTCTCATGAATAAATAAAATCTTAAAAAAAAAAAAACAAGTTTGGGTGTAGAGTTCGTGCTCACAACCTGTCTCATGATTGAGATACATGGATATATGCAGGATATTTTTTGGAGGTAGAATCATCAGGACTTAGTGATGTATTGGATGCAGGGAGGGAGAAAAAGAGCAAAAGAGAATAAAGATAGTCTTGGTTTTCACCTGAGCAACTGGGTGAATTACATAGAACTATGAAACAAAATGCTGGCTATTAAGATGGAGAAGACTGGGAGAAGAATAGGTTTAGTGACAGATGTAGGAGTAAAAGGAATATAAAAAAATTCCATTTTAGCCATGTTAATTTTGAGATATCTGTTAGACATCCAGATGGAATTGTCAGGTCTGGAACTTAGAGATGTTTGAGTGAGCAGTCGAAATTTGGATTTTGTCAACACATAGATGGCCCATGAAGCCTATGGGACTGGATTGAATCCTAGCATATAGAGAAGAAAGCCTACAAACAGGACTTGAGGAATTCCAAGGTAAATGCACAGTTCTTTGTAAGGAAGAGAGTATGGGTTTGGTATTGGAAATATTGGAAGAGTTTCTTCAGGTTTTCTGATTGTTTCCTTTTTTTTTTTTTTGATTGTTTCCTTTTTTATATCCAGTCTGCTGATAAACGCATTGAAGGACATCTTTATTTCTGATATTATGTTTTTCTTTTCTAACTTTTTCTTGTGCCTCTTTGGTAGTTTCCATCTCTGCCCAAATTCCTCATCTACACATGTATGTTGTCTGCCTTTTGCACTAAATACTTTAATATCTTAACCATAGCTATTTTTATCTTTACATGCCTGTTTCATAATCCACAATCTCAACATTTCTGGGACTTATCCTGCTGACTCCTTTATATCTTGATGTTAGGTCATTTTTGTCTTGTGTTTTACGTGTATTGTATTTTTTTAAATTGAATTTTGGTCATTGTATGTAAATGCTAGAGACCAAAGTAAATAGTATTGATGATCTGAAATGGGCACACCTCTTTTATCAGCCCATTAATGTGAACGTGAAGTCAGTCTATTCGAGAGATGAGCTGGCTTTGTTTTTTTGTTGTAGCCATTGCTACTTTTGATACCCAGCTGGAAATTCCAATTCCAGGAGTGCTCAATTGCCATTGTCTCGGGCTTTGTGTAGGGCCTGGTTTGCCAGAGGGCCTTTCTCAGTATTCCCATTCCACTGTCTGCTTCCAGCAAGTCCTGTGTCCCTGAGCCTGTGGATGGGTCTCTCTGCCTTTTCTCTTCCACTATAACAATAGTAGATTGCTGTTTCTTACTGTTACTCATTGCCGGGCTCCTGGTAGGAACAGAGTGATTTCTTGGTTCTGCTGCTCCAGTGTCCGTATTAAGCAGGGCTTACGCACCTTTGCCTCAGGAGTGAGTACTTTGTCTCGATACTCCCGCCCCACCTCCATTGGCAGTTGAACTTTGCCTTTATTAGTGGTAGGGCCCCCATGTCCCTGGATTCTCTGTCCCATGCCCAGCAGCGGATGGTGTTTGTACGTCTCTTTAGCAGTGCTGAGGTTTTCCTAAGACAGGACCAGGGAGGGTTTCTTGCCTTTCTCCTAGACATAGACAGCTTTTGCCTCAAATGAGAGAAGGGTCCATGCATAATTCCGGCATATTCTGCCTCTCTGTATGGTCACAACCTACATTCCTGACCCTGTGAGGGAAGGCTTTTGCAGGTCTCCTGCCCTTGTGTTTTCTCTTGAGCACCCAGTGGATGCCTGTAAGGAAGAAATGATGAGTGGTTATTATCTCTTCTCTCAGGTTTGCAGATCCAAAACTATCACATTAGCTCCTACCAAACCTTTAAGAATTGGTTCACAATCACATTGTTTTCTTCTCCTGCCCTTTGCTGGCAGTCATCTCTTGCTCCTGTGCTTTGTGAACTGTCAGCCATCTCATTTCTCCTCCTCTCTCCTCAGAAGGACTTTTCAGCCTTTGAAATTCAGTTCACTTGGTTGCCTCGCAACCTCAGCTCTCTAATGAACTAAAAGAAAAAAAAATCATAATTTTTGTAGATTATCGGGCTTTTTCTAATACTCATCATGAAGCGTGATGATGTTCTCTTACTACTTTTAACATGCTAAATTGAAACAGAGCCTAAGTTGAAGGTCTAAGTGGACCCTGTTGTCCCCTTCCTTTAAAAGCCCCGTCTACTTCCCCCTTGCCTTCAGGGGAAGGCTTTAACCCCCTGAGCCTAGCCTGCCAGCTCTCTGAGACCCGCCCTCTGTCCATCTCACCAGCCTTACCTTGCACTGCAGGTACAGGGACCTTTATAGTTCACATCTGAGCAAATCAGAAATGTCGTAGAATAAATGGTCTATTTGTGGTTTTTGTTTATTGGTGCCTAAGAATCATCTTCCAGCCTTTAATGAGTGTTTCCTCTGTCTAAGATGATTTAGGATTTTGTTATTTCTCTTCTGTGTATTTAATCATAGATTGTAGTTTTGTGTAAGCAACATAAGTGTTTATGTAAGTGAGGAAGGAAAGATCCAACAAGATATTATTTACAAATTACTTCAGTTATTGATGCTGTTGCTCTTGGCTGCTGATTAAGATTGGCAAGAAAATCAAATTGTTCCCTAATAGGTCTTGAAATCCTCATTTTTATCTGCCAAATCCTATAGCAAATAGGAGACAGGTGTGTCATTTATTCAGCATTTCACAACCAAGTGTGTCCAGGTTGGTGTGCTGCTAGGTATTGACTCTCCCAAAGTGGGTTGTCCTCTGCCACGAGCAGCTCCCTCCCTTTATCGGAGATGCTGTACAAAACTGATACTTGTCATTTTCTATATGTGCCACAGTATAGAAAAGTTTGGGAAGCACTGAACTCTGGATGATTTCTTATATCCTTCCCCTGAACTATTATGACTATTCATAGGTTCAGACTAATGTAGTTGCAGTATATTTGTAATAATTATCAAATGATGAATATGTGCCAGGTACTTTGCTAACCACTTTATTACCTGTGTCCTCATTTCATGCTCAAACCAATCCTGTGAGGGAGTTGGAATCATCTGAGATGCTTACCCAAGCTCATACAGTGAAGTGGCAGAGCTGGAACATAAAGTCAGATTAAAAAGTCCTACTTTCTGGGGCACCTGGGTGGTTCTGTTAGTTAAGGGTCTGACCCTTGATGTTGGCTCAAGTCATGATCTTAGGGTCATGAGATCAAGCCCAGCCCAGAGTTGGGCTTCCACTGAGCATGGAGTCTGCTTGTCTTTCTCCCTCTCCTCTTCCCCGCCCCCCTCCACTTGTGCTCTCTCCCTCTCTGTCTCTCTCTCTCCAATAAATAAATAAAATCTTTTTAAAAAGTCCTGCCTCTTAATCTTTATGATTTATTCCCTACATTATTAAATTATCTGCACCAGAAATGGTTCATGATTTCTTCTCATGATTTTCCTATACTCGAGCTTTGGGTATTTTCTGATAGGAAATAGTTTCTCATGACTATATTAATGGGTTCTTCTGATAGCAGATTATTGGAAAGTGACCTATTTAAAAATTGTTTTTTTTTTTTGTCAAATGTTATGGGAAAAATAGATGCCTCTCCAGTTACCTAACCTTTTCCGGGCACTGAAGAGGGAACTGGCACCCAGCAATAATAGCTGTTAGCACATGGAAGGCAAAGCATATTGAAATATGTGTGATGCAGAGCAGGACAGTGGCTGCCCAGTGTTAAGGAAGTGCTCAGGTTGAGACATGCAGACTTTCTTGATTCGTTCATGAAGTGATAATGGTCATTATCTTATTGAACACAGTAGCATGAAAACCTCAGAGAGCAAACAAGTCCCTGGGTACTGAAGTCAGTTATTTGAAATTAAAGTTCAATAGTAAGGTAATCTGATTGCATCAATAAGTCCTTGTGACCTTAAGGAGGATTCTGAATGCTGAATAATACTCTTTCATCATCTTTCACGTGGCATAGGACGCTGAGAACCTAATAGCAGGAGAGGTCTTTTGCTACTCTTTTGGCTTTAGTATGAGATGTAATGAATGCTTTGTTTGGAATTAAAATATTTATGTTTTTCTCTCTATACTAGGTTGGTGATGTAGTAGAAGTACAGGCAGACGAAACCTTCCCCTGTGATCTTATTCTTCTATCATCCTGCACTAGTGATGGAACCTGTTATGTTACTACAGCCAGTCTTGATGGGGAATCCAATTGCAAGGTAATGGAAAGTAAACCTTGCCTAAACATTTTGAGCTCAGGATAGTTAATCATACAGTACTGCTTCCCACTGCCCCCAGTCTTTTTTTTTTTTTTTCCTATTTGTGCAAGTTTTGTATTTGAAGGCAGCTTTTATGTAATTGTGTTTGAACTTCCGATCCAAGCAATTACTCAACTCTAGGGAAGAGGTTGGTGTTCGGTGAGGAAAATCCATGCCCCAGATAAAAGCCACTACATTTTTTGTAGCACTGCTTCATTTATTATTGACATACCCCATTTGATGTTTTATTTTGGCTTTTTAAAATGAATGTCATTAGAGGCTTAAACTATGGAACTATAAAAATAACTTACATGTACTCTGTTGATCTATTTTTATTTTGAAAGTGATGAATATTTTCTTTAAAAATGTCTATTCATGGCATATAGAAACTCTACCTTGGAGTAGTTTGATTGCTTTTTTTAAAAAAAAAAAACCTTAGGGTTTTATTTGGCAAATGTTTGTTTCATTGCAACTGGGAAGAATTATAAATGAGCTAAAGTGAGTTTGCTCATATTGGAGGATAACTTACTTCCGTGGTACTTTCTAGCAGTTAGTTCTTGGCCCTTGTCCAGAGCTCCACAGGGCATGGAGATGCATCCTCTATATGCAGTCTTTAAGGAAGGGCACTAATGTGCTCACCTCTATGTGTATCCTTGAGGGCTTTTCTCTGCTTGTTAATTCCATCTGGAGTCGAGAACCAGGAATCAGTATGTGAAACAGGAACTGAAATGCCTGTTGGATGACTAATTCTGTACTTCAAGGGCATGGTGATGAACTAGTGCACTTAAACTGTTCAAAAACAAAGTTAAATTTGAGGAAATGTCAAGATAAAAATCAAGAAATCTACCTAAAGATTCCCTAATAAGGAAGAAAAGTTGTTTAAAGGAAGAAAGCCTTTAAGTGATTTCTTTTTTCAGTTAAGTTGATCTGATCAAATCCACTAAAAGTACATAGGTCTTCAGAATCAGGGGATAGTTTTAAATATAGCTCAGGCAGTTCCGTAATATTCCCAAAAGAGCATGCAACATCTTTCCCTTCTGCGTAAGTGGTACAGTCTTGGAGTCTGTGTTAGCCCTCTTTTGATAATTTATAAATGGGTTTATTGGAACCTGCCTTGAGTTCCGAGTAAATCAAGTGCATGGTATACTCTAGTATTCTTTCTGACTAAAGCAAGACACATCCTATCACTGTTCTTGATATGAAATATAACGTCTTTGAGGATTTTTTTAGATCATTTTTTGATCATTTTTAAGATCACTAATTATGCTATTTGTGTAATGAAACTAATGAATTTTTTCTTCCTATTGGCAAAATGTTAGGCTTCTTATGACACAGAGGGTTACTAATGCTCAATTCATATGTTTACATTGATATCACCATAGTCTATGGTGAACAAAATAATAGGTCTCAGTTCTATAAATAGAAGAAAAAGTAAATGGATTAAATTTTTCATTGGGTTTTCAGTTAAGGATATGCATGCTACAAATGGAATTCTCTCTGCTGTCACTATCAGGAAAAGCTTTTAGTTTTTTCATTATCTTTGAATCCCTTTGCAGCAGGGTTATCTTTCTAATTATTTGTAATATATTTGAGGAATAATAATACCGTAAAATTTAGTTAGTGGGAAATGTGCATCAATATTTGTATTATGCTGCCAGAGCCTCTTACCAAAACATACTGTGTTCCTGGAATAAGGTGGGTGTACAATTATGAAAAGAATCACTTTTTCTTGTTTTTGCTTTTTCTTCTGCTTTCATCTAGACACATTATGCAGTACGTGATACCATTGCACTACATACAGCCGAATCCATTGATACCCTCCGAGCAGCAATTGAATGTGAGCAGCCTCAACCTGACCTCTACAAGTAAGAATCACCTGGTTTCATTTTACAGCTGTCTAATAGTCTGTTGACTCTGCTTCTCCTTGCCACCAGTATTGCAAAGAAACACCCACCACTTAGCAGCCCTCCTTCATTCGTGTTTTTATGAGCTGTTCTTCCCTTCTGGCGGGGAAATGAATCAAATCAGCCTTGTTCACTACCAGCCTAAGATAAATCATTGTAGGTCCAGACACCTTACTTATGATTTTTCTTTTATTTTTGTTATTTGTAAACATAACCATCTATCAAATTTTAAGGTTGTTATCCCATAAGGCTGATCTATCAGATTCATGCATTAATCAGAGTTCATTAAGACAAAAATAAACCACTGTATCATCCCACATGAGGATGAGGATATGAGAGAGAGGAAGGGGATATGGGGGCCATGCACTATCCTTTTTTATGATGATCATGATGAACTGAGTATTGCAAATAGGCTGGTTTTTTGTCTACAGTAAACAGTTAAGTGAGGGAGCCATGAAATTATGTAATTTCCTCTATTTTACTATACTTAGGCTTTCTGGAGTAGATTTGCTGATTAACAGTCATTGTGGGTTGTCAAAAATTTGGCATTTGATTTTTAAGACTGGTTAGTTTGGTTGATTAGAGCATGCTGTTAATGAGGGTAGAGTAACAAGTTTTATCCCCGCGTGGGCCAATTAATCTCATTCTATGCCCTGTTACAGATGGCATCAATTACCCATGCCAGGCATCTTGTTAATGAATACTGTTGGTCATAACGGGAGACCAAATGGTTGGATGTGGCTTAACACCAACGCACAGTAGTGGAAAAACAAAGTGTTTGTTCCTACTATGAGAACAATGCCTTCCCTGCTTCCCATCATTCCTCTTTTCTTCCTTCTGTATCCACCTTGATAGTAGGAAGTGGGACCATAAAACAAAATAGCTGTTCCCTGCCTTCAAGGAGCTCAGAGTTTGCAAGGCAGTTAAAATATTTATTAGAGCTAGGCTAATAGAATAAAAGGCCCATGGAATCACAGAAAAAGGAGTGACTAATTCTGCCCATGTTAGAGCCTAATATACATTTTTGCATGTTTATATGGCAACTCCTACATTTTTCAAAGGGGAGTTTTAGGGCAAGGAAGGTTATTCCTGATTTCTCTGGACTAGATTGAGTGCCCTTGCTTCGTGTCTTCAGAATACCTGTACTTCTACCACCCTCATGGTGACACTGTACTTGCCTGTTAACCTGTTTGCCTTTAGTGGAAGGAATATATCTTTCTGGCTTACTAATGTGTCTCCAGCACCTACCACAGTACTGGCACAATGGAGATTATGTGGTGATTAAATGAGCAGATCATCATACTTAATGTATCTAATAATAATGGTTCAGCTTTTCTGAAAAACAATGATAATGCAAATTATAAAATACTCACAACTCTCTTGTTAAGGAAAGTTAGGCCTTTTTGCCGCATTTTTGAGAAACACAGATTATCATGTGCCCAGCCATATTAAGTGATCAGATCAAGCTCAGTATTGAGACCAGCTGAAAGACACAGGCTGGAAATTTCCAAAATGGCAATCAAATGTTTGCTTTCTAAGACTAATGCGGTGGTTCTCAAAGGGTGATTTTGGGTCAACAGCAGCATCCACTGGGAACTTGTTGGAAATGCAAATTCTCACTTGAACCATAAGCTTGGGGATGGGGCTCAGAAACCCCCAGTTTATTTTTTTTTTATTTTTTATTTTTTTTATTTTTTTTTTAACCCCCAGTTTAATAAGCACTCCAGCAAGTCTGATGCATATACAAGTGAAAGAACCACTGAACCTAAGGGTTTTGAAAGTAGTGTTTTAGCACCAGAAACCTTTCTTCATATGAATCTAAAATAGAGGTTAATTATTTATATAACATATACATGAACAGGGATGTTGTGTGCATGCACAATGCCCACTAGAGTTTAAAAATCGATTGAAAATTTTTATTTCTTATAATCCATAATATTATTTTAAAAATCATATGAAAATGTCATGCCTCTTCAGCATAACTCTCCTCCCCCCTTCAGAAACATAATGGCTTTTTGTAGTTCATTCGGTCTTAAATCTTTGATATGATTTGTATTTTGATTCATTCCCATTTTTGTGGCATATAGATTTTACCTTGATAAGGAAGACACATTTGCCATTATGTTCTGTTTTGCAGGTTTGTTGGGCGAATCAGTATCTATAGTAATAGTCTGGAGGCCGATGCCAGGTTAGTTTGTTGTTCCTTCAATCTGCCCTTTCCTGGAGGAGGCGGGTATATGTCCCTTTAAAGCCCATTAAATACCCCAGTACTGTTCTATATAGAAAGGGATGTAAAGGTTAATAAACCTGGATTAACTATCAGATAACTAGCCGGTATCCCAGTAGTGAGTCTTAAGTAACTAACCTTGGGATTGATAGGGCCTCTGAGTGTGGATGGAAGTGATGCTGAGGGTTTCCAGAATCACAGCGCTCCAGGCACTTGGGCTCATGCTCCCAGATCTGTTCTGGGCTCTGTGCTCTTTGGTCCTGGTTGTACAGTGACAGACTCTACTGGAAGCATACCTGGAGAACGGTGGCTAATGGAGAGTAATTGAGGGCTAAGGTGGTAGAGTAAAAGCTGAGAGAATTACCTAGACTGAAGTAAAATGAAAAGCTAATCATTTATAATAAAGCAATTTATATAAAAAGGGATGTTTTCTTCCCTCTTCTATCATCCAGTTAATTACCTCGATTTTCCCACTTGCCCTTTATAGCCATGCTCAAAAGGAATTTAAATGCCAGATGCCCAATGACTGCCCAAAAGATGGGTTTACTCTCTCTAAATATGTCAGTGTGGCTTTCCCACCTTGACGGTTGCTTTCCCAGTCTTTTATTTGTCACCTTTTCTTCCTGTTTCTCACTCTCTGGGACTCAGAATCCTTTTCTCTCTGTGTGCACCTCGTTACCTCTGTGTGTTGCTGGCTGCTCCCGTGCTCTGCTTTCCATCTGTGCTGTACCCTCAAGTCGATTCAGAGGGAAAGCTCTTTCAGCTCATCCTGTGGAGGAAGCATAGGATAGAAGTGGAAAGATACATTCTGAACCCCTGGGAGATAGATGTGTTAGGGCAAAATAGGTCCCCAGAGTTGATGATGCTGTATTTATTGGGCTGTTTGGATAAGCTGTGTTCATTTTTTTATTTAGGTCTTTGGGACCTGAAAATCTCTTGTTGAAAGGAGCTACACTAAAAAATACAAAGAAGATATATGGTGAACCATTTTTAAGATTTATTTATCAGAAATATGCTTTGTAAAGCCTGTGCATAAATAGTGCATGTTAAAAATTGGACATTGCAGATAACTGCCACTCAGTCTAAGCCTATTTTTAGGTGGTAGGCATTTATAAGATGGTAAACAAGCTTACTTTAAGTATGACAAATATAGTATGTAGAATTAAAATGATCTTATAAATGATAAGTCTAGTCACCTGGTGACTAGACTAAGGTTTAGAATACCTACTTCTATAGATGGAAAAAATGAATAGATCCAACTTGCTGGGGAGGTGGTTGGCAGTCAGACTTGTAACCTAGTTTTCATTGTATTCTTTTATTCCTTAGGAGTTGCTGTTTACACTGGGATGGAAACCAAAATGGCTCTGAACTACCAAGGGAAATCTCAGAAACGTTCTGCTGTTGAAAAGTTAGCATGCACCACAATTTTTTTAGTAGGGATTGAACTGTGAAATAGTTACTTTTTAGTAATTCCGAATAACAGCCAGCACAAAAAACAACATCAATTATAATAGCAGCTACCACACTGAGCACTTTTTATGTTCCAGAATTGTGCTCAGTGATTTGTATGTCTGGTTTGGTTTAATCCTCTGAGCAGCTCCGCAGAGTAATTCGTATTAGCCTGTCTGCTTCACAGATGAAGAAATGGTCTCCGAGATAAGTGACTTACCTAAGCTTGTGTCGCTATTCAGGGCAAAGTTTAGTTGAAATATAAATTTATTCCCTTTTGCTGCTGGATAATGGTTTGGGTTCCTCTGGTGGCTGTGTGTAAGGAAGTTCAACAGCATAGATAATAGTCTCCTGCTAGATCTAGCCAATTGCTATGGCATGGACCTCACTGTGTTGTTACCATGGATATCCATGTGTCAGTGACAGCCTTTCAGATTCAAAGAATCCATACTAGATTTGAGGATTTCACATTTGCTCCCCCACCCTCTACTGCAAACCCTTAGGATTTCGGGAAATGGAAACAACCTACTCTTTCTGTAAGGGTTGAGGTGTAGGTACTGTGTATGCATGTGTGTTTCCAGTCGCGTTTTGGGAGCCTTATTATTTTAAAAGAAAGTGTGTGAAGCTAGTCAGCCCCTGCACTTTGGGGAGCATTGGTGACCAACAAACAAGTCAGGGCTAGCTTTTCTATTTCACCACCTGAGAATAATGCTTCTGCAGTGATAACTGAGGTTCATACATACAGGCTTGTGCTGTGGTTACACATTGTACACAGGAGAAGCTTGAGGAAACTGAACAGTTTAATTTATACGTGGTTGATATTTTAAATAATTGTATAGCTTTTAAATCCACAATATCCTATTTTTCAGATCCATTAATGCCTTCCTGATCGTGTATTTATTTATCTTACTGACCAAAGCTGCAGTATGCACTACTCTAAAGTATGTTTGGCAAAGTACTCCCTATAATGATGAACCGTGGTATAATCAAAAGACTCAAAAAGAGCGGGAAACTTTGAAGGTAATCCGTTTTATGCCGAAACTTTTAACTCTTGTTAAAAATTTTAACTAGCATTTTGTGACCAAGGCCACCCTTAATTGAAATGTTGCTCTGATAATGATACCTTTTGCTAACTTCCTGGTTTTCTCTTGGTTGTATGGTAGCCCTAAGCTATTAGATACATAAGAAGTTTTATAGTATTTTTTTTCTTTTACTTTAGGCACCTGTGCTTATTTTTAGCTCTTTAGTTAAGAGTTTTAAACAACTGAGCAAGAATCACTGACACATGACTGTATATGAGCTTGTGATACATCATGATAGGAACATAAAAAATATGTTCAGGTGCCTACATAGAAACTTTGATCCTACATTCATATTGGGAGAGGGCAGAGAATTTAAGGAAGTGAAAACGTGTTAAGTCAGAAGGTACTTTACTGAAGAATAATGATAAAATTGAGGGTATTTTTAAATGTTCTTTTCATGTACTGTGATAAGAATTTTGGCCAACGGTATAATATCATTAGGAAGTTTTCTTTGTAGCAACAGCAGTGCTTTTGGCATTGAAATTAAAAAAGTTAATTCTTTATTTTGTTCTTGTTTGATAGAACTGTGCATCTAATCAGCATGAACTATTTCTTTTGTTTCAGGTTTTGAAAATGTTCACTGACTTCCTGTCGTTTATGGTTCTGTTCAACTTTATTATTCCTGTATCCATGTATGTCACAGTAGAAATGCAGAAATTCTTGGGCTCCTTCTTCATTTCATGGGATAAGGACTTTTATGATGAAGAAATTCGTGAAGGAGCCCTGGTTAACACATCAGACCTTAATGAAGAACTTGGTCAGGTTAGAATGCATTTTTACTTAAGTTAATATAATGAAAGTATCTCTTCTTGTACTCTGGATTACCAATTTATGTGAAAATTTCACATTTGGAAATGGGATTCAGGGGTGCCTGGGTGGGTCAGTCAGTTAAGTGCTAGCCTTTGGCTTGGGTCCTGGGATTGAGCCACACGTCGGGCTCCCTGCTCAGCGTGAAGCTTGCTTCTCCCTCTGCCTCTGCCTCTCCCCCAGCTTATGCTCTTGCTCACTCTGTCAAAGAAATGGAAAAAATCTAAAAAAAAAATGTGATTCAAATATTCCTTTATGCAGGCGTGTAATGAAGACAAGCAATGTTCTCATAGCTGAAACATTAATTATTTTGCTGACATTTTTGAGGAGTATCCCGATATATATTCAATTAAATGTTACAGAAATTTTCTTTAAAACTCACCTGGCGATGTAGTTAGATTATAGTTGTTTTTTTTTTTTAAAGCTTTTATTCACTTATTCATGAAACACAGAGAGAGAGAGAGAGAGAGAGAGAGGCAGAGACACAGGCAGAGGGAGAAGCAGACTCCATGCAGGGAGCCCACCATGGGACTCGATCCCAGGCCTCCAGGATCAGGCCCTGGGCCGAACGAAGGTGGCGCTAAACCACTGAGCCACCCAGGCTGCCCAGATTATAGGTTATTGCTTTGGAACACATACATATAGTTATTAGTCTCCATCACCATCTGTTACCATTTGGTGCTAGATGATGGGGTAATAAATAAAACTATTTTATAAGTGCATTTTGTTCCATAAACAAATTTGACCAGAGTTGTCCTATTGACATTTTCTTGGTACATTTCTGATCAGACAGGAGACGTTCCTAGTAAAAGCAGGGTTGTTTATTCGAGGGCAGGAATCTAAACGAAGGCACAGTGTGAGGGCATGTACTCCTGAAAATGCTTTTTTGCTTCATAATACCAGTGCAGCCCGGCTGTGGCCTCATTTCTAACCCAGGTGCGTTTGTTTTGCAGTGCAGTGCAGTCTTGCTGTAATTCTTCACATGATGACTTACCGGTATTGAGAAAGTTTCTCCCTTTGTCTGAATTTACTGTGTGTCGTGTAATGATCTTCACAAGCTGAGGGAATTTCTTGGCTCTCCTTTAATTCTCATGGTATTTAGAATGTCAAGGCTGTGGAAATGTCATTTCTATGACTGGGAGATGCAAATGCAGTGAATGGAACTGTGCGGCTGGACCAGGGCCTCACACTTGTCTGAAATGGTGCCGAGTTGCATCTACGCCTCACAACTGTCTTCCTGAATGTAGCCCCCTGCCCCACTGCCCTCACTCCTTCTGTTCTTTACCCAGTCTTGCCTGGACCCAGGCACCATCTTAACAAGTACAGTTACAAGGGTGAAAGGACACTCCAGATATCATTTTGTGGAGACCTGACTGCAGGACTCCAGCATCCCAGACTGTGGAATCTGCATCCCACAGAGATACTGAGTCACTGAGGATAGAATAAGACATGAATGAACAAATGCTTTTTCCCTTAGATATTGTTCCCAGAAGATTCTTTTGAAGGTGACTTCAGCTGCCGCAGCTCACCTTACTTACCCTTTTGAAACCAGAGGTTTTTATCCAGGAACAGAACTGTCTGAATAGAAGGACTTGAGTCCCAATAAAAATAGCCATCTGCGACATTGTTGCATGAAAACAAAAACTGAGTTACAAGCCCCCTCTGGTGAACTTTCCCAGGTGATTTAGTTGAGGAAATCTTGCCTATTCTTAGATCCAATGCTTGGCTCTTGGATTCACCTACCAAGGGATGAACGTGGCAATAGCCCCAGGACACTGCAGATAGAATGGCCGTCATTCTGCATGTGGCTCCTAATGCTCAGTAGAGACAGGCGGGATATCCGGGCCAGGTGCCACTAAATGAGATGCTTTTGTCTTTCAGGTCCCCACCTCGGCAAATTCCATGTCACCTATAGGAATGTAATCTTGTTTCTATCATCCAGGCTGTATTCACACTGCACAAAGTAAAGTAGTGTCTTGGGTAATGATCTGGTAAATTTGATCAGTGAAAAGAAACTACAGTTTTCATTTCAGCCACCACTTCTTTCCCTTACCAAAACCTGCCTTGCTGGGTGTGATTGTCATTTAGTCAAATCGCTTACTTAATAGCCAGACCACCACTTTAGTTTATATGGTATAAAAACAACTTGCCTTCATTATCAGCTTATATGTGAGGAAACTACCTGAATGAAAATGCAAAGAAGTCTTCAAATAGTTTCCTAGGCCGTTTAGCATTCAATGGACCAGTACACACAAAATTAAGTGTAACCAGTTTTCCTCCTTGATGAGTCATAATTTCAGATCCGTAGGACTTTTTATGTTACAAAAAGTAGTGTCAGTTAGTTCCCATCAATACCATTGCAGATACTTGCTTAATGTCTTGTAAAATGACCCACACTGAGTGGTGCCTGGATGTCTCAGTCAGTTTTGAGCATCCGACCCTTGGTCTTGGCTCAGGTCTTCATCTCAAGGTCATGGGTTTGGGCCCCATGTGGGCTCCGTGCTGGGCGTGGAACGTACTTACAAAAAAAATGACCCATGCTGATATTTAAAAAACATAAAGCTTTGTAAGGACAGTGTTTGACTTGAGAAACAAAAAAGAAGTGGGAGTGCCTGAGCAGTCAGTTGAGCAACTGACTCTTGGTTTTGGCTCAGGTTGTGAGATCGAGACCCATGTTGGGCTCTGTGCCTAGCATGAAGTCTGCTTGAGATTCTCCCTCTCCCTCTGCCCCTCCCATTCGTTCTGTCTGTCTGTCTGTCTGTCTCTCAATCAGTCTATCTTAAAAAAAAAGAAGTAGACTGCTCAGTTCAGTTGGAAAAGAATGGAGTCCTTGATGATCAAGCATCAGTCTTTTAGGCAACTAAATGTTTTCAGCTCATCTTGAGGCTATTTTGGGGTAGCCTCCTGCTTGTATCCCCTTCAATTCTTTCAGCTATGCCTAATGGTGTGTCTGGGTATACACTCTGATTCTAGGAATTCAGTCCAGCTGTTATGTATTGAACTTAACCTGTATATGAAGAATATGTTATTAAGAATGAGATTATTACTACAGAGTAAATGAGAATAAATAAGAAACCCTCAAGTTGATCACCATTCAGTTAAGGAACGCACATGTTGTGCCTAACTATGGCAATGTGATCATAATTGATCAGAAAAGTAGGGCATGTGAAATGATGGAAAGAGTCCACTACTGTGTGATTTTGGTCATATCAACAGCAATGACAGTCCGCGTCTATATGATACCTTATTGTTTATAAACATTTATTATTGTGCTTTATTTTCCAGACTTTACAGCCTTGTGCAGCAGGCCTGGTCAATTAAGGTTAATATTTAAAGTTTACAGAGATGAGAATTTTTCAAGGTAACAGAGTTAGTAGGTGGTGAAGCCAAGACACCAACCCACATGTTCTATTAGGTTGAACGATATGAAAAATTTTGACCTACAAAATAGGCATTTCCATGCATTCATGAACCTTTAGTTCAGGGCTCTTTTTACCCTAGAATAGCTGTCTCACTTTAGGCTTTGCATCCATGAAATGATGGGTTTGAGTTTGCTAATAGAGAAAGAGTCTTTCCAGTAGGCTCAAAACCCACTAGCCTGTTGAGAGTTAGGCAAGCAGCAGCCTCTCACTCTTTAGCCCTCCTCCTTCAAATATAAGAATACTCTTTAGTAACAGCTGACCTTCTCCTTCCTCCTTCTGTCAAATATAGGGCACTTATTAGAAATGCACATTACCTAGCCCCGCCCCAGAGCTGCTGAATCAGAAACTGGGGAATAGAGGCCAGAGATTGGAGTTTTTAGCAAGTGCTCCAAGTGAGTGTGATGCACGCTATGATTTGATAATTACTGTGCTAGGGTATAGTTTGGTGGCCTGTACCTGTAAAATTTATTGTATGCAGATCCATACTGCACAAAATGTTATATATAGGGAAACAGTTGCACTGTATATATTTTTAAACCACCACCTTTGACATTTATAAAAGATTTCTAGATAGGGAAATGCTCCTCCAAGTGTAGGAGGTGTAGTAATCCAGGACCACCTTCAGGGGAGAATGAAGGTAAATAATTTTGATCAGGAAAACAGCCCCACAGAGTTTTATTTTAACTGGAAAAATCTAGATGATACAGGAATAATACCACTTGGATTAATTTAAAGAGAGAATTCAAACTTGGCTGGCTAACAGAGCAAAAAAAGGAAGATTGAAATGCTATATTTGTGCCAGTGCTGCTACCGTGAAAAGCTTTGAAAAATAATTAGAAAGCAAGTACTGCTGGAGTTCATCTCTTTCTCCCTTACATAATGAAAACCTTAATCTTGTGCTTATGCTTGTTCCTGTCAGCCCATAATTTTAACTATTTAAGCATAAATTGCCAAAAAGGAAGATAAAATTGTGGGTTTCCAAAAGCCAGATGTTATAAATAGAAGAGATAAAAACTGAGATAAAATGGAAATGCTCAAAATGGTTTATTTTGCATGGAGAATTTATTTCATAGGTTATTTTTTCCATTATTTATGAAAGTATGCTCATATTATACTCTTTTGCTTATATTATACTTTAACCTGTTGTTATAAACTCTGGGTGTTTTTTAACTTGGGAACTTTTTTCAGGAGTATCTAAGAATATACATAGTATATGGAAAGAAACTTCAATTATGTTTTTGAACATTATAGACTTAATCTGCCTCCTAATTAAGTAACTGATAACATTATTTTCCCTGATTATTATTTTTGTATTCTGGGGTTCTGTCTGCATTATATAACAGTACATTTTACTTCAATCCAGTGTATTCATAGGAAATTTTACTTTTCAAGGAAAAGTTTTGTTATATCCCAGTTAATTTAAATTCCTGTC
Source organism: Canis aureus (assembly GCF_053574225.1). Taxonomy (NCBI): domain Eukaryota; kingdom Metazoa; phylum Chordata; class Mammalia; order Carnivora; family Canidae; genus Canis; species Canis aureus. The sequence goes on from NC_135649.1 coordinate 13,948,307, forward strand.
AAATATTGTGTGTGTGGGCAGCCCGGGTGGCTCAGCGGTTTAGCGCCGCCTTCAGCCCAGGGCGTGATCCTGGGGACCTGGGATCGAGTCCCACGTTGGGCTCCCTGCATGGAGCCTGCTTCTCCCTCTGCCTGTGTCTCTGCCTCCCTCTCTCTCTCTTTCTGTGTCTCTTATGAATAAATAAATAAAAATTTAGAATAAAATCAATTATGGAAAATCAAATGTTCTTCCCTGCAAAAAAAACCAAAATATTGTGTGTATATATGTAATAAGTAGTCGGTATATTCTTATTTCCCACTTGGAAAATTAAGGTTTATTTTAGAACCTCTACGTCAAAACAGGTAAGTAATAAATTGAAAGTTTCTTAGTTTGATAAAATAGCCACATTTTTCTTTTCTCTTAATCTTCTGTATTTGAATGTGTCTACCTTGGACGTGTGTTATTACTATTTCAGTGCCTTTTTAAAAAACTAGGGGAACCTGGCTGGCTCAGTCGGCAGAGCATGCAACTCTCGAGTTTGGGGCCAAGTCTGAACCATACATGTGGTGTGGAGTTTACCTAAAATTAAAATCTTTTTTAAAAATTAAAAAAAGGGATCCCTGGGTGGCGCAGCAGTTTGGCGCCTGCCTTTGGCCCAGGGCGCCATCCTGGAGACCCGGGATCGGGTCCCACGTCGGGTTCCCTGCATGGAGCCTGCTTCTCCCTCTGCCTGTGTCTCTGCCTCTCTCTCTCTCTCTCTCTCTCTCTCTCTCTCTCTCTGTGACTATCATAAATAAATAAATAAAAATTAAAAAATAAAAAATAAAAATAAAATACTTGTTCATTTCCCACTCCTTTCATAAGATTGCTCTTATAATTACCTGACATGTGATGAGAAGTCTGAGAAAGAGTGCTTTGCTGTGGGTAAGAAAAGAGCCCTGCCTTACAGCTGAATGAAAAATGAATCTCACTGAAGGAGATAAATCTGCCTATGTTTGTGTCCTTGTTTTTAGGTGGATTATATATTTACGGACAAGACCGGAACACTCACGGAAAATAGCATGGAATTCATTGAGTGCTGCATAGATGGGCACAAGTATAAAGGAGTAGCTCAGGAGGCTGATGGACTCTCTGAAACTGATGGACCCTTAACATATTTTGACAAAGCAGATAAGGTGGCATTTTCTGAATTACCATTTTACTTTGAAAAATCAATCTATGTGTGCATGTGTTAACTTCATGTAGTAGAAATGAAGAATCCAAATGCATGACATAGACTTGAGAATGACTACTCATTCTTTTGACTTCTACTTTCTGGTTTCACTAACACCTCTGGAAATTGCAAATAAGTAGAATGTATAGATAGGGAAGATTGGGAGAAATGGCTTTTGGGTAAAAATTTCACTGGCCTGTCCGTATGATCATAATTCTTTATGCTTTGTCTTTGAAAATAATGTGCTGCTCCAAGAACGAAGTCTTTTCAGATCACTCGAATCCCAGGAGTGTCTGAACGTTAAATGAACCCAAGTCTCCCTGCACCTGAGCCATTGCCAGATTCTGAATTAGATCCTGAATGAACTCTTTTAGACCATAAAGAATTCACTGATTTAGTATTAGGTGGCACTACAGTAGCCTGAATGAGTTAACACAGCCCCTAGGGTATGTTAGCTGAGAACCAGGGTTGCCGGTAGGTACAAGGGAGGATATATAGCTCATTTGAGTACTAGGGATTTAGAACTTTCTGCTACTCAGCTTGCTGGAGGTTATAACATTTTCTCACATTAATACCTTTTCTCTGTTCGCTGACTACCAAGTGATCAAAGGGAAAATAATTGAGTCATTTTTCTGTTACTGTTCAACAGAACCGAGAAGAGCTCTTTCTGCGTGCCTTGTGTTTATGTCATACTGTAGAAATTAAAACAAATGATGCTGTTGATGGACCTACAGAATCAGCCAAATTAACTTACATGTCCTCTTCACCAGATGAAATTGCTTTGGTGAAAGGAGCTAAAAAGTAAGCATTTCTGTTATGCTATGTGAATAAATTGAAGAGATCTGTACAGCGTTGTAGCGGTAGTTAACAACACACTTTTTTGCCCTTCGAAATTTGTTAAGAGGGTAGATCTTATGGTAAGCAAGTTCTGTACCGCAAACAGAACACCAGTGGGACACAGAGAAGCTTTGAGAGGTGTGGGATATGTCTCTTCCCTTGCTTGTGGCAGTGACCTCATGGCTGTTTGCATGTGTCCAGGCTTCTCAAATTGCACACATGAAATATGTTTAGTTCTTGGCATGTCAGTCATACCTCAATAAGGCTGTTTTATCAACCCCGAGATACATTATAGAGAAATACATTAGCATTTTTGAAGAGTTAAAAAAAATATGCACTTTTACTTCTGAGAAAGTGAAAACACTGGAGAACCAGGGTTGCTTTTTCTCTGTTTGCTTCAATAACCTTATCTTATAAATATTCTTTAATAAAAGGCCGAACTGCTTTATCTGAAAGTTTGTGAAAAATTCCCCAAACCTAACCAATTAAGACCAAAAAGGAAACGGCAATGCATAGATGTAACTTGCATGACTATTTATGCATGCCAACCAGAAGTCCAAATGTTCATATCGGATTTTGCAAATTATATAACCGTGGCCACTTTTTGCACAACACATGTTATTTCTGAAGTGCTCTCAGCAATTTTGACGTCATTTTGTTACTGACAGTCCTGTTCTACCCTTGAGGCCTGAGATGATTAAGTGGTTAAAAGGTCACCCAATATGTTTGCTACAGAATTGGAATTACAAATTGCCTCTTGATCACAAGTCGTGACTAGGCTTCCACTTCCTCTTTGCTACCCTCTTAGCCATTAAAGGCAAGTCTAGTTATAGACTGAGATTTTATTCCACATAAGAGAGAAAAAACAGTAAACCAAGTATGCAGAACCCCAGGGCAAGGGAAAATTAATTGTTCTTAAGAGATACACAAAGGTCTTTTTGTTGTTTTGGACAGGTATGGGTTCACATTTGTAGGAATTCGGAATGGCCACATGAGAATAGAGAACCAAAGAAAGGAAATAGAAGAGTAAGTAGCACTGTGTGTTTGATGTTTATCACGTCTTAACCCTACCATCAACCTTGGATGGATTTAGGAAGGGCAGCAAAGGAAACTTATTACATCTATAAATGCCTAAGACTCTGCTGTTTCCCAGTTGGAGTTTTACGTAAATATAGTTGGAGTAGAAGATATTTTTCATAGAATAATACAAACTGGGACTTGAGGTGGAAGTTATTCCTATTTGGTTCACATACGGGGCCAGTAGCCTGAATGAGGGTCTGCCTGGACTTTCTTTCTGAAACTTAGATGCCAATTTTAGGTCTCCCAACACAATGCTGCTAGAAAAATCCATAAACACGCATGAGACCTTCTGCCGCCTAGAACGCAGCCAGTCACTCTGGGATTGCAAGCTCGGCCAATCATGGTGGCTTTGGGGCAGAAACTTCGTCTTGTTCTTGGTGCTCAAGTGTGAGCCCCAGGGCATGTCCCCTGATGCACCAGTGTTTTGGTGTTTTTCCTACAGAGATCCCAACGAACAAAACCACGTTGGGCTTAATAGCAGGTTTTAATTAGGCTCTGTGATTAATTGAATTCCTTCATCTGAACTTGAAATGTAATTACCTTATCTGACTTCCATTCTGACCCCTAGCATCTCATGAGACCCACCTCAGAAACCTGTGGTAGGTATAGATGTGTTTGGGGAATGTGCCCCTTTGGGAAGTGATGCTTAGAAGCCAGGCGGAAGGCCCTTTGGCCTGACTCCCAGAAGCCCAGAATCATTATTAGAGTCCAGATTCTAGCCAGTTCACAATAATGCCCCCATCTGGTCAACACCAAATGATAGGCTACATGTAGATCTCTTATTTACTCATATACACATCCCAGAACCAGTGACCTCACTCCCATCAAAAATAGGTTTCATGGTAAATATTTTTAGGTCAAATACTTGCATCCAAGTTGTTTATTGTCAAAATGTATTTCCCCACACTTTTGTAATAATCAACTCTAATTTTTATCCTTCTGCATTCTTTCATCTGATTTACTAGCTCAGCACAAATCTGATCATACCATTCCACTGTCAATGGAGTTCCGTTGCTCTTAGGATAAAATTCCAAATCTCTGCAATGGCTCACAATGTTCTCAGCTCCCAGCCTGTGCTTACCCCTCTGGCTGTGCCCCTATCAACTAAGTTTCAAGCTTTAGTGAACTACTTTGCACATGCCCTTTTCTCTACTCAGAATGCCATGACACCCCTTCTTCATCATGTCACTCCTGCCGAATACAGCCCAGGCACTGCCTCTTCCAGGAAGCCTTCCTTCAGATATCTTCCTTCTGTGCTTTCACATCTTCCCTGTGAGTTCCCTTATGATAGTGTATGGCAGATTGAGAGACAGTCATCTCATTACCCTCTGCTTCCCTTATCACACGATGAGCCTTTGGAGGGAAGGTACTAGGGCAGATTCATGTCTGTTTTCCAGTACGTAGTGTTGTGGTTGACACCTAATAAGCACCCCATTAATGTTTAAAATAATTGGCAGAAGGGCACTATTTCTAGACTCCTCCAAAATGGCCTGGCTGGGCAGCTCTTTGTCTGCCATTCCTATGTACTCACTCTCTCCTTAACCATTTTCAGTAATCTAATGGGAGGATGTAGATCTCCCTTAACCAAAGAGACACAATGGAATGTTCCAGTTGTGCACACGGCCAGCAGCCGTTACCAAAAGGAGAGAACTCTATTCAGGATGTTTCTATGGTTTGTTTTTCCCAGCGTGGTCTAGGTATTTTCTTTTTCTCATTTTTCTCCTCATAAAGGTATGAACTTCTTCACACCTTAAACTTCGATTCTGTCCGTCGTCGTATGAGTGTAATTGTGAAGACTCAAGCAGGTATACATACGTTTTAAAAACTTGACGTTTTTTTCTCTTTCCACTTGTAGATTTGTATGTTGATGAGTTATTTTAAGTAAGGAAAACTTTTCGTGTAGTAATAGATGACTGCCCAAAGTCCTGCAGGGCAGTAACTTCTGTGTATGCCTTGATGTATTTATATAAGCACATATGTTCAGTTTGCCCAATTGTCAGGGGCAGAACCCCTCATGTGACAGTCTATGCTTTTTCTTGGAAACTGAGCTGTGTTCTTCAGTCCTGAGTGTCAAACAGAAATTGAAAATGGGACTTTTTTATAGTTGTGGTCCTGACCAATCACCAATAATGTCTACATGCAGCAGCCCAGGACATTTGGATGGTTTGAGATTAACTGAACTAGCAGTGAGATTCATGAGTGTAGAGAGTTGCTGGATCTTCCTGCCTACCTACCCCATTCCCCACTGCTTAACACTTCCAGGGAACGGGCAAGCTAGGGATGACTGAGGGCCAGACTGCTGGGAAAGGGTATTTTGGCTTTATTCCAGCATGCTAGGCTCTTTGATAGAGTGAAGAAGCATGCCCTTTGCATTGGAACCAGTACCACCATCCTAGGGTTCCCCCATGTCCTTTGGAGGAGCCATGGTGGCTCTCTTCTGGTCAGATTGAGTAAGAGCCATGGGGGAGCACTCCTGCCTTATTCGTGGGCTCCCAGATGCCTCTGTGTGTGTGTGTGTGTGTGTGTGTGTGTGTGTGTGTGTGTGTCAAATAGAGACTGTGGTTGTCTCCAGGTGGTTATTCAAAATTTCCTTGATTTTATATCCTGATAATTTACTTTTTAGTGTCAAATCGATCCCAAACTCCTTAGTGTGAGAATGAGAAGATATAGACAGCCCGTTGAGGGAACATCCCCCATTTGATTCATACTTTTGGTGTGATTGCTAGGTCATTACATTGATTTCATTATGTGAATGCCAGATTTGTTTTGTGACTTTTTGTTTTGTTTTGTGACTTTTAAACACATTATGGATGTGTGAGAGAAAATTAGAAAAGAAAACCACTTAATCTTTGAAATATTTGGTGTTCTTAAGTTACATATGCACATATGCATTCTATTGCAAATGGTGTGATGTCTGGGCAAGTGGTCTGCCAAGGGCCTTGACCTCAGAGCTGTGCTTCTTTTTAACTTCTTGAACTCAGCATTTTGCCTTATAATGTGAAGTGTCTTTCTTAATGCTCAATCATGACTACTTTGCTGAATGCATAGACTAATAAAAAGCCATACTTGTACTAGCATTCTACAGTGCTTTTTTTCAAATTTCCAGGAAAAACTGCCCAGCTGCTGTTTTGAAAGCAACCTCTGTAGTTCATTCGAGATGATTTTATCTCATTTGTACTTGAGTTTGGTCCTTGACATCTGTAGATGCCATGTTTGCCCTTTCAGCCATGCTTGACAATATTTTCAAAGAGAACTCAGAAGCAACTACTTGACATAAGTACAGTCTTCCATGATTCACTGAAAGGAAGTATGTTTTAACAGAGGTACTTGTACACTCTGAGTTATTACTTGTATCCATATTGGTCTTAAAGGGTAGTGATCATTGTCCTATAGTAGTAAAGGTCAAGATGTCCCATTCCATTTGGGTGAGCATTGCAGGCAGACTCAGGATATTAAGCAGCTGGGTGAGAGAGGCCACTTTAATAGTTGTCTGTTGTAAAAAAAAAAAAAAAAAAGTTGTCTGTTGTTAAAATCCCAATACCAGTCTTAAAATTCTAAGTTGAGTAATTGTTTTTTTATTTATTTTAGGAGACATACTTCTCTTTTGTAAAGGAGCAGATTCAGCGGTTTTCCCTAGGGTGCAAAATCATGAAATTGAGTTAACTAAAGCCCATGTGGAACGTAATGCAATGGTGAGTCTATATATCCCTCTAGAAATGCTGAAGATGGCTATTTTATGGGATTGCTATTTAAATGTTTAAATAAATTTTAGCTTACTTTATGGTCTATTTTTATATTGAGGGATTTAGTAATACTGTCTTCCTTGTTTAATGTAAAACATAATCCTGGAGCAAGTTTCTGTTCATAATTTGCAGACTTGAAGACTTTTCAAGAATCTTTGGTTTATGTTCTGCTTTTTTTTTTCTCTAAGAGCTATTATTTTGTTATTCTGAACCTAATTGAATGTTACTTTTTTAGTTGCAATCTGTTAGTGTTTTTTTAACTAAACATGTATCAGATTCTTTTGTACAGTGAAGCAAGAGTATTTAAAGAGAGTGTGGGATTTTTTTTTCAATTATTTGGATAACTAGAGATCTCCTACTTTGCTTCTAGGATGGGTACCGGACACTTTGCGTAGCCTTCAAAGAAATTGCTCCAGATGATTATGAAAGAATTAACAGACAGCTCATAGAGGCAAAAATGGCCTTACAAGACAGAGAAGAAAAAATGGAAAAGGTTTTTGATGATATTGAGACAAACATGAATTTGATTGGAGCCACTGCAGTGGAAGACAAGTAATTACAAATGATATTCTTATTATTTTAATGACCTGTCATTTAGGGTGGTATTTGTCCAGATTGGTAATTGATTCTCAAATTTTGAAATCTTTTTGTTCACATCTGTTGATAGATTAGACTTTGAATTATTTGTGGGAATGATTTTTTTTTAAAGTTTAACATTTTCATTAGGTGGGATTTTTTTAAGTCAAATATTTGTAGCTTAGAAGAATGAATCTGTCATCTCTAAGATCTTTTGAATGTTTACAAAGCCATCCATTTATTTATGCAGATATTTATGAAATAGACATATTGAGAGCTTTGTGCTAGAGGCATCATTTGAGCTGGTACCTGATAGAATTGGTAAGATTTTGACAGACAGAAATGAGCAGAAAGGAAATTCAAGTCAGAGCAAACAACATGAACTCAGTCTAACCTCGTTCAACAGGTTAGACCATGTTTTCACATACTTTCAAATAATTTGCTTTAATTCTTCAGGCTGAGCTCCACTAGACATGATTGTAAGGGGGGATCGATCCTTGGGTGGCTCAGCGGTTTAACGCCTGCCTTCCTCCCGGGGCGTGATCCTGGAGTCCCGGGATCGAGTCCCATGTCGAGCTCCCTGCATGGAGCCTGCTTCTCCCTCTGCCTGTGTCTCTGCCTCTCTCTCTCTCTCTCTCTCTTTCATGAATTTAAAAACCAAAAAACATGATTGTAAGGTTCCAGCATTGATCTACCTGAAAGAAGACATTTTAGACTCTTAGTATTTTAGGAGTTTAAAGAAATTATAAATGCAAATTATGAGACCTAACAAAAAGTTATAAACACATACACACACATATACATATATATACGTATGTATATGTATATACACATATATACATATGTGTATGTATGTATATATACACATACATACGTACACATACACACGTACACATGCACATTGGAAGCTTTTATAGATATATATATACACACACACACACACACACATATCCACATCCACATTGGAAGCTTTTGAAATTTTAATAGGATTCATTTAGTCTAATTTCTTTGTTATTCTCTGGTGGATAGGAACTCAAAGAAAGTATTCTACTTTCCTTACATTTCAGATTTATGCTTAAATTCTCTCTTGGGATGGTTGGCTTTCCTGGTCTTAAAGCTCCTCAGCAATGGAGATTCACTAACTTCCCTTGGTATCTCACTAGAATGTGTTTGGCTCTTTCCAATTTGAACCATGTTAAGTATTTGTATGGTGAGATATAAAATATAATGAATTACATTAAAGTGACAGTGAATAAGAATGTTTGGTGAGTTCATGAACATTTTAGCTAAGAGTATGACTCTCCATTCTAGCATTGGATACCAGTTATTTAAAGAGATGTCATTAATTTTTCCAGACCACGTTGTTCGAAATTCATTTTAGTAAGTAAAACTATGTCAGAGAGAACATGCTCAGAAAGAGTAGAGGATATATGAGAAAACCAGCTGATAACATGTCAGGACTCTGTAATTGTGTGAATTGTAAAAATATTCTCTTTTGTAAGCCTTCTTGCAGAATCTCTATCCAGAATTTTTAAGGATAACAAGGTTTCCTTTGTGTTCTCAGGCTACAGGATCAAGCAGCTGAGACCATTGAAGCTCTGCATGCAGCAGGTCTGAAAGTCTGGGTGCTTACTGGGGACAAGATGGAGACGGCCAAATCCACCTGCTATGCGTGCCGCCTTTTCCAAACCAGCACTGAGCTCTTGGAACTGACTACAAAAACGATCGAAGAAAGTGAAAGGAAAGAAGATCGATTACATGAATTGTTGATAGAATATCGTAAGAAGTTGCTGCATGATTTTCCTAAAAGTACTAGAAGCCTTAAAAAGTAAGAAAGTGCATCAGTTTCTTATATTTAGGCATGAGTACAAATGTAAATCACAGCTGTTTATGCAGAAGGCTCCATTTTCTATGATTTATCATTCTTTGTTTGCAGATGTTTTATCCTTATGAGTTATTAAAACTCATAAGGACTTAGCCAATGAGGTCATTTAATATTATTTAGTACTTTGCACCACCCTTTTAATTTAAAAGAAAATCCTATATTTCTCAAGGTTTAGAAAAGTAGTTCAGTTTCTTCATGTTTAGGGTTTGAGTATTTAACCCTGATCCTCTGACCTGATCCATGTCAAGAAAAAAATGCTCCTTTTTGTGGTCTCTTAAATTGAATGTAATGAAACCAGTCTCTGTAGCATTTTCCATGTAATTTGAAGTCCTGGAGCCATTTCCTCTGTAGATTTTCACGCACCAGAACTCCAAAGAGAACCAAATGCCTGTTAATAACATGGCCACTTCAACTCTGCTTTCAACTAGCTGCTTAGGAAGAACTTGTAGAACTTAAAGGTCTCAAGGAAAGCCACTGATGCAGAATAATTCAGTGCCCAGAGATCATTGACCAAGGCTCTAAACCAGTTGCTGGACTTTACTATGGCCATAAGCAAATCAGTTGCTTCTTCTGGAATGCTATAGGATGTGCCTACACTAAATCCAAAGACCCCTAGATGATGATACTCTGCATTTCTTGAGTATACTCTCTGTGTCAGGATCCACATTTAGCATTTTATAGAATTATTCTCATTTCATCTTCATCACAACCTGGCAAGGCTATCTTATTTTTTTCATTTTTACAGATAGAGTATGGCTCAGACAGATGCAGTAACTTAGTCAAGATCACACAGCTAATAACAGGTAGAGCAAGTCTATCCAATTCCAGAGCCCATGCATTTAACAGCTGTGCTCTGTCTGGATCCTCGTCTCTGGTGCTTAAACAAGCTCTACAAGTGATTTCCCTGCATTCATGAGGCTATGGCCAATTTTAAACCAGCTGTTGTTCTTCTGGCACTTGGGCATCAGTGAGCATTAAACATGGTTTTACTAGTTGCCTGTCATAAATGTTTCCTTCCTTTAGCCAAATGGTATGTATAAAGGCAGTTCAAATTATATTTTACTTGTCCATTTGTCTTACTCTGCTGTGGCTAACATAACAAAATACCATAGACTGGGTGGCTCAAACAGTAGAAACTTATTTCTCATATATCTGGAGTCTAGAAGTCCAAGGTCAGGGTGCCAGTAGAGTCGAGTTCTGTTGAGGCCCCTCTTTCTGGAAAGCTACCATCTCATCTTTGCATGGCACAGAGATGACATTCTGGTATCTCTTCTTCTAAGGGCACTAATCTCATCATAAAGGCTCCACCCCCATGAGTTCACTTAAACCATGTCACTTCCCAAAAGGCTCCATCACAACTGGTGGTGAGAACTTAAACATAGGACTTTGCAGGGGAGTAGGAGCAGGGGGTGCATGGGACACAGTTCAGCCCATAGCACCATTCAGCAGCTCCCGGGCACTTTTGTAAAAGCTGAGGCTTATGAAAAACTTACCTCCCCATCTCAAAATATTCCCTCTTGCGGTTCATCTATTTGGAGTTGGGCACAGACTTCCCTCGGGTTATATAAGCATCAGACCCAGAATCACTTTTGTCAGCTTCTGCTTCTTTGTCCCTCACACTTCAGATCAGCCATCAAGCCTTATTCAGGTTTCCTTTCTCACCATGAGTGCTCCACTCCAAATTCCCAGCAATTCATGCCCTGAATCCCGTAAGTCCCTCTGCCAGACGAGTGGTTCTCCATTATACACAGAATGAGGCCACATAAAAGGCCTCCAGTGACCTTTTCCACTGCTGTCCTCGTGCACCATGGTGCACGTTCTCTCCCGTCACCTCATTCTGCCCTGGCTTTCAGCTCCACTGTTCTTTCCTGTGTGTATTTATTGTCCCAAGCTCTGTCTGGACGTGAGCCATCTCATATCTTGTTTGCGTGTGTTCTCTCGTGTATACTTCGGTCACCTCAAGGAGCTTTTCCTGTTCTCCAGGGAAGGATTAGTTCATGATCCTTCCCACTCTTTTCATGTGTCCTACTTAGAGTTGATGTTTATAAATATCGCTTAATTGATACTGAGCCACCGTTCTCTGCACATTAAGTTAGCTCTGTGGGTAGACAAGCAAAGGAGAACATGTGATTGATCTCTCTTTGATTAGTGAACAAAACATGCTTCTGAAATGATGAAGCAGGGGATCCCTGGGTGGCTCAGTGGTTTAGTGCCTGCTTTTGGCCGAAGGCGAGATGCTGGAGTCCCGGGATCGAGTCCCACGTCGGGCTCCCTGCGTGGAGCCTGCTTCTCCCTCTCCCCCCTCCTCTGTCTCTCATGAATAAATAAATAAAATCTTTAAAATAAAATAAAATGATGAAGCAGAATATGGACAAGTAGAAAATACTATAGTGTTAGAATACACCAGGGGAATATGGAATAAAGGAAAGAGGAGGCATGTTGGACTCTCAGGCCTGAAACGTTTGGTCCATAAAACAGCAGCTCCATTAGTTCTAGGAGCTTGTCAGAAAGGGAGAATCTCCTGTCCCCCCACAAACCTAGTGAGTCAGAATCAACACTTGAACAAAAGTCTCAGGAATTTTCACAAGATTCCCTTAAACATTAAGTTTCAGGAAGCCTAAAATTAGACAAATGAATCAATAATGATGACATCGTGCTGTGTCTAATACTTACGCAGCAGTGGAGCTGAAATGGCATCCAAGATTCCCTGCGTAAAAATGGCTTAATCACTGTTTTCTTCTTAATTACAAAAAAAATGAAATATTAATTGGTAGAATTTTCTCGGTTGTAAGTTCTCCCTCCTATGTTTTCTATGTTTTTTTTTAAAGATTTATTTATTTTAGAGACAAAGAGGGGGCATGCATGTCGGGGGTCGGGGTGCGTGTGTAGAGGGAGAGAGGAACCTTAGCAGACTGAGCATGGAGCCCAATGTGGGGTTCGATCTCATGACCCTGAGATCATGACCTGAGGCAAAACCAAGAGTCGGCCGCTTGACCTAACTGTGCCACCCAGGCACCCCTCCCATATGTTTTTCTTAAGCACTTGGCACCTGTTATATTTGTCTTTCCTGGCACCCAATATCTCTTAGTCGTCCTGGCTATGCATGAGAATCACCTACAGGGCTTTCTGAAACATAGACCTATAAATAACCAAGCACTGCCCAAGATACTCTGATTTAATTTGTCTGGGAATAGACCTCAGGCATGGGCCATTTTTTAAAGCTGCCCAGATAAGTCTAGTGGGAAGGCTATGGTTGAGAAGCACTAATCCAGTATAAAATGATACTTCTTTAAGGAACATATATCATTATCATATGGTATTTTTTAATGAACACCATGTCTTTTAGGTGCCCCATCATTTTTGAGAAGCCAGGTCTATTGACAGGCTTTGTCGTTCAGGAAAAGGTCTTCTGTGATTTGTAGACAAAGCCATTTTGTCTTTTTCTTGTATCATTAAGCAGTTTTCAGACTGATGGTCTGTCTTCATCCCAGAGTCTGACTGACTGATCTGTAATTTCTATAATTCACCTTGAGTTTCCTACAGAGACTGGCTGCTAAATGTCCATTATTTTTATACCTTTTAGAACTTTGAATCTATATGGGCAACTTGGGTCTCAAAGATGTCATGGAAAAAATCTCTGTTGTGCCATTATCAGACAGTTGCTTCTTTACAGCTTATAGGTTCAGGAACCAGATTGATGATGACTCTTATGTGAGACCCTCCTCTTTGTGGTTTTAAAAAACATCAAGTTTCTGGGGCACCTGGGTGGCCTCTGCCTTTGGCTCAGGGCGTGATCCTGGGGTCCAGGAATCAAGTCCCACATCGGGCTCCCTGCCAGGAACCTGCTTCTCCCTCTTCCTATGTCCCTGCCTCTTTCTGTGTCTCTCATGAATAAATAAATAAAATCTTAAACACACACACACACACACACACACACACACACACATATCAGGTTTCTAAATAGGAATGTATAGGAGATTCAGTGACAGCATTGTTTTTCTTTTCCAGAGCATGGACAGAACATCAGGAATATGGATTGATCATCGATGGCTCCACATTGTCACTCATATTAAATTCTAGTCAAGACTCCAGCTCTAACAACTACAAAAGCATTTTCTTACAGATATGCATGAAGTGCACTGCAGTGCTCTGCTGTCGGATGGCACCATTACAGAAAGCCCAGGTAAGTGGCTATTGGTTCATGTTCCGTTCCGGGCATTTCTATACATGTGTGTGCAAATGTTCACTTTTAATTTCTTTCTTCACGCAGCCCTTTTTACCTTATTCCATCTTTTTGGGATAAGCAGGCTGCTGCTTCTTTGCGGTCAGATTCAGAGGTCTGCCCAGCACTTTGAATTAACCCGTGCCTCTTGTCCCCTCGAGCTGGGTGTCCTGTTCCTTGCCTTCCACGCTTCTCTCCTGAGTGGTTGGCGCGGGCTGCCCCCGTAGCACCGCTCGTCGCTCCCCTGTTACATCAGCCCTGTGTGTTCCTTCTTCTCCTCCCATCCCCCTGGGGCTCCTAGAGGAGAGCAGCAGCCTCCTTGCCAGATCTGCTGCGCCTTCTTGTGTTTTGCCCCTCGTTTCTCTGCTGCATTTAAGGCCATCAGTAATATCCTCCTTAGAACTTTCCTCCCTTACTTTCTGTCTCTGGTCCACATCTTGACTTTTTTTTTGTCCTACTTGGCAACCTAGTGCCTTTTTATTTTGTTTCATCTTCTCACTTCTCACTAATTATCATTTTTCTCTGGGGCTAAGTCTTCCTTCTGCTTTTCACTTAGAGCCTGTCTCTAAACAGGAATTTCTGGGGCTCTCATTGATAGTCTCTGCTACTGACTTTGCCTCTCCGTGAAATCTACCTTGAGCTGCCTGCTAGACAGCTCCACATGGACTCCCCCCGCCCCCCCCCCCCCCCCCCCCCCCCGTCATATTAAATTCCAGTGTCCAAGACAGATCTTCTCATTTTCTCCCTCGGGCCATTTCTCTCACTTGTCTTCATTAATCTTGTCACCAGTGCCACGTTTCTTTTGCTCCCTACGTCACCAGACTATCTCTGACCCGTCTCTTCTCCCCCACTCTGTATATAGTCGGTGCGCCCCATTGACCCTATACCTTTTGTCACAGATCTCATTTGGGGCATCTTTGTAAGTCTCACTTCCGTGCCAGCCTGAGCCCAGTGACTTCTCACACCGACTCTGTGATTCAGGCTCCTCGTTAGCCTCCTGGCTTTTGCCCTTCCCCCTCCAGTCTCTTGCCACGCTCCCCAGTTAATCTCGTTAAAACACCACTTCTCCCATTATATGTTCTCACTCGGATGCTGTCATGGTTTCCTAGTCTATGAGGACGAGGGGCAGGTGACTCTGGCACATGGGCTCGCCCCTGCTGGCACTTACCATGTCTCCACATGCTCTGTGTCCATTGTCCTTCCCATGGCCAGCCTGAATCCTCTCCACTCCTGGTGGTGGTTCCTCCCTGTGTGTCCCTTCCACTTGCCAGGCTCACACAACCTCCGAAGCCTTCCTCATCTGGAACTCTCTCTGAATTCCTTTTGGCCTAACAGAAGTTTTACTCATAATTAAACCCAATTCCATGGCCACCTCCCAAATGCTGTTGTCTCCAGCTCCCCCAGCCCATGTGGATCTGCTTCACCTTACTTTTCTGCACTTGGTACCAAGACCCTTAGAGTCTCTTACAGATTTTTCACTGCTCTGTGCACTGTATTCTTTCACATGTGTCACTCTTGCTTCTCCATTTTCTTCAGCTGCCTGCTCTAGACTCAAGGAATGGCTGTGTCTTTGGTTCGTCCTTTATCCAAACCCTACTCCCTACGTCACACACACATGGACACGCACGTGCACACACAGCCCACCCTAATTTAGGGCATTGTCTCAGTCTACTTTCTTTTCACTCTTGATCACCACCACAATCATGCTCTTCTTTTTTTTCTTCAACCTTCAGAGCTTTGGTTAGCTCCAGCTGAGGAAGTAGATCCTACCAGAACCACATCCATAGAAATTGTCCCTTTAGTCAGAGACAGTCTCTCTCTTCATTTTTCCTACGTTGATTGTCTGTTGCTCAAATTGCTCACTAGGATTCCAGCTACTCTGCTACCCAGGCAGTTAGTTATTTGAATTCCTGACCTTGTACTGCATTTCCCACCCAGAATATGGAGCCTCCCTGTAGTTCAATCCTGGACCTATTTTATTTCCTTTGCTCTAGTCCCATCTTCCAGGACATCGCCTACTCCTCTGTCATGTCCATGTATGTGTTTTTCTTTTCTTTTTTTTTTTTTTGTTTGTTTTTTGTTTTTTGTTTTTTGTTTTTTTTTTTCATGTATGTGTTTTTCTAGTTACTTCTCCAATCCAGATAGTTGGCAGGCGAGAATTCTACCACTGAACCACCAATGCTAATCCAGATACTTGGGATTCTGCTTCACTTCTCCAGCTGCTTACTGGATACATGTCCTTGGCTGTGTCATTATCAGCTCAACTCAGCTTTCTTTACAGCTCATCATCTTCCTTGTCTTCTGCAGCAATTACTGAGTTCACTGTCCTTCTAGCGTTCTAGACTCAGAACTTTGAAATCTGTGTTGACTTCCCCCATGCTTTACCCCTCCCATGTGGTATCAGTCACCAAATTCTGTCCATTTTCGAGTATGTTGTCTTTTTCATCTTTTCTTTCCTTACAGGCACAGGCCTTTTTTTTTTTTTAAGGTTTTATTTATTTATTCATGAGAGACACAGAGAAAGAGGCAGAGACATAGGCAGAGGGAGAAGCAGGCTCCCTATGGGGAGCCTGATGCAGGACTCAATCCCAGGACCCCGGGATCACACCCTGGGCCAAAGGCAGACGTTCAACCACTGAGCCATCCAGGCATCCCACAGGCACAGGCCTGTAGCTAGCCACCTAACTTGGCTCTTTGCCTGCAGCCTTGCTTTTTCTTCCTGTTCTTCCTACACCTCGCTCCCACTTTGATAATATCACTGCCTGTTGATCTGGGCCCAGGTACACCTGTCCATGCCCCCTCTATGAAAACTCATTGATCTGGTCAAGTCAGTCTGTCTTCTGAGCATATATTGTACTTAACCTGGGCGTGTGCCTTGGATCATGCCATTCTCCCTCTCTCTGGAATATTCCTCCAAGCCCCTTTTCCCCATCCGTGCAAATCTTTAACCATCTTTCATCAGTTAGATAAAGTTACCCTTCCTTCTGTAAAATCATTCCTGATTACTCTGGCATGTAGTCTCCTCTCCCTTCTCTGGCATCCAGGGCTTTCTTGGGTGGACAACTTAGATGACAGTGTTGTATTCCCTTGCACAGATACTTCACACTGTTGGCATTTCTTGTTAATCTGATTACCTAATATTCCCCTACTTATTCCCTATCTCTACTTTTCCATGACATGTTTCTTAAGGTGTGTGACCAGCCTTCTGTCTTTTCTTGGATGTTTGCACATTGTGTTGTGTGCAGTTGTAGTTGATCGATAAATCGTTTTTGGCAAATTGATTTCTTTCTCATGAAGCTGTCTTAGAGGTTGAGAAGTTCTTAATCCAGGTGACCCAGGGCACAGTTTTAAAAAAAACATGTTTATCTATCTAAATCTTTCATGATGTTATAGTCCATGACTATATGTCTTTTTATCTTTCCACAAGGATGACCTTTAATATTCTTAACCTATATTTTTATGCACAAGCTGTCACCCTCGATAATTTTATTGCCTTCCCTAGTCCTTTCCTGGCTGCAATTTTTCTTTCTTGAGGTGCAAATTATGACTTTACTAGTATTACAGGTGCAGTGAGGTTAACCAGGATTATGTAGCCCATCAAAAACACATTTAGTTCAAGGTCTTTAATTTTGTCTTTCACTTATTTACAGATTATTTCTAAGAGTCTCTAAAAATTTCTGAAAAGAACCAAGTTGAGGGAGGGAATGGAATAGGGGAAAGCTGGCATTTCACAATAACAGCGTTTTTGTGTTCAATGGAATTGGATGTTGGTTTTTATATGTTACTTAGTACAACTAAAACCTGCTAAATTTTGTTTAAAGAAAAAACTATGGGGTGGCTTAGCCTCGTGTCAATTATTTTTAATCACTTATTGTTGAAAATGGATCTTATTTATGTTAACTGCTGAAAGCAATTCTGAGGACAGAATTTCTGCAAGGCATTAGTTTAGCTTCTGCATTATATACACTTTTTTTAAAACTGCCAGATTCTAGAAGGGTTTGAGGGGGGACACGAAAAGCAGTCATTGTCTATAACATAGGGTGGTGGGAGGGCAGCTGCTCCCCCAGTAGACTTCCACAAGTGATTCCAGCAGAAGATTTCTTTTATTTGGTACCTGCCATGAGCACAGCTGTGAGCTGCATTGTGCCCTTGACACATCTTGAAGAGACGTTCAGAATAGTGACTGGCATTATACACATAGCTCAGGGAAGTTTCCGCAGATCCCACCACCATTAAGATGCCCCCATTTAAAAACACAGATAACCTGCCCAAGAGTTTAAATCATATTGGGTTTGGGAGATTTCATAGTTTATTTGGCAGCTGGATGTGTGTAAGAATTTGCCATTAGGGAAGACCCTGGGAATATGAGAATGCACCGAAGGGAATGGTTGGGTCTGTAGGGAAGAGAGCTGGAGAGGTTCTAGAAGCATTGTTCTCTTACTTCCCACTCTTATTCCAGTAGCCCTATGCATGTTACCTCAAATGAGCTTTCTGGTCTTCACTGTCACACTCAACATGTCATCTGAAAGGATGCGTGGAGTGATGACAAAAGAGGGGGAAACACTTTAGCCTCTGGTATAGGTAGGAGACAAGGTTTTCTGACACTTCGTATATGCCTGGAACCAAGAAAAAAAATGGGCACTGGTGTTATATTTGAAAAACTGTGTTCTTTTACCTCTGAGAATTCAAAGCTATCGTACATATATGCACAAACTACCTTTCTGCTTGTGTGCAAGGCCTCCATTGGCAAGTGTGAATGAGGCATATACCTGCAATGTAGTAGTCTCACATTCTGCTTTGACCTTCTCTGTACCTCTTTTGTATTTAATGTTTAGATTGTCAGAATGGTGAAGAATTTAAAAGGCAGCCCAATAACACTCTCGATAGGTGATGGTGCCAATGATGTTAGCATGATCTTGGAATCCCATGTGGGAATAGGTAAGAACCACCTAATGAGATGGCGGCTATAAGGTATCAGTATTGTTTGTAGGTAGAGTGATCTTATATTCTAGAGAGAATGTTTTGGTTACTCATCTTGAATTTTAATTTAGGAATGATAATTATTAAATGAATAAAGATCATCCTCTGACATGTCCATCCCAAAATCCTACCCTTGGTGGGAATGTAGCAATACAAAGTTAGAGGATATTTTTATATTAGCCAAGTGAAGTGAATTTCCCAAACCTACTGGCAGTGCAATTGATCATTTAGCTCTCACTTTGACAGCATGCATGAAATTTTATTGATTTTCTGCCCCTGGCCACATCGCCTGCTTATGTTGCTGCACTATATCTTCTGAGATTCTTAACTGTTTGGGTCTAAGAAATAATTGGTTGGCTGGTTTTCCACATGGCAATATTTATGGGTGCTTTGGGCTGTAGTGTCAAATGTATATGTTGGCATGCAACAACAGCTTTTTCTACTGCCTGCACCATTTTTTTTTCCTACGTCAGGCTGCTGATAGGCAGCAATCCTAACGCCCCAACAGATGTTTTGGGTTGTTTTGTTTTGTTGAGGGGAGAAAATAATAGTATTCGTATCTTGGGAATTATTATTACTACAGTTTGGATTCCCAGATTCTTTCCATTGGGAAGTAACCCCATTCAGTGTTCCACATTGGTTATTCATATGGAAATGGCCAAAGCTGCTTGACCTCATGGAATACTTGGGCTACTACTTAGAGTTCCATTCAGTGAGAAGACTTCCTCATCTCATTGTAATGCTTCTGTTCTGAGCTCCTAGACCACAAACCCCAGGTCCGTTGTCTAGCAGCACTTACTAAGTGCCTTTAAAATAATTTTCAGATTGAGTTTTTTCCTTAAGATAATTTTTGCCTTGTAATGATGAAAACAATGATTCTAGTTAATCATTTTATATTGTGTTATAAACAAGTAATTACCATCTAAACCTAGTTTTACTTTTTGTTCGTTAAGACTCATTGTCACTGTTACAGCATACTTTGGTTAAAAAACAAATCTACATGCATGAACTGTGCCACGTAAGGAAATTAAAAGTGTGAAAATAATAAATCAAGAGGGTTGCTTTTCTTTTTCAGGTATTAAAGGCAAAGAAGGCCGCCAAGCAGCCAGGAATAGCGATTATGCTGTTCCAAAGTTTAAACATTTAAAGAAACTGCTCTTGGCTCATGGACATCTATATTATGTGAGAATAGCACACCTTGTACAGTATTTCTTCTATAAGGTATGTAACAAAATATTTGTAATTTGACTTATCACCATCTAACCCAGCATTGACTCAGCTTGGTCATAAGATTTTCTTCCTATTTTTCACAGTTCTTTTGCTATCTTAGTACAAGATTTGTGGCCTACAAAACATAGGTGATTTATCTAATGAATCAGAAACTAGAAATTCCTGGGGCACCTGGGTGGCTCAGTCAGTTAAGTGTCTGACTCTTGATTTTGCCTCAGGTCCTGATCTCAGGGTTGTGAGATTGAGCCCTGTGTCGGGCTGTGCACTGAGCACAGAGTCTGCTTGAGCTTTTCTCTCTCCCTCTGCCCCTTGGCCCCTCCCTCTGCTCACATGCACTCTCTCTCAAATAAATTTTTTTTTAAGATTTTATGTATTTTTTTTTATAAATTTTTATTTATTTATGATAGTCTCACAGAGAGAGAGAGAGAGGCAGAGACACAGGCAGAGGGAGAAGCAGGCTCCATGCACTGGGAGCCCGACATGGGATTCGATCCCGGGTCTCCAGGATCTCCAGATTTTATGTATTTATTCATGAGAAACACAGGGAGAGAGAGAGGCAGAAGGAGAAGCAGGCTCCATGCAGGGAGCCTGATGTGGGACTCCTTCCCGGGACTCCAGGATCACGCCCTGGGCCAAAGGCAGGTGCTAAACTGCTGTGCCACCCAGGGATCCCAATAAATATTTTTTAAAAAGAAACTAGAAATTCCTTTTAATGCAGCAATTTGGGATGAAATTTTTTTTAAGTCAACTTTCTTGGAGTTTAAATACAATAAAATGTACCCACTAAAAGTGTATAGTTCCATTTTGACAAATGTTTACATTCGTGTAACCATCATCCCAGCACATTCCCATGTGAGCCTTCCCGGTCAGTCTCCTCTGCCTTGCAGCAATGACTAATCTGAGTTATATTGCCACACAATATATAGTGATACTTACAACATATAATATATAAATTTAGGCATAATTTATGCAGTACGCACATTCGATTTGCCTGTTTTAGAACTTCATATAAATAAAATCATATGTGCTCTGTTGTGTCTGGCCTGGTTCAGTTAGCATAATGTTTTTGAGTTTCATCCATGTTGTAACATATATCAATAGTTCGTTCCCTTTTTATTCTAAACAGTATTCTGAACTAGTCTTTTTAGTAGCAGAGTCCTCTTTTCAATTGAAATTCTACAGATAAAGCAGATAGCAGAATTGCATTCATTGAAGGATTATGGTTTCAGGGTTGTGTCCTTGCTCAACCTCCTTGTCTTGCCCAGAGATTCCTCAGAGCACAATTTGGAGGCCATAAAAATAATAATTAATACAAGCCTAACTCATTTTATGCCTAATGTCCCTGGCATACGGGAAGGTGATGTAAGGTCTAAAGTATGTGGATTAAGCATCTACTCTCAGCTCAAGTCATGATCCCAGGGTCCTGAGACTGAGCAGCACATCAGGTGCTCTGCTCCCCAGGGAGCCTGCTTCTCCCTATGCCTCTGCTGCTCCCCCTGCTTGTGCACGCATGCTTGCTCTCTCTCGCGCGCGCTCTCTCTCTCTCTTTCTCTCTTGCTCTCTCTCTCTCTCTCTCTCAAATAAGTAAAATCTTTAAAAAAAAATAAAGCATGAAAATCATTTGAAGCTGACATGGACCAGAACTTGATCTCTTGTCCTATGTTCTGTTCACTATAGTTTTTAAAGTTTTTTTCACTTTTCATGTTGAAATAAATTCAGTCTTTAAATAAAGTCACAAAATTAGTAAAATGATTTTCATATATTCTTGTCTACTGTTAGCACCTTAGGTAACACACGACATAGCTGTCAAGATCCATAAATTGAAATTAATTGGCACATTGTTAACTAGTCCATATGTAGTATTGCAATTTTGCCAAAGGTCCCACTGATAATCCTTGTGGTCCATCTCAGGCTTGTGAGTGCATTTAGCTGTCATACCTCCTTCATTTTTTTTTCTTTCTTTTTTTTTTTAATTTTTTTATTGGAGTTCAATTTGCCAACATAGAGCATAACATCCAGTGCTCATCCCGCCAAGTGCCCCCCTCAGTGCCCCATCACCCAGTCACCCCAACCCCCCGCCCACCTCCCCTTCCACTACTCCTTGTTCGTTTCCCAGGATTAGGTGTCTTCGTTTTCTTTACACTGGCGTACTACTATCTTCTTTGTCTTCATGATCTTAACATTTTTGAAAAGTACTGGCCAGTTTGTAGAATGTCACTCAGTTTGGGTTTGTCTAAAGTTCACTTATCATTAGATTGAGGTTATGCTTTTTGGACCAATAACATAGAAGCAGTGTTGTAACCTGCTCAGTGCATCAAATCGAGAGGTTTTCTTTTATCACTGAGCATTAGAGTTCACATTAGACTGAGCCTGCTTACCCATTTGTGTCTACCAGGGGATAGAATTTACCAAAGTTCTTAAAAAAAAAAAAAAGAATTTACCAAAGTTCTTAATAAGATTCTAGTTTGTAGATATCTTACCAAGTTCATGTGCAAATTGAACGATTGAAACTGTTACGGTATTTGGATTTCATGCCCTATATTTCAGAAAGGCGAAGCACAGCAACTTTTTGTGTGCTGGTTTTCTGTGATCAATCCCAGATCTTAATTAACTAGCTTTTAATATTCTTAAAGCCATACATGGGCAGCCCAGGTGGCTCAGTGGTTTAGCGCCGCCTTCAGCCCAAGGTGTGATCCTGGAGACCTGGGATCGAGTCCCACGTCAGGCTCCTTGCATGGAGCCTGCTTCTTCCTCTGCCTGTGTCTCTGTGTCTCTGCCTTTCTTTCTCTGTGTCTGTCATGACTAAATAAATTAAAAAATCTTTAAAAGAAAATATGTGGAAAGCAGAGCTCAGAGAGTTTGCATAACTTGCCTTTTCCTCCTCAGCTCAAAAATGGCAGAGCTAGATTCCCACAACAGGTTTACTTATTCTCAGTCCAGGACTCTTTGTACATCACACTTAGTCTGTCAGGCCTTGGACTCACTCTATTTCACAGCCCCCCTTGGGGACAGGTCGTTACTCTCTCTTAATTTCCCCTAGTAAGGGAGCCCGTGAAGATTTGCTGTGCATATCTGCCTAACACTCTGATCTTACTCCTGAGGCCTGGTTTGCCTTCCTTAAGATTTTGGCCTGCAATTCAAGCACCTACCACCAGTTGGAAGGAATGCTCTGTTAAGACAAACAAAACAAGAATTAAAGTGGCTGTTTACCAGTGGTCAGTAATTAACCTATCCCTGTCCCAAATTTAGGGGATTATTTGTGTAGATAATACCCTCCATATTCATTAGGCTCTCTGTGCCCGTGGTCATCTTAGCTACTGACTTAGCAGTGTTCCTTTTCTACTACGGCCTTTTATCCCAAGATGACTTCTAATACTTTCAACCCTCTTTGGCTGAGCTGAAAAACCTACCTTCCTCTTACCTTGTCAGTGCATCTTCAAATAACAATTGCTTCACTCCTGGAGTGCTTCAGCGACGGGTGTTCCTGCCTTCTCTTTCTCCATTCAATCTACCTTGCGTAATTCAGCCAAGTTAATGTTTAGAAAATGCCACTTTTTAACTGGTCCTCCAGAAACATCACTCTCCATTGTCTAAGGATTAGTTTGTCTTTTAAGGCACCCCCCTGTCTGACCCTGTCTTACCTTATATGTTTAAAATATAAGGTTGCCTTGGTTCCTACTGTTAACCAATCTTAGCCATCCTTAACACCTTGTTCAAATTCTTTTTTTTTTTTAATTTTTTTATTTATTTACTTATGATAGTCACAGAGAGAGAGAGAGAGAGAGGCAGAGACACAGGCAGAGGGAGAAGCAGGCTCCATGCATCGGGAGCCTGATATGGGATTCGATCCCGGGTCTCCAGGATCGCGCCCTGGGCCAAAGGCAGGCGCCAAACCGCTGCGCCACCCAGGGATCCCCCTTGTTCAAATTCTAATTCTTTTATTCACTCAGTCAACAGATGTGTTTGAATGTATTAGCATGTGCCAAGAACCATTTTAAAACCAGAGGATTCATAATGGAATAGAATAGGCAAAGTCTCAGTTGTCATGGGACTTACATTCTTGTGAGAGTCAGACTTCCCCTTCCCACAAAGCATCTTCATGATCCTCACTGAGTACTGCCTCTTCCAACCTCAGAGCGCACTCAATTTTTAAGTATATTTTTGCATCCTACCAAAACTGATGTGTACCCATGAGTGTACCTATCATCAAGATGATGACCTTGGGAGCTCTGGCACTCTGATGCTATAGGGCTTACTCAACATATATATAGCACTTTTCTTGAACATCCTCCAGAACCTGTAGTATATTCGCCTAAGTATCCTCAGCTATGGCAGATGTTCATCCTTTGAGGATGCATTGGATTTTTAAAAACAAGTTTTGAGACTCCTAGCCTGGTAAATGAGCGAAGTGAGAATGTGAGACAGAAGGAAAGAGACTGATGTTCTGACATAGCCCAAAAATGGGCTCTAGAAGGGCTACCCAGAGACGTTATGAACAAGTGACAGCAGCACTGAACTAAGGTTGCATCCTACCCTTGACGGATAGCACTCATTTGAAAATACTAGTTCTGATAATTTTGCCCGAAGACATTAATTTCAGTATTGATAGTCCTACCTGGTGGCTTTTCCTGCCTTATGAATTCTCGGCTTGTATTTTTTCCTGTTTGTTTTTAGTATTCTCCCAATTAAATAAGTTCTGTAGAAGTAAGAAGTTTTGTCCTGTTTTTGTATCACCCACAATACCATCTTTGCATAGAATAGGTGGTCAATAATAATATGTTGATTGTTTAATGAGGCAGAAACAAAGGTGGTAAAGCATTAGTTGATACTGTTAGTGTTGACATATACTATAAGAATATCCTGGCTGTTTATTGGCATTAATTGACTTTAAATGTACACTTTGAGCTTTATGTCAGTCTACCTTACATTGATTTTGTGAATCAAATTGGCATTTAAGGGGTAATACCTAGATGTTTGTATTTGTATGAGATTATTTCTTCTCTCAAGAAGAGCAAAAGGTTCTCATAAAGTGAGATCCTCCTTCTGCTTGGTAAGGCAAAAGTGGGTATTAATATGAATTAATCATTTGTCTTTTGAGTTGTCTGCTTACAACTCTAATGGAGATTTATTTATGATATTAGAAGGACTTAGGATTGACTATAGACTATTTGGAGTCCAGTATCCTGTGTTAGTTTAGAAAGTTAAAGTGAAAACATTAACCCTTTTTTACATTTTTTTCCAGAACCTTTGTTTCATCTTGCCACAATTTTTGTACCAATTCTTCTGTGGATTCTCACAACAGGTTTGTTTCCCTAGTTATTTATTATTATGTACTTTACGTTGGCTATTAATAAATTACCTTTTTTGTATTAGATTGTAGTGATGAGAGAGGCATGTTCAAAGTAAAAGAATTATTTATTTATTTATTTATTTATTTATTTATTTATTTATTTATTTATTTTTTAGTTCAATAGTTAATCTTCTTGCCCTGGTTTTTGACAATAGCAAATGTTTATGTCTTTGCTTTAGTAATGTACGTATTGTTACTTTCTTCTTAAAAGTTGTTTGATACATCTTGTTGGAATTGAGATAACCTTAAGAGTATTTCTTTTAATCAATGCAAACCATGTTTCCCAATAATCCTAAAATGGTGTAGCTTAATGTTTCATCAAAGAAAATCTCACACCTTTGCAGTTTCTCGGGTTGATTTTCTAGAAAAATGTTGATCTTTCAACTGGCTAAGAAGCTGTGATCCCTGGATAAAGCCTTGGATTGCTTGAGCAATTACAGTTTTTGCCCTTTTTTGTCTCCTGAACATCTCTTACTCCGTAACGAAGATATGTGTTCTTTTGATACAGAAGTGGTGGGTAGGCATACACATTTATAGCTTTAACAACTGAAATGGCTCTTTGTTGCTTCTCGTGGAAGTGTAGCCAAATACAGGAGCTGTGATGCTCAATTACTGAGAAATTTTGTAGTTAATTTATGAGCAATTCAGTGATTTTGCCAAGCTGAGCTCATGGTAGCATTATCACAGATATTAGAGACCGAGTTTCTAAATTTCAAGGCCTGCTTCACTCCTCCTGCTAGGAAGCGATCTTTTTTCTCATTTTCTTGGTAGTATTTCTAAGATGACGTGTTCTGAATGGGAAGTGACTGCTCTCTTTCCCTAGAACTTGCCCCCTTTTCGTTTGGTGCGTTCTCCTTTATGTCAGTACTGTGTCATCACACCCGTGATGCCACTTCCACAGGTTGCTTTAGGAATTCATCATCTACTGAGTGCCATCAGCCTTCTTGTATGTAAAACTAACAGTATTAGTTACAGAGAGTTTTATAAATTCTGATAAATCTGCTTTGAGCATTCAGATTACTACTGATCAAAGTTCTCACTTCCATGAATGAGTGCAAGTATTTAAAAAGACATTTCCGGTTTTGCAGCAAAGTGCTAAATGGAAATTGTCTTAATCTGGTTAAAGCATTGTTTTTAATTTGAAACCACTGTATTCGCAAGTTGTATGAAGAAGGAACTTATTCCTTATAAAGCCAGCTGAGACTCAAGCCCCAGTCTGTCTGGGGTCTGGTTAGGTTACATTAGCTGTTGAGGTCTCCATAGGAGTTGATGTTTGGCTGCCTCTGTTGCTCAGTTGGTAGGTTCATTCATTTATTGAATGTCTCTTGAGTGCCTACTGTATGCCAGGCTGAGTGCTGGGCATAGAACAGTGATCAAAACAAAGTCTTACCCCATGGAGCTCACAGTACAGTGTAGTGTTAGGGGGAGAGCCTGCAATCATACACATATGTCAGGTACTGATAAAGGCTCTGAAGGAAAAAGCAAAGCATTAAAAACTGGTAGAGTGTGAATGCAGAAGTCTGCTGTTTTATAGAAGATGATCTGGAAAGTTCTCTTCAAGGTGACATTTGGGCAGAGAGCTGAAGGAGAGGAGGGAGGGAGCTATCAGATATCTTAGAGGAAAAGTGTGTCGGGTAAAAAGAAGGTCTGTCTGAGGTGGTGGCGTGCTGTGCAGTAGCTTTATTTTTAACTTCGGCCTTGTGCTACTGCTGGATATAGCGCCCATATCACAAATATGTTTAGAGCACACACAGTTGGTCAGCCCTTTTCAATTCAGGTCCACGTCACATGTTCTCTGCAACCCTGGAAGTTGGAGAGCCAGCTACGGAGAATGGAGAAATAGGACCAGGATTCAGATTCTTTTTTTTTTTTTTCCATTCATGAGAGAGAAAGGGAGAGGCAGAGACACAGGCAGAGGGAAAAACAGGCTCCATACAGGGAGCCTGATGTGGAACTCAAACCTGGGTCTCCAGGATCACGACCTGGGCTGAAGGCGGTGCTAAACCGCTGAGCCACCCGGGCTGCCCAGGATTCCGATTCTTTAAGCAGACAGCAACTCTTTCTTTAGCGAAGCTAGGATAATACTGGTCTTTTTCCTATGTGAAAGGAAAATATTTGTAGCAGGTTTAATAGGACACTATTATCAACTAAACCTGTTGTTTGTTTTGAGGACACTGTCTCCTAATTACGCATCTAAGAATTATAATTATCTCTCATGTAACATCATAGTACCATAGTGGAACAAAAGTAGATTGATGTTTCTTCTGTTTGAATGAAATTCAAGACTTAATTACACACCAGGCAGTCTTTTTGTTTGTTTGTTTGCTGTTTTCAATTTTCTCATTAGTGAAAATGAGATCGTTTCCAATGAAAATATAGTATTGTGCACCAACAAACTAATCCTCTCCCTTGAGAATTAAAAGGAACAAAGCACCAATTTGGGTATTTGGGGATACTTTTCAATTCAGTAGACGATTTTTGAGGAGTTTAAATCTTTGTGGAAGAGGAGTTAAGATGGTGGAGCATTTAGGACCCTAAGCATGTCTTGTCTCTTGAACACAGCTAGATAGTTGTCATATTCTGAACACCCAAGAAATCAATCAGAGGTCTGAGAGAACAAAAACTGCAAGTCGACAAGTAGAAAAATGATCACCTTTTGGAAGGTTGGAGGTACATATAGTTGATTTGGGGGACAATAATAGCTGTGGGTAAGGTGGCAGGGAGGGAGCCTGCTTACAGAGGCAACCACAAAGTATTATAAGCGGCAAGCAAAAATCTGAACTTTTATAAGCCTGCTACAGTGGTGGATGTGCCCAGCTTAACAGTGCACAGGTGACAAAGTGGGGTTGAATCCCAGGAGTGACACTGGTCTGAGGATCCCCTGGGTCTCAAGACCAAGTGGCAGTGTTCCTAGACATAGGAGCATGGAAGCCAGGTGAAAACAGTGAGTCTTGGTGCCAGCTTTCTGCTCTGTTTTGCTACAAATTTTGAACCCCTACACGGTTTTGTTACCACTTTCCTGGCAGGGGCTGGCAAGCAGCAAAAATGTGGCAAGACCCTCCCCCAGAGGAACAGTGCAGATATGTGCTGCAGGAGTCCCTAAAATTTGGAGTTTTAAAACCCAGTCGTGCGCCTAAGATTTAAAAAATAAAAAAGCTTGACCACAGATCAGTTGAATTTAGGGTTCTAACAGGGATCAGGGACACGAGTGATTGCTTCTGTGAGGGCTCACTGAGGAGTTGGGGGTGGGGACTTTGAGCTCTGGGGCTAGACATTGGGGCACCACCATGTTCATGCCTCCCATCAGCGCTGAAAGTCTTCAGGGAGCAAAATAGCACCACATAGTAAGTCTGGAGCTGCCTACACCAAGCCCCACCCCCTTGATCCCTGGAGGCTCATTTCCACTAGGACAAGTCCACCTGAGAATCATCCCAACAGGCTGCACCCCCAGAAGACCAGCACAAACAATTTGCTTGCACCAAGTTGACTGATCATAGAGGGCTGCAAAGCATCGCTTCTTGGGGAAAATAGAATCTAGCTTCCTTTTTACTTTTATTCTTTTTTTATTATTATTTTTTCATATATTGTCTTATTTTTTTAATTCCCTTTTTCAATTTTTTTATTAATTTAAAAATTATATATACTTTATCTTTTTGTATTCTTTTGGTTTTTATTTATTTAGTTTTTTGTTTTGGGATCTAGATTCTTTTAATAAGCACACCAAAACACACCCAGGATCTAGGTTTTGGGGGGAGATTTTTTATTTTGGTGGTTTTCCTTTGTTTTCGTTTTGTTTTGTTTTGTTTTTTGTGGGCATTTGTTTTCATTCTTTTCTGGACAAAATGATGAAACAGAGAAATTCACTCCAAAAGAAAGAATGGAAGTAGAACTCACAGCTAGGGATTTAATCAGTACAGATAAAAGTAAGAAGTCTGAACTAGAATTTAAAACAGCAATTATACAGATACAAGTTGGGCTTGAAAGAAGCATAGAAAACACCAGAGAATCCTTACTGTAGAGATAAAAGAACTTAAGTCTAGTCAGGCTGAAATTAAAAATGCTATAACTGAGATGCATCCCAAGTGGAGGCCATCAAAAGAAGAATGGACGAAGCAGAGGAACAAATCGGCGATATAGAATATAAAATTATTGAAAATAATGAAGCTGAAAAGAAGAGGGAAAGGGAGATAATAGACCACAAAGGTAGACTTAGGGAACTCAATGACTTATTAAAACGTAGTAACATTCGTATCATAGGAGTCCCAGAAGGTAAAGCGAGGGGAAAAGGAACAAAAGGTTTAGTCACATAAATTATAGCTGAAAACTTCCCTAATCTAGGGAAGGACACAGACCTCAAAATCCAAAAAGCACAGAGAACTCCCATTAAATTCAGCAAAAGCTGACCATCACCAGGGCATATCATAGTCAAATTCACAAAATACAGACAAGGAAAGAATCCTGAAAATGAGAGAGGGATAAAAGTCCTTCACTTGCAAGGGAAGACAGATCAGGTTTACAACAGATCTGTCCACAGAAACTTGGAAGGCCAGAAAGGAGTGGCAGGAAATAGTCAATGTGCCGAATGGGAAAAATACGTAGCCAAGAATTTGTTATCCAGCAAGGCTGTCATTTAGAATAGAAGGAGAGTTTCCCAAAAAGAAACTAAAGGAGTTGGTGACCACTAAATCAGCCCTGTGAGAAATGTTAAAGGGACTCATTGGAGAAAAAGAAAAAGAGACCAAAAGCAACAAAGTCTAGAAAGGACCAGAGAACATCACCTTAAACACCAACTCTACAGGCAACACAGTGGCGCTAAATTCATCTTTTTGAATAATCACTCTGAATGTAAATGGACTAAATGCTCCGATCAAAAGACATAGGGTAACAGAATGGATTTAAAAAGAAAGAAAGAAAACAAGATCTATTTATATGCTGCCTATAAGAGACTCGTTTTACTTTTTTTATTTTTTATTTTTTTAAAAGATTTATTCACGAGAGAGACACACAGAGAAAGAGAGAGAGAGAGGCAGAGGCAGAGGGAGAAGCAGGCTCCATGCAGGGAGCCTGATGTGGGACTTGATCTCAAGACTCCAGGATCCTGCCCTGGGCCAAAGGCAGGCACTAAACCGCTGAGCCACCCAGGGATCCCCCAAGAGACTCATTTTAGACCTAAAGATACCTGCAAACTGAAAGTGAGGGGATGGGACATCTGGATGGCTCAGTCCGTTAAGCAACTAACTCTTCATTTAGGTCCAGGTCATGATCTCAGTGTTGTGAGATTGAGCCCTACTGGGGCTCTGGACTGGGCATGGAGCCTGCTTAAGATTCTTTCCTCCTCTTCTTCTCTCCTCCTATTTGTGCACATTCTCTCTCTCTCTCTCTCTCTCTCTAAAAAAAAAAAAAATACAAAAACGGGATGGAGAACCATCTGTCATGTTAATGGACATCAAAAGAAGAAGGCCAGAATAGCCATATTTCTATCAGATAAACTAGGTTTTTAAAAATATTTATTTATTTTAGAGAATGAGAGAGACTCCCAAGTAGATTCTGCACTGATGACCAAGCCCAACACAGGGCTCAATCTCAAGACCCTGAGATCACAACCCAAGCCAAAACCAGAGTTGGACACTTAACTGACTGTACCACCCAGACAAACTAGATTTATTTATTTATTTATTCATAGAGACAGAGAGAGAGGGGCAGAGACACCGCCAGAAGGAGAAGCAGGCTCCATGCAGGGAGCCTGACGTGGGACTAGATCCTGGGTCTCCAGGATCATGCCTTGGACTGAAGGCGGCGCTAAACCGCTGAGCCACCCGGGCTGCCCACAAACTAGATTTTAAAACTGTAGCAAAAGATGGGAAAGAGCATTATATCAAAAAAAAAAAAAAAGAGCATTATATCATAATAAGGGGTTTATCAAGAAGATCTAACAATTGTAAATATGCTCCCAACTTGGGAGCACTCATATATATAAATCAATAATAAATAGAAAGAAACTCAGTGATAATAATACAATAATAGTAGGGGACTTTAGCACCCTACTCACAGCATGGACAGATCCTCTAAGAATCCCTAAAGAAACAAGGGCTTTGAATAACACACTGGACCAGACAGACCTCACAGATATATTCAGAGTATTTCATCCTAAAACAGCAAAATACACATTGTTTTAGAGTGCACATGGGACATTCTCCAGAATAGATCACATACTGGGTAACAAAACAGGCCTCAGAAAGTACAGAAAGACTGAGATCACACCAGGCATATTTTCAGACCACAATGCTATGAAACTTGAAGTTAACCACAAGAAAATATTTGGTAGGACCACAAATACATGGAGGTTAAAGAACATCCTATTAAAGAATGAATGGGTTAACCAGGAAATTAGAGAAGAAAATAAAAAAATACATGGAAGCAAATGAAAATTAAAACATGACAGTCCAAAACCTTTAGGATGGAACAAAGGCTGTCCTCAGAGGCAAGTGTATTGCCATACAGGCCCACGTCGAGAAGCAAGAAAAGTCTCAAATACATAATCTAACCTTACACCTAAAGGAACTAGAGAAGGAACTGCAAATAAAGCCTAGAGCCAGCAAGAGAAAGGAAATAATAAAGATTACAGCAGAAATAAATGGTATAGAAAGAAAAAAACCAGAACAGATTAACAAAACTAACATAAGGAACAGCGGAGCCTCTCAGGAAGAGAGTATTAGAAAAATCGTAGATTTAGGCTTGGGACACCTTACTGCCTCAGTCAGTAGACTTGAGTACAGCTCTTGATCTTGAGGTTGTGAGTTCGAGCCCCAAGTTGACTGTAGAGATTACTTAAAAATAAAATCCTTTAAAAAAATACGATTTTGGCTTAAATGGAATCATTTGGGGGAAAGGTTTAGGATGAGGGTGCTTTATCTAGATTGGGTGCTCTCAATTAAGTGGGAGTAATTTTATGACTAAGCATTTCAGTATATCTCACCAGGAGGATTGAAGACTAGGAGGCTACCACTGTCATTAGTCAAGAAACAACAGTCACCCATATTCGCCAGGACAGGGATATTTGTTAGTTTTGTGATTTGAACAATATTCATATTCCGTGTTCTGTGTAATAGTCCTGTTCTTATCTTGATCTGTCATGGTCATAGAATAGCCTTGCTTGAGGAGCACCTGGGTGGCTCAGTGGTTGAGCATCTATCTGCCTTTGGCTCAGGCCATGATCCTGGGGATTGAGTCCCACAGCAGGCTCCTCGCAGGTAGCCTGCTTCACCCTCTGCCTATGTCTCTGCACCTCTCTCTCTCTCGCTCGCTCGCTCTGTGTGTGTGTGTGTATCTCATGAATAAATAAAATCTTAAAAAGAATAGCCTTGCTTGATGTTGTTACTCATTGAAGTTTTACTCGACAGGCGAATACCAGTGCCTAATTGTAAGTGCCAGGACAGCTTCTGGATATCAGGGGCTGCCTTGCGTTTCTCAGGCTATACCTGTCAATACAATAAAGAAAAATCTCTACGCACCCAGAACTTGAATTCTAATGTGAAATGAACTAGCAAAAGTAATAAATGTAAAACAGAAAATAAAAAGATGACTAGTACTGTAAGAAAATTAAATTAAAAAAATAAAAAAATAAAGAAACAAGATAACAGGGGAAATGTGCCCATGAGAAAGGCAGTTGGGATCAAGGTTGGTCTCTCTGAAAAGGTGACATTTGAGCTGATATTTATGAGTGAGGGAGTAAAGGGAAAGTGTTCCGGGCAGGGGCAACAGCCAGTTCCAAGGAAGTCCTAAGTCAAGAGTGTGCCTGACATGTTGAAGGTACAGATCTAAGAGATAAGGCCAGACAGGTAGAAGAAGCCAGATCCAGTGGGACTATATAGCCACTCCTCTGTGGGAGCCTTTTAACTTTCAGAGATAAAAGGAATCCACTGCACAGTTTGAACAAAACAGTGACTTGAGTTGACTTATTTTCTCACAGAACTACTCAGGCCATTGCATGGACTGTAGATGAAGGGGAGAAGTAGGGAGCCACTGAGGAAGCTTGTAGGGTGGTAACTGGAGGAGCCGAGAAGTGATCTGATTCTGAATATATCTGAAGGCAGGGCCAGTAAACACTTCTTAATTGACTGGATGCAAGTGTGAAAAAGAGAAGAATCAAGGATGAATCCAAGATTTTGATTCTAGCTAATCACCAAGATTTAGTTGCCCTTTCCTGAGATGGGGAACCCTTCAGGAGGAGCAGGTTGGAGCTAAGGGCAGGTCAGAGGAGGAGTTCAGTTCCAGATGTAGGTTTGAAATCTATTTCCAAGAGGTAATAAGTGGGCAACTAGGTCCATGGCGACAGGTCTGGGCCAAAGATAAATATTCGGGAATGTTCAGTGAATGTATGGTATTAAAACACAGGACTGGTGAGATCACCTAGAAAGTGAGTATGACATCCCAAACAGTGCGTGCTGGAACACTCCCAACTAAGGGCTTGGGCAGAATAGGAGACCCAAGAAGAAATGGCTAGTGACATAGGAGAATTGCTAATTTCAAAATATTTCTCGAGCACCTAGGTGGTACCAGGCACCAAGAACGATAGTAGGGTTGCAACATTGTGGGCACTGTTCACTGAGGTAGGGACCATGGGAGAAAGATTTAAGGGGAACGTTAATGAGTTGGGCTTTAGACATTTTGAGTTAACAGATGCCTGTGGGACAACCAGCAGAAAGGTGGAAATTATGGTCTGGAACCTAGGGAAGTCATGCCTGTGTACATATATTTAGCTTTGGTCTTGCAAATACATCCCTTTAAATCCTTAGTAAGTGGCCACATTCAATATCATAAATACAGCCTGGAGAAGGTGATAGTGATATTTAAAACTATGTAAACTATTAACAAGAGAGCCCACTATGACAGAAGCTGACCACTGCCTATGCAGTTCCAGGCTTACACTTAATTGTTCTTTGTTCACTGAAAAATCTTTTCAAAATCTGTTAGCAAATACCTGTTAGAAATAGACCTTACCGCGTGTATACATTCTGAATAAGATCCTACAAAAAGGGAGGCTCTATTAATATGCACCACAATATGTTAGTTTCTTTTCTACAGCTATCAGAGTGACCTTGTTTATAAACTTCTTTTGCTATCACAACGAACATGAAAGGAAACTGTCTTGTTTTAGCTTGTGTTTTTTTCCAAACACGTGCACTTTTTCTTTTGTCTGTCATTTCAGCCACTGTATGATGCCGCTTACCTGACAATGTACAACATCTGCTTCACATCCTTGCCAATCCTGGCCTACAGTCTCCTGGAACAGCATATCAATATTGACACTCTGACCTCAGATCCCCGATTGTATATGTAAGTAGAACATACAGTTAAAAGCCACTTCAGACCTTCAAAACTGTGGGTTTCTTTCATCCACAGGTAGGAAGGACACAACTGCCAACCTGATTCAATTACATGGTTCTGTTCTGAATTTTAGGTACTTAAACCAGACTATTCAATAGGAAAATGATAGATGTCTTAGATGTAGGTCCTGTCCATGAATGTGTATGAATCATCTAGTTCAAAATCACTAATTCCTAAAACTTGAACCTCCATTGTCATAGAATTCTGGAGCCTCACAGGAAGACACACTATTTTAACTACCAAAAAAAAAAAGAAAGAAAGAAAGAAAGAAAAAGGCAATACACAAAGATTTTTTGGTAGTTTATAGAATATTGATTCCTACCTATAATGGGTTGGACTGATATTATGGTAAACTTTCTCTCTTATTTTTTTAAGATTTTATTTATCTTAGAGAAAGAGTGTGTACACACACTTGAGTGAGAGCAGGGGCAAAGGGGAAGGGAGAGAACCTGAAGTAGACTCCGCAGTGAGCCTGAATCCCAATGCGGTCCTCGACCTCACGACCCCAAGATCACAACCTAAGCTGAAACCAAAAGTTGGTTGCCTGTCCGACTGAGCCACCCAGGTGCTCCTAGACTTTCTCTTAAACTGCCCTAGAAGCATGGCCTCTACTTTGTTAGCTCCATTCTAAAACTATATTGCTGAAGAAAATAATGAACTCATCAGAGCCATTATATGCATTTTGTGTCAGTTGGAAATGGATGCTTTTGTCTATGGGTGGGAAACTTTGCCAGTTGTTTAACGTATGATTTAATTGGTGTTTTTTAAGTTATGCATACACCTAAGGATGAAAATGTTAATTTATAGCAGATGACAAGCATTGCTAAACA
Organism: Canis aureus; assembly: GCF_053574225.1. Taxonomy (NCBI): domain Eukaryota; kingdom Metazoa; phylum Chordata; class Mammalia; order Carnivora; family Canidae; genus Canis; species Canis aureus. The sequence goes on from NC_135649.1 coordinate 13,983,619, forward strand.
GTGGGTAGCAACTGCAGTACAGCGACTTAGGTGGCTTATTTGTATGAAGTGAAGGTGCACAAATTTAAGGGATTTCTTTAACCAGTATGACTCATAAAACTTACATTAAGCAATTGTTAGACTTAACCAGCTTTACAAAATTTGTCATTATTTTAAAGATGGAAAAATGGAAAATTTCAAACATACACAGTAGTAACAAAAATACTATTAATATAGTGAACTTCCCTATGCTCATCACTCAGCTTCAGTAATTATCAATTCTGGGTCTATCCTATTTCATTAATAACCCTGTTTGTTCTATTACAGACTTGCTTTGCAATAAATACCAAACATTATATAAAATAGTTATTTCAGTAACTATAGAGTTACTATTAAGTTATTAAGAGATACTATTAAGTATCTCTTAAAGATAAGGACTTAAACAAATAGTACCCTATCATACCTAAAACTTTAACAAGTCCATAATATATATTATCATATATCCAATCAAGGTTTAGATTTCTCTAGTTGACTCATTTCTTTTTATAGCATGCTTGTTTGAATCCAGATGAGGTCCATATACTGTAGTTAGCTAATATGCTTCTTGAGTCTGTTTTAACTTGTAGGTTAACCCAGAAATTTATTTGTTGACAAAACTGGGTCATTCATCTTGTAGAGTTTACCCCAATCTGGAGTTTGCTGATTGCATTCTTGTGGCATTAACATGTTCTGCTTTTCCCTGTATTCGTAGCAAGGGGATAGTTAGATCTAGAGGGGAATCCTAGAAACCCTGGGAGAAATCTTACAGAGCATCCGCTCCCATGCTCTCTTTCTTAAAATGAGGAACCAGGGCCCAGAAATGACTTACCTAAAGACACATGGTGAAACTAAAGGCCACACCAAGATCGGAATGTAGGCCCCCTGATGACTAGCCCCATGCTCTTTCCAGCTGGCTGGTGGTTTTCAAACACTGAGCAGCAGTGTTCTGTCTCCAGACAACTAAAGTGAAATCCAGTAGTGCAGCTGCTCTGGTCGACGCAGGGTTTGGGGGCAGGGAGCAGATCCCTCACGTTCAGTCCCACCAAAAGTCCAGGCTAACTGCCTGCCCATCAGTAAAATCTGGGTAATGGTAACAGCTAATAATGGGGTTTTGTGAGGATTAAATGAGTGACTACATGTAAAACAACTTAAACCAGTCCCTGGCACATAGTTTTCAATGAGATGGCATCTGTTAACCTTATTCTAACACCCTCCTGCGCATGACTTCAGGGCTATGCTGAGCGCTTTCATCAAGAATGTTGAAAATCTCAAGAAAGCTGTTGAGGACAAATTATTTTAAGGGTGTCCATGTTTTAGTTAGGGAACTACAGGTATAGGTCACAAATTATTGAATGATTTTCCCTAAAGGTATACTTGCTACACCTGCATAAGTGAAAAAGCCATGGCATTCCCCTATTGACCAGCTCGAAATGCAGCTTTTCTTCTTCCCTGCCCTGATGAGACGCTGATCTCAGCCTGTCCCTATATTGGTGATCACTCTGCTACTCCAATTATTCCTTTGGAAGCATGAAGCCCTAGTCATCTATGGGGCCCTCTCTGCAGCTATACCACCTAGTATTACTGATGACAGCCTGTGCCTATTTACAGATTTCACCTTCAGGGATGTGGTGACCTGGGCACTTTGCAAATACTATGACATGAAACGATATATTTGGATATTTTCCTGCTTTTAAGAGAAATTTAAATAGTAAACTGTAGTTCTTCTACAGAGGGAAGAGCCATCATTTGTTTCTTCTTCAGCTTTTAAAGGCAAAAGAAAGGGGGCACCTGGGTGGCTCAGTGGTTGACTGACTGTCTGCCTTTGACTCAGGTAGTGATCCTGGAGTCCTGGGATCGAATCCGGCATGAGGCTCCCTGCAGGGAGCCTGCTTTTCCTGTCTATGTCTCTGCCTCTTTGCATCTCTCATGAGTAAATAAAAAATAAAATCTTTTTTAAAAAATGCAAAAGAAAGGGATCCCTGAGTGGCGCAGCGGTTTAGCGCCTGCCTTTGGCCCAGGGCACGATCCTGGAGACCCGGGATCGAATCCCACGTCGGGCTCCCGGTGCATGGAGCCTGCTTCTCCCTCTGCCTTTGTCTCTGCCTCTCTCTCTCTCTCTCTGTGTGACTATCATAAATAAATAAAAAAAAAAAATTGAAAAAAAAAAAAAATTTCCTCTTTAAAAAAAAAAAAAAAAAAAAAAAAAAAAATGCAAAAGAAAGGTTCCAGTACACCTTCCGCTTCCCATCATAGGGAGGTGCTCAGGCCTGTGCTGCAAGGCAGCTGCTCCCTGAATCTTCATTTTCTCTCACATTCTCCTTCATGTTGGCTATGAGACAGTCTAGAAAGACAGGATCCACTCCTGCCTCAGCCCAAATTCAGTGGCTTGCAAAAGCCTCATTGGCTGGGCGGTTTCTGGGCACTCATTGCAAGAATCTGTAGGAAGGTGCCTTCCCTGTGGCTCCCAGTTGCCTTGAGAATGTGACTTACTGTCTGTGGGGAGAGCTTGTTTCTGAGAAGCAGCCACCTCTTTGCTCCTGCAGTTTTTCTAGGGCAGACAGCAACACATTGCATTATGCATCCCCCGAATTTCAAATTCTTTCATGCAACTGGAAATCAGGTAAAAGTTGCATGATTGCCATGTTTTCAGAAAACCCCCACAGTACTCAATACCAGGTGAACAGAGATTAGTTGCATTTACATTATAAAGGTGTTTTTTTTCCCCTAAAGATTCTATTTATTTATTCATGAGAAACAGAGGCAGAGACACAGGCAGAGGGAGGAGAAGCAGGCTCCATGCAGGAGCCCGATGTGGGACTTGATCCCGCAACTCTGGGATCACGTCCCAAGCCGAAGGCAGACACTCAACCGCTGAGCCACCCAGGCATTCCTATAAAGGTGTTTGTTACTCGATAAAGCCAAGTGACATTCTGTATAGTATGGGCAACAGCATGCTATATGAATGATTAGATACCTTTCGATAAATGTTAAGAGCAACTTGAGAAGGACCTGGGTGGCTCAATCGGTTAAGGGATCAACTCTTGATTTTGGCTCAGGTCATGATCTCAGGGTTATGAGATCAAGCCCCTCGTCAGGCTCTGCACTAAGCATGGAGTCTGCTTAAGATTCTCTTTCATTTTTTAATATTTTTTAAGATTTTATTTATTTATTCATGAGAGAGAGAGAGAGAGAGAGGCAGAGACACAGGCAGAGGGAGAAGCAGGCTCCATTCAGGGAGCCTGATGTGGGACTCTATCCAGGGTCTCCAGGATCACGCCCTGGGCTGAAGGTGGTGCTAAACCGCTGAGCCACCCGGGCTGCCCGGATTCTTTTTTTTTTTTTTTTTTTAAGGCAATTTGAAATAGACCAAAAGATTTCCATGCATAAACCCATCTTTCTGTGGCTCTGCTCCATTAGAATTAGTAGCCATATTTAACACACTAACTTGTAGCAAGAAGATTGTGTTATTTTAACAGATTTTAAAGTTTTGATCTACCTACCGTTTATGAAAACATGACTATATAGCTTGAAACACTATTTGACTCAATTGAAAAAATATAAAGGGTACCCAACACCTAAAAAAGGTTTCATTTCTAAGAAGAAATCTTGATGAAAAGAAATATCTTAACAATTGTAGTCGGAAAAGCCATGGCAGCTAGGTTGAGAGCATATGCTGTGATTTGAAGTCAAGTCAATCTGTGATTGTATACCAGCAGTTCCCCTTACTAACTGAATGAACTCTGGCAGGCTACTACGCTAGTGGTTTCTAAAATCTACTGCACATTAGAGTCCCCTGGGGAGCTTCAAAAATATCCTCATGCCCAGGTGACATCTCAAGCCAGTTAAATCAGCATGAGGAAGGTGGGAGTCAGGCATGAGTGGTTCTAAAGATCCCCAAGTGATTCCAATGTGCGTCATAGCTTGGGAACCATCATGACAGATCTTTTCAAGGCCCATTATTTGTAAACGGGACTGACAAAAATACTTAACTCACGTGGATTTTATGTGGATAAAAATGGACAATACATAGAGGCATCTAGGTGACTCAATTAAGCATCTGCCTTCAGCTCCTCAGGTCATGATCCCGAGGTCCTGGAATCAAGCCCTGCATCAGGCTCCCTGCGCTTCTCCCTCTCCCTCTGCCTGCTGCTCCTCCTGCTTGTGCTGTCTGTCAAATAAATAAATAGAATATTTTTTTAAGATACGGACAATATATATAAAACTCTTAACCCAGTTTACTGACATATAAAAAGTACTCAGTAATGGGAGCTAATTATTATTGATGATGCTATCGTCGTCAGTGGCCAGAATTTTAAACTTAGTGCTTTGACTATTTCTCCAATGCATCCATCTTGAGGCGGTTGCATGGAGATAAAACTGTGGCTCAGTATAGCCCTCCACGCCCCAGGGCTACCTCTCCTCATTATAACCTGGTCATATCTGTGTGCCCTCTGACATTTCACCGTCTCTTTAACTAGACAGCCTACAGAGATTCATTAACCGGTGTTTTTTCCCCCACTTCTCAATAGGAAAATTTCTGGCAATGCCATGTTACAGTTGGGACCCTTCTTATATTGGACGTTTCTAGCAGCGTTTGAAGGGACAGTGTTCTTCTTTGGGACTTACTTTCTTTTTCAGACTTCATCCCTAGAAGAAAATGCAAAGGTAAAAAATATTTCATTATCTCTTAGAATAAGAATAAGCATGGCTTACTCTTTTTTTTATAGGCACTGGATTTATCATACACATCATCCAGCTGTAATCATTTTGTAAACTTTTTCTTAAGGTACAGTATTTAGTTCTTAGAACTTTTTTAGAATGATGGAATTACTGAAGTAAGAAACCACTTCCTTTGTGTGTGCATGGCTAACTAGAAAGCTTATGTACATAGTTATGTTAAGCCTTCTAGAGGCTTAACTTAGCTGTAATTTTTAATAGATGAATAGATGAACAGAGTTCTTAGGACTTCAGATTTTAGACCCCTATACTTTTCTTTTTTTGTTTTTTTTTTTAAGTAAACTCTACCCTCCAATGTGGGGCTCATACTCAGGACCCCAAGATCAAGAGTCGCATGGTCTACTGACTGAGCCAGCCAGGCACCCCAAGACTTCTCTTGTTTTAAAAGTAAAATCCGGCCCCACTCAGTTCCTATGTATAGTGACCTTTCATACTTGGAGTTGAAGGGGGTCGCCACCATCTTTGCAGTATTTGCCCAATAGATAAAGCGACGGAATTCCCTTCTCTTCCTCCTTTCCTTCCACATGGGAGCCTAGTGTTTTCCAAAAAGACTGCATGAATCCTACCAGTGCCTTCCTAGCAAGCGACTATGTAGGTCAGCATGTGCATTGGGATGATTTCCCCCTGGCTGTGTTCTAGGAGAGAACTGCTGATGGGTGAGGTCTTCCCATAGCCATACAGTGAAAATTAAGCCCGCCACTTCACTTATGCCTTCACTACGTTCATTCTTTGCTATTTCTGGGCTTCCTGTTTAATGGTTACTCGTTCTTTATAATTATAACGTGAGGCAAACCTAAGGTTAAAAATTAATTTACTGAGTACACTGTGTCCAGAACCTACACAGTCAATATCTGCTACAGAAGGAATAGGCCCAGTGAATTTGAATGACAATTTGAAATTAGGTATTACAGTCCAAAACCTTTCTAATTTGGACTAACAATGTGTTCGCTTTGGCAGCGCATATACTAATTTGGACTAACAAAAGTCAGCTTACACTGAGGGGGGCACTTGATGGGATGAGCACTGGGTATTATACTATATGTAGGCAAATCAAACTCCAATTAAAAAATATACCAAAAAAAAACACAAAAAAACAAAAGCTTAGTATGAATCCCTTAAAATTATTAAACACTGGGGGTATCTGGTTGACTCAGTCGGTAGAGCTTGTGACTCAACCTCAGGGTCATGAGTTCGAGCCCCACTTTGGGCATAGAGGTTACCTATAAAAAATTATTAATCACTGAGTAACTGTTGAGGAAATACAGATGTAGTACTTCGAGTGGGCACATGTAGCACTGGTCAAGGACAGTACCCACTGCATCTCTGCAGGCCAGTCACTTAAACTTTCCAAGTCCACTTTGCCCATCAGTAAGAAGGGGTTTGATTCTGTGACTTTCACTTTTTATTTTATTTTTATTGAGCACATAAATGATAAAACGCTGATGGTTTGTTTCTTAAAAAGAGTTTGCTGCATGGGACACCTGGGTGGCTCAGTGGTTGAGTGTCTGCCTTTGGCTCAGGGTGTGATCCCGAGGTCCAGTGATCAAGTCTGGCATCGGGCTCCCTGTGACGAGCCTGCTTCTCTCTCTGCCTATGTCTCTGCCTCTTTGTGTGTCTCCCATGAATAAATAAATAAAATCTTTTTAACAAATAATAAAATAAAGAGTTTGCTGCAGAGCAGGTGGGTACTCTCCTGCATTCCTGTTGACGTGATTCATTTGCTCAGCAAACTCTGGGTGTGTAGGGAGCTCCAGCCCAGCCTGTGTCTCATTCATCACCCATTTTGAGTTCACGAAAACCAAATTAGACTTTACTGTATATGTCACCATCCTTCTAAATGTTTGCTAAAATTGTAGCAAGTGTAAAAACTGCTATCAGCAATTAAACAGAATACCATGTATAATTTGACCAAATCCTTTTGTTGCTTTTGTGAATCTTAATTTTTTTATTATTTTTTAAAACGTTTTACATTTCATTTTCTGTTTTAATGTTATGCATTCAGATCTTGACAGCATTTGGTAAGCATATGTGCCATTCATTGCCATACTTAGGGATTTATACATGCTATCTGCTTTTCTTTGATGTGCACATACTGACAGCTCTAATATTTACAGCCAGAAATTAGACTCTGTTTTTAAAATGTGAGTTGATTTGTCGAGAAATTAGTCCTCATTTGAGAGCTTTAGTTCTTTATTACAGAGAAAGCCCATATCAGACTCTTTAGAGACAGGAATCATTCAAAGGACTTGTTTTGATGAACATTACTGGTAGCGGAATAGGGGGGTTTGTTTTGCGTTTATTACACCAGTGTGCTCCCTGTTTGGTACTACATGGAGTAATGGAAATAAACCCTACCAACCACAAGTGTGTTGTAGCTGTCCAGGAAAATTTAGGGTCACAATAAAATCCAGTATTGGGGCCTGATCCTTTGATCAGATACTTCCCTAAGTATTTTATACAAAAATCTTTAGAGGTTACACCCAAGATTAAATTTGCCTTTTTATTTTCTTAAGCAGGCTTGTGTATTCATGGTGCATGTAATTGTTCAATGTTTTTCAGGTGTATGGAAACTGGACTTTTGGAACCATTGTTTTCACAGTCTTAGTATTCACTGTAACTCTGAAGGTTAGATTTTTATTTATTCAAATATATTTAACACCATTTTTGTAGTACTTTCTGGTTTCACACTATTCTTTTTTGTTGGTTTTTTTTTTTTTTTTGGTCTTTCATTGAGGGTTGTCATTCAAGTCTGAATAGTTACTAAAATATGTATGATATTAGATATTTAGACATTTGTATGCTATTTGTGATCTGTTTTTTCCAGAATATTGTCTCCTTTTTAATTTGTTTCCTTTTTAAAAAAATTCTTCCACCATAGTTACGTTGAAAATCTGTTTCTTCTTTCAAGATAGTGTAAGTAGTATATAAATAGGCTGAGTGTGTATATGTGTTTCCATGTTAAATACTTGAATAGTTTTTAAGATTATGTATCTGTTTACAAACACCAAGCTTCAAAGGAATGTGGGTACTAAAGACAGTTGAATAGGTATCCATAAGCAAGATAACTTGTGCAAAAGAGCTTAGTAGTGATGAAGGTTTATTTAATGCATTTATCACTGAAATTTATCCATATTAGTGATGAAACACGTAACAGTATACAGCAGGTAACATACAAGAATCATTGGCATTAATGATATACTCTGAAGCCTTGCCGAATTCCACCCTTGAGACTTATGACTTGGGACTCTCTTATATTTGAAAGCATAATCAAATTCTTTTGATGATTGTTCCAGTAATAAATATCTCACATGGGATCCAAGAATGAGTAAATGAATTCCAGTATGCCCAGTGGTCAAAATTAGAATTCCAGAAGTATGATTGACAAGGAACCTGTGATCATTTCCCCTTTAAGGTTTTTTTTCCTGATTCATTTCTCATGCCAAATAGAACTAACATATGTTTGCATTTTTCATCTACTATTTAAGTAATATTTTAGGACTGCAAAAGAGAATGTTACAATTCATCTCCATTTAGTCACTTACTAGTTGATATTTTTGGGCAAGTGAGTTCCTTTCTCAGTGCCCTCATTTCTTCTATAAAATGGAGATAAAAGTAGTACCTTCCTCTGTTAGGATTTTTGGTGGGAAGTCAATTAGTGGATACACAGCAAGCATTTAGAGTGGTGTCTGGCACATAGAATGTGGTCAGAATGATAGATACTGCTTGTTGCTATTTATTATTATGTTTCACGGGATTGTGATTTGAAATTGAAGCCTCCCCACCTTTTTTCTCCCTGGTCTTGCATATGGCCCCAGGGCTTCCAATGGCCTCCATAGTTAAAGTTGGCCTTACTGCAGCTTCTTTCATGTGGCCCTCAAAAGACATTCACTCTCTCATCTTTGGATGGGTATTATTGCTAGAGAAAACCCTAGCAGCCCAGAGGTGGGAATTCAAGACTGGTCTACCTTAACAATGTTCTCAACATCCTGTTTATGAATGAGAAACTTATAACAGAGAATCAAGGACCAGAGTGTCACAGCAGGAAATAAAAACAAAAAAAACAAAAACACAGAGACACTACCTCCTCTTCAAATATGAAATGCCGTGGATATTAGTCCATGTGGCCCACAAATTGTAAACAAGCAGAACAGACCATACTTTTTATTTTTAGATTGTATTTGAATATCCCAAGTGCCATAATCTAAAGAAAGAAACAACCAGCCCTGGCAGAAACACGGAGGGATTAAAATCTAAGGCAATTGAAAATGTTGTTAATTTAATGGATTAGATAAAGGTTTTGTAATTGAAAGGCGCACTACATAGTCAGGCCCATGATTCATTGCTACGTGGTGGCGGTGTGTAGAGGTAGTTGCCTTTGCATTTCATCATCCCCATTTGTTGAAATTGAGCTATCAAGACTCCTTTGTATAGTTTGTCCACTCTTCCTAGCTAACCCATCCCCTCGATGCCTGCCCTTCCTTCCGTAGTGAGGCATCTGCAGCCCCATACCCAGCAGTTACTTGCTTGGCCATCCCTCTAAGCCTGTCCTCTTCGGTCAGAACTTAACTCTTTGAAAAGTCTGGATTCTGTTCTTCTGTTGCCTGACCCAAGCTAGATCCTCCCATCGGTATCAGATGGTATGCAGGTTCTCAGAGAGCATAGTATACTTAACTGCTTGTGTAGTTTGCACCCATCCTTAAATCTTTTGTGTTGTATCTTTTCAGCTCGCCTTGGATACTCGTTTCTGGACATGGATAAATCACTTTGTGATTTGGGGTTCTTTAGCCTTTTATGTATTTTTCTCATTCTTCTGGGGAGGAATTATTTGGTAAGCAGCTGCACATGTGTGAGTAACATGTAAATAACAGTAGATATATGTATATGTACACTGTCTGTGCAAGCATTAATTATATTTTTAAAGTGTGATTCTGTAAGATGGTAGGTCTTCAATATTAATGGACTGGAAGTTACTGCCAGGCTAGTAATTACGCTACTAATTTCAGGTAAGATTTCAAATGCAAGTGTATCAACTTAACACGAGTTATTCAAAAGTCCTCCTTTCTAGTAGCCCCTGTCCATATCTTTCAACTTGAAGGTATATAAACATCTGTCTGTGAAGTGAAACTGCAAGTTCCAGCATGGCCTTCCATGTGATTTCCAGTGGAAATACTCATCCTGTGAACTCTATATGATATAGTGGCCAAGAGCTAGGTTATTATTCATTTGGAGTCTGATCTCTTCTTATGGTGCATTACTGTCAATCTTGTCACTATACATGTGCTCAAGGGAGAGAATAGATACCACTTCATATTCAGAAGGTTAGATCTTAAAATCGCCATCTTGTTGTTTTGGGTGAGGTAAAGGCAGACTCTACAGAGTGGCCTTAAAGGTCATTGATTGCACCTTGGTTCGATAGATTTTTATTCAGAATCTGTTCTTCTTGAGACACTCTGGGAAACAGATGAATACTGCTCCTCCCTCAAGGAGATTAGACTCTAGTGAGAGGGACACATAAGCTGTGATTGGGAGAGTTCTAAGGCATGAGAATAAGCTAAAATGTCTTCTCTGTTCCTTACTTCCAAAGGCCTATATTTTGTTGTTTTTTGTTTTTGGAGATTTTATTTATCTATTCATGAGAGACACAGAGAGAGAGGCAGAGACATAGGCAGAGGGAGAAGCAGGCTCCCTGCGGGGAGCCCGATGCAGGACTCAATCCCAGGACCCCAAGATCATGCCGAAGGGAGATGCTCAACTGCTGAGCAACCCAGGTGTCCCTATATTTTGTTTTTAGATACTGTACTTGTATTCATCAATCAGTAGTTTCTCTTGACAAGGATGCCAGCAGCAGAGGGCATGGCTAGGGGAAGCCATAGGATGAAATTCTAGGAGTACATTTTTTGGCTGGTTTGAGCAAAATCATACATACAGAACATTGCATGTTATCACAGAGCTGTGAGGCTGTGTTTATTGTCCCTTGAGATTTAATTAGAAAAAAATTCCTTACTGTTCTGAAAAGCTTTTAAAATAAAAGCTTGGGGATCCCTGGGTGGCTCAGCAGTTTAGCGCCTGCCTTTGGCCCAGGGTGCGGTCCTGGAGTCTCGGAATTGAGTCCCATGTCGGGCTCCCAGCATGGAGCCTGCTTCTCCCTCTGCCTGTGTCTCTGCCTCTCTCTCTCTATGTCTGTCGTGAACAAATGAATAAATAAACCTTTAAAAATAAATAAACAAACAAATAAATAATAAAAGCTTTAAGAAATAGGAATATGAAACACTTATTCACTTAAGGAAGTAGCAGTTCAGGAGCTCCAGTGGCGCAATCGGTTAGCGCGCGGTACTTATACAGGAAGTAGCAGTTCCAAAAAGTGTCATCACGGCATCTATTGGGCACCTACATTGAAGCAGTGAAGCTGACAGAAGTCTCAGTTTTCTTTAATAATATACAAATTAATCAAGTTGATTAACCAAATGTAATATACCATTGAAATATGGTGCCCCGAGGACCATAGTTCTGTTTATGAATCCGTGTAATCAGCATCTGAACTGATGCAAAATTTCCACAAGAATAAAATGTTTCTAGCAAACTAGTTTCTCTTGCCACAGACTATTCCTTATTGATAAAATAAATCCTTTCAATGATTGAGACATTGTCATACCTGTTTTTGTTCATTAGTGCTACTTAACTAAAAATGAAGTCTTTTTGTTTTGTTGCCTGTAGTGCTATCCTTAAGTAGAGATGAGTTGAGCTACTACATGAATATACAATTTATATTTTAAAGCAATCAGTAAAATATGACAAACTGGAATATTTCAGCTGAATGCTGGTTTCAGCTAATATCTCTGGATACATTCAACCCTGAGGCATTGTGACACACCCCTCTTTGGGGATTAGCAGTGAGAATGAGGATTTCTGAGCTCCAAACCCAATCCAAGAATAATATCTTTTGTTTTTTACCATTCCCCTGTAAAGCTCCATAAGTGTCAAAATAAAAATCTAGAGCTGCAGGGCAGGGGAAACAAAAAATAGAAAAGAGAAGAAAAATCTAGAGCTGTTAATCACAGAGTATTGTAGGTACTGTGTGGAATACCCTATGACTAGTTGTCTGCTGGACCCTTATTATGGTCAGTTAACTGCCCAGAAGATGAGTCAGGGTCCCCTTCAAAATTAGAGTGAGGGTAGATAGAGTTCTGGAGAATTCCTTTTTGGATGGTAGGGACTCTAGAAAACCTTTTGTGGCCCAGACCTCATCCATTTCTCCACCTCACTGTTCTGCTTACTTCCTATCCACACTCTCTCTAGTCCCCATATACCTAGAGCCAAAAGCTTGATTTTATTATGTTACATAAGAGTGTACAAACATCAATTTTTTTAATGAGAAACCAGTTTATCTTCAGTGAGCCCTGTGTGTAATCTAATAAATGAGAAAAACAGCTATCTGCCTAGAGCTCCTAATCCAAGGAAAGTCTGTTGTGCATCCCAACCTAGTGAGCTTCTCTGTGGTTCAGCTCGGAGAAACTGGATGTGCTTTTCTATGGCCACCAAACCAGTTCAGTGGATGACTTAGAAATGAAACCCAGCATCAGAACAAGGGGTTCTAGATTCCTGGACTCCAAGACTTAATGTCTTATTAGCAGTGTTCTTCTGTCAACTTACCTGGCACACACTGGATACTTGGTATATATTTGTGAATAAGAATGATAGAGACACTCGACAGTCCTTTCTAGCTTTACCTACGTAGATTGGAGGAGGTGGCTATAAAAATGTCTTTTAGGGATCCCTGGGTGGCGCAGCGGTTTGGCGCCTGCCTTTGGCCCAGGGCACGATCCTGGAGACCCGGGATCGAGTCCCACGTCGGGCTCCCGGTGCATGGAGCCTGCTTCTCCCTCTGCCTGTGTCTCTGCCTCTCTCTCTCTCTCTGACTATCATAAATAAATAAAATTTTTTTTAAAAATGTCTTTTAAATTTCTGAATGTGGGGGCGCCTGAGTAGCTCAGTGGTTGGGCATCTGCCTTTGGCTCAGGGCTTGATCCCAGATGGAGCCCCACGTCGGGCTCCTTGCCCAGTGGGGAGTCTGCTTCTCCCACTCCCCCGGCTCATGCTCTCTCTCTCTCTCCCTCTCTGTCAAATAAATAAATAAAATCTTTTTTAAAAAATAAAATGAATAAATTTCTGAATGTGGAGCACAGTCCATTCTCATATTAACAGAGCAGCTGAGAAAGTAAAATGCTTATTAGCAGAAAAATTAACCATATCTCTTGAATATCTTTGAAGCTCCAGTATTTTCTAACGCAAATAAATATTCTCCAGTTGGCAGTTTTAAAGTTGATTGCTTGGTTGTTTTCAAGTCAGATGCATTTTATTGTAATTTTCCCCCTTTAATTATCATTCCTTTTTCCCCTAAACATTTAGGAAATGAAATCTGCTCAGTATTTTTGGGATATTCTTAAAATTATTTCTATTAATGTGTATAATTAGAAGAGTCCTTTTCAATACAAAAGATAGTTTGAATTACACATCTGTTTCCTATGACAGCAACTGATTTTTTTTTTCCATTCTGTGTTTTCTTTCCACTCTAGGCCTTTTCTCAAACAACAGAGAATGTATTTCGTATTTGCTCAAATGCTCTCTTCTGTATCTACATGGTTGGCCATAGTTCTTCTAATATTTATCAGCCTTTTCCCTGAGATTCTCCTGATAGTATTAAAGAATGTAAGAAGAAGAAGTGCCAGGGTAAGAACCAAGTTTATATTTTAAGTTGATTTTTGGAAGGGGCTTCAGTATCTGCCATGAACTAAGAACCTTATTTAGAGAATTGCATTAGTTACAGCATGTTAAACCCCTCCTTACAGGTTCATCACTTAATTTCTTCTTCTGCATAAAAAGTATAGTAAAAACTTCGTTATCCAATGCAGGTGGTAAGTAGATTCCTTAATAGTGTTCTATGTGACCTTTAGCAATCCATATGGAGTATCTCATATGCTCCATATGGAATTTTAAATGGAAAAAATGGGGTGTTTTTTTTTTTTTTTAGCCTAGAATTTTCACACCAGGAATTTCCACACCAACATTCCAGCTTTAACCTTAGAAATTTCCCTGTGGGTTATTTGCAGATTTTTTTTTCAGTTGATAATCCCAATTTGCTTCTTTCAAACCTTCCCCTTCCTTTAATTATAGTGCTGCTTAATCTCTGTGTTGCTTCTAGCCCTGTCTTTCCAGCAGTATATTTGAACCAAAGAGAATTCCCTGGATGTGATTTCTGCATCCTTACCCTCCTGAACACACTTGTAAAGACGAAGATTGTTTTATGAGTGTGTTCTTATTTTTGCTGCTTAAATTGTAAATCTCCTGTGGGAATGAGAAGTTATTACCCTCTGCCAGCCTAATTGCTTGGCCCTGCATTGTCTAATATCTTGTAAACATTTCTAAAAAGCCTTTAAAGTTAAAGGGGTAGATTAGCTCGGAAAAGAAAAATTCTGACAAATTTTGACCAACAGGTTAATGAAATATGTCATATTCCTGCCAACACTTAACCTTGCTTTGCCTAACAAAACCCTATTTCTATCCTGTTGACACCAGCTCGATCTTATGGCCACCCCAAAGCATTATCTTCAGGAAACAATCTACCTGACCTATTCGATCAAATTTGCCAACCACTTTTACCACAAAGCTGGTTTGTCTGACTTGGGGTTTTGGCCTATTGATTTGATAGGATCCAGTGGTTGGTATCATGTAGATGTAGGAAACTAAAATGATTATAATGAGAAAATCTTCAGTGACTACATATATTAAGGAAGACCTTCATGATCAATAAGTCATTATCAGCCCCAGTCAAAAGCAATAGATTACCAATGGCATAAGCTACATTGCTTCTTGGTATCCAAAGCCAATCACTGTACAGTTAAGGTGGTCAGAACTGGCCTTAACTCACTGCTTCTGCATGCCTTGTGGGTGGCACTGGACCCAATAACATTAACCTAGCTAAGACTGCCTTTGTCTATTCTTGAATCCTTCCAGTAGATCCCTGACTAACTCCCTCCAGCCTGATGTTTAGCCTTGGGATGCTTTGGAAAGTGGCATTTACTTGTCTTAATATCAGTTGAACAAGGGTAAAACAAGTTGATATAACAGGTTTTCCCCAGAATGCCTTAAGTGGCAATTTGTATCAAGCCAAGTAAAAAAAATGTCACTGGAAGAAATGGTTTGGTGCCATGTTATAATAGAGAATTTGTTTGGGAAGGATCTCTGAGGTGCTCTTCTATTCCCCTTATTTGGGAGTACACTTTGGGGATGCTCCTAAATGTTTTTCTTATTTGGGTTAATGGAGCTAAGTAATGGCTCACACCCAGCTTCATGCTCTAAAGATGATACAAAAATCTCCGAAATCAAAACCTTCAAACATACCAGCTCTTCCTTAGGCCCTTTCTTTAAAAAAAAAAAAAAAAAAAAAAAGAATTAGACACGGGCTGGAGGTGACCTTTACATTACTTAAATGGAGGGAGGCTTTCACAGATAAAGACATAAAACATTCTCTTTCCATGCAAACAGTAGATTCCGAACTTCTGTTGAAAGCATGAGGTTCAGCATGAAATTTGTTTGCCTTGGGTATGTCCATGATAGGAGGAATTCTAGTGTCTGTGCTATAGCTTGGCATGCTGGTGTGCTACAACAACCAGGAAAATTTCCATAATCATCTTCATTCATTCAATCATTCATTCATCATTCCTACCCTCATTGAACCAGAACATGTGTTGAACCGCCTACTGATGAACATCTCTCTTTACATCCAATGTCTGAAAAGCTAAATGGTTTTTCAGACTCTATGGGATTTTTGAGAGTTGCAGATGAGACAAGAGTTGTGGGCACTCAGCGGCACTACCTCCTCCTCCTTTTTCCCCTTGTGAGAAAATGCAAGAGCAAAGTCGTGCATATGAATGCATAAAGGCCAACCGAAACAAGGCAGCCATGGCTATTCTGATGTCACATCTGTTTATATAAGGCCCTAGTTGGCCGGATCAAAGAGGCAGAGGCCACTTTTAAGATGAAGGAGAAAGAATATCTTCATCACCAGCAAACAATCTGACATCCTGGGTGACTTCCTACTTGGTTTTAATACCCTTCACTAAGGCATTGGCCTCGCTTTTAAAGAGAGGCTAAAGATTCTTTTGCACTGGGTCAGCCTCATACCTGAGAGGCTCCCTAATGGGGTACAGGGTGTGTCCCTGCCTTAAGGTAGAAAATCCCCTGGACTTCAGCCAATAAGCATCTTGGATCCTTTGTGCACATAGCCAGAAATACCTGCCTGTGCTGTCCTCATATAGGTCTTGGCAGCTGCTTTCAGAAGGGAACTCAGCAGTGGGTAGTGAAAATGTCTCTGGCATTTGAAAAAAAAGCTAAGCCATTTACATTTAACAATTATAGAAGCAGCCTTCTGTTAGTTTCCATTCAGTGCTGCACACATGGCCTGAGGGTCCACTATAAGTTATCTACTATACGAGGTGTCGGTAGTTCAGGGATGACTCAGATGTGACCCAGCTCACGGGAAGCTCTCACTCCAGTTAAGTTATAAAGGGGATTTATACGGAGCACTTCTGTAAGCAGGTATAAAGCAGCATAGCAGACTCAGTGATCTGGTGTGTTGTAACACATCTGAGCTATTTCAAGTCACCACTACCTCCTGAAGCCACCAGTAGAAAGGCTGGTAGGGCAGCCTCCACCCCAGCTGAGTTCTGTCCTGATGTTAGCGTTGTGAAGAATTCTGCTTTCTTCGAAACTGGGTTCCCTGGTCATTTCACTCAAAGGTTAGTCTAAGCTACTTATTCCCCAGCTATCTTTTCGGGCAGTGTGGTTAATGTTTTTACCTAAAATCCCGTCATTAAGGATCAGATGGCTTTTCGTTAGCTTAGACATTGACAAAAGCTACATGACCACGCTGCTGATGTGATACGGTGAAACTGCCATTGAGCGATGAACAATGGAACAGCACGATACCACTTCAAAAGAAATTTAAAATTTAGGATTTCTGATCTTTCAAAAAGTTGTATCTCCTCTAAGCACCATTGTTGGGCTCTCCCATAATCAGTGAAGGAACACCTGAACTTTCTGGCCAAGTAGTAAATACCACTTCCCATTTCCAATGGAGGACTTGTCCACATACATTTATGTAGGTTTTCTCACTATCAAGAGGGAGGCTTGACTTTGCCGATTAGACCCTGGACCACTATGATCTAAGGGGAGTGGACCTAGCAACATGGCCTTGCCTAGCATGGGATGTCTGCACAGACAAGAAGAAACATGCCAATATGGAGGGAGCCCTTTCAGAGTGACTGACAGGAAAAGGAAGAATGTCAGCTATCTGAGCAAAATTCCCAGAGAGAGCACTTTGGAATTTTTGGAGAATACAACTTACCCTCGTAGCTACAGTATTGCCAAGGATGACTATTACTCTTGCGATTCTGACAGTGTCACAACCATGGGTTCTAAGGGTAATAGCCCCATTAACTGGATTAGACAAAAAGTTGAATCCTAACATTTGTGGCTGTTGAGATGGACCTTTATGCATTGGCCTCTTTGACATACTGCTCATTGAGCCTGAGCTGGTGTCAAAGTTCTCTAGATGACTGCAAAGGAATGTGGAAATTTCATACTCTTTAGCTCATTATTTCCCTTCTTTCCTCCCCCCCACCCACCAATTGCTGGCTATATCCGTTTTTGATTGCTTTAGATACTCTTCCCATGCTCTCTACTGCCTTCTGTACTTTCAATTCCCTTTCTTTTCCCTTTATAAATTAATCTATTAACCCCTAAAATTTCTGCTTCGTAGAGGTGCTTTTATCTCTGACGGTTGGATATAAGGTTTTGAGTGCACCAAAAATGTGCTTATAGTTACAGTCTTAAGTAATTAGGCTCGTATATTAAACATGGGGTTGGGGAAATCGGTACCATGTTAATCTTGTCGTGAGATTTTTGCCCACAAAATAAAAGACAGAACAATCTAAAATTATTTTTTCCTTAGAAACTATAGGTCTCTCTAGCTTTATTCAATCAGTAATTTATTTGCATGTCGCCAACTTTATTTAAGATAAAATATGAATAGGAAAAAATACTGTTATGTTTAAACCTGTATGAATAAGTCATAAAGTATTTGCCTTTAAAAGTTTTATTGTTTATTAGATTCTGCTAGATACGTATGATACTTCAACTGGTTTCTTTTTTTAGACCTATTTTCATTAGTCACTAAGTAGATAATATGGGTAATCTTAATTAGCAGAATTGTTAAACTCATCCCCATAGTTGACCACTCATCTTCTGTTTTATGTGGGCAATACCAAAATGAGGCCTGGGTAAGAAGGAAAAACAATAACCTGTTGGGTTTTCTGATTAAGCTGTTAAGTTATCAATTTTTATTTTTTCTAGGCATGTTACAGGAGAAATGCATAGCTCTTTAGCCTACCCTTTTAAAGTGGTCTCTGTAAGAAAAAGGGGGGAAACCAACCAAATTATGTTAGAATAAAGGAAGTTAAGCATTGGTCCAAGTGGTACATGGGACTGAACTGTGGCTTCCCCAGATGTCTTCCCACTGTGTTAGTTTTGTTAGGCTTTTAACCTATAACTGCCCAAGAATAATCAGTCCCTTCATACTGTACCTGTGCGATTGGATAGAAGAGAGAGTTCCTTCGAGATTAGATTGGTGATGGACCCTGGACACAGGTCTCTGACCGATGGATTTTGAACAATGTAGGTTAGTGAATTAATGATGAGAAATAAGCCTTATTTTAATGAGAAGCCTATTTTAAAATTATTTTATTCAAAATAGTTAATCTTCCCATAAACAAAATAATTTTAAACTGTTAAACAGAGAAATAGTAGTTTGCACATATAATATAGACTATTCCTAACTCTTAACTCGACTGTTACTTCAGAAAGTAATGCCTTCAAAACTAACATGTCATTTCGACTTCGAATTCTCCAGGTTTCTTTTTAAATGTCTTACATTTCAGAGAATATTTACTTTTTTTTTTTTTTTGGTTTCTGCATTTCTCTTTTTCCTACTGCAATTTTCCACCCTATGTGCAATTGTGAACAAGGTAACGAAACGCCTCCCTTCCTCAGGAACATCTACTATCTTCATGCTTTCTCAAACTTCCAGCAATCACAGTTTCTCTTGGAGTGAATAAGGTGATTTCCTTTCTTAATGTACCAACTTGCTTGCATTCTCATTTGCTTGACACCATTTTCTGACTCCTTATGCAAAATTACTTCTCATTATTCATTTTTATATCTTCTATTAATATTGAAGAGTATTTTGTCATTTTCCTTTGATCATTTGTTCACCTTCTCAAATGTCACACTGGAGAGGAAGTGATTTTCAAACACTCAGACCATAAGTCTCTAGTCCCCTTGATCCCTGGCACGCAGTAGAAGCCACAGTGTGTCAGAGCTAGTCTGTTCACCAAGATGGGAATGTCTTGCACAAATTTCTCTTTGTTCAATACACTTACAGCACCAGCACAACTCTCAGAGGTGTTCACCAAAAGGATGGTAAGGTTCACTAATCAAATCACATTGACTCATCTACCGCATAACCTACCGGTGTCATCTCAAAAACCCCTGTTTGCCATATACTACTAATATCTGCATACTTCTCCCATGAAAATGATTCAATTCGAGTTGGAGACTTTCTTAGGTCTTTAAATGTATTCATTGAAATGTTATGCGTTTGCTATAGTGTAACCATTTGTACTTTGGGCCAAGAGTAGTTTATAGGAAATGATTTGTTTCTTCTACATTTTTATCACCAGGTAGGTTAAGCAATCTTCAAATGCTTTAAGTATCTTTACCTCACTATTACAGAGAAATCTGAGCTGTAAAAGGGCATCTGACTCATTATCCGCCAGACCTTCAGTCAGACCTCTTCTTTTACGAACATTCTCAGACGAATCTAATATATTGTAACAGGTACCTAGTGTTACACGAGCGGGCTGGCTTTTAAAGAAACAGATTAACAGCATTATAAAGAAAAAAATGAAAATACCACTCTCTAAATTTTCTCTGCTGTTGGTGTGGTGAACTTTATAACGATTCTTTACAAAAATATAAAGATGCATTCCTTGGAATATGGGAAAATCTCTATTTCAAATTTGGTAAGCCCTCAAATAAAATTCCAGGCATTTTGCAGAGCTCAGAGGGTAACAAAATTACATTGAATTTGTAAGGGGCAAGTTGCTATGGCAGTGCCATCATGTGAAAGTGCTCGTTAATACTGATTAGGAAATACAATTTTGATTTTAAAAAGATCATTGAGAAAATTGAAAATAAATATTCCAAAATTGCATCTGTATAACATCAAGTTGATTTAGCGTTGCATGTTCTTTTGGGAATTATGTGAGAATAATCCAGTGTCTTTGTACCTTCATGTGCTGTGTCTGTGTGTTTGCAGGTATACACTTAATGTACTTGTAAATGTCTGATCCCCCAAATTCATGAACAAATCTAATCACCTTTTTTAATGTCAAGTTTTATTCAAGCTAAATGTTTCAACTTTCAGAGGTAAAGGTAAAATCTTTCCCAGCTATTCAGGGGGATACTGGCCTAATTATGTAGAATGCCTCAGAATTGATTTTCCCATAAATGAGCAAATTCGTTTTATATTGTTTCATTTACCCCCAAAAAATAGTTGGGAGGAATCCTTGAACTCAGAATGACTCCTCTGTGTGTATTTTGTTTCCCACCACAGGGGCCTCTGTCATCTCAGACCTTGAGAGGTCTCTTATCCACCCGTAGAAATTTAGAGTAATTCGTGAATGAAGTTGATGAGCTTACCAGCTTGGAAAAAACTCAGTACAGCTTAGGGCAGGGCCGTCTTTCATGCACACATAAAAATTAATGATCATCAGGAATGAAATTCCAGTTCAGTTCTCTTTGGAGCTAACAAGTGTGAGTCCTCCTCATAGGCCCACGTTTTCATCAGCTGTCCACTCCCCAACCTCTCAGCAAAGAATGAAAATTAAGCTAATAGAATGGATACTTTGGTTCTTCTATCTCCTACAGTTCATCACAGTCTGCACCTGCGCTGTTGTTTTGGAAGCAGACTCCGTTTGCCCCAGTCAGCATCTTGTGTTTGAGCGACTCACGTGTTTCTATCTTCCCTCTGTAATGATCTGCTTCCTGGTAGCCTTCAAAGCCTTTGACCCTTTTATCCCAGATGGCCCTGTCCTAGGTTGTATGGTGCATTTTAACTATACTATTTCCAGCTAATTCTGTATCCCCCTGGATTGCTTTCTTTAGCTTGGGCTGTGGTTTGGGAGACTAGGCTGGGTAGCAGACACTGCTTCTGCTTTTGGCCTCTCCAGGGCCTTAAATCCTACAATAACATAGGACTAGGAACGTAGAATTGAGAAAGTTTTATCTTTGTTGTTTTATTTTTAATGTATATTTCTTCCAGAAATATCTTTGCACATAGCATTAGTTTTTCCTCCCAGGGAAAACATTTGGCGAGTAGTTCGGCCACTGAGTTTGTCCCTTGATAGAAACACTGTGTGACTCCTTTTCTAAGCTCTCAGTGTGAATGGCAACTATATTTTGGTTAGGGTCAGTCACCGTGACCCTGCTACCTGAACTCTTAGGAAAATAAGGGAATATGAAAGAAATGGAATGTAGTCTAGAGGACTTCTAGTCCGATCATGGCAAGGAAAGTGCACCAATAGGGGAAGAAAATAGCATACCCCTTCAGGACCCTCCACTACTCGTGTCTTAAAAGGTTGGATTTGAGAGTAGAGAATTAAAGTTAGGCTCCCTCCCAGGACAGAAGGCGTCCACTTCTCAACATCCCTGATTGAGATTCTGTGATCAGTTGGCCTACCACACACTGTCCCTGTTAATAGCATTTGAAAATGTTCAGAGGACAGCAAAGAATCTACAGATTTAGGAAAGTTTCTGTGGTCACTTTTCTTAAAAAAAAAAAAAATGATGAATAAGAAAAACAGAAGTGTCAGTTGACTCATAGATACATGATCTACCAAAAAGAAAATGAATTCCAGCATTATGAGGAAGAAATATGTTTCTTCCAACAAAGGAAAAATACTTTTACACCAGTCTTTCAAAGTTGAGGATATCTTGAGATTTTTCTCTTGTCAAAATTTACACATCCTCAAAAACAATAGTTAATTCATGCACCATGTCCCAAGTACCTGCTATGCGCCAGATGCTACACTAGATGCTGGAGATGAAACGAAGATGGCCCTATTTTCAAGGAGCACACAGACTAGAGGGTCCTTGTGGGGACAATGACAGGAGAGCCCTGGAGCAATCCAAAAGCACAAAGCAAGTCTGAATCTATTCAGTTAACAAATGAAGAAGGGATTAAAATCTGGTTATTGTGTCCCTTTTTTTTGTCCCCTGCATGTGAATAAAACTTGGCACTCTAAGATAGTTCCTTTACTCTCATACCAAAATTTACTACTTGATTTATTTTTGAAAATGCTAAACAGATGGCTTCACATCATTGTTAAAATAAACCTTTTAACTCTGTATATTTTAAATTTTTCAGAATCCGAATCTTGAACTGCCTATGTTATTGTCCTACAAGCATATTGACAGTGATTACAGCTAAAAAAGAAAGCAGGAAGAAACAACTACAAAAAGTTATCATCTCAGGATACTCAATATGCAACAAGTTAAACCACTCTCTGATGTCTGGGGGTTCAGAATCAATGTCCATTAAAATACCAAATGACTCTCTTAAGCATTTACAGTTATTGTTAAGTAGCCGTTATGGCCAAAGCTCTAAGTTATGAATCATACGAAAGTTGAAAGCACGAATAATTAGAATTTCTGGCTTTAGATAGAATAATATAACTACCAAATGGGTGCTCCTTTAACCCATGAACTCTGAATGGATCTAAATATAATAGTATAAAGTAGAAGTCATACAATGGGAATGAATAGACTTTGCTAATATTACTTTTTTTGCCTGGCAGAAGAAATAGGCTGTTTGGATCACATTTCTTGTTCCTGCTGAATGATAATCTTAAATTATTTTTTTTCAAACATGTGAAAGGAATACTTGAAAATACAAGAAGACTAAATGGTATCAGTGCATCAGAATAGTTAATCCTTTCTGTTCACCCACATGCTAATTTTGTCTTCATAGAATTGCCTTGCCAAAAAAATACTTTGAACCCTTATGTGGAAAGAATGTTCATCCTAGATATTTTTGTGAGAATCAAAACAATTACTTATTTTAGTTTTGTTCTTCTGAATTTAGTCTCACTTAATGGGTATGTGGCTACTAGATTTGAAAATAAAACATTTCCAATCACTTAGTAAGTGTAAGTAGCCCCTCAAAAGAGTTAAGATATAACAGATTTTTCCAATATTAGTTTTACTGGGATCTGAGGTGAGATAGGCAAAGCCATAGTTACAATAAAAATAAAGCCATCCGAACATCAGTCTTCTATAATTTTCGTAGAGAGGGTAAAAAATAGCTTATTTCAAACTGTTAATGGTTATTTTTTGAAAGAGGCTGCATTGGTATATATATGCAGCACTTTTTTTTTTTTTAACTTGCCAATTTGCGAAGGAGGGATCCATCCCAAGACAGTGATTCAGCCTGCAGAGCCATGACTGAACATGAATGTTTTCTCTCTTATCAAACATGGTTAGGTGGTGATCTGACTTTAAACCATGACATTCACCTTAGTAAAGTCCTCAACTTACTGGACTAGAAGGAGGCTTTAGCCTCCTGATGAGTTCACCTAAAACAAAAATAAATGTGAAATGTCTTTATTAAATGTTAAAATCAAACACACTTTTTTTTTGGATATAAATGGCTACATTTGACTACTAGATTGAGATGGGCTCTTAAAGAATGTTTTCAGGGGCGCCTGGCTGGCTCAGTCGGTGGAGCATGCGTCTCTTGGATCTTGGGGTCGTGAGTTCAAGTCCCATGCTGGTCATAGAGATTACTTTTTTTTTTTTCAGTGTTTTCCTAGCGGTTTCCACTTTTGGTTGTCTTTCTGACGTGCCCATACTACTATTAGTGTTTATATTGTACCTTGATTTAGAAAAGTCTTGAATTCAGTCTATACCGGTGTATTTATATGGTCCGTGTGGCACATTTGATTCCTCTGTATCTATTTTGTGTAAATGTTTAGGCGTAATTTTTCTTAAGTTCAAGGAAGGACATAATTTCAGTCATCAGAAACCATTCCAGCGTTCTGACCCTTTTTCATTATTTCATTTGTTCTCCTCTATCAGTGTTACTTTTCGAGTATTTTGTTAGGTGTCATTCACAGCTTACCCAAGTGTGCTGTGTTCCGGTAGCCCGTATTAGAGGTGATCCACTGAATGCAACGTCTATATTCTTTGCCTACTCCAAAGAGCTAAAAAATCAGACCCAGAAAAGCTTTTGGTGTCTTTAGTTGTTCTTGTTACAGTTGTTGCTGTGGTTACTGCTGTTTTACGTAAGTACTCTAAGGACTGTGAATACAAATGAGAGATGCTCAATATAGAGAAAGGCTCATGTAATGCAAACCATTGGAGACTGCCATAATCAGAATATCCAGGGTAGTGGAAATGTAACCAGTGGCATATAAAATTCCTTACAGCCAGGAAGAAAGGTGACTAAGGGGGATTTAGAGTCCTGTCTCAGCTACACATTATGCTGCAGCTCAGATTCATGATGGTGATGAGCATGGCCTAGATCTTGAAAGGGACCTGACTTCCTTTATGAAGGAGATTTTATCAATGAGCTAAAAAAATGGCTAGCATGGGTTAGCAGATGTAATAACTCGAAGTAAGCCGTCCTACAGTATTCCTAGCACTACAATCTAACCACCTTATTTTGTGACCGAGAAAGTGGAAAAATGTAATAACAGGATCATATATACCCATCATTTGAACAACTTTGAACTATCAAGGTGTCCTTGTGATTTTCACAACTGTTGTCCATTGTTTGAAGGTGTAACTTACTAAACGTAAAACATAAATTCCATATCTACAACATCTACACCAGCAACAGTATAAATGTAGGCCTAAATTTGCAAAATTCATAATTTAGTGATGGAATTTTTTAATAACATGCAGTATATAAATGTGCAGATTTTATGCAAGTGTTAACAAAATCATTTTTCAGCTTGCAAAACGGGACTGCAGTATTACATTTTTCACTTAAGCAATTTTTTACATCTACGTCGTTGCTTTCTATAATGACTGTGAATGCCATCTTTTATGAATGCAACTTGCCTTTTTCATTACAGAAATTTTTGTTTGATGTATCAATAAACTTTGGTATGATATGATTGATATTTTAGCCTCTTTTTTGGAAAGGTCTCAGTTTGACATAAAAATACGGAAGCAGTATGGTGACAGGAAATAGTCTTTAATTTCCTGTTTGCCTGTTTCTATATGTGTTCAACTGGCATTCTAGGGCAGAACCTAATTTGGAGAGGTTGTAGTTCTTCTGGAGGTTTGGAATGAGCCTGTCTGCATAGATTAAAGTTCAGCCAAAACAGTAAATACATACTGAAAGTCTCCTAGTGTGTACTTGGTGGTGTGCTTTCGGCTGCCCACACATTGGAGGTAGTGTGATACGTGGTCAGTGTCTCCATCTCATTGAAATCATTTGAGTCTTAAGAATCCAAACACGGGATCCCTGGGTGGCGCAGCGGTTTGGCACCTGCCTTTGGCCCAGGAAGCGATCCTGGAGACCCGGGATCGAATTCCACATCGGGCTCCAGGTGCATGGAGCCTGCTTCTCCCTCTGCCTATGTCTCTGCCTCTCTCTCTGTGTGTGACTATCATAAATAAATAAAAAAATAAAAAAAAAAGAATCCAAACATGCAGCAGTTTTACAGTGGCTTGAAATTTGGTCCAAAGGTGTGTGTGTACACCTGCCTCTCCCTGCCCCCCTCCCCGCCACCTCCCAACGTTGCTCAGTCTGCGCCTAAGACCTTGTGAAAACACTGCTGTCCTTGACTGTTAAAGTTTCCCCACAGTAGCTGGTTGCATTACATTTTTACACTTTAGTCTCTGTGTTTTTGTAGCCTTTGATCTTATTAAGCCTTTGACCTACATTTAGCGAATTTCCTTTGTATTTTTATTTTTTGGTTTGGTTTTTATGTTAATTCCAGCATAGTTAACGTACAACGTTATATTAGTTTCAGGTGTCTCCTTGTTATTTTTTGGTAAGTGGGAAATGTGCAGTATTTGGAGGTGAGATCTGAGTTAAAGTTTCAGCTTTGTCACTTCGAGCCATCTTCCTCACTCCTGAAATGGTGTCGTGGGGGTGAGGGCTGATCAAATGAGGTAAAGAGATCCAAAATGCCTTGTAAAAAAATGCCTTGTAAAATATCATTATTCGGAAGAAATCATTGCTATTTTTATATTAAGGGCTTTGATCTTTTTAATGAATAATTGTCATTTACCAAATTTTTATAGATGTCACTATGGTAGATTCTTTCCACTGTCTTGGATTTAATTAGTCTGTGCAAGCTTCCTCTCCTTCCCCCATCCAGCTTTGTGGGAGCTGCCTCACTGCTGAGTCTACCCAGGATTGGCCAATAAAGTAAGCATTGTGAGGAGCTGGGTGGCTTGGCCCCTTCAAACAAGCAGCACATGGAAAGGTTA
The DNA here is from genome assembly GCF_053574225.1 of Canis aureus. Taxonomy (NCBI): domain Eukaryota; kingdom Metazoa; phylum Chordata; class Mammalia; order Carnivora; family Canidae; genus Canis; species Canis aureus. Next base: position 14,009,995 of record NC_135649.1, read on the forward strand.
GGGGCCGAGGTTATCACTATGGTTATTCAGTGCCTGTGTCCCCGCTCAAGTGCTAGCTGCATACTAATGAAGCTTGAAGGACCCAGTGCTGAGGACAGTCAGAAAAAAACAGGGACTAATCATTTCACAACTTTGTAAAATTAATTTGACACATTTTCCCCAGCAATTTAGGGGCAAGGGAACATGGGCTCGGTTCCTAGTATGTGGATCTATCATGCTGCAGAAATGTTGCTCATCAATCAAGCAGGTCCTCGTCTCAGGGGCGTTAGGAGCAAGTGCCAGGAGCTAAAAGGAATAGTACAGCTCTTGGTGGACCACAAGGTCTTTGGCCCTGGCTCTTCGTGTGGAAAGAAGCAAAGGATGTTCATGGTTAAACTGCCTGCTGCTTCTGTGGTCTCTTCGTCAATTTGCCAGGATGTATTTCCTGCCAATAAAGCCGCTAAAGTTACAACTACTCATATTAACACTTAAACAGCACTTACTGTGTGCCAGGCACTGACTTACCTATGAATATAAGTATGCCTTTAATAATTCACACAGTCCTGGGGTGCCTCGGTGGCTCAGTGGCTCTGTCTGCCTTTGGCTCAGGTTGTGATCCCAGGGTCCTGGGATCGGGTCCCGCATTGGGCTCCCCACAGGGAGCCTGCTTCTCCCTCTACCTGTGTCTCTGCCTCTCTCTGTGTGTCTCTCGTGAATAAATAAATAAAATCTTTAGAAAAAAATAATAATTCAGGCAGTCCTATGAAGTAGGTACTAACATTTCACCATTTGACAGGTAAGACAACTGAGTCACAAACCAAGGTCACAGTGGTAGAGCCAGTTGTTTTTTTTTTTTTTTTTTTGCAACACAAATGTATTCTTTTACAATTCTGGAAGTCGTAAGATCAAGGTATGTTTTTCCTGGAAGCTCTAGAGGAGATCTGCTCTGCTCCCTTGTCTTCCAGCTTTCAGAAGGTAATGTGCTGGGGCACCCAGGTGACTGACTAAGTTGAGCATCTGCCTTCGGCTCAGGTCATGATCTCAAGGTCCTGGGATTGAGCCCCACATTGGGCTCCCTGCTCGGTGGGAAGTCTGTTTCTCCCTCTCTGCCCCCTTTCCCCCTTCCCGCGACCCCCCCCCCCAAACACACACACACACTGACACACTCTCAAATAAAAAAACAAGGTAATGTGATTCCTTGTCTCATGATCCCTTCCTGATCCATCTTCAAATCTCTGCTCTCTGCTTCCATGGTCACATTTCTGAATCTGACCCTCCTGCATTCCCCCTGTGATTACATGGGATCTGTGTGGATAATCCAGGATAATCTCTCCATCTTGAGATCGTGAAGTCACATCTGCAGTGTCCCTTTTCCCATGGAAAGGTGACATTTATAGGAATTAGGAAGGACATGCACATCTTTGCAGGGCAGGTATTCAGCATACCACACCATCTCAGCCGGGGACTGGAAGGTCTTCCAGGTCATGACACTAGGAAAGTTCTGGGCAAGCCTGGAAGGTTGGTTGATCTTAGCAAGGGGCCCTTGTTCCAGAAAGACATTTCTATGGACTCTTGGGGAAGTGGAGAGAAAAGATGGATACAAATAAGAGAACTGTCAAGAAAACTGTTTTTCCAATAACAGCATTTAGGAGAAAAGCAACCTTTAAGCGGTCCCACCAGGGCTACCTGAGAACCAGTTTATTTTTTTAAAGATTTATTTTAGAGTATGCACAAATGCACACGAGTGGGGGGGAGAGGGAGAGGGGAAGAGTCTCAAGCTCCAACCTGGGGCTCTCACAGCCCTGAGAGCATGACCTGAGCCGAAATCAAGAGCCAGATGCTTAACCAACCCAGCCACCCAGGTGTTCCAGGTGGTGGCGGTGGTTTTAAGTAATCTCTACACCCAACGTGGGCTCGAGGTCACTGCGTGCTCCGTCAGCCGAGCCAGCCAGGCATTCCCAATAGAGGCAGATTTTGAACCTAGGCGTTCTGCTGGAGTCCGTGCACTTAACCAGGACGCTATCTCCATCATTATACCACCCCTGGTGGCATGAATAAGCAAGCCATCACAATATTAGTGCTAATTACTAATATTAACCATAAGAACGCATGGCCAGAACTGGGGTAATTTTACACAGTAACTGACCAGTAATTAAAATTCTAAGGATTGGGGTGGGGGGGCCCTTGGCTGGCTCAGTTGGTAGAGCATGCAACTTGATCTTGGGGTCATGAGTTCAAGCCCCACGTTGGGTGTAGAGCTTAATTAAAAAGGAAAGAATGCAATAAAACATAAAAATATTAATGAGACAGGACATTAAATTGAGCTGACTGTAGAGTACTAAAACTGTTAGCTATTATCTGTATGACACTTGGTGGAATGCTTTTACATACCTCACTTCATCTCCACAGCCCTATGTGGAGATCATTAAACTCCAGATTCTTACCCATAAACAGGCTCAGGGGCACCTGGGTGGTTCAGTGGGTTAAGCACCTGCCTTCAGCTCAGGTCATGATCCCAGGGTCCTGGGATCAGAGCCCTACATCGGGCTCCCTACGCAGGGGGGAGCCTGCTTCGCCCTCTGCCCTCCCCCCCCCCCAACATGCTCGCTCGCTCTCTAATAATCTTTTTTAAAAAACAGCTGAGGCTCAGATGAGCTCATTATCTTCCCTGGTCCATCAGGACTGAACCCAGGTCTGACCCAATGCAGTTCTGGCATTGTCCTGGTTTGTCCAGGACCCCAGAAGCATGTCCTGCAGAGTCTAGAATGACCCAAAAGCAAATCTTCCTGTGGGCCGGATGCCATTGTACCCCAAATGAAACCATGAACAGGGGCCATGCCATTGCTCTTAGTCTGGAAAAGGGCAGCCTCAAAATGCACCAGGCCTGGGGGCCTCCTGGCTGGCTCCGTAAGGTGGAACATGTGGCTCTTGATCTCGAGATTGTGGATTTGAGACCCCCTCGTGGGATGGAGAGATTACTTAAGAATAGAGTATTTTTTTTAAAGAGTTTATTTATTTATTCATGAGAGAGAGAGAGAGAGAGAGAGAGAGAGAGAGAGAAGCAGGCTCCAAGCAGGGAGCCCGACGTGGGACTCGATCCTGGGTCTCCAGGATCACACCCGGGCTGAAAGCGGCACTAAACCACTGAGCCATCCGGGCTGCCCAAGAATAGTCTTTAAAAAAGAAAAGAATGCCCCAGGCCTGGGTTTTCCCTTTCATCAAATCTGATGGTGTTGAACTGGGTTTCCCTCCAGTATAGTCATTCGGGGTTTCCCAGGTAAGGTTTATCCTACCCCTGCTTCCTGCCATCTGAGTGAGAATACAAGCCAGATCCTACAATGTTAATAATGAGGCATCAGGTGAGCCACCTGTACCCACTCTTTACAGGATGTGCATCCCTGGGGTGCCTGGGTGGCTCAGTGGGTTAAGCAACCGGCTCCTGATTTCAGCTCAGGTCCTGATCTCCGGGTTGCGAGATCAAGCCCCACATCTGGCTCCTTGCTCAGTGGGGAGTCTGCCTTTCTCCCTCTGCCCCCACCCTTCTCCCCATTTGCGTACCCTCTTTCAAATAGATAAAATCTTTTTTAAAAAAGTACATACATCACTTAACACAAGAACATGAGAATATGGCCAGCAGTCTCCATCTGAAATGACTCTACCCCACTCCTATCCAAAGCCTGCCTGAGATTATTGTTACTCAGCATTTTCCAAACTGGGTTTGGAAACCTTAGAGCCCTGGGAAATGTTATTAGGTGTTCCTTGAGAAAGTGGGTTCCCTGGCTAAATAGCCCTGGAAGCTCCACATGTGGCTGTACCCGATCGGACAGGTTACGAGGCATACTAGAACACTAAAGTCTACAAAAGATCTAGTATTAAAGAAACCCGTATGAATTGGTTGAACCCACTGTGTTCCACACCAAGGATCACTTTTTGCGTAGACCATCTGACGGCAGGTCGCCGAACACGGCTTTCATGGAGCACCTTTAAGAAATCAAGCAGTCGCTAGGTTCTTCACGCTGGTAATTGAGTCACACTCTCCCCGCTCGATGCAGATCTTCGTGATCTGAAGATAGTTACCGAGCCAAAAGCATCAGTCCAGGTCCAAACGGGTTTTCCAAACTGGAAAACCTACCATTACATGCATTTAAAATAAATGGAACTTGGGCGCCTGGGTTAGGCGTCTGCCTTGGCCTCTCAGGTCCTGATCCCAAGGTCCTGGGATCGAGTCCTCCTGCATCAGGCTCCCAGCACAGCGGGAAGTCGGCTTCTCCCTCTGACCTTCCCCACTCTATCTCCAATAAATAAAATCTTTAAGAAGTAAAATAGGGCACCTGGGTGGCTCAGTCGGTTAAGGGTCTGCCTTCAGCTCAGGTCATGATCCTGGGGGCTTGGGATCAAGCCCTGCATCCGGGCTCCCTGCTCAGCGGGGAGTCCACTTCTTCCTCTCCTCTGCCCTCCCCGACCCTGCTACCCTCTCTCTTGCCCTCTCTGTCTCTCTCTCAAATAAATAAAAATCTTTAAAAGTAAAAAAATAAATGGAACTTTGTAATACAGAGAATTACATCTTCACTGAGCTAAAAAGCCAACTGGGTCTCTATGCAAAGCAATCCAGAGATTAGAGTAGAAGGCCAGAACCACTCAGGGTTGAGGGGACACAGAGGAGGTGAAGATCCTGGAGCCAATGGCCTGGTCATTTGACAGAAAAGAGAGTCATGGGGATTCCCGGTGGCTCGCCGGTTTAGCACCTGCCTGCAGCGCAGGGCGTGGTCCTGGAGACCCGGGATCGAGTCCCACATCAGGCTCCCTGCATGGAGCCTGCTTCTCCCTCTGCCCACCCCCCTCATGAATAAATAAATAAAATCTTAAAACAAAAAAAGAAATGGGAGTCATGGTGGGCCTGTCTGCAGCAGCTGGAACCACAGCACAGGTTCAGACGCAGCCTGAGGTAGAGACACCCGGGCCCCGGCCACCTGCCCCCAAGCCTCCAGCTAGGGCCTTCCGTTGGCTGGACCCAGCTGGAAGCCAGCTAACATAGAAGCCTGGGAAACAGTTTGAGGGGGTCATCCCTATCCCTAACTGTACAGAGCAGAGCAGGGAAGGGTGAGGAATGCTTCTGAGAGAAAATAGGCTCAGAACTAGCACCTCGGGGTGCCCGGGTGGCTCCATTGAGTATCCGCCTTCGTTCCGCTCAGGTCATGATCTCAGAGTCCTGGGATCAAGCCCCTCATCCGGGCTCCCTGCTTAGCAGGGAGTCTGCTTCTCCCTCTCCCTCTGCCCTTCCTCGCCTCTTATGCTCTCTCTGTCAAATAAATAAATAAAACCTTAAAAAAAAAAAAAAGAACTAGCACATCAAGGATTTAAGGAGCCACATTCAAATTTCATACACTAAAAAAAAAGAATAAAACAAATTTCATATACTTGTCTATAAACATAAAAGATAAAACTTTAAGGAGCTAGATTTTAGCCACTTGATAAATGTCCCCTTTTATGTCTCTCCTATGAAGAAAATGAATGTGAAGAAACTAATCTGAACTCCTACAATATATTTAGTGTGATACAGGTACTGTTTTAGGGACACAAGATTAATGGAAGTAGAAGGCCCTTGTACAGCCTTCCCATTTAGTAACCATAGAGACTCATGGGCATTGAAAAAACAAGCTTAGGGCCGCAGGGTGGCTCAGTGAGTTAAGCGTCTGCCTTCGTCTCAGGTCACGATCCCAGGGTCCTGGAATCAGGCCCCGTGTCGGGCTCCCTGCTCAGTGGGGACTCTGCTTCTCCCTCTCCCCACTCATACTCTCTCTCACTATCTCTCTCTCTCTCAAATAAATAAAATCTTAAAACCCACGAGCTTATAAACTAGAGCTAAATGAAAGAGTAAGTGTATCTAGATAAATTCACCCACATCTTATTCAGAACTCAAAACAATTCACAAGGGTCTGCATAAAAAGCTGCACTATTAATTGCAAAGGGAATAAGTTTCCTGACCTCCAGCCATAAAATAGGAACTCACTGTCTATGAAGTACATGGAATAGGGTTTTTTTTTTTTTTTAAGATTTTTATTTATTTATGAGAGACAAAGGCAGAGGGAGAAGCAGGCTCCATACAGGGAGCCCAACGTGGGACTCGATCCCGGGACTCCAGGATCACGCCCCGGGCCGAAGGTGGCACTAAACTGCTGAGCCACCCGGGCTGCCCTGGAATAGAGTTTCTGCTGCTCTTTCCACCCACTCTAGCCAACTGGTGAGCCCGGAGAGGGGATATTTATTCTCTCTCTTTCTCTCTGTGTGTGTGTGTGTGTGTGTGTGTGTGTGTGTGTGTGTGTTTGTGTGTGTTCAGCCCACCATGGCCCTTTCTCTTTCAGAGCTTCCAGCTTGCAGGCTACTAGGTGTTTTTTTCTCCATTCCTGGATCTTCCACGCAGGAAGCCCATTGCGGGTAGGGAACCAGACTGGCAGGTGGAAGAGGTGGCTTCAGTCTCTCAGCCACTAGGTCTCTGACTAAATGGATAAATTTAGCTGGGGGAAGGTCATTTGGATTTCGGTCTAGGCCAAGTTTTAAAATGCAACTTCATAAAAAATAATAATAAATGAAAATAAAATGTAACTGCAAATCGTAAATGGTTATTTTGTCCACTTTGGGCACTGCTGTATTTTTTTTTTTTAAGATTTTGTTTATCGGACAGCCCGGGTGGCTCAGTGGTTTGGTGCCCGCCTTGGGCCCAGGGTGTGATCCTGGAGACCGGGGATCGAGTCCCGTGTCGGGCTCCCTGCATGGAGCCTGCTTCTCCCTTTGCCTGTGTCTCTTTCTGTGTCTCTCATGAATAAATAAATAAAATCTTATTTTATTTATCTATTTGACAGGGAGAGAGAGTGAGCACACAAGCAGGAGGAGCATCAGGCAGAGGCAGAGGGGGAAGCAGGGAGCCCGACACAGGCCTCGATCTCCGGACCCTGGGACTGAGCCACCCAGGCGCCCCAGTGCGGCTGTATTCTTAGTGCCCTACAGCAGTGCTGGCCTGGTCAGTGGTATTTAACGAATTTGTGCTGAATGCACACATTTTATCTCTGAGTGATGCCCGAGCCTGTTTCCCAACTGGCTCTGACCTCAGAGGGGAGAGAAAGCTAATACCTGGGGAGAATGTTCTTCGCCTTCCCCCCTATGCAAAGGACAGCCCCAGCTCATCACCTTAAAAATGTATAGCGCCAGAAAAACAGTGACCTGTGCGTACGTCTGGCTTTTGTGTCCCAAAGGCAGATGGTTAAGAAGGTGGAAGGGTCGCAGGGGAGAGAGAAAGGGGATCGTGGGCGCACGGTGCCCTGGAAGGGGACCTGGTGCCAGGCCTGTCCGCACCCTGCCGGGAGGAGAAATGGGCCCGGCTCTTGGAGGGCAGGGTGCAGGCGGCGCCTGTGCGCTTTCGGGGAGACGCCAGAAGCAGAGGACGACAGCGGGGTGCGTCCAGGCAGAGAGGACTCCTGAGCCTTGGAGAAGACCTTGAGCCTCACCCTGGCAGGACCCAGAGACCCCCTGGCTGTAGGGGACGCCATGCAGCCGGGCCCATGATTGAGGACCAGGGAGGTGCCCTTTCCCCTCTGCAGCTCCTTGACACCGCCCTAGCTCCAGGAGCTGTAGGGTACCCCTAAGCACAGGGGGACCCCAGGAGGGACACTTTTCATTCATTCATTCCACTCATTTATTCAGGCAGCCCAGGAGGATGGGTGCTGGGCACCATCAGAATTTTTTTTTTAAGATTTTTAAAATTTATTTATGATAGAGAAACAGAGAGAGGCAGAGAGAGAAGCAGGCTCCACGCCGGGAGCCCGACTCGGGACTCGATCCCGGGACTCCAGGATCGCGCCCCAGGCCAAAGGCAGGCGCTAAGCCGCTGAGCCACCCAGGGATCCCCCAGAAATTTATTTTTAAGTATATTTATTGAGCACCTCCCCTCTGCATTTGCTGCATTTCCTTAACAGGCTGCCTTTCATGTAATTTTTTTTTTAAGTCATCTTTCTGGGGGCGCCGGCGTGGCTCAGTCGCTTAAGCATCTGCCTTTGGCTCAGGTCATGATCTCGGGGTCCTGGGATCAAGCCTCAGCAGGGAGCCTGCTCCTCCCTCTCCCTCTGCCTCTCCCCCGATCATGCTCGCTCTCTCTCTCTCTCTCTCTCTCTCAGATAAATAAAATCTTTTAAAAAACCAATAGTTTTTAAGGCACAGTGGTACCCACATTTGTGCGCCTCCACAGTGCTTGGCTTTAAGAGGATCCTGGCCTTCTTTCCATCATCCGCCTGACACCTCGCCTGCTCTCATTGTCGGCTGTCGCCTCTTACTACTTTCTGCTGCGTGTGGAGGTTGCGCCCACTTTCCTCCCTGAACCCCCCCCCCCGCCCCCGCTTGCTCTTTGAATCAGAGCACGTGACTGAGCAAACCTGCAAGTGAGCGAGCGCATCAGAACGGGCTGCGCTGAGCTCCCTTCCCACCCCGACGCCCCAGGAAGCCCGTCTCCAGGCCTCTCCCACCCCTGCCCGTGCCCAGCCTCTCTTGCATGAATTCTAAGGTGTCGCCACTTGCCTTGGCCTCCTGGGGCAGCTCCACAGGGCGCCCCTCTTCTTTCTGGCTTCTCTGCTGCAAGCCCCACCGCCCAACAAGCCGGGCAGTCCCAGGCTCCCCGGGCGCTGCTGAGCAGCCCCCGGCTTACCCCCCTCTTCAGAGATGAGATTAGACACTGCATAGACTGTGATGAGGGACAGGCTGTCGGGGAGAAAGCCCTGAGGGGTCTTGGCTCTTTTTTTTTTTCTTCCTGAGGATTTTTCTGAATGAAGTTTATGGACTTTAATACATAGGCTTTGACACAACCATTTGGATGGCTCGGAAACGTTCTGCTCCTCGGTGCGTTTGAGACAGTTCATGTTGCCCAGTAAGTGATTTCCCTTTTTTTTTTTTAAGATTTTATTCTTTTTTTTTTTTAAGATTTTTATTTATTTATTAATGAGAGGCACACACACAGGGAGAGAGAGAGAGGGAGAGAGGCAGAGACACAGGCAGAGGGAGAAGCAGGTTCCATGCAGGGAGCCCGACGTGGACTCCATCCCGGGTCTCCAGGATCACGCCCTGGGCTGAAGGTGGCGCTAAACCGCTGGGCCACCCGGGCTGCCCGGGTAAGTGATTTCCAACCAGTGATGTGACACTGAATTTTATGATTTGCTACGTCCAGGTGTGGCCGAGGGTCAGTACGATATAGCGGACACAGCGTGACATAGTGGCAAGAGTACCGGACGCAGGGCGATCTGAGTTCAAGCTTCAGCTCGGCCAAGTACAGATCGTAGGACCTTGGGCAAGTCACGGTCTCCCGGGGATCTAATCCGTAAAATGGGGTCAACATACCTACGCCGAGTGTGGAGAGGATTGTATGAGACCCGGCATGTTCAAACACCTAGCACAGCTCCTAGCCTTAGCACATACTAAGAACTTGTAAAACATCAATATTTTTATGCAACCTTCGAATGGAAAGTAACCAAAAATAAACTTTGGGGAAGCATCCAATTCAACCCCTTAATTTCACATAGAAGAAAACCAAAGTCCAGGTGCACCCGGGTGGCTCAGTCAGTTAAGCATCTGCCTTCGGCTCAGGTCATGATCCCAGGGTCCTGGGATCGAGCCCTGCATTGGGCCCCCTGCTTAGCTTGGAATCTGCTTCTCCCTCTGCCTCCAGCCCCTGCTTGTGTTCTCTCTCTTTCAAATAAATAAAATCTTTAAAAAGAAAAAAAAAAGGGGGCAGCCCAGGTGGCTCAGCGGTTTAGTGCCTGCCTTCGGCCCAGGGTGTAACCCTGTAGACCCAGGATCAAGTCCCACATCGGGCTCCCTGCATGGGGCCTGCTTCTCCCTCTGCCTGTGTCTCTGCCTCTCTCTCTCTCTCTCTTTCTCTCTCTCTCTCTCTCTCTCAAATAAATAAAATCTTAAAAAAAACAAAACAGTAGAAACGTGGGGTGCCTGGATGGCTCAGTCGGTCAAGCAACCACACTTGATCTCAGCTCGGGTCTGGAGCTCAGGGTCACGAGTTCAAGCCCTGCATTGGGCTCCATGGTGAGCATGGAGCCCACTCAAAAAATCCCAAAACCACAACAGTAGAAACGTATTCTTTCATGGTTCTGGAGGCTACAGGTCTGAAACCAGGGTGTTGACGAACAACACTCGCTCGGAAGGCTCTATAAGAATTCTTCCTTGCAGTGGGGCGTCCGGTGGCACAGTCAGTTGGATACCTGATTCTTGGTTTCGGCTCAGGTCATGATCTCAGGGTGGTGGGATCGAGCCCCACGTTTGGCTCTGTGCTCAGTGGCGCGTCTGCCTCTCCCCCTGCCCGTCCCCCTGTTCGCGGGCCTGTGCTCTCTCTCTCTCTCTCTCTGAAATAAAGAAATCTTACCTCTCCCAGTTTCCGGTGGTTCCAGAAGTTTGTGGTTGCAGCCCTCCAATCTCTGCCTCCACTTTCACATGGTCTCTTCTCCCTGTGTTTCTTTGTTATCTCTCTTATAAGATTTGTCGTTGAATCTAGAGCCCACAGGGAGAACCCTGGATGATCTTGAGATCCTTGATTTCATCTGCAAAACCTCTTTTACCAAATAAGGTCGCATTCACCCATTCCAGGGATGAGGACATGGACGTATATTTTGGAGGCCACCATTCAACCCACCACACCCTCCATCCCATAATTGTACAAATGCTATTGGAGCATAAATTCAGGGCATTTTAGTTTACCCAGGTTTTATGTCTTGTTGGTTTTCCCGGGTCACACCAGCTCATTTAAAAATTGTATCACAGGGGGGCAGGCACCTGGTGGCTCAGTGGTTGACTTGTCTGCTCAGGTCATGATCCCGGGGTCCTGGGATCGAGCCCCACACCGGGCTCCCTGCAGGGAGTCTGCTTCTCCCACTCCCTCTGCCTGCCCCTCTGCCTACTTGTGCTCTCCCTCTCTCTCTCTGTCAAATAAATAAATCTTTTAAAATAAATAAATAAAAATCATATCACAGTGTGATGACTGTACATTTGACACCACTGGGGAGCCTGGCTGGTTCAGTCCGAAGACCATGTGTCTCCTGAGCTTGCGGTCATGAGTTCAAACCCCTGGTTGGGTATAGAGTTGACTAAAAAAAAATAATAAGCCCTAAAAATAAATAAATACACTTTAAGAAAACATTAAAAATTAATTAATTACCACATTAATTATACTGGTTTTTAATCTAAACTGGCTGATGTTTATAGCAGCAATGTCCATAGTAGCCCAACTGTGGAAGGAGCCTCGGTGTCCATAGAAGGATGAATGGATAAAGAAGCTGTGGTCTATGTATACAATGGAATATTCCTCAGCCATTAGAAATGACAAATACCCACCATTTGCTTCAACGTGGATGGAACTGGAGGGTATTATGCTGAGTGAAGTAAGTCCATCGGAGAAGGACAAACATTCTATGGTCTCATTCATTTGGGGAATATAAAAAAATAGTGAAAGGGAACAAAGGGGAAAGGATAAAAAATGAGTGGGAAATATCAGAAAGGGAGACAGAACATAAAGACTCCTAACTCTGGGAAACGAACTAGGGGTGGTGGGAGGGGAGGGGGGCAGGGGTGGGGGTTACTGGGTGACGGGCACTGAGGGGGCACTTGATGGGATGAGCACTGGGTGTTATTCTGTATGTTGACAAATTGAACACCAATAAAAAATAAATTTATTAAAAAAAATAAACTGGCTGAGATCGCTCAAAGCTGAATTCTAGAATCTCTAGTAGTAACATTACCCCCAAGCTCTGTGATGTCTGTACATTTGATAGGCGCATTTTAAGATGTGACTCTAGTTACTGATTCAAAATAACTAACTTTGCGGGGCCCTGGGCTGGCTCAGTCAGTAAAGCCCGCGGCGCTTGATCTCGGGGTGTCGTGACTTCGAGGCCCACATTGTGTGTACAGATGACTAAAAAAACAGCAAGTAAAAAAAAAACAAACCAGTAAGTAACTTGGCTTAGCTGCAATTCATTAAGCAACTCTACATTTTGAGAATTGTGTACAGATATATATTCATTACAATAACAGGTCAACAATCATGAATGGGAAAATTCTAGAAGTATTAACTGCTTTATGAATATATGATAGAATGTATGAGTATATAAGGTGACAGGCACTAATAATTTATAGTACTAACAAATGGTGAACTCAAGAGTGTAATTTCCAGGGGCGCTTGGGTGGCTCAGGGGGTTAAGTGTCTGCCTTCAGCCCAGGTCATGATCCCAGGGTCCCAGGATCGAGCCCCACCTCCGGCTCCCTGCTCAGTGAAGAGTCTGCTTCTCCCTCTGCCCCTCCCCCTGCTTGTGCTCTCTCTCTTTTTCTCTCTCTCTTATAAATAAATAAACAAACAAACAAATAAATAAATAAATAAAATCTTTTAAAAAAGAGTGTAATTTCCTTGTAAGAAGTATCAGAGTCAAAGCTCGTGTTTTCAATACAGTTCAGCAGGGTACATATTTGTGGGAGAAATTTCACTTAGAATTCTCCAATAATTAAACTCATGTGAGCCATCACAGGACAGATGGCTGTGCTATTTAAAACAAATTATAACCTTTAAGGATGAACATGTACTATTAAAATCTAAATATAAATTTGCTTTGAATTTTAATTGAATAGTACTATTGTTTAACAGGTAAAACTGATGTAAAGACTTCAGGGTTTTTTTTTTTTTTAATAAAGTAAGAATATGTCTTAAATGGCAAAAATATTAGTGAAGCAAAGGTTATTTATACAATTTGTCAATATCTCTGGAAGCTTTTGAAAAACCTTTTTCTGACATTTAAATTATCTGTTCTATTGAATGATTTTGCAACTAGAAAGGGATGACAGATTTTTATCTTGTTTTCTTTTCATGCCTTAAAACTGGCTTATATATAAAATTTAAATAGTAATTTTAACTTTCTTGTCAATCACTGAAATGTCATCAAAAGGTGTAACATTTTGTTCACTGATGGCATATTTTATACTCCCCTCCCAAAGACCTTCCTTTTGATTATATGAAATCTCCTATTTGATTGAAAGTACTGCCTGGGGCACCTGAGTGGCTCAGTCCGTTAAGTGTCCAACTCGGGATTTCAGCTCAAGTCATGATCTCAGGGTCATGAGATTGAGCCCTGTGTTGGGCTCCGTGCTGGGCGTGGAGCCTGCTTAAGATTCTCTCTCTCCCTCTGCCCCTTCCCCCTCTAAAAATAAAAGAAGGTCTGCATAATCCAATGTTGGGATTTCAATCTCATTTTTTTACCTTGATTATCCCCGTGGGATGCAAAATATAATTTTGTCCATGTGAAATTTTTAATGACAGAGATAGGAAAGAACAGATTGTACACATGTAATCTGTTAACCTAATTTCATCACTAGTTTGATATCGAAAGCCCAGACATGTTTTTCTTCACACTTATTAAGATGCTATTGCCACTGGGAAATGAGACTGCTTTAATGCTTGGTAAAAAAAAAATATTCAAAATTATAAACAGTATGATTTCAAAATGAGTGGGAAAAAAACACTGTAATATTAACCATGGTGGTCACTGAACAACATGATTGAAGCTGGGTTTTGCTTTCCTTTTTTTTATGCTCTTCCGTAGTTTGCAAATCTTTTACAATGAGCACATATTAGTCTCATAATCAAAAAAATGTAAATACAAGGGCACCCGGGTGGCTCAGTGGTGGAATGTCTGGCTTTGGCTCAGGGCGTGATCCCAGGGTCCTGGGATCGAGTCCCCCATCGGACTCCCCGCAGGGAGCCTGCTTCTCCCTCTGCCTCCGTCTCTGCCTCTCTCTGTGTGTCTCTCATGAATAAATAAAATCTTCCAAAAAAATCTCGCAATACCTAATAGTATAAGAGACTCGCTTAATGTCCCACCTCCCCAGCTAACTATATTCTTCACAAATATCTCTCATGCATATGTACACGTAACTTAGATACACACATCTACATACATATGTATAATTTTATATAAATTGAATCATGTTTTATATGCAATTTTATGTGTGTATATATATATATTTTTTTCTAACCAAGAAAAGCCATGAAGACTTTCCTATGTCAATTAATTCAGATATATATCATCTCTTTGAAATCGTTGTGTGGTATTTTATTGATTTCACATACAGTTGAATCAAACAATGCAAAGGCTAGAGGCACCCACTGCCCTGCACGGTTGAAAATACACATGTAACTTTTGACTTCTCCTCAAAAATTTAATTGCAAATCGCCTGCTGTTGACTGGAAGCCTTACTGATACCATAAGCAGTCAATTAGCATATATTTTATGTGTTATATGTATTTTGTACTGTATTCTTACAATAAAATGAGGCAAAAGAAAATGTTAAGACAGTCATAAGGGCGCCTGGGTGACTCAGCGGTTGAGCATCTGCCTTCCGCTCAGGTCGTGACCCCGGGGTCTGGGATCGAGTCCTGCCTCGGGCTCCCTGCACAGAGCCTGCTTCTCCCTCTGCCTCTGTCTCTGCCTCTCTCTCTCTCTCTCATGAATAAATAAAATCTTTTTTTAAAAAAAGCCTTTAGGGGTGTATATATATGGGTATATATCCGTGTGTATGTGTCCATATATGTACAGTAAGTTTAGGAGCTACAGTAAAAATCTCCTGTTCCAGCCCCTTATTCATTTTGAGCAAAAATATTTAACTTTGAACCTGGCAGGCTAAGTCTTTTGAATGGAAGCTCCATTTCCCCAATGTTGTCCTTGTAAATAAAACAATCGTAGGCCCCTTCCTTTACTGCGATGCAGTGTATAGTTCATAAAATTATTTTGGATTCTGCTTCAAGTCAAGGCTTCTCCAAGTCTTTAGTTGCTGACAGCAGGTCGGTTTTGGAAACATTTCCCCAAATCTATCTTCGTGTTTCATCTGAAGGTAAGAGCAAGCATGGGTCTGCTCTCAGAGGAGGCGGAGAGGCAGGTTGCCATGGACCTTGGTGCCTCTCGGCTGAGGAGACAGAAAATGAGCAGCGACTGTCTTAAGGACAAACATTTGTGGGAAGGGTTTCTTTGCCTTCGACTCGGATAAGAAATGGATTTAGGCAAGAGTGGGTCAGTCCTGGAATAGTCTACCCACCATGGATAGAATTCTGGTCCCTGGGGATCCCCAGGTGGCTCAGAGGTTTAGCACCTGCCTTCGGCCCAGGGCCTGATCCTGGGGTCCCGGGATCGAGTCCCACTTCGGGCTCCCTGAGTGGAGCCTGCCTCTCCCTCTGCCTGTGTCTCTGCCTCTCTCTCTCTGGGTCTCTCATGAATAAATAAATAAAATCTTTAAAAAAATAATTCTGGTCCCTTCCATGTCTTACAGTCATCTCCTGTTCCCCAGAATCCCACAGTTCTAGGGCCACTGGTTTGTTGGACTCAGTACACCTGTTGTGAAGTGTCCCCACACATCCAGACCGTGGGACCCGCTTCAACTTTCTTTGCTGATTTTTTGTCTGCCTTTCAGGTGTCTTCTACAATAGTTAGGGACCTCAAGGAAAGGAAGGAAGGGATTTCCCAATTCTGGATTTGGGCTTCACCAGTAGTAACACTGGGGTTACTGGTGCAACAGATCAGGTCAGCTGGCTCTTTGCTGTTGGGCTTTGTGGGACGGCTGCACATGGTGGGGTCCCTGTGGGGTCCTAGGGTCTTGGATCCGAGCCTTATAGTGAGTAGAACGTGAGAAACGGCTTCATGCTGCTTGAACCTACACAAGATTGGCTTGTAAATTAGGACACCAAATTATTTGTTTTCAGTGGGGAAAAGACCTTTTCACTGTGTCCAGTTCATTCTCAACACATTTGTTCAGAACCAACATGCCTGGACACCACTTTGGTCCCTAAAAGGTGGCTGGGAAGCACAGCCCCGGAGAGCAAAGAAAAATAGGTTTGAGGAGTCTTCCAAGAGGATATGATGAGCATTTGTCACATTTTTATGACATCATTGTTTTCATTTATTGGAATATTAAAACCAGAACCACACCATTCATTCCTAGCAGTATTTTCTATACTATTCTATAAACCTAAAAAATTAAAGTTCATGAAAAATATAACAGGGTAGCTGTCCAAATAGAGATATTCTTTTCTTTTTTCTTTCAAAGATTTTATTTATTTATTCATGAGAGATACAGGGAGAGAGGCAGAGACGCAGGCAGAGGAAGAAGCAGGCCCCATGCAGGGAGCCCGATGCAGGACTCGATCCCTGGTCTCCAGGATCAGGCCCTGGGCTGAAGGCAGACGCTCAACCACTGAGCCACCCATGCATCCACCCCTGATGAGCCCTTTTAATACAAATATTCATGTTCTTCAGTTCTAGAAAAATTTTATTCCTTCTGTTTTTTGGAGACGTTCCTCCTCATTTTCTCTGTCTTTTCTTTCTTGGGCTCCTGTGTGATATCAGGACTCCGGAATTGATTCTCTGAGTCCCTTTTCTCTCAAGACACACAATCCCACTACTCTCTTAGAAACCCTGTCTTCCACCTTCAAATCAGCATTTCGTACCTTTCCCTTCTCGCCTCAAAATTCCTACACCTGCTCCTCATTCTCCTCTTTGTTGTCATTTGATGACTACAATTCACAGCATCAGACGTTAAATCGATACAGGAGGTATGCTAAAAGGAGGAAGATGGGGGTGCCTGGGTGGCTCAGCAGTTGAGCACCTGCCTTTGGCTCAGGTCATGATCCTGGGGTCCTGGGATCGAGTCCCACATGGGGCTCCCTGCATGGAGCCTGCTTCTCCCTCTGCCTGGGTCTCTGCCTGTGTGTGTGTGTGTGTGTGTGTGTGTGTGTGTATGTGTGTCTCATGAATAAATACATAAAATCTTAAAAAAAGAGAAGATGATTGACCAGAGGGGGAAGTCAAAGTGTAAAGTCTCCTCATCCAACCCCACCAGAAGTCTAGATCATTTGTCAGTGTGGTCCCTAGACCTTAGTACCCTGTGTTGTTTGGACATTGAATATGGGTTGCCCTGGGCAGGACCTTGGTGGCTCTTGGTGGCTCTTTTCAGCTGAGGCAACCCCTACAGGGGGCTGACAGCTGAGCACTTTTATCTTGCTGCACTTTCAACAGATGGGAGAAGAAATGCTTCGTTCCTGAAGGGAGATCTGATTGGCACATCACAGCTTCCAGAACGTCAGCCTACCTGCGCCTGTCCGTGGTGTCCTGGAAGCAGCCCAGACCACCTGGGAGAGCCCATCCTGGGCCTGTCCTCCCAACTAGCGAGCAGTAACATCGAGTTGGCAGCTTAAAATTGGCCCTTTCATGGAATCTTTAAAGTTTTGCCAGTCATTTTCAGCTCCAAGAGTTCTCTCTCTTTTTTTTTAAAGATTTTATTCTTTTTAAAAAAAATATTTATTCATGAGAGAGAGAGAGAGAGAAGCAGAGACACAGGCAGAGGGAGAAGCAGGCTCCACGCAGGGAGCCCGACGTGGGACTCAAACCCAGGACCCCAGGATCACACCCTGGGCTGCAGGCTGCGCTACACCGCTGGGCCACCCGGGCTGCCCAGATGTTAGCCCCTTCTGCGAAACACCCCGCGGCAACGCCCAGATTCGTGTTTGATCGAGAACAATCTCCTGAGCCACAGCGACATAGAAAAGCCCCCGTCACGGTAATTCGCCTCGACAGTTAGGGGTTCTTGCCAGCCTGCCCAACACTTAAAACAGAGGCGCAGGTTTAGGGGCGTTCCCAGGAGGGGCTGCGAACTGATCGTGGGCCTTACTGGACGGGCCAGAAGACGGGAAGCCTCTGCTTTAGGAGGAGAAAGGAGTGGAGTCATATGGGGGCGCCCGGGGGGCTCATTCGGTTGAGTGTCCGACTTTGGCCCAGGTCCTGATCCCGGGGTCCTGGGATCGAGTCCCGCGTTGGGCTCTCTGCTCAGCCGTTGGGGGGGGGGGGCGGTCTCCTTCTTCCCCTGCATGTCCCCCTGCATGTCCCCCTGCTGGTCCCCCTGCATCGGCTCCTTGCCCAGCAGGGCTCTCCTTCTCCCTGTGCCTCTACCCCTCCCCACCGCTAGTGTTTGCCGTGCTCTCACTCAAATAAATAAATAAATGAATACATACATACATAAATAATGAATAAAATCTTTAAAAATAAAAAAGAATCAGGGGCAGCCCGGGTGGCTCAGCGGTTTAGCGCGGCCTTCAGCCCAGGGCCTGATCCTGGGGTCCCAGGATCGAGTCCCGGGTGGGGCTCCCTGCATGGAGCCTGCTTCTCTCTGCCTGTGTTTGTGCCTCTCTCTCTCTCTCTGTCTCTCATGGACAAATAAATAAAATCTAAAAAAATAAAAAAGAAAAAAGAATCATATCCTTCTAGACCACTACAAAGCAGAATTTGGAATTTTTTTTGAGGTCCTTTCAATTGATTGGCCCACAGAAGATCTGTGCTGCCTGGGGATAGGGAGGAGCGCTGTGTGAATGCAGGGGTGCGGTGTGCAGCGGGGAGGGGGGCAGACAGTAGAGGTGTTTCCCACACCGAATCTTTTAACAGAGCTCCCGAATTTTCGGCCTGATTTTCACTCTGACCCTAGACGGGCCTGCTATGGCCAAGCCCCACGGCTTGCCGGGCTCGCTGGCTCCCTTCCATCTCCACCTGTTTCCGTGGCTCTCTCGCTTTTAATCATGCCTTTACCAACTTTTGACTTTTTCAAATTGCATTAAGATCTCTTCTCCTTTCAAAGAGCCTTGCCCATTGTCTTCATCTTTGTGGATTTTTAATTTTTTAATTTTTTTAAGATTTTATTTGTTCATGAGAGACACACAGAGAGAGAGCCAGAGACACAGGCAGAGGGAGAAGCAGGCTCCATGCAGGGAGCCCAACGTGGGACTCGATCTCGGGTCTCCAGGATCATGCCCTGGGCCGAAGGCAGGTGCCAAACCACTGAGCCACCCGGGCTGCCCTTTGTGGATTTTTAAAAAAGTCTTAAACAAGAATAGTGTGGCCTCTCAGAACAGAAGAGAAATAAATAGCACGTTTCATCTGCAGCTTCACCACCCAGGCTACTTTTTGCATGAAATAGCCCTGACCTCACGTTAGGAAGGAGGTAAGGGAAGGACTGTCCCCAGCATCCTAAGAACCACAAGAGGCCTAGGA
The DNA here is from genome assembly GCF_053574225.1 of Canis aureus. Taxonomy (NCBI): domain Eukaryota; kingdom Metazoa; phylum Chordata; class Mammalia; order Carnivora; family Canidae; genus Canis; species Canis aureus. Next base: position 14,029,089 of record NC_135649.1, read on the forward strand.
GGGATCTACAATAGAAATAGCCAGAAACAGAGATGGACCAGGTGGCTGAGACCCAGAGCAATGCTACGGACTGTCCAGGCTTTCATTGACATCCCAGGACTCTGGCTCCATGGCTTGTTAGAAACGGTGAAATTCTCTTCCAGCTGCAAGGATATTGCAAGTCACACCTAAATATCACTATTTTTTTTAAAGATTTCATTTATTTATTCATGAAAGACACAGAGACAGAAAGGCAGAGACACAGGCAGAGGGAGAAGCAGGCCCCATGCAGGAAGCCCGATGTGGGACTCGATCCCGGGACTCCAGGATCACACCCTGGGGTGAAGACAGGCACTAAACCTCTGAGCCACCCAGGGATTCCCTTAAATATCACTATTTTATTAAAAAGTGAGATATGTGGTTGTCTTCTTCACTGAATGAAAACCTGTGTTCCTCCTGGGGGAGGCTCAGATGAGGCCGTTCTGACCTTCTGGGTTGACTGCCTCCAGCTAGGATGGCTGAGAAAGAAGGTTCTGAGTAGAATAGTTTTTAAAAGATTTTATTTATTTATTTTGAAAGAGAGAGAGAGAGCATGCGCGCGTGTGAGGAGGGGCAGAGGGAGAGAGAGAATCTTGAGCAGACCTGACACTGAGCATGGAGCCTGACTTGGGGCTCGATCTCACAACCCTGAGATCAGGACCAGAGCTGAAACCAAGAGTCATATGCTCAACCAACTGAGCCACCCGGGTGCCCCCTGAGTAGGATGAATCCTCATAGAGGAGGAAGGATAGGACACTAAGAAAAGAGAACTGATTTGGGTGAAAAGCATGGAGGAAAACAGAGGGACAAGAGTACAAATAGATCCTGACAGGGCAGACACATAATCAGGAACCAGAAAAAGATGCTCAACTTCACAGGTAACCCAGACTCCGTCATTTTAACGATGAGAGACATTGGAAGGATTTACACAGAGGAGAGAGGTTATCAAAATGCTTTGAAAATTAATGTATCTCTGGTTTGAAGTTTTAAGGCAGGATATATTTCTCTGCGAACATCTCAAGATTAGATTTTTTAAATGGGAGTGTTCTTTTTTTAAAATTTTTTATTTATTTATTTATGATAGTCAGAGAGAGAGAGAGAGAGAGAGGCAGAGACACAGGCAGAGGGAGAAGCAGGCTCCATGCACCAGGAGCCCGACGTGGGATTCGATCCCGGGTCTCCAGGATCGCGCCCTGGGCCAAAGGCAGGCGCCAAACCGCTGCGCCACCCAGGGATCCCTAAATGGGAGTGTTCTAAACAGAAAAATATTTTGTTAGGACAAAAATATCAAGGTTTCAAAATTAAATTAAAAAAGTATAATATCCATCAACTGATGAATGCATAACCAAAATGTGGTCTACCCATACAATGGAATATTATTCATCTTAAAAGGAATGAAATCCTGGGGTGCCTGGCTGGCCATTTGGTAGAGCATGAGACTCTTGGTTTCAGGGTCCTGAGTTCAAGCCCCATGTTGGCTGTAGAGATTATTTAAATAAATTAATACTTAAAAATATTTTTGAAAAATGAAGTACTGACATATTCTATAACGTTGATGAACCTTGAAAACATTATGCTAAGTGAAATAAAGGCCACATATTGTATGACTCCACTTACATGGAAATATCCAGAATAGGAAATCCATAAAGAGAGAAAGTAGATGAGCAGTTGCTTGGGGCTGCTGGTGATGGGAGACTTGGGAAGTGATAGCTATGGGGGTCTCTTTGGAGTGATTAAATATTCGGGTTCTTTGAGATTTATTTATTTTGAGAGAAGAGAGAGTGGGAAGGAGCAGAGGGAGAGAATCTTTCAAGCATACTCCCCACTGACCAAGGAGCCCGACATGGGGCTTGATCCTACAACCCATAAGACCACAACCTGAGCCGAAACCAAGAGTCAGACGCCTAACCGACGAGCCACCCAGGCTCCCCTGGAGTGATGAATGTTCTAAAATCAAATTATTATGGGTGCCTGGCTGGCTCAGTGGATAGAGCTATGGGACTCTTGATCTCTGGGTCGTGAGTTGGAGCCCCATATTGGGAGTAGAGTTCACTAAAAAAAATAAAAAATAAAATAAAAAATTAAGAAAATATTTTGTTAGTTGAACATCTCTGTGAGTATGCTTAAAACCATTGATCCTACTCCATGAGGCTTCTTTTGCTTTTATTTTTTATTGTTTAATTAAAAATTTTCTTAAAGGATTTTATTTATTTGACAGAGAGAGAGAACATAAGCAGGGGGAGCTGCAGGCAGAGGGAGGGGGAGGAGCAGGCTGCTGGACCATGACCGAGCTGAAGGCAGACAGATGCCCAACTGACTGAGCCACTCAGATGTCCCCTTCTTTTCTTTATAAAAGATTTTATTTTTTTTAAGTGATGTATACACCCAGTATGGGGCTTGAACTTAAAACCCTGAGATCAAGAGTTGCAAAAAAAAAAAAAAAAAAAAAAAGAGTTGCATGCTCTACTGACTGAGCCAGTCAGGCCCCTCCCATGAGCTTTTTTAATAAATAAAATGTGCCAGCAAAAAACAAAAATAAAACATGGTATACTTTAAGTGGGAGGCTTGGATGGTAAGTTAATTGTATCTCAATAAAGCGGTTACCAAAAAAAAAAAAAGCATTGTATACTAGAATACTAGAATATTTGATGCTGTCATTGCAATCACTAATAGGTAAATTTCTTCATGGATTGGGAGACAAGACTTTTCTTTAAGATTTTATTTTTAAGTAATCTCAATACCCAAGTGGGACTCAAACTCACAACCCCAAGATCAAGAACCATGCCCTCCTCCAACTGAGCCAGCCAGGTGCTCTGGGAGATGAGACTGGTTTTTTTTGTTTTGGGTTTTTTTTTGAGACTTTGTAAGTACACTAACATTCCTTTATGAGAGAGGAAGCCTGAGAAATATAGAATTTTGGTCTGGAATAATATTTTCAAGCTCTAGATTTGAAAACCACAATTCATTTGCATGATGGTTTTCACTTAAGAAATGCTAACATTTGGGATGCCTGGGTGGCTCAGTGGTTGAGCGCCTGCCTTCAGCTCAGGTCATGATCCCCGTTCTGGGATCGAGTCTCGCATGGGGCCCCCGGCAGGGATCCTGCTTCTCCCTCTGCCTATGTCTCTGCCTCTCTATGTCTCTCATGAATAAATAAGTAAAATCTAAAAAAGAAAAGAAAAGAAAAGAAATGCTAATATTTGTAGTACCTGGCTGGCTTAGTCCTAGAACATGTGATTCTTATCTTGGGGTCAAGAGTTCAAGTCCCACCTTGGGTGTGGAGATTAGTTAAAAAACATAAAATCTAGGGGTGCCTGGGTGGCTCTGTCAGTTAAGTGTCTGACTCTTGGTTTCGGCTCAGATCTTGATCTCAGGGTGTTGGGATCAAGCCCCACATTGGGTGCGGAGGCAGCCTGAGATTCTTTCCTCCTCTCTCTTCCTCCCCCTCAGCTCCTCCCTCTACTCACTTGCTCACTCTCTAAAATTAAAAAAAAATCTTTTAAAAAATAAAATAAAAAGTCTTTTTAAAAAATGCTAAAACTTAGTTGACAGATGTATAGTCTAGTTCTAATTATGCTACAGACTAACTGTATGAACCTCGGCAATTCTCAATTTCTCAAAACCTGTTTCCTTACCTAGAAAGTGGGAGTAAATAAATTGGATCTTCCTTACAGGTTTGTTGGAAGGACCAAGTGAGATGACAAACGAAGATGTATTTGGAAGTGCCAATAAGGGTGAGGTGTGAGGGGTCACCTGGCTGGCTCAGTTGGGAGAGCGTGGGACTCATAACCTCAGGGTCATGAGGTCAAACCCCCCATTGGGTGTGGAACCTACAAAAAAAAAAGGATGAAGTATGAAAATGAAGATGGTACATTTATAAATTTTATTATTATTAATAACAGCAACTCCACTTATTTCAGATTAAAATGGTGACCTGCTGGGGTGCCTGGCTGGCTCAGTCAGAGGAGGTGTGATTCTTGATCTTGGGGTTGTGAGTTCAAGCTCCACGTCGGGTGTTGTTGGGTTTATTTATTTATTTTTAAGATTTTATTTATTCACTCATAAGAGAGAGAGAGAGAGATGCAGACACATAAGCAGAGGGAGAAGCAGGTTCCCTGAGGGGAGTCTGATAGGAGACTTGATCCCAGGACCCCAGGATCATGACCCCAGCCAAAAGCAGATGTTCAACCACTGAGCCACCCAGGCGCCCCTGTTGTTGGATTCGTTTTTTTTTTTTTTTAAAGATTTTATTTATTCATTAATGAGAGGCAGAGACACAGGCAGAGGGAGAAGCAGGCTTCACACAGGGAGCCCAACATGGGATTCGATCCCAGGTCTCCAGATCACGCTCTGGGCTGAAGGTGGCGCTAAACCGCTGAGCCACCAGGGCTGCCCTGTTGTTGAATCTAGAAATAAAATCTTTGGGGTACCTGGGTGGCTTAGTCATTAAGCTTTTGCCTTCGGCTCAGCTCTTGATCCCAGGGTCCTGGGATCAAACCCTATGTCGGGCTCCCTGGTTGGTGGGGAGTCTGCTTTTCCTACTCCCCCTGCTTGTGCTCTCTCTGTCTCTCTCTCTGTCAAGTGGATAAGTAAAATCTTAAAAAAAAAGAAATAAAATCTTAAAAAAAATTTTGTTAAGATTTATTCATTTATTTTGGGGGAGGAGGAGCAGAGAGAGAGGGAGAGAAACTCTTAAGCAGACTCTATGCTGAGTGTGAGCCTGAGGCAGGACCCAATCTCATGACCCTGAGATTCCCAACCTGAGCCACACCCCAGAAATAAAATCTTAAAAAAAATGATGTCTTGCTAATCTTGTAGATTTGGATCTTTAAATTTGGCATTATATGAAATAAATAACATTCTTGTATTTTTCATTGGTCATTGTTTATTAAATAATATATATTTTTGAGAAAAAAGGTAGTATGTATAATTATGGACCTGAATTGGGGTTTATTACTTGTACTACTCTTATCCTCATCTGAACTATATAATCACCCTGGTGAAAGTGGTTTTCTGGGCAGCCCGGGTGGCTCAGCAGTTTAGCGCCCGCCCTCAGCCCAGGGCATGATCCTGGAAACCCAGGATCGAATCCCATGTCGGGCTCCCTGCATGGAGCCTGCTTCTCCCTCTGCCTGCGTCTCTGCCTCTCTCTGTGTGTCTCTCATGAATAAATAAATAAAATCTTTAAATAAAAAAAGTGGTTTTCTTAAAATCAGGCTGTTCAACTTGATCATCTTTTCAGATGCCAGTTTTGAGTTCCAATTCACCTCAATAAATAAATATTAATAAATGTGCAGTATAGAAATTCAGCAGAAAACTAATAAATGTGCGGTATAGAAATTCAGCAGAAAACATCTATTTCTATTTCAATTTCAGGCTGAAACTCATCATGGCTGGCATATAAGGAGGCAGTCCTAGTTAGAAAGTAAAGAATTGGGAAGTAGTGATTTCAAATTTTTACTTCTGGCTCAAACTTTGTCCCAAGTAGTTAACATCTACATTTCCAATTTATCCTCATAGTCTGAGTTTCTCAAAGCCTGTGTGTAATTTGCTATAGTAAAAGAATATTTCCTCGGTGGCCATCGAAAGATGAATGGATAAAGAAGCTGTGGCCTATGTATACAATGGAATATTACTCAGCCATTAGAAACGACAAATACCCACCATTTGCTTCAACGTGGATGGAACTGGAGGGTATTATGCTGAGTGAAGTAAGTCAATCGGAGAAGGACAAACATTATATGGTCTCATTCATTTGGGGAATATAAAAATTAGTGAAAGGGAATATAAGGGAAGGGAGAAGAAATGGGTAGGAAATATCAGAGAGGGAGACAGAACATGAGAGACTCCTAACTCTGGGAAACGAACTAGGGGTGGTGGAAGGGAAGGAGGGCGGGGGGTGAGGGTGAATGGGTGACGGGCACTGAGGGGGGCACTTGATGGGATGAGCAACGGGTGTTATTCTGTATGTTGGCAAATTGAACCCCAATAAAAAATAAATTTATTATTAAAAAAAAGAATATTTCCTGTTACTCAAATTCCCTCTGTTCTACGTAGGAGGGATGAGATTTCTGAATTCAGATAAATGGGATGACATTTTTTCAAATCGCTGTTACTAGAGAAAGGAATTTGTTATAAGTCTAGTTCACGCTTAGCTTTTATCCAAGGACATTAATGAAATCCCAAAGGACCTTATTTCCAAAGACGTTAGTTCTACTGTAAGGCCTGTAGCAAGGGCCGCAGCACTGCTCTGTAGAACAACTCGGTGTGGAGAAGCGATATACTCTACAGACTGGGCAATACTGAGTCAGTCATCGCTGCATTTTCTTCTAGGCCCTGAGAGCCCTGAGGTTAGTGGTCTTTCGAATAAGGGTCCACAGTAAAATTAAAAGACTGTTCATCATTACTGCTTTAGCTACCCACTTGATTAACCCACATTTGAGAGCCTACTCTGTGGCAGGCCCAGGAAGACGGGGCTTAATAAAACATTTCTTCTGTCCTCGGAACCCCAGAACCTATCCAGATGACTGACCTGCAAGCACTTACAACACATGATGAGAATCAGTGTGAAGGAGACAGGACAAAGAGACATGAGAGAAGGCATCCGGCTCAGAGAATGTGACAAAGCTTCACAGAGTGGATAATTTTTTTAATAATAAATTTATTTTTTTATTGGTGTTCAATTTGCCAACATACAGAATAACACCCAGTGCTCATCCCGTCAAGTGCCCCCCTCAGTGCCCGCCACCCATTCAGCCCCACCCTCCGCCCTCCTCCCCTTCCACCACCCCTAGTTCGTTTCCCAGAGTTAGGAGTCTTCCATGTTCTGTTTCCCTTTCTGATATTTCCCACTTATTTTTTCTCCTTTCCCCTTTATTCCCTTTCACTATTATTTATATTCCCCAAATGAATGAGACCATATAATGTTTGTCCTTCTCCAATTGACTTGGGATAATAATTTTTAATGATGGCATAATTAACCATCCATGACACAGAAGGAGCTAGCCCAATCTTCTCACTCTTATCAATTTGCCTATGTATTTATCTATATACCACCTATCTATCCACTCAATGTTTCTTCCAAAATTTTTTTCAGTGCTTAGAGTGGCATGTAGTTGAGATTATACTTCCTATTCATGCTGCATACAGAGAATCTAATCAATGATATCTCATGAACACTTTCTCATGTTCTTAAAAATTCTTCAAGAATGTCATTTAAGGAGTGCCTGGGTAGCTCAGTTGGTTGAGGGTCTGCCTTTGGCTCAGGTCATGATCTCAGGGTCCTGGGTCAGGATCTCAGCATTGGGCTCCCTGCTCTCCCTCTCCCTTTGCTGCTCCCCCATTCATGCTCTCTCTCTCAGTCTCTCTTAAATAAATAAATAAATAAACAAATAAATAAATAAAATATTTTTTTAAAATGTCATTTAAAAATAGATTATCGGACAGCCCGGGTGGCTCAGCGGTTTAGTGCTGCCTTCAGCCAAGGGCCTGATCCTGGAGACCCGGGGATCAAGTCCCCGTCCAGCTCCCTGCATGGAGCCTGCTTCTCCCTCTGCCTGTGTCTCTACCTCTCTCTCTCTCTCATGAATAAATAAAATCTTAAAAAATATATTATCTATTGAGAGAGCAGATGAGTGAGGGGGGGAGGAGAGGGGCAGAGGGAGAGGGAGAGAATTCCAAGCAGACTGTGCTGAGCACAGAGCCTGCCACAGGGCTGGATCTCATGATCCTGAAATCATGCCATGAGCTGAAACCAAGAGTCGAATGCTCACCTGACTAAGCCAGCTAGATTCCCCTAGATTTTTTATTTTAAGATAATTCCAGGGCACTTGGGTGGTTCAGATGGTTAAGCATCTGCCTTAGGCTCAGGTCATGATCTCTGGGTCCTGGGATTAAGCCTTGCATTGGGCTTCCGGCTCAGCAGGAAGTCTGCTTCTTTCTCTCCCTGTGCTCCTCCCCCGGCTCATTCTCTTTCTCTCTCTCAAATAAATAAATAAAATCTTAAAAAAATGATAATAGCAGATTTAGAAGCAGTTGTAGGGAAGAATACAGAGAGATATCATATACTCTTTACCCCGTTTCCCCCAATGACACCGCCTTGCAAACCTATATATTACAACCAGTATATTGATATTGAGACAGTCAGGATATAGAACAATTCCATCACCACAGGGGCATGTCATTTTTATTAACTGCTTAATAATTCAATTTATAAATGTATCATTTACTAATCCTGCTATTCTTTGACATGTAGGTTGCTTCCAATTTGGGACTATAATAAATAATGTTGTAGAAAACATCCCTGTATATAAATCTTTTCCAAAATAGCTGAATCTTCCTTTCTTTTTTAAAAAAGATTTTGTTTATTTATTCATGAGAGACACAGAGAGAGAGAGAGAGGCAGAGACACAAGCAGAGGGAGAAGCAGGCTCCATGCAGGGGATGTCCTGTTGTGGGACCTGGGATCATGACCGGAGCCAAAGGCAGATGCTCAACCACTGAGCCACCCAGGTGCCCGCGAGAGCTGATTATTTCTGTAGGGGAAATTCCTCAAAGGAGATTTGCTGAGTCAAAGGATACGTACATTTTAAGGTTCTCAATACATTTTAAGGTTCTCAATACTGATTGCCAAATTGCTTTCCAGAAGTCGTACCAACTCCTGTGATGCATCAAAGTTCTTGGCCACATTAACCAGTGTTGAATATTAAAAGCCTTTGCCAATTTGATAAGTGGAAAATGGTATCTTGGGATTTTTTTTGATATCTTGGGATTTCTAATTTTTATTATCATTGAAGGCAAACATTTACATATATACATATGTATGTACATATTTGATCTTTAACGTCTTTCTCCTGAGAGTTATCTGCTCCTATTTTTTCTTTTACCATTTCCATTGCATTTTCTTATTAATTTATAAATACTCTTTACATGTTAAGGATATTATTTGACATTTTTAAGATAAAATTGAAATACCATACATTTTATCCATTTAAACTACAATTTATGACTTTTAGTATATTTACAGAGTTGAGCATTCATCAGCACAATCAATTTTAAAACATTTCTTTACCCTAAAAATGAACTCTTTTTTTTTTAAGATTTTGTTTATTCACGAGAGACACAGATCGAGAGAGAGAGGCAGAGACACAGGCAGAGGGAGAAGCAGGTTCCCTGCAGGGAGCCCGACGTGGGACTCGATCCTGGGTCCACAGGATCACACCCTGGGCTGAAGGCGGCGCTAAACCACTGAGCCACCCGGGGCTGCCCAAAAGGAACTCTTAATACCCTTAGCTGTTACTCTCAATCCCTCCATCCTCTCCATTCCCTGGCAACCACTATTCTACTTTTTGTCTCTATATATTTGCTTATCCTGGACACTTCATATAAAGGGAATGATAAAATATGTGGTCTTTTGTGACTGACTTCTTTCACTTTAGCATATTGTTTTCAACGCTCATCCATATTGTAGCATGCATCAGAATTTCATCCTTTTTTTAAAGCCAAAGAATATTCCATTGTATGGATATGCTACATTTTGTTCAACCATTCATCTCTTGATGGGCATTTAGGTTGTTTCAGCCTTTTGGTTTTTATGAATAATGCTGCTGTGAACATTTGTGTATAAGTCTCGGTGGAGACAGGTTTTCATTCCTCTTGGGGAGCTACCTGAGAGTGGAATTGCCAGGGTTATGTGGTAACTCTATATTTAACTTTTTGAGGAACTGCCAGACTGTTTCCCACAGTGACTGAAATATCTTATTCTTGTCAATGAACGAGGGTTCCATTTTCTCTATATTCTTACCAATGCTTGTTACTGTCTTTTTTTTAAAAGATTTATTTATTTATTCATGAGAGACACACAGAGAGAGGCAGAGACATAGGAAGAGGGAGAAGCAGGCTCCTCAGGGAGAGCCTGATGCAGTACTTGATACTGGGATCCAGGATCATGCCCTGACATGAAGGCAGACACCCAACTGCTGAGCCACCCAGGTGTCCCACTGTCTGTCTTTTTTATTATAACCATTCTAGTGGGTGTGAGGTGGTATTGCATTGTAGTTTTTTTAAGATTTTATTTTTAAGTAATCTCTACACTCAATGTAGGGCTTGAACACACAATCCCGAGATTGATTGCCACATGCTCAGGGTACCTGGCATGCAACTCTTGATCTTGGGGTTGTAGGTTTGCCGCTTCATGGTGGATGTGGAGATTGCCTAAAAAAAAAAATCTTACAAAAAAAAAAAAAAAAAAGCTGCATGCTGTACCGACTGAACCAGTCAGGCACCCCTGGTATTGCATTGTAGTTTTGACTTGCATTTACCTGATGGCTAAGGATATAGAGCATCTTCCATATACTTTTTTTTTTTCAAGTAGGCTCCACAGGGCATGGAGTCCAACATGAGGCTCAAACTCAGGACCCTGAGATCAAGACCTGAGCTGACATCAAGAGTCTGACACTTAACCAACTGAACCACCCAGGTGCCTCTCTTTCCATATATTTCTTGACCATTTATACATCTTTGAAGAAATCCTTTGCGCATTTTTAAATTGGTTTGTCTTTTTATCTTAGAGTTCTAAGAGTTCTTTATATATTCTGGACACTAGACTCTTGTCAGATATATGATCTCTAAAGATTTTCTCCCATGGGGATCCCTGGGTGGCTCTGCAGTTCAGCACCTGCCTTCAGCCCGGGGCGTGATCCCGTGGTTCCGTGATCAAGTCCCACGTCAGGCTCCCTCCATGGACCTTGCTTCTCCCTCTGCCTCGGTCTCTGCCTCTCTCTCTCTCTCGTGAATAAATAAATTAAATCTCTAAAAAAAATAAAGATTCTCTCCCATTCTGTGAGCTGTGTTTTCATTTTCTTTTTTTTTGTTTTGTTTTCATTTTCTTAATAATGTCCTTTAAAGCACAATGTAAATTTTTTTATGATATCCAGTTTATCTAGTTTTTCTTTTGTTGCCTGTGCTTTTGGTGTGATCGCTAAGATACCATTTGCCTAATTCGAGGTTATGAAGATTTATACCTTATTCAAGGTCATGAATAGTTTTGTCATTTTAATTCTTACATTTAGGTCATTGATCTACTTTGAATACTTTTTTTTAAAGATTTTATTTATTTATTCATGAGAGACATACAGGGGGAGGCAGAAACATAGACAGAAGAAGAGGCAGGCTCCTTGTGGGCAGAAGCCCATTGTGGGACTCGATCCCGGGACCCCGGGATCATGCCCCAAGCTGAAGGCAGCCGCTCAACAGCTGAGCCACCCCAGGCACCCCTACTTTGAATACTTTTTGTATATGATGTAAGCTGTGGGTCCAACTTCATTCTCTTGAATATTGGATATCCAGTTGTCCCAGTACTGTTTGTTGGAAAGAAAATTCTTTCTCCATTGAATTGTCTTGGCACTCTGGTAAAAAAAAAAAAAAATTAACTCTAGATGAAAAAGTTTGTTTCTGGACTCTCAATTATATTACACTAATCTATAAAGTATATTCTTACTTTGGTCTCACACTGTTTTGATTATTGCAACTTTGTAGCAAGTTTTGAAATCAGGAAGTGTGAGTCCTCCAACTTTGTTTTTTTTTTTTTTTTTTTCAAGATTGCTTTGGCTATTCCGGATCCCTTGGAGGATAGTCTTCTTTCTTTCTAAGATATTTTATTTTTCATGACAGACACACAGAGAGAGGCAGACATAGGCAGGGGGACAAGCAGGTTGTGGGACTCTATTCTAGGACCCTGGGATCACGGCCTGAGCTGAAGGCAGGTGCTCAACCACTGAGCCACCCAGGGGCCCCTCTTCTTTATTTTTTAAAAGTAATCTCTATCCCCAGTGTGGGGCTGGAACTCACCACCCCCAGATCAAGAGTTGCATGTTCTACTGACTAAGCCAGCCAGGCACCCCAAGGATATTATTCTTTTGATTGCTATATTTCTTTGTAAATAACTTTCCATTTGTGGTTTGACTTTATGAGCTTTATCATAGAAGTTGGAAATTTTTGTCAATTCATTGACTTTTTCCTTTATTGATTTTTCTATCGCTTTTATATTTAGAAGATTCACTTTCATTATTAATTTTAATAGATTTCTGAACCTAAACTTAGTTCTTTCTTTCTTTCTTTCTTTCTTTCTTTCTTTCTTTCTTTCTTTCTTTAAAAATGAATTTCAGGGACATCTGGGTGGCTCAGCAGTTGAGCATCTGCCTTCAGCTCAGGGTATGATCCTGGGGTCTGGAACTGAGTCCTGCATTGTGCTCCTTGTGGGGAGCCTGCTTCTCCCTCTGCCTATGTCTCTGCCTCTCTCTGTGTCTCTCATGAATAAATAAAATCTTAAAAAAAATCTTTTAAAATGAGTCACAAAAATAAAAATAAAAAACAATTGGCCCTTGTAAAAAATTTAACATACTTACTTATAAAGCAAAAAGCAAGAGCTTCCCTGCAACCAAGTGATTCCCAATTTCATCCTCCAGAGCTCACCACTGTTAGCTGTTTATATCCTTCCTAACCATCTTCTATGCTTATACAGTGTAGTCTTTATTATTTTATAAAGATTTTATCTATTTATTAATGAGAGACACACAGGGGGTGGGGCAGAGACACACAGACAGAGGGAGAAGCAGGCTCCATGCGGGGAGCCCGATGCGGGAATCGATCCCGGGACCCGGGGATGACGCCCTGAGCCAAAGGCAGATGCTCAACTGCTTAGCCGCCCAGGTGTCACATGTGTCACATGTGTAGTGTTTAAAAATGTGAGATCACACTATAAATATTGTTTTGCATCTTTTTTCACTCGACAATATAGCAGGCATCTTTCCATATGTGGCTTACATGCTTTTTTTTTTTTTTTTTTTTTTTGCTATGCTAAGTAAAGCCTTCTCCACCCGATGGTTCTAAAAATATCCTCCTTTATAGTCAGGCAGTACTTTTATAGACTGCTGTTCTTATTTCTTTTTAACTTAAAATAAAGTTGTAAAAGATCAACAAGTGTAGCCCGGGTGGAATTTTTTAAATTTTATTTATTTATTCATGAGAGACACAGAGAGAGAGGCAGAGACACAGGCAGAGGGAGAAGCAGGTTTCATGCAGGGAGCTCAGTGGGGGACTCGATCCCGGACCCTGGTGTCACGACCTGACCCCAAGGCGGACTCTCAGTCCCTGAGCCCCCCAGGAGCCCCTCCGACAGAAAGTTTTGAAGAGGATCAGGATTAAAGAAAGAAGTGGCGCTCACAATTCCCAGCAAGACTTCTGGCACTGAGGCAAAAAGGGGGCGATTCCCCGTGGCAGTGACTGGATGTCAGCCTGGGACAGTGTTTGTGCCCCCCCTGTGTCCCCCCTCCCTGGCCCCTCCTCGGTCGCTGCAGGCTCCTGGGGAGGGCGCCCGAGGCCCTGCTCCCTGTGGAACCCCATCTCTCCTCTGCCCCGCATTTTGGGGGCGCTTTGGGGAAACGCAAGAGCTCTGGCTTCTGCAGATTTCCCACCTGGCTTCTTTAATGGGCCGCCTCCTGTCGCCTGTTTTCTTGTGCTCTTCCTTTTTTTTTTTTTTAAAGATTTTATGTATTTATTCGTGAGAGACCCAGAGAGAGAGAGAGAGGGAGAGGCAGAGCCACAGGCAGAGGGAGAAGCAGGCTGCACGCAGGGAGCCCGATGCGGGACTCGATCCCGAGACCCCAGGATCACGCCCTGAGCCTGCGGCAGGCGCCCAAGCGCTGAGCCACCTGGGGGCCCGGTCTTGTGCTCTCGCTAAGGCGCGTCAGGATTCCCAGGTGCCCCAGGGATGGAGCGCCGGGCGTCTACACCGGGTGCTTCCTAGGAGCCCAGCGTTTTGAGAATCCGGGATCCGGAAGGCAAGGGACTCCGCCTCCCCGAGACGTCGGGGTGTGCGTGTGCGCGCGCATTGGGGGTGCGGGGCGCGTTCCAGCCGCAGCACGGACCCCCTCGGACCCCGGGGCGCCCCGGCGCCGCCCCCGCGGCCAACCCCGGGGGGGCGTACCCTGGGAATGCAGGCCGCCCCCCGCCCGGCCTCGGCTCGGCTGACGATGGGCGTCGCTGCGGGGCTTCTCCCTTAGGGCCACCGCGTCCCTGCTCCGCCGCCCCCGCGTCCCCTCCGCGTGGCCGAGCCGAGGCGGGGGCGTGCGCGCACCCCGAGGGGCTGCCCCGGCGGCGCCCCAAACTCCGAGCACGTTCCCGGCCTCCCGCGCTGGGGGCTCCGCGAGCGGGCTGGGGCGGAACAAGCGCGGCGGGCGGCAGGCTCCCCCCCCCGGGGGCCGCGGGATGCGGCGGGGCGGGCGCGGGCCGGGGTCCGGGGGTCCCGTCCGGGACGGCTGCGGGGGGGCGCGGGCCGCCAGCTCCCCGCCGGTGGCCGTGCGGCGCGGGAGGCGCCCCGAGGAGGACGGCGAGGGCCGGCCGGGCCGCCGGCAAGCGGGGTCCGTCGCAGGTGAGCCCCCGCCCCGGGGTTCGCGCCCGCCCCCCCACATCCTTCCCCAGCGCCGGGGCGCCCCCGGCCGGCGGCGGCGCTGCGGGGGGCCTGTGCGGAGGTCTCCGCCGCTGCCCGGCCGGGGTCCCGCCCCCCCAGCTGCCGTGCGGCACCTGCCAGGTGGGGCCGGCGGCTGCTTCCCGGGGCGCCTCCGCGGCCCAGAGCCAGCCTGTCCCGGCTGCGCTCCCTCCTAGGCGTCCCTGCGGGCCGGGAAAGCGGGGCGGCGGTGAGTCACGCGGGGGGCCCGTTGGCGGGGGGGACACCAACGGCGCGGCCGCCGGGCCCCGAGCCGCGTCCTTGCAGCTGCGTCCGGGAGCTTCCTGCCGCCCGGTCCTCGCTACGAAGGCAGAAGTTTTTAGTTGGTCTCACGGGACGGACGAAAACAGGCAACGGACTCCCCCAAACTTCCAGTGCCGCCGCGGCGGTTGGGGAAAGGGGGGCGCGCGGCCGGACGTGGACTTGGCCGTTCGCCTGGTCCGAGGGGCCGCTCCCGGGAGATTCGTGGCCGTGGGACCGTGCGGGCGCGGGCGCGGGGCGCCCCGGGACACGGCGCAGCTCCGGGGCCCAAGGCTCGGCCGGACTGCGGGTGCTCCACGGCCCTGCCTCCGCTCCCGTCCGTCCCGGTTCTGGTGGAGCAGGTGCTAAGCCTTGCAGCGGGAGTTGCGCACCCAAAGCACAGACTTGGCAATTTTCTGCAAATCGGGGAGCCACAGCGCACGTTCCAAATATTCCTCCTTATTCGGAATCATCCACGAATCCAAGGAGGCCACGCACACCCTTTTTTAAAAAAAAATTATTTATTTATGAGAGACACAGAGAGAGGCAGAGACACAGGCAGAGGGAGAAGCAGGCTCCATCGATCCTAGGACCCCAGGATCACGCCCTGGGCCCAAGGCAGGCACCAAACCGCTGAGCCACCCAGGCTGCCCCATGCACACCCTTTTAACTTGACCAGACTAAGCCGGTCAAGGCTGCTATCTCCGCATCTTCGTCCTCATCTTGATAACACAGAACTTGGGGGGCTTGCCTGTTTCGCCTTTGAGGTGGTCAGTAGTCTTTTGTACACGTGATAAATCGTTACGTGGGAGTGTGGTGATGGGACCCTAACTCTTTCAGGTCTGAAGCAACTGAAATGGGTTTTGGATGCCACAAAAAGATCTCACCCGAACCCTGTGCAGCTCGGTGAAAGTGCAAGGTACTTTGTGTCTTGTTCCCATTTACCCTCTGCAGCTTCCTGAGGGATCAGAAAAGAAATCTCCATAGGAGAAATGTATCGTGTATCACAGACATTAAGTTAGCTGTGCTCTCAAAGACAAGCTGTCATTTTTTAAAAAAAATTATATTTATTCATGAGAGACACACAGAGAGAGACAGAGACACAGGCAGAGGGAGAAGCAGGCTCCCCTTGAGGAGCCCAACGTGGGACTCGATCCTGGGACCAGGCCCTGAGCCGAAGGCAGATGCTCAACCACTGAGCCACCCAGGCATCCCTCAAGTTGACACTTCTACAGCCAGTGACTTCTCTTTTTTTCTGTAGTTGCGTGGAGTTTCATCTTTCCGTATTCTTGAAGGCTCTTGCGTGTTGGCAGGTGCCTGTGGCCTGGCCATCGTGGGGAATCCAAGGCACCTAAATACTACCGGTTGCTGTGCTGTTTTTACATGGGCTTGCAGTACTTTTCTGCCTTTCAGCATTTTTATTTTTTTATTTTTTTCAAACATTTTATTAATTTATTCATGAGAGGCAGAGAGAGAGACAGAGAGAAAGACAGAGACAGAGAGAGAGAGAGAGACAGGCAGAGGGAGAAGCAGGCTCCATGCAGGGAGCCTGACGTGGGACTCGATCCCGGGTCTTCAGGATTACGCCCTGGGCCGAAGGCGGCGCCAAACCACTGAGCCACCCGGGCTGCCCACAATAATGATCATTTATAAATTGCTCGCTGCTGGGAACATGGTACCGTGTAATAAGCCGAATTACACGTGCTTGTGCAGTATCTGCTGGGGGGCAGCCAGAGAGGGAATGGTTGCCTCTGTTTGAGTCTTCAGGGTGGACACATTTCCACCCTGGCGTCCCTTCTTTCTTGCTCTCATCTGTGGCATCCACCCTGGCACCGAAGCTCGTCGAAGTTCTTTCCTTGAAGGCACCTATCATATGGGTCATCTTGATAACTGAGAAAGTCTAGCGTAGCAGTAGCCCCCATTTATTATAAAATTACCTTTTGAACTTGCCTTCAAATAAAGGTCCCCCCTACACACACACACACACACACACACACACACACACGCACACTTTTCTTACCTGATGATGGGAAAAAAAAAAAAAGAGGAAAAAAGAAAAATGTTTTACATTCCGGATGGGACAAAAGAATGCAAGCTCTGCTGATCTAAGGTAACCTCAGATAACGCAGATAAGTAGTTATGAAAATGTGTTTGCTGCAAGGTTTATCTTGTAAGAGTTTAGCTCTAGAAGATGTGTAAAGCACGACACGGGGACCCCTGGGTGGCTCAGCAGTTTGGCACCTCCCTTTGGCCCAGGGTATGATCCTGGGGTCCCAGGATCGAGTCCCGCATCAGGCTCCCTGCATGGAGCCTGCTGCTCCCTCTGCCTGTGTCTCTGCCTTTCTCTCTCTCTCATGAATAAATGAATAAAACCTTAAAAAAAAAGCACGACACGAGTTCCTCGGCGGACATTGCAGTGTGGTGTGCGCAAGTATGCCACCGACAGCGCGTCCTTTACCAAGCAGGCAACCAGGTGCTCTGAGTCGGTGGGCTTATCTGGTTTTTCAGGGCAACTGAGGTTTAGCACTTCTGGAGCTTGATAACCGCTACCCCCCCCCCATCCAGTCCCCAAACCTGTAACCATTTTGGGTGGAAAGCTTTTCAGAGAGATTATTTACTCTCCTGACTCCCAAACCTGGTAATAATTGCATCTTTGCTTGATGACTCAAGATTGTGCCCGCAATAGCATTAGTTATTTCAGGGTGCTGTCTATAGTGCTGCCTCCAGGGCTCCTAAAGTCCGGAGGGCTGTTTGTCCCTATGGTAAGCTGGGCACAGACTGTCCTGCCTCTTAATTTGTGATGCCTGTTTTCCTAATCTTTTCATGTATCCCCTCTCTGTGAGCTGTCATTTCTTTTTTTTTTTTAATTTTTTAAATTGGAGTTCAATTTGCCAACATATAGCATAACACCCAGTTGAGCTCTCATTTCTTGCTGCTGCTGTTTTAACCTGTTTCTTCCCACCAGCGGTTGGTGCCTCAGCCTCTGGGCCCTCCGCCCTTGCCCCGTCCAAGGTGTTGCTCTGAGCAAGGCATCGAGATATTGAGGTAACCCAGCCTGTTACAACTGTCTGCAAAATGTGAGTAAGTAGAGCCTGAGTAGGGCCGTGAGGGGTCTACGCCTACTAATGTATGTGAGCTTTGGTACATGGACTCTGTGCCATCTATTCTGATGGCATGACAACCTTTTAATTTGTCTTTCTAGTTTTTCATTTTGTTTTGGACAGTTGAGGATGTTGAAGAAGTTATCAGTAAAACCTATGTTCTCTTGTAAATCAAGATATTTACAGTATGTGAAGTTGTAAAATAAACGCAGAAGTTTGTTCAATATCTATCAGCAGGGGCACCTGGGGGGCTCAGTCGGTTAAGGGACCGACTGTTGGTTTCTGCTCAGGTCATGAGCTCATGGGGCGTGAGATCGAGCCCCCCAGTCTGGCTCTGTGCTCAGTGGGGAGTCTGATGCGATTCTCTCCCTTTCCCACTGCTCCTCCCTTGCGCGCTCTCTCTCTCTCTCTCTCTCTCCCTTTCTCTCTCAAATAAACAAATCTTTTAACAAAAATCTATCAGGAAACCAAGATGCATCTTATCCATTGCATTTCTAGGGTGTACCTGCAAGTGCTTGGCATGAGGAGGCATTTCAGTCTTAGAGGTTGCCCCCAAGGAAAGCAAATGTCCCTATTTTTAAAAACATTTTATTTATTTATTCATGAGAGACACACAGAGAGAGGCAGACACAGGCAGAGAGAGAAGCAGGCTCCATGCAAGGAAGCCTGATGTGGGACTCGATCCTGGGACCCCAGGATCATGCCCTGGGCCAAAGGGAGGCGCTCAACCGCTGAGCCACCCAGGTGTCCCAAATGTCCCTATTATAGCAAAGACTGCGCCTCACCTGCCTCACCTGCCTCACCCACCCTGGGGCAGAAGCACAGGTCAGCCCCTGAAGGGAGATGCTTCCTGTCTGATGGTTGCCATGGTGAGTTTCTCCTCTCTATTGCCACGGAGGGGAAGAGGCCAGCGTCCCAGCACTTTCTCCTATTTGTTTTTCATCCAAATCATCCCCTCATTGTATGTATATGACAAATTTAAGGATCTGACCGGCTGACTACTTCGAGCACTAGGAAGGTGACCTAACAGAGGTGAGCAAGTGAGACATCAGAGGTGTTCCGGGCAGAGGGGACTTTGGGTGTGAGGACCCCAAGATGAGAGAATACTGACAAGGCCAAGTGACAGGAGAGGTACCAGCGAGGCTGAAGCAGTGGGTTTGCATTCCTCTGTGTGTGGGGGTGTGTGTGTGTGGTGTGAGAGAGACAGACAGAGATGAATCTAGAAAGGTAACAAGTCTGGATCATATAGGACTTGACAAGGACTTTGCCTTTTACCCTGAGTCCGATGAGGAGCTAAAGGAAGGTTCAGAGCAAAGGAGTGACTCCCATCCCTCTGGATGCTGTGTGGGGAATAGGCCAAAAGTCAGATGAAGGCCGAAGCAGGGAGGCCAGTTAGGACTGATGATGTAGGCCTGAGCCAGGGAGGTAGTACTGGAGGTGGTGAGCTCAGATTCTGGATGTATTTTGAAGGTAGAGCCAAAAGGATTTGCTCATGGTTTGGTTATAAGGTATGAGAGAAAGCTGAACAGTCAGGGATGGCTCTAAGCACTTTGGCTTGAGCAACAGGATGGCAGGAATTGTCACCAATGGAGACAGAGACGTGGCAGGAGCAGGTTTGTGGGAAAAATCATGAGGAGCCGGAGTTGGGTTTGGGACCTGGTAACTTTGAGGTGCCCATCAGATCTCCCTGTGGCGATGTCAAGTAGGCAATTGGCTACAGGAATCTGGCATTTAAGGAAGGGACCTGGGATGCAGACAGATTTGGGAGCCATCAGGCTTCTAAGTGGTATTTGAAGCCTGGATGAGTGAGTACAGGCAGAGGAAAGATCAGTCAAAAGAGACGGTTGTTTGTGTCCCACCACGAAGGCTTATGGGTGACCTCTCTCCAAAGCAACATCTGTGTGGGGAGGAGGAAAAGCACAGAGTAGAAGCAGTGCTTCGACACACAAAACCGTCCTGTGGTTTTTTTGGTCAAATGTTTGTGCTGTCGGATTGGCTCACAGGTCATTTTGACTCATCATGTTCCTTTGCTCACAGCCTGGAAGCAGTGAGCCCCCCCAGGCCTGGGGGTGAAGACGAGATCTGTGTTCAAAGCTCTCCAATGAGAGAAGCCACAGCTTCAGTGGTAACTGATCCTTCTTTCTGGGTTCACGAAATCCGGAGTTTAGGGTTTTGCAGTTTACATTTGTGCTGTAGATGAATCCCTTCCCATCTTATTCGTCCTTCAATGGAAATATGAAGTGGCCACTGTTGCTTTCCAGTTGAGAAAACCTTTATTCATTTATCTCCTGTCATTTCCAATGTATGGTCTAATTTTCCTTAGAAAGTTATATTTAATGGAAAAGACCAAGGGCGGCTGGCATATTGGAAGGAAGGACAATTTTACACTCACAGTGAAGTTTGGGGCTTATCTAATAGTTGAGTCGTGGTTTTTCCAAGATACCCCAGATAGCAAGCATAGTGAACTTTTAATATACTGAAATTTGTTTTTTTTTTAAGATTTTTATTTGTTTTTTTAAAGATTTTTATTTTACTTATTCACGAGAGACCCAGAGAGAGAGAGAGAGAGAGAGAGAGGCAGAGACACAGGCAGAGGGAGAAGCAGGCTCCATGCAGGGAGCCCAAAGCGGGACTCGATCCTGGGTCTCCAGGATCAGGCCCTGGGCTGAAGGTGACCCCAAACTGCTGAGCCACCTGGGCTGCCCCTGAAATTTATTCTTAAAGATCGAGTATCTTCTCTCCGACTTTCCTTCAAATATTTAGTAATGATATTGTGATCTCGGCCATGAAGAAAGAAGTTGGCTTAGTTGTTAACATTGCCGGTGCTGGGAAAGCAGACTTTTTAGCAGCACTTAAATTTACGTATGTGTGTTCTGTCTCTGGAAAATTACGTGCCAGAAACTTTATGGAGGTGTGTGTCTACTCTGTTTTCAGATAAATTTTTGCATGATTTTGGTTTTTGGGGCATTATTTTGCAAAGGGAACAAGGTTGATTCCTAGCAAGGAAGAGCAGGAAAGAGTTTTGTTAATGAGAGAACCAGTGAGAGAACCAGGATCCTATTCAAGTTTTTTGTTTTGTTTTGTTTATTTAAGGAATCTCTATACCCGACATGGGGCTGGAACTCATGACCCTGACATCAAGAGTCCGTGTGCTCTTCCAACTGAGCCAGCCTGAGCCAGCCAGATGCTCCCAGTTAAAGTATTTCTTTTTTAAGATTTTATTATATATATATATATATATATATATATATATATATATAGAGAGAGAGAGAGAGAGAGAGAGAGAGAGAGAGAGAGAAAGAGCGGCAGAGACACAGGCAGAGGGAGAAGCAGGCTCCATGCAGGGAGCCCAAAGCAGGACTCGATCCCAGGACTCCAGGATCAGGCCCTGGGCCAAAGGCAGGCACCAAACCGCTGAGCCACCCAGGGATCCCCCAATTCAAGTATTTTTTCAATTCAAGTATTATTTCAAGTATTTTTTTAAAAAAACAGCTTTATTGAGATGTGAGTCACATACCATGCAATTAACCCATTTGATGTATACATTTCAGTGGTTTTTTAGTATAACTGAGGAGTTGTGCAATCCTTGCCAGAAGAACATTCCTAGCACCCTGAGAAGAAACCTGGCACTCCCCATTTCTGCCCCACAGCTCACACCAGTAGCCCCTGGCAGCCAATATCATACAGCACTTCCTACCTCTCCAGATGTGTCCATCCTGGATGTTTCAGAGAACTAGAAACGTGTAACAGGTGGTCTCTTGTTGCTGGCTTTTTTTCTCTCTTAGCATAACCTTTAAAGGGTCATCCGTGACGGAGCATGGATGACATGTGGCATTTCACTCTTTTATGTGGCTGAATATTCCTGCGTTGTATGGACATGTACCATAGTCTAAGGATCTGTTCTTCTACTGATGGACATTTGAGTTTCCATCTTTTTGGCTGTCGTGAATAATATTGCTGTGAACATTCTTTTTTTTTAAAAAAAGATTTCACTAATTTATTCATGAGAGACACACAGAGAGAGGCAGAGACGCAGGCAGAGGGAGAAGCAGGCTCCCCACTGAGCAGGGAGCCCGAAGCGGGACTCGATCCCAGGACCCCGGGATCACAACCTGAGCCAAAGGCAGCCGCTCAACCAGCGAGCCACCAGGCGCCCCTGCTGTGAACCTTCTCATACAAGTGTTTGTGTGGACATCTGTTCTCTTTTCTCTACAGCATGTATCTAGGAGTGGAGTTGCTAGGTCGTACAGTGGGTGTGTGTTTGATCTCTGGAGGAGTTCTTAGACTTTTCCGAAGCGGCTGTAACATTTGACATTCCCGCCTTCACTGTGCGGGCTCCAATTTCTTCTTCCCAGGGCTTGTGAATCTTTCTGATTCTAGCCATCCCTGTGGGTGTGAAGTGGTTTCTCATTGTGGTTTTGATTTGCATTTCCCCGATGACTAGTGATGTTGAGCACCTTTTCATGTGCTTATTAGCCATTTGTATATCTTCTTTGGAGAAATATCTATGCAGATTCTTTGCCCATTTTCAAATTGGGCTGTTCCTTTTTTTTTTTTTTTTACTGTTTAGTTGTAACAGTTCTTTATATACTCCTTATTCACAATCCTTACCAAATATTTGACTTGTAAATATTTTCTCCTATTTTGTGGGCTATCTTCGTTTTCTTGATGGTTTCCTTTGAGGCACAAAACATTTTTATTTATTTATTTATTTATTTATTATTTATTTATTTTTTATTATTTTTGTTTTCACAAAACATTTTTAACTTTGAGGTCAAATTTACCTAGTTTTTCCCTCTTTTTCTTTGTTTGGTCTCTGTTTTCAGTTCTTTAACTGAGGTATAAACGACATATGACATTACTCGTTTCAGGTCTGTAGCATTCGATGTTTGTATATATTGCACAGTGATCACGGTCACTCTTGTCAACATCAGTCACCACACATAGTTCACAAAATCTTATTCTAATGACGACATCTTTTGAAATCTACTCTCTTAGCAATCTTCAAATATGTAATACAGTATTATTAATTATAGTCACCATGGCGTACATTAGATCTCCAGGACTTATTTATTTTGTAATTGGAAGCCGCTTTGACCCCTGTTACACCGTACCCCCACCCTCTGGCAACCATCAATTGTTCTTTGTATCTATGAGCTGGCTTTTTTTTTTTTTTTTTAAGATGCTGCATATAAGTGAGATCATCCAGAATGCCCTCAAGGTCCATCGATGTTGTTACAAATGGCAATATTTCCTTTTTATGGCTGAATTTATTCCATTGTGTGTGTGTATCTGTATCTGTATCTATATCATTATCCATTCATTTGTGGATGGACACTCTAGTTGCTTCCATATCTTGGCTATTGTAATCAACACGGGGGTGCCAGATATCTTTTTGAGTTAGTATTTTGTTTTCTTCCGATAGATACCCAGAAGTGGAATTGCTGCATCTTATGCTAGTTCTATTTTTAGTTTTTTGATGAATCCCCATTCTGTTTTCCACAGTGGCCTCAGCAATTTCCATTCCCGCCAAGCAGCGCACAAGGGCTCCCCTTTCTCTGCATCTTCCCCAACACTTGTTATTTCTTGGTAATAGCCATCCTGCCTGGTGTGAGGTGATAGAGAGCTCGCTGTGGTTTTGGTTTGCAATTTCCAGATGATTAGTTACTGTTGAGCACTTTTTTATGTACTTGTTGGCTTATTTTTTAATCTTGTCTCCTGAGCTATTGGTGTCCTATATAAGAAAAACTGGCCTAATCCAAGGTCACAAAATCACATCTATGTTTTCATTGGAGTTTTATAGTTTTAGTTCTTACATTTAGGTCTGACCCATTTTGAGTTGACTGTTGTGTGTTATGTGAGTTAGGGGTTTATTCTTTTGCATGTGCATATATCCAGGTGTTCCCGGCACCGTTTGTTGAAAGAATATTCTTTCCCACCGAAATGTCGTAGCAACCTTGCTTTTAAAATCAGTTGACCACCATGTAAGGGTATATTCTGGACTCTCAATATATTTTTTTAAAAGAGTCTATCCATTTATTTGACAGAGAGAGAGAGAGAAGGGGAGAGAGAAGGAGTGAGAGAGTGCAAGTAGGGGGAGCAGGAGAGGGAGAAGCAGATTCCCCACTGAGCAGGACCCTGGGATCCAGGACCCTGGGATCCTGAGCTGAGCTGATGGCAGATGCTAAACCAACTGAGCCGCCCAGATGTCCCTGGACTCTTAATTTAATTGCACTGATTTGTCCCTAAGTCTATCATTATACTTGTATCACTGTCTTGGTTACTGTAGCTGTGTACTAAAATTTGAAATCAGAAAGTGTGAATTTTTCAACTTCGTTTGTCCTTTTCAAGATTGTTTTCGCTCTTCTGGATCCCTTGCATTTCCATATTAATTTTAGGATTAGCTTGTCCTTTTCTGCATGAAAAAGTAGCTGGGATTTTGCCAGGAATTACATTGAATTTGTAGATCAATTAAGGGACTGTCTGAACTTCACTTTTATAGTTGTACAAATTGAGGTTTCCCTAAATATGGGGTATTCACATTTAAGGTATTCGGGAATTATTTACTATGATGCATTCTGGCCTCTCAACGCTCATTTTGGATGGTTATTCATCTGTAGTTTTTCATGCGTTTAGAAAGATTACAATATATTAACTCCTTCCTATTAGGACCCTTATTCTGGAGACACTGCTAAAAGCTTAAGAGGCACAAATGTAAATATGCACAAGAATTTTTCCAAGGAAAAACAAAAGCACAGGTGAAGACAAAAACAGGGAAATAGAGTCACTAACTCAATTGCCTTAGTGTTTGTGAATCAGCACTGGGTATGCAGATCTGTGGGACCGGGATGGGGCAGCATTGGGAAGTGAGTTGCTCCCTTTTGGGTACCACATTGACTAGGAATCTACAAAGACCTTTCCAGGCTGAATGAGATCTTGTGTCAGTCCAGCGTGTGATCCACGTCCCTGTAGCAGGAGATGCCTTTTAGGAAATAGACCCTTAGGGCCTGGACAGGTAAGCTTAGGCCAGCTGTGCTGTTGCTTGAAGATGGGGAAAAAAAACATTGATTTATCCCCATTTTTACTTCTAGCAAATCACCACCTATGTGTAGTTCTCTTTCTGGAATGATTCAGTGCCTCTCAAAATTTCCCTCCTTGTGGGACGCCTGGGTGGCTTGGTGGTTGAGCATCTGCCTTTGGCTCGGGTCTCCCCGGTGTCCAGTAGGTGTTCAATGCAGAGCAAGGCCATGGAAAGCTATTCCATCCTCCCCACATCCCCTTCTTTTTTTTTATTTTTTATTTTTTTTAATTTTTATTTATTTATGATAGTCACAGAGAGAGAGAGAGAGGCGCAGAGACACAGGCAGAGGGAGAAGCAGGCTCCATGCACCGGGAGCCCGATGCGGGATTCGATCCCGGGTCTCCAGGATCGCGCCCTGGGCCAAAGGCAGGCGCCAAACCGCTGCGCCACCCAGGGATCCCCCCACATCCCCTTCTGATTAAAAACCACCCAATGGAGTTGGGGAATTTTCCTAATACAGCAGCAGGAGCTGCCACTGGCTGGGCAGCCTGCCTGACAATCACAGTCTCAGGAATTCATTATTCAGAAACCCAATACATGGAGGGAAAATTTTTTTAAAAGATTTTGGGGCAGCCCGGGTGGCTCAGCGGTTTAGTGCAGCCTTCAGCCCAGGGCCTGATCCTGGGGTCTTGGCATCGAGTCCCACATCTGGCTTCTGCATGGAGCGTGCTTCTCCCTCTGCCTGGGTCTCTGCCTCTCTCTCTCTCTCTCTCTCTCTCTTTCTCTCTCTTTCTCTCTCTCATGAATAAATAAGTAAAAAAAAATTAAAAAAAGATTTTATTTACTTATTCATGAGAGACACAGAGAGGCAGAGACTAGGCAGAGTGAGAAGCAGGCTCCCTGCAGGGAGCCTGATGCCGGACTAGATCCTGGGTGACTCAGGGATTACAACCTGAGCCAAAGGCAAATAGCTGAACCACTGAGCCACCCAGACGTCCCAAGCTTTTCCTTTTTTAAGTAATTTCTACACCCAGTGTGGGGTTTGAGCTCACAACCCTGAGATCAAGAGTCGCTTGTTCCACTGACTGAGCCCACCAGGCACCCGGGTTTAAATTAAATTATTTATACACGATCTTTGTAAAACGTCTAAAGAACATATGCCCATAAACTAATAAGTGAAAGTCACCCTCGTGCCTAGCCCAGTCCTACTCTCTGGAGGAAAGCACTACTAACAGTTCTGGGTTGTGGCCATAGGAAAATTTTTATGGACATAGATATATCTATTCAATTCAATAAACATTTATTTATCACCTTCTATGGGCTAGACACTGTTCGGACATTTCAGTAAACAAAACAGACAAAAATCCCTGCCTTCAGGGAGCTTATTTCTAACTGGTGAGAACAATTAAAGAATCCACGTATATCTAGGTATATCACCAAACCAGGATTATACCCTGTATGTTGATCGGTGGCTTACATGTGAATGTGTTTATTTTTAAATGATTTCATTATGAAAAAAATTTTTTTAAAAGATTTTATTTATTTATTCATGAGAGATACAGAGAGAGGCAGAGACACTCAACCACTGAGCTACCCAGGTGGCCCTCATGAAATTTTTGATGCAAAGAGTACAGGCAACAGAATACATGAAACCATTCTGTTGTGTTATTTAAACCTTTTCCTTTCATAGAGCACAAAGAAGCTGCTGCATCTTTTCGGCACAAAGAAAGCATTTGTCCAGTTTTGTCTCAGTGGGCTCATAGTTTAAGTAAACCCATGGAGAAGCTGTTGTTTTTGAGAATGATGTGCTTTATTTTAAATAAAGATTTTATTTATGGGATCCCTGGGTGGCGCAGCGGTTTGGCGCCTGCCTTTGGCCCAGGGCGCGATCCTGGAGACCCGGGATCGAATCCCACATCGGGCTCGCGGTGCATGGAGCCTGCTTCTCCCTCTGCCTATGTCTCTGCCTCTCTCTCTCTCTGTGACTATCATAAATAAATAAAAATTTAAAAAAAAAGATTTTATTTATTCATGAGAGACACATACACAGAGACAGAGACACAGGCAGAGGGATGAACCAGGCTCCCTGCAGGGACCCCAATGCCAGACTAAATTCCAGGACCCTGGGATCATGTCCTGAGCCAAAGGCAGACGCTCAACCACTGAGCCACCCAGGTGCCTGAGAATGATGCATTCTTTCTTTTATTTTTTTTTAACACAACATTTTACTTATTTATTCATGAGAGACAGAGAGAGAGAGAGAGAGAGAGAGAGGCAGAGACACAGGCAGAGGGAGAAGCAGGCTCCATGCAGGGAGCCTGACGTGGGACTCGATCCTGGGTCCCCAGGATCATGCCCTGGGCCCAAGGCAGGCGCAAAACCGCTGAGCCACCCAGGATCCCCAATGTGACATTTTCTTCACTGGAAATCAAGTTTTATTTTATTTTATTTTATTTTATTTTATTTTATTTTATTTTATTTATTTTGAAATATTTTATTTCAGAGAGGGAGAGAGAGAGAGAACGAGAGAACGAGCAAGGGGAGAGGCAGAGGGACAGGGAGAAGCAGATCCCCCACAGAGCAGGGAACTCAACGGGGTCTCTATCCCAGGCCCCAGGGATCATGACCTGAGCCCAAAGCAGACACTTAACCAACTGAGCCACCCAGGTGCCACAGAAATCAAGTTTTAAAATTAAGTTACATATATATTTTTTGGATATGTATATGTGTATATATGTTATATAAGTATTTCATATGCATTATAATATAATATACTGACTTCATTTTTAGTAAGTTGCTAATGACTCTCTTTGTAAAGCGTCTATAGGCAAAATAGAATGCTTTTAGATGCTACTGGAATATTAAATTTAAATAACTTTGTGGCCATAAAGTGTGGTCTGGTAGTGGTTAGTTGCTCTTTCTTTCTTTCTTTCTTTCTTTCTTTCTTTCTTTCTTTCTTTCTTCTTTCTTTCTTTTTGCCTTTTCAAATATACTTTGGCTAGGTCAGCATCTGCTGCTGCTGTCAGCTGGACAGTTCACTGCACAATCGGGGACACTGGGTCTTCTCTTCCTCAAGCCTTCATTTGCACCATTGTGCCACTATTGAGTTGAAGCATTAGCTGTTCAGCTGTTCAATATACAGTCTGATAAGAAAAACCATAGGGAATGATTTTAAATAATAATTCCTCTATTTAAAATGAAATGGTGTGATTAGATATTCTTTGGCTCTTTGATGACACTTAAAAGTAATATGTGCATTTGAGCGACATCTTTGAGTTCACATTTGCAAGCTGGATCATGTGATTAATCACAGCAAAAAGCAGCAGCCAGCCCAGTTTTATTTGCCATTTTGCACTTGACAGTTTACAAAAGAGGGTCAGGTTCGCTTCCTTAGATAACACAGTCCAAGGACCATTAACAGATGTTGTGTGTTCTTCTGTGTGCCTTATAAGCTAAAGTAAGTAATTTTAATTGGATTTACCATTGCGGATGCTGTGTGTTTGAAAATCAGATTTTCTGAACCCAAGAAGAGATGAATAGCCATGGAATAGGAGATCTGGCATTTAGTTGTACGTTTACATGGATATTGTGAGTTCTGACATTAGTGGGTCATCTTGTCTACTTTTATAGTTTGTGCTTTAAATAGCTGCTTTCGAAAGGCCTGAAGTTAAAAGAAAAATTTTAAAGGAGTCTAGTGCTAACGTTTACCTATCGCTAAGCTAGCGTATTCAGAATTATCTAGCGGTGGCAGTGGCTGTAGTGGTTGGGTCGTCAAATTTTGTCTTTCAGCTCACGTCCACACATCTCCTTGATCACTTGCATTGTGGGTACTGAATCGAATTTGGATGAACAGAGTGATGATGCTCCTTTGATTTACATGCCTTTTCCCCAAATTTCTTTTGTTAAGGAATACATTGGAACATTTACAGTTGTATAATGAGGTTTTGTGTAACTGTGCTTTCAGAAGTATCCAAGGAAACTAATTCTCAAAGACATTTCTTTTCAAAGATTTTATTTGTAAGTAATCTCTACACCCAACGTGGGGCTCAAACTCACAACCCTGAGGTCAAGAGCAACATGCTCTGCTGATGGAGCCAGCCAGGTGCCCCTCAAAGACATTTATTTTTTATAACAATTGTATAGTTTTGATGATGCCAATACATTTTTAAAAGCACTTTCAAAAAAAAAAAAAAAGCACTTTTACCGTAGTCCTGGCATCAGCAAAGATTGATGTCAATTTCTGGGGACTGTAAATTTGTTCTCTTTCATTACTTTTTTGAGTGCAGTTGACTAAGGAAGGGGCTGCAAATGTTAGGATACATGATCAAATTTAAGGTACACCAAAGAGCTTTAGTGCTGGAAGAGTAAGAAGAGGCTCCATACTGCAGTTTTTACCTTTTTCCTGTCACTGTGGGCTTCTTTATACTGCATGTTGACTTTATAAGTGATCTTAAAAATGGAAGAGGAAGCTTTCAAAACGAGCCAATTTAACTGCAATACTTAAAAATTTCACATTTGTGTACTATATGTGGGCACATAATAAACACATGAACATCGGTGTTTGCAAAAATCACAGAAATAAAGTTTCCCTTCATTTGCAGCACCCACAGGTCTGTCTGACCCGTGACAAGGTGAGGCAGCCTGCTGCCGGGTGGTTCTCCTTGGAAGCAGGTCAGAGGCCATCGATCTTGGATAACCTAGAATCATAACCTGAAACTGATATGCTGATATTGAGTCCCAAGAGATATTTTCTTTTTTTTAAAAATTTTTTTTATTTATGATAGTCACAGAGAGAGAGAGAGAGAGAGAGAGAGAGGCAGAGACACAGACAGGGGGAGAAGCAGGCTCCATGCACCAGGAGCCCGATGTGGGATTCGATCCGGGGTCTCCAGGATCGCGTCCTGGGCCAAAGGCAGGCGCCAAACTGCTGCGCCACCCAGGGATCCCAAGAGATATTTTCTTTTAAAGATTTTATGCATTTATTCATGAGAGACACACACAGAGAGAGAGGCACAGACACAGGCAGAGGGAGAGGGAGAAGCAGGCTCCATGCAGGGAGCCCAATGCAGGACTCGATCCCGGGTCTCCAGGATCAGGCCCTGGGCTGAAGGCAGCGCTAAACCGCTGAGCCACCCGGGCTGCCCAAGTCCCAAGAGATACCATTCAGCATAGGTTAGGGCATCAAACCAATTGTTTGTGGTTTTATTTTCTTATTATCTTCTTACATGTGATCTGTTTTATCAGTCTAGTGCTGGATGTCCTTTCTCAGTGTGCTCCCAGCACCCTGGGCTCAATTCTGTTTAACTCCCCACTCTGGGCTCTAACTGCTTCCTGCTCCCAGAAGAGCCCTGTGGGATCCAGGCCAGTGTCTTAACTGATTTCTGCGTCCCCAGCACTGCATGGAGCCTGGCACAAGGTAGGAATCTAACAAAGGTTTGTTGAAAGAAGAAATACAGAGTGATGAGAGTGGCCGATAGATACACGAACGAGGCCTAACGTGTTGAAATGTGGATACCTGTTTTGTATTTCTCTTCTTTCCTTCCTCCTCTCATTTCTTCTTTTCATTTCCCATCTTCCCCTAGAGTTCCACTTCGTGCTACTGGGGGTAAAATTGTCCCACGCTTCCTTCCTTCCAAGCACGATTAAAAGGTTGAGTATCTGAGGACAAGCGAGATCTGTGGACGGTCTTCCCCGAATTGGAACCTATTGATTATTATGTGCTGTGTAAACCCAGTGGTCAGACGACGTTGAATGCGTAGTAGGTACTCAGGCCACGCTTTCAAATATTTGATATGACATTATACGTGTCTTTATTTTTTAAAAAGATTTTATTTATTTACTCATGAGAGACACAGACCCAGGCAGAGGGAGAAGCAGGCTCCATGCAGGGAGCCCGACGTGGGACTCGATCCCGGGACCCCAGGATCAGGCCCTGGGCTGAAGGCAGGCGCTCAACCGCTGAGCCACCCAGGCGACCCTATACATGTCTTTAAAGCAACCTCAGAGTTCCTTTGGTCTCTGTTGCCCCGTCTCACTGATTTTTTTTTCTTCCATTTTAGACTGTATCAAGTCATTGTATTTACCCTTCAGTTCTATCAGGGTAAAAACTCCGCCTGATTTGTTCTCTTACCGTTAAGCACTAAAGCAATTGTTAATTAAGGTGGTCTTTCAAAAATGCATGCTTCATGAGAAAAATCTGCGGCAAGGCCAAAACCCAAACCTATCTGTGCTCCTGTTGTTGCACAATTTAGGTGCTTGCCAATGTTGATTTTTAAAAATTGTTACTTAAGTGGTTGGGATAAAAGATTATCTTATTGTCCTTGAGATTTGCATTTCACACATTACAAATGCAATCAAGGATCTTTTTAAATCTTTCTTCTTTGTGAAATGCCCGTTTGTGTTAATTCTTTTCACTTTTCTATGGGGTGATTTGTCTTTTTTTTTTTTTACTGACTTCTAATCTTTCACATATCCTTGATGCTATTTGCTTTTCTCTGTATGCTTTGCAAATATCTGCACATGATTTATGGCTTAGCTCATCATTTTCTTTACGATGCCTTTTGATGAAAGAAAATTTTGATTTTTGTTTGTTTTTTTTTTTTGAAAATTTTGATTTTAATGTAGCCTAAATTATTGGTCTTTTAGGCTTTGTACCACTTGTATTCTGTTTATATAAGAAGTTCTATGCTATCCACAGGTGGTACAGAAATTCTGTGTTTTCTCTGATCTGATTCCCAATGCTGTAGGCTTTGAATCTTCACCAGCGCATGACCATTCAAACCAAGTTCTAAGTCACCCGGGAACTGCCAGATGCCAGATGCCAGTTGGCTCCTCTCTCGGGATATGCACCCTTGCTATGGTTTTAGCCTCTGAGGATTTCCTTGTCTTCCTGCCAGTTTAGCCATACATTTGAAACGAAATTTAATTTCATTTTTCCCACCATGCTTTTGTGTTTTGTAACAGGAAGGTTTTTCAGGATTTTTAGTTCCCTATGTTACCAATAAGGGAAGATCCTCTGTGTGTGTGTGTGTGTGTGTGTGTGTGTTTTAAGATTTTCTTTATTTATTCACAAGACACACACACACACACACAGATAGGCAGAGATGCAGGCAGAGGGAGAAGCAGGCTCCATGCAGGGAGCCCGATGCGGGACTCGATCCCGGATCTCCAGGATCACGCCCTGGGCTGAAGGTGGCACTAAACCGCTGAGCCACCAGGGCTGCCCTCCTCTGTGTTTTTTAAATTTGAAAGTTCAAGTCTTATTTTTTTTAAGATTTTGTTTATTTGTGAGAGGAGAGAGAGGGAGAGGGCAAGGACGAGAGCATGAGTGGGGGGAGGGGCAGAGGGAGAGGGAGAAAGGGTCCTAAGCAGACTCCACACTGAGCGTGGAACCCAACACAGGGCTTGACTTCATGGCTCAGGGTGCTTGACTCAGGGCTCGATCCTATGACCCTGGGATCATGACCTGAACCCCAGGCAGATGCTTAACTGACTGAGCCACCCAGGTGTCCTGAAAGAAGTTTTTATGTTCAAAGATGAGATTTTAAGGATTTCCTTGTATTCAAGACCTGAGATGAAGACAGGGAACCATGACCTATTATTCC
This sequence comes from Canis aureus, assembly GCF_053574225.1. NCBI lineage: Eukaryota > Metazoa > Chordata > Mammalia > Carnivora > Canidae > Canis > Canis aureus. The sequence goes on from NC_135649.1 coordinate 14,061,576, forward strand.
CCTATCTGCAGATGATCCAAAAGATAGAAGTGGTAGGGCCCCTGGGTGGCTCAGTCATTGAGTATCTACCTTCAGCTCAGGTCATGATCCCAGGGTCCTGGGATCGAATCCCACATTGGGTTCCCTGCAGGGAGCCTGCTTCTCCCTCTGCCTGGGTCTCTGCCTCTCTCTCTGTGTCTCTCATGAATAAATAAAATCTTTAAAAAAAATGGAAGTGGTATTCTGGCTCTAGCGCACTTGTGACTGGGGAAGGTGAGAATTTAAGTCTTTGCAGAACCATGCTGCTAATTCTCATCATTGTCTGCCACTTCCTAAATGCTCACTTGTGCACTAAATCTTTAACATTACAATGTTCTTTTTTCTTAATTCTTTAACAATTTAACATTTATTGAGCACTTACCATATCCTAGACCCTGTTCCAAGTCTTTGTATTAAAAAATTTACTCATTACAATAACCCTGTGAAACAGGTACTATCATTTTCCCCCTTTTACCAATAAAGGAAACTGAGGCACCTGTTGAAGCAGATTGTCTAAGGTCATACAACTTGCAAGTGCTAGAGCTGAAATTGGAATCCAGGCACTTTGTCCCTGGAGCACATACTCAGAAGTAATGTGCTATATTACCTCTATAAGAAATATTTTTGTGAAAAAAATCAGAATTTTATATGGATACATCACCCAAGATAAAACCCAAGTATAGCCACCGTGTCATTATGGTTTATCTTTATGCATAACCTTCATCTTTTTTTCCCTAACATGTATTTCCATTTTTTAAAAGATTTATTTATTATTCATGAGAGACACAGAGAGAGAGAGAGGCAGAGACACAGGCAGAGGGAGAAGCAGGCTCCATGCAGGGAGCCTGATGTGGGACTCGATCCTGGGACTCCAGGACCATGCCCTGGGCCAAAGGCGGGCCCCAAACCGCTGGGCCACCAAGGGATCCCCTAACATGTATTTCCAAAAGATGAGCTTTCTTCTATTTGTTTTTCATGGTTAAATAGTCCTTAGGAAGGAGAAGGAGCAAAGGTGCATCCTTTGCTCCAATGGACATTTTCTTACAAATACTAATTATTCCGTTCGTTTCTTTTTTGCAAGTTTTATTGAGATACAATTCACTTGCCCCACAATTTTCCCATTTGAATTGTAAAATTCAGTGTTTTTAGCACATTCACAGACTTGTGTAGCCATCACCGCAATCAGTTTTAGGACATTTCATCATTCCTAAAAGAAGCTCTGTACCCTTCTGCCATCATGCCTCCAAATGCCCCATTTCCCCAGCCATAAGCTATCGTGAATCTATTTTCTCTTTCTCTCTCTCTCTGCCTATTCTGAATATTTCATATAGATGAAATAATAAAATTTGTGACTTCTTTCATTTAGTAAAATATTTTGAAGATCTATCCATACTGTAGCATGTGTCAGCCCTTCATTACGTTATTGCCAAATAATCTTCCATTGTATGGATATACCGCATTTTGTTTATCCATTCTTCAGTTGATGGATATTTGTGTTCTTTCATGTTTTAAAAGATTTTATGGGATCCCTGGGTGGTGCAGCGGTTTGGCGCCTGCCTTTGGCCCGGGGCGCGATCCTGGAGACCCGGGATTGAATCCCACATCGGGCTCCCGGTGCATGGAGCCTGCTTCTCCCTCTGCCTATGTCTCTGCCTCTCTCTCCCTCTCTCTCTGTATGACTATCATAAATAAATTTCAAAAAAAAAAAGATTTTATTTTTACATAATCTTTACACCTAACTTGGGGTTCGAACACACACCCCAAGATCAAGAGTTGCACATGCCATCGACTGAGCCAGGCAGGCACCCCAGTTTTCATGTGGTGGGGTATACACCTAGAAGTAAAAGTGCAAGTGCAAGGTCATATGCTAACTCTCCATTTAGCTTTTTGAGGAATTGCACAACTGTTTTTCACAGGGGCTAAACCATTTTATATTCCCATGAACAGTGTATGAGGCATCTAATTTGTCCACATACTTGCTAACACTAGTAATTGTCTGTTTTTGATTATGAGTGTAAAGTGGTATTTCATTGTGGTCTTGATAGGCATGTCCATAATGACTAAATGATGTCAAGCATCTTTGCATGATCTTATTGGCCATTTTTATATCTTCTTTGGAGATATGTATTCAAATCCTTTGCCCATTTTTAGTTGTGTTATTTGTATTATTATTGTTTAGTGAGTGTTCCTTATGTATTCTAGATACATATTCCTTAACAGATAAATGATTTGCAAATACATTCTCCCATTCTGTGGATTGTCTTCACTTTCTTGTTAGTGTCCTTTGAAGTACAAAAGTTTAAATTTTGACAAAAGCAAATCACAATTGCTTGTGATTTTGATGCCATATATATACACGAAGGTTTTGCTTAATGCAAAGTCCCAAAGATTTATTTTTAAATTTTTAAATTTTTAATTTTTTGTATATTTTTTAATTGGAGTTAAATTTGCCAACATATACCATAACACCCAGTGCTCATCCCGTCAAGTGCCCCCATCAGTGCCTGTCACAGTCACCCCCACCCCCTGCCCACCTCCCCTTCCACTACCCCTTGTTTGTTTCCCAGAGTTAGGAGTCTCTCATGGTCTGTCACCCTCACTGATATTTCCCACTCATTTTCTCTCCTTTCCCCTTTATTCCCTTTCACTATTTTTTATATTCCCCAAATGAATGAGACCATATAATATTTGTCCTTCTCCGATTGACTTATTTCACTCAGCATAATACCCTCCAGTTCCATCCATGTCAAAGCAAATGGTGGGTATTTGTCGTTTCTAATGGCTGAGGAATATTCCATTGTATACATATACCACAGCTTCTTTATCCATTCATCTTTCGATGGACACCGAGGCTCCTTCCACAGTTTGGCTATTGTGGACATTGCTGCTATAGCATCGGGGTGCAGGTGTCCCGGCGTTTCACTGCATCTGTATCTTTGGGCTAAATCCCAGGCAGTGCAATTGCTGGGTCATAGGGTAGTTCTATTTTTAACTCTTTGAGGAACCTCCACACAGTTTTCCAGAGTGGCTGCACCAGTTCACATTCCCACCAACAGCGCAAGAGGGTTCCCCCTTCTCCACATCCTCTCCAACATTTGTTGTTTCCTGCCTTGTTAATTTTCCCCATTCTCACTGGGGTGAGGTGGTATCTCCTTGTGGTTTTGATTTGTATTTCCCTGATGGCAAGTGATGTGGAGCATTTTCTCATGTGCGTGTTGGCCATGTCTATGTCTTCCTCTGTGAGATTTCTGTTCATGTCTTTTGCCCATTTCATGATTGGATTGTTTCTTTGGTGTTGAGTTTAATAAGTTCTTTATAGATCTTGGATACTAGCCCTTTATCTGATACGTCATTTGCAAATATCCTCTCCCATTCTGTAGGTTGTCTTTGAGTTTTGTTGACTATTTCTTTTGCTGTACAGAAGTTTCTTATCTTGATCAAGTCCCAATAGTTCATTTTTCCTTTTGTCTCTCTTGCCTTCATAGATGTATCTTGCAAGAAATTGCTGTGGCCAAGTTCAAAAAGGGTGTTGCCTGTGTTCTCCTCTAGGATTTTAATGGAGTCTTGTCTCACATTTAGATCTTTCATCCATTTTGAGTTTCTCTTTGTGTATGGTGTAAGAGAGTGGTCTAGTTTCATTCTTCTGCACGTGGCTGTCCAATTTTCCCAGCACCATTTATTGAAGAGACTGTCCTTTTTCCAGTGGATAGTCTTTCCTGCTTTGTCGAATATTAGTTGACCATAGAGTTGAGGGCCCATTTCTGGGTTCTCTATTCTGTTCCATTGATCTATGTGTCTGTTTTTGTGCCAGTACCACACTGTCTTGATGATCACAGCTTTGTAGTACAACCTAAACTCTGGCATTGTGATGCCCCCGGCTCTGGGTTTCTTTTTCAATATTCCCTGGCTATTCAGGGTCTTTTCTGATTCCACACAAATCTTAAGATGATTTGTTCCAACTCTTTTCTGAAGAAAGTCCATGGTATTTTGATAGAGATTACATTAAACGTGTAAATTGCCCTGGGTAACGTTGACATTTTCACAATATTAATTCTTCTAATCCATGAGCATGGAATATTTTTCCATCTCTTTGTGTCTTCCTCAATGTCTTTCAGAAGTGTTCTGTCGTTTCTAGGGTATAGATCCTTTACCTCTTTGGTTAGGTTTATTCCTAGGTATCTTATGCTTTTGGGTGCAATTGTAGATGGGATTGACTCCTTAATTTCTCTTTCTTCAGTTTCATTGTTAGTGTATAGAAATGCCACTGACTTCTGGGCATTGATTTTGTATCCTGCCACACTGCCAAATTGCTGCATGAGTTCTAGCGATCTTGTGGTGGAGTCTTTTGGGGTTTCTGTGTACAGTATCATGTCATCTGCGAAGAAGGAGAGTTTGACTTCTTCTTTGCCAATTTGAATGCCTTTTATTTCTTTTTGTTGCCTGATTGCTGAGGTTAAGACTTCTAGTACTATGTTGAATAGCAGTGGTGAGAGTGGACATCCCTGTCTTGGGATCTTAGAGGAAAGGCTCCCAGTGTTTCCCCATTGAGAATGATATTTGCTGTGGGCTTTTTGTAGATGGCTTTTAAGTGCTGAGGAATGTTCCCTCTATCCCTACACTCTGAAAAGTTTTGATCAGGAATGGATGCTGTATTTTGTCAAATGCTTTCTCTGCATCTATGAAGAGGATCATATGGTTCTTGTTTTCTCTTGTTGATATGACCTATCACGCTGATTGCTTTACGAGTGTTGAACCAGCCTTGCATCCCCAGGATAAATCCCGCTTGGTCATGGTGAATAATCTTCTTTATGCACTGTTGGATCCTATTGGCTAGTACCTTGTTGAGAATTTTTGCATCCATGTTCATCAGGGATATTGGTCTATCATTCTCCTTTTTGGTGGGTCTTTGTCTGGTTTTGGAGTTAAGGTGATGCTGGCCTCATAGAATGAGTTTGGAAGTATTCCATCCCTTCCTATCTTCAGAACAGCTTTAGTAGAATAGGTATTGTTTCTTCTTTAAACGTTTAAACGTTTGCTAGAATTCCCCTGGGAAGCCATCTGGCCCTGGACTTTTGTGTCTTGGGAGGTTTTTGATGACTGCTTCAATTTCCTCCCTGGTTATTGGCCTGTTCAGGTTTTCCCTTTCTTCCTGTTCCAGTTTTGGTAGTTTGTGGTTTTCCAGAAATGTGTCCATTTCTTTTGGATTACCTAATTTATTGGCATATAGCTGCTCATAACGTTTTTAAAATCGTTTGTATTTCCTTGGTGTTGGTAGTGATCTCTCCTTTCTCATTCATGATTTTATTAATTTGAGTCTTTTCTCTCTTCTTTTTAATAAGGCTGGCTAATGGTTTATCTATCTTATTAATTCTTTCAAAGAACCAACTCCTGCTTTTGTTGATCTCTTCCACAGTTCTTCTGGTCTCGATTTCGTTGAGTTCTGCTCAAATCTTTATTAACTCTCTTCTTCTGCTGGGTGTAGGATCTTTTTTTTTGGGGGGGGGTGTAGGATCTATTTGCTGTTTTTTCTCCAGCTCCTTTAGGTGCAAGGTTAGTTTTTATATTTGAGTTCTTTCCAGTTTTTGGATGGATGCTTGTAATGCGATGTATTTCCCCCTCAGGACTGCTTTTGCTGTATTCCAAAGATTTTGAACGGTTGTATCTTCATTCTCATTAGTTTCCATGAACCTTTTTAATTCTTCCTTAATTTCCTGGTTGACCCTTTCATCTTTTAGCAGGATGGTCCTTAACCTCCACGTGTTTGAAATCCTTTCAAATTTCTTCTTGTGGTTTAGTCCCCTCCTGGGATCCTGCCTGGTTTCCCTGCAATAGTCAGGGGATGGGGGGAGTCAAAGTTCCTGCTTCTCGGGGCGTGGATCCCCTGTCCTGAGGCTCCTTGCAGGCACCTCTCCCCCACTGGATTCTTTTTTTTTTTCCGTCTTCTTACCTTGTTAGAAGAAGCGCAAACTCTTGTCTCTGTAGTGTTCCAGCTGTTCTCTCTTTAAATCTCAGGTCAGCTTCTAGGTGTTCAGGATGGTTTGGAAGTTATCTAGGTAAGTTGTTGGGGACAGGTGACTTGGGGACCCTACTCCGCCAGCTTGTCCCCCCCCAAAGACTTATTCCTATACTTTAAGAATTGTATTGTTTTAGATCTTATGTTTCAAAATTTGATCTGAGTTAATTTATGTATATGGTATAAGGTAGGAATCTAACTTCATTCTTTTTTCCCCCCAACTTCATTCTTTTGAATGTGGATATCCTGCTGTCCCATCATCATTTGTTGAAGAGTATTCTTTCCTCATTGAATTTTCTTGTCTTTGTTAAAAATCAATTGATAATGATGTGTCAGTTTAGTCCTCTCATCTGTGACATGTACCACTCTAGTCCAGGATGTTGACAATGGGAAAGACTGCATACGTAGGAATAAGGGGTATATTCTATATATATATATATATATATATATATATATTCTATATTCTATTTTCCCCTCAGTTTTGCTGTAAACGTAAAACTGCTCTTAAAAAATAGTCTTAAAAATAGTCTTAAAAAAAAGTGAACTTGATCATTACAAAAGAAATGTTGAAAATATGCCCCCAAAGTGAATTTTATGGTCCAGAGGAAAAACCCTATTAACATTGAAGTATATAGTTGACATCATATTGAATGGACAGTTTTGATTTCTTTTACCATGCCACATTACCTTGTACTATATGACATCTAAAATGACAGTTGTTGGGACACCTGGGTGGCTCAGTCAGTAGAGCATCTGACTCGATCTATCAGGGTTGCGAGTTTAAGTCTTACATTGTGCATGGCGCCTACTTAAAAAAAATTAAATGATAGTCATGAAATCTAAAGATGTGTGTGTGTGTGTGTGTGTGTGTGTGTGTGTGTGTGTGTTTATTTATCTCAAGCACAAAGAGGTTGGGAATTTATTTTGTAATTTCTTATTTTTTTTCATGATTGTAATTGATATGTTAAGATACTTAATATAGGGTTTTTAAAAATAATTCAAATTCAATTAGCCAACATTTAGTACCTCATTAGTTTCAGATGTAGAGTTTAATAATTCATCAGTTCCATATCCCATCATGTGCTCTCCTGAATGCCATCACCCAGTTATGCCACCTTCCCACCAAACTCCCCTCCAATAACCCTTCGTTTGTTTCCAAGAGTTAAGAGTCTCTCACGGTTTGTTTGGGATGGAAAAATGAAAATGTGATGGCGAAGCTAAGATATCTCTAGATTTTAAAAATGTTAATAGTGAAAAAAAATAAGCATTTTAGAATAGTACACAAATCAAGTTTTATCTGGAGTTTATAACACACAAAAGAGGGACTTTCACTTACCTTTCTCTTCCCACTCATTTTGTTGTGTAGGTACTTATAAACAACCTGCATCATGTGGATCTTCAGTGAATTGTCTGAGGTTCTACCATAGGTTAGTAGCTAATTGATTATGGAATCTACCAGTTTCTATATCCCTGCTGTGGTATTACAAGAATTGCCTGCTTGGAATATATCTTTGTGCTAAGTCAATGATTCTGGATCAGAAGCATTTCAGAAGACTGCTCACCTCTTCTGGAAGCATGCAGAGTTCTCCACTTTTTGCTTCTAGTCTTGCTTTCTAGCTGTGGCTGGACTATCCCATGCCCTCAGCTCAAATCACATCAGGCTACATATAGTCCCCAGTGCCTTCACCAACTCCTGCATTGGCACTTGGAATGTCCTCTATTCTCCTGTCCATGTATTTGAATCCTAATCAGTTTTCAAGGCCCAGCTCAGATGTCACATCATCTATGAAACTTTCCTTTTTCTCACTTGCTCAATTTAGATGCAATAATCTCATCCCCCATGCCCTGTACTGTATATTTCTCTTATAGTAGATACTGTGTACTATATTTTATGGCCGGTTGTCATATCTTCTCTTAATTTTTAAGCTTTTTAAGGTGTGACACTGTTTATGTTCCAATAGGCTGTAGCACCCAGCAGGGAGGAACACATAAAAAACCAGTAGATGCTTGGTGAATTGAATTATAGTGGATTGGAAGGAGGTTCCAGCACATTGTTAGCAGGAGGATTTAGCATGAATCTTTGTTTTCTTTTGTTAGTACAGAATTATGTGAGTCTTTCATACTGTACCTTTATTGCAGAACAAAGTACGATATGGTTTGTTCTGTGGTGTAATGGGAATTCATTTTGTGATTGTTTCAGAATCACCCTTTTGTTTATTCCACTTTTTAAAGCATAACACAAGTCAAGACAGCACTTCAGTTTGTTGCACGTGCTAAGTCATTACTGCTTACAGATGGATAGTGTATTTGCCTTTCACACTGAAAGGGAAAAATTACACTCGTAGAATCCCATCTGCTTGCAACAGGATTTAAGACTCAAAACCTAATTTTATCTGAGTTCTGCACATCAGCAATAGGGAACTTTCAAAGAGTTGATTGCTAAAAGTAACCATCATTGTTAAGGATTTCAAACTGTAAAAATGATGGAGTTTCTTGCAAAAGATTGTTTATAAACATTCTTGATACAGTTTGGAATAAAACTCTTCCTGGAAGAAAATGGGAGGTTATGGAGGCATATCTAGTTAGTAATTTGCATTAGAGCTAATTGAGTATACTTCTGAGGGCAGATTTTAGATTGTCTGAAGAAGGTTAGGGGACCAAATAAATGATACCGTAAAAGCTTCTTCTAAAGCTACTAGATTCTCCCGTGGGTATGAACAGTGCTTGGTGCCTGACAGTTGCTTAGTGTGAATTTCTTGAATGAATAAATGTGAATGGATGCTTCTCCAAGCCTGTTTCCTCATTTGTAAGGTGAGGGTTTTAATATCCATCTTGGAGGATTGTTGTTGAGATCAGAGCAAATGCATAGAAAGTGCTCTATGTTGAGCCTGACAAGTAGTAGGTGATCAGCAAATGATAAGTATCATGAATCATATCTGACACGTTTCCCCTCTGTTTTCATGCTGGTGGTGGCAGTAGGTTGATGGCCATAGAAATGACTGTTATCCCTCTGGTTGATGTTTCCATTACTTTCCCTTGTATAGTATTTTATTTTTAAAATGATTTTATTTATTTGAGAGAGTGAGAGAGGGAACCCACAAGCAAGGAGAGGGACAGAGGCAGAGGGAGAAGCAGACTTCCTGCTGAGCAGGGAGCCCAACATCGGGCTTGATCCCAGGACCCTGGGATCATGACCTGAGCTGAAAGCAGACGCTTAACCAACGGAGCCACCCAGGTGCCCCCACTTTCCTCTATTCTATTTTAATCTGAGCTCCATTTTTGCTTCTTATTTTTAGGAAAACTTGAGAATATAGAGTTATTTCCCCTTTGCAGCATTTTGTTTGCCATAGCTCTTTAAGCCATAGACAGAATGGGAAGTGCGTGCAGCATGGTTCAAACTTGTTTTATTCTATTGATATGAACAGAAACCCCAGAGAAAGGATAAATGTACATGAGAGTATCACAGTGAAATAACGCTCAAGGATTGGAATTATTGCTGTTATACACCAGAATCTAGAGTAAAAATGCTTTCTATAGAATGAGAATGCTTACAGGGACACCTGTCTGGCTTGGTCAGTGGAGCGTGTGACTCTCGACCTCAAGATTGTGGGTTCAAGCTCCATGTTGGGTATAGAGATTTCCTTTTTCTTTTTTAAAAAGTAGTCATCATGCCCAATGTGAAGCTGGAACTCACAACCCCGAGACCAAGAGTCATCGAATGCTTTACTGACTGAGCCTACCAGAGGCCCTGGGTGTATAGAGATTACTTTAAAAAATATAAAAATCTTTAAAAAATGAGAATGCTTATAGATACCAACTTACTTAACTTTTTTTTTAATAGGCTCCACACCCAGCATGGAGTCCATTGTAGAACCCATCCTGGGGCTTGAACTCATGACCCTGAGGTCAAAATCTGAGCTGAGATCATGAGTTGGACACTTAACCGACTGAGCCACATAAGCACTCCTCAAGTTACTTTCTAAACTATTGTTTTCTCTATAGGAGTTGATAAACAGAATTTAAATTCCTTGGAATGGTAATAATAGTCACATCATAGAGGCATAGACTCTTGAAGTAGGACGTGATAGATTATTTATTCCAACCCTACTATTCACTTGATTGTCCTCACTAGCCTCCTTACCACAGAGCAGCTTGAGCTTTGTTCAAACACTATCTGTGATAGAGCAGGGCTCCTTTCTGTACCTACCATGGCAGTTATTTCATCTACAAAGAGTTCTGACATTTAGAACAAAATGCTTCTTCACATGGAGTCTGTATAGCTATCTCTGTTGCTTTGTCTTCTCTCTCTGAGGGGAAAAAAAACAACCAACCAGTGAACCAACTGCCCAATTAACCAACCAACCAACCAACCAACCAACCAACCAACCAACAAACCAAAAGAGTACATGATCAAATAGGTATTCATACTCCATACCTAGCCCAAGAAATTGCACTGTGTGTGTGTGTGTGTGTGTGTGTGTGTGTGTGCTGGGAAATGTGGCAGTATGCTTAATATTCAGTGTTTCAATCTTTACAAACTATGAAGGACACCTTGTATCAAGGTGACAAGTGTTCTCCATCTCTGCAAGTGACACAACCAAAATGAATCAACTAATTAAATGTCTGTGAACCATCCATTCAGAATATATTATTTATTTCTATACCTTTTAGGACTTTTAAATTCTTCATATTTGAATTCTGAGCTTGTCTCTGCATTTACACAAAATTTCAAAAAAGATTTATTAATTTATTTGAGAGAGAGAGAGAAGCAGGAAGCACAAGCAGGAAGGGCAGAGGGGGAGACAATCTCAAGCAGATTCCAGGCTGAGTGTGAGCCCTACACAGGGCCTGATCTTAAAACACCGAGATCAGGACCCAAGCTGAAACCAAGAGTTGAACACCTAGCTGACTGTGCCACCCAGGTGCCCCAGTCTTTTTTTTTTTTTAAGTGATCTCTCCACCCAAATTGGCCCTGAACACATGACTCGAGACCAAGAGTTGCATGCTCCACTGACTGAGCCAGCCAGGTACCCCTGTACAACTATCTTCTATAAAAGAACTAATTGATTTTAAAAGAGAAATATTAGGAGCACCTGGGTGGCTCAGTCGGTTCAGTGTGTGACTCTTTGTTTCCTCTCCAGTCATGATCTTAGGGTCATGAGATGGTGCCCTACATCTGTGCTCAGTGGGGAGTCTGCAGGGAGTCAGTTCTCCCTCTCCCTCTGCCCCTCCCCCCACTTGTGCTCTCTCTCACCTGTTCGCTCTCTAAAATAAATAAATAAATCTTTTAAAAAAGAAATACTACTAATGAGTTTGTGATTTATGGTCGAGGCAGTAAAAGCTGGTCTCTTTTGCTTCCTAATCATATGTATGGAATGAATGAATTGGCAAGCACTTTTCTGGTCTTTTGCTTGCAGTTTGAAGGTGATTGCATTAGACTCTACACCTATGTGGTTCATCAGCGGAGTCAAAGAGCTGCTCCATCGGGATGTTTTTAGGGTGTCTGTCAGATTGCCTACTGAGTTAGTGCCCTTCTTTGGGCTTCCCAACCAACATTTCTTCGGTTGAGCGACTAGTCCAAAGTAAGAAGAGCACATGCCCCTGGTTTGCGAGTCATTGAGCTTTCACGAGGGTCGGCTTGACAAGCCTGCTGTCAAATATGAATCTGCTCGACGAGCAACATGCTGTGTGTAAACTTGATCCAGCTTTGGTGATCTTGGCTTTTTATTTCTCGTGCCCAGATTAAAAGAGGTTAAAGGGTCAGCAAGAGGAACATGATAAATTGGATCTGTCCTCACCTTTATATTTCAGGAGGCAAGATGTGTGGAAATTCAAGAGGGTCAGATACGAAGCAGGGTGTCACCCAGTGTCCACCTTGCCCAAAGCCACTTCTCTCACTCTCCTTTTTCTCAGCAATCATCTCACCTTGTGTTGTGCGGCTACGCACAGGTAACCCCTGTGTCTTCTCTCCCCTCTCTCTTAAAGTAACGACATCTTCTCTTTCAACCATTATCTCCTCCTTTTTTGTTAGTATGGTGATGTGACTTTCTGAGCACAGTTGTGGGAGACATTTTACAATAGAAACATCAGTATGTTTTCCTTGTAATTCTGGATTTTACCTGTCCTTGTAGCTCCTCGAATGTAAGGGGCCCGAGAAAGCATTTGCTGAATGACCCTCACTTCTGCAATGGGGGACAGTGGGGCAAGTGTTGGGGCGTGACTTGCTCAAGATCACAGAGCTGCTCGGTGGCTAAGCCAGCACTGGGGTCCAGGTCCTTATGTGACAGGATTGAAGAATTGTAGAGTAGATGCGCACGGTTTCCATAGTTATGCAAGTGCCTGAGTGGTAATGGGAGGAATCAAATTGTAGCTATTAGTACTTCCAGAAGTGCCATCTGACATAATATTCACTGATTGATCTTGGGAGATCTTCCTATTTCTCAGCACAGGGGGGAAATTTTGGTCCTATTATGTAGGAATGTTTTAATGTCTAATGTCATCTCATTTAAATCATATGGGACACGTGGGGCATTGCCACTTTTGCAGGCCTCTAAGGGCAGAGAGACTTCTACTTCTCTGCATCACCCCCATTTTCCACCTTGTTCCATGTCTCCATCCCTAAAAATGTCAGTGTGTAACCCATGTTTGTGGCTGCCACAACCACATTCTTTTATCTGAGGAAACATGTAGCATTAAAAAAAATAACTATTCAGCTGTCTGGATGGGAAGGCTTGGAAATGTACATGCACATGCTTGGCGTGGGGCACTTCAGGAGTTGACTCTTTTCCTTAATTCCAAGACATTTTTAGGAATTGAGTTTTACATCCCAATAAATTGCAGATTTTTAATGGCCTGTGTCTTTTTTAAAAAATATTTATTTATTCATGGGAGACACAGAGAGAGAGGCAGAGACACAGGCAGAGGGAGAAGCAGGCTCCCTGTGGGGAGCCCAATGCGGGACTTGATCCCAGGACCCCAGGATCATGACCCAAGCCAAAGACAGATGCTCAACCACTGAGCCACCCAGGCAACCCAGTGGCTTGTGTCTTATGAAAATAGTCACTCAATTTCTTTTATCTTTGAAATAGGGAGTATTTAGGTGAGGGGTGGGTCACTGTGTAGCAGATATCCATTACTCTGTGTACTGTGGACCTGCTGAGAACTTGTTTTTCTAATGCCCTTGAGCAGGATTACTTCTGGTAAACAGCATCCATATGGTATGATTTGAGGAGCACTAAGGAGGGTAATGTGTCATCAGCCTGACACCACCAGCTACTAGGCCTTTGAAGGCCCTTTGTATCAGAGAGCAGTGGGAAATATGGCTTCTATAAGAGACGTGGAACCACAGGCATTAAAACCAGCAATCCAAAATAGCCTTGTTTGATGCCCTGTTTTCTTTAAAAAGTTACCCTTGCTCATGGACCAGAGGCAGGTAGTAGGCTTTGATTTTTGGCTCTTGTAGCGTTCACTGGAATGGAACATTACAAATTAACACTTGCGAGCTGGAGCATCTAAAACACATGGAGCAATGCACGGATGTTGTTCTACCCATTGTGATCAAAGACAAGCTCGTATGTTGCTTATTGAACACCAACTATCATGCCAGTTGGTTTGCAGTTCATTGGCGCAGCACCCAATGATGTAGATATTATTGTGCCCGGTTGATTGGGGAAGGACATGTTTGTATGGCCAGGAAATGCAACAGGCAGAGATTTCAGTCCCTCTGTCTGGCTCCCAAGCAACGTGCTTCACCACTCCACTCTACTCTCTCTGACTTTTCCTGACTTAGGAGATGAGATAAGACATACCTTCTTCAGGGTTATTTTAAGAATCCAATAAGATAAACGATCTGAGAAGTGCTTTGTAACCACTAGTAAACTTTGCAGAATGAAAGGCATTGTCAGAAGTAGAAGGCAGGCTGCTCTGGTGCCTCCATGTGACCATCTACCCTTTACATAGATCTAGATGTCCTGGGGTTAGGACCTTTGCCCCTGGCTTTCCGGTGAGCGAGAGTAGTTTATGTCCTAGGGATAGATTCCGAGAGCTAGGACACTGGTCTTACTTACCCAGTGATCTTTTCAAGAGTGCGATTTCCTTGCCGTGTAGCTGAGAGGAGCAGAGAGGAGGTGAGCAGTGCGTCTGCAGGGCCCCCAGGGTTCTTTGCAGCATAATGAGGAATGAGGTGGATGCTCCCAGCTGTGTTCTAACATGCATGTCATCTCTCTCCCTTCTCGCCTGTCATAGAGACTGAGCTGCTTCTCCGTGCAAAGGACATCAGTCATTTCTTAATGCAAGATATCGCCTTCTTGTCTGGTAAGCAGGCTTTTCATATATTTAGACCAGATAAATGTATGAGTCTCTTAGCAAAATGAGTGCGGTCCTTATTATAGAAGTAGTCACACACACACACACACACACACACACACAGTTTGAGAAGCACTATTTTCTTTTTTTTTTTCAGTTTTTATTTATTTAAGTAATCTCTACACACAGCATGGGGCTCGAACCAAAGACCCCGAGATCGAGTCACATGCTGAGAAGCACTATTTTAATAAACATTTATGCATTGTGCACATAGTGGCCAAACAAATAGACATTTGGAGAATAGAGCTTTTGAATGTGTTTAGATACATGATGAAAACAATCTTACCACCTTTGTACATTTGACTTTCAGGCATGCCTTTGGGAATCCATGATAGGTGCAAGTAGAATTCATCTAGGTGGGTGCAGGCTGAGAGAGAGGGTGACAACTGAGGGGACTTCTTGGCGATTTTCTCCACCACCATAGCTCTGATTATTTAAATGTTTCTTTTTTTAAAAAAAAAGATTTTATTTATTTATTCATGAGAGACACACAGAGAGAGGGGCAGAGTCACGGGCAGAGGGAGAAGCAGGCTCCATGCAGGGAGTCCGACGTGGGACTCAATCCCGGGACTCCAGGATCATGCCCTGGGCTGAAGGCAACACTAAACTGCTGGGCCACCCAGGGATCCCTATTTAAATGTATCTTATGGGATCCCTGGGTGGCGCAGCGGTTTGGCGCCTGCCTTTGGCCCAGGGCGCGATCCTGGAGACCCGGGATCAAATCCCACGTCGGGCTCCCGGTGCATGGAGCCTGCTTCTCCCTCTGCCTGTGTCTCTGCCTCTCTCTCTCTCTCTGTGACTATCATAAATAAATAAAAATTAAAAAAAAAATAAATGTATCTTATAAATGCCATCAAGTCATTCTAATTAAGAGCACATACTGAGTTATTTTTTTTAGAGTTTCATTTACACTTGATAAAGTAAGTTTACTAATATCTGTATATATGCATTGGTATGTGTATGTGCATTTGTATAACATTTTATTTTATTTTTATTTTATTTTTTTAAAAGATTGTATTTATTTATTCATGAGAGACACAGAGAAAGAGAGAGAGAGGCAGAGACACAGGCAGAGGGAGAAGCAGGCTCCATGCAGGGAGCCTGATGTGGGACTCGATCCCAGGATTCCGGGATCACGCCCTGGGCCGATGGCAGCCGCTCAACCACTGAGCCACCCAGGCGTCCCAAAAGTGACCATCTTAACTGGTTTTTAAAAGTATAATCTCCATTTTATTTTTTTTCAGAGAACAGTTTTTCTTCAGTCTTTAAGGACTTAGCTCCTTACAGGGCCTTTGGTGGAGGTGGTGGGATAGCACCTGCAAGTCTAAATCGGGGTGAGGGTGGTAGTGTTGGGTCCTTCTGTGCTTCAGGAGAGTGATTCTGGATTACGTTGGCGTGAATGGTTCAGTCTGCATGGTCATGTAGCCCACAGACAGCTTGGAATGCACATAGGCCTAGAAGATCTTCACTTTGGAAATGCCCCAGTCGGCAAGAGTTTTTCCTATGGTCCCAGTAATGAACTCTTTTTTAAAAGATTATTTATTTATTCATTTACCAATGAGAGACACACACACATACAGAGAGAGAGAGAGAGAGAGAGAGAGAGAGGCAGAGACATAGGCAGAGAGAGAAGCAGGCTCCATGCAGGGAGCCCAATGTGGGACTGGATCCCAGGTCTCCAGGATCACGCCCTGCGCCGAAGGTGGCAGCTCAGCTGCTGAGCCACTCAGGTGTCCCTAAGATTTTATTTATTTGAGAGAGAGTGAGAGAGCCTGTACACGAGTGTGTGTATGACTGGGTGGAGGGGCCGAGGGAGAGAATCCTCAAGCAGACTGCCCTCGGATCTGGGAGCCTAATGTGGGGCTCAATCCCAGGACCCTGAGATCATGATTTGAACTGAAACTGAGAGATTGAGCCACCCAAGTGTCCCTGAATAAAAAATATCTTGATGGCTTTATCCTTGGGCATGTAATGGGCACAGTTGGTGCTACAAGTAGGCTGCATGTGACTGTGGCCCTTTGTGATGTGACTGTTATTCCTTCTTTTTTTGGTCATCTTGGTCATCTCCAGAAGTCTTGATCTTGCAAAACTGAAACTGTCTACCCACTAAAAAATAATTCCCCATTCCCTTCTTGCCTTAGCTCCTGGCAACCAACCATTCTACTTTCTGTCTCTGGGGGTTTCACTACTGTAGGTACCTCATAAGAGTGGAATCATACAGGATTTGTCTTTTTGTGATTGGCTTATTAATTCACTTAGCATAATACCTTAAGGTCCATCCAAGTTGTATATATCAATATATGTCAGAAGTTCCTCCCTTTTTAAGACTGAACAATATTCCATTACATATATATACTAAATTTTGTTTGTCCATCCATTGATGGATACCTGGGTTGCCTCCACCTTTTGGCTATTGTGAGTAATGCAGCTCAATAGCATTACTTCTTTTTAGAGATGTAATTGGTGAACCATCCCTCTCTCTTTTTTTTTTTAAATATTTTATTTATTTATTCATGAGAGACAGAGGCAGAGACACAGGCAGAGGGAGAAGCAGGCTCCATGCAGGGAGCCCGACGTGGGACTCGATCCCTGGACTCCAGGATCACACCCTGGGCCAAAGGCGGCGCTAAACCGCTGAGCCACCCAGGGATCCCCCATCATACCTCTCTTTTTGACTCATTCAGAAATCTAGGGAAAGTTCTGCTTAAAGACCAGCAAATGACTTTCAAGTATTAATTGGAACTATACCGGTAAACATTATTAGAGTACACAGGTAGGGGCAATTTATGAGTCTGTGTTGTTTGCTTGAAAATGAGTGCTTCTTAGATGTTGAGAGTACAAGAAATGATCTTACTCCTTTTAAGTAGTTTAATTATTGCTCCTGAAGTGCAACCAGCATGCTCAGTTTACTAAACAAGCATTTACTTTATAGATGATCCTAATTGGACACTTTCGTCTGACCTCTGCTTTAATGATTATAATTAACAGTAATTATGAATTAGTGGTGACTTAATTAATGTGGCTTTATGTTTTACTTTATAAGTGCTATAAATGTGTGACATATCGTCACTCTTGAGATTTGGGTTATTTTACTGAAGCTCATCAGTGTTTTTCAAACTGTGTTCCATATATATAGAATGACCCTCAAGGCTAGTTCCCCCACCCAGACCTCTGCTACAATTTCTTTACCTGCTCTTTGTGGTGGCTTCTTTTGTTTTTTTTTTAATATTTTATTTATTTATTCATGAGAGACAGAGTGAGAGAGGCAGAGACATAAGCAGAGGGAGAAGCAGGCTTCCTGTGGGGACCCTGATGTGGGACTCGATCCCAGGCCCTGGAATCAGGCCCTAAGCCAAAGTGGATGCTCAACCACTGAGCCACCCAGGCGTCCCTGTAGTTCTTTCTTTTGAAGGAAGCGTTTCCAATGGGAAAATAATTAAACCCTCCAAATTTAGAATATAAACACCTCTCGTTCTTTTCTCACAAATTTACTATCTAGTACAGCACTTGTAGGTATTCAGTGGTAGTAACAGTTTAGAGATTAAGCAATGATCATTTACCCTTATAAGAACCTGCATTCTTTCCTTTGATAGGTATAGCTTTCCTAAGTGCTGGCTGGTTCTGTCTTTAACTAGAGTGCTTACCAGCTTGCTTGGCAAGTCTGTTATATTAAATATTATATATATATATGTTGAATTATGTGTTATATATAATTTTTTGTTTTATGTATATGTATTTATTAATTTTTTAAGAGTTTATTTATTTATTCATGAGACACACAGAGAGAGGCATAGACATATAGGCAGAGGGAGAAGCAGGCTCCCTGTGGGGAGCCTGATGCGGGATTCGATCTCAGGACCCCGGGATCATGACTTGAACCAAAGGCAGATGCTCAACCATTGAGCCACCTAAGTGCCCTTTATATATTTATTTTAAGTAAACTCTATGCCCAACAAGCTCACAACCCTGAGGTTGAGTCATATGCTCTACCAACTGAGTTAGCTAGGCACCCCCATTATATATTACTAGTTCTTTTATATACTCTACCTGTAGAAGCCCTTTGTTTAATGATTTGCTATATCTCTTGGTTTAGAGTTATACAGTTTCTCCCTTGAGTTCCTTTGAAACTCTTGGGTGGATTCTGCCATTGTCCGTGATAATCTTCATCCTACTCTCATAGCCTAAAAGATTTATCATTTGATGTAATACTTTGAACTAGTTTGATACAAAAAAAATTAACTTGGGAATGGGAACTCTCCTTCATGTTTCCCTTGGTAAAGACTAAGGCAATGAATGAATTTGATTTTGTTCAAAGTGCATTAGGAAAGGATGTATATTCGGCTTTTATTGAATGGAATGTTCTAGAAACGTCAGTTAGGTCATATTGGTTAAGATTGTTGCTCAGGTGTACTGTCTACTTGCAAATTGTCTACTTATTCTATCAGTCATTGAGAGGTGGTGAACTTTATTTTTTATTTTCATCAAAAACATTTTTGAGATTTATTTATTTATTTTAGAGGGAGAGAGAGTGAGCACACATGTGAGTAGGGGAGGGGCAGAGAGAGAGAGAGAATCTTTTTTAAATTTTTTATAAATTTATTTTTTATTGGTGTTCAATTTGCCAACATACAGAATAACACCCAGTGCTCATCCCATCAGGTGCCCCCCTCAGTGCCCATCACCCAGTCACCCCCACCCACCGCCCACCTCCCTTTCTACCACCCCTAGTTTGTTTCCCAGAGTTAGGAGTCGACAGAGAGAATCTTAAGCAGACTTTCCACTGAACGCAGGGCCCAACACAGGGCCCCCTCCCCGGACCCTGAGATCATGACCTGAGCTGAAACCAAGAGTTGGATGCTTAACTGACTGAGCCTCCCGGGTACCCCGGTAGTGAAATGTTTTGACTAAAGTCGTGGATTTGTCTGTTTCTCCTTGCACTTCTATCAGTTTTTGTTTCATGTATTTTGAAGCTCCGTTATTAGGTACATAAGCATTTAGGATTGTTATATACTCTTGATGAATTTGCCCTGGTTTGATTATCAAATGATTTTCTTAATATCTAGTTATATTCCTGACTCTGAAATCAATTTTGTCTAAAATTAGACAACTTCTTTTTGACTAATAGTAGTATGGTATATCTTTTCCCATCCTTTTGCTTTTAATGCATTTGTGTTTTATATTTATTTATTTTTTTAGATTTTATATATTTATTCATGAGAGACAGAGAGAGAAAGAGAGAGAGACATAAGCAGGAGGAGAAGCAGGCTCCATCCAGGGAGCCTGGTGTGGGACTCGATCCTGGGACTCCAGGATCACACCCTCAGCCGAAGGCAGATGCTCAACCGCTGAGCCACCCAGGCGTCCCTGTGCTTTATATTTAAAATGTGTTTCTAGGGTGTCTGGCTGGCTCAGTTGGTAGAGCATGCAACTCTTGATTTTGGGTTTCTGAGTTCAAGTCCCACATAGAGTGTAGAGCTTACTTAAAAAAATAAAAATAGGGCATCTGGGTGGCTCAGTGGTTGAGCATCTGCTTTTGGCTTGGGTCATGATCCCGGGGTCTTGGGATCAAGTTCCACATCAGGTTCTCTGCAGGCAGCCTGCTTCTCCCTCTGCCTATGTCTCTGCCTCTCTGTGTCTCTCATGAATAAATAAATAAAATCTTAAAAAAAAATAAATAAAAATTAAAATAAAATTATATTTAAAAAATAAAGTGTGTTTCTTGTAGATAGTATATAGTTGGGCCTTGGACATTTTTATCCAATTTGATCATCTCTAACTTTTAATTGGGATGTCAAGATTACTTATATTTAATGTGATATATCTTACTATTTGTTCTCTATGTGTCCCATTAGTTCTTTTTTTTCCCCTCCAGTTTTGCTTTCTTTTGGGTTATTTTTCAGTTCACTTTATCTCCTTTGCCATTGTCTTATTTTTTTAAAGTTATTTATTTATTTATTTATTTATTTATTTATTTATTTATTTATTTTAGTAATCTACACCCAACGTGGGGTTTGAATTTACAACCCCAAGGTCGAGAGTCACATGCTCTTCCAACTGAGCCAGCCAGGTGCCCTGCCATTGTCATATTTTTATTGAACATTGAATTTTTTTCATATCCTTACATCTTTTTTCACTTAAATTCAGCCAAATGAGAATTACAACTAAACTTATCAAAAAATTTCTATTAGCAAGCTTAATTCAAAGACCTCCCTAATAACTTTCCTAAAATAATCCTTAAACTTCCATTTAGCACTAAATATTTACTGAGCACATCCTCTGTGCTCAGTTGTTGGGTCGTCTATACAGTGGGACCGTAAACATTTATATGGCTCATCCCTTTACTTAGGTGGCTTTAATTCTCAATTTTCCTTATCCTCTGGGCTGTGTCGAGGGCTGTAGCATAGGGTGCATGCTGAATTTTAACCCAAAGAGAATTTATGGTCTTTGTTTCTTTGCATTAGTAAAAGTCCTATACGATTGTTGCTATTACTGCTTATATTGTTTTTTTCACAAATCCATTAGAACATCACTTATTTCCTGTAGCTTATATCCTGTATTCTTTCAGACTCACCATAGCTGTAAATGGTTGATTATATCAAATCACCTGGTTTGAATTTAGGCCCATAGCATTGGTATAGAAACAGTTATTTCCCAGTATCCTCAGTTGTCCAATATGAGGGGTCAGCTGTGTTTTTAATTATATTTATTATATTCATTTCATCAAAATTTCTGACTATAATCACTTATTTTGCTTTCTCTCTCTTTCTTTCTTTTTTTCTTACATTCTGTTTTCATTTAGAAACTACTCGGCTACTTTTTTCTTTCTTTTTTTTAATGTAGACTCCACACCCAGTGTGAGGTTTGAATTCAAGACTCTGAGATCAAGGGCAGCCCGAGTGGCTCAGCGGTTTAGCACCGCCTTCGGCCCAGGGTGTGATCCTGGAGACCCGGGATAGAGTCCCACATCGGGCTCCCTGCATGGAGCCTGCTTCTCCCTCTGCCTGTGTCTCTGCCTCTTGCTCTCTCTCTCTGTCTCTTATGAATAAATAAATAATAAAATCTTTAACAAAAAAAAGGCTCTGAGATCAAGAGTCAAATACTCTACCAACTGAACCACCCAGGTGTCCCTTAGCTACTCTTTTGACTTAGTCAGGAGCATGGTGCCATTTTGATTTTTGTGGAGACCATCATCCTTATAAAAGTTACATTGGCCCCAAACTGCCCCTCTCAAATCCTCAGTTCTTGCATTGTAGTCATGTGAATTGTTAAATTGGTTGACTTATTTTTGTGTTGTTTTAGGTGGCCGGGGAAAGGATAATGCTTGGATCATTACTTTTCCAGAAAATTGTAATTTCAGATGTGTACCAGAAGAAGTGATAGCAAAGGTGCTGACTTATTTGACATCTATTGCAAGGTATAGCATTTCATTACATGTTTTTCGATTTGTTATGTGTTGGATACCCAATTTAATGTAATAACAGAAAAATGGCTTCTTTTTAGTGTGACTGTTATTATTGTAAGTGATTATAAGACTCCTCTTCAGAGTAGATAAGAAATAAAACTTACAAGGGAAAGCCGACAGCTACCTAAATTGCTATAAAAATTATACTGAGGATCTATGGAAACAAAATCGGGAGTCTAGAAATATTTGCCTTCCTGAAGAAAAATGTAGGTTGAAAATGATCATACTTTAAGCCTTTGATTTGCCTAAAAGGAAATCCTCTAGCCCAGAGTGAAGGTAGCTATTCTTCCAAGGGTAAAATATGAAGACCAAATGTTAAATAGACTCAAAAGTGATATTGGAATTGGTTAGGAGGAACTTCTTGATATTAGAAATCATTTGAGGCTAGAATGCTTTAAAAGGTAAGTTTCAAAAGCTTCCTTGAAGATTATATTTATTTATTTATTTATTTTTTAAAAATTATTTATGATAGTCACACAGAGAGAGAGAGAGAGGCAGAGACACAGGCAGAGGGAGAAGCAGGCTCCATGCACCGGGAGCCCGATGTGGGATTCGATCCCGGGTCTCCAGGATCGCGCCCTGGGCCAAAGGCAGGCGCCAAACCGCTGCGCCACCCAGGGATCCCTGAAGATTATATTTAGGTTGAAAACAAAATTTTTAAAGGAGACATTTTCCATTTATTAACCCTGAAGACTAAGAGGCCACAAATCTACAATGATAAAAATATGAAGAGTTTTATGAACAAAAAAAAATCAAGTCACAGAAAACTGAATTTGTAGTGTATCCCTTAAAGCTTGAAAGTCTTTTAGGTCTTTTTAGGGCAAATAAAAGTTTTATTATTCGTTAAACTGCTTCTCAAGGAACAGACGACATAGAAACCTATATTTAATAGTGTTTTTCTGAGTGAATAAATGAATGGATGGATCATTGGCTCTTGATCCATTACCATGAAAGGTTAAATCTGATATCATGGAGGGTAGCTGTCTATAAAGTTTTCTCATACCTGAAATTGCAGTATGCCAAATTCATTTTAGTGAACTGTCTGCATTATGCTATCATTCGACTATTTAAAAGAATGATGTTAGTGCCAAAAAAGAAATTTTAAATATTGAGTAGTAGAACATGGAATTAAATTGGTTTTCCAGTGTAGCACTTTGTGATAGCTTTCCCAATCCAAATTTATCTTCAGTTAAGACATCAAGTGTAAACAAAAAAGAGTCAGAATTAAGGACACAACCTAGCAAATTTGGGTAGTTACTAAGAAAAACATGATATCCTCTTATCTTGCAGGCAAAATGGATCTGATTCCCGGTTTACCATTATTCTTGATCGAAGATTGGATACGTGGTCTTCTCTCAAAATTTCTCTCCAGAAAATCTCAGTAAGCACCAATGCATTCTACTGTAACTTTTTATTTTTATTTTACATGATACTTTCTGTTTGTGGGAGTGCAGAGTATTTTGATACTAGACAATGAAGACAATAAAAGTGATGGAAACAACAATGGAAACAATAAAAAAAGATGAGATGGTGAGATGAGAAAGTGGGAAGAAGTGTTGATAGAGGAGATTGAGCTAAACAACTCATCCAAAATAAAACATAATGGGAAAGAATGAGTAGTTAGTGATTCAAGGGATGAGTGAGAAGAGACTCATGGTTCCCTATGCCTTTCAGAGCAAGGCAAGTTTTTATGGGAGCTTTTTTTTTAAATGGAAATAGCTCTATTGTATACTTACTCTATATGGAAAAGTATAAAAAAGAAAGTTTAAAGCAATAATTGGTAATTCAGCCATCCATAAATAAAACACTTTTAAACATTTCGATATATGTCTTTCTAGACATTTCTCCCCCTAAGATAGAGTAGGGAAGTGACTCAACTGCAATATGACTTATCTCCCCTTTCAGAATCTAGCCCCCGGCTTCCCAAGACCTAGATAAAGAAAACCGTTTCCCTAAGAGAAAAATATGAGAGCTGCCACCCTGCACATAGCCAAGGTGATCTTTCAGATTATTAGGCTCATCTGGATTACAGTGACATTATCTGACACTTCTTCATAGAAGAGGAGGGAGGTGAGGAACCCATATATTACTGAGCTGGCAAGATTGGGGCTGTCTGTAGAGGTACCATGGGGCTAACTTCCTCTGTCAGAGCAGAGTAGCCCGGAATCAATGTATTTCTTTCTTTGCAAGTCCAACATCATCAATCATCAGAAATTCTTTGTCTCCTGACTGACACGGGAGGCCACTCTCACCAGAGGAAGTTGATTTAGCTGTGAAGGCAAGACAGAAATCTAGATTGTTGGACTTCTGAGCCAGTGTTCTTTTTGCTATACTAACCTAGCTAACGGGCATAAGAAATAGACTGGCACTCACGTGATAAAATGTATGAGATCATTATTTTCATACCCAGCTTGAATTGTTCTTCATCTTGAGCAAATCAGCAAAGTGGTTTTTTTGTTTATGTCCTTAACAGAAGTGTGTAATGATAAGCAATGGAGAGAAGAGCGAACACCAAATTTACACAAGTTACTAAAATAAAATAGCAAAACCTTGACTTCATCTAATATGTTTTTGCTTTTTCAAAAGTGTTCACTTTTATTAATGTTGATTCTATTTCCTGATTAAGTCCTGCAGGTGGGTATTATTATAATTGTCTTATAAATGAGGGAATTACACACTTGGGGGAAGGTTTTGTGATGGATCCAAGGTCAAATAGCTCAGTAACAAAAAGAGGCGGAGCAAGAATTGAATTTTCATGAACTTCAGTTGGTGCACTTCCCACCTGCTGCTTTCTATCCTTTTCCAAATGACTTGTGGATAGACAAATACATATAGTGTTTTTCAGAAAAAAAGTAAAATCCTTTTGGAGAGAGCAAATCTGCCCAGGATGTACCATTGAGCCCTGCCAATGGGGCAAAGTTAAGTAAAAGCTATTTACCTTGCTCTGGACTTTTAAGATCCATCCTTGGGCTTATTGAGATTTCAGTTTATGATTCTTCTATACTAAATATATAACACTTGTGAGAATAAAACCTTCCTTATTACACAGCCCAGCTTTTTTCTTTTGGCCAAAACTATCTGCTTGATTAAATTAATTTTCATTGAGTGACCATTTGGCACATGGCATTAATTTTTGTTAAGGTCTTATTTTTATTAATCAAATAGGCCGCTTGGAGCAGGTCTTCTTTTTTCTTTTTTTTTTTAAGGTTTTATTTATTTATTCATGAGAAACACAGAGAGGGGGAGAGAGAGAGGCAGAGACACACGCAGAGGGAGAAGCAGGCTCCATGCAGGGAGCCCGACATGGGACTCGATCTCGGGTCTCCAGGATCATGACCTGGGCCAAAGGCAGAACTAAACCGCTGAGCCACCCGGGCTGCCCAGGTCTTATTTTTTCTAAAATCAAAATAGAAGATTTGGTCTTGATCCTACTGATGGGGGGGTCAACAGAGCAATGATGATTTGTTTCTTGGGAGGCAAAGCTCCCCTTTCTGTTTCCCTAGGGATGGTCTTTTTTTTTTTAAGATTTTATTTATTCATGAGAGACACACAGAGAGAGGCAGAGACACAGGCAGAGAGAGAAGCAGGCTCCATGCAAGGAGCCCGATGCAGGACTCAGTCCTGGACCCCAGGATCACGCCCTGAGCTGAAGGCAGATGCTCCACTGCTGATCCACCCAGGCATCCCTCCCCAAGGATGGTCTTTCAGTGGGAAAGTATGAACCATGTTCATCATAGAGCTTGACACTCAGGGTCCTTTCATTGTCTTAACTGCCAAATCGATGGTGCTAAGCAAGATTGGGGTCACCATTGATGATGACATGTAACAAGTGTTGTTTCTTTTTAGCATGTAAAATGTTTCTACTTGTGGTATAGCTTCAATACTCATACTCCAGCACATGGATTACACCTCAACCAATGCTAGCCATTGGGCAGTGTTTGCGTTAAAGATAAATTCTTAAAAATTTTTTTAAAGGTTTTATTTATTTATGAGAGACATCGAGAGAGAGAGAGAGAGAGAGAGAGAGAGAGAGAGAGAGATTGAGAGAGAGAGAGGCGGAGACATAGGTAGAGGGAGAAGCAGGCTGCCTGTGGGACTCGATCCCAGGACCCTGGGACCTTAACCACTGAGCCACTCAGGTGTCCCAGTATTAAAGATAAATATTGAATGCAAGCAAATTTCAAGGGCAAAAGTCGTATTCAGAAAGGATTTCTGGTATAAATTGCCGTTGTGTAGATAGATGTAACTATCTTTGGTATATTACTTTAAACAATTATCTTTAAATTAATCATACAACTCAATTTGAAGACCTTAATTCGTAAATTCCAAAACAAACTATGCAGTTGGGTTACACTTTTTAATAAATGATGGGAAACAAGATTTTGTTTTACAAAGTTTCAATTTATTTTATTTTATTATTTTTATTTTTATAAATTTATTTTTTATTGGTGTTCAATTTGCCAACATATAGAATAACACCCAGTGCTCATACCATCAAGTTTCAATTTATTTTAGAGCCAGAACAAGTGCAAGCAGGGGCAGGGGCAGAGGGGGAGGGAGAAGAAGAGCAAAAGAATCCCAAGCAAACTGGGCTGAGCCCACGCTCCAAGTGGGGCTCAATCCCAGGATCCTGAGATCATGACTTGAGCTGCTGAAGCCAAGAGACTGCTGTTCAATGAACTGAGCCACCCAGGAGCCCCGGGAGACAAGATTCTTTTTTTTTTTTTTTTTCAGTTCTACAATTTGGGGAAATGTCCCATTTGGGAGAGAATCCTATCCATATTAGAAAGGTTGTGTGTTCTTTCTCAATCATTATCAAAATCTCACAATATCAACCTTCCACAAGGCTTAAACTCTGAATTAACAATTAACAACCACACACACACAAAAAAAACCCCAAACCAAATCCTGAAGTGAATTTTAAGTTCCCGATCGGGGTGGGACCAGAATAAAGATATGGGTTAATACTACCTTCACAAAGATTCTCAGCATTCCACCTTAAAAATCAAACTGCACAGAGGAGAAAGCCAGTCCCATCAAGCCCCTAGGAGGAGAGTCTTTGTGTGTGTGTGTGTGTGTGTGTGTGTGTTTTTTCCTTTTCCTTCCTTCACTCTTAGGACGGGCCCGATCTTCTGGATCTTCTCTCCAGCAGCCCAGCACGAGCTAGTCTCCAAGGTGTAATCTGGCTAAGCAGTCGGGGGACCGTGTCAAGTCTGAATGACAATGAGCAGCCGGGAAGGCTCGGTCAGCTGACTAATCAGGGAGAGTGGGGTTTTTGCAGCGCTGCCACGGTGGTAATGGAAGCAGCTCCGGGAGCTTTGTTTGATAGAGATTTTTGGCTGCCGCTTTTAGATACGACCCAAGAAGCAGCTCGTATTTCATCAATGTCGCGTTGACAATTGGAAAAGAAGAGTGTTCTTGTGTATAGGCGAGATGGCAGAGGCAACTCCCCCGAGAGGCAAGATGAGGTTCAGGAGGAATGCGGTAAGGGCTCTGCCTGCAGTCCTGGAAAGCCGACATCCCCAAGTTCAAGTGCAGGGATGCTGCAGCATATGGTGCTATAGCGCACACCGATGCTGCACGGGGCTTTTAAGGACAGATGGAGGGAATGGAGACTGGTATTTGCATGAATTGCATTGATGCGATGACTGTGGTATTGACCGGGAAACGTAAAGGAGTCAAGGAGGTTGAATGTGATCTCGGAATCTAAATGTGGTCGGGTGGATGAGGAAGCCTCTTTAGCCCTGTTATTTGTTTAAGACCATATGAACAGTCTTGAATCGTTTGGCAGAGCAGCTTTAAGCCACCAGCGAAAATAATCTCTAACAAAGAGACGCCTGCTTTCTTTCACCATGGTCAAGTAGGGTATGAGATCATGGACAGGTCTGGAGGCGACTTCATCAGCATCTGAAAAGGCAGCCCTTCCTGGGTGTTCCTGGGTGTTCAAGTGAAACATTTTAAGTGGGATGATTTGAAATCTTCCGGATTTCATTTGTTCTCCAGATTCAAACTTTAAAGATGCAGAATTCTAGCCTGTTGACAACTTTTTTTTAAGGAGGGGGGGAAGTGACCCGCTTTTTCATTATAGACTAGAATTTAGAGATCTCTTCTTTCAGATAGATTTCAGACACTTTTTAAAACAATTTATTTATTTATTCATGAAAAACGCACACACACACACAGAGACAGAGGCAGAGACACAGGCAGAGGGAGAAGCAGGCTCCATGCAGGGAGCCCGACGTGGGACTCGATCCCGGGACTCCCTGACTCCAGGATCACGCCCTGGGCCAAAGGCAGGCGCCAAACCGCTGAGCCACCCAGGGATCCCCTCAGATACTTTTTTTAAAGAAAGATTTTTGTTTTCATTAGACAGAGACAGGGAGAGAGCATGAGTGGGAGGAGGGGCAGAGGGAGAGGGAGAAGCAGACTCCCCGCTGAGCAGGGACCCCCCCCCCCCCCATGCGGTGCTTGATTCCAGGACCCTGGGATCATGACCTGAGCCAAAGGGAAGACACTTTTTAAAAAAAATTTTATTTATTCATGAGAGAGAGAGAGAGAGAGAGAGAGGCAGAGACAGGCAGAGGAAGAAGCAGGCTCCATGCAGGGAGCCTGACATGGGACTTGATCCTGGGTCTCCAGGATCAGGCCCTGGGCTGAAGGCGGTGTTAAACCACTGAGCCTCCCGGGCTGCCAGAAGGGAAGACACTTAACCATCTGAGCCACCCAGGTGCCCCTCAAACACTTTTCTAGCTAAATTTTCTCTTCATTGGCTCACATGTATACTCAATTCTCAGCAAATTTCTAAAGTGATATTTAGATATATTTGGGGGACATGTGAAAGAACACTAGCTAATTTAACGACTGGTCATCAACAAGGATTTAAATGCCACTCTTTTTCTTTGAGAACTTAAGTTACCGTTATTGATGTTATGATTTAAAACATAATACTTGCTCATTAAAAAAAAATCGAGACAACAGACACAAACATAAGAAAGTAAAAATCAGCCTTAGGAAAAAAATGACATTTGGAATGAAAAATGATAAGGGAGCTAAACCAGTTAAGAGTTTCTTGTTGTTGAATGAGGGTTGGCATCAATGGGTGAGTAAACAATTTATTTTCTAATAAAGCTTTTAGGACAGAATCATATTTTTGAGATTACAGTTTAGGGTATGGATCTTTTTATTTTGACAGAATTGTACCTGCAGCTCTATGCATGATTTTGTACTATAGGAACAAATAGTTTCAGACTTTTAGCAGGCAATTTATAGTGCACAAGAAATGCCTGTGTCTGTGCGTTGCGGTATTAGGTGCAGCTGGCATTGGTACTTTTGTTGTCAAAAGTAACTGATATATGCTTTCTGAAAGTTCCTAATTCTTTTATACACATAGGTCTCTCAGGGCCAAACTCAATTTCATCTATATGCACATATGTTAATATACACACAAATAAATACAGCACACAAGTACTCACTGAATATACCCATCTAGTCTACTACTGTGTGTGCTGCACACAGTATAGATTACAAAGGTCACCATGGCATGGCTCCTGAGCTGAAAGGGCTCTCAATCTAGTTTGAGAAGGTAGGACATGTTCGTAAATAACTATTATGAAAGAAGTTCTAGGTGGTGAAGAAGTCTTCACGAAGACCACATTGGTTTGGACCCGAAGCAAGATCATATGTTTGTGTTACATTTCTTTGTTTCTGTCCTCCATTTTTCTCTTAAGTGAATTACTTTAAGTGGCCCCTAAGAATACATACCTTAAAATGGAATTTATTGGATTAAGTCCACAGCCCAGAACTAAAGTGGAAGATACATTTGTTCTGTTTACATGGGTAGGCTTGACCAGAGTGAAAAATATGAAACTCACTGGTGATGCAGTGGTTTGACCTTGCGGGGTCTCTGGAGTTGGACTGATTTGGGGACTATGATAGGTAGCACCTGAGAGGATGAGACAGTGGATTTAAAGTCCCAAGAGAGAACTAAACCCGTTACTTGGTGGAAATTGCAATGACTGTGGCCATTGGGAGGGAGGGGATGAGAACAGATACGTGACAAGAAGGGCAAACCTCAAGGAAGGAGTATTGCCCAGGCCTGTTCTGCCCCTGAGGTCACGGGGCAAGTTGTTGGGTGGTCTGTGGGGTAACTCCTACCTCCTGTACTCTTTAAGGGTGGGGTATGGGAGGAGTGTGGAAGTAGTTCATGACATTGGTTTGAGGTCATGGGATTTTCCCCAGTGTATTCTGAGGAGCTTGGACCTTATCAAGATCAATCCCATGCCTACAACTCAACATTCTTTCTCTTGCCATATTGGATTATGTTCAGTGGGCTCTCTGTTCAGTGGGCTCGACGATGCTAAATTGTTTCCAGCCATTGGTTTTGACCATTAACATTTGTCCCATTTTGTAGATGCCTCACATTCCTAAATGTGAGGCAGCAAGTCTGAGTGTGCATTCAATCTACGTTAAGTACCTGTCCCGGAAAGTGTGACATGTCTTGGAAAGGGCTTCCCCTTAGGATTCACGTAGGCCCGAGGGCCACAACTCACTAGCTCAAATATTGGTTCCTGCCCCACTCCATACTTCACTTTGCTCATGTGTAAAAAGACCACAAATACCTACCTCACTGCAATGTTACCAAGGCTACGTAGGATAATATACATCCCAAGCCTGGCACGTATGCCCTAGGCTTTCCGTCAATGGTTCCCTCTGACTGTTACTGCATTTTCTTGCCCTAAAGATAAAGAAAGAAAGAAAGAAAGAAAGAAAGAAAGAAAGAAAGAAGAAAAGAAAGAAAGAAAAAAGAAAGAAAAAAGAAAGAAAGAAAGAAAAAGTCTGTGGTCATATAAGTTGTTTTATAGTAAAGGAACTGAACTTTTATTATGATGTATAAAACATTTTGAAAGAAATAACTAGAATAACGGACAAGTGTGTGTAGGGCATATGAGTTGCTTCCCTTAGATATGACACAAAGGAGTTAAATGAGGTTAATTTCCAGACTTTTGTAGTGAAATAATGCATTGGGTTTATGCCTTTTGTTGTGATTGCTGTCCTTCTGCTATAAGGGCCATGTAACTGGAGAATGTGAGGGTAGGCTTGGGAAGGGAATAAATCTTCTCCAGGCGGAAAAGGGGACAGATAGCTAATTCTGTGTCCATTCACTTGAAGACCCGATAAGAGCCGCTGCGGAGTGGTGGGGAGGGCTGGGATGGGGCCATGCACCGTGACTGCAGAAATAGCTCTGAGCCCCGTGAAGATGGGAAGCATACTCATTTTACTGAGATGCCTTTAAGCAGTCACATGTTGAAACTCCCCCAAAAAAATGCCTGCAAAAGCTAAAAGCAATGCTGTTTCCTCTCTCATGCTTTTTTTAAATATAAAAATAAAAATAAAATAAGGCTGACCTTTGCCCACATCCTTTTGCTCTTTTGACAGGTTCTCAAAAGCGATTTATGGTCTTAAATATGCAGGGTTTGATTTTGGAGAAAATAGAAATTGTGCCTTTTCATGTTTATATAACCATACAGATTAGAGATTCTTAAAGCAGCATACCAAAGAATTTAGAAACACTGTATCCCCAAACTGAAATGGAAAAGCTCAGTGGTCTTGAGTTATCTTTGCTATGAGATATGTGCATCTGATACTCCTTATGATAGGCGATAGGCTGTTTGTTCATTTAAACACCAGTTTTAAAATGGGTTGTCTTGAAACTTGTAGACAAATATCTGCATATAGAAAAAAGGCCCTCTGTATACCTATGTGTATGCGCACTCAAGTACATGCAATCTGTTCTTTTTAAAAATATTTTATTTATTCATGACAGAGAGAGAGAGAGAAAGAGAGAGAGAGAGAGAGAGAGGCAGAGACACAGGCAGAGGGAGAAGCAGGCTCCATGCAGGGAGCCCGATGTGGGACTTGATCCTGGGACTCCAGGATCAGGCCCTGGGCCGAAGGCAGACACTCAACCACTGAGCCACTCAGGCATCCCCTAGACAAATGTGTTTAAACACAAACATGTGTTTTGTTTGTTTTTTAAGGAACTTTGAACTTGTTTACCTTCTTTAAAAATCCTGAGGTTTCACATAAGTTTGGATTTCTGGCTTCTTTTGAGAAATCAGTGATTTGACAAAGCCCACCTTTCCATCTCACATTTAGCCAAAACTGGCTAGTGAGGGCCCTCCCTTTCCCAACCCCCGATGCTTTCCAGTTCGCCAGCATCCCCCCCATTTCCTATTATTCCTCATCACCTGGGAAGAGTGTGAGTTGTCATTTTCTACCTCATTCAGGCTGTCTTGTGATTACACCCTGCCTACTGTATGTGTTTATGCCATCCCCCTAACACATGGTAGGCATTCATGTTTGTTACCTTTGCTGTAGGTTTCAGGTTTAGACTCTTGACCTTGAACCTGATCCTTGTACCATCTTTGCTCATGCTTCTCCAAATTCTTCCTGTTGCACCTTTTTCTATCTATTAGGAGTTTCTCCAGGGGAAGGGAAGCTGAAATGAAAAAATTCATATTTTTATTTTTCAATCCTAGCCCATGAAAGAGTCTGGCTCTCACAAGCTAGAAGTTCTCAGTGTATTGGTTTCCTATTGCTGCTATAACAACTTAACTACAAGCTTACTTAGCAGCTCAAAACAGCACAGATGTATCCTATTAACAGTTCTGGGATCAGAAGTCCAAAATTAGTCTCACTGGGCTAAAAGAAATGTGTTAGCAGGGCAGTTAGTGTTCCTTTTGGAAGCTCTAAAGGATAATCCTTTTTTTTTTTTTTTTTTTTTTTTTTACTTTTCCAGCTTTTAGTGGCTGCCCGGATTCCTTGGCTCATGGCCCTGCATCACTGACCTCTGCTTCTGTTGTCACATCTTATCTGACTCTCCTGCCTCCCTCTTTGCTTAATAAGGATCTTTGTGATTACATTATTCCCACCCCAATAAGCCGAGACTATCTCCCCATCTCAAGATCCTTAATCATATTTACAAAGTCCCCTTTGCCTTATAAAGTAACATATTTATAAGCTCCAGGGATTCAGACGTGGACATCATTATTTTGCCTACCACACTCAATTTCCCTAGTTGTGAAATGAGGATAAAAATGGAGCCTAATGTATGTAAAGTACTTAGCACAATGTCATAATAATGCTCATGTTCATAATTCTCATAATAGGGCTTTCAATAAAAAGCAATATTCTCACCCTTGGCTGTCTAGCCAGTCTCCTTTCCCCTACCATAAGTCTTGGAGAGATCCTGAGTATATATAAATGTGTGTGTGTGTGTGTGTGTGTGTGTGTGTGTTTTAAAAATTCTGTATTTGGGGTACCTGGCTGGCTCAGTTGGAAGAGCATAGGACTCTTTTTTTTTTTTTTTTTTTGAGCATATGACTCTTGATCTTGGGTTGTGAGTTCGGGCCCCACGGTAGAACAGAGATTACTGATAAAGAAAATCTTTAAAAAACAACTTTAAAAAATATTGTTTTTTTAAAAAATAATTTATTTATTTATTCATGAGAGAGAGAGAGAGAGAGAGAGAGAGAGAGAGGCAGAAGGAGAAGCAGGCTCCATGCAGGGGACTCCAGGATCACGCCCTGGGACAAAGGCAGACACTAAACCGCTGAGCCACCCAGGGATCCCTCCTCAAGTCTCTCTTATCCAAAGTAAGCATTTCTTCTTTTTCAGGAAATTTCTATATGTCATGATGTCTAGATCTTTGTTGTCCATTACATTAGCCACTCGCCATATGTAGCTATTTAAATTAAAATTTAAAATATTTACTTTTCAGTCGTATTAGCCACATTTCAAGAGCTCAATAGCCACACATGGCTAGTAGCTACTGTACTAGAAAGCACTGATTAAGAGAACGTTTCCATCATCGTTATCTTTGCCAAAAATACTATTGTTCAGCACCAGTCTAGACCTTTCATTATCTTAGTATCTTCTTTCTGGAAATACTTAGACTTTTTGGCTTTTCCCCAGAGATCATTGTATTCTTCACTGTTCAACCAGAGAAACAGAAACATCAAGATCCAAGTCTTCATATGGAAATACTATTCTTTTCTGTGAAATATGATCTATATATATGATTTCTATTTCCAAGCCTGTGGATATTTGCTTTGCAGTGTTGCAGCTTTCAAAACCAGAAATTCTACTCTCTTTTCACTCTCTTTTTTTTTTTAAGATTTTATTTATTTATTCACGAGAGACACAGAGAGGGAGAGAGGCAGAGACACAGGCAGAGGGAGAAGCAGGCTCCATGCAGGAAGCCCAATGTGGGACTCGATCCTGGGACTCCAGGATCACGCCCTGGGCCAAAGGCAGGCGCTCAACTGCTGAGCCACCCAAGTGTCCCAAAAATATTGTTTTTGAGTATAGTTGACACACATTGTTACGTTCGTTTCGGGTGTACAACATAGTGATTTGATACTTTTTGGGTTATGCTGTGTTTACCACAAGTGTAGCTACTGTCTGTCACCATATAACTATATAATATCATTTTCTGTATTCCCTGTGCTGCATCTGTGTAGTTTTTTTTTTTTTTTTGCTAGAGAAAGCTATGAATATAGTCATTCATGCGAGGTTGTAGATTTGCTGGAACTATACAATATGGCAAGCACTTGTTTAGGTTTGGGATAAGTAAATGGGGCTGAGGGTGAAAAATCCACTATATTCGCACATGGCGTTTAATGGGTGTGAGGGATAGAAACCATATACCTGGTCTGAACTGTATGACTTCATTTTCTAAAAAAAAATAACTGACCAATCAGGTGAAGTTGTATGAGTGCTACCCAGCTGTTTGGTGGTTGCATAGCTATTGCCTACAAGGTATTTATCGCTCCAAATGGCTATTAAATTTGAGAGTAGCTATTAGTTTAACAGAGCTCATGTGTTCTAGGAAGATCTGCATGGTAGCAAAATAAAGATTCTAAAATTATCGTGTAATGAAAAACATTGTAAATGTAATTATACAGGCAATAACTGAAGTTTTCATCCTTGATAATGCATTTTCTTTAAAAATGCTAATTTTTCTGGGCTTTTTGTGACAAGCGAATCACTAAACATTTTGAAGGAATTAAGGAGGGAGAATGTATGATAAAATAATCAGGAAATTTTCCTTAAGAATGATCTGATTAGAATTTAGAATTATCTTTAGAAGAATTTTTTACAGGTGTTAATGTTTGGGATAAACCACTTTATCAAATATAGGCAATAACTGATTTTATTTATTTGAGAGAGAGAGAGAGCACGCGAGCGAGAGCAGGAAGGGCGAGGGATAGGGACAGGCCGACTTACCACTGAGTGTGGAGCCTGATGCTGGGCTCGATCCCAAGACTCTGGGATCATGACCTGAACAGAAGGCAGGCGCTTAACTGACTCAGCCACCCAGGCATCGATCGCATAGGCAATAGTTGATTTAATAAACAGCTAACAGGGGTGCCCGGCTGGCTCAGTCAGAAGAGTGTGTGGCTCTTGATATCATGGTCGTGAGTTCGAGCACTACGTTGGATGTAAGAGATTACTTCAAAATAAATGAATAAATAAAACCTTTAAAAAGTAAATAAAATGGTTAAAATGTTAAAAAAAATAGTTAACATAAAAATCTCTGACTTATAAGCAGCTGAATACCCCCAAACCCTGCCTGTACTTGCTTTCCTGTGGATTCTGTGGACAGTGGTTCTACTTTTCTTTCCTCTCTACTTTGTTCCCTGCTATGTAACCAGTTGTCCTTGGACCTCGCTGCTGGGACAACCTAGCTCTTCTAGGAATGGCAGGCTAGAGACCAGGACCCTACCTCAGGCAGAGAGTTGCCACATGGCCTTCTCTGTTTTAATAGTATCCTCCCCCTGCTTTTTGCTCTGTACCCCCTGACAATTTGGGAGGTGGGTGAGTATTCCAGGCTTTAAGTTGATCAGCCCTAGGCCTTGGATCTAGAGATTTCCTATACGATACCAGAGAATAGGACGTTAAGGAAAATCACAGAGAAAGAGATGATGAGACCAGGTCAACCTAGAGTCTATGAAAGAATAAAACAAATTTTGCTCGAAGTGTCGGCGAAGGTAGGGTACTTTCATTGAAGAGGATAAAAAAGTGAAAAGGCAAGCTGGGTCAAGACAGGTAAGTATAATAATGATTCTGGGAATTTACCTGTTGGAAGAAGAAGAAGGAAAGGTTAACTCCTCAAGTGAATGGGGTAGAAGTAGAATCTATGCTCTCAATCTAAAAATACGTCCAGGGTTCTTACAAGTCTCAGTCAGAGTCTCCCCCAAGCAAGCCTTTATCGACATCCCAAAGGTTTTCTACCTAAACCCACTTGCCTTTAGATCCAAGAATCCAAGGTAAAATTTAAAAACTGTCTTATTTTTTTTAGAGTTTACGGAATGTCTTTATATTCATTATTTTCATTCATACAGTAACTATAGTACGTATATCTCACGTTCAACATACAATAAGATCCACGTTAGTTACATAGCAGAGGCACTCTCTGTCTCTACTTCCAAGTCTCTATCCATGTTGGGTTTGTTCTTTGAGATGAGCTTCCTCCAGCAGCAGGGGTCACAGCTGCCAGTAGCTCTGGAAGTGCACCCTCAAAGTTTCTATCCATCAGCACTAGTCTGAAAAATCCCAGGGCAGGACTTTGGTCCTACTTGCATCAGTTTTTCATCCCACTACTCATCACTGTGTGTTGGGAGGGCAAGGTCATGTAGAAAGATAACAGTTCTCATTTGGAACCAATCTTTTTTTTTTTAAGATTTTATTCATTTATTCATGAGAGACACACAGAGAGAGAGAGAGAGAGAGAGAGGCAGAGACACAGGTAGAGGGAGAAGCAGGCCCCATGCAGGGAGCCCGACGTGGGACTCTATCCCGGGTCTCCAGGATCACGCATTTGGAGCCAATCTTAACACTAATAAGAGTCTATCTCTGTTTGGGCCGCGATAACAGTACCACAGCCTAGCTTCTAAACAACAGATACTTATTTCTCACAGTTCTAGAGGCTGGGAGTCCAAGATCAGGGTGATGGCAGATTTGGTGTCTGGTGAGAGCCTGCTTCCCGGTTCATATACGGCTGTCTTTTCTCTGTGTCTTCACATGGCAGAGGGGTGAGGGATCTCTCTGGGGTCTCTTTTATGAGGGCATCCCATCCTCAATTGTGTCTATTTACAATCATTGATTAATTTAGTGATTTAAATTTAACCTCTTTTCTTTCACCTATTTGTGAGTCTCCCACTCAGTCCTTTTTCCTGCTCTGGTTCTCATTGCCACTTAGCTGTTGATGTTTTATTACCAACTCAAACTGATTTTAAAGAGCCTGAGCCAGCCAGGCACCCATCAAATTGAATCTTTTTTTAATTGAAAAATATTAGAAGGGTTTTACTTGTTAATTTGAGAGAGAGAGAGAATGAGAAAGAGAGTGAGAACATGAACGAGGGAAGGGACAGAGGGCACGGGAGAAGCAGACTCCCTGCTGAGCAGGGAGCCCAATGTGGGGCTCTATCTCAGGACCGTGGGATCATGACCTGAGCTGAAGACAGATACTTAACCAACTGAGCCACCCCAGATTGATTTTTTAAATTATTTATTTAGAGAGAGAGAACAAACAGGAGGGGCAGAGGGAGAAGGAGAGAGAATCCCAAGCAGACTGTGTGTGTGTGTAGCCCGGTGAAGGGCTTGATTCCATGACCTTGAGATCATGACCTGAGCTGAAATTGAGAATTGGTCCCTTAACTAACTGACTGTGCCACCCAAGTGCCCCCTTCAAATTGAATTTTAAAAATCTCCAGTTTTGGGGGATCCCTGGGTGGCTCAGCAGTTGAGCGGCTGCCTTTGGCCCAGGGCGTGATCCTGGAGTCCCAGGATCGAGTCCCACATTGAGATCTCTGCATGGAGCCTGCTTCTCCCTCTGCCTGTGTCTCTGCCTCACTCTCTCTCTCTCTGTGTCTCTCATGAATAAATAAATAAAATCTTAAAAAAAATCTCCGGTTTTGTTTTAATTGATTTATTTACTTCTGAGAGAGAGCGTGAGCAAGTGGAGAGTGGGAGCAGAGGGGGAGAGAGGATCTTAAGCAGGCTTCACGCCCAGTGCAGAGCCCTACTCGAGGCTTGATCTCACGACCCTCAGATCATGACCATGATCATGATTTGAAATTAAGAGTCAGAGGCTTGATTCAACTGAGTCACCCAGGCACTCCCCCTCCTGACTTTTTTTTAGAGAGAAAAAAAATCCCCATTTTTAAAAAAAGATTTATTTTAGAGAGAGAGCAGGAAGAGCAGAGAGAGAGGAAGAAGGAGAGAAGCGACTCCCCACTGAGTACAGAGCCCAACACGAGGCTCCATCCCAAGACCCTGAGATCATGACCTGAGCTGAAATCAAGAGTTGGAGGCTTAACTGACTGAGCCACCCAGGCGACCCCCACCCCCAGCTTTAAATGTGTTTTTCCTGAGAATCTAGGTTTTATACCTGAATGAAAGTTACTTTTTGTCAATGGACTTTTTTTTTTTTTAAAGATTTTATTTATTTGAGAGAGAGAGAGCACAAGCAGGGGGAGGGGCAGAGGCACAGGGAGAGGCAGACTCCCCGCTGAGCAGGGGGCCCGATGTGGGGCTCAATGTGGGGCTCAACCCCAGGACCCTAGGATCATGACCTGACCCAAAGGCAGACGCTTAACTGACTGAGCCACCCAGGGACCTCAATAGATTTTTTTTTTTTAGAGTAGATTTTCTTTGCTAAATTGAGCACAGAAAGTGCAGAGTTCCCTCATATCCCATCTCCACCGTATCTTATTAATTTTTCTTTTATAGTTTTGTTCCATTATTAGTAGTCTGGCATGCCTGAACAGTGGCTTTATTTTAAGCATTCTTGTCATGTTTGTCTTTGTTATGTTTTAGTCGGCTGTTGGGGGGCTGATGACTTCCAACCCAACATTTCCAGGCCAGACTTGTTTCCCTCTGGACTCGTACACACGTCTGTCTGATGGACATCATCTGGATCTCCTGCTGACCCTTCCAGCCCAATGGGTCCAGGAATGGGGAATCTTACCCCCCTCCATAACACCTGCTTCTCTTGGGGCGCCTGGCTGGCTCAGTTTGAAGAGCATGCGACTCTTTATCTCAGGGTCATGAGTTTGAGCCCCATGTTGGGTGTCGAGATTACTAAAAAAAATTTAATAAATTAAAAAAAAAAACCCTGCCTCTCCCATGTTCCCCTTGTCAGCAAGGGTCGTGCCATGCACCCAGCTACTCGAGCGACTGGTCCAGCCTCTCCTTTCTTACCAGACATATTATATCATCATATCTTGCACATTGCACCTCCTAAATCCTACCCTCATAGCTGCAGCTTTTCCTGCAGTTCAGAAACTCTTCATCCCTGGTCGGGATTACTGTACCAGCTTCCTAACTCATCTGTCTCCACTCTTGTCCAAATCCAGTCCTTTCCTAGAACCAAAGTGATCCTTCTAAAACGCATATATCTGATTATATTGCTCTGCTGCCTAAAGCCTCTTAGAGTCTCCCCCTTGCCTCCAGGGAAAAACCCAAGGACTTTCCTGATCTGGTTCCTGCCCATCTTTCTAGCACCAAGTCTCATTTTTACACTCCCCAGCTTCATTTTCCTCTACCTTTCCTGACTGTGATGCCTGGAAGAGATGGGGGTAGTGTACATTGAGTAAGAACACAGACCCCAGGTGCAGATTAAGACTTCACCAGCTGGGGCAAATCATACTTAAACTCTCTGAGCCTTTTTTTTTCTTTTTTTCTTTTTTTTTGTAAAAGAGGGTAGCCTAATTGCTTCATAGGATTATTATGAAGAGGAACTATGATTATGTTGGCAAAATACTGGACACAGTACACATTTGATATGTGGTGGTTTATTATTAATATTGGGCCATACTGTTCTAGGTCTCACTAATTTTGCATAGCGCTCTCCTCATCGTTTAGCAATTATTTCTTGACCACAACTGCATGTCAGTATTCTAGAAACTGGGGAAACATTGGTGCATCAGAATGACATTCTAATGCTATTAATTCCTTTTTATGCTTCAAAGAGACCATTTCAACCTTCCTAGGTGTAGGATGCTCTGTACTCCCACTTCCTGTTGCATATTATTCTAATTCCTTTGCTTCACTGATCAACCTGGGCTATAGAGTTAATGATACTAATGGATTGCACTATTACGCTGTCACTTTCTTGCAAGCTGGGTAGGGACTACATCTTATTAATCTGGGTACACCGAATGCTAACAGTGCATGATAATCATGCACTTAAACACATGGAGTGAACAAGTAGACGGTAACTCCGTGAACGTTGCTTGGATGAAAATAAAAATATGATTCCACAGCACAGGTTTCTTTCTTTGTTTAGTGCAAGCATGCAGTGTTGAAGCTTCATTTGGCTTTTAGAGTTATCCTAGGAGCCTGCCTCCTAATTCTGTTTCCCAGGGAATAAGTGCAATTCCAGTGCAAATGACTAACTTTAAAATGAAGCTTAAGAATTAGAATTCTTTGTAACTCAGGAATTACTTTCGTGTGAGAAAATGCCATGCCATGGACATCGCAAGGGTCTGATCTGATGACCTTACATTAGTTTTTATTTCTGTTTCCATGTTTTTAGATTGTATCAATACCCATTTTTAAAGTTTTGTCCCTTTGGTGGCCTTTATTACTTTCAGAGTTTCCTTTACATATTTTTGCCTACATGCTCAGTTGAGTCCACGTTTTGACAATTTTTCCTTTCTTTCCCGTGTTGCTTCTTTCTGTAGGTTTCCTTTCCTGGGAACTTGCACCTAGTTTTGGTTCTGCGTCCTACCAGTTTTCTTCAACGAACTTTCACAGACATTGGATTTCGATTTAGCCAGGAAGACTTCATGCTCAAATTACCAGTAAGAGTATATTATTTAAACGTTTTATCTCTTTAATTTTCATGAAGGCTTTGTACCACACTGTTGATGTTTTACCTGTGCTCACAAAGCATTTAAAAGAAAAAGAATTTGTCTTCCCAGACTATAAACTTGAAATGCCTGAAAGTCTTCTGCTTCTGTTGTTAAAAGAAAGGAATAGTCTCATCAGTTTGTAACAAGCAATTCATTTTGAAAAAGAGACATGGCATATGTTATATGTGTGTGTGTGTGTGTGTGTGTGTGTACAAAATCTGGACATTTTATTTTTATTTTATTTTATTTTTTTCTGTTCTTATATTTATTTTTTTTAATTTATTTTTTATTGGTGTTCAATTTACTAACATACAGAATAACCCCCAGTGCCCGTCACCCATTCACTCCCACCCCCCGCCCTCCTCCCCTTCTACCACCCCTAATTCGTTTCCCAGAGTTAGCAGTCTTTACGTTCTGTCTCCCTTTCTGATATTTCCCACACATTTCTTCTCCCTTCCCTTATATTCCCTTTCACTATTATTTATATTCCCCACATGAATGAGAACATATAATGTTTGTCCTTCTCCGACTGACTTACTTCACTCAGCATAATACCCTCCAGACATTTTATTTTTAGAAAAAAAAATGGAGTGTGTGTTTTATGTGTTTGACTCCCATGAACTTACATCCTGAACTAGTTCATAGTACCATGACCTTCTTTTAAAAAGCTATTTTTATGCATTTTTAGGGTTAAGAAGAGAGTCCTCAGAAATTCTGATGCTTTTGCAAAGATCATTCCCTCCCCCAAAGTTATAGCTTACTACATAAAGCGCTCTTGCTTTGTTGTAGGCATAACATTCTTCTTTCAGAAGGTTGACCATTAATAGTGCAAAATGTTAGATCAAGGAGATTTAGGTATTTGGGTTTCTATGTAGATTAATTTTGCTTTGGAGAGAAATGTTTTGTAAATGAAAACTGTTATTACTTAAAGGAGGTAGTGCATACGTGTGTGTGGGGGGGATGTACAGGAGAGAATTGTTAGAACCATTTATAAGAGCTACTTTGTGCTAATGAATGCTAAAGTTCACTGTACAGTTGAATGGAGGGGTGCCATGAAGGGCAGTTAACAGTATCTTTCTTGCTTATTTATATAGGTGGTTATGCTGAGCTCAGTTAGTGATTTGCTGACATACATTGATGACAAGCAATTAACCCCTGAGTTAGGCGGCACCTTGCAGTACTGCCACAGTGAATGGATCATCTTCAGAAATGTATGTTGCTTTTGCCCTTACTGTAGAGCCTATATAGTTCATATTAGCCTTTAAATCTAGTTCTAGAATTTTTTTCCTCTTTGGGAAAAACAGATTTCTGGGGCTCCTAGGTTTCAAGCACATATAATTCAACATCTTGACTTTCTTTCATAGGAAATATCTAGAACTGATGATGAATCACAGAGGATGACAATTGAAGGAGAGGCCTAGGGAGTAAGGAGACCATGCTCTGCCCACCCCCTCCCGTGGCCATCTAGTAACTCCAAGAAACAAAGAGTTTGTGTTTAGATCTTAGCACTGCTGATTTTTTGCTGTCTAACCTTAAAAAGTTACCTAACCTTCCTGACTCAGTTTTCCCAACTGTAAAGTGGAAACAATAGTACTTGAGCTCACAGGGATATTTGGAAGATTAAATGAGATCAGAAGCCCTCAAAAAATGCAAGTGCTATTATGAATCTCATTCTAGTGATGCTTCTGAGGCAGTTAGATTTGTAGCAGAGATTTCTTCTGTTCTAGAAATTTACAAACAGGCAAGGGTCCTGTGCCTCAAGGTGTGAATTTATGGTATAAGAATCTTCATTTCAAATCCCGGAGATTAGGGAACCCTTCTGAATGAAATGACATTTAATTAAATCAGGATTCTATTTTCCTCATTTTTATTTGTCATTCAGCAGTTCTGTTCACTCACATAAAAGTGTATTGTCAAAATTAGTGGTGTCTAGCCTTCAGTAACTTATGAAACTGTAAATAAAAGAGCAGATAACCTTGAGCTACATGGTACACATAGGGGTTATATGGTCTCTACATGTTGCCCACCCCCCCATTTTTTTGAGTAATTGATTTTGGAAACAATCAACAGCACAACCTTACTTGACACTTGAGGGCAACAGAGTCTCAATCTTCTGCCTGAATGAATTGTTGTGACTAGTTATGTTGCTCCATCACCTTTGTCCATTGCTGTGTTTGGAGTGCTAATGCTTGCTCATAAGCTATAATAAAGGAATGTTGAGTGGGTTCCATGTTGTCACCTCTTCAGAAGTAAAGTTAGTATAAAGTTAGTATAAAGTTTAACAGTTGCAGAGTTTAATGGGATAGGTGTAAACAGAGGCAGAAAACAAATTTCTCAGTACATGACATCTTTAAGAAATTGTTTTCAGGGGCCTGGCTGGCTTAGTTGGAGGAGCCTGCAACTCTTGATCTCAAGGTCATGAGTTCAAGCCCCACCTTGGCTGTAGAGATTACTAGAAAAAATAAATAAACTTAAAAAAATCATTTTCAAGGTTGTTCAAGAAATAAGTACAGAAGTTTGGATAAAAGACATTCAAGAAGACTCTTCACCTCACATTCGTTTCATAGAGGCTTAGGTGCAAAATTAGAGTTGATGGCCAAGAGCAATGCCAACTTTCCTTAGCAGAAGAGAGGTCATAGTATATGTGTGTTGTCAAAGCTAAGTAAAAGTAAATCCAATTACTGATCCAGGTATTGGTGTACTGGCAGTTTCCATGGAACTAAAAGGATCACTGGCTCTTTGCAGGCTATAGAAAATTTTGCTCTCACAGTGAAAGAAATGGCTCAGATGTTACAGTCCTTTGGAACTGAACTGGCTGAGACAGAACTACCAGATGATATTCCCTCAATAGAAGAAATTCTTGCCATTCGTGCTGAAAGGTATCACATGTTAAAGGTACGTCTGATAGAGTCAACACAGAAAAGTCATCCATGGCCTTTGTTTTTCTAGAGAGGTTAGTTCAGTGCTTGTCCATTTCACACTGCTTGGTGGGTAGGGAGACAAAAGGGGAGGATATCCTGGACATGTTGGAAGTAAATGTCCTCTTTGCAAACGGTACGTTATCTTGAAAAGTTCTTTCCTTGCTGATAGAATAGTTTGTGAGTGCCTAAGAAGAAGAAATCCATAGTCCTCGTTGTCATCGCATATTCTTCATCTTCTCAGAAGACCCTCTCATTTGGAAAGCTAGAGAGAACTCAATGACTCCAAGACCAAGAGTTGCACACTTTGCCAACTGAGCCAGCCAGGCACCAGCCAGAGTACTAGTTTTTGATGTTTTGTACAGTAGACCTTAGGTGGCAAGTTGGTTTTGCCCTCCTGCCCCTAGGTCTGGAGTGTTGGCTTGTGAAGGATTCTGAGTCACACTTCAGACAATCACCAAGTACTTTGGGATTCACCTTCCCCAGAAAGCTTAAGAATGACAAGAAGAAGAAGAAGAAGAAGAAGAAGGAGAAGGAGAAGGAGAAGGAGAAGGAGAAGGAGAAGGAGAAGGAGAAGGAGAAGGAGAAGGAGAAGAAAGAAGGAAGAAGGAAGAAGGAAGAAGGAAGAAGGAAGAAAGAAGAAGAAAGAAGGAAGAAGAAAGAAGGAAGAAAGAAGAAAGAAGGATCTAAAGAAGTACCAGGCAACCCTATATAATAATTCCTGTCCTTCAGGGGCACCTGGGTGGCTTAGTCTCTTAAGCCTCTGCCTTCAGTTTAGGTCATGATCCTGGGGTCCTGAGTTTAAGCCCCACATTGGGCTCCCTGCTCAGCGGGGAGTCTGCTTCTCCCTCTCCCTCTGCCACCCCCCCTGCTCATGCTCGCTCTCTCTCATGCTCTCTCTCTCAAATAAATAAATAAAATCTTAAAAAATAATAATCCATGTCCTTCACATGATGATAGGCTTGTGGGGGGCACTCACAGACACAAGCTCTATGTAGAGGTGACTTTTTATTTTAGTTTTTTTTGAGGTGACATTTTCAAAGAAAGAAGAGGACAGAAACTGATATTTGGAATCATAATCCAAAAGTAAAACTGTTCCAGGAAAGAAAGCTCTGTCCCTCCTGAGCTGTGTGATTGGAGAACTAGCTTACTCTCTCTCTGAGTTGGAGTTACCTTACATGCACAGTGAGGTTGATGTTGATACATTCATACCTTGCAGGGTCGCTGTGAGGATGAAATGGAGTATGTGA
This sequence comes from Canis aureus, assembly GCF_053574225.1. Taxonomy (NCBI): domain Eukaryota; kingdom Metazoa; phylum Chordata; class Mammalia; order Carnivora; family Canidae; genus Canis; species Canis aureus. Next base: position 14,106,521 of record NC_135649.1, read on the forward strand.
TGTCTGTACAACAGTGTTTGGCATGTAGTTGGTACTTCATAAACATTCGCTCTTAACGCCTATGTTCTCATTCATATCGGTGGTGGTGTCTTGGAACCCATTCCCAGACAAATACACGTACACCTGAATTTTTTGCTTAACATTTCAGAGGATCCTTGGATCTCCTGAAGGAAGTCATAGATCACTCTTAGATGCCTGAAGAATCTACCCACCAAGGTTAAGACCTTCTGAATAGAAAGAAACATATGCTTCATGACAAATTAATTAATCCAAACATGAAGTAACATAATCCTCATGGCAGGCAGTGATTGGTAACAATTAATTAAGAATTAGTAGGAAAGACATCTGACTATATCTGAAAAGGCACTAAATATTATTTTAACTGTATGCTTTCTCATTATGCTACTACTGCTTGATTGGAGCACATTAAAAAATATTAGTAGAATAGAATAAATTAGAACTTTCTATCAGTAAGAGAAGGAGACTACAGATAGAGCATGAGGTACTTCTGCCTATAAAGACCTTATAAAAATAGTGGTTGCAACATCTACCTCAACAGGCAGAGGCTTCTTGGAGATCCTCATGGGTTTTGGGTTCTGTGGTACTGATGTACTTAGTCAAGGACGTTCTAGAACTGCTGTTTCTCTTCTGCATGCTGTGGGTGTATGCTTCCTTCTCTTTAGGTCACTCAGATTAGGGTAGTAGCAGGCTAATTCATCCCATTGTGCCTTTTTATAGAATGATATTACAGCTGTAACCAAAGAAGGAAAAATCCTCCTCACAAGTCTGGAAGTGCCTGGCATTGAAGACGCTGCCAGTTCAAGGCTTGAACACCACCACCAAATAAATGGTGACTGGCAAACTGTTAATAAGTGAGTATTCTCCTTTTGGTTTAGAGTTATTTATTTTATACTTTTGAAAGGGAATTGTGCATTTTGCTGCAGTCAGTTAAGCGTGGAAAATATTCCGGGACTTCTGGGAATCTGAGACCACCTTCCCTACTTGTGTCACAGATTAGCTTGTTTGTAAAAGAGCTTCTGTGGATATCTACGGTCTCTTCATGGACCACGTGTCATGGCCTCTGACTTTGCCTATAAGTCTTTTTTTTTTCCTATAAGTCTTAATGTCCAGACCAGGTTTATGTACAAACTTACAAAACAAATCGTTGTTGTGAAGGAATTCTAACGACTTTTCTTTGTTAAGATTGCTGACTCAAGTACATGATATGGAGATAGCTTTTGATGGATTTTGGGAAAAACACCAACTAAAAATGGAGCAGTATTTGCAACTATGGAAGTTTGAGCAGGATTTTCAAGAGGTCAGTTAAAACATTCCTTTCTATATATTTTTTTTCTTTATGCCAGAGGTTCTTACTCCTTGATCACCAGAAATAGAGTCTCACGAGGTGCCCATTTATACCCAGAGAGAGATGAAAAGGGGGCCAATGTGAGTGAACCCTGCCAAAATGTCTTTCTTTTTAAAAATTTTTTATTTAGATTCAATTTCGTTAACATACCGTATATGGTTAGTTTCAAGGGTAGAATTTAGTGATTCATCAGTTGCATATAGCACCCAGTACTCATCATGTGCCCTCCTTAATGCCCATCACCCAGTTACCCCATCCCCCCACTCACCTCCCCAAGATGTCTTTCTTGCTTACTAATTTCCTATGAGAAAGCACTTAAGTGCTAACATAGAAGTTAGGACTAAGTTGCCATTCACCCTGATGTTTATTATTGTAATTTATTTTACATATAAAATGCTTTCAGACTATGGGTTAGCTTTCCAAGGAAATAATACCCTCTTCCTTCTTGATTTTTTTTTAAATACCATATACCTATACTGACCATAGTTAATACGATCTAACAAAAACCTTTCTTTTCCGATCTAGTAATTTATTTCTATGAAAAGCCTGATACATGAAGTGAAATCATGTTTAATTATACATTATTTTCAAGATTTAAAAAAGTACCTTCTAGTTGGATGCTTCTGGGAAATAACTCACACATGGTCAAGCTCCCTGCAGTCTCTTTCATAGTACTTTACCAGGTCCAAGGGAAACTCACTACTTTTTTCTCTTGCATGTGGCCAGCTTGTTTTCCACCCATGACTTCCTTACTTGCTTGGTGTTTCATTTGCTCTGGACACGGGGCTCAGGGACCACCAACCCTTTCTGTCCTGTGATTCAAACAGATTTTGAAATGTGATGCTCTCCGTGAGATCTTCCTTAAAGAAAGAATAGGCCGAGTTGCTCTTGGCCCTTCCAGATATTTGTCTTTCCCTCCTCCCCAATGCATACATGCAAAAATAACACTCTTCCTGAACATTGTGCCTGCACTTATATGTTAATTTGCACCCATACTAAATTCTTGTCCTGTAGTTATATTGTTTCTTCAAATCATTGTAGCCTCTAATCAGTATTGTTGTTTGTCTTGGATTGGAATTTCACTGATGTGATCTGTATCTCATGGTGACATATATATGCTTTTAAGACTTGTGTGTTGTTTTTTTTTTTTTCCTATTCATAGCTTGTGAGTGAAGTCGAACTTATGTTAAACCAACAAGCAGAATTGGCAGATATAACCGGGAACATAGGTCAAGTAAAACAAAAAATAAAAAAGTTGGAAAACTTAGATGAAAATTCTCAGGTAAGATTACATATCAGATGTTCTTTATTCTAGTAGTTACATCTTAAGGTTTTTCAGTAGTATCAACCCTTATGATCCACCTTTCATAGCAATAGTCTGTATAATTGGTGTATTAATACTGGTCTGTATTCTTTTCTGATCAGTGTGAGCCAGAAGTGACACTGCAGATGTGGCAAGTGGTTATAATAGGTAGCCTCAGAGATCATGATGTGAATGGTTTCAGGTCCACCATTAGGAACAATGGCATAAATCCTTTTGAAGAAGCTAGAAAAATGTCTATCAAAAATGCCATTTGGGGGTCACTCTATGCCTCAGTTGGTTAAGCATCTGACTTTGGCTCAAGTCATGATCTTAGAGTCCTGGGATTGAGCCCTACATCAGGCTCCCCACTCAGCGAGGAATCTGCTTGTCTCTCTCTCCTTTTGTCCCCCCTGCTCGTGCTCTCTCTCTCTCTCAAATAAATAAATACAATCTTTAAAAAATGCTATTTGGTACTTGGAAATTATGGAAATATACAAGAGCATAATTCCTTAAATATCTATCATGTGGCTGTACAGTTGAACCAAACATAGATTCAGATAGATAAATCTGCTTAGTCTTACTTAGCTGTGTGATCTTGGGGTATATTGGTTAAATTTTCTAAGCCTCAATGTCTTTATCTCTAAGTTGGGGATGAAGTGACTTACTTTGCAGAATGATTATGAGGATTCTTTTAGATGTTGTAGGTTAAACACTTAGCACAGTACCTGGGATATCTGATTATATAAGTAATCAAAACAGCCAACAATTTTCATTTTGCTGGTCTTAAAGGCTTGGACTCATGGCTTTAATAGTTAACAAACCACCTTTGCTCTTCTGTCTTGTATGTGAGAACAAGGCCATCGTTTTTTAAGGTGCATTCCCTGCAAACAGATTTATGAGAATACTGTAACCATCTAAAATTTGAGGGAAAGGAACCTAGCCTGGGTGACTTAGTTGGTTAAGCTTCTGCCTTTGGCTCCAGTCAGGATCTCAGGGTTCTGGGATCGAGCCTCATGTCTGGCTCCCTGCTCAGCGGAGAGTCTGCTTCTTCCTCTCCCTCTGCCTCTCCACTCTGCTCATGCTCTCTCTCTCAAATAAATAAAAATAAAATCTTTCTAAAAAATAAAAACAATATGTGAGAGGCAGCAGTTGTGGTGAACAGCTCTAGAATTATGCTTGTAGGTCGTTGTGATTTGGGGGCAGTTTATAAACCTCTGTGGCATAGTAGAAAGAGAAGGCAAACTGGCTTGGAAACAAGGAAGCTTGGAGGTTTTTGTTTGCTATTTTTGTTTTGTTTTTAAATTTTTTTTAGGTTTAATTGTGGCAAAAAACCCCCACATAACATGAAATTTATCATCTTAACCATTCAAAAGAAATTTTTTTTTGAGAGAGAATGAAAGTGAAAGGGAGCTGGAGCAAGGGGCAGAGGGAGAGAGAGAATATCTCAAGCAGGCTCCAACACTCAGCACAGAGCCCCACGTGGGGCTGGATCTCACAACCCTGAGATCATGACCTGAGTTAAAACCAAGAGTTGGACGTGTAATGGACTGAGCCACTCAGGCATCCCCCATCTTAACCATTTTAAAGTGTACATTTCAGTAGTGTCAACTATAGTCATATTGTTGTGCAATAGATTGCCAGAACTTTTTCATTTTGCAAATCTGAAACTATACCTATTTTAAAAATGTAACTCCCTGGGACTCCTGGGTGGCTCAGTGGTTGAGTGTCTGCCTTTGGCTCAGGTCGTGATCCAGGGGTCCTGAGATCAAGTCCCACATTGGGCTCCTTGCAGGGAGCCTGTTTCTCCCTTGGCCTGTGTCTCTACCTCTCTCTCTCTCTGTGTCTCATGAATAAATAAATAAAATCTTTTTTTTTAAAGAAGGAAGCTAAAGAGAAAGGGACTTGGGTTCAACTGAAGTGCCAGCCTGCCCACCCAGAGGAGCACACTTTGTGAGAACCAAAGGAAAGGAGCCTGAGCTCCTGGAACCCAGTCCTTAAGAATTCATGGCAGGGTAAATGTAAAAAAACAAAAACCAAACAATGAAAATTCCCTACTTTAACTCTGGGTTTCCCTCCAGCCAGGCAGGCTGGGCACTTCATCATTATGGGCTTTAGATTTTCTTATTTTACTTCCACAGATATTTTCTGACCACCTACTGCTTCAGGCACTGCGTCGGGAAGCAAGTGGGGGACCAGGGTGGAGGGGGGGATGCCAGTAGTTGATAGAATGGAGGCAAGGCTGCTGAGATCACCTTTGACTCGGAGACCCCTTCGTGTATGTAAAGCAGCCAGGTAGACGATGACTCATGACGTTTCCAAAGCTGAGATGGTAGGAAACCCATGAGTTTTCATTTGTCTCCCGTGTTCCTCTTTGGATATATGCAGTTCTGTTCTCAATCTGTACCTACCAGGAGAAGCCAACCTCATCCACACTCTGAGCAGGCCAGTTAATTTTCTTTTTCTGTTACCAGGAATACGTGGCGTCACTGCTCTAGCTAATGACTGTAACTGTAAGCTTTCTTACAGCCTGCACAAGTATGACATCAAATCATATTTTTGGCATTCTCTCTGCCTCGCTAAACCAATTTGCTTCTCAATTGCTTTCTTGTTTCCCCTCCTCTCTCTGAACAGATATCATACGGTTCTTATTTTACTTCTTTCTCACAATTAGGATCTGTTAGCAAAGGCCCGGTTTGTGATATTACACGGACACAGACTTGCTGCAAATCACCATTACGCACTTGATTTGATCTGCCAGAGGTGCAATGAGCTACGTTACCTTTCTGATATTTTGGTTAATGAGATCAAAGCCAAAAGGATACAGCTCAGCAGGATCTTCAAAATGCATAAGCTGCTGCAGCAGGTAGTGTCATGAGACCTGGTACATTTCTGAATAGGAAGATAATTTTTTTTTAAGGTTATAGGATAAAGGTCTGCCTGGGATAGCTTTGGAATTAAATTTGTAAGACGTTGAAGCATTGACTTTGATGATGTTTATTTAGTACTGGTACCTTTGCAGTATCCATGGCAAGTCTAGTATTATAAGCATTCTGGCTTCTTTTCTGAATATTGAGATCACAGTTGTGATGGCTTCCTTTCTATTTTGGGCACATCCCTGAATCCTCTCCTCTGGTGATAGTTTGCAGTCAGAGCACCTTTCAAAGCCCTAGAGGCATTTTGCTAAAGCCAGAACTCCTTCCACATTTCATAGTTACCGTAATAAGAAATTAAACAGTGACTGGAAGATACTCCTCCGTGGCTTGTAGATCTGGCCCCTTTCAGAATTAGGCAGCGAAGGGGAGATCTGGCCTTGGAAGTGGAATGTAAAATGAGGATATCATTTATAGACATTGTATCTGAACATGAACATTTTAATCAGTTCATCTCCTTCTTTGGCAAGGAAACTTTTATCCTTGTCCTTGGCAATCACTATGCATTTATATTACACTTTGTGTTTTGCGAGGCGTTTTCATATTTCACTTATTGATTTTTGGAAAATAGCATGCAGCTGAAGTGTTAGTGTTGCGAGTACGGTCAGACTCTTTACTGCAGAATGAATTCCTTGTTATGAAATAAATACAGTGCTTCCCAACCTTGGCTGTGCATCAGAAATACCTGTGGAGCTCTGCAGAAATCTAAATGCCTGGCTTAAGGCCCAGAGCTACTGAATCAGAATTTCTGGGGGCAGAACCCAGATATCTTTATTTTTAACAACTCTGAAAACAACTCTGATTCACAGAAGCCAGGGCTGGTAAACACTCCTAAAAGGACAAACATATTTCTATTTATTCATTCATGGTTTTGTGTATGTGTGTGTGTGATTTGCTCATCAGGCTCGTCAGTGCTGTGATGAAGGAGAATGCCTTCTAGCTAATCAGGAAATAGATAAGTTTCAGTCTAAAGAAGATGCTCAGAAAGCCCTCCGAGACATTGAAAATTTTCTTGAAATGGCTTTGCCATTTATAAATTATGATCCTGATACCCTACAGTATGAATTTGATGTAATTTTATCTCCTGAACTCAAGGTAAGAGGCTGTTTTTTTTTCAAATGAATATATTTTTAAAACTGTAATTCCAGTAGTGTTGGCAAGAGTATTACTACTTCACAGCTAACTTTATGTCAAATTGCAGTTACATGCTTCTCTTAAGGATGAGGGGTGATATTAGTACCCCTGTGAAGCATCCAAGAATCCAAAGGCTTGGAGCGCCTGGCTGCTTCGGTTGGTAGAGCATGTGCCTCTTGATGTCAAGGTTACTGGTTTAAGCCCCACATTGGGTGTAGATTACTTAAAAATGACTAAATGGATAGACTTTTAAAAAAAAGCATCCCAAGGCTTTTTTCCCCCCCAAGGCTTTATGCTTGCTACATAATGAAGAATAAGTTCTTTTTGAGCTGTGACTCCATTATTTTTCAACTCTTTTCAACATACTAGGAGATCTCACATACATTGTTTTGCGCATCCTTAGAGAAAGGGCTAAAGCTATTCTAGGAGAATACTGGGCCTGTGTCAAGAGCGTTCTACTCCAAATGTCTTGTCTTCCTGCTGCAGTTACAACCAACAGATGCTGTGTGGACACAGATCTGGCTTTCCTACTCAGTTTGAGAATGAAGGGATAAAGAAATGATTTCAGGCTTCTTGGGGGAGGGGTGCAAGCAGACATTGGTATTAACAAGGTAGAGAGATCTGTGGGTCAGTTCAGATCCACCGTGTTGGAGATGTCATGAAGCACTCTCCCCACATTGTAGTTAAGAGCTTTTGTGATGCTATTTATTGCCAAAATGTGTAGTTGACTCTTAAGTTTGGAACAGCATCTAAAACCATGCTTAGCTGCAGATCTTAGGGGATGCCCCAGAAAATCAGAAACGTGGCCAGAGCAATAACTAAGTGATTTCTCTGGAAGCAACCAAGCTAATCTCTAACTGCCTCAAATCATCTAGGAGGGTCTAGGAGGAGCTTTTTACTACACGGAAAGATAGAGTGTCCTGCAGGCTAACACGTAACAAACATCTGTAATGGGGCTTAACTGGTGGCTTTCTTGTGCTAAACATGCCTTCTTTTCCAGCCGTTATGCCTTCCAGCCATGCAGGGTAAATAAAGCACTTTACACAGTGACCTATTTCATGACTACTTGAGAAATTTCTTCAAGCTGTTTAGGTTGAGATCTTCTGGGTTTATGACTGTGGGAAGATAGCACATTAATCTGTTTTCTGTTGCTTTCCTAATGTTTTCTAGTTATACGTTAAGCTCTAAATTACTTTTTTGACCGTCTGAGTCTGAGAAATGTAATAAGATTTGTCATGACCCCAATTCAGAAAATATTTCTCAGGAGTCTCATGCAATCCGCAGGTTCAAATGCAGACCGTACAACTCAAGCTGGAGCACATCCGAAGTGTATTTGAGAACCAACAAGCTGGTTTCAGGAACCTGACAGATAAGCACGTGAAGCCAGTCCAGTTTGTGGTGCCTGCTTCCGACAATTTGATCAGATCTAGAACATCACTGTTTTCACCTAAACATGGTAAAGTATCTTACATTCACTTTTTAAAAGTCTTCTTTTTCTGCTGTTGATCATTCCTCTTGATGTAAATACCTAATGCATTCTTCAGTCTTTAGCATCTTTAAGCATCTTTGGTCCCATTTAAACTGTTAAAAGAGGCATGAGTCATGGTCCAGATTATCATACAATAGTAAAACATAGTAGTAATATAGTGTAGTAGAGAATGAAGAAAATCTGGACTGAAGACTGTGAACCATGCAATGAGTGTGAACATTTTACAAGCATCAAACCCACCCCTTTCTTCAGAAGGTGGAGAAAAGTGTATGAATTTGGTACACATGGGCACATGCATGCATATGCACACACATATTTATAACTTACGTGGATAAATTATTATTTGGTTCTTATTCGCTTCTAGTAAGTGAGTGGCTTAGATAATAGAATGGATTGCCTTTTCTAAGTAAGTGTGGGTCAACAGAATAATTTTGCTAGTAATTAACTGTTAGAGTCCACTTATTTTGTTTTAATCTCTGTAGACCTGCCTTAACCATGTGATATCCATTTCCATTCTACATTCTGTAGGATAAAATAACTCTCCTGCATGTGGTGGTGAACTAATCTGGAAGTAAGATGATTCTATTGCCCAAAGTTGCCCTTGAGCTGTGTCTGGGGCCAGGGCCTCTTAGGGAAGATTAATTTGGCCTCTGGGGCACTAAGTTAGTTGAGCGAGTGGACCTGGGACGCATTTGGTCTATCTGATCTGAGAGGATCAGAGACTTCATTAATGTGTGGGAAGTGCTTTGAAATTCAGAGAAAGCTTGAACCAAGCATAAGGAGCATAAAAACCTCAGTCAGGCCCAGCCTGGGTCACAAAAACGAGGTGACGAAAGCATGTCACTAAGCTGGGACACTAAACATTAGGTAGTTAACAGTTATTTAAATAAAAATAGACTCACAAGTAAAACTATGAACAGTGCCCTAAGTGGAGAATATTGACCAAGAAGATACTGGGCAAAAGAATAAAACAAACCCCCCCAAACCAATAAGGGAATACAAACCAACAGCTCTGAGAATAAAAATAGGATAGGTTTCTATTCCTTAGCAGCAGACAGACCTCAGTTAGATGTTTGGCTCTGTTTATTGGCTGTGTGAGCTGGGACGGTTCACTTAGCCTCTTTTAGCCTAGTTTCCTTGTTTGTCAAATAAGAATAACTATTCCTACTGACTTGAAAGTGTTGCTGTGAAGACCAAAAGAAAAAAAACTTATTAAGTATAAGAAGTATTGCATAAACTAGACCACCCATCTGACAAAGGTTTCTTGGTCTGTAGTCCTCTAAAAAGCTCAGCTCCTCTGAAGGCATTAATCACGAGAAGTACATTTTGTTTTATTTTTTTCCTTTCTGATATTCTTATTTAATGGCATTACACTTTTTTTCTGCAGTGGGAGTTGGATACTCTTTCTTTCAAGCATGTAAACTTTTTTCCAGAGGTACCCATCTTTATTACTTTTCTTCGGTACATTTTCTGAGTTCGTGTACATGCGAAAAACCAGTTTGACATCCAAAAAGCAGCAGCAATTCATTCTTGAATTTTGCCTATAATTAACTTTCTCCCTTTTTTCATAACAATCATCCATATTCTCTCATCGTTAAACTTACCTTGGAAAATGACAAGCTAGTGAAAAGTAGCTTATGCTTCTAAACTCAATCTCATCAAATGATCACTCATAAAAAGAAACCAAGAAAAACAATTCGCAATGTTAAAAATGAAGCTTTCTTTCATTTTAGGGACTCTTGTGTCATCCACACACAACTACTTGTTGGGAGTAGCTTGAATTTTCTTCAATTTAAGATGGCCTAATGTATTTATGTGGAAGAAGGCAGCTGACTGAATAAATGATGTGGATGGATAAATGATTTTCCATCATTTATATAACTTAAAAGCATCATTTTTAAATTAAATCAAAGCATCATTTATGCTGCATTGTTTATGTTACCCTATTGCTCTGTGAGTAATGGGGATTATAACAATCAGCTCTAAATAGTTCTTTAAGACTTCTAATTGCTAGGCCAAATATATAAGATTTGGTCAAATCAAATTGTGTTAATCTTCATTACAATAAGTCAAACTGGTTTTGTTTGTTTTTGTTTGTTTATTTTTATTAATTTACATCAAACAGAATCCTGTACCTACCACAGTGCCTGGCAACTAGCAGGAAACAGTAAATATTTGTTGAATTATATTTTAAAAAGATTTTATTTTGTTTTTGAGAGGTGGGGTGCGACCAGAGGGAGGAGCAGAGGGAGGGGCCGAGGGAAAGAATCTCAAACAGATGCCACGCTGAGCACAGAACCCTAACCTCCCTCGGGGCTCCATCTCACCATCCTGAGATCAGGACCTGAGCCAACATCAAGAGTTGGCCACTTAACACCCGAAGTAATATTTACTACAGAGGGAAGTTAGTGAAGAACATTGTGGGGGGTAAAGTGTAGTTTGAACTCCCAAAACTAGCTCTAGTCTGCATCTTTCTCATAAGCTTCAGACCTGCGTTTACCATCTGCGGCCTTGAATTTCTTACCGCAGCACAGACTGCACACGTACCCCCACCTGATAGCCTCTCCTGCAAACTCCTCCTGGGTTCCTTATCCCAGTGAATAGTACTGTCATGCCCCCGCTCGTCTCCGCCTGGGACACTGGCTTCCCCTTTGCACAAATGCCCCCCCCCCCTTAATCAGTCACAGAATCCACCTCTTTCCATCCTCACCGCTGCTGCTCGCTGCCACTACCTTCATCCAGGCTAATGTCACCTGTTGCCTTGACAACTGCAGCTGTCTCCCCGGTTCCCTACTTTTCTGTTTCAAATGCCTCATCTTGCCTGTTGGACTTTACCATACCGATCTCTCTCTGGGACACTATTCCCTTCCCTCTCCCTCTCCCCTCTGCTGGCTTCTTTTCCTCCATCACATTTCTTGTCCCTAGTCCACCTGCTTCAGGTAAGCTCGCCCACCTTGGCCCCTCCTGGGCACCCCTTTTGGTTGAGTGATCATGCTGTGTGGTAACAAGCCATCTCTTTTGGTAGACTGTAAACTCCACTAGGACAGGGACTGTGTGCAGTTCATGTTTTTGTCCCAGCACCAAACACAGAGCTTCGCATATAGTACAGGTGCTCCATAATTGTAGATATCTCTATGTCATTCAAAGAATGAATTTCTCTACCTTGCTTTTCAGAAAAAGCTGCGTTCCTCATGAGTTGTGCATATGTTCCTTTTTCAGCTCTTAATAGAGTTGCAAATAATTAATGAGTAAAGCTAATTAGTAAGGCTCCCTCAGTTACCTTTATAAATAAGTTTGGAGCTCTGTGTATCAGGTGTCTTTAAAGTGGTGAACATCAGTTTTTAGTGAGAAATTGATTTTATGTGGTAAATGCCACTAAGTCTAACTTATATATTTACACATATGATTTATAACATAAAACTTGGATATAAAATATTTTTAAAAATTTTAAAATTTGAGTGTAGTTGACACCAAGGTTACTTTAGTTTCAGATGTACAACGTAGTGATTCAATATCTCTATACATTATGCTATATTCGGTACTTAAAATACATACATATATATGTATGTATGTATGTATGTATTTTAAGTAGGCTCCACACCCAGCATGGGGCTTGAACTCATGACTCTTAGATCAAGAGTTGCATATGCTACTAACTGGGCCAGTGTGAGCCCCTGTGAAATATATTTTTATTTTCACTCTTTTAAAAAAGTTTTTTAAAGTTTATTTATTTAAGTAATCTCTACACCCAACATGGGGCCTGACAAGATCAAGAGTTGCATGCTCTTCTGATGAGTGAGCCAAGGGTCCCTAAAATATACATATTAAAAGATTTTATTGATTGATTTGACAGAGAGAGAGAGAGTGTGCACAAGCAGGGGAGAGGGCAGAGGGAGAGGGAGAAACAGCCTTCCCACCGAGCAGGGAGCCTGACACCAGGCTTGATCCCAGAACCCCAGGATTATGATCTGAGCTGAAGGCAGATGCTTAACTGACCGAACCATCTGGGCAACCCTAAAATATATTTTTAAATAATTAAAGTGAAGTATAAAATTTAGAGCACATAACAGCATAGCCTTTCCCTGATTGTGCCTTGCAGCAGTTCCTACCAAGGAGGAAAGGGCAAAAAGTGTATTTCTTGCATAGAGAGATGAGACCCGTGCAGCCTGTGTGAGTGGCAGCCTTTTTAGCAACTCTGAAAATAAGGAATGTGAATGACCTAGTCTTACACTGGACCATGCCCTGGGGTTTGTAGGGACATTCAACTCCTTCCTTAATAATATAGGGGCTCACCCATTGTAAACAGAACAGAAAAGATTAAACAAAGAAAAGGAGGGGTGTCTGGCTGGGTCAGTCAGAAGAGCCTACAATTCTTGATATCAGGTCGTAAGCTTGAGCCCCCCATTGGATGTAGAGATTACTAAAAACAAACAAACTTACAAAAAAGACAGGTAACTTCACTTTCAACATGTTAAAAAAAAAGAAAAGGAGAGATTAAACAGGAAGAACAGAAAGATTAAAGCTTGGAATTCTGATGAAGTTGTTTTGTTTTTAGCATTTTAATATGCCTCGGAATTGTTTTATATAGTTGTTAGAAGCGCATATTCTGACAGTAGACTACGCAGATTTGAACACTGCCTCTGCTTCTTGGACAAGATACTAACCTCACTTACTTATCTATAAAATGGGAATGGAAATAGTACTTATGTGTTAATGTTGATTTGAGGATGAAAAACCAAAATGGATGTGTAGGGCTTAGAGCTGTCTGGCATGTAGTAGGTGCCAAATAAATGTTAGATGCTCTAATTATTAGTTACATTCAGATTTTTTAGAACTCTTTTTGATATAGTTAGTCTGTGAGCTACAATCTGATTAAATGCTTATATGTCAAAATGAATACTAAATCTACAAATAATTATGAATACTAACACTTAACCTTCGTGCTTGCTTGGCAATCAAGCGAATGTTTGATGAGTCAGAGAATGGGTGAATACATGGCAAAATGGTGCTCAATAAGAAGTTGAAATCATATAGATGAAACTAACCACTCAACTGTTTTGTATGGTGTGATTTAAAAATACTAATATAAATATGTTAGAATATTCATAGCTCTCTATTTAATAAACATGCATGCATTTTAATTAAAAGTGTTGATTTTAATTCTGGTTTGAAATTCCTCTTTCATATTTTTCTACTAGGAAAGAAGACTTGGAGACAAAATCAGAGCAACTTAAAAGTAAATACCATTAATTAATTCAAAATTGAGTTTATTGCTGTAGTTGCAGAATTGGTATGGAGGCCTCAACCATATTTTTAATCCACTAAACCAACATTGTGTGTTTGAAAGCCTATTTAATCTAAAAGAAAAAGCTGCTGCTGCACAGGGTCTAATTGCAGTGCTGGCATATCCCCAGGTGCATGAGCAGTTTCTTAAGTCTTGGCTCAAGTTCAGAATTAATTTCTCTAAAACATCTATACGTCCCAGCTTCTCTTTCCTCCACCCCACCTCAATAAACTTAAATAAGTATTGCACCTTTCTACAAAAGATTTCTTTCATAATTGATTACATTCCTGCAAGTATGAAACATGGACGAAGGACAGGTTCTAATGGTCCGTACTCTGGGCTCAAAAAAGACATCTATTAGTTTCTTGATAGATACCAGTCTCCTTCTCAGTTTTCCATGATATTCTGATATCTGCAGAGTAGCCTCATCACAGCTGTAGGGCCCTACATTTTCCTTGTGTCTTCTTGATGGTAACTAAGGACAAGAAGGTAGATATCCAAGAGGTAGTATAGCAGTGATAGAGATTGTTGAGCAACTGTAGAGACTACCTGGCTTTTAATCCCAACTCCGTCAGTTACTGGGCATATAATCTTGGGTAAGTTCTCTGGAACTCCATTTCCTTATCTACAAAATGAGGATAATAACAGAACACCCTCATCATAGAGTTAGTATAAAAATAAGATTATATTTGGGAAGCATTTTCAAATAAAGCGGGGCATATGGTGGCATTCTAAGTGTTGTATATCATGATTGGCAGGCTAGTGAGTGACCTATACTGATATATATCATGCCTGGTTATCATGTTGTCCAGCTACAACTTCTGTTTTCAAGAAGGAAATAGGCTGAGTACCAAATTCCATAGTCTTTTTTTAAAAGAGTTTATTATTTATTCATGAGAGACAGAGAGAGAGGCAGAGATACAGGCAGAGGGAGAAGCAGGCTCCTCACAGGGAGCCGGATGCAGGACTCAATCTGGGACCCACAGGACCATGCCCTGAGCCAAAGGCAAGCACCCAACCACTGAGCCACCCAAGTGTCCTATCCCTAGTCTTAACAGGTCTTTCGGTTCCAGTTTCCACTCATGACACCTTAACATTCCTCTACGTGGATTTATTCCATTTGCATATCCCAGGGGAAAAATAGGCTGTGGGTCTGTACATTTTCTTGGGGAGATTTCTAGCTGGTGAACCCAGTTCCAAAATGCACACATTCTTCCACTTCAAGTCAATTTGCACAATCCTTAGGCATTTAAACATAAATATTTATGTTTCGAAACTTTCCAAACTTGTATTTCAGAAACTTGCTAGGAGTAAATGATGCATACTTATCTGATGAGTGAAAAACTATGCAGCATTATCAACCTGTGTTATAGTATTAAAATGATAACTGTTGGTACATTCAGATAGAGCAAATCAAAACATATTCTTAAGGAGGGAGCATAATGGTGGCCACCATGAGCTTGACTGTGTTTCATCACTTATTAGGTATGTGACCTTGGCCCAGTTGCTAAACTTCTCTGAGCCTCTGATTTCCCATATATAAAGTGAGGATAAGTATGCCATAGCTTGCTAAATTGCTGGGAAGGTTGGATACTATGATCCGTGTTAAGTACCTATAATTGTGCCTGCATAATATATAGGAAGTAGTCAATTAATGTTTGTGCCTTTCCACATGATGTGTTTGTGATGTTTTGTGGAAATGCTTTTTAGCTGACAGATCCTGTACTTCATTTTGGGCTCTACATAGTAATGCTACATTTACTTGGAGTTCAGGCATTTTGTAGTCTCCAAAGTCCAATACAGCCAGGATCCCTGGAAGATACTTCTAAGGCTTCTGAAGAACAAATAACCATCACGGATCTCATGTAGCTGACTCAGTAGGCCAGTCCAATTCCTGTAGAGTCTTCAAAATAAAAAAAAATAATAAAAAAAATAAGATGGTGGGTTAGGATCTAGGAAGTCACTTGTAGCAAAAGCCAACATGTGGCAGAGAGCAGAGATGACATCAACAGGTTACAGCCATTTTAAGAAAGAATAGACAGTTACCTACAAGTTATTAGATTTTATCACATCAAAAAAAAAGATTTTATCACATCATTCATGTTCCTGATGATACCACTGAATCATTAGAAAGAGGGTCAGTGATGTTGTGTAGCCTTGGTTAGAGAACTC
This sequence comes from Canis aureus, assembly GCF_053574225.1. NCBI lineage: Eukaryota > Metazoa > Chordata > Mammalia > Carnivora > Canidae > Canis > Canis aureus. The sequence continues at coordinate 14,122,199 of NC_135649.1, forward strand.
AAGGAATCATGTAATATTTCCTAGAAAATTTCCATTAAAAATCATTAAGGTTAAAAAGCTGGTTTTTTTTTTCTTCAATGAATAAGCTTTAGTTATCTAGAAATTAAACTTTTTATAAATTAACCTCACTCCCCCCAAATGCCAAATAAATGAGAAATTACTTAATATGTAAAATAAATTCTTTTTTTTTCTTAGAGTGTGCTCTAAAGCAGGGGTGGTGGGGTGGTGGTGGGGTGTGGTGGGAGAGGCAGAAGGAGAGGGAGAGAGAGAATCTTAAGCAGACTCCAGCCTAGTGTGGAGCACGACTTGGGGCTCCATCTCATGACCCTGAGATCATGATCTGAACCAAGATCAAGAGTCAGATGCTTAACTGACTGAGTCACCCAAGCGTAAAATAAATTTGAATTAGTACCTTAAGTCTGTCCTCTTTGGCAACTCAAATAATTTTTTATGAGTACATATCAAAGGTATTTCTAAAAAAATAATCCTAGGGTTATTTTTCAAGTTATCTACACAGGACCTAGAGAAAACTTAATTTGACCTAGATTTCCTTCAAGAAGAACTATACCTACATAGATGCTAATTTAACTTTTATTTTCATCATTTCAGATTGAAGTGGTGCATGATTGTCGGGAGAAGAGAAGTTCTGGTCAATCCTCCAGTTTGGACAATGACAATAGCTTGGATGTTTTACAGAAGTATTTTTCTTTATTGACATACACTCATATACACGTCTACCAGTAGGAATCTCTGATTCAGTGTTAAAGGCGAATGTGCTTGTATTTTGAAATCACAAAATGGGGTTCTGTTAGGTGGGATGAAAAGAACACTAGATGAGGTGTTAGAAGTCCTGGAATTAGGCCTGGCTAACCTATGCTTTGTTTGTGTGACTTGAAAATTAACTAGAGTTTTCCAGAATCTTCATTTCCTCTTTTGTAAAAGTGCATGAGACAGTGTTTCAAAAACTACAAGGGTTGATATCCAATGTTATTTTATAAATGTTAACAGTAATCATTGTTTTGTTTACTTTTATAAAATTATGTTTCTATTCTAGACATAAGAATCTTCATCTTTTTTTTTTTTTTAAAGATTTTATTTGGGGCGCCTGGGTGGCTCAGTCAGTTAAGTGACTGACTCACGATTTTGGCTCAGGTCATGATCTCAAGGTTGTGAGATCTACCCTCGCATCCGGCTCTGTGCTCAGCATGGAATCTGTTTGAGATTCTACTTGAGATTCCCTCTGCCCCTTCCCCTGCTTGCTTGCTTGCTTTCTCCCTCTCTCTCTGTCAAATAAAGAAGTAAGTAAGTAAATAAATAAATTTTTAAAAAGAACTCTTACAACTCAATGGTAAGAACAAAAAAACCCCCCACAAATTAAAAAAAAATTATTTGAGATATAGAGAGAGAATGAGCGAGGGGAGGGGTAGAGGAAGTGGGAGAAACAAACTCCCTGTTGAGCACGAAACCTGAGGCAGGGCTTGATCCCAGGACCCTGAGATCATGACCTGAGCTGAAACCAAGAATTGGATACTTCACCAACTGAGCCCCTTAGACGTCCCAAGAATATTCACCTTTAAAATTTTATATCCTAGAGTTGTATGGAGATAGATATTCAAATAATGTTAATGCCTAAAAATGTAAAAATAAAAGGAGGATAAAGGTAGACGTTAAATTAAATGAGTTACCCATATTGGAGAGTGAGGAGATGAATTTTAAATACGATGTCAATTAGAAATCACGTTGGAAGGAAATGTATTTTATTTTAAAGAGACCATAAAGTAATTACTACAGGAGTATAGGTATGAGCTATATTTAGGGAAACCAGTATAATAAATCCATTTCGGGATCCCTGGGTGGCGCAGTGGTTTAGCGCCTGCCTTTGGCCCAGGGCGCGATCCTGGAGACCCGGGATCAAATCCCACGTCGGGCTCCCGGTGCATGGAGCCTGCTTCTCCCTCTGCCTGTGTCTCTGCCTCTCTCTCTCTCTCTCTCTGTGACTATCATAAATAAATAAAAATTAAAAAAAAATAAATCCATTTCATGTCTTGGAAAATTTCAGAACATTACTGGAAAAAGGGAAAATTGGGCCTAAGATGTTAATGTCATTATTTTTTTGAGAGAGAGAGAGCTAGAGAAACTGTGCTCTCCCCCACTGACCTACAAAAAAAATTTACCAAACTTTTAAGAATACACTTTTGAGTTTTCAGTAAATTGATTCTTTTTTTAAAAAAATATTTTTAAAAAATTTCTTTGAGAGTGCAAGCACGAGCTGGGGGCTGGAGCAGGGGGCAGAGGAGGAGGGAGAAGCAGACTCCCCACTGAACAGGACAGCCCGATGTGGGGCTCGATCCCAGGACCCCAGGATCATGACCTGAGCCAAAGGCAGATGCTTAACACACTGAGCCACCCAGGCATCCAGTAAATTGATTCTTAAGCTTAGTCAGATAGAAATAAAGTGGGTTGCTTTTTTATTTAAAAATAAGTCCTGAGCCCTTTTCCTTTCTTCTAAATGTATTTTAAAGAGTCTTGTGGGTGGTACTTATTCTAGAAACCATATAATTAATTTTGTATTTTGATGATAAAACCAAAACCATTGGTAGTTCCTACGCATTAACAATTTTTGCCTTAGACTATTTATAATGAGAATGATTTGAAAGGTCACAATACAATTCTAAAGCAAAAAATAACTGATTTAAATATTGCCTTTTCACTTTAGCCATGTCCTGAATGAGCTGATACAGACAGAGAGGGTGTATGTTCGTGAGCTGTTTACTGTTTTGTTGGTAAGTGACTCAAAATATATTTTCCCATCTTGGCCCAAATGTTCTCCTGTTACATTCATTAGGAGGTCTTGAGTCTTCTCTTTCTGCCTTTTTCCCTGATTGTCACAAGCCAGCAGCGATATTTCTCCCATTGTTTGAGGCTGCATGCGTGTGAAATGTGCAAATTCAGGTTCTCCTGGAGTAGTGAGAATTGTGGAACTCAGATTTTATTATAGACGAGATAAGCTATCTTCTTAGAGATCCAGATCCAGCAGATCATTATAATTATTCCCAGGGTGCTATTTAGAGATTGTGATGTAAGGAACTAAAAGTAGGAGAAAAACATTCATTTGATACAAAGGTCATAATATTAATTTGGTCTGAAAAACCTAAACACTTATTGCCAGTTTAAGGAGAGGTTAATGACCTGTAATATAATTTTTCATGCTTGGTTTCTATTTTGTTTCCCTACATTATAAGCTATCCCTAAGGCCAGAGAATCACTTTTATTCTATCTGTTGAGTGGGAAACCATGATTCCCTTGTCTTGCTTTCTAAAAATAAAAACATAAAATATAAAAAAATGGATAACTTTGGGTACTGGAAGATTTGATTGTTAAAGTTACCAACAGCTTTACCCACTCATCCCCTATACATTCTGCTGTATCTGTAGTTTGGTGGCCCAAACAAATGATAATGTGAATATTTTTTTTAATGAATAAATGTATTTCTTTTGGGTAGGGCTATAGAGCCGAGATGGATAATCCTGAGATGTTTGATCTTATGCCACCTCTTCTGAGAAATAAAAAAGATATTCTCTTTGGAAATATGGCAGAAATATATGAATTCCATAACAAGTATGTAATTACTGAATTGAATTTTCTTTTTCATCATATTATTTAAATGGTTATTGACCAATGGCTTATATTTCACATAAAATTATTTTTTTCTTTGAAATTTTCACAGCATTTTCTTGAACAGTCTGGAAGATTGCGTTGACGCTCCAGAAAGAGTGGGACCTTGTTTCCTGGAAAGGGTTTGTTAATTATTATTTTAAAATATATAAATATGGGCCACTAAAATAGCAGCTTATTTTATAGGACCAGATTTCAAGACAAAGTAGGTATTTTTTTTTTTAGGTATTGTTTTTTATGTCTTTATGTTTTTGGAGGAGACACATCACTCCAGCAAGTCTTTAATGTTAAACCAAGTTTTGTTATAGAAGTTGTTGCAGTGGAGTATCTAGAGCATGCAAATGGCCATTGTCTTCTGTGGTATCAAATGCTTCAATGGCTCAGCTTGTGACCACTGACCTTTGGGTGATCCCAGGAGTCCAGGGACCATTCTGGCTAGGAAGATGTGAGACTCGGAATCATCTTCACACAACCATTCTTGGTTTGGTTAATTTTTAGCCTCCAAGATGCCATGGAATTCCCCTTTAATGCATGTAAAGTCAGAATCAAATGTGGTCTGACTTTCAGACACCAGAGTATCTGTCACAGGAACTTTGTGAAACAGAGGGCTGTCTGTTCTTTTTATTCTACGAGATCATTCAGGGAGGCTCATTTCTCCATGTCTCAAGAGAAGGCTTAGAACAATTGACTTCCCAGGCTTTATAATCATACTCTCCTCCATTAGAATTTTTTCTTAGAATATTCTTTGCTTATCTACTTCCTCTTCCTGAAAAATCGGTTCCATGTTGATTTGAGAATCAATTTGATAATGGTGATCATTGAAAGCTTCCGAATAGATGTCTTATCCCACAGAGCGTTAATGGACTCAGAATATAAGGTTAAGAAAAAATTGTTTGTCATTACCTTTCCCAGTATATTCTGATTTTAAACACATTTGAATGATAGCCAGATTCTTCCCTGACTTCCGTAAGCAACATCAGTCTCTTTCCTTTGGACTCTTGTAGTACTTCATGTCTTTGCTACTCATTGGGGATTTTATATTTGCTATACATTTACACATATTTATGAATTCTGTCTCCAACTAGATGTAAAACTCTTTGAGGCAAGGTCCATATCCTATATATCTTTGTATGTCTTATAAGGTGAGCAGAGTTTATTGGCAACCAGTATTGGTTTAATAAATGCCTGTCAATATGTTCATTCATTCAGTACCCATCTACTGAACCCTTACTATACATCAAGCACTGTGCTAGGCAATGTGGATAGCAAGACCAAGACCATAGAAAAAGAGGGAAAAATCATTGTATAGAGTGTGAGTTGTACTATATCAAGGAGATACAAAGAATCCTGTAGGAGCTGAGAAGAGGGGCATCTTATGTAGATAGGAGGTATAAATGATGGCTTTCTAGAAGAGATGACTCATGAGAAGCATGTTAAAGAGTCAAAGAGAGATGATTCCAAGCAGAGAGAATAACATAGGCAGATGCCTAGCAGGGTTATGATATGATGATGATATCCCAGTGATGAACCAAGGACCTTGGAAGTTAGCTCCAAGTTCATTCACTAGGGAAATGAGAGAATAATAACATGGAAAGAGCATGTTTCTTTGTACCCTATTAGCTCATACTTATGAGAAAAATTCATCTGTTTTTATGATTCAGTCAGAGAAGGCTTTTCTCTCTAAGACTGAGTAAGTAAAAGTTATGAAATTACTGGGATAATTTGTGCCCCTCTACTCAGTCTGGTGGGCATGCTTTTCTTGGAGTACAAAGGGGGATCCTGCCCAGCTGCCAGTGCCTTTAGGCCACATTCCCTATAATGCTTGGCTGCACTCATTCTTGCTCAGCCTTCCTTCCTTCCTTCCTTCCTTCCTTCCTTCCTTTCTTTCTTTCTTTCTTTCTTTCTTTCTTTTTTTTTGCTCAGCCTTTCTTGGTAAGAAAAGTATATGTTCACAAATTGGTAATACATTTGAATTTGCTTTTTATCACAGAAAGATAATTTTCAGATGTATGCAAAATACTGTCAGAATAAACCCAGATCAGAGGCAATTTGGAAGAAGTATTCAGAATGCGCCTTTTTCCAGGTATAGTATATTCAGGTATTGTATATAGTCCTTCTAGAATATACTGGGATATTTCTTAAAAATTCATTTTCTATTCTAAGTTATATATAATACATATCAGAGAACAATTTGACCCTGCCACAAAACACACATGTGCGCACACATATGCACATGTACAAAAATATATATGCTGCTTCACAGATGCTAGTGACTTCCTTTGCTGTTTACCTCCGTGTTTCCAAATAACATATTTATATTGCTGCTTTAGCCCTCTTCACTGCCCCGTCTCACCACTGGATACATACATATACTCCTTTTCCTCCAAAACATTCAGTATGTTTATAAGTTTAGTTGTATAGATATACAGGTTAAATTATTAAGACTATGTAATTCCTCTGCTCAGATGAATCCTGTGATATAAGATGGTTGCATTTCCATCCTTTTTGTTTTTCTTGTAATTATCATTTTTACTCACTTAATTTTTAATTTTTTAAAATTTTGTTTATTTTTAATGACTTTTGAGAGACAGCATGTGCATGAGTGGGGGGAGGGGCAGGGGGAGAGAAGCAGACTCTGCACTGAGCATGGACCGCTGGATCTCACAACCTTATGATCATGACCTGAGCTGAAATCAAGAGTTGAGTACTTAACCACCTAAGCCACCCAGGCGCCCTTCACTTAATTTTTTAGGTACTTTCCCCTAATGTACTCTAAACTCTCCTAGTAATGAGAGTTACATAAATCTCTTCTTAGTGTATTAAACATACTCCCTTTTCTCTGAATTTTATTTTGAATTAATCTCTCTTGGATTTTTCTGATCTGTTCATTGAGACTCACTAGACCTGTTGCACAGGTCCCACAACCTGGGATCTTGATGAATATAACTTTTGGGATAGGCTCTCCTGTTTCCTTGGTGTCATATTTTTTTTCCTTATTTCACTTACTTATTTTATGGAACATATTCTCCAGTAGGTCTGCTGAGAAAGTGTGCCTGATAGGTAAAAGTTTTGAGAGCTTCCATGTGTACAAAAGTCTACCCTAACACTTGATTGCTAGCTTGGCTGGGTATAGAATTCTATATAAGAAACCATTTTCCTCAGAATTTGTCTTCTGGCTTCCAGTGTTGCTGTTAAGAAATCTGATGCCATTTTGATTTTTAATCCTTTGTGTAACCCATTTTTGTCCTCTCTCTGAAAGCTTATGGGAACATTTTTATCCTTAGGGTTCTGAAATTTCAGCGCTGTGCCATGACGTTGGCACTATTTTCATCTATTATGTTAGCCTTATGGTGATCCCTTTGAATTTGGAAACTCTTGTCCAAACTTAGTTGGATTTTTTTCTTTGGTTTTCTCCAGTATTTTTTCTATTCTCTCTTTCTGGAATTCCTATTGTAGAGATGTTTGATGTCCTTGACCAGTCCTCTAATTCTCTTATCTTTCCTATTTTCTGGCTTTTTGTCCTGTTCTGTTTTCTGGAATTCATCTTTCAGTCCTTTTAGTGAGGGTTTTGTTTCCACCATTAAGTTTTTCAATTTGAAGAGCCTGTACCCTTTTTTGTTCTCTCCATGTTCCTTTCAGTAGATCCCTGTTTTTGTTTCATGAATTCAGTATCTTCACTTATTTATATGAGAGTAATAATAATAGATTTTCCTTTTAAGTATATTTTTTTCCTTCTTGCATGATTTCTGTTGTCTTTAGATTGGTTTTGTGTTTTCTTTTTCTTTGTTTTGTTCCTGTCACTCATGTTAGATACTTTCCTCAAATGTCTAGTGATATTTGTTTGTCCACTTATCTTAAGAGAAAGCACTAGAATAAAAAGTTCATTGGAAGTATCTTGTGCACTTGTGGATTAATTGACCATGGTTCTCACTGTTGAGTGATTATGTCAAGGTGTTTCCTTGGTGGAATCCCCACATCTATATCTTTAGATATTCTTTCTCAGGCTGGTCAGATTCCCCAGTCTGCTACCTGGTGAATAAGGATCTGGTTGTCAATGTTCTGGTAGCCAAGTTGGGGGAAAAGGGTGAGAGTCTTTAATTTGATACATAAATATTCAAGTAATCTCTTTGCTTTCAGTACGGTACTCTGTCTTCAACTGGATCTGGTATTCCCTAGTTCAAAGGCCTTATGTTTTACTCTTTTTAGATACACATCTGTTCTGCTATCCAGAGGGAGAGGCAGCCACATAGTTGTGCATAGTAGTGTGGATTTTTGAGAGCCTTCTCTCCTTTTTTTTTAATATGCCATTGTAAACATTTTATAAAGATTTATTTATTTAGTATGTGAGTGGGGCGTGGGAGGCACAGAGGGGGAGGCAATCTCTAGCAGACTCCATACTGAGCATGGAGCTTGTTATGGGGCTTGATCCCACAATCCTGAGATCATGACCTGAGTCAAAATCAAGAGTTGCATGCTTCACCAACTGAGCCACCAGGTGCCTTCTTTCTCTCCCTTCTTTTTTCTCTCTCTTTAAAAAAAAAAAACTCTTAGCCCATTTAATTTTTTTGTAACAGCTTTATTGAGATGTAGTTAAAATACCATATAATTCGCCCTTTTCAAATGTGCAGTTAAGTGGTTTTACTGTGTCCACAATGTTGTGCAACCATTACTGCAGCCAATTTAAGAACGATTTCATACTCCAAAAAAACCCCATGCATACCTTTTAGTAATCATCTACCATATGCCCCCAACCCCTTCAGCCTTCTGCAATTAGTAAGCTTTTTATCTTTCTGGATTTGCCTGTTCTGAACTTTCATATAAATAGACGCATAAAATATGTGATCTTTTGTGTTTTGTGGATTTCACTTAGCATCATGTTTTTGCAGTTCATCCATGTTGTAGCATGGATCAATTCTTCATTCCATTGTATGGGTGTTTGATGTTCTATTTAACCATTCATCAATGGATGGTAATTTGATTCTTTTCCACCTCTTGTATACAAGTTTTTCTCGGACATATGTTTTCATTTCTCTTGGCCACATACCTGGGTGTGAGATTGCTGGGTCATTTGGTAACTCTCTGTAACTTTCTGAAGAACTGTGAGATTGTTTTCCAAAGTTGCTGCACCATTTTACATTCCTGCTGGCAGTGAATGAGGGTGTCTTGATTGCTCTACACTCTCACCAACACTTGTTAGTATCTACTTACTTCTTCCCCGCACTGCCCCTGTTATCTACTTCTTTTTTTAAAGATTTATTTATTTATCTGAGAGAGAGAGAGAGAGAGAGAGAGAGAGGGAGCATGAGTGGGAGATAGGGGCAGAGTGGGAGGGAGAAGCAGGCTCCTCATGGAGCAGGGAGCCCCAAATGAGGCTCTATCCCAGGACCCCCGAATCATGACCTGAGCTGAAGGCAGATGCTTAACTGACCGAGCTACCCGGGCGCCCCCCACCCCCATCCCAGTATCTACCTCTTGGACAGACTTTAAACAACCATATTTTTTCAAACCCACCTTCATCTCCCACTTTCAGAGGTACTTGACGTCTGTCGTTCTGGAGTCTTTGTGGAGAGGAGGGGGACACGATTCTATAAAATAAACTGAATTGTTCCTTGGCTTTTCCCTCTGCCATCTTGAGACTGACTTTTCTCTGGTGTGCGCAGTTGTTTATCCCTTGTCAGTTTGGTTTTCACTTTTCATATTTGGTTGATGGTTTTTCCTCTCCCATCTTGGTAACTTTCAGTTTTGTCTTGCAAAAATAACTTTTAAATCTCATTTATAGTTGGGTTTCATGAATAAGGAGAGCTAAATGCATGTATCACTCCAAAATCGTTAACCACACGTTGCTTTTTGAATTTTCTTTAAAGATTTGATTTTTAAAAGGAATCTTTACCCCCAGTGTGGGGCTCAAACTCACATCCCTGAGATCAAGAGTCATATTCTCCACTGACTGAGCCATCCTGGTGCCCCCTCTGTTTGAATCAGATTGGATAGCAGTTTTTACTCCCCTAGGCAGAGGCAGGTCCTGGATCTTACACATGTACATCCTCTCCTACTCTCTTTGTGTTCTGTATTTCTTACACGCACATTTCATCCTAATCGTCCCCATCTTGCTGTTGCTATGAACCCTAGAACGTTCCCAGGACCCAAAGTCATGACCCTTTTATTTATCGTGGCAGTGAGCCCATAATCAGATGAAATATAGCATCAGTTGATGAGGTCTATATTTTTCTTGTGATATTAAAAAAAAAACTCCTTCTCATGCCCAGTTTGATTTATATTCAGTACAACCTGTTTCTTTTCTGGGCCTTGGCCTGCAGAGCTGAACCTTTTGTTCATTTTCTTAGATTTGCAGTCATGTTTTGTTACTCATGTTCATCTCTGGCCATTCATTGTTTTCTTGTCTTTTAACCCTTCCACATCAGTGTACATTTTTATGTAAAAACTTAAGATATTTGAAATTTTTGCCCTTTCTACCTCTCCAATCCCTTGAAATAATGTTTACAATATTTTTTTTTTATATTCACGGCCGCTTACAATTTCCACGCCGTATGGAAGTAGCGGTTTTCCTGGTTGATTTTCCTTGATTTGTAAGAAACCTACATGCATTGGGTCTAATCAGTGAACACTTGCCATTTTCACAGGTACATGTCTTAATTTAAATTTATTGATAATTGTATTTCAATGACAGGAATGTCAAAGAAAATTAAAGCACAGACTTGGTCTGGATTCGTATTTACTCAAACCCGTGCAGCGAATCACTAAATATCAGTTACTGTTAAAGGTAATTACATGAAGCATTTGTTTCTCTCTTTACTTACATCTGTGGGTCAGAGGTAGCAGAGCCATTAAAAAGGAAGCGGCTGGCGAAGAGGTAGGAGGTGAGCAGGAAGGCTGGAACTGGCACTATTATGCTCCTTCGCCTTACTGTGCTGATTCAGGTTACATTGATGCATGTGTAATGAGTGCAGAACTCTTACTATCGTTAAGAAGAACCAAACAAATATTTCTTGGAGTTTGTGACTATATTTCCAAAAGTGCCCTTTCAATGAAAGCCGAAGGTGGCACACCTCTCATGTCCAGTGAAAGGGTTACTACAATGTCACGTTAAGTATCAGCACAATGTCTTGTGGCCTCTGCAAAATGAGAAAACCAAATTGTTGCATGTGTGACTACCTTAAAAATCAACCTCTCATGTGTCCTAATAGCTGTTTTTCTGCAGTTCCAAGAACACTGAGTGCCCTTTACCTGATAGTGTTAGTCCTTATTCCATTTCTTCCCAATTTAAAAAAAAATTTTTTTAATCTTCCCAAATTTTTTGACACAGTTTTTAAAATAGAGTCTTCTTACTATGACAAATAGCAAATGAAAGATACTACTCGAGAAGTGGCATTATCTTTGGATTCCTCCTTGAGAGCATGTTAGCCAAAAATGTATTCATTTTCTTCAGCTGTTAATATCTGCTTGATATTAATTTTAATTCTTGACTTGTAATTACAGGAGCTACTGAAATATAGCAAAGGCTGCCCTGGGTTTGAACAATTAAAGGAAGCGCTTGACACAATGCTGGATTTACTGAAGTCGGTTAATGACTCTATGCATCAGATTGCAATAAATGGCTATATTGTGAGTAAATTTTAGTGATCGTTGCAGTTTTTGTGGGCAAGCATGTCAAGATCTTCTTTCTTTGTCTCCTGGAACCAATTGAGAAATAAAAAGAGGAAAATGGAGATCCAAATGTCAGCATTATTACTGACAGTGCTAAATGGAGAATTGGCTTGAGGTCAGCAGCCGAATGAGTTTGTGATATTCCCCTTGTCCTTGTGAGCCTACACCCAACTCCAACCTTGGGATTTCCTGCTTGAAGGAAATGTTTGGGTCTTCTAAGGAGATGTGTTGTCCTAGAATTGCTGCTTGCCTTAGTCTGAGACAAATTCAGAAGAAAAAAAATCAAGTCTTTAGAGTAAAGTAATGCTTGCACTGGGAGACACCAGTCGCCAGGCAGATTGAGAAGATGGGGGGAGCTACCCTAGTTGAAAGACCTCTGCAGGAAGACAGGAGCCAGGGAAAAGGAGGTCTCTCCTGTCTCTTGCTCACGCCGTAATTTTGTGCCTGTGTGACACATGGCCTGTTCTAATGTAAAAAGTTCTGATAAATAAAATTCTAGAAACTGTACAAATTGCATTTCAGGGCTTTAGCAGCTCAAGCCACCCAGTCTAATGTTGATGTCAGGGGTCTGAATGTAGCTGTGCCTTATACTGATGACTGTCGATTTTCCTTTGTAGGGAAACTTAAATGAACTGGGCAAGATGGTAATGCAGGGTGCTTTCAGTGTTTGGATTGGACACAAGAAAGGTGCTACAAAAATGAAGGATTTTGCTAGATTCAAACCAATGCAGCGGCATCTCTTCCTGTACGAAAAAGCCATTGTTTTCTGTAAGAGGCGTGTTGAAAGTGGAGAAGGCTCTGATAGATACCCGTCATACAGTTTTAAGCACTGTTTGAAAGTAAGATCATTTAAATTGTGTAATGTAATGTTATTTTACACACACACACACACACACACATATATATATATATATATAAAATGTAAAAGTTGGTACACCCTTTCAAGTGAGATGAGTGGGTTTTATACTTTGATTGCACATCCCTTTTTTTATTTTTATTTTTATTTAATTTTTATTTTTTTCACATCCTTTTTTTTAAATGAAATCTTTTTGTTGAGGTGTCATTGACATACAACATCATATTCATTTTAGGTGTCCAGCATTATGCTGTGATATTTGTATATATTGCAAAATATATATCACTGCAGTAAATCTAGTTAACATCCATCACCACACCCAGTTACAGTTTTTTTCCTTGTGATTAGAGCTTTTAAGATCTATTCTTTTAGCAGCTTTCACATATGCAATAGAGTACTGTTAGTGACAGTCACCATGCTGCACATTACATCTCCAGGACTTATTTTATACCTGGAAATTTGTACCCTGGAATCCCCTTCACCTGCTTTATCCACCTCCAGCCCACAAAATCTTTTTTTTTAATTTAAAGAATTTATTTATCTATTCACAGAGACCCAGAGAGAGACAAAGAGGCAGAGGGAGAAGCAGGCTCCATGCAGGGAGCCCGATGCGGGACTCGATCCTGAGTCTTCAGGATCAGGCCCTGGGCCGCAGGCGGCGCTAAACTGCTGCGCCACCGGGGCTGTCCAAAATCTTAAGTAGAGGTGTTATATTGAAATCAGGCAACACATAACTTTTGAAATAAGAGTGAGGGAAGGCAGAGCTTTACCTCCTTCCTTTCCTCTCTCATTCCAATACCAAGCAGTCCCCAAGGCAGCTTCCTAGTGTCCTGCAGAGCACAGTCTGAAGTTATGGGAAGTTACCCATAACCCCATGAGTACTCTTTTACCAGTGGTACTGGGTAGAGTTGATGGTCTTGGTAGCAGGGAGCCTTTACTGTACAAGAGAGATGAGGAAAGAGTTTGGTCTTTTTCCCCAATGCAATTTAAAGTGGGTAACTTTTTTTTAAGTGGGTAACTTTTGTGCTTAGCATATTCCCACCTTTCTCTACCTTTCTTTTTCTATCCCTCCTTTATTCCTTACCCCTTGCCCTCCTGAGTGTCCAAAGCCACCCACAGCAGAATCTTGCCCACATCCATCCTGTCCTTTGAAATCACTTTCTTCTATAACCAAACCGTCCTTTTGTCCTAAATACAGCTTGGTATTACAATGAGGTCAGTATTGTTTGAGGGAGTCACTGGCAGTCCAGTGATATTCCCAGCTGGTTTTGACATTTGACAAGAGGAACTTCCAGTTCATACAAGCCTGTAGTTGGTGAGTTTGGTAGTTTTAGTTTTTACACCTAGGTAATTTTACCTTTCAAGTTTCAAGTTGTAAAAGCAGGGGGCACCTGGTTGACTCGGTCGGTAGAGCACAAGACTCTCAATCTTGGGGTTGTGAGTTTGAGCCTCACATTGGGTGTAAAGATTACTTAAAAACAAAATCTTTAATAAAAAATAAAGTGTAAAGGCAGTATAATACTGGTTATAGCAAAATTGGAGAGTAGAGAAAACTAGCATGTCAATTCCCCAACTACTATCATTTGAGTCATTTTTTATGAGCATTTCATAAAAAAAGGTTAGCAAACCATTTGAGGATTGCTAATGTTTTCAGCAGCAGTGATAAAGAGGACAAGCAATGTGTTCTGAGGTGTTTGACTCAGGAGTCTACCAGATAAGCAGGCCCTGCTTTTAATTCTCCCAGAAGGTCAACAGTCCGATGCTGTTCATAATAAAGTTCCTGCCCAGAGTTATGTATTGGACTTCTTTCTCTACTGCCAACTTTCCCTGCTGTCACAACGTTTCCTTAAAACTTGCTGTTTTTACAACAAATACCCAGTTGCTCCTTTGCTCTTAGCAACCCACCTCCACATCCCCAAAATCTCCATTGGTCTTGTATATCTCTAGTAAGCATTGACTGAGAACCACGATTGTATAGCTGACCTCATCTGGGGTTTAGATCGCTTGCTGTCCGTGTATCTATTTCTGGGGAAGAGACTTGATCTCCACAGGCATGTTGGACCCAAATGCATTTGGTTAACTTTTTATTTGTGGAGTGACCTAGTCAATACCTGATGTAGTATCTCTGGTGTGTATTGATTTTTTTTTACCTTTAATTTGTCACAATAATGGGCAACAGAATGCTTCTAAAGTACATTAAAGAGGGACTGGTATGATGGGACCAAGTCATGAGAATTCAAACTATAATGGTTACTGTGGCAACGGTAGGATAGATGCAAGAAACATTTCTGTGGAAGGTAGGCAGACAGGCTTGGTGACTTATTAGACACAGGAAAGAAACAATACCTGACATTTGAAGGAACAAAAATCAGTCTGATTTGTTTCCTTTGGTTTCCCAATAATGCCTAGCATTAAAAAAAAAAAAAGATTTATTTATTTGAGAGAGAGAGCATGAATGAGGGGCAGAGCAGAGGGAGGGGGGCAAAGCAGACCCCCCTCTACTGAGCAGGGAGCCTGACGCAGGACTTGATCCCGGGACCCTGAGATTATGACCTGAGCCAAAGGCTGATGCTCAACTGACTGAGCTACCCAGGTGCCCCATGCCTAGCATTTTTTTTAAATTTATTTTTTATTGGTGTTCAATTTACTAACATACAGAATAACCCCCAGTGCCCGTCACCCATTCACTCCCACCCCCCGCCCTCCTCCCCTTCTACCACCCCTAGTTTGTTTCCCAGAGTTAGCAGTCTTTACGTTCTGTCTCCCTTTCTGATATTTCCCACACATTTCTTCTCCCTTCCCTTATATTCCCTTTCACTATTATTTATATTCCCCACATGAATGAGACCATATAATGTTTGTCCTTCTCCGACTGACTTACTTCACTCAGCATAATACCCTCCAGTCCCATCCACGTCGAGGCAAATGGTGGGTATTCGTCATTTCTAATGGCTGAGGAATATTCCATTGTATACATAGACCACCTCTTCTTTATCCATTCATCTTTCGATGGACACCGAGGCTCCTTCCACAGTTTGGCTGTCGTGGCCATTGCTGCTATAAACATCGGGGTGCAGGTATCCCGGTGTTTCATTGCATTTGTATCTTTGGGGTAAATCCCCAACAGTGCAATTGCTGGGTCGTAGGGCAGGTCTATTTTTAACTCTTTGAGGAACCTCCACACAGTTTTCCAAACCAGCTCTGCAAGAAATTTTAAGGGGGACTCTTAAAATTCCCCTTTAAGAAGAAGTTCAGTGGAACATTCCACAAAAACAAGGACTGAATAGATATCATGATGACACTAAACTCATATCTCTCAATAGTAACTCTGAATGTGAACCCCATCAAAAGGCGCAGGGTTTCAGACTGGATAAAAAAGCAGGACCCATCTATTTGCTGTCTACAAGAGACTCATTTTAGACAGAAGGACACCTACAGCCTGAAAATAAAAGGTTGGAGAACCATTTACCATTCGAATGGCCTAGCATTTTTAATAAAAAGATTATTCAGTGATGCCTGCAAAGATTTAGACCAGGAGTACCAGGAAAATGGTGATCCTGCTGACAGAGAAAGATGGAAATTTGGCTATTTCTTGAGCCTCACTCTGCTGACCCTCTTGCTTTCCTACTGTGAGATTCCAGGATTAAATCATGGCTAGCAATACTAGTCAGTGTGTGACATGAGCATTGGGGTTACTGGTTTCAGAGTCTTCTCCTTGCTTGAGAGGATGGATGCAGAATGCTTTCCACCGCTGAGCCACTTCCCTGTCACTTTTACTGGACTGTTGTCTTGACTTCATCCTATGAGGCTAGATTCCCATGGCCTGATGATTGTGTGCTATATTTTAAGTCAGCCACTTCTATGCAAAGGAAAGGCCCGAAGGTCACAGTCAGATGCAGAGATTTGAGTTCTTCACATTCCTCAGTTCATGCATTATCATCATCTTTTTTTTTGACTTAATAAACATACATATAGTGCTTACTGTTTGCTAGAAACTGTCCTATGTTTATAAATAGCAATGTCAACTCATTTAACCCACATAGCAACCTTATATGAAGTAGGAACTATTATTAACCCCATTTTGAAGATGGGAAAGCCAAATTCCAGAGAAGTGCGTAATTTGTCTAAGAGCATGTAGACATGCTGTGCAGCACAGATTCAAACCAAGGCAGATAGTTCCAGAGTCCATGCCCTTAATGACTGTGCCATGCTGGAAGGCCTTGTGTTTCATTTGTTCCTTCTTTTATTCCTTCCTTCCTTCATTATTCTCCACACTTAATTTCCTCTCTACCCCTGTAACAACCATTCTAATTTACTTGATGTATATCCTTCAGTTTGTATGTTTTTGTTAAATGTATATTCATGTTCTGTGTGCACATCTAGTTCAATTTTCATAAATCATATGCTGATATAATCCTCTTTTTTCTTTCTATTCTTGTCTCTGAAACTGTTTTTAAGATATAGCCACATTACTGGTTTATACCCAGTATCTTGCTTCTAACTGCTTCATAGCACTTTAGTTTCTTTAGCTATATTTTTTGTTAGTGTGATTCAAGATCAATTTTTAAAATGATACTGACCCAAGAAGGAAGTAGACTCTATTCCAGAGATATAAATAAAAGTCTTCAGATTGGTAGTTGTTGGTCACAATCCCAGAGTTGTTGAGTCACCAGGTGACTTTTAACAAGGCATTTGACATCTTTACACTGCCTTGATGACAAAAAATTAGACTGAAAGTTGGAGTCCTCAACCCTTGACACATTGAGACTCATAGCTACCACAAATATGAATGAAAATGTGAAATGTGGCAGAGGCTACCATTAGGATATGACTATAGAATCAGCCTTGTTATTTTCTTATATATAATATGTATTATATACTATATTACATAACTATACTCATATAGTTAGACCTTCAACTACCTCTAGAGTCTAAAACTGAATTTCAGGGGGATCCCTGGGTGGCTCAGCAGTTTAGCACCTGCTTTCGGCCCAGGGTGTGATCCTGGGGTCCCGGGATCGAGTCCCGCATGGGGGTCCCTGCATGGAGCCTGCTTCTCCCTCTGCCTGTGTCTCTGCCTCTCTCTCTGTGTCTCTCATGAATAAATAAATAAAATATATATTTTTAAAAAACTGAATTTCATGATATAGTAAACATTTCATTGAATAGTAACATTTAATAATGTTTAAAAGCCTTTCAATAAAACCCTTATCATTTGTTATTTGAGAAAATATATACATCCACAAAATACAAATGGATTGTATTCCAGTAGAACTAAGTGTGAGTTGCTTGGAACTCAGGACAATATTGTCTGATAGACATCATGGTTAGGTTTCCAGGGTAACTCATAAAAGTTCATTTAATCCATAATGATGTGCTATATGTATGCAATGAAAAAAAATCACAAAACTGTTTTGTGGTTCAAATAAGGGAAAGTTTAGAAAACAAAGTCATATACTTAGAAAAAACTCATTATATGATCTAGGCATTTAATGCAAGCTATTTAGTCCTTTAATCAGCTCTGTGAAGTAGGTATTCTTCCCATTTTATAGTTGAAAAAAAATGCAGTTCAAAAAGGTTAAACACTTTGCACCAGAACACAGAGCTCCTAATAGGCAGAGATGGAGTTCCCAGGCCTCTCAGACTCGAGCTCCACACGCCATCCAGCTTACGATATTGAAGGAAAAGTGTGTGTTGAAATGCAGTTGAAATAGAGATTGAACATGAGATTATTATTTATCTTAAATCCTGATGCTTGAGCAAAAGTAGGTTTAGCTAGAGCGGTTGAGTAGGAATATGAAGATATTTTTGGAGATTCTGGAAGTCACTGCTGACTACATGCAGGGTAGGTGTCAGAGATTCTTGTGAGTATAGATCTCATTTCATTTCTGAGCACAATCCCTTTTCTTTCTCTTGATATGTGATCTCACTAGCAGTACTTGTAGTGCTTATCTGCTCTAGTTAGGGACGTTTGGGGGACTTGTAAATGGAACAGAGAGTGAGATATTCCTTTAGATAATTAGACTGGAATTGAACAAAAAGACAAGGCAGGAGAAGACTGAAAGAGAATGTGTGTTTGAGGGAGGGAAATTGCTCAAAATGGAATTAACCAAGCTATGAGCAGCACAGCACAAATGGAAGAGTTTGTGTTCTGCATAATCATATGGAAAAGAAAAATCGTGGTAAGGAAGAGATATTGCATATAAAAATTTCACTGGCTTCAAGAACATCTCACTCTCCTATGTCAGATCATTTGTTTTCTAGGGAAGCTGAGAGGTTGGTTGAAATAGAGGGGAGCCTTGTGTACCCCGCTGGTTTCCCCTCCACCACATAAATTGGATGTTTCTCACTTATAAAACTTCTATAGAGATAAGTAATGATCTCTAAGATAAACTTATCTGACAAATGATTTTTAAAAGCAGTGATTTAACTCAATTTTGTATGCGCTTTTTTATTGGTGTCTAATTACTTTTAGTCCTGTGTCTGACATGATAATTTGTTTTAATAGTGTGCAGTTAATTTATAACAGGATTCAATCTTAGGGGGAGTAGCTGGATGTTCAGATTCGTAACATATGTTTCAATCACTGGAATGGAGCATGTAACTTATACTGTAAGTGCATGGTTCAGTGAAAACAGTTAAATAGGTCTGTGATTATATTTATAATTTCATATTCTTTGAATCTAAAATGTGCATTTTGCCAAGTGAGAAATTCTGGCTCACTTAGAATATGACAGGGGTGGATTTAATGTAATTGCATATTCCAAATAAAATGCTCATGAAAATTTTGACCTATTACAGATGGATGAAGTTGGCATCACCGAATATGTAAAAGGAGATAATCGCAAATTTGAAATCTGGTATGCTGGCAAGGAAGAAGTTTATATTGTCCAGGTTGGTCATTGAAATATTTTTTTAAAAGATTTTATTTATTTATCCATGAGAAACACACAGAGAGAGGCAGAGACATAGGCAGAGGGAGAAGCAGGCTCCATGCAGGGAGCCCGATGCAGGACTCGATCCCGGGTCTCCAGGATCACGCCCTGAGCCAAAGGCAGACGCTCAACCACTGAGCCACCTAGGTGTCCCTGCCATTGAAATGTTATTTTAGAAACCGTAATGTGCATTAAGACATGAAAGTCTAAGTTTTGCAAACATGCATAATTTTGGTTACATTATTATAAAAGTTCTCACTCCTTTCCTGCAGGTCACTTAAATACTATTTAATATTCTTTGTGACACAGGTATTCAGTTTTCAGTTGCACGTGGTTTCTCTAACTTGAGATGTGCCGCTGAGGTTTTCTAGGGCTTTGAATTTTTACAACCACACCAGGATACTTACCAACTCTAGCTAGTAGCCAAGAACATGCCAGGTGCATCTCTGTCCCCATCAAGTTTCTGGAGTTACAGGTTTATAATGGTTCTGAGTGCCTCTTGCGCTTGGCATTCTGATTGTGAGACACAGGGATATAACAGGTCACATTTGATCATTGTCTCTGAAAAATAGGCTCAACAGTACACTTAATCTTATGAAAAAGATCAAAATAAGAATATGCTTAAAGCTCTGGCTTAATGTGCTATAAGGGCCCAACCTGTTTCAGAGAAGAGGAGAGGAATGAGAAAATTTGTATTTGTACCATGACTTGTGACAATGTGAATGTCCAGAGTACTCTGTGTTTTTTCTTTGTTGTAATTCTGCATTAGGTGATTAGAATCCATAAAAATATATTTTCTTGGCTTGATTTAGATGTAGGACTTCTTGCTATCCTTCTACAAACTTGTAAGTTATCAAGATTATAGCAGATTGTCTTTTCTGAAACAGAACTTGTTTTATTTTACTGAAATTAAACATAAAAGCATTTATAGTTTTAAAAAGGACCCACCAAATTAAATAAATACATAAATAAATAAAAGGACCCTCCTACAAAGGAAAATGAAGTTAGGTTATGTTCCAGTTTTTCTCTGAGCATTGTTTTTTAAGGGTTCAAAATGGTTTTGACTTTTTTTTTGTTTTTTGTTTTTTGTTTTTTTTTTTTTGGTTTTGACTCTTATGTCATCTCACTGATAGCTACTTAACTTGCTTCTTAGAAGTTTTCAGAAGCAAAATGGTACAGTTTGAATATACTGGTTTAGGATGTGGATCATGCTTGATATATATAGTTGCATTTGTTTCATTAGAAAGGGTTCTTTTTCAAAGGAAACATGTCTCCCCCTCCCCCCTTTCAAACATCCTTAGGCTCCGAACGTAGATGTGAAGATGACATGGTTAAAAGAAATAAGAAGTATTTTGTTGAAGCAACAGGAACTTATGACAGGTAATTTCAGAATAAGTACAGTGACAGATCATTGACTTAGGTTTTGTGATAGTTGGTACAGGGAATGGGGCTGATATTTACTTTAGACTATAACGAAAGGGTTTGTTAAACTAATTAGTAGAAAGTCAATATTCAAGGGGTTGTTTAAACTCTTTTGGAGAATGAACTTTACACTAGAAAGTGAACTCTGGTGCTTGAGAAGCAGTTGCAAAGTACTATAGCAAACGAACTGCGTTAAATTAATTCTGAACCCTTCTCAGGAGTCAACTCTACCAAAGACCTTAAGGCGTCACTGCTTGGTGGTGTTGGAATGATGATGTTTATAGTTATAAACTTGAATTTCTGGATAAAATATTACATACTTCAGTCCTTTTCCATATTTTAAATCCAGACCAGCCTTTCCTCTGGTTACCTCACACGTTTGAAGGTTAATTCTCATGGGAATGTTGTTTATGTGTGTGTGTGTGGGGGGGGCACTTGCATGTGTGAAGGACATTGGTTTCCAAGGAAGAAGTGTGGCTTCTCAATGATGCTTCCATAAGCTTTGTTTTAATCCACAGTTAAAAAACGAAAGCAGCATAATCCCTTAATGGAACAGGATCAGCTTTCTTCTCAGCAGAATGATGAGTAAGTGATTATTCTTGAAGAAATATCACTCCTGCAATCTTCTGGGTTTTGTATGTACAGGAGACAGTGTCATGATCAAGTATTTCAGAGACAGAAACTACCCTCCCTTTTAGCAATTACTCATCAAATTCCTTAAACACATCATCTTCTCAGCTCTATCCTTACACTTGGAGCCTGACAGTCCTCAACAGTTATCCCATTGTTCTCCTTGATGTTAAAAATAATATGAGAGTTTGGGCTAATTTTTAAGCATGATTACAAATGCTTTGTTCTCGGTATATTCTGAGGGGGAGTGATGTGTAGGTGAAAAGTGGCTGCACTCCTGGTTTTCTCTTCAAAATATTTTTGGTCACCTTCAATCTGATTGGAGAAAGAGAGTTGTAAGAATGATGAAGGACTGGCAGGCATTGCTGGCCCACAGCTCCATAGTCCCTAGATGGAGACAGCTGGCTGGCAACTTGGCTTCTCTTTCTATGTATGGATCAGAGAGGAGGTATGGGTCTGGGGAGGGAACTGTGCCTGCATACAACCATGAAGTCTTTGAGGAAGGTAGCAGTCCTAAATGGTAGCACTGCTGCTGGTTTGGAGATGTCTTCATATTTGCCTCTAGGAATCCTAAAAGGCAGAGCTGCCCATAGAAAACGTGCATATATGCAGAAAGAATCCCCACACTGATTCCAAAGCCTTTGCACAGAAATTCACCATACAGTGTCATCTGCATGATACAAGGATCATTGAATGGTTTATTAAAAATAATTAAATATTTTTTTTCTGAGAGGGATGGAGGGAGAGAGGGAAAGGGGAGGGATAGGGTGAAAGAGGGAGAAAGTCTTAAGCTAACTCTGTGGTGAGCGGCATGGGGCTCAATCTCATGACACTAAGGTCGTGACCTGAGCCAGAATCAAGAGTTGGATACTTAACCAACTGAGTCACCCAGGTGACCCGAAAATATTCTTTAAAATTTTTTTTTAAATAAAGGGATGTCTGGCTGGTTCAGTCAGTTAAATGTCTGCCTTTGGCTCAGGTCATGGTCCCAGGGTCCTGGGATCGAGCCCTGAGTAGGGCCCCCTGCTTAGTGGAGAGTCTGCTTCTCCCTCTCTCTCTCCCTCTTCCTCTGCTTGTCCCCTCAGCTCATGCTCGCTTTCTCTCTGAAATAGATAAATATAATCTTTTATAAAATTTAAAATATAATAAAAATACTCTTTTTCTCTTTGTTGCATATTATCTTTTAAAGGTAGCTAAAAACCAAGATCAAAGTGCTGGTTCATCTGGGGCTTTAGGAAAATCATTTAAAAGTCCCAGTGGAAGTCTTTATCTTCCAGAGTCACAATACTCAATCTTTTGTGATAGATTATGGAAAGAAAGTCTTTAGATTTCCTATAGTAATTGACTTTATAGTAGATGAAACAACCCAACAGTATTAATCAAATTAAAATTTCAGTATCATTTATATACACCTTACCTAATACACTGAGGTTAAAAGATCATCTGGCAAGCAGCAGGGATTTTTTAAATATTTTTCTGACTTTCCCTTAAAGAACCTCCTCTGTTCTGTTCAGCCCATATGACAATCAGAGAGGAGGTATGGATATTCTCCTAGTTCAGGGATGGAGATGGGAGACCAACAGAGGCCGTGATGGCCATCGCCAGAACTTTTATGGGAGCTATTGGGAAGGAATAGTTTTTTTTTCCAATATTTTTTTTCCTAATATTTTTTTCCTTTGAAATGAAAAGTTCTATTAAGCCTATGAGCTTAGGTTTACTAGGGCCACTTCTCCTTACACACGTGACTGGGGGAAACAGGGCAGCAGGGAACGGGAACGAACACAGTGGAAAAGCAATGCTGAAATAGATTCCTGATGACGTTGCTTAAGCACCTGGATCTGTATGTATTCAGCATTAGTCCTTAGACTCTGTTGCATGAACCAATAAATTCCTCTTTTTATGGGATTTTTTTGTTTACATTTTTCCAACTGTATGGAATTGCAGTTGACACTTAAAATTCATAGATATTTGTTTTTAAAGATTTTATTTATTTATTCATGAGAGATACACAGAGAGAGAGAGGCAGAGACACAGGCAGAGGAAGAAGCAGGCTTTCTGCAAGCAGCCTGATATGGGACTCGATCCCGGATCCCGGGATCATGTCTTGAGCTGAAGGCAGACGCTCAACCACTGAGCTACCCACGCATCCCCAAATTTGTAGATATTTAAAGAGTAAAACTTGATATGATCCATGTATGCATTGTGAGTTATTAATCCCAACCATCCTTTTGTGTGTGTTGTGTGTGGTGAGAACACTTAAGATCTACCTCTTAGCAAATTTCAAGTATATAATACAGCACACAATAGGAATTTTAAACAATATACCTGCTGTGGGTCCAGAAGGCAGTAATTTTCTCCTTGCATATTAAAAAGAGACCTTGCTGGCTTGGATCCTAGAATTTAAGCTTTTGTTATATCATGAACTATCATTCTACAGACTTAAGGGGGAAATCAGCTCTGTTTGAATGATTCTCAGAGCATGTTCTTAACCCCGGTAATCAGTGGAAAAATGCCATTTTTAATTTTTTGTTATTCTTAAACTGGATAAAAGCTCACTTATTTTTACACATTTACTGTTTCAGGAGGCAGCATGGATCTTTTATGGGTGCCGAAGAAACTGAATCGGAACACAGTGGCACTATGGTGGAGGTCCGGGAGGCAATTGCATCGGTTCAGGCTGAAGCCAATACAGGTATGTGTAACGGTCCTAGGGACGTGAGACTCGTGGCTGTGCACATTGTTTTCTCCCACTGTTAACTTGGAAAATCTATCTGTCTATTACCTTCGTATAAAGAAAACAGAGTTAATCCATTTTTATAAGGCTCTTTTGTTTTCCATATGCAAGATATTATTTTTTTAATTTTATTTTTTATTTTATTTTTATTTTTTTAATAAATTTATTTTTTATTGGTGTTCAATTTGCCAACATACAGAATAACACCCAGTGCTCATCCCGTCAAGTGCCCCCCTCAGTGCCCGACACCCAGTCACCCCATCCCCCCACCCACCTCCCCTTCCACCACCCCTAGTTTGTTTCCCAGAGTTAGGAGTCTCTCATGTTCTGTCTCCCTTTCTGATATTTCCCACTCATTTTTCTCCTTTCCCCTTTATTCCCTTCCACTATTTTTTATATTCCCCAAATGAATGAGACCATATAATGTTTGTCCTTCTCCGATTGACTTACTTCACTCAGCATAATACCCTCCAGTTCCATCCACATCGAAGCAAATGGTGGGTATTTGTCGTTTCTAATGGCTGAGGAATATTCCATTGTATACATAAACCACAGCTTCTTTATCCATTCATCTTTCGATGGACACCGAGGCTCCTTCCACAGTTTGGCTATTGTGGACATTGCTGCTATAGCATCGGGGTGCAGGTGTCCCGGCGTTTCACTGCATCTGTATCTTTGGGGTAAATCCCCAGCAGTGCAATTGCTGGGTCGTAGGGCAGATCTATTTTTAACTCTGAGGAATCTCCACACAGTTTTCCAGAGTGGCTGCACCAGTTCACATTCCCACCAACAGTGCAAGAGGGTTCCCCTTTCTCCACATCCTCTCCAACATTTGTGGTTTCCTGCCTTGTTAATTTTCCCCATTCTCACTGGTGTGAGGTGGTATCTCCTTGTGGTTTTGATTTGTATTTCCCTGATGCATATGCAAGATATTCTGGTGGGTACTGCAGGTGGCTGGTTGTCAAAGCAGTACCTGGGCGAGTAGCATCAGCATCACATGGGAACTTTTAAGGAAGGCAGATTCTCTGTGTCTGCCCCAGACCTTCTGAGTCAGAAACTCGGGGAGGAGGACACCTGGGTGGCTCAGTCAGTTAAGCATCTGCCTTTGGCTCAGGTCATGATGCCAGGATTCTGGGATGGAGCCCTGCAGTGGGCTCACCACTCAGTGGGGAGTCTGCTTCTCCCTCTGCCCCTACCCCCTGCTCATGTGCTCTTTCTCTCAAACGAACAAA
The DNA here is from genome assembly GCF_053574225.1 of Canis aureus. Taxonomy (NCBI): domain Eukaryota; kingdom Metazoa; phylum Chordata; class Mammalia; order Carnivora; family Canidae; genus Canis; species Canis aureus. The sequence goes on from NC_135649.1 coordinate 14,147,348, forward strand.
TGAAAAATCTTAAAACAAAAACAAAAACCTCTGGGAGTGAGACCCAGCCATTTGTGATTTCACATGTTTTCCAAGTGATTCTTTCTGATGCATGCTCAAGTGTGGGAACTCCTTCTACATAGTACAGAGATGAATAAAACACATATGCCATAGCTGTAATGCATAGAGAAGAGTCATTTACAGCTGGAATATTTAGTTTTCTTTTGCAAATTATCTCATTTAAGCTGATTTCAAACAAGTTTTTTAAGTCAGCAAATATATCATGGCCTGTGTGCCTGGAATTGTGCAAAGCTTTGGGCATACAGTGTAATTAAGATACACTCAGCTGCCATCCATATGAAACCAGGAGGGTAGAAGGATAATTCAACAAGCGATTAAAATTAAATATGGTAAGTGTTATAACAGAGAAGTGCGAGGTGCTGTAGAAGCACCTAAACAGCTCTGGATAAACAGCACAGACTTTCCTAGAGAAATGCGTACCAGAAATGCTCAACAGATGCCTGATACTTGATACTTAGATAGGACGGTCCATACTTCTCTACTAGTGGAAGAGAAACAAGTAATGACAATCTTGTTCAGCTGAAATCCACTTCCCTCGGGTCACCTATGCTGTGGCCTCCTGAGCAGTCAGGAGAGAGCCTAGTACCAATGTCTTCATTTGACAGATTAGGAAACCAAGTCAGGGAAAGTTGACATGACTTTTGAAGATAACCCAAATAGTTTAGTGTGGCCAAGATGAGAGTCTGTTAATTTTCTGCTTAGGTTAGACTGCTTAATCTCTATCAATTCAATATATTTTATGAATTAAGCACCTGTTATGCATTAGGCTCTTAGAGGACATACAAAGCATAACACATGGTCTCTGCCTAATAAGAGAGTTAAGACAAGTCAAAAATAATATTATCTGGTAGAGTGTGCTAAGTGCTATTTGAGTAATAAAAATGCCCTTGAAAAAATTTTGGGGAAGGAATTATTTTCTTTAAGAAAGGGTAAATAGGGGCACCTGGGTAGCTCAGTGGTTTAGCGCCGCCTTCAGCTCGGGGCATGATCCCGGGGTCCCAGGATCGAGTCCCGCATGGGGCTCCCTGAGAGGAGCCTGCTTCTCCCTCTGCCTGTGGCTCTGCCTCTCTCTCAATCTGTCTCTCATAAATAAATAAATAAATAAATAAATAAATAAATAAATAAATAAATAAATAAATAAAATCATTTAAAAAAAGAAAGGGTAAATATTCCCTGGAACATTATTTAACTTACTATTTTTAATAATTGTCCCATCAACTCCAACCTGAAACCATCCTAAAAAGTAAAAAGGGTATATGACATTCTGGGCCCTTTCTGAAATATCAGAAATTCTAAACTAGTACAGGCTAGTCAGAGGTTTTATTGTATAAAGATACTGTTCTTGGACCATTGATGGTTCCAGCCTTGATTGTTAACAGTTAGTTTTACTTCTCTCCCTGAGATGGACCAGCACCATTAAGTAACTGCCCTGCTCCATGTTTTTCTTATAGTCTGGGCGCAGATGTCATCACCTGCAGAGATCTCTGAAGACCCCGAGGAATGGCCCAGCAGCTATTTCTATGCTTCTTATGATGACAATGAAGAAGAAGAAAGGCCCCTAATGGTTAGTAATGGCGAGTTCAAATAAGTAAATAAGAACTCTTGGGGCCATATTATGGACACAGTAGGGAGGCACGCGGGGGCAATCTTCTGTCCATACCCTTGAGATCATTAGGTAGATTTCATAGTCAAAAGATTTGAAACCAGTCTTACCGCTTCTCTCTGTAGGTAGAACTGGTTTGAGCTGTCTATACATGGTGCTTCTCCCGAAGTGGAGACAAATGGTCCATCACGCCAAGTCTCTCCACACATCGACCAGTTTGATCTTTAGTTCAACTTCACCACTGTGTTTCCAATCTAAGCATAGGAGTTAAAGTCAGAGAACAAAGGAGAGTCAGATATATTTTAAGAATCAGTTTAGATTCCAGATGGGAAAAGCTAGGGAATAAACTTTACAGGTATGAAACTATTGGATCACGTCTTGAGAATGTATTTTCGTGGGCTTCCAGAACATGTGTTAATGACACCAAATCAGCAGAACAGAGCAAGGGAGCACCCCATACGACTAAAGGGGTTTGCTTTAGAGTAAAAGTAACTTACAGAAGAAATTGTGCGCAGTGTGGTTAGGAGCCCAGTAGGTTCTTAGGGAGTATCTACAATTTTTTGAAGTCGGCAGCTTGGAGGGTGGGAATGCTGCTTTGCAAGGGAATGTTGCTTTGCAAGGGAATGCTCTTTGGTGCCCTTCAGCGGAACAAATTCAGTTTGGCAGCTCTGATGTTGGCGTTAGGGAGTGATGGCATGTAGTATCCATTCTGGAATGCTTCTTTTTAAAAAGTAACAGAATATTCTTTCTCTTAATAATACAGTGACCGTGATATGTATTTGGCAGTGTCTTTAATGAATATTATCTGAGGATGGGAGAGGTAGTTGTTCGGATGTGAGCCAAAAAAAAATCAGAGGAAGCCAGTTTGGGTTTAAATGTTTTCTGCAAGGTCTTAAGTAAGCATTTTCCCAGCTATGGTGTCAGAAAATAATGCAAATATGCAGAACTGATGGCTTTAATCATAGGGGATGGGAATGTAGAAAACCCCATAAACTCTCTCCTCTCACAATCATTCCCTGACTTGTGCTGCTAAAGAAAACATACAGAGGAGCAACACCCGGGTGAGCATCTGCCTTTGGCCCAGGGTGTGATCCTGGAGACCTGGGATCGAGGCCCACATCAGGCTCCCTGCATGGAGCCTGCTTCTCCCCCTGCCTGTATCTCTGCCTCTCTCTCTCTCTCTCTCTCTGTGTCTCTCATGAATAAATAAATAAAGTCTTAAAAAAAAGCAACACAGTGCGTTCTATATACTACCACCCCTACCACCCCCCAGGGTACCCCCAAAACAAAAAAGCAAAACAGGTTGGAATGAGCTGCTCTTTTAGCCTCATTTTTATCAAGTCAAAAACTAAGAAAGAGTGGGTGCTGCCTTCCTTGGAGAGTCCTGTGTCAGAGATGGCTCTCCTAATTTGATGAAGCTGCGAAGTTAAATGGCAAGTAGCTCTTCCCAGCCTGCTCCTCAGCCCATTTCATACAAGTGCTGCTCAAAAGTCCTTTAAGCCCAAGTGATGTGCATATTGTTTTCAGATTAATTCCTTTGCATGTGCACGGAATCGACGTTACGTAATTCTTTCTTTTAAAATATTTTTAGTTATGGTACTCTTTATTTTTTATTACATTTTTAAATTTAAATTCAATTTGCCAACATACAATATAACACCCAGTGCTCATCCCATCACGTGCTCTCCTCAGTGCCCAGCTATGGTACTCTTTTTAAGCTCATGTATTTAATGCGTAAGATACTGTGCTAAAAAACAAACAAACAAAAAAAACTCATCTCAGAATACTTTTGGACTTGGGGCACCTGGCTGGCACAGCTGGTGGAGCATGCGGCTCTTGATCTCAGGGTTGTAAGTTCTAGCCCCATGTTGGGTGTAGAGATCACTTAAAAATAAAATGTTAAGAATCCCGCCCAAGAGGAAGGATACAGAAGTGCTGCAGTGCCTGGGCTGGCCTGGGCTGGCCTCACGTGACTGGTCTTGCAGTCTAGCTGGTGGTCTGGCTGCAGGTGCGACCTGCATGGCATGAAGTGCCCCAAGTCGCATGAGGACCGGTCCAGTCCCCTGTGGAGAGCCCCTCATCCTGGTAAAGGGGGAAGTGGCAAGGGGGCAGCCCCCTCGCAGGTCGGGCAACACATGTTGGTGGGGAACCTGGTGTTAACCATGGGTAGAGGACCTGCTTCTGGGTCAGGGGTTTCGTACCTAGCAGAGCATCTCCCTCGCTGCAGTCTATTCAAAGTCAGCCCTCGACACAAGGATTTGAAGAACATTTTTTAAAATTTAAATTTACTTTTAAAAAGATCAAAAAAACATAAAATCTTTGAAAATATATTTTTGGATTTGAACATTATTATTTCTTCTCTGATTGCATTTCATTGCAAAGCTTTTGTGTTTATTATTTTTACCTGTGCAAAATTTGATACAAATCCCAGAAATCCTTTTGAGGGCATTACTCGGTCTTTGTTTTAGGGCCCTGCCTTTGATATGTGCCTAGATAAATTTTCCATGAGAGCAGTTTACAAATAACAGTATTTAAAAATTATTTTCATACTGGATTTTTTCTGGGTTTATGCGTATAATTCATATAAGTTAGATTAGTCGTGCTCTGTCATTTTTTGTGTAATTCTCTTTTAACAAATAAAAATGAATTCTTCAGGTTAAATAAACACATGTTCTGTTTTTTTCCCCGGTCACAAACTGCTCCGTGTTTGCTTGTTCTCCCCTAAGCTGCTATAGCCACCACTATTACCGTTGAAGTCAAGAGTAAATTCTTCATGTCACAGAGCATGCAGTTATGCAAGTTGTTTTACGATCAAATTTGTAATGTCATTTTTCAAAACAACCTTACAGTCTCCAGGCAAATACAAAGCCCTAGCAGATTGTAGGAAGAGAGGCTCAGAAGACCTCCTGATTAGAAATGGAGATGTCATTCAATTTCTCCATGAAGATGCTGAAGGTCAATGGTAGGTGTGTTCTCAGTGCTTATGCTGACCTCCGCCGGGGGCACGTGGATATCTAATCAAATGTTCTGCTTTACTTGTATCTTTGTTATACAGTCTCAAGAAGCAGAAATATCACATTTCTTATCAATGTTTCATTTTCATTGCTTCAGCTATGCCTATATAGCTCACTGAAAGGGATGTTAACCTTTGGTGAGTGAAAAATGCTTTGAAAGAATGAAATGCTATGGGTCTGCATGCTCTTGTGGTTTACCTTTGGCTCAGACATTTCAGCGAATAGATCTGGCTTTGTAATGGCTACAGATCATACTACATTTGATCATTTAAGTCATTCATTAATTCATCACATTTTTAACGAATGCCTACTATGTGCCAGGAACCATGCTTTGCTACTTTATAACATAGCCACCCTTCTCTTTATCAATTCAAATATTGACATTTTAGTCTTACCATTCTATTCTTGTGCATTTGACTTCATGCAGCACCAATTGCAAAGATGGTTCTGCCAAATATACTACGTAATTATAGAGGACCCAAAGCAGGAAGGAAATATTGTTGGGAAGAGGACTGAATAAAGCTTCCATAAATCTTTTGGAATTTTTATATGAAATAATTCTGAAAAAAAAAAGAAATAATTCTGTCTTCATTGTGTCAATAACTTTAAGTGAAGTGCTACAGTGACCGTGTACTTTGACCCAAAGGGTGAAAGAGTACACATAGGGTGAAAAGTAATGACGGATCATTAAAGTAATAACCATTTTTGCTAGTAACCTAAGTCCTTTGTAGGTTACTCAAAGGACTCAAGAACAATGTCATGAAGGTCATTGAATACATGCGATAGCTTTGTGAAAATTTGAACTGCAATGCAGTGTATTTGTTTTTATAATCTTATATTACCATTGTTGGCTACTAATTCATTTATTATTTAGGTTGGTGAAAAATCTAAACAGAAGAAAAGAAGGTCTGATTCCAGGGAACACTTCGCAGATTTTAATTGGTGACTATAGGTTTCGGAATGCTAAAGTTACAGGTATAATATGAACAGACTGTATACTCTTTGTTTAAAGGCTAAAAATTTTAAAGCTCCACCAAGGATGCAATTGGCATGGGGTAAGAACTTCTCGGCGCTTAGAAATAGAACTGCAAGCCTATTATGTTTGCTAGGATTGAATATTTTCCTTTAATAGTTTTAAATTAATGAAGAAAGATTTTTAAAACATGTTAAACTTTTCCCTACAAGGCTGATAGTTATGGAAGAGAGTGTCAGATATGGTGGTGTCTTGTAAGAGATCCTTCAGAACTGAATACTGATGATAGGCTTTTAAGGTACCAGCCTTAATGTCTCAGAATGCTTTACCAGTGTGTTTTCAGCCAGTTCTAAGAGCACGTTATTTCCTTAGGGTAGCTTTCAGCCATGCATGCGTGTGCACACACACACCACACACACACACACATACACACACACACACCCTTGTCTATGTCCAAGGCTTAATGTATGAAGGTAGTATGAAGCAATGAGTGCTAACCTAATATTCTTTTCTATTAACCCAGCCCTTAATACATAAAATTTCTGTATTTTGAAATAAAGCAGTATTCTTGGACATTTTCCCCATAAGTAATATTGAGCTATCTATAAAAAGGTATCACAAAAAAAAACAAAACCAAAATAGACTTGTGAACAAGATTATTATCATGTGCACATATTTCCTTTGAATTCCTAGTTTTGGACTTGTATTACTTGTATTAAAAGTCTGGGTAATGGTACACTGTGTTGAAATGAATCTAATATACCAAAAGTAACCTTTTTGGTTTTGAATTTCATTTATGACATGAAATGAAATCCACAGGTGACAGGGCTCAATATAAATATCCGGACACATGGAACCCCACAAATAGGGTCAACCCTAAATCTGGACTACCTTTCAAAGTTTTTCTACACTAGTTGTTGAATTATTATTATTATTTATTTTTTAAAAGATTTTATTTATTCATCCATGAGACACAGAGAGAGAGAGAGGCAGAGACACGGGCAGAGGGAAAAGCAGGCTTCGTGCAAGGAGCCCGATGCAGGACTCGAACCCGGGAATCCGGAATCACGCCCCGAGCCAAAGGCAGACGCCCAACCGCTGAGCCACCCAGGTGTCCCGAATTATTATTTTTTAAAGTAAGCATCTGCTCAGTGTGGAGCCTAATGTGGGGCTTGAACTCACAACCCTGAGATCAAGACTTGAGCCACGATCAGAAGTCAGATGCTTTACTGACTGAGCCCACCCAGGAGCCCCAGTTTTGAATTACTTAATTATTGAACTGCTGAATTATTTAGATAATTAGTAATCAGAAGAGTCTGACATGTCTGAACTACTTGACATTTACTTAAAACCTACACCCGACAACTGCAGAATAAACTATTACTTTTAATAGTTTTTTATGAAGCAATTAAAAAAAGCCCAGAACATTCACCAAGGTAGATCATATGCTGTGTCGTTAAAATAAGTCTCAATACATTTCAGAAGATTGCAATTGTATAAAGTCTTAAAAATAAGTATTATAGTAGAAATTGATATTTGGGGGTATCTGATTCACTCAGTAGAGCATGTGACTCTTGATCTCAGGGTCATGAGTTCAAGCCTCACATTGGGTGCAGAACCTACTTAAAAAAAAAGAAATTGTTATCTGTAGATATCAGGCTGTTAAATGACATACCTCCAAAGAACACGTGGGACAAAAAAAGCACAAGATAAATTTGAATTATTTCACTTTGGATGTTTAAATACTTGTATTACATGCTTAAAAATCAGTGTGGTTTACCATATTAACATAGCAGAGGGGGAAATGATGTCATCATTTCAATAGATGCATGAAAACGCTTGATGAAACTCCATACCCCTCCATGATAAAAATTCTCACCAAATGAGGAACGAAGGGAATTTCCTCAATCTGATGATGTATACTCATGAAAACTCACAACTAATATGATACTTAATTGCGAAATATTGGAGGCTCTTGCCCTGAAATTGGGAACAAGCCAGGGATACTCACTGTCACCATTTCTATTATAGCCAGTGCCATTAGCTCAAGATAAAGAGAGAAAACAAAATGAAAAGAAGAGGCAACACTGTCATGCTTAGCAAATCACATATATGTACAAAACCATAAGAAATCTGTACACAAAAAAACCCTACTAGAAGTAATAAGTAAACTGTATAAGGCCATAGTATATAAAATAATTATACAAAATAAAGTGTAATTCTATATCCTGGCCACAAAGAACTGAAAAAAACCCTGTAATTTCAAAAATTAATACCATTTACATTAGTATTACAAACTGTAAAATAAATAGGAATAAATCTAACAGTAGATGTCTAAGGCTTCTGTACTAACAATCACAAATCACTGCTGAGATACATTTAACAGGACCTAAAAAAGGGAGAGAGAGACTATGTTTAAGTATTGGAAATCTCAGTGTTGTTAAGAAATCCATTGTCCCCAAATCGACCTCTAGAGTACATGCAATCTGAGCAGCCCCTTCTGGAAAAAGGAATACAGGTTTATTCTAAAATGTATATGGAAAGGCAAAAAATCCAGAACAGAGGAATCTCAAAAATCTGGAGTACTTACATACCGGATTTCAAGACTTACTATAAGGCTACAGCAATGAATGCAATGTGCTATGGGAGTAAATATGGAAAACTCTAGGGATTTCTAAAATAGATCCACATATACATAATCGATGAATGTTCAATCAAGGTACCAAGTCAGTTGGATGGGGAAAGGAAGGTGGTTTTAACAAATGGTGCTCCAGCAATTGGGTATCCAGATGGAAAAAGAAATGAACCTTCATCCCTACATCTCATTCCATATACAAAAAGTGATTTGAGTTGGATCATAGACCTAAACATAAAACCTAGAGTCAAAACTTCTAAAAGCGCAGGACAATCCCTTCATTACTTTGAGCAGCTAACAATTTCTTTCTTGTATTATATAAGGTTGAAAAAGCACTAACTCTAAATGGAGAGTGTCAGGCAAATAGAAATTTTGCACATGCTGAATTGAGCAATTTACAGCTTTAAAAATTTATAACTTTTTGGGGGCGCCTAGGTGGTGTAGTGGGTTAAGCGTCCGACTCTTGATTTTGGCTCAGGTCATGATCTCAGGGTGGTGAGATCGAGCCTCATGTCAGGCTCCACACTGGGCGTGGAGCCTGCTTGAGATTCTCTCTCTCTCTCCCTCTTCCCCTCCCCGCTTCCCTCTCTAAAAAAAAATTATATCTGCTAGAATAAGATAAAATCTAAGATAGTAACACTATGAATGCTTTCAGAAGTTAAATAGTTGTAACGAATCACATTTTCCCTCAGATTTCACAGATTTCATTTTCTACATTGAAAAGTGAAGTTTGAAAGTAAACATGGCCAGCTTTCTGCTAACTGCTTTATGCTTAGTTAAATGATTAATGACAGAGAAGAAATGTGTGAGTCACTTAAAGTATGTGTTCAAGAAGCTGTTTAAATTAACGTATATAAATGGTTTTTTATGAAGCAATTAAAAAAACCAACAGAGCCATGTGTGTACTAGAAAATAACGGCCTTTCTTGTGCCCAGGTCTCCAAGATTCAAAACTGAAAACACCAAGTGTATTCATCTAACTTCTAGATAATATAGGAAGACTCGGTAGGTTTTCCATAACTTGTACTGTCATGTAAACGTAGAGCCAGATGTCTTCCTGCTTAATTCAGGACAAAGTTAATTACATTATATTTTAGCTAACTGTAATGTGGGGCATGTAGAATTACATATTTGATTAGTTTTAATTGGAAGCGATTCCATTACTGCAACCAGTCACAGTAGATTGTGTATCACTACCCCTTGAAAAGCGCATGTCAAAACAACAACTTAACTCTGCTTTGGGCCTATGCTTATGTTTCAGGCGGAGAAGAACTTACTATATATTTGTTAACATATCCACTTTTGTTGGGAAAAAAACCCACATTATTCTTCTGTAGTCATTTTTATTTTCTCCCACCAGTACTGTGTTTCAAGATCCTTTTTTTTCAGTGCTATTGGGAGGGTAGAAATATAATGTATTAATAGATCATCAGCATCAAAAGCATTTATTACTCTCAGCGTGGCAATGCTACTAGATCAAGGGCTAGGTCCCCTTGGTTCCTGTTCTCTAGAACGTTCTGACTTAAGATCTTTTAAAAGTATACAATCCCTTTATTGCATTTATGACTCAAGTCATTTGACAAATTAATCTTATTGTTAGATTTTTGTTGGATGCTATAATATCAAGTGGTCTTGATTGAGATCTACTCTCATACACTGCATAGAGCAAAATAGGATATTGTGGTTCCCACAAAACTAGAATGGTGCCAATTAGTGGATTAGGAAATTACAGTTGACCCCATATGCAACTGTCAGTAGCATTTAGGTTTAAAAATAGATATCAGACTATCTTATTTGAAAACTGGCAAATACGGTGTAAAAGTCTCTCTGATACTTACGTGCTTACCAAGTTTCCTGTTCTCTATACACACGCAACATAAGTCATATAACATTTATGAAATCCAATTGTAGATGTGAATTGTTTATTTTGCTTCCATGAAATAGATGTCTTTAAGAAATAATTTTGTAACGGAATGATGACTTTCATAGTCAAATAACCAAAAGACGTCACCTTTGAATTTAGGATGAACCTTTTGAATCCCCCCATTAGTGTTAGTGTTAGAAATCCTAGCACCAACAGTTTGGGCCTTAAAAGTCACCTGAGTATTAACATCATTCTTCATTATTTTGTAGATGCTGCTCTGAGTAACACAAGGAAACTAAGTTCCCCTTGAATTAAAGGAGAATGAATAGACTTTTAAAAATAAAATTTCCTTTGGAGGTGTGAACTAGATTATATTTCTTAAAAGTGTTACAGATAAACAGCACAAGAGTCAGGATGATCTATGCTGCCCATGACACTCACAGAATTTCCTCAGGACTGAGGAGGACTTCGTCATTCACAGTTTGTCTCATTCTTTCAAGATCCACCTTCACACCTTCTGTTCCCCTCAGGTGAAAAGTGCAGTGTTAACTTTGTTTCCCGTTTCCCAGTAGGGTTTTTCATGGCATGCATTCAGATTCCAACTCAAAACCAGAAATCAATTATTTTGAACATTTACAGGTAAAAAGCTTTACCTGTGATATTTTTGCATGACTTTTCACTAACAAAACAAAAGAAAAATCCAAAGAGAGAAAAGAGATAATCAGAGATTTTTAAACCCTTTGTTGGTTGATAGTTTCTTCTATTATATACTTCTGTTATCTACGGGACTATAATGTACCAAAGGGATATATGTTCTGAAGGACCTCTTTTGCACTTTGACTGGTATTTAGGGTTTTCAGAGCTGTTTATGGTTCTGGAAAGATCCAAAGCCAAAAATCCTGTAGTTAGGATGTGTTGAAGTTTACATTTTATGCATCGAAATTTAGATACACCTATCACAGCTTTAAGTTAAATATTCATATTTACACAAGAGGTGTTCCTGTAACAAAGCTCTACTTTCCGGTGTCTTGAGTTGCTTTTGCCTTTTCTAGAAAAACCTATTCTGGCAGAGGTGTTTTTAAGTTATATTGTGTCTCTTCCTAGGGTTTTTCTTTGATAATACGTGTATAGATGTCTTTCCTTTAAGTATGTAAAAAGTGTGATCACTTGTTTTAAAGCACAGGACAAGTTGTTGCATGCAGCGTTGAATTTATGCTTGGAGTATTTTATATTATGGACCACTGAAGACAATGGTTTGAAATTGCTGCCTTTTGAATCATGGATTGTGAGTTTTACTGTCAAGTTGGCATATTAGGTGCATGTCTTTTGATTATTGGTTTTAAAATAAACAACACTATATTATACATAAATTTATCTTTTAAATGGGTTTGTGTGTCATGTCAAGATCATAGTTTATGCCAGTGGTATCATTTGATGTAACAGTTTGTATGGCAAACTAATTGTATTTTATCCAATGGTACCTGCAAATTATAACTCTTCTTATGTCCAATTTGCTGAATTTATGATGGTTGATTTATAACTCACTCATGAAAATGTCCATATATTTGATAGTTCACTTAATGCTTCTATGACAACAACAACAACAAAATGGCATTAAAGAACATTTTCTTTTGCGTGCTGATCCTGTGGTTAGAAGACAGAATTAGGAGATAAAATGTTTGATTGATGATGCCCCTCTGCACAAAATGTTTCAATTTTATGATATCAAACTAGAGATTTTAATCCTTTAAGCCAATACTGAGTTCTATGGATTCAAACATACAGTTATAGTCTTTTAATGTCTTAATCACTGTACAATGAATGCTACATTTGTATATGTATTTGTATATGGAACCGCACTGTATTAATTTTATTGGGCTATAAATGTGTGTTACTATAAAACATAGCAGCAATTTCCTTTTATGTCTTCAAAATTTAATTACGTTGTAAATGTACTTACAATGTAAATGTACTTGTGTTAATTCCACATTAAAAATATTCAACCTTAAATTTATTCGTGTGTTTTTTTTCAGCTTAGTATCAATTATACATTGAAACCTCCTTTTCTCTCATTCATTAGTGACACCCTAAAGGCACATAAGTATTTTGAGTTAAATGTTTACCTTCAGGTTCGTCATAATGCCATCATAAATAAAACAATGAGAATGAGCTCAATGATAGCCAAATACAGTGGAACAGAGGAGAAACCGGAAACAGAATCTTACATATATGGAATCTGCTGCGATATTGAATGTAGCATTATGTGTTGGGGAACTGGGGACTGTTTAATAAATGATGCTAGCAAAATTGGAAAAAATTAGATATTTACCTTCAGCCATCCTTCAGGATTCTCTTGAGAGACAGACGGAGATCTAACTAGAACTAAGGTAAAATGTTTTGCTCAAAATTTTCTTCACCCAAATTTGTAGGATAACAGTAAATGAGGTTTCAGGGGTTAAATGGATAGCTATATTTATGAGTGGATATTTCTACACATTGAAAAACAGTCTGCTTCCATATGATGGAGCCCAAGGAAACCTGGAAAGCACCTCTGTATCTGCGGTTGTATTCTGAACCATTGCTTACTTTTGCAAAGGACTCGTTGTTTGGTTGCCAGACTTCATCTCTTACACAGCCTGTGAGGGAGCTAGAATTTGGGGCTTAATATAGAAAAGGAACAAAAATCTATCAAGTCGGTTTGACTCAATCTTCCATTTTTTTTAAAAACAGAATGTTTCAGATGTGTCAATGAGCATCCCATAGCAGAATTAAATATTTCTTTTGTCTTACATTTATTCTGAGTTCTTTTGAGGAAGTGTCATCAGTGAACTAGTTAATAAGTTAATCTATCTCCAAAGAGCTTCTTGAAAATTAAAATATGTATTCCAGTGAAATGTTAATGTTGACATTTCCAAAACTGTGTCCAAATCATGCTAGAGAGTTGTTAGGAAAGCTACCCTGACATCTGGGCTACAGTGTTCTCTTAAGCAGAAAGAACTTCTCTGAGTATATTTTTTGTTAGTGTAAGGGAGTATAAGAAATGCTCCACTTGAAGAGAAATTAGTGACTTTGTTTGGGGCTTAGTCAGAAATCAATCCAGTTTCACTCAATAGACATTCTCTGAATAAAAATGCTTATTATTAATAGGTATTAGAACACAGGAACCTGCTTCCCATGGGGGCTGTGGACTCGAGAGTACTTAATGAATCAAGTCGCAAGCAAGTAATTGTGAAAGCAAGTTATTTTCATTACATTTTAGTACACTTCTGTACATTGATTTGGAATGGTCAGTTTGCAGTTGGTTTCATGCAGCTTGCCCAAGGACAGCAAAATACTTAGGAACAAACCAGCGTTAAAGAGAAAACCTAAATCCTTTATATTGTTCAAAAGAAAACATGCTTTTCTTTTTAGTTCAAAATGTATCTTACATATTAAAGCTCATGACGTATTCAAGTCTTAAGTTCTCCTTGACATTTAGTGAGGGCCTACCTGATATTTGTTGATCACCTCATTTCATATGTACGAATTAGCACATTACATTCTGAGGAGATAGTTTCAGCATATGTCCACCAAATAAGACTATTACATAACTTTTTAAAAAAGATTTTTTATTTTTATTTTTACTTTAAAAAATTTTTTGAAAGATTTTTAATTTATTTATTTTTTTAAATTTATGATAGTCACACAGAGAGAGAGAGAGAGAGAGAGGCAGAGACATAGGCAGAGGGAGAAGCAGGCTCCATGCACCGGGAGCCTGACGTGGGATTCGATCCCGGGTCTCCAGGATCACGCCCTGGGCCAAAGGCAGGCGCTAAACCGCTGCGCCACCCAAGGATCCCAAGATTTTTAATTTATTTATTCATGAGAGACACACAGAGAGGGGCAGAGACACAAGCAGGCTCCATGCAGGGAGCCTGACATGGGATTCGATCCCAGGACTCCAGGATCACGCCCTGGGCTGAAGGCAGATGCCAAACCACTGAGCCACCCGGGTGTCCCGACTATTATGTATATTGAGAGCAGCCAAGGAAGTTGAACTTCAGGAAGATATACTCCTTAAGCTAAATGAAACGTTCCTCAAACCCAACAAAATCAAATATACACCGTCTCAAAGATATATTTCATCTACATATTTGTGAGATAGACTCACTAATGTGATTACTACCAAAATAAGCAAACAAGAACAATAGGCTGGGGAACAAATTAAAATACCACAATGGAGGGAGGGGGGAAGCTGTGTGGCCCAGTTGGTGAAGCGTCTGCTTTGGCTCAGGTCATGATCCTGGGGTTCCAGGATCGAGCCCCATGTCAGGCTCCCTGCTCAGCGAGGATCCTGCTTCTCCCTCCCCCCTCATCCCACTCGTGCTCTCTCTCTCTAGATCTCTCTTTCTATTTCTCTTTCTCAAAAAAAAAATAAATGGAATCTTAAAATACCACAGTGGAGCTGAAGAGAAAGTCAAATATTTGAAGCTTTGAATGTAATAATGCAATAAAATATGTCTGTTTCTTCTAAAAAATGGGGGGGGGGGGCGGGCAGCAAGGGTAGCTCAGCGGTTTGGTGCTGCCTTCAGCCCAGGGCCTGATCCTGGAGACCCTGGGTCGAGTCCCACATTGGGCTCCCTGCATGGGGCCTGCTTCTCCCTCTGCCCATCTCTCTGCTTCTCTCTCTCTCTGCGTCTCTCATGAATAAATAAATAAAATCTTTTAAAGATTTGAAGCTTGAAAAAAACCTTGATGTGCCCAGTATTACTCCAGTTAAGTTTTAATCTCACTTTGATAGTGAATACGCTCTTTCACATGACTATGAGAAATCAAATGAGAACCACAAAAATCTTTTTAACTAAGTAAACTGCAACTCTTTGACCAGAGTGGACATTTTGGAGTCTGTCATTAAAGCTAAAATGAGGGTGCCTGGGTGGCTCAGCGGTTGAACAGATCTGCCTTGGGCCCAAGGCGTGATCCTGGAGTCCCTGGATCAAGTCCCATATTGGGCTCCTTGCATGGAGCCTGCTTGTGTCTCTGCCTCTCTCTATGTGTCTCTCATGAATAAATAAATACAATCTTTAAAAAAGAAAAGAAGCTAAAATGATCTCTTTACTGACCACAGGGGAGGATACAGTACTATACCTATCTATATATTTACAATTAGTTTCAGAATACCCGAATTCAGTGCAAAACAGCCATTTTACATACAAATATTAGTAACTTAAAAATATGCCCATATTTCTGAAAATACCAAGTGTTGGGGAGGAGATGAAGCAAGAAAAATTCTTGTTCCTGGGAGCATACATTGGTGCAGTGCTTTGGCGAACAATTTTTTTTTAATCCAATACATTTTATTGGGTTTCTTTTTTTTATAAATTTATTTTTTATTGGTGTTCAACTTGCCAACATATAGAATAACACCCAGTGCTCATCCCATCAAGTGCCCCCCTCAGTGCCCGTCACCCAGTCACCCCCACCCCCCGCCCACCTCCCCTTCCACCACCCCTAGTTCGTTTCCCAGAGTTAGGAGTCTTCCATGTTCTGTCTCCCTTTCTGATATTTCCCACTCATTTTTTTCTCCTTTCCCCTTTATTCCCTTCCACTATTTTTTATATTCCCCAAATGAATGAGACCATATAATGTTTGTCCTTCTCCGATTGACTTATTTCACTCAGCATAATACCCTCCAGTTCCATCCACGTCGAAGCAAATGGTGGGTATTTGTCGCTTCTAATGGCTGAGTAATATTCCATTGTATACATAGACCACAGCTTCTTTATCCATTCATCTTTCGATGGACACCGAGGCTCCTTCCACAGTTTGGCTTTTGTGGACATTGGTGCTATAAACATTGGGGTGCAGGTGTCCTGCCATTTCACTGCATTTGTATCTTGGGGGTAAATCCCCAGCAGTGCAATTGCTGGGTCATAGGGCAGATCTATTTTTAGCTCTTTGAGGAACCTCCACACAGTTTTCCAGAGTGGCTGCACCAGTGGCGAACAATTTCCTAATACTAAGTGAAGTTGAAATGAATACTGCATAGCTTAGCAGTCCCATTGCTAAACATCTACCCTGAAGAAACCTACACATACATGCTCAAGGACACGTGTGCTGGGATGTTCATAGCAGCATTGTAAAAAATTTGGAGACGACAGGAATGACCACGAACAGAAGAATGGAATATTATGGAATATTCTACAACAAAATACTGTAGAAGTTAAGATGAAAGACCTGGGGAGGGGGTGAAGATCTAGAGCTCTGCTATCAACATCAATGACTCTCACAGGAAACTGACTGTGGGATAGATACAGCATTCATATAAAGTTTTAAAATATGCAAAATGCATACTTTTAATGGATAATTTAAAAGTATATGCTAGATTATGATGAACATCGAATTAAGGATGGTAGTATCTCTGAAAGTAGGGGGAGAGAGTGAGGAGTGGATGGGTGTTCATACTTGGGAGTTCATGATATTAATCTCTATACATTTTTATGTGTCCTAAACATTTTTTTTCCTAAACATTTTATACTGTAGAAAACTATGCTGACTTTAATTCAGTACTGAAAAAGTACAATATAATGTCTTATCCCCTGGTGATTGAAATGTAGTGAAGCCCTGCACCAAAGTTATAGAAATCCATACATCTCTGGGAATATTTTTTCATATTACATACTGGCTGAAAATAACAGTCAAGAACCCTTTTCCACAGTCTTTGTAAATATCTTAACAAATTACTATGAACTAACATGCCAGCCGGAAGCTACCATAGAATAAAACTTGGTCGACCTAATGTGTGAATGTGTTCTATAGGAGAAATATTTGCATTTAAGAAGTGTTTTATTTTGGGGGCACATGGAAGGCTCAGATGGTTAGGCTCAGGTCATGGTCTCTGGATCCGGGGATCAAGCCTGACATCGGGCTCCTGGCTCGGTGGGGACACTGCTTCCCCTCCCTCTTTCTCTCCCTCCGCTCATGCTCTCTCTCCCTCTGAATTCCTTTATGTCAAATGAATAAATACAATCTTAAAAACAGAAATGTTTTATTCTACAACATAAAATAACTGCCTGTTACTATCTGAGAACAACTTTAATCACCTGATTTTTTAAAAATATTTCTGACTTGTGAACACTATCCTTCCTTAAATAACTTTTATATTTTAATTCACAGTGTTATTCAGTGCTCACTCATGGCAATAAATGAGTAGCAGGACTGTAAAACTGAAGACTTTTTAGTCAAATAATTAGAATGTGCCCCTTGGTATGTTAGTAAATGTTAAACAACTGAGTCTCTTTAAAAAACAAAATGGGGTGCCTGGCTGGCTCAGTTGGAAGAGCATGTGACTTTTTTTTTAAGGTTTTATTTATTTATTCATGAGACAGAGAGAGAGAGAGAGAGAGAGAGATGCAGAGACACAGGCAGAGGGAGAAGCAGGCTCCATGCAGGGAGCCTGACGTGGGACTCGATCCCGGGTCTACAGGATCACACCCTGGGCTGAAGGCGGCGCTAAACCCCTGAGACCTCCGGGCTGTCCGAGCATGTGACTCTTTTTTTTTTTTTTTTAATTTTTTTTTTTTTCGAGCATGTGACTCTTGATCTCAGCTCAGGTCATGATCTCAGGGTCAGGAGATCCAGCCCCACATCAGGCTCTGTGCTGGGCATGGAGCCTGCTTGGGATTCTCTCTCCCTCTCCTGTCCTTCCCTACTGACGTGTGTGCTCTCTTTCTCTCACGGAAAAAAACAAAAACAAATGTATTTGTATTATTTGTTAATATCTCTGGTGTGAATATCCCTACCCTGGCAGATATCAAGCCCCTGACATGAGGTCACTGTACTGGGAGTTGGAAAGAGATATGCAAAATTGGCATTTGTGAGTATGCAAGTTCCAGCATACCACTGATATTTTGATGAAACACAGTGCTAGGCTCACAGCAAGTGCTCAGTAAAATTTCTTACGAGAACATGCTAAGATTTCATAAGATTTCCTTATGTAATGTGTAGCTGTTCTTTTAGGATATCTACGACGCAAATTTACATTTTCTAAACTAAGGAAACAGAGATTCTGATCTGAAGCAAGATCATCTAGGACTAGAAACAGTATATGGAAGCGTGTTTGGACAATGAGCAATATAGGAGGCGTATTTTAATTGGGAGAAATGAAACCCTTATGGCCAAGAGCAAAAGTTTGATTCGGATATAATACTTTAAAATCCAAATTAAAGCCCAGAGCTGGCTCTATAGAAACAAGATACAACGACAAAATACCTACCTAAATGAGGATACAAAGCACAGATGAAGGGTAAGGCCAGCTTCTGGAGAACAGCAAGAAATGTTAACAGGAGAACAGGCCAGGGCTATAAGCATAGTCTTCTAGGTTAATCTTTTTTACATTTTCTAGAAGTTAGTGTTAATTCTATATCCTTGGAAGGAAATGGTTGTAGAAGGTCTGTGTGGGTCTGGCTTCCTTGCTACAGCATAATCCCTTATGCGGTCAGGATGATGATCTCATTCTTTCCTTGGATGCCTGAGTTTTGCATTGATGTGGTCAGTAGTAGCTTTTTTTCCTCCCATTTCATTCATATATTGGTTCATTCATTTAACAAGCATGTGCTGAGTTTCTCAGAGACTTGTTGCAATCTTAATTTGGCTTCTTTTAGAGCTGATTTTAATATCATGAAAACGCACGCTTATTTTTGTCATATATCCCAAGAGGAAAATAGATTTTTACATATAAATGTTCACCAAAGCATGTAACGTGTAAATCATGGGATCCCTTTATCTTTACGAGGTCGGTGCTTAAGCCACTTCACAGCATTTCTAAAAGTTCACGAATGGCAGCATTCAGGAGATTTACTGTATCAGCAAATTTTTATAGATTAAGATCTCATATTTAATGCTGTGCTGAAGCAACTTTTTTTTTTTTTTAAAGATTTTACTTACTTAAGAGAGAGAGTTCAAGAGAGAGCATGAGTTGGGGTGAGGAGCAGAGGGAGAAGCAGACTCCCCGCTGAGCAGGGAGCTCGATGCAGGGATTGATCCCAGGACTCCATCCCAGGAGTCGATCCCAGGATTCCAGGATCATGACCTGAGCCTAAGGCAGATGCTTAACCCACGACTGAACCACCCAGGCGCCCCTAAAGCAGCCTTTGGAAAAGACGTCTTTGGATTCAGGAATATCTCTGCTCCCATTTCCATCCTTCCCTTGATCAAGAGGGAAAGTCCTACCAGAGCAAAGTGATCTGGCCGGGAGTTCGAAATACTAGTGTCATTCTTTTTTTTTTTTTTTTGAATAGATTTTTTAGTTTTATTGAAATCTTACATGAACAAGAAATTGGAAATACAATCACATCAAAGAACAAATTGTCACGGCTTTGACGTTTAAGCCAAACAAATTTTGTAGGGCAGAGTTTTTAAATTGTTATAACTTACTAGTGTCATTCTGTGAGGTTGTGGAGAAAATGCTTTGGCCCAGTTCCAGGAGCCATTGGTTCTTCATCCATATATAAGAAAATCTGCTGTTCTTCCTTTCTGCTAGAGGTTGGGATAACTCTGGGAATCTCCAGACAAGCCTTAACTTCCAGCATAGGGTAAAAAAAGGTCTGCCTTGAAAGTACTGTTGGAGAAAATGAGTAGAGTGGTCTGTGTCCCTGGACAGGTTGAAAGGGCAGGGATTCCACAGTCTTTTGCCTCCCACGACTCCTCCCACAGCCTCCAGAGTTTGCAGAACATATTGATTTTTGTGGCTTTTAACCATGAGATCTCGGGATGGCGTTAGCTTCCGATTCAGGAAGAGCCGTGGTTCCTGAGTGCTTTGCCCAGACAGGCCTGCCAGCAGCTGAGCTCGGCTTCCTGACCCTGCCACGGCTGCGCCGCATGCTTAGCTTCTGGAGTGGCCTGCTGTCCCCGGGTGCCACATGTCTTAGCCGGCCCAGCTGCAGTGAACCGCCTTGAAATGTTGCCGGCACGCCTGGGCGCCACATGACACTGACAGACTTGCCCTGGAAGTCAAGTGTCACATCTGGCAGGCCCAGTGCTCACAGCTGGGCTCAAAGCCAGACCCCGGCTCTGCATGTTTGTTCCACATGTGCTACCGAGTGCCTGCTAGGAGCCGGTGGCTGCCGCTCCACGGTCTTATTTGCCTGCCACTGTGCCTCCCAGACTACCTGTTGGTCTTGAGTTGGTCCACCTGCTGGTCAGTTAGAGCATCACTAGTAGGAATTCTAGGCGATTTGCAGTCTCGGGTTTGCTGAAAGGATGGCCACCAGTGCGGAAGACCCCAGTTGCCCTGAAAATGGGCAGTGCTCCAACTGGAAGCGCTGTATTCCCTCATGGTTCAGGGTGGGAGACTCGAGTTCTAGTCCTGATTCTGCCATTATGTCACTCCGGGCCAGGCCTTCTCTTGGCCTCCATCTCCCCATGTGTTAAATGGGCAGAGTGATTTTGACGGTGACTGAGGGCCCTTGCAGCTCTGACGTCCTTCAGTTGGACTGCAAGCCTTCAGAAGTTTAGAGGTGATAATAAAATGACTTTGTGAGCTGGTCTTTCAGGGTTTAGAAGAGTAGGGGAGAAAACCCTTTCTTTTTCTCTTGACAGAGCAAATTGGATGGGACTCTGTTCCTACCATCACAAAACAACTGATCTTCAGAAGAACCAAAACCAGTGCTACTTAAGCAGCAAGTTACAATGACTGCACTGCATTAACACGCTTTTCTTCCCTCAGCAAGAGCTCTATTTTCAACTGTCACTTCCAATATTGCAGCAGCGTGTTTCTGCCCATTTAGGTTAAGTAGCTACAGTGATTTTGAAAGCACTAATGATTCTTCCATGGCGCCTGCAAATGCCCTAGGTAGAGTCTAGCAAGGCCCTGGCTCTGAAGTCCCTGGCTCTCAGGTGGGCTGGAGGGTCTCACACGTGTAGTGGTGGCTCGTGGTGAATTGTTATTTCTGAGCTCATGGGAGAAAGGAGAAGTGTGGCTCGGATCTCTATGGGGCCAGGATCTTTTTTCTCTGCCACAGGGAAGACCAATCACAGGAGGTGTACAGCCACTCCCCATTGTTGCCTTTGTAAGGGGTGATCTCCATGGCAACCAGGCCACAATGGCTCACTTTTACCAACTATGGGAGTGCTGGGGCTGGAGACCTTTAGTCATTCATATTTGAAGTAACGGGTTTTCATGCATGAATCAGTATCCTCCTCAAACCTAAGGCTGACAATTGTCCTGTCTCCTCTTTCTCTCCTTTAGCTCACAATAGCAGAACTGATTTCTTTTGTTTGTTCGGGAAACCTCAATCCCACTCATTATTGTTATTTATTATGGCCTCTCTTCATGATAATACAAGACTAATTCCTACTCCGGAATAAACACAGGTTCAGATTCAGCTAACGTCTGTTGAGCCTCTTCTGGGTAGTAATGTAGCACGCACAGACAATGCAATTTATATACATTATCTTAGTTAACTCACAAAATACATAAGTGTGGATTCAAATTTCACGAGCACATTGGCAGTTGGCACACAGTTATCGGTCCTTGAATATTTGCTGGGTGAAGGAATGAAAGATCATGAAATCACAGACTGTTCAGGTCAACCAGGCCCTTTGGAGAGCATCCTGTCAAACTCCTTCATTGTACAAACAGAGAAATTAGAGCCCCAAATGTGGAGTGATTTATCCGAGGCCGTATCCATGGCTATTTAAACTCAGTTCTGTCGTAGGTGGATCCAGACCACTGTCCTCTGCCGGGCACAGGACACAGTGCCTCATAGGAAGGCCAGGTGACAGCAGAGCATCAGAACTCTGATGTGTCGTGTTGCACTTGGACGTGTTATGCTCAGTGTCCTGCTGAACGTAATGTTTGCGATACTTCTCTGTGAGTGATTCAACGAGAAACAGTGAGAAATTTGAAAAGACATTTATTGGTACTTAATATTTGAAGGACTAAAGTAAATGCCTGGCTGGGGGTGAGGTGAAGGCAGCAGCTTGGTCAGGTCAAAGTGGTCCCAAACATGATTTTGTCAGTAGTCTCATATATAACAACATGTGGGATGACTGATTCACATCAGCCACATTCACAAAAAGCTACAGTATCAACCAGAACAACAGTTTATTAATTCATAAAGGGAGCCAGCCTAACACACTAAAGTACATGCAGAGGTTGGTCAGCAACTCTTTAGAAAATTCAATATGGAAGGCCTAATTATAATCAAAAGGTTGCCTAGAGAACCTGAAACCAGAAAAGGGGGAGTGAGATGGCTCACTGGAATGACTCATACCTTTTTTTTTTTAAAAGATTTTATTTATTTTTTTCATGAGAGACACACACACACACAGAGAGAAGCAGAGACATAAGCAGAGGGAGAAGCAGGCCCCCTGCAGGAAGCCTGATGCGGGACTCAATCCCAGGACGCTGGGATCATGCCCTGAGCCAAAGGCTCAACCACTGAGCCACCCAGACACCCCTGACTCATGCCTTTAAGCCACCAGTACATCCTTCTCCACTGTGGGGACATGCTAGTTTAAGAGACAGGGTGCTCATGTTCTTTGGTCGAGGGCAACTTCTTCCTTAGCTCCGGCCAGTACTGGAGACCCACCAATGAATTCTTCCTTGAAGACTCTACTAGTTCTACGTTGCACACTGGCTGTTCTCTTTTAGTTCACAGTTTTTTCACATGGGGGATGAGACGCAGGAGTTGATGTCACTCTTCTTAGTTACCTCTATCACAACACAATTACAAATGCTTATTGGAAGTATTCTGATGGGTCGGTCATTCCTTCCACGATGCATGTATTTCAGTAACATGACTCTTGCAGACAAATTTTCCTGCAAGTGCTTCAGGCACCTGGCTTCATCCCTATGCTCCGAAAAGCAAGTCAAAGACCAAACTGAAAGCAAGTCTGGGTTTGATAGACATGTATAACTGTGGACAGTAGTAAAACAGCATGATGTGCCCCTTCCCTCCTTTAAACCTCTGTAGGAAAAAGAGAGAGAGAAAGAGAAAGAGAGACACTGATTTCAGGATTAGGAAACAGAAGAGATAAAGGAAGCAGGAATAAGCATACAGAAAAGGAAATAGTGTTTTCTGGTGAGTTGCAACCTGTCAGTTGCTCCTGTGTTCTTCCTTAACAAGTGAGGTGTTAGACTTGTTATGAACTAGATCAAATATCCTGGATGTAGATCTAACACATTTTGATGATTTCCATGGGAAAGGTAAGAAAGGTCTGGAACATGGAATGCTGCCAAGGAGGGAGAATCAGGGAGTTGCCCCAGTGGAGAAACTTAACACCTGACGGGCAGGAGGAATAACCTAACCTCACAATGGTGCCAAGGGCTAGACCTGTGGGAGTGGTCACAAGTTCCCATCACAGTACATTCCCGTAGTGATTACATTTTCTAATTCACTTAGTCTAGTAAAATAGGAATTCTAGATAGATTTCTCCCCAGAAAGAGAAAAAGCAGTATTCAGAGAATGTATATAGTCAAATCTAAAGAGATAAAAAAAGTGATTAGTTAGTAAAGGACCTTGTCCATTTTCTACCCTAAACGTGTCAACCTTGGAAATACATTATTCTTTAGGTGAGCTTCGTCTTTTCTTTAATCCAGTTGACATACCGGGACACCTTGGTATATATTCCATACTTCCCTTTCATCGCACACTCTTCACCCCAGCTAATAATCCCAGTTAAGAAACTTATGCCTTCTACTTCGGTGACATGGGGTCCCCCACTATCGCCCTGGCATGAATCTTTACCTCCCTCATGGAAGCCAGCACAGAACATGTTGTTATAAATGGTGAACTTCGTGGACCGAAGGCACGTGGCTCGGTCAACAAGTGGAACTTTAAGGTATTGAAGAATTGAAGCCGATCGCCCTTTGTTGAAGACTCTCCCCCAGCCACTCACATAGCCAGACCCAAATTTGAGGAAGATGTTCGAGTATTCCCTGTCAGCAATGCAAATAGGTGTTACATAGCTGTTCAGCGTTAAGGGCTCATCCAGTTCCAGAAGGGCGATGTCATGGTTGTACTTATTAATAGTTGCATTATAGCTGTGGTGAAGAATAGTGCGAATCACGTTTCGCTTCTGCTCTGTATGTTCCCTCTTCTCGGTGTTATGCTCACCTATGGAAAATAAATTTCTCTTCAGTCACAGGTAGACTTACACATAAACGTATTTGCCAAGGTTTTTGGTATCACTGAATTAACTGGCAGCCAAGTGTCCACAAGCGCAATCTTGGTAAAATGTAATGAGGGCCAATGCATACATTTCAGACCAAAAAACCATTTGGGACCATCATGGAGCTGGTTTGGTCTCCCATGCCGTTGCAAATCTTACATTGTTCAAGTGGTAATGAATCTACCTGTCATGAATTACCCTAGACATTCTTAATATCAAGTATTTTGACCGCTTTTTTGAGCACAGATCATATATTCATTTGGCCATTCATTCAAAGGTTGTGCCAGGCACTAGAGATACAAAGGTGAATGATAGGACATGGCTTTGGGGAAGGCTCAGTCTGGTGGGGAAATGCACACAGCATACATAATTGTACCCCCGTGAGATGAGTGTTGATATAGGCACACCAACAGAACTACAGGGGGCTTGGAGGATGGAAGAAGTTAGGTTCTGGAAATATGGCTCCTCTAGCATTAGCCCAACTTAGTAGACCTCAGGAAACTATGATGTGCCAATCATACAGAAGACCTAGTAAATACTGCAGATTCCTATCCTTTTTTTGGTTTATTTACCTGCAACTATGGTAATTTTAACATCAGGCTCAATACAGTGGGCTGCAGTTACCACCCATTTTTCATTGATGATGGAACCTCCGCAGAATGCATCAACTTTCCCATTCAAAAGGACCTGTGGAAACAAGATTATGAAACTTCTTACATAATGTGTTTGATCCTGAACAAAATAAATACAGGTGCTGTTGATAGGCAGGGGTGTGTGTGTGTGTGGGGGGTGGGGGTGGGGATTGGACTCTAGGTGCTGGCAGACCGGAGTGTTTCTGGAAAGTGTCAGCTTTGCACATGAGTTAGTGTTTCTGGAGCGTGATCAAAAAAGCCATTTCTGTAACTATTTTGAGGAGGATGGGCAATGAGAGCCAGGGGGAGCTCTAGAGGAGGCAGATAGGAGGGAATGGCTTCTTTTGGTGATTTGGGGCCCTTGGATTCCTTTTCCAGGTGAGTCAGATTGTCTGAGGGCACACATTGTTTCATGGGAATATGGCAGGTAAATTCCGAAACACACTGACTTGACTCCTCTAGATCCAGAGTTATTATTGAGTCTTCTGTCCCTGCGTGGGGAAATATTGCCACAGGGTGAGTTGGAAGAGAAAAAGTATTGATTGTCCACTGAGGTCTTCTTAAAGCCCTTTTCAAACTATGAATTGAGACCACTGCCCCCCATAAGAGCCGTGCTGACGGGCCTCCGGGCAGTGAGGACCACTTAGCTGCTCGGGCAAAGTGGACAGAGGCGTCTGAGCCTGGGCATTCTTAAAGAAGAGGCCAATCCATTCTTTCATCTGTACATCTATTGTTTTTTTAATATAAATTTATTTTTTATTGGTGTTCAATTTGCCAACATATAGAATAACACCCAGTGCTCATCCCATCAAATGCCCCCCTCAGTGCCCGTAACCCAGTCACCCCCATGTACATCTATTGTATGAGCAGAGTGGACAATGAATATTTTTTACCACCTATCTAGATCAGCTTGGAGATTTTCACTTCCAGTGTACCCGAGGCTCTGGGCTGCCTCTTCAGGAAGAAAGTTGAGAAGTATGGACACCAGAGGGCGCACTGAACATTTGGTAAACCCTACGCAGGAGCCGACTGGCTCTTAGGAACTCCTGCCCTTTGACTAAAGCACACCTCGTCTCAGACATAAATCCATTTCTAAACTAAGGAAAGAGAATGGTCAATGCCCTTAAGTGTGAATTTGAGAAGGTCCTAGGGGCATGTTCTAGTGAAGATTCTTTTTGTCCTGAATTCAATTTTTTAGAAAGATTTTATTTATTTGAGAACAAGAGACAGCGAGAGTGAGAGAGAGAGAGAGAGAGCGAGCACAAACAGGGGGTAGAGGGAGAAGCAGGTTTCCCATTGAGCAGGGAGCAAGATGTTGGGCTTGATCCCAGGACCCTGAGATCATGATCTGAGCTGAAGGCAGACACTTAACCAACTGAGCCACCCTTGTCCTGAATTCAATTTACTGAATGTCTGCTAAGTCCTAGACACTGAAGCATTGGCCTCCTACCAGGAGACCTCTGGGGCCGGCTCACTGCAAGCCTCTGACCCCTTTTCCCACACTTTAGCTTTCTTTCTCATTCTAGTTGCTGCCTATTTCAAAAAGTCGTAAAAATGTAGGAAATCTCACATAATAATATAATAAACACCCATGTAGCCACCCTCCAGACTCAACAGTCTTCTTAATGGTTTTGGACATTTATTGATTGCTTACTATGCACTAATCATTATGCTAAGTGTTTTATGTACATTTAATAATGTGGGGTGATATTAATATATCCATTTACAGATGAGCAAACCGAAGTTTAGATAGGTACATGAACTCCCCTAAGGTCAGTGGTGAAGCTAGGATGCAAACCTTAGTCTGCCTGGCTTGAGAACCTATGCTCATAAGTGTGGTTGGTGGACCAATTAATTGCAATAGAATCATCTGGGATGCTTATAAAATCATTTGAGGGCACTCCTGCCCGAACTTAAATAGAATATTTGGTGGGTGTGACTAAAGGAAATGAAGAGCTCCAGAAAATCCTTATGCATAATTAAGTCTGAGAAATTATGGTTCAGAATTTCCAAGGCTTGGTGACTTTACATTTTAAAAGTGCTCAGTCCACACAAAGCTGGCTACATAATTTGTGGGGTTCAGTGCAAAATGAAAAGGCGAGACCCCTTGTTCAAAAGCTGGGAAGAAACATGCCATTGAAAATCCTTCAATACAATTTTTTTCCTTTCTTCTGTGGTCTCTTGCAATCTACCATGGGTGTTCTTTTAATTTAATTTTTTTTAAGTAGGCTCCATGCCCAGTGTGGAGCCCAACATGGGGCTTGAACCCATGACGCTGAGATCAAGACTTGAGCTGAGATCAAGAGTCAGATGCTTAACTGACTGAGTTTTAAATTTTACTACTTAATGTCATGCTTCCTCAGGCATGGGGGATATTTGCTGGGAGAGTGCCCAGGAGCTGCACCCTGTGATTTGGCAGGCTGGCACAAAGGCCCTTGGCTGCCAGGTCCCCTCTCCCACCAGCCCCATGCCGCATGGAGGAAGGTAAGTCAGTCTTCCCTTCTCACTGGCCTGCTGCAGTAATTAATTGTGGAGGCATGATTCCCAAGGGATTACAACATCCATACCAGGATGTGCTCAGTACTTAAAACGGAGGTGGGCAAGAGGCTTGCCCCCACCATTCATTCTCCAAATGAACTGTGACAAACTTTTGGTCCTGAGATGTTCTGTGGCCATGTCCCCTCCCAAAATGGCATAGACTGTGTACACCCAACCTCAGCCCTCCCTGCACCTGTGATAGCTGTTGGGGACGAGGAGGGGAGTATGTTACGTGCCCTGGGTTGAGGGTGGCAGTAGTCACTGGGCAGGTATGGGGAGGAAGAGGCAGGCCCAGCCAGGGAACCGGGGGACAAGGGAGTAGGAAGTCAAGAATCCATCCCTAGGAGGTAGGGGAGAGGTTCCAAGCTTCCAGGGCATGGCTGCTCCATTGTCTCATCAGACTTGAGTTCCAAAACACAAAGCATTAAACTCCAAATTTGGGACCCTTCCAAAAACAAGGCCTCATGCAGGTGCACTGGTTACAAGCTCATGAAGCTGGCCCTGACCCCAAGTGATTTTTAATCACTCAGTAAGTTTGGGTAGCGCTGTCCTATATGGGTCCTGATGGTCACATCTGAAAGCATCCATTCGGGTAACTGGAGTTACAAACTCACATGCATGAGAGAACGGTGCTTTTCTTCTGTATTAGAGGTGCCTGGACATCTCTCAGCTTAATGGGTTGGTTAGGCCAGACTGAATGATATCCATAGCCCCTGGGCACAGAGACTATGATGTAGCTAGTCTGACTCCTGCCAAAGACTTGCTGCCTGGAGCTTCTACTCCTTTCTGGTGGATGGCTGAGAAATATGATTGTGTTCTTTTAAGCCTGAGAGCATTCCCCCCTCCGCCCCCCGCCAATCCCTGATTGGTATTAGAAATTTTAGCAAACATCTTTGCCAAGAAAAAGCCCTAACATATATTTGCATTTAAAGATATTACAAATGACTAGATTTTGGAATGTTTGCTTGGCTACCACAGGATCACAGCTATCTAAATATGAGCTATTTGGGGATGAGCTGTCAGCTTGGCCGAGGACAAGCTCTTCTAAGACATCACTTTGGAAAATGAAGGGAAAAATGGGAAAGCATATGTTCTGAGCAAGGCATCCAAGTTCTGATCTGTCAACCCTTTTCATGTTTGTCTATCCTAATAGGAGCCTGCTTTCTCTCTTTCAGACACATACACAGATGCACAGCAAACACACCCACATCCATCTACAAAATACACATTCACATAGCTCTTCTGATGGTGCTCATTGATAATGCCAGCCCAGAGTAGTAGCTGTTGCCCTGTTGGTTCTCTTCCTAACCTTTAACTTGAATTTGGCCTTCCCCTGTGATTTCAATAAACTCTTTTCTCTCTACGTAGTCACCTCCAATTTTACAGTAAAAAAAAAAACAACAATTTTTTTCCTGTTTGCATACTAGTTCTCTCTCATATAAAAAGCAAAACTGGGCAGCCCCGGTTGGCTCAACGGTTTAGCGCCGCCTTCAGCCCAGGGCGTGATCCTGGAGACCTGGGATTGAGTCCCACATCGGGCTCCCTGCATATGGTCTGCTTCTCCCTCTGCCTGTGTCTCTGCCCCTCTCTCTCTGTGTTTCTCATGAATAAATAAATGAAATCTTAAAAAAAGAAAATTAAAAAAAAAGCAAAACTGTTTCTGCATGATATACAGCTTGTTATGCCCACAGGTGTGATTCACCCAGCCATTGGCCCGATTTCATTTTTCTGGGCACAGAAGAGATGCTCATCTTCTTTCTTTCTTTCTTTCTTCTTTCTTTCTTCTTTCTTTCTTTCTTTCTTTCTTTCTTTCTTTCTTTCTTTCTTTCTTTTTTTTTCCATTTTCGATTTTTAATGGTTAACTAGACTATTCATTAAAGAGATTTCATCAAACCATCCTAGAGAATAATAATCTAAATGTTCTGTCCAAAATAGCTGTGTGGGGCCAAGTGAGAGTACATATGTCATGTTTTTATTTCTCTTAATTGAAACTTCATCATTTGAGGGTTACTTTTTCCAAGTAAGGACATGTCTATAGTCTTAGGCCCTTCATATAAAATCTTTCTCCCAATCCTTCCCCCTTTACAGAAAAAAAAAAGAAAGAAAGAAAAAGTTCTGATTCATACATATGGTAACTGCCTGCTGTTTGCCATAGGGGTGTGTCCTAATCAATGGAAAGGATTGGGTGTGTTGGGGTAGCTGTACAGGTCAAAAGCTCGGGTATGTTTACTGATAGCTTCAGACCAAAGCTGAGAAAAGCTGAGACTGGGGAAGATGTTGAGATGTTTTAAAGATGTTTAGGATTATATGGTCTCATTCATTTGGGGAATATAAAAAATAGTGAAAGGGAATAAAGGGGAAAGGAGAAAAAATGAGTGGGAAATATCAGAAAGGGAGACAGAACATGAGAGACTCCTAACTCTGGGAAACAAACTAGGGGTGGTGGAAGGGGAGGTGGGTGGGGGAATGGGGTGACTGGGTGACGGGCACTGAGGGGGGCACTTGACGGGATGAGCACTGGGTGTTATTCTATATGTTGGCAAATTGAACACCAATAAAAAATAAATTTATAAAATAAAAAAATAAAGATTGTTTAGGCCAAGAACAGAATTAGGAATACACAGACTACTTCTTCTGACAATTTTCTGGTTAAAACAGTTGAATATTGGCAATTGTATGTGATACAACCTAATACACAGGTTAAGGAAAGCTTCACCACTTGGCTTCCATTGCATTCCATTTTTTCAATCTGTTAGAATGATCTCCAAATTATTAAATGCAGAATAACTATGGCTAATACACAGCTGAGGCCCATGGTAAAATAGAAAATAGAAAGACCAGAAAATACTTCACATTCAAGGCCAGACAGATCCAACCCCAAAACAGAAGAGGTGGGAGACCTCTTGGGGCAAGTTTCTGCGTGCTCAGAATTGTGGGCTGACAGGGTCAAGGGCAAAGGCCCAAAACCAAATTAAAGCTTTAGAAAGTCCAGGACGGGGGTGTTGCTTTCTCAAATCTCTCTTTCAGACTGTTGATGAAGGTGATCTGGTAGTACAGGTGTTTTGATTTTGCTTTTATTTCTAAGGTTCAAAGGTTTTCATGGCTTCCCTACGTAATTGTATGAAATTGGAGTCCGGCTTTAGTTTTGCACTCTAAGGAGGTGGTCACTCTAGGAAATATCCTGTGTCCTTATGTAGTGCACTTCGCCCTGGGGCTTCCTTTCCAGGATCCTCAAATGTCCGTGCAGAGTCCCTGCGCCCTCTTCCTTGCACTCTCCAGGGGCTCTGAGCCCTCCGCCCTCATCTGGCTTCCTGGCCTCCACCAGGCCTCCACTACTGCAGGGAGGTTAGAGGTCAGGTGAGTCCACCTGCGTGCCTGCAGCCTTAGGGATCCAGGCGTGGGGGCGTGGCCAAGGGGTTATGGGACACGTCAGGGCCTGGCCTGACCTGGGAGTGGGGGGGAGATGGGAAGATGAGGGGGTAGGCCCAGTGCGGCTTCACCTCCAGCCCGCAAGCTGAAAGTCCTCGAATATAAGGTAAGGCTTGAACGTGGCCATGGCCACCCTCGAGCTCGGGGCAGGCGAACCTCACTCCTTAGGGTCTCAAACCTGGGTGGGGGGGCGGTGGTCCTCTGGCCTGCTCTAATCTCCTACCAGACGAACCAAGGCTGTGGACGCTCTCCCCACGGGTTTATCAGGCCCGTGCTGTCCCCAGCTCTTCAAGTTAACAGTTCACCAAACATTTGTTCAAAGTTTCCTCCCAAAGCTGCCCAGCCCCCCACAGTCACTGTGGCTTTGTTATCCGGAGCCAGGATCTGCCTGCCTGCAACTTTGACCCATAAGCCCTCAAAGCAAAAGTCGCCTTGTCCCTTCCCCTGTGGCCCCTTGGCTCTCGCAAACAGCTGACTTAGACCTTTTCCTTAGCGCCCTAAACCTTTCCAGCTTGATGCCATTCATTACTCCTGATGAAAGTGACCTCCCTTTGTCCTTCCCGCGATTTGTTCACGCAGGTGGTTGCTTTATCTCCTGCCCCCCACCCTTATGGGAAGCATGGAAATTTGAAATCCTATCTGGGTAATATTCCTAAGCTGTTCCATATTTCCGAGCCATAAATTACTGTTTGGCCATGGAAACCCCAGCTGTTGCTTGCTTTCTCTTGATGCTTTGCCTGCAATCAAATCCAGTATAAATCAAGTCAAGTATCAAACCTTGCGGATTAGCCGGGATGTGGAGCTGGCTCATCCACAAATGACAGATTCTGGCTTGTTTCATTTCCTGTTTCATCTTTGAAAGTGACTTTTGTACACTCAGTTTATCTCCTGGTTTTGAAAATCAGGAACCTTTTGTGAGAAAGTGGGTAGAGGTGGGTGTGGAGAGACAGCTCTTGGGCGGGAAGGAAACAGTGCAGAAGTATGACAGGGTCTTCCTCAAGTACACTAGAAAGTAGTTCAGCTCTTCACCTTTGGAAAAGACTAAAACTTAGTGCTTTGTGCCTACTTTATGTGGATGAAATAGGGAGTGAACATGTGCATGAGTGGTCTTGAACATTCTAGATGATCTTAACTAGGCTTGATGGGAAAGAGTCAATAGGTATACTAACTGTATAAGTGTGCAATGAGGGGGACATGAAAGAATTTGGAATGATGTGTATCATTTTTATCCTCTTCCTTACTGCTGCAACTGCAACCATCATCTAATGGTCTCTTCTGCTTAAAATAAAAAAAAAAAGCTTGCTAGAGTAACTGAAATTCCTATTAGGAAAGACTTGTGTTGTTAAAATATTGGCAAGCATCTGGCTTAACGGGGGTGGGTGGAGAATGGAAAGATTATGTGACTCAATTGAGACTTTATTACCCTCATCGCCTTTTAGCTCTTATTGAAGTATTTTTGCCAATTTCGTTTCTGGGTTGACAAGGGGACAATGCTAAGCCCGCAATGTGTGCATCCTGGGATATATATATTTTTTTAATCCTGGGGCTTTTTTTTTTTTTAAAGAGGAGTCATCTTTTAGCTAATAAAACACCCCTGGGTTAGTGGATCCTCCACTCTGGGGACTACTTTATGTCCCACAGTCACAAGGAAGATAATTATTAAAAAGTAGGATCTTTTCCAACCACCTATCCATGGAAGTTGGATACATAATGAATGAGAGTGCACAAGAACACAAATAGTAAAATTTGATAGAATTAGATACATGGATGTTAAATAGAATGAAAGCATAATTAGAGTGGCTGTATCCAGCAGCAATTGTTCAAGGAAAGGTCAGTGGAGAAGGTCAGTCTTATGAAGAGTCATGAGAGAGAATAAAGATGTGGATGAAGGAAGCAGCGCTGGTAGGATGCCTAAATAGAAGAGAGAGGAGGTATAAAGAAACACACAGTGTATTTTATTGGCTGTAAGATCAAGTCCGACAAATATTCCTAAAAGCAGAGCTAAGGTAAGAGAATGGAAAGGAAAGTCTTGGTTGTGATGGTCTATCTCCCTTCAGTACCGTTCTCTACCGTGTCTGTGCCAAGCCCTACCCCAGGTACATGTTCAGTATCTTATCCATTATATTGGAAAATGTCAGGCATTCTCAAGAATCCTGAGTAGATACATAGTGTCAGAGAATTCCAGTGGTGTTAAACCTGGGACATTTACCTGATCCTGCCTTAAATCGTTACTGGTTGGATGATTAAAAAATCTTCGAAGCTACTGGTTCCTGGTGGCAAAAGTTCAGACCTCAGTAGAGAAAATATTTTGGAGTGAAGCATCTTGAAATAGTCACAAAATATATGATTGTGGCTACTAGGGAGTTTTTAGTTAGACTAAACTATTATAAGCACTGTCCAATAGAACTTTCTGCAATGAGGGAAATGTTCCGTATCTGTGCTGTCTAGTACCATAGCCACCAGCCATATGTGGCTTTTGTGCACTTGAAATGTGGCAGGTGTGACTGAGATACATTTTTAATTTTACTTAAGGGTAGTTATTTAGATCTAAATAGCTACATGTGGTTGGTAGTTACGTTATTGGATGGCACCACTTTATATAAGGACCAGCCTGGCTCCTTGCCTCTGGGCCCCACTTCTCTCAGGTGGAATCACTTAAACGTTAGCTGTAGGTCAATTACAAATTTTGCTACAGATCTAGCTCTTGGTTGTTGCCTCAGACATGTGCACAGTTGATTCTCATGTGGGTTGTTTGCAGATCACACCTGGAGAAATGTGGGACTAGGTACCATGAGTTTATGGTTTGGTTCCTTTGGTTTCAAATTGTAGTGTGCATCACCGGAAGGGCTTGTTAACTAGCACACGAGTTGCCATCCCCCCAGAGATTGGGCTTCTGTAGATCTGGAGTATGGCAGGAAAATTTGCATTGCTAACAAGTTTTCAGGTGATTCTGATGCTAGCACACTTTGAGCCTTGGGTCAAGCCCCTATTTCAGACCCTAGTTCCAGTAACCCAGTTCTTGTTTTACTCCTATGTGAGTCCTTTTAAAAATCCCTTCAAAATAATCCAGTTTCTCTGGACCTGGAGATTTTCTCTCACCAGTTCTCCCACAAGCTGAAGTAGTACCCTGAACCCCAGTATCTGTGACCTCACTTCTAGACTTCCCAATTGCATGTCTGGAATCCTGCTATGCTTTTCTTGGTGTCAGACTCTCCTTGACCCTGTCTGGTAGCTGTCCCCAGACTTCTGGTTCACTCGCTCTCCACCACTGAGGGCTTCTTCATATTGCCTAGTGCTCAAACTTGCCTAAACACTTCCCTCGCCCCAATAGGTCTGTCTGGTGCCCTAGACTCAGCCCCCACCTGGCCTGTCCCTTGCCCTCTGGGCTCCAGTTTTGACACACCATTAATATAGAGTACCTGCCAAGGGAATTGACCTGGTTTGGCATCTTTTCCACCAACAACTCGAGTGAAGTCGTTAAGCGGTTGGGTGACGTTATCCAAAATTTTTTCCACTTCAGTTGAATTTTCATAGTCCATATTGGAAAAAAGAGTTTCAGCACGGGTGCGTGTCATAGAAATGTGAGGGACAGAAACTCTTCCACATGGAAATGGCACTAGAAAGATGGGGAAAAAATTTAGTATTCTGATATTTTTCATTGGCAAGCGGAACGTGTATTACAGAAATCGAGAATGAGGCCTATCCTTGTCACTTCTGAGAAGCAGGCCCATCAATATTCTTAAAATCTAATCAATGAATATAGTCTCAAACTAAAAGGTTAATTGCATTATTTTCATGGAAAGTTTTCAAACCCTTCATGAAAAGAACATTTGGCTCAGGAATCCATCATCTTCACGGAAATAGAATAGGTGTTCCAGAATCAAATTTTGTAAGAGTTTTATAAAGTCTAATGACTTTGTTTTGTTTCTTTACTAAAAAGTCTTACTCCCAAGTACTGTCCTTAAATGGTATTCTGATGACTGTTGCCCTGTAACTTTAACTTTAGAACTAGGTAAATGGGACTTCTGTGGTTCATTGTGAGCCAGGCTTTCTTTTGTAGACTAGAATGCTTTCTAGACTCCAAGGTGGGTTTAGGGATATGCTGGGAAGAAATCATGATTTAATTATTTCATTTGGTTAAGTATTAACTGAATAAATTGTTGAGGTGCCTGGCTGGCTCAGTTGGAAGAGCATGTGGCTCTTGATATGGGGGTCATGAGTTTGAGCC
This sequence comes from Canis aureus, assembly GCF_053574225.1. Classification (NCBI taxonomy): domain Eukaryota; kingdom Metazoa; phylum Chordata; class Mammalia; order Carnivora; family Canidae; genus Canis; species Canis aureus. The sequence continues at coordinate 14,182,477 of NC_135649.1, forward strand.
CCACTTTGAGTGTAGGGATTACTAAACTTAAAAAAAAAAACCCTTTAACCAAAGAAATTACTAATATGATTATCACAGCCACATCCACATGGGAACTGGCCACCTTTTTTAACCTTGGGTCAGTTTATTTCCTAAAGACAAGAAATTGTCTACTGATACATTGGGGACAACCAGAATGGAAATTTGTAGTCAAGCAAAGTCACCTCACATTTCATTTTCATTTCTCACTTTCCTTCTAGTCACATTCCTTATAACAGACATTTCTATAGCAACCAGCTGCAGCAAAGTATCATGAAGACAGCATGTGGTTGGGAAAACAGGAAATTAGTTCAAAATACTTATGTATAAATATACATCATCAACAATGGCTGGAGAAAAGGGACCATTACTATTGAAAGGCAAGAAAGTTTATTTTAGGTTTGGCCTACTTACTCTGCTAAAGATAAAGCTATATTCAAATATAACACTTAATAGTTGGAGGTGGTTCTCAGTTCTTTTTTTTTTCCCTATCTAACATAGAAGGGCTCATAAGGGTTTAGCTACTATGCCATCTGTCTACACTGGAAGTTAGATTTTGAAGGTTAAAACATATAGATCTTTTTCTCTGGAGCTGGGCAAGCTGTGAAGCAGTGTATGTGAAGAACTAGGCAGAAGGATGGGTGGCTAGGTCCCTGAAGCATTAGAGTCTCTTCATTTTAGTTGAAATAGCATGTACACTCTTGGCTTCTGTCCTTTCTTTAATTTCCTCTGCCGGGTGCTTTGGTGAGATAGGTATCGAACCCAGTTACAGAGGAATGGTGCATGATTTAATGTACCAATTTAATATCAGGCTTTGAAAATGCAAAAGAAATTATAACTAGTTTGCTTCAAAAGGGCCCCTCATTTATCAAATATAATTGATCCTGCGGAGACTACTTTAAAAAATTTTTTTTAATCAAAGTTTCTATTGCTTCATTTCAGAGAAGAGCAATAGGAGCGTGGAGTGGAGATGTTCTGAATATACTAGTCAGCTGTCAACACGGTAGCCTGGTTGACATGACTGGGAAACATTGTTTTGTCCACTGCTGTATGGACTGTGTTGGTCAGCCTGGCACAACTTGAAACAGATGATTGTCAGAACTGTTCTGATGCCAAGTGTGTAAACTCAGCCCGAGACCCAAGGATAGGAAATAACTTTGTCAGGGTAAGCCAGTCACACCCTGACACAATCATGCTTAACATTTGCCATTCCTTGTACTAGAAGCCTATCAGTCAATCATTTATGTGTCTTTTATGGTCTGCGACTACTATAGTAATTTGACTTGATGAATTACAAATATACAGAGGTCTCATAAATTGATTGCTTCATGATCTAAAAGAAAAAAAAAGGACACGGAAAAGAATTCAGACTGAGAACAATTACAGAACTTCTATTTAAAATGATGATGATAAAAAAAATAAAATAAAATGATGATGATAAATAAATAAATAAATAAATAAATAAATAAAATGATGATGCAATTTGAAAAATTGTCCAATTCAAGCTACTAATCTGTTCTATGATTTTAAAAGGAAGTAGAAACAAACAGGGTTTATGAAAGTATGTGAACTAGTTAAAATACTGAAGGTTCAAATATAGATTTGGAGAGTGTTAAAAAAACTTTATTAGATTCTGACCTGCTGGTTCACAGGACCTTTGGTCTTCCGCAAGTTGGTATCCCGTAGTACAGGAACAAACCACCTTGTTATCGGGGCCCAATTTACAAAACTGCTTGCATCTGCCATTCTTAATGTTGCATGTTACATCTGAAAGAAAGCAAAATCAACAGTAACAGCATCATTTCACATGCATTTCTCAAGAGTACATGAAACCAGTGACTCATGTATAGGTCAAGTGTAAGCAGGGGCCATTCATGGAAAGAGGCTTGGGAGCCTTCAGCTGAGAGTAGAAAGAAAGATAAAATTCTTGGGGAGATCCCTGGATGGCTCAGTGGTTTAGTGCCTGCCTTCAGCCCAGGGCGTGATCCTGGAGACCCGGGATCGAGTCCCACGTCGGGCTCCCTGCATGGAGCCTGCTCCTCCCTCTGCCTGTGTCTCTGCCTCTCTCTCTCTCTCTCTCTCTGTCTCTCATGAATAAATAAATAAAATCTTAAAAAAATCTTAATAAGGTATAAAAATGGCAGTAATATGTTTGGTTTGGCATAAACTGAAGGTTTGGGTCTTCTACTTTCACTAAATCTTGGACTGCAATTTTAAGACACTGTTTATGAGAGGATAGGATATATTCAGAGAAGTCCCCAAAGCTTCAGGGTGAATTTTTACAAAGTGTGTGCACCTGTTTAAACACTAAACGGATCAATGCATAGGTCATTATCCACATCCCAGAAGCTCCCCCAATGCCCCCTCCACCACTACACACTAGCCCTCTGTTCCAAACTTGCCATCCATTACCAAATCCTGAGAGTGAATTTGCCTGTCGTTGAACTTTATATAAACAGCAGCTCACACTCCTCTGTGTCTTTCATTTAACCCTTTGTGAGATTCATCCGTGTTATTTGTAAACAACAGTGGTTCATTTGCATGCTGTGTAGTGTTCCATTGTGCGACTATTACTGTCTGTATGCATTTTACTGCTGATGAATAGTTGAGTTTCCAGTTTTTGGCTCTTAGATATAATGCTCTAATGAACATTCTTAATACGTATCTTTTGGTAGCATATGCATGAATACTGGGTATGTGCTTATGAGTGCAATTATGGATCATATGTTCAGGTTTAGTAGATATTGCCAAGCAGTTTTCTGAAATAATTGTACATATTTAAATTCCCACCATCAGTGTGTGAGAGTTTCAGTTCTTGGACATATGTATTGCAGGTTTCTTCTCCCACTCTGACTTGCCTTTTTGTCCTAAAATAGTATATTTTGCTGAATAGAAGTTCATAGCTTTTTTTTTTTTTTTTAAGATTCATTTTAGAGAGAGTGAGCAAGTGGCGGGAGGGTGTGCAGAGGGACAGGGAGAGAAAGAATCTCAAGCAGACTCCCTGCTGAGTGTGGAGCCTGATGCAGGTTTTGATCTCATGACCCTGAGATCATGACCTGAACTGAAATCAAGAGTCGGACGCTTAATGAATTGAGCCACTCAGGTGCCCCACCAAAATTCATAATTTTAATATAATCCAGTTTATCTAAACACACTTGAAGCTGGCTGATATGGGTATATATCCACACAAGAGAATGAAATCAGGTCCTTTAAGGTGGCTAAATGCCAAAGACATTATGTGTGGGCAATGATGAGCATTAGTGGCTCACATTTTCTGTACTTTCCTATATAATCTCCCTTATTAATATGAAGTGTTGTTCTTTGTCTCTTGTAATGCTTTTTGTCTTGGATTCTATTTTGTCTGATATTAAGATTGCTTCACCAGTTTCTTTTTGTTACCTTTTACCTGAAAATCTTTTTATATCCCTTAATTTTAGCCTCCTGGTGTAATTTTATTTTAGGTATCTCTTTTGTGAACAGCATACAATTTGATTTTTTGAAAAAGATTTTATTTATTTATTCATTCATGAGAGACACAGAGAGAGGCAGAGGCAGAGGGAGAAGCAGGCTCCACGCAGGGAGCCCGATGCAGGACTCGATCCTGGAACTCCAGGATCACACCCTGAGCCAAAGGCAGACACTTAACCACTGAGCCACCCAGGTATCCCTACAATTCGATTTTTAACTCCAGACTGAAAATTGCCATTAATCTCAATTTACATTAATTCTGATTTCTGATATATTTGGCTTATTCCTGCCATCTTATTTTGTATTTTTTTGATTACTGTGCTTTCCCTTTGCTTCTCCTATGCAGTCTCAATAACAGGAAGTAGCATGGTTCAGGGCTGGCCAGCTGAGACCTGTTGAGTTAAGAGAAATAGGCTCTGCCCTTGGACCTATTTCTGTCTCTAGAGCAGCACAGGAACACTATGAATAGGAGATACCTTACCCCTTACCTACCTGTTCAACAACAGAAATGCTCACTTGTTGGTATAATGAGAACATGGAAAGTTTGAAAATGAGTGACTATTAGACACCTCCTACGTGCCACCTTAGTTTCTCTCAGCCTCATGGAGTGTCTGTGCCAGCACTGTGGCCATCAGCTCTGCATCGACTTCTCCTGACCTCATACAGGTGCAACCTTAGATTGCCTTGGCTCCTATCTGCACTATGAGCCCCACTCACTATGTGGCACTTCCCTGTTGATGCTGAGGCATGGGATGCCGTATCACCCCTCCGGATGCCCCAGTGAGTACAACCTGGAGATGTGGGGGGAGTTAACAGCCCCTTGGCTAAACTTTCAACCACTGGGAGACAGATGCTGATGGACAAATTCTTTCACCCTTCTCCCCTTGCAGATGGACAGTCCGAGGCCAATTCCTATGGCTCCTTGGAAAACAGTCCCAGGAGACCTAGCAATCAGTTGCAGATGAGGAGAGAGGACTCTTTCTATGAGTTCTCCTTTCTGCTCTGTCTCACTCTCTTGTCCCTTACTCTTGCTCCCTAGGTTTACGCACCCTACTAAATGAGCTCGAGTCACAGACTCGTGTGTGTGTGTGTGTGTGTGTAGGGGGGAGGGGATCCAGGCTAACAGTGTGACTATATGGTTTTGGAGTATATTATAGATTCTTGAGTGTCAGATCTAAATTTTCTAATTCTATTTTATATAGGCTAGCATAGGTTAATGTAATAATTTGCTCATGTTCCTTACTGACACTTTAGGAATTGAGGGGAGGCAAATCAACTTTTGCCAGGTAGGCAAAGGAACCAGCCTGAGCTTTAACCTTTGCTTCCAGTAATCCTCTAAGTGCATGAGCCAAAAAGATGGCACTTGGTCCTTCGTATTTATTTTTTAAAAGACCTTTCTCCTTACTCATGGTGATAACATCCCTGGCTCTTTTCATGTTATTGGTTATCATTTTGTTGTTACAAAGCAATACTGAAGTGTTCAGCCAAATCAAATACCACCTGTAGAGAGTGTTCAGTCAATATGAGATTGTGGTAAGTTAACAGAGGTAGGTGGTAGGTACAGCTTGGTTTGGTTCAGGGCATGCACAATGGGAATGAATAAACTCAGTGTGGCTTTCCCAATTCTGATTCTGTGTCTTTGGCTAAAGGAACTAGACCTGTCCACCATTTTCCTCATTTGTCACTTTTCTTTATGGCTTGGGTTGTGTGTGCAGTGGGAAATATTGCTGTCCAAATTGGCAGTCTTTTTCTCTCAGATAAAGGACTCAGGATTCTGGAAATAAAATAATAGCACAGGGAATTCCAGTGGAGAGGTCCTTAGTCTAGGATCTAAGGAACAGTCACTATGGGACTCATGCTTTATTGAGCAGTTAGATGTCAGGCACTGTGTTGGGTATGGGTTCTCCTTGGTCCTGGGGCCAGTCTCTGTGCCTAGAATATCTGTTGAGCCTCTCAAAGCATCTGTTCTTTTCCCTTTATGTTAGCCCAGACACTTTTTTGTAATTCTACTCATGCCTACTACCAAAGTTATCCTGTTCTGTTTATTTTACTTTGCCTTCTTCATCTTCCCTCCTGTATTCAGTGATGTGAAAACCAAAGCTTGGACAAGAGATGTTCTATTTAACAAGCTTACCATAGAATATGCTGGTATTCAGCTAAACTCAAGATATTTTCTTTTCTCCAGTCCACAGAAATATTCAGTCAATAGGAGTGTGGTGTTTACGGAGTGTTACCAAAGCGGAAAAAGTGCTTATGTACTTGTGATTTTTTTTCCCTCTCTATCCTATTTTACTGTGGGTAGATGCCTCTTGTACTCTTTAGAGGTGACAGAATGACCCAAGTCCTTACAGATCTTGTTATGTCTGGAAAGGCCTCAGATGTGATGTGTAAATGGGGACATACAGTGGTCATTATTCTAACCAAAGGGACACAATAGCCAATTAGTTGTTATTCTTTTAACTAGAAAGCATGCCCTGAATGTTTGTACCTCTTTCTCCTGGAGAAGAGCCTGATGAGCAAGGGCAAAAGAAAATAACAAGATCTTAACACTGGAAATCTCCCTGTTTTTTCCCCCAAGACAAAGGTGAGGCAAGAAGCTTGGGGCTTCAGTGTTCTATGAACTGCTATCTAGTAGCCTTTGAGGTCAATCTGTAGATCAATTTGAAGCAACAGCTTAAGTGGGAGTTTGTATATGCTTTTGCTTTCCTCTAGTGTCTGAGATAAAAAGAATTTTGAGAGCATTCCCGCTTTGTCTCTGACTTGCACCAAGGAGATGTTTCTAGACTTTGATCTGGGAGGCTGGGGGAGATGAATATTTCCTAGAGGCCAGATGTGATGGTAGATGCAGTTCAACTGCAGAGCCCCTTACCAAACCAAAATGTGGGGAATCTGAGGCCTGAGGTGGTGGCAGCTGTAGACTTACCACTTCTGCTGTGTGGCCCATAGCTTCACGTGAGTAGCAAAACCTCTGTGTTTGTATTTACCTTCCTCAGGGTAATTCTCCTTCATTAAAGTGTCTTTATTTTAAACTAAAGACATTTAGGAATATTTAATGCTAAACACTATTTTTTTAATTGCTCCTAATTTTATTTTATTTTTTTAAAGTAAGCCCTATGCCCAAAAGGGGGCTTGAACTCACAACCCCAAGATCCAGAGTTGTATACTCTGCTGACTGAGCCGGGCAGGCTCACTAAATGTTATTTTCAATTCTACAATGTGGCCTACGTTTTTAACTGAGATTAATTGAGTTATTCATTCCCTCAGCTCCAATGGTTATATTAGTTAAGCTGATAATGAGTAACTACTCCAAAGATTTCTGTAGGTTTCCATAATAGCAGGATCAGATTTATCTACGTAAGTCTAAATTTGAAATTAGAACCTTTCAGATGAAAGTAGCACTGCAGAGATCTTCAGCGAATTACCACACCCACAAGAAAGGTAACCCAGGCATTGGTTTGCCCCCATGCTGGGAAATCTAAGGGAATGGGAATTCAAGCCAGGGGTACCAGTTCATCCACCTGCATCCACTCTTTTCTTTCTTTTTAAATGTTTTTGCCCTGCTGCTTTTCCTTTTCTTATCTTCTATTCTTTTTTATCTTTTGGATCTCAAAGGAAGATGATCAGTGGAGCTCTCTTTAGTACCGAAAAGATTTCTGAACATTACGGGTGACTTTTCTTCCTTTCTCTATAGGACAAGTACAGCCGCTGAGTTTCATTTTGTTTTATGCCTTTTTCATCTGTATGTCAGATGAATTGCTAGTATTAATAGAGTCCTGCTAATTTTCTACTCTTTGCCCTTAGTCAGGTAGCCTGTGCTGTTGAATTCTTTCCCTAGGATTGCATCTCCATTCTTTTGGAATTTCAGAGGGGAGAGAGAATCTGTCATTAGCATGGTGTGCCTTTCACAAACATAATACCAGTAATCTTGCATCCAGAGATAATAAACAAGTAGGAGAAGAACTTAGGATTTACTGCTCCAATTGCCAAAAATCCCAGGGGGGGAATATTCTAGGCTATGAGAGAAAAGATGTACAGTGCTCCTAGATTTGCTGTGTAACTCTTTCAATGTAATCCATATAAGTCAAATTCAGGAGTGAGCTCTGAGTTTTGTTAACAAATTTAACATGAGAAGTGGTTAGTATGTGCAGAGAAGTGCCTGTTTTATGGAGAACTGGCCTCCTCATATCTCAGTTCTGTATTTCATTGACATCCACTGCCTATGTTGATAATGATTTAGTCATGAGTTCAGACAATTGTATGGGTTCGATTTTCTTTGCATTTTGTGAATGGAGAAGTGTGGGCTTTGGTCAAGCTGAAGTTCAAGTTCTGACTCCATCATTTACTGCCTCTGTGCTTCTGGCCTGTCTGAGCTACAGTTTCCTCATCTGAATAGGATGAGGATAATAATGGTACTGACCACATACGGTTGTATTGAGGATTAATAAGTGAGGGGAGCATCATTACCAACTGATATTAGCAACCAAATATTATTGCTCCTACTGTAGTTTCTTGAACTCATCCCAGAAACTATGACCACAGACCAGATGAATGTTTATAAGCTTTGAAAGTATGTGCTTTATACGATGGAATATTATTCAGCCTTTTAAAAAAGGAAATCCTGTCATATGCAACAACACAGATGAACCTGGAGGACATGATGCTAAGTGATGAGTCAGTCATAGAAGGACAAATCCTGCATGATTCTACTTATTTGAGGCAGTGTCTGCAATAGGCAGACACATAGAAACAGAGAATATAATTGTGCTTGCCAGGGGCTGAGGGAAGGGGAAAGGGGGAGCTGCCATTTAGTGGGTATATGGGTTCAGTTATGCAGGATGAAGGAGTTCTAGAGATGTGCTGTACAACACAGTGCCTAGAGTGACCAATACTGTATTGTACACTTCCAAATTTGTTAAGAGTATAGATCTTCCATTAAGTGTTCCTTACCACAATAAGAATATGTTTTTAAGAGAAAATTATGATATATAAATACTGCATTTTCCAGTTTCATCCAGTTTCACAGGGAAACATGGAACCATGAGTAATCAAAAAATGACCACTTACCTAATTCACAGTTCTTTCCTTCAAATCCAGCTCGACACCAACATTCATAGGAATTAATGTCATCCTTGCATACACCGTCATTTAAACATGGATTGGATTCACATTGATCTCCATCTTTGAAATAGGTTAAGAAGTTGAATTAGCAAATAAACTGCTTAGAATGCCTCTGTGTGCAGATTCCTGGGGAGGGGAGCCTGATTTTAGAGTCAGAACTGCTGACGCTGTTGATTATGGGATGCCCCTGTCTTCCAGAGTTTCTTTTTTTTTTTTAAGATTTTATTTATTTATTCATGAGAGACGGAGGGGGCGTGCTGAGACATAGGCAGAGGGAGAAGCAGGCTCCACACAGGGAGCCCCATGTGGGACTCGATCCCAGGCCTCCAGGACCATGCCCTGGGCCGAAGGCAGGCAGGCACCAAACCTCTGAGCCACCCAGGGGTCCCCTCTTCCAGAGTTTCTAAGAGCAACCCAAACAGAGGTTCTTAGGCTACTATCCTAGGAAATTGCTCTGAGGAAGGCATGCATGTAGTTTATGCAACCCAAGGGAAGAGGAAGACTGAGAAGAATGTCAGAGGTTAGAAATGTACTATATGAGCACAGGGGGAGAAGGGTTTTCATTCCTTTCTTCTAGAATGACGACAGGTTAGTTCTGAATCAAATCACATGACTCTAACGATGATTATCACTATGTCCTACCAGAGCCTGCTATGGCAGGTCTTGCAGAGCATGCGGAGCTGGATAGCATATGGTACTTCCACTCAAGGAACTGGCAGTTTAAACTTGTAGCAAATGCATCTACTTCTTTCTGGTATCATTTAATTCTATAAAGTATAGTATGTAGCAATGGTTCAGAACAATAGAAGAGATGCCAAAAGCATCTCTCACTGCTTGAAGATAGTCTGCTGTCTATGAGTTAGGTCCCAAATGGTATGGTAAAGTGAGAAGCAACTTTTATTTAAGAGATTTCTTTTAAGTTTTATTTAAAAATTTTTTTTTAGTTCTTTAAAATTAATTCCAGTTAGTCGACATACAGTGTTATATTAGTTTCGGGTGAGAAACAGACTTTACCACAAAGAATAAAAAACGAGAAGGTTCTGAAGATACGCTTTATTTATATATAGATTGGCTGTGTTTCCTTTCTACCTTTCCTGAAGTTTGTACGTTTACAGTGCTCTTGAGAGCCTTTGAAGACACTGATGATAAGAAAACAGGACAAAGGAATAGGCAAGCGGGGAAGGGTCAGGATGAGAAGGGAACCTTTAAGTCTGGTTTCTGAAAGCTCTGGCTCAATCCATACTTCTAAGGAAGCTTCAGGAGAAAGGGATGAATAGAACCAGAAGGGAGACTGGTACACACTTTGAGCAGAGAAACAGCCCTGTCACCCATTCACTGGGTGTTATTCTGTATGTTAGTAAATTGAACACCAATAAAAAAAAAAAAAAAAAAAAAAAAAAAAAGAAATAAATAAAATAGAAAACAGAAAAATAAAAAAAAAAAATAAAATAAAATAAAAACCAAGATATGGGAAAAAAAAAAAAAAAAAAAAAAAAAAAAAAAAAGAAACAGCCCTGAAGGAAAAATAAGAGCTAGGTCAGCAAGAAGAAGAGGTAAGGATGACATAAGAATGAACGAAAAAGAAAGAAGGGGATGATGAAAGAGGAATTTCTAATTATTAGTCCAACTTTAGAGCAAAACTCCATGCCATCTAGTGTGTCGATGTGGCTGCCCTACAGAGAGGATTAGCTCATCTGTCATACTCTTGGTCAGCAGTACGCGTCCCGGTCCCATTGACTAAGGGCTCACATCCCTTTCTCAGAAATAGTCCCTCTCTGGAAAATCTGCTTGCTAGAAAGATTAGACCTTGTCCCCTCTGCCCCTTGATCCAGTGTGCTTTTGCACAGATAGTTCAATTTGTTCCAATTCTGTGAAAACAAAATACGTTATCTCTGGTTTATTATTATTGATGTTCAAACTGGTCTAAAAAACGAGCCACATTTGCACTTTATATTATAGACCAACATATCTGAATTATTTAGGATGTTTCACTGAAAGGGTCTGGGCTTGCAGCCAGCTACACAGCAACTCATTTGCTGAGACATATCTTTAAAATGAGTATCATTTTAGCTGCATATAGCCCTCCTTTGGGTGCTTGTCTGTGTGTACTTTGGGCTCAGGCAAAGCTACAGACAGTAGGGGTCAAAGACATCAAGGGACAAGCCCTTGCCAAGCGAGAGATTCCTGTTTAAGGCTGCTGGGTGGCTGTTTAATGAATCACTGCATCTGGCTCTGAAGGCCGGGAGGAGTGATAGTGAGAAGCAAGGGCTTGCCCGTTGGAGAAGTTGGGTTCTCTCCTGGGCCCCGTGACTCCCCAGCTGGGTGACCTTTGGCAAGTCTTGTAGCCTCCCTGAGCCTCAGCATCCTCTGTAAAATGAGGTACATAATGCTTTTCTCACAGGGTTGGTGTGAGGATTAAATATGATAAGCACTCTGTAAACTGTAAAGTGCTGGACAGATGCTGGCTAATGTACTTGGACGATCTTTCTTCTTCAACTAGACTCTGTCCTTGTTGATAGTAGAGAATAAGGCAGGCATGACGGGCCTGCACCATGCAGAGTGTGACAGCCCATACAGTAAGAAATAGCATCGGTTATTTGCGGGGGGTGGTGGTGGTTAGGAATCTTGGCTGCAAGTGAAAAGAGGCATGGAGTTATTTTTATTTTGCTTTTTTGTTCTCAATTTTTGGTGGATGAAGCAGTAGTAAAAGAATCCTGCCCCTGATATCCCTGAGATATCTTTGCCCCACGTACAGTAAACAATGTGGCCTGTGACCTAGAAGGCAGGAGGCTTACCTTCAAAATATGGTTCTTACAGGGTCCTGACCAACCCCTGCTGGGGAGGGGGGACAATCAGGAAGTCATGGGAACTTAAATACAGCCAGGATCTTTTTGGGGGTGCGGGAGTAGAAATTGAATGGCTTTTAAAAATATATCACAAGGGGCACCTGGCTGGCCCCAGTCAGTGGAGTGTGTGACTCTTGATCTTGGGGTTGTGGGTTCAAACCCCATGTTGGGAGTAGAGATCAATTAAAAAATAAAATCTTAAAAAATATATATCACAAGATGTAAAGTTTTAAATATAATAGAAATAGAGAATAAAAAGATTCATTTGGACTAACTGAGGGGGAATACCAGAGTAGAGAACTGACATGGTAGGATTCATTACTACCAATAAGGAAAGTCAGAGAAAGTAAATGTAATGGAGAGGCCCTCATTCTCCCTTAGGATTTAAAAAGAAAAGTGGAGAAGTTATGAGTTTCTCAAGTGTGGACAAGTCTAATAGTGTTCCAGAATAGCAACTGGAAAATAGAACTAGATCTCAAATTGCTGAAACTCAGTGGATTTGCTGTCCAGGATCTGTCCCTGTGGATGGTCTTGGATAAGTCAACCTGTGGAACTTCTGCTGCCTCAAAATCCTGCTGCTGGATTTTACATTCGTTTTAAAGCTTAGTTCTCATGAAAGTTTTTACTTTTCCTCCTTTTGGTCAATTCATTCAACAAATATTTACTCAGCGCTTCTGTATTCAACATACCGGGAATACATCAATAAACAAAACACTTGAGCGCCACTGCCAGTATGAAACCTGCATTCTGATGAGGCAGGGAAAACAGATAATAAATAGTATAAGTAAGAGCATTCATTAAATGTTACCTCAGATGGTGAAAAGTGCTGTGAAAAATAGTAGAGGAGGTTGCAGTGCCTAGGTGATGGGGTTACAGGGTGGCAGGTGGAAGTATTAAGAGATGATCAGGGTAGGCTTCATGGAGATGGTGACGTTTGGGTAAAGAGGTGGGGGAGTGAGCCTAGGGGGGAACCTGGCAAAAGAGATCCCATGTTCAATGAACAGTCAGGTCCGAGACCAAAGCAGAAGCATTCCGGAGTGTGCAGGGAGCAGCTGGGAGGCCAGGATGGCTGGCCCCCTCCTCCCCATCCACGTGTGCGGAGGAGAGGGTCTGAGGGCCAGGACAATCATGGGGGGCTGTGTAGGCCATCATAAAGGAGGAAGACTTCTAAGCAATAAACACTTAAGTTGGTCAGCATTTTCACATTCTCAACCGAGGACACAAACTCTCACTCAGTCCCCAGATACAGTCATCTAGTTTCTTTCTTCCAGCTGCTTGGGCTGCAGCAATGTCTCTTTGAAGCCCTAGGGAGGAGTCGGCTGATGTGCCAGCAGGTATCGCCCATGCTGGCATAAACCTGTCATATATCACCATCGAGTCTTGGGTAAAAGAGTCCAACTCTTTTGACAGAGTTTAATATATTGTATGTTTACACAGAGAAAAGATACCTAATTCTCAAATGTTTCCTATATCAGCTAGAGGAAAAAATTAATTGCTTACCAACATATTGCTTCCAAAATTCAGTCTGTAAAGAAAAAGAGGACAAGTTAGTGGTAGTATCTAAAATATTTTGGATCTGAAAAAAAAATATTTTGGATTTAATTCCTTGCCTTTTATAATATTTATAATACATATATATGGATAGATATCTTAAAATTCCAAAGAGAAGTTTCTTTTTCAGTTTTCTGTACTTTGCATCTGAAGAACATTACACACAAATACTCACGGTTTTTTCAGTGTTTTCAAAAACTTCCCGTGCTTCTTCAAAACTGCACTTTTCTTCTATACATTCTCTCTCAAGGTTCCCTCGAACAAACTCTTCCAGTTTACCTGAATTATACCTCTTTGGCCGACTCAGAATTTTGGTGGCATTTTCACGATCAAGAAAAACTGAAATTCAAAAGAACTATTCTTTAGCTTTAGGAAAAAGAAAACATCATGAAAATTAAATACATCTCTTAAGAAAGGCTTTGTTTTTAATCCAAGTAATCCCAAAGCCAATTTATCTTCAGGGCACAGAGCCAAAATCTGTGATGTCCTCATGGTACTGTATACACATGGAGATTTAGGAATTAAAATTCAATTTGGCTTTTAGTCAAGAGAGCTCCAGTAATGAAAGGTCAGATTTTCAATCGCATTTGAATTTACTTTGGATGAAAAAGAAAGTTCTCAAATAAGCAGTTAACTTCACACTTTGTCATCATTTGAAAATAGCTAATTGCAGATCCTTGCAGGGTGATCCATCACCCTGGCTGGGCTGTGTTCGCACGATGTGGTTGCCCAAATGACTCTGCAACAAATTTCTCTTGGAAGAACGGAAGCATAATTGTAGTCCAGCTGCAAATGCAACCCCAGTGTCTCTCACTGGATGTTAAAGAAAAACCACTGCATTAATTTATTTTCAGACTCACAACACCTTTGGTTGGCATGTGTTAGGGGAATTCCAATGACGTAAGTCTTTCTCTGGGATTCAGGAATGTGACTGACTTAGGCTGTGACTGCCTAGCCTTTGGGGACACTCCCAACTCTGGAGGATTGAGGTCTCTAACCTCATTCTCTCCTTCCCTCCCTCTCTCCCCACATTCAAAGCTCACTCTCTGTCTCTGCGTATGTCTCTCTAGATAGATCTAGAAAACATATCTGTATCTATAATTAATAGCAGGAACCCAAGAAGTTGCTGGAGTTGTTCCTTTCTTCAAGGGACTATCTGCTACCATCTCAACAGGACAGAGTGCTTATAAGATGGACTTTCCACAGGCTCCTGGGTGGCTCAGTCAGTTAAGCGTCTGCCTTCGGCTCAGGTCATGATCCTGGGGTCTTGGGATTGAGCTCTATGTTGGGCTCCCTCGATGGAGAGCCTGCTTCTCCCTCTCCCTCTGAAGCTTCCCCTGCTTGTGCTCTCTCTCTCTCTCTATCAAATAAATAAAGTCTTTAAAAAAAAAGATGAACTTTCCAGGCATTTTGGGCCTGCTTTCTCATGAATTCAAAAAAGCAGGAGGAAGAGGAGGAAGAGAAAGAGGAAGGGAAGGGGAGAAGGAGAAGAAGAACTAAATCATATTCCCTTATTTTCATTGCAGCTGTTCACTTTGTGGAGACTTCGAGTCCCCTGACAAACCTCACTTTTCTCTTGCTCTGCGAGTCTCCTTGGACTTCACTCTTTTTTCCTCCTGAATTTAGCTTAGACTTTTTCTCTTCAACTCTTGCCAATGTTCTCAATTCCCTACACTTCTTCCTCTGTGCTGCGATACCCTGCAACTCCAAGCACTAGATCAGTGCAGCCATCTGCCTGTCTGCCCTCCCGAGGCAGCTGAGCGCTGTGAGAGAAAATCACCAGGCTGCAGGTGGGCCCATCACACCGTGATGCCTCCCGCCTCCCCGCCAGGCCCTCCCCTCTGCTTGGCAATTTGTTTGCTTGGCCCTGGGCTCCCTGCCTATAGCATCTACGTTTGCATCCAGTTACAGTGCAGCTGGGTGGAAAAACAGGGGTTTGCAGTCAGACACACCCGGATTTGTACAATCTATCTACCACCTGTTGGCCGTGAGACGTTAGGCAAGTGACATAATCTCGGAAGCTTAACTTGATCAAATGCAAAAACAGTGGTATGATAAGAAAATCTACCTCCCAATGTTGTTGATATAGGAGTGGTGGGATAATATGTGTACATGGTATGTGGTGTACACTGGTCCTCTCTCCCCCCCTGCTTGTCTCATGCTGGCCTGCCTTCCCGTTTCTCAATTCCCTTTAGCGCCTTAATGCACTTTTCTGTAGCTCTTTCCCTTCTTCACTCTCGTCCATATAATGAAATGACTATTGTCAGGATCAGCAATGACTTCCTAAAGGATAGTTTTGAGTTTATGTACTACTTCTCAACTGCTCTGAAACATTTCTAATGCTGGATCTCTCTCTCTCTCTCTCTCTCTCTCTCTCTCTCTCTCTCTCTAGGATGCTCTTCCCATGAGGTCATTCCGCTGGCTCTTCCCTTTGCTCTAACTCTTGTTATTCATCCACTGCTTGAACCAATGCATTCCTAGTTGTACGCCTCCCCCTTAAATGTTCAGAGTGCCCTCAGGGTCCTGCCTCCGCTCTGAAACATTTCTAATGCTTGATCTCTCTCTCTCTCTCTCTCTTTCCAGGGTGCTCTTCCCATGAAGTCATTCTGCTGGCTCTTCCCTTTGCTCTAACTCTTGTTATTCATCCACTGCTTGAACCAATGCTTTCCTCGTTGTATGCCCCTCCCCTTAAATGTTCAGAGTGCTCTCAGGGTCCTGCCTCAGCCTGTTCATGCCATACGTCTTTACCAGGGCCAGGACTGGGGCAAGGTAAACGAGGCATCTAGGGCACAAAACGTAAAGAGACACTGTCTCTCAGCGTGCACAGGCAGGTACATTCATGCTCCATGTACTTTGCTTGCCTCCCCCTGGTCCAGCCCTGAATCTCTCAACACCATTTTCTGAGCCCTCACCACAGTCAGCCCAGCACTAGCCACCACGTTATCCGTGCTCACTCCCTGCACCCTCACACACGTGGCTGGAACTGCTCTTTCTACAACAGTGAGTTCCAAATACCCATCTCTGGTCAGATACATCTTCTGAGTTCCAGATCCTCTTTCTAGCTCCCTAACTGTATATTGTCCTGCAACTAATCAGAGCTGATGTTTATCTACTGCTTCTGAAGTGCTGGACACCATGCCCAGTGCTTTGTGGCCATTATTTCATTCCATCCTCACGGCGGTCCCATGAGATAGATCCTGTCCTCTCATTGTAAGTGAGAAAAATGGAACTTCAGAGAGGTTAAGTAACTTGGCCCAGGTAACATACTCAAGTGTCAGAGCCAGGATTTAGACTTTGGGCAGTCAGATGGCATAGCCCGTGCTTGTAGGTACTATGCCGTGTCCTGTGATCACGTTAGATGCCCAAGACGTACTCTCCACGCTTCTCTGAACCTGTTACCCTTCCATGGCCAGATGGCTAAGTCATCATTTCTACTTCCTTAATGTCACTTGAATTCCTTTTCCTCTTCTCTGTCTGCACAGAGAAGCTAATGGCCAGGCTCAGGCCCTCATGCCTTCCCCAGATGATTGTAGTGGTTTCAGAACAGTCTCCCAAGTCTTGCCATCATTTCCTCAAATGGTTCATTAGAATGTTGCCAGACTGCTGATAGGTAATGGGGGGGGGGGGGGACTAAAGAGTACACTTACCAGGATGAGCACTGCATAATGTATACAACTGTTGAGTCACTCTGTTGTACACCTGAAACTAATATAATACTGTATGCTACCCATACTGGAATTGAAATAAAAAACTTAATAAGAAATAGTAAAAAAAAGAGAATGTTGTCAGACTGAGCATTCTAGATCAGCCATCAGTGCTATTCCCATTTACACTTCTTTTTAAAAAGATTTTATTTATTTATTCGGGAGAAAGAGAGCATGTGTGAGAGAGTACGAGCAGGAGAATGGCAGAAGGAGAGGGAGAAGCAGGCTCCCAGCCAGGCAGGGAGCCCGAACAGGGAGCCCAACTTGGGGCTTGATCTCAGGACCCTGGGATCATGACCTGAGCCGAAGGCAGAGGCTTAACCAACCGAGCCACCCAGGTGCCCCTACACTTCTGATGACTCAATAATTGGGTTCTGTGGTCCAGATTCCTTCATTTCAGAGCTTCATTATCTGGTGACCTGACCCTGTCAGCTATCCTACCTCACCTGTCATATTTAATATTCCAAACATCCTGAGTTCCTGAAAGACCTCACATTCTTTGTGGATCACACATGTGATTCTCTTTGCATAGAATGCCCTAGATCAGACATTTAAGAAGAGTGAACCTATTCATCTTTTAAGATCCAACCAAAGATACTCTCTGTCAAGTGTTTTCCCAGTTAATGTATTGCTCTCTCTATGGTCCTTTAGTACCTGGCTCACACTTTGTCCTATTACATTGAAATCTCTCCCCTGACTTCATGGTGCTTTGGGTCAAAGAGGGAGTCTGGATTATCCCTGTGCCCCTAATATCTCACCCCGGTACCTGGCACCATAGTAGTTGCTCAGTTTTGTGAAGTTTTGTAAAGCGTATGGACTGAAGCTGTCTTTCATTCATTCATTTCATGTCTTCATTCTGAATGAAAGACCTCTTCAGCCCATACACCTTATAAAACTGAATTGGTTTCACAGAAATTTTGATTTCAAAATTCTAAACCAATGCAAGTAATACCTAAGGGCAGCAGTCATGAAAATGTAACATCTCTGTAAGTCATTCACAGAAACAGCTTTTAGAAGCCAGTGACAGCTGAAGAGCAGAAGAGAGTGCTGCATTAGTACTGGCCATCCTTTGGGAAATTCCCCTGGCTTTCTCCTCAAGGGCCTGTTATCTCTGACTACAGTGACTCCAGAATCAGACTGCCTTTCGCCTCAGTATTGTCTGAGGGTCGTATATTTAGCCTCTCTTCGGGGTTTATCTCTTCTAGCCATTATTTCCCCAGTGCTGAAATCCTAGTCCCCCCCTGCCCCCACCGCCTGCCATATGTATACTTTTTTTCAACATGTGAGGTCTTCAGGGGAGCAGTAGCCCTCTTGAAATGTCCATTATCTCACCACTTATCCTGAAGGAAGGGCTTGGATCTTTTGTCCTCCTAGATCTCACACTGATGAGATATGTGTAAAGACTTAGCTTTATGTCCTACTTTGTGAATTTTCCAGCTACATTTCTTTATTTCTTCACTCTACCCACTTGGCCACTTTGATTTAACCTTTGCATTCTCATATCATCATTTCTGCATTTCAGTCTGACATCATGTCTGGAGTGGGCAATACGGAGCCAGTCTGCTTTCTGGGGACCCTTAGGGTTGGCACCCCTGATCCTGGCACTGTCAGCTACTAGATTTGATTATAGTAGGTTGACAAGTAAGGGTGATAAATGCTTCCTGTGAGAACACACTGTTTGCCTAAATGGGGTAATTTCTTCCCTGGGTGCCTTCCTTTGGGAAGTGCATAAAGTCACTGAAGTGAAAAAAACAAGTGCATTATTGCATTAACTAAGTTCCTACTGCTTGTGTCAATTTTTGGACTTGTTTTGCTCAAGTGAGTATTGGGTTTCCCTGTGTATTAACTCTGAGATGTTTCTTTTTTTTTTTTTCTCTGAGATGTTTCGAATCAGAGAGAAAATAATTTTTTTCCCAATTCATGAAAAACTTTAGGAATAAGTAACAGCTTCATAATGAAAAACTCATTTTAAGTAAAACTTAAAATTGTAGGTATATGATTTTATGGCTATTTAAATTTAGAGGCTTGTTAAAATTAGAGGTTCAGTTCTAAAATTTAGAAACACATCAGATATCTTAAAATCAAACTGTGTAAATAAAACCGATGTTGGTGGCTGTAATGTGACACACGCCATTTTGATCTCAAAGTGGTAGGTTAACCCAAAACGACAGACTTAATGAGTTCCTCACATGCTGCTGTTTCCTGGTTAAGACATTTTCCCCACTCTTAGTGTTCTTTAACCAAGGAGATTGTTTTCCAAGCAGGATCACGTTGCCTAACAGTGTCCATTTAAAAAAAAAAAGGAAAGATATCGTAAGCATTGTAAATCTGTTTAGTTTTAGCAATAAAGAAGGCACAGCTACCAGAGAACCAGTACTTACCAACCCACATGCTGACGACTAGAATCTTAAACGTTGCTGTCAAACTCTGTAACCGTTAGTTAGTGGAGAAGATAGCACCAGGCATTTCTACAGCTAGAAGACAAGCATACTCAATGTATCTTTAAAAAGGAAACCAACCTGCACATTCGGCACTGAGTAGATATCCTAAAAGGCAGACGGTGACGAGGCCCGATGCTTCTGCCATGATCCTATTCAGGCGCTGCCTAACCTTTGCTGATGAATTGTGCAAGGAGCAAGGTTGACCAGTTGTTCCAAAGTACAAGTTGAGCTGTATTTACTTCTGGGAAATAGTGTCCATCTCCCTCAGTGGGTCTTTGGGCTATTTCCAGTGGCCTCTTGGGTTAAGAGTGTAGGCAGTGTTCATCTTTAAAGCTCGCCTCTGATTCTGTGGGCTTCTGCCACTGTGGCTGATTGGAGGCTGAAGCCGGAAGTGACACATCCTCGGAACAAGGTGGGATATAATGGCTACGGTTGCTGTGGCAGCAAAATTCACCCGTTGGATCCGTCTTTATCCTTGTCCAGGAGCACTAACGTCATGTAGTTTAAAGGGACGGGCTCCTGAATGGTTTGGTTGCTTAAGTGCCCGGCTTTTGGTTTTGGCTCAGGTCGTGATCTCAGGGTCGCGGGAGGGAGCCCCATGTTGGGCCCCAAGCTAAATGTAGAGTCTGCTTGAGATTCTTTCTCCCTCTGCCCCTCCCCTCTACACGCTCCCCCTCTCTCAAATAAATAAATAAACCTTAAAAAAAAAAGAGAGAACAAAGTCACAAAGTCATTTGGTTATCTACCTTAAAACACTCCAGTGCTTACATTCCCAGTCACCTGGTGAATCCTTTATGTTCTTCCTCATAATGAGTTGATCAGTTTTGTTGTGCCATGTACTCATATATGAAATATGAGGACCCTGTCTCAGAACATATGTATGTGGGCAGCCCTGGTGGCTCAGCAGTTTAGTGCCACCTGCAGCCCAGGGTGTGATCCTGGAGACATACGATCTAGTACCCCATCGGACTCCTTGTGTGGAGCCTGCTTCTCCCTCTGCCTATGCCTCTGCGATTCTCTCTCTCTCTCTCTCTCTCTCTGTGTCTCTCATAAGAGAGACCTGTGTGTCTCTCATGTGTGTCTCATAAATAAATAAATCTTTTTTTAAATTTAAATATTTAAGAACTGTGTGTGTGTGTGTGTTTTAAAGATTTTATTTATTCATGAGACACACACACACACACACAGAGGCAGAGACACAGGCAGAGGGAGAAGCAGGCTCCATGCAGGGAGCCCGACGTGGGACTCGATCCTGGGTCTCCAGGATCACACCCTGGACTGAAGGTGGTGCTAACCGCTGAGCCACTGGGGCTGCCCGATATTCTTCATTTCTTTGTGTAAATCCAAATTTCAATCTGTTATAATTTTTCATCACTCTGAATAATTTTCTTTAATTATTTTGATAGCATAGGTCTTCTTATGAATTTTCTCAACTTGTATTTGAAACTATAACTATTTTACCTTCATTTTCAAAAAGCAATTTGGTTGGGCAGCCCTGGTTGTTTAACATTTAATCAAGTGCCAAACTGTTTTCCAAAATGGATGTATCACTTTGTATTCTCACCAGAAATGAGTGAATGATCCAGTTTCTTGGCATCTTTGCCACATTTCATATTGTCACTGTTTTTTACTTTAGACACTTTGATAGGTGTGTTGTGCTAGCTCGTTGTGTTTTAATTTGTATTTCCCCAAGACTAATGATGTTAAACACTTTATAATTTACTTACTATAAATATGTCCTCTTCAGTGAAATGTATGTTCATTTTTTAAAAAAATTATTTATTCATAGAGACACAGAGAGGGGGCAGAGACACAGGCAGAGGAAGAGCAGACTCCATACAGAAAGCCTGACATGGGACTCGATCCCAGGTCTCCAGGATCACACCCCAGGCTGCAGGCGGCACTAAACCGCTGTGCCACTGGGGCTGCCCATATGTTCATTTTTTTGCCTATTTCCCAATGAGACTGATATTTTACTGTTCAAATTTAGAATTTAAAAAAGATAAAGATACGGGTCCTTTCTCAGATACATGGTTTGCAAATACTGTCTCTAAGACCATAGCTTACCTTTTCATCCTCATAACTGAGTCACATAGCCAAAGTTTTAGATTTTAATGAAATTCAATTTATCTTTTTAAAACAAATTTTATTTATTTATTTAGAGAGAGCATATATGAGTTGGGGGAGGGGCAGAGGGAGATGGAGAGAATCTCAAGCAGACTCCTTGCTGAGCACTGAGCCTGATACAGGGCTTGATCTCATGACCCCAAGATCATAACCTGAGTCTAAATCAGGAGTCAGACACTTAACTCACTGAGCCACCCAGGTACCCCTCAGTATCATTTTTTAATGGATCTTCCCTTAGTGTCCACATTTAGAACTCTTCTGCTAATCTTTCCCATTTATAAACTATTTTATAATTTTAGGTTTTAGATTTATTCTGGTGCTCTGTTTTGAGTTCGTTTTTATAAGATGTCAAGTTTAGGTTGATTTTTTTTTTCCTGTGGATGTTTGATTCCTCCAGCACCATTTGTTAAAAAGATCATCCGTGCTCTGTTCAATTGCTTATGCAGTTTTTTTTCACAACTCAGTTAACTATATTGATTTGGGTATATTTCTAGTTTTCTATTCTGTTCCATTGTTTTGGGTATATTTCTGGGTTTCCTATTCTGTTCCATTGTTTATCCCTCTGCCAACACCACACTGTTTTGATTACTATAGCTACATAGTAAGCTTTTATATCTGGTAGAGTGATTTCTCCCACTTGAATATTGCATGGCAAGATTATTTGGGGGGAATACCGAATTACTTTATTTTGGAGGAATGGTACAAATGAAAGAAGTTGAGTAGATGTTTTGGTATGACTTCTACAAAAGGTAAACATAACACCAACATGCATGCACTGCCTTGCTGACCAAGGAATTCACTCTCGAGGCTGTGGGAAAACAGCGTAGGGCTTAGGTCTCATTATCACTGTTTCCCAAGGTGTGCTTGTCAGAGAGATACTCTCCAGATTCAGGAGCCCCCATCTTGCACAGATTGGTTACATGGTCATCCAGTTCTTTGATGAATTTCACCTGTTCATCAGATAATGAGTCTCAATGAAGTCATACAAATGGGGTCATTTTTATTAAGTGACCAGTTTGTACAGTTCCAGTAGTGACTGATTCACCCTCTTTTCCAAGTGTAATGCACATTGCATTGCGTTCAGCCCATTTTCCCAGTAATCACCATCTGGCCTCTTGGTATCCTGAAAGAAGATTTGGCCACCTTGTTGGTTCTGCAGCTTCATCAGTTTCTCACATGATCCCTCTCCTCATGAGATTGGCAAAGAAAATATTTGGCAAAGTTCTTTGAAGCCACATCTTTGTGGTCAAAGTAGTAAGACACGGGCAGGTAGACCTAGGAGGCAAAGCGCTCCAGGTTGACCTGGTGGTTGCGGGTGGCCTCTGAGTCCTCATGGTAGTTTTGGTGCACCTGCAAGGGGGGTGCAGTCATTATGGCAGCTGCTGAGGAGAGGCAGTGGCTGGCAGCTGTGGCTGCATGGTGCTGCAGTGGCAACAGGGGCTTTGGGACCAGCTGTTGGCTCTGTGAGGAGATAGGGGAGGGCTGGCTCTGAACAGCTGCCAGGGTGGGGGATGAGCCCTGATTTCTATGCAAGCACCACTGAAGCAGGAAGCTGTGGTGAGTCTTGTTGGAGACTCAATATTCTGTGGCAAAATTAGTTATTTACATAACTACATTAGTTATTTACATAACATATTCACATGACATTTTATATGTGAATTTAATAATAATCTTACCTGTAACTACAAAAACTTTTGCCAGAGTTTTGATAGGGATTACATTAAACCTGCATGTCAATTTGCGGGAATTGACATCTTCACTGTGTTGAGTTTTCAAGCTGATGGATGTGGTATGAACATGTATGTCCATTTATTTAGGTCTTTGATTTAGTTCATCAGAATTTTGTAATTTTTAGCATGCAGATTTTATATAGTTGATCCTTGAACAAGACAGGTTTGAACTGCACAGGTCCACTTACATGCAGATTTTTAAAATTATTTTATTTATTTGAGACAGCGTGAGTGTGAGTGTGAGTGTGGGGAGGGGAGGGCAGAATGGAAGGCAAAAGGAGAAGCAGACTCCTCGCTGAGCGGGGAGCTGACCTGGGGCTTGATCCCAGGACCCTGAGATCATGACCTGAGCTGTAGTCAGATGCTTAACTGACTGAGCCACTCAGGAGCCCCTGTGAACTATTTATTTTAATGTAGTTGACACACAATGTTACATTAGTTGCAGGTGTACAGCATAGAAACCTGACACATTTATACATTATGCTATGTTCACTGTAAGTGAGGCTACCATCTGTCCTGGTACATCACTATTACACTATTAGAGTATCACTGACTGTATTCCTTACGCTGTGCCTTTTATTCCCGTGACTTATTTATTCCATAACTGGTAGCCTGTATCTCCCACTCCCCTTTACCCATTTTACCCAACCCCAAACCCCCTCCTCTCTGGCCACCATCAGTCTGTTCTCTGTACTTATAGGTTTGATTTCCTTTCTGTTTATTTTATTTTATTTTTTTTGGATTCTACTTATGAGCGAAATCATATGGCATTTGTCTTTCTCAGTCTGACTTATCTCACTTGGTATAATACCCTCTCAGTCCATCCATGTTGTCTCAAACGGTACAGCCTCATCCTTTTTTATGGTTGCCTAATACTCCTTTGTGTGACAGCTTCCTTATCCATTTGTCTATTTTTTTGTATATTTTTTTTTAATTGAAGAAAGTCCATGGTATTTTGATAGGGATTGCACTGAACGTGTAAATTGCCCTGGGTAGCATTGACATTTTCACAATATTAATTCTTCTAATCCATGAGCATGGAATATTTTTCCATCTCTTTGTGTCTTCCTCAATGTCTTTCAGAAGTGTTCTGTCGTTTCTAGGGTATAGATCCTTTACCTCTTTGGTTAGGTTTATTCCCAGGCATCTTACGCTTTTGGGTGCAATTGTAAATGGGATTGACTCCTTAATTTCTCTTTCTTCAGTCTCATTGTTAGTGTATAGAAATGCCACTGATTTCTGGGTATTGATTTTGTATCCTGCCACACTGCCGAATTGCTGTATGAGTTCTAGTGATCTTGGGGTTGAATCTTTTGGGTTTTCACTATACAGTATTATGTCATCTGCAAAGAGGGAGAGTTTGACTTCTTTGCCAATTTGAATGTCTTTTATTTCTGTTTGTTGCCTGATTGCTGAGGCTAGGACTTCTAGGACTATGTTGAATAGCAGTGGTAAGAATGGACATCCCTGTTGTGTTCCTGATCTTAGGGGAAAGGTTCCCAGTGTTTCCCCATTGAGAATGATATTTGCCGTGGGCTTTTCATGGATGGCTTTTAAGATGCTGAGGAATGTTCCCTCTATCCCTACACTCTGAAGAGTTTTGATCAGGAATGGATGCTGTATTTTGTCAAATGCTTTCTCTGCATCTATGGAGAGGATCATATGGTTCTTGTTTTTTCTCTTGTTGATATGATCCATCACATTGATTGCTTTACGAGTGTTGAACCAGCCTTGCATCCCGGGAATAAATCCCACTTGGTCATGGTGAATAATCTTCTTAATGTACTGTTGGATCCTATTGGCTAGTATCTTGTTGAGAATTTTTGCATCCATGTTAATCAGGGATATTGGTCTATAATTCTCCTTTTTGGTGGGGTCTTTTTCTGGTTTTGGAATTAAGGTAATGCTGGCCTCAGAGAACGAGTTTGGAAGTATTCCAACCCTTTCTATCTTTCTTTAGATAATTATCTAAAGATAGAATAGGTATTGTTTCTTCTTTAAACATTTGCTAGAATTCCCCTGGGAAGCCATCAGGCCCTGGACTTTTGTGTCTTGGGAGGTTTTATTTTTTTGTTAAGATTTTATTTATTTATTCATAGAGACAGAGGGAGAGAGAGAGAGAGAGAGTCAGACAGACAGACACAGGCAGAGGGAGAAGCAGGCTCCATCCCGGCTCTTGGGAGGTTTTTGATGACTGCTCCAATTTTTTCCCTGGTTATTGGCCTGTTCAGGTTTTCTATTTCTTCCTGTTCCAGTTTTGGTAGTTTGTGGTTTTCCAGAAATATGTCCATTTCTTCTAGATTGCCTAATTTATTGGCATATAGCTGCTCATGATATGTTTTAAAATCGTTTGTATTTCCTTGGTATTCGTTGTGATCTCTTCTTTTTCATTTGTGATTTTATTAATTTGAGTCTTTTTTCTTTTGTTTTAAATAAGGCTGACTAATGGTTTATCTATCTTATTAGTTATTTCAAAGAACCTACTCCTGGTTTTGTTAATCTGTTCTTCAGTTCTTCTGGTCTCTATTTTGTTGAGTTCTGCTCAAATCTTTATTAACTTTCTTCCTTTGCTGGGTGTACGTTTTATTTGCTGTTCTTTCTCCAGTTCCTTTAGGTGCAAGGTTAGCTTGTGTATTTGAGTTTTTTCCAATTGTGTGAGGGATGCTTGTATTGCGATGTATTTCCCCCTCAGGACTGCTTTTGCTGTATCCCAAAGATTTTGAACAGTTGTATCTTCAATCTCATTAGTTTCCATGAATCTTTTTAATTCTTCTCTAATTTCCTGGTTGACCTTTTCATCTTTTAGCAGGATGCTCTTTAACCTCCACTGGTTTGAGTTTCTTCCAAATTTCTTCTTGTGATTGAGTTCAAGTTTCAAAGCATTATGGTCTGAAAATATGCAGGGGATAATCCCAGTCTTTTGGTATCAGTTGAGACCTGATTTGTGACCCAGTATGTGGTCTATTCTGGAGAAAGTTCCATGTGCACTTGAGAAGAATGTGTATTCAGTTGCGTTTGGATGTAAAGTTATGTAAATTTCTGTGAAATCCATCTGGTCCAGTATATCATTTAAAGCCCTTGTTTCTTTGGAGATGTTGTGCTTAGAAGTCCTGTCATTTGCAGAAAGCGCTGTGTTGAAGTCTCCCAGTATAAATATATTATTATCTAAGTATGTCTTTACTTTGGTTATTAATTGATTGATATACTTGGCAGCTCCCACATTCGGGGCATAAATATTCATGATTGTTAGCTCCTCTTGTTGGATAGATCCTTGAAGTATGATATAGTGTCTCTCTTCATCTCTTACTACAGTCTTTGGGGTAAACTTTAATTTACCTAATATGAGGATGGCTAACCCAGCTTTCTTTTGAGGACCATTCGAATGGTAAATGGTTCTCCAACCTTTCATTTTCAGGCTGTGGGTGTCCTTAGTTCTAAAATGAGTCTCTTGTAAACAGAGAATAGATGGGTCTTTTTTTATGCAGTCTGAAACCCTGAGTCTTTTAAAGGTTCATTAAGCCCATTCACGTTCAGAGTTACTATTGAAAGATATGAATTTAGTGTCATCATGTCATTCTTTGGGCTTCCTTTTTCTTTTACAGGCTTCCCCCTTAATATTTCTTGCAGAGCTGGTTTGGTGGTCACATGTTCTTTCAGTTTCTGCCTATCTTGGAAACTCTCTCTTTCCTTCTATTCTGAATGACAGCCTTGCTGGATAGAGTATTACTGGCTGCAGGTTCTTCTCATTTAGGACCCTGAATATATCGTGCCAGCCCTTTCTACCTTGTCTGGTCTCTGTGGAGAGGTCTGCTGTTAACCTAATATTTATCCCCATATAAGTTAGGGATCTCTTGACTCTTGCTGCTTTAAGGATCTTCTCTTTATCTTTGGAATTTGTAAGTTTCACTATTAAATGTCGGGGTGTTGAATGTGTTTTTTATTTTATGGGGGATCTATCACCTGGATCTGAATGCCAGTTTCCCTCCCCAAACTAGAGAAGTTCTCGGCAATGATTTGTTTAAATATGCTTTCTGGCCTTCTGTCCCTCTTGGCAATCTCTGGAACCCCAATTATATGTAGATTTTTCCTTCTGAGGCTGTAATTTATTTCCCTTAACCTTTCCTCATGGTCTTTTAATTGTTTTTCTCTTTTTTCCTCAGCTTCCTTCTTTTGCCATCAACTTGTCTTTTATGTCACTCACTTGTTCTTCTACCTCATTAACCCTCATCGTTAGGACCTCCAGTTTGGATTGCATCTCATTTAATTGATTTTTACTTTCGGCCTGATTCAATCTAAATTCTGCAGTCATGAAGTCTCTTGAATCCTTTGTGCTTTTTTCCAGAGCTACCAGTAGCTTTATAATTGTGCTTCTAAATTGGCTTTCTTGCATCAAATTGTAATCCAAATTCTGTAACTCTGTGGCAGAGAGTACTGTTTCTGATTCTTTTGTGGTGAGTTCTTTCTAGTCATTTTTCTCAGTGCAGAGTGGCTGTATGAGCAGGCTGAGTCAAGAATATCAATCACGACCTAAGTGAATTTCACTCTAGATGATTCTGCCGAGGTCAGAGCCCAGAAATTGAAAACAAAGATCAGAATGAAATAAAAGGACCACTAAAGTGAAAAACAAATTTAAGAAAAATTAGTAAAAAATAAAAGGCCAGGAATCCTAAAGAAGAGGAGAAAAAAAAAAGAAAGAGCAGAAGAAAAAAAGGGGGGGGGGAACTGGGAGATGGTGGTGGTGAAGAAGTTGTAGTGGAGAGAGAATGTAGTGTACCTGAGGGGTTCTAGAGGGTGATCCTCTTGTTTCTGAGTATATTAAATTATGTATGTTAGAAGATGATTTGTCCTAAATTTAGGTAAACCAGAAATACTTGTAGAGGGCACCATTGACCACCAAAACATAAATGAGATAAAAGAGGGGGGCAGAATGGGAATGAGGAATCTCACAGAATGAACCAGCACGGTATACCACTTGGTTCAGGTGCATGCTGGTCATGTTTTAGAAGGTATTAACTTCCACCATTGTAGAACAAAATGAGGCAGAGAAAACAGAAAACACAAAACAAAACAAAAATACATATCTTGTATATCTCCCCAAATTAAGTTGAGTGTGTTGAAGAGAATCTAGAAGTGGAAAATATATCTAAGACCTGTAATTGTAGAAATATGAAAGTCAAAAAGGAAGAATCTTAAAAATGAAGAGGTGGTAAAATATTGTAGTTAAGGTGGGAAAAAAATTGGAAATTTACAGTCTGATATAAAAATGAGTTGTACTGGGAAAAGGAAGGAAAAAAAAGGAGGGGTACCCTCTGGTTCTATACACTGTAAGCCCCTCGACTTCCCCTAGAGCTTTCTAGCACTGCTTGGTAAAGAACTTGCTCTTCCCCTGTCCTTCCAGCTGGTCTCTAGGGGAGGGGCCTGCTGTGCTGACTCTCAGGTATGCGCACCTGGGGGAGCTGCCCCGGCCCCTGCCAGGTGCATGGCTCAGGGGGAGCTCTTTGTCCCCTGAGGCCCCTGTTCCCTGGTGGCCCCGCTCCACCCCAGGGACAGGGTGACACAAGGAGGAACAAATCCCCTGGAGGCGGCCAGCTCCCCAGCCCTAGAGCCAGCTCCAGCAGTAACTCCCACAGCTCCCAGTCCGCAGGGGCCTGAATGCTCTGGGGGTGGGGGTGCTGACATGCACAGCTCAGGGCTTCCCGGTGGCAGGAGCATTCTCGCTGTCCTGGGCCCTCCCGGCCTCTGCCTGTCCCAGGGGGAGCGCTAGATCTTGGGCCGTGTCCCCCGTTGCTCTGGGCTCCGGGGCCTGCACTGCTGGAATCCCGCTCCCGTGTGGCACAGCCCCCTCCATGCAGAGCCGCCGCTGAGCTGCTCCCAGGGCCACGCTGGGTGCGCTCCAGCCCTTTACAGTGCTCAGCCCACCGGGTGGGTGCTCTCCCTGGGGCGCCTCTCCTGTTAGTGACCCCGGGAACCTGGGGGCTCCAGCACCCCTCCTGGGTTCTGCCTGGTTTCCCTGCGAGCACCTTTCCCTCTGGGAAGAATCCAGTGCAGATTTAAAGTTCCCACTTCCCCAGGTGGGGCTCCCCTGTCCCGAGGCTCCCGCCCCCCGCCCCCCGCCTTTAGCCAAGCTCCTCAGGGGCCCCTCCCCCACTAGATTCTTTTTTATTTTTTCCCCCGCCTTCCTATATTGTTAGAAGTACAAACTCTTCTCTCTGTCGTGTTCCAGCTGTTCTCTCTTTAAATCTTAGGTCAAATTCTTAGGTTTTCAGGATGATTTGAAAGTTATCTAGGTCAGTTGGTGGGTCAAGTGACTTGGGGACCCTACTCCTCCGCCAGCTTGCCCGCCCCCTTCCATTTGTCTATTGAAGGATACTGAGGTTGCTTCCGTATCTTGGATATTGTAAATAATGCTTCAATAAACATAGAGGTACATATATCTTTTCAAATTAGTGTTTTTGTCATCTTTGGGGAAATACCCAATAGTGGAATTACTGATTCCTATAGTATTTCTGTTTTAAGGACTCTTTTTTGAGGACTCTCCATACTGTTATCCACAGTTACTCTACCAATGTACATTCCCATAAACAATTCAGTTTTCTTCATATCCTTGCCAGCACTTGTTGTTTCTTGTCTTTTTGATTTTGGCTGTTCTACGAGGTGTGAAGTGATGTCTTCTTGTGGTTTTGGTTTGCATTTCCCTAATGGTGAGTGATGTTGAGCATCTTTTCATGTGTCTATTTGCCATCTGGGTGTCTTCTTTGCAAAAATGTCTATTCAAGTCCTCTGCCCATTTTTTAATCAGATTTTTTTTTTTTGGTGTTGAGTTGTATGAGTTCTTTATACATTGTATATATTACCCCTTGTCAGATATATCATTTGCAAATATCCTCTCCCATTCAGTAGGTTTTTTTTTGTCTTCTCAGTGGTTTCCTTTGCTATGCAGAAGCTTTTTCTTTTGAAGTAGACCCAGTAATAACTTTTTGCTTTTGTTTTTGTTGCCTTGGGAGACACAGGTAGAAAAAATGTTGCTATGGCCAGTGTCAGAGAAATTACTGACTG
Source organism: Canis aureus (assembly GCF_053574225.1). NCBI lineage: Eukaryota > Metazoa > Chordata > Mammalia > Carnivora > Canidae > Canis > Canis aureus. The sequence goes on from NC_135649.1 coordinate 14,212,536, forward strand.
TTCTCTTATAGGATTCTTATGGTTTCAGGTCTCACATTTAGGGCTTTAATCTATTTAGTTTATTTTTGTGTATAGTGTTAATAGGGGATTCAGTTTCATTCTTTTACATGTAGCTGTCTAGTTTTCCCAGCACAGTTTATTGAAGAGACTGTCTCCTCCCCATTGTATATTCTTGCCTTCTCTGTCATAGATTAATTGACCGTATAATTGTGGGTTTATTTTTGGACTCTTTATTCTTTTCCATTGACCTCTGTATCTGTCTTGTGCCAGTACCATACTATTTTGATTACTACAGCTTTTGTAGTATGTCTTAAAATCTGGGATTGTAATATCTCTAGCTTTGTTCTTCTTTCTCAAGATTGCTTTGGTTATTTTGGGTCTTTCGTGGTTCCATACAAAATTTGGTATTTTTTTTCTAGGTTTGTGAAAAATGCTGTTGGTGTTTTGATAATGATTGCATTGACTGTAGATTGGTTTGGGTAACATGGATATTTTAACAATTAACAGTATTAATTCTTCCAATCCATGATGGAATACCTTTCCATTTGTTTGTGTCATCTTCAGTTTCTTTTACAACTGTTTAATAGTTTTCAGAGTATAAGTCTTTCACCTTTTTGGTTAAGTTTATTCCCAGGTATTTTATTATTTTTTATGCACTTTTAAATGGTATTAGTTTCTCTTTCTGCTACTTTGTTATTATATACATGGATTCTTTACTGTAAATGTATGTTTTCTTGTGATTTTCTTCGTTTCTTTAGCTTATTTTATTGTAAGAATATAGCATATGAAAAGTAACATACAGAATATGTGTCAATCAACTGTTTATGTTGTTTGTAAGGCTTCCAGTCAGAAGTAACCTATTGGCCATTTAAATTTGGGGGGACTCAAAAGGTATACAGGGATTTTCAACTACATAGGGGTTGGTACCCCTAAGCCCAGGTTGTCAAGGGTGAACTGTATATGCTTTGGTAGGTGTATATCTAGCTATTTCATCTTCTTTGGAGTAATTTTAAATACTGTGTTTTTAAAAAGGATTTTATTTATTTATTTATGAGAGACACACAGAGAGGCAGAGACAAGGCAGAAGGAGAAGCAGGCTCCATGCAGGGAGCCCGACTTGGGACTCGATCCCAGGACTCCGGGATCATGACCTGAGCTGAAGGCAGATGCTCAACCACTGAGCCACCCAGGCGTCCCATAAATAGTTTTTAATTTGTTTTCACATATTATTTCTTAGTAAATAAGAATGCAGCTAATTTTTACACATTAATTTTGTATCTTCTGACCTTGATGAAATCACTTCTAGTTCTAGGAGTTTATTTTTCTTTTTTGCAGACTTGAGGTTTTCATGATGAAATATGCAATTTCAATTATTTGCAAATAGGTATAGTTTTATTTCTTCATTTCCAATGTGTATGCTATACACACACACACACACACATATGTATATATATCCTACTGTAATTGTTAGAATTCTCAGTACTATGTTGAATCATAGTGGTGAGATAAAAAAAATCCTTGTCTTAAACCAAGAAACAGATTCTTAACTATAGAAAACAAACTGATGGTTACTAGTGGGGAGGAGGATGGGGTGATGGACTAGGTGATGGGGATTAAAGAGTACACTTATCATGATGAGCACTGAGTAATGTACAGAATTGTTGAATCTCTACATTGTACACCTGAAACTAATATAACACTTTATGTCAGCTATACTGGAATTAAAATGAAAGAACTTAATTAAAAAAATCCTTGTCTTGTTCCTGGTCTTAGTGGGGAAAGTATTCAGTCTTTTACACTAAGTACAATGTTAGATGTAGGCTTTTTCTAGATGTTCTTTACTGAGTTGAGGGTAATACTCCTCTTTGCCGAGCCAAGATTTTTTAAAAGTCATGAATGGATACTGGATTTTGTCATGCTTTTCCTTCATCGATTGATATGATCATAGCATTTTCCTTTTTTAACTTCTTGATATAGTAGATTATCATAATTGACTAGCAAATGCCAAACCAGGTCTGCATACCTAGGAAAATCCCACTTGGTCATGGTATATACATACTTACACATCATTAGATTTAGTTGGCTATTGTTTTGTTGAGGATTTTTTCATGTAATTTCATTAGTAATATTGGTCTTCTTTTCTCTTTTGTTAACTGTTTTTGGTATATGGTAATAACAGCCTCCTAAAATGAGGTGGGAAATGCTCCTTCATTTGTATGTTCTGGAACCGTTTATGTAAAGTTGAAGTGAATTCTTTGTATGTTTGGTAGAATTCTCCAGTGAAACAATGTGGTTCTGAAGACTTCTTTTGGGGGAACTTTTTAATTACAAATTCAATTTCTTTCATGGTTGTGGGGCTATTCAACTTATTCATCTTGTTTGAGCTTTGCCGGTTTGTTGTCTTCAAGGAATTTGTCTATTCTTCTAAGTTGTTGAATTTATGAGTATAAACTTGTTTGTAGTTTTGTATTCCCTTATATTGGATGGTTGTAGGATCTGTAGCAATCGTCTCTATTTTATTCCTGATATTGGTGATTTGTTTCTTCTCTTTTTTTCTTGTCAGTATTGTTAAACATTTACCAATTTTATCGATTTTTTCCCCCAAAGATCCACCTTTTTGTTTAATTTTCTCTGCTGTTTTTCTATTAATTTCATTGATTTCTGCTCTGATATTTAGTAGTTCCTTCTTTCTGCTTGCTCTGGTTTCTTTTCTTGTGCTTTCTTGAGATAGTAATGTAGATTGTTTATTTGAAATCTTTTTTCATTCTAAAGTAATCATTACTGCTATAAATTTCTTTCTTGGCACTTCTTCAGCTGTATGCCTCAAAATTAATGTATATTTTTATTCGTTTGAAGTATTTTTGGATTTCCCTTGAGGCTTCCTCTTTGACACATGGCTTATTTAAAAGGTAGTTGTTTGGTTTTCATATATTTAGATATTTTCCTGTTGTCTTTCTGTTATTGACTTCTAGTTTGATTCCATTATTGTCAGAGAATACACTGTATATTTTCAGTTTTTTAAATTTGTCTTATGGCCCAGAATATGATCTATATTTGTGAGTATTCCATGGCTCTTGAACAAAAGATGGCATCCTGCTGCTGGGTAGAGTGTTGATTGTGTTGTTCAAATGATCTGTGTTACTAATTTTTTGTCTAGCAATTCTCTCAGTTGCTGAGAGTGGGGTGTTGAAGTCCTTAACTGTAATTTGGGATTTGGCTGTTAAATCTTGTCAGCTTGATCAGTTTTAGTTTCATGTGTGTTGAGGCTCTGCTTTTTGGTATATACATTTAGGATCTTCATGATTTCCCGGTAGATTAATCCTTTTAGCATTCTATGTCCCTCTTCATCACTTTTTTTTTTCTTTGCTCTGGTATTTACTTTTTTTTTTTTCTTAAGTAAGCTCTGCCCCCAGTGTGGGACTTGAACTCACAATCCTGAGATCAAGAGTCACATGCTCTACCAACTGAGCCAGCAAGGCACCCCTGATTTTTACTTTGATATTAATGTAGCCACTCGTGCTTGTTTTTATCATTAATAATTGTATAAAGTATGTTTCTTCTTTTACTTTTTTCTACATATGTTGAATTTGAAACATGTGTCTTATAAACAACATCTAGTTGGGTTATGTTTTTTTAACCACTCTGCCAATTTCTGCCTTTTGGTGTATTTAGACCATTTATACTAAAGATTATTATTGATATGTTAGTGCTTAAGTCTGCCATTTTATGATTTGTATTCTCCACTCCAACCCTGGTTGTCATTCCTTCTCTTTTTTTTGCTTTTTATGGTTACTTGAAACATTTTTAGAATTCCATCTTGATTTATTTATAATTTTCAAGTGTATCTTATTGTGTCATTTTATAGCTGTTGTTCTAGGTTTTACAATATATGTATGTGACTTATCACAGTCACAGAAATAAGGTTTGATTTCTTTCAAACCTTACCTTGATTTTGGTTCCTTAACTTTCCCCACTTTTAAATGTCACTGTATTGATAACCAGATGGCATTATTTTTTAATTATCATATATGATTTATGAAACTCATGAGGAGAGGGATAGCCTCATGAATATATGTGTGTGTATATATACATACATATACATGCTTATATGCTTCTCCCTCTGCCTCTGTCTCTGCCTCTTTCTCTGTGTTTCTCATGAATAAATACATAAAATCTTAAAAAGGTAAAATAAAATGAAAACTTCCTTTAGCCCTTTTTTAAGGATAGGTCTCCTAAGAGCAAAGTCTTTCCATTTTCCTTTGTCTGAAAATACCTTTATTTCTCCTTTTTAAAAAGATTTTATTATTTATTCCTAAGAGACACAGGAAGAGAGAGAGTGAGCGAGAACGAGAGCAACAGAGACACAGGCAGAGGGAGGAGCAGGCTCCATGCAAGGAGCCTGATGTGGGACTCAATCCCGGATCCTCGGATCACACTCTGAGCCAAAGGCAGATGCTCAACTGCTGAGCCACCCGGGTGTCCCTATTTCTCCTTTCCTAAACATTAGTCTCACTATATAGAATATAGACTGTAGATACAGATATAGAGTTTATGGTTGACAGTTTTCTTTTTCCAGGACTTGAAAAATGTTGTGCCATTTTTTCCTGGCCTCCATGGTTTCAGATAAGAAGTCTACTGTCATTCAAACTGCTCCTCTTCTAGGTAATGTATCAAATATATTTGGCAGCTATCAAGATTTTTTTCTTTGTCTTTAGTTCTCAGAAGTTTAGTTATGATGCATTTTGGCATGGATTCCTTTGGCTTTATACTGTTTGGGATTTATATGATGTTTTGAATCTGTAAGTTTGTTTCTTTTGCCAAAGTTGGGAAATTTTCAGCTATTATATCTTTGGCGCAACTTTCTTTCTCCTCTGCATCTGGGATTCTGATGATATGAATCTTCCATCTATTTTATTGTCCAGAAGGTTTCTGAGTCTCTTTTTATTAGTCTGTATTTTCTCTTTTATCAAGTAAATTCTGTTCACTGGTGAGTTCTATTGCATTCTCTTGAAGTTTGCTGATTTTATCTTCTGTCATCTCCACTCCACTTTTGAACCCATCTAGAGAGCTGGAGTTTTTTTGTTTTTTTTTCAGCTTTATAATTTCCATTTTCTTCTTTTTTTTATAACCTGTACATTTTTGCTGAGGTTTTCTACTCTTTCAAAAATTTTTAACCTAATCTGTGATTGATTGTTGAAATGTTCTTATGATGACAGCAATTTCAACATTTGATTCATTTCAGTGTTGGTGTCACTGGATTATCTTATTCAAGTTGTGATTTCCCTGGTTCTTTGTATAATGAATAATTTTCCATTGTTTCCTGGACTTTTTATCTAGTATGTTAGTAGACTCTGGGTCCTATTTAGCAGGCAGTCAGCTGTTAGGCCTAGCGTGCATGTTCTGGTTAATTTTTCTGGACTGTGATTCCAATTCCAATTTAGCTTTCAGATCCTTTGTACTAGTATTTTGGTAATTGAAGTTCCAAATCAGTTGATGTTATGACTCGAGATTATCTGGGTGGCCCTGACCCAATTAGGTATGTCCTTTAAAAGCAGAGAGGTTTCTCTAGTTGCTAGCAAAAGAAGTTAAATTCAAAGTACACGACAGATTCAGGGAAGCATTGGTAGCTTTGAAGATTTGGGGTTGGGGAGGAGAGCACGTGGAAGGACCAAGGAGTGTTCTCTAGGAGCTGAGAGCCATTTCTGGCTGAGAGCCAGCAAGAAATCAAGGATTTCAGTCCTATAGCCAAATGAAGTTTAATTCTGTCAACAAGTTTAATGAGTCTGAAAGTGGATTATTCCCTAGAACCTCCAGATAAGAGCTTGATTGGCTGACACCTTGGCTTTGGCCATGTGAGACTTGAGATTGCTTGCACTTCTGTTTACTGAACTGTGATATAATAAAGAGATATTGTTTTAAGCCACTAAGTTTATAGCAGCTTGTTTTGTGACAATAGAAAACTAACACTCCATTTGTTTCATTTGTGATAAACATTGCTTTCTCATGAAGTTCTTTTTGAACTGTTGGTACCTCTGGGAGGGTAAACGTTCCATTTTGAGAACATTAATTTGAATTTATAAAAGCTATCAAGTTTTAGCTCATTTTTTAGTCTATGATACATCTCTTTTTCCTAAAGATTTTATTTTTAAGTAATCTGCACGCCCAATGTGGGGCTTGAATTCATAATACCAAAATTAAGAGTTGCATACTTTCCTGACTGAGTCAGCCAGGTGCTCCTATGATATATCTTGAATAAATTTTGAGTATGAAGTGAGGTTAATATTTAAGATTAATCCTTTGTTCTTTACAAATACGGATTTTGTTCCAGTACTATTGATTGATAGGACTATCTTTTCCCCCACATATTACCTGGCTATCTTTGTTAAAAAATCAGTGGACTCTGTACACATGAGTTTATTATTGAACACCCTATTCTGTTTGCATATATTTGAATTTATACAAATGGGTGTGTATTACATATATCATTGTATTTCTTACATTTTAAAATTTAGTGCCTTCATATTAAGATTCATTTTTTTATTGCTATGCAGTCACCTAGTCTAATGCTTCTAACTGATGCATGGTGTGCATATACCAGTTTTTTCCCCCTAATCTCCCAGTTATTGACATCTGGGTTGCTCAAAACACCTTGCTTCCAGATACTGCCACAATGGACACTGTCTTATGAGTACCCTCTGGAATAATGTGATAATTTACTTGGGATGTATATTCAGGGGCAGAATGTTTGGATCTTAGGATATTCATATTCCTAATCTGTCTAAATGCTGCCAGATTTTTTTTTCAGATTGGCTGCACCAATCTACAGTCCCACTGGTAGTGCATGTAGATTTCTATACTGCGCATTCATGCCAATTCTTAGCATTATCATCCTTTATAATTTTTGATAGTTTAAAAGAGAAAGTGCTATCTTACTGTTTTAATTGATGTTTGCCTTATTACTATGAATTAGAACATATCTTTTTATGCTTTTCAGACTTTTGGGTTTCTTCTTTGGTAAATTGCCTGCTTATAATCATTGCCAGAGATGCAGTAGCATTGAACTGCAGGGTTCTTTCTCTGTGTTGTCTCCTGTGGATCTTTCATTGGTGAGTCGGGCCTGCAGTCTGACCTGATATCTGCCCCCAGCCCACTGCTGGGGCTACAGTAGGACTGGTGTGTGTGGTTATTTTTCCCTCTCCCTGGAGCCAAAATCACTTTAGAGTGAGGCTGGCCCCTGCTGGGGCTGCTTGCACACTGCCGGACCTGGGCACCATTTTTGGATGGGCTCTGGTGAAAAGCATATTGGAGGGGGCAGATCTATAGGAGAGTAGAGGGATAGGGTGTGCTGTTGGCAGGTTAGGTAGAGAGTCTTCATACTGTGCTGGTTCCTGCACGTGTCCATGTGTCTAGGCTTGGGGGACAGGGAGGGAAATGGTACCTGCTGGCTCCTTTGTTCCTGAACAAGTCTCCTAAAGATCCTTGCCCCTCCAGCACATTCTCTGAGATGAGTAAATAAGTCTCCCTCTGACATACCCTGTGTGTTTCTCAAATTGCTGCTGCTATGCTGTATCTCAGTGGAGCTGTTTGTTGTGCTCTCTTTAAGAGTGGGGACTCAGTATCCTCTTGCCTTCCTGTTTTTCAAAGTTCCAGGTGTTAAGTTCTGCTGATTGTAAGAATTTGTGAAATTATGTCCCTCTGGTTTTCAAAGCCAGATATTATGGGGCTTTGTCTTCCTTGTGTGGGTTCCCTACACCTGGGGTACCTGGTGTGAGGATCTGTTTCTCTACCCTTTCTGTACCTGCCATGTCCCTCCCTCCCATGGACAGTCCTGTGGGTCCTTTTAGCTTCCAACTGCATCTCTGCCCTTCCTACCCTCTTCAATGTTGCCTCTTCTATACATTTAGTTATGGAGACTCTCTTCTGCCATTCTTTGGGTTGTTTTCTGGGTTATTTATTCTGATGTGGGTGTTATCTAGTGTATTTTTGGGACAAGGTGAGCTTAGGATCCTCCTATTCAGCCATATTCTCTGGAAGTAGAGTACCCCAAAGTTTTCAAAGTGTGTTTTTCTTAAGCTAGGCTATAGGTTTTTATTTTCCCTTTTTCCTTGTTTATAATTTAATTTTTTGTAACGAGCATGGATTTTTCTTAGGAATAAAACTTCGAAAGCTTATGTACTCAGATATAGTGGTGCTTAAGAAGTAAAAAGGTCCATAAAACCTCAGCTTTTCCCCTATTGCCTCTGCTCTGGAGCAAGTGTGAGGGAAGACAAACTTTGCATCATTGATATGACAAAATGAGCCAGCTTCTTTTCTAGAGTGCATTGGAAGAATTGGGGGATAATGGGCACAGCGTAGTGTTCTTGTTTGAGGACAAGGACAAAACCCTTAGAACAGCTTATCCACAATCAGATGTAAGCACCCGAAATACCTAAAGCTGAATGGAAACAAATTTTAAAATGCCTCTTATTTTTCTGATTAAATTCTCTACATCTTCGTTAATTTGCTTTAGTAGTGATCTATTATTTGGTATTTGTAAGTTGTTTCATTTTATATGTTTGGTGTCCCTGAGCAGCTTGTGAGTTTTTCAAGGGCATGGGATCTTGGCTTTTATTCCTGTTATTGCTCTCCTAGAACCCAGTAATGGTGCTTTGCGTCCAGCGGGACACAGCCAATAGAAAATGAAATGGTTATATTGGCAGAAATCAGGAAACACTTTAATCAACTAACCATGCTATCTATTTGTAGCCAGAAAGATTTTCTGTATTTTATTCTAAAACCAAAATTTTAATTTTTGGCAGGTAGTCCTCATCATCTAACTGTCTTATAATTAACAAATGAACTGCTGTTTTGGCATACATTCTAGAGTAAGTCTATCTTATATTAGGTATACTTATTTTTGTGCAACAAATTACCACAAACTTAATGGCTTAAAACAGCACACATTTATTATTTTAAAGTTTTTGTGGGTCAGTAGTCTAGGTGTACCTTAGCTGGGTCCTCTTCTTAGGGTTTTACAAGGTGATAGTCAAGGTCCCAACCAGGCTATGTAGTCATTTGGAGACTTAACTGGGGGAAGAATCTGCTTCTGGGTTCACTTAGCTGATTGACAGAATTCATTTCTTTGAGGTTTTGAAGACAGATGGCCCCCTGGCTTCATATTGACTGCCAGCTGCCCTCAAGTCCTAGAGGCCACCCACAGTTCCTAGAGGCTGCCCACAGTTTCTTGCTATGTGGGTTTTCCCAGGATGGCCATTTACTTCATCAAGCCAGCAAGGAGTCTCTAAAGCCAGGCTGCTAACAAAATGAAGTCTGTACAATGTAACCTAATCACAGGAGTAACATCCCATCACTTTGGTCATTTGTATCACTTAGACACAAGTCAAGGTTCCACCCACACTCTGGGTGAAGGTGTTATACAAGAAGGTGGATACTAGGAGGAGGGCATCATGGGGATCCTTAGGATTTATTGATCAGCCACACTTTGTGATTCATCTTAAAGTATATATCAGGAATTTATGCTGTTCTAGGTTAGAGATTTTATGATTATTTTATATATATATTTTTAAATAACTGACATGAGTATTTGATTTACTATAGCTAGACTCACTGCTAAAGCACATGATTCTGTGCCTAATTGGTAGTCTAAAAGAGCTCCATTTCAGTGACTTGTCAGGGAACATTTCCTAGGACTTGCTAATGCTAAAAACCAAATCTGTTGTAGGAACCATATTTACGGAGAATTACCTAAATATTATGTCATTTTTGGCCATTCCTCTAGAAATTCTACAATCTTTCTCTAAGCCAGACCTTCATAGATCTGCTTACCTGAGTCCAATCACTCTGCCTCCCTGTAGAAGTGCTTTGGCAGGGTTGTGCTTTGGCCTGAAATCATCAGCCTATAGCGAGTGATACTATAGGAAAAAGCACTGTGAAATGTGTTGCTGTAGAGGGTGTAATGTAATGTCTGGTCTCAACACCAGGACTACTTGTACTTCTCTTGTTTGGCTTATTTCCCGAAGGCACTGTAAATCATGTAACTCCTTTTCCTCCTTCACGCTGACCAATTTTGTGGCTTGCTGTTAGCAAGTTTTCCAGACTTTCAGTAGACATTTTGTGTACTAACTTTACTCCTGGCCTTGTTTTTACCTTTCTACCTTTAAAAAAAAACCTTGCCCTGATTTCCTGACCTTTTATTTATAATTTTTATTTTATCATGAAATACAGTATATCATATTGTACATATAGTAAGCTACCTTAAGTCCTTAACAAGGAGGGATATAAACAACTTGTTTGAATGCTATAGAAGTCTCAAAGTGAACATTGCAGCTGTGACCATAGAAGCCAAAGCATTTTTCTTAAATGGAAGGGTAGATGTTGTGCTGAACTATTTGAACCCACAAAAGCTACCGAAATGTTCGGTAGTGAGTCAGAAAGATCATTCTTTTGTGGCAGTCACTTGCCTTGGCTAATGGGAGTACTAATGCAAATGGCTAGGTGCTGAAGAGTTAGGAGGCATTAGGTTGGGGTGGTAGTGGGGACTGATCTTTTTATTTTTAATTTTTTTTATTGGAGTTCAATTTGCCAACATTTAGCATAACACTCAATGCTCATCCCGCCAAGTGCCCCCCTCAGTGCCCATCACCCAGTCACCCCAACCCCCGCCCACCTCCCCTTCCACTACCGCTTGTTCATTTCCCAGAGTTAGGTGAGAAAATGAGTGAAAATATCAATGAGGGTGACAAAACATGAGAGACACCTAACTCGGGGACTGATCTTAAACAAGAACTGGTACAATGCAAGGAGGAGTGGTAAAAATAGAGAGATGGAGGAACCCTAAGAGGATGGTTTATTCCTTAAGAATCTTATTTGCCCTCAAATTCAGGCTTCTTTGAAGGGATGATTCTTGAGTTGCTAGTCCCCCTCTTGTAATCATCCTTGTCAATCCAAGGCTGTTTGCAAGCTATCGTAGAACAGGTTTGAGAAGTCGTGCACACAGGGCCAGTATATGGGCAGACTTTTCTATGTAGCCAGATGAATTGAAGAAGGGTACTATCCTGCAGGTTGCTATCAGCCTATGCCACACAGGGAGAGGATAGAAACATTTGGCCAGGAGGGAAGCCAAGGCTTACAGTTTGGATGGATGAGATTATCTGTCCAGCTGAGGGTGATTTGAAGTTAGAAAGGTCAGGGGCGAGCGGATGAAAGAAGTCAGAGAGAGGAAAAAGGTATGGAGTAAGCAAGGGTGAGTAGCTGAGGAAATGAGTTTGTGCACATTGGGAATGTGTCAGATTGTGGCAGAGGCAGCTTGTTAAACTGCTATTAAGAGCTGTACCCTATTTTCCTCCTAGGAAAAGGCCAATTAAAATTTTTCTGGGAATTGATAGTTGTGACATGTTACCATTAAGATGGAGTTTGCCATTAAATGTCTAACTCTACTTGCCTGACATCTATATTGTCTCTTTTTGGACAAAATGGAGCCTCTAAAAATGGTTTGTTTAAATGTCACAATACACTTTCTTCCAGTAACCGAGACCCCAGAGAAGAATTTTGAAGCAGCTGCTGTTGTCAAGTGAATAAAATTGAGAAATAATACCACATTCAAATAAAATTAGCACTTTTTCAGGACTAATATTGGAAAAAGCTAAGCTAAAAACCTCTGATTTCTTTCTGAGATGGCTTGATTTTTCTTTTTTTTCTCTACTATATTGCTTTTTACAAATCTTGATTTAATTTTTAAATTTAAGGATAAGGTAATATAAATACTTCTTTTGCCCATGCCTTATTAAATTATAAAGCAAGAAGGAAGCCTAATGTTGAACACCTGTTAGGTGTCAGGATCTTTATATACGCTAACCCCTTAAATCCTAGCAACAGCCCCATGAAGTAGGAATGATATGTTTGTGACAGGTGAGAGAAATTGACAGTTTGTAATTAGGTTCTATTGCTTGTCCAGTGCACACAAATGTTATTGGGGGAGCCACAATTCAAATCTAGAATTTTCTCATTTCAGAATCCTTGTGATAAGCTACTCTGTTGACACCTACCTCTTAGAGTTGTCAGGATTAAATAAAATAACGAGTGTAAGGTATTTAGCAGAGCAATATACATGAATTACATAAATAACTCTATAAAAGGCAACTGCTGTTGGTACCACTACCACTATTTCTGCCTCCCAGGTAGTTGGGATTGGCTAAAATACAGGCTGTGTGAATAACTCACTACAGAGTCTGAATCATTAAGATATATTTAATGTATCAGCAATGCTGGGGCTCCTGGGTGGCTCGGTGGTTGAGTGTCTGCCTTTGGCTTGGTTAGTGATCCTGGGGTTCCGGGATCGAGTCCCACATTGGGCTCCCCACGGGGAGCCTGCTTCTCCCTCTGCCTATGTCTCTGCCTCTCTCTCTGTGTCTCTCGTGAATAAATAAATAAAATCTTTTAAAAAATGTATCAGCAATGCGCTAAATATGAGCTTTATACCAGAGCCTTTTTCACATTCTTATTCTCTTTCCATCCTGACAACATTGTAGAGTTGGTAGTTTTGCTCTCTCTACTTTACAGAAGGGAGACTGAGCCTGAGAGAGATGAGTTAATTTGCTTAAAGTTAAACCTAGGTGCTGAAGGGGAGGTGGGTGGGAGGGTAGGGTAACTGGATGACAGGCATTAAGGAGGGCATGTGATGTGACGAACTGTAGGTGTTATACTAAGTGTTGGCAAATTGAACTTAAATTTAAAAAAAAGTTAAACCTAGGAAACGGCAGAATCAGAACTTGGGTCCAGGTTTGTCTGATTCCCAAATCTATGCTTTCTGTGCTCCACCTTCATGCCTCTCTGTGATTGTTAAGACAAAATTACTGAGGTTATTTCTGAACCTCACCCACATGTTGTACTGTAGAAATAATACCCTCCACTCACTAGGCCATAATTTATGTGGATCCATTCAAAGATCCCACTAAAGACAGTTTGGTTGTGATCACAAATTTGCAAGGACCATAATAACTTCTATGGAAACGGATTTGTTCAGTTTTTCTATAATGTGACATAATCAGTTGGAAGAAATCTGCGCGTGTTAAAAGCTCTGATTAAAGTCTTTGTCAGCCACCAGTTCTGATCTCTGTGGCTTCAAAATGGGATCAGAGGATGGCTCAGAATTCAATGCAGACCCAGTTCTCAGAGCATGCTTATGGCTCAAAGGAATACATCAAAGGGTGGTCCTGAGAAATTCCCACAATACACTTTCCTGGGCAAGATAGCTCAGAGGCTTGAATAGTGAGGGCTGTGAAAGGGGAACAGTTCTAATTAATTCATAAAGAAGAGCTTTTGAATATAAACAGTTTACTTTTCTTCACCAAAGCCTATGGAATGAGAATGATGATTAAATATACAAAGAATACTAAAGTTAACAAATTACTCTGTATTTTTGAGGTTGAAAAAGCAATTACTGAAAATGGTATTGGAACAACTGAGTTATTAGGAAGAGATGTGTTAGACTTCTCCAGATTTGCTTAGCCATCCACAAAACAAGTAACCCTCATGCTGCAGTATATCTGGGAAATAATTATTGCTGTCAAATGACCTCTTGGTTAGCAAGCCAAGCCAGCATACCCAGAAGATAAAATCCCAAAGAGCTCACCTGTGCAGAGCTGGGCAAGAGAATCTCATGCCAAGAATGATAATCTTTAGGGGGCTTTGCTGGAACAATTTCATCTCATCCTTTTCACTTCTCTCTGGGTCTTGCCTAGCTCAAGGAAAGAAAGCTTCTAGCATTATGTCTCAGCAAAACACTCTCTTGCATTTCTCCAAGAGAAACAGCCCCAAGAAATGATGGAGGTATGTCCTAGAAATCATTGCATGATTTTTAAAGATGAGTTTATGTTACAGGGCATAACAGTGGGAATGGAATTGTTCCATTTCCATATATCAAATTCTGTAGGGAAACCATATTATTTTCCTCTATTCAAGGAACTACTGAGAATTCTCTTAGCCCAGAGATGGCTCTGGTTGCCATGCTCTGCCTTCCCCAGCCTCCAGCCTATGGACGCCGTCCCAACCAGCCCTGAGGCAGAAAAGAGGTTAAGAAGTTCCATCCTGGGGAATCCCTGGGTGGCTCGGTGGTTTAGCACCTGCCTTCAGCCCAGAGTGTGATCCTGGAGTCCCGGGATTGAGTCCCGCATCAGGCTCCTTGCATGGGGCCTGCTTTTCCCTTTGCCTGTGTCTCTGCCTCTCTCTCTCTCTCTCTCTCTCTCTCTCTCTCTCTCTCTCTCTCATGAATTAAAAAAAAAAAAAGTTCCATCCCTACCATCAGGTGAGGCCTGGACCTACTTTTGCTACAGCTTTACGTTCACTATGCCTGAGGTGAAACCCCTCTCCCCCAGTTAGGTGATATGACTGGGCTATTGCCTAGTTTTTCTCCACCTGACCCACCAGTTCTCCACTGTCATAAACTAGGCTGTGTTCTCCTTTACCCATTCTTTCCCTGGAGCCTGGAGTTAGCCTTTATAATCTTAGCTGCTCATCACTTCTCAGTCTTTTAGCTAAGAACAATCTCAGCTGCTCAGTTTCCAGTTCTGCAGTGCTGATGAGTGCTGCCAGCTGCCTTGGCCTGTCGAAGCTGGCCCCTCTTAAGAGTCCTAGAGCCCCATGAGCCTTTGAGTTATATGTAGTGGACTGTTGGCCACTTATTCAGAGACCAGACCTTTGCCTATTCAAGCTTTCTTCTCCACTCCTCTAGCTCACTGTAGAGGACCTGTATGGCCCCTGTCTGAACTTGCACTGCTTTTAGATCATTGTGCATAGATGGATACTTGACCATCTCTGTGATATGATGGAGGCATTTTAGTATCATGGAAAGAACAGGAAAAGAGTAATTTTTCTAATTATAGGTAGCAACTATCTTTTTCTTCAAAGACCTTTCATGTGAGTTGGAATAGCTTCTCTTACATACCATTTACTGACAGGTCTCATAATTTTGGGTGTGTTCAGGAGATCAAGGCAGACAGTTGGGACAACAGACATGGATTCAAGTTGCAACTCTTATTAATTGTGTAGGACCTTAGGAAAGATTCATCACTCTATTGTATCCTAGGTTCCTCATCTATAAAAATGGTGGTGATTATTGCTATATATACCTCATAATAGTGATGAGATTAATGAAAGATTGGATGTGAAAATGTTTTGTGAACTGCTCTTTATCCGTGGAAGAGAACCTTGTGAATGAATAGAACTTCATAAACTAGGACAACTGAGTGGCTCAGCGGTTGAGTGTCTGCCTTCGGCTCAGGGTGTGATCCCAGAGTCCTGGGATCGAGTCCCACATCGGGCTTCCTGCATGGAGCCTGCTTCCCTGCCTGTGTCTCTGCTTCTGTCTTTCTGTGTCTCATGAATAAATGAATAAAATCTTTAAAATATATATAATGAAAAGTAGATCCTGTATTAGGATCACTATTTTTTTTTTTTAAAAAGAACTTTATAAACTGTTTATTACATGTGAAGAAATGCATCAAGGTATCAGCCCATCTAGTGACCAAAAAGTCTGACCATCAACTGACTGGTACTTATAAGACAAATAGTGGAGTTTCATATCTTAGCTTGAGATGTAGGCTTGTGACTTGGTGCATAGAAAATCAAAGATTATGGATTTGATTGCAGCCAAAGTTTGAGGAGGCAGCATGTAGGTGTGAAAAGAGCATGGACTTTAGAGTTAGACGACCTGGGTTCAAATCTCAGCCTTGCTATTTAATGGCTAGATGAACTTGGGCAAATTCTCTCTGAATCTCTTTGACTCTCAATCTCATCAAAATACTACTACCCCTGCACTATTGGTTTTTTAAAAATCCAATATGACGGTTTTTGTCTATTAACTGTAACATTTAGACCACTCATATGTAATGTATTTATGAATATATTTGGGATTAAAATTTTCATTTTATCGTATAGTATTTTTGGGATCTTTTCTTCGTCTTTCAATTATTTTTTATTTTTTCTGTCATTTTCCCTTTACCAGTTAGAAAGTTACGTACTCTTTCTGTCCATTTAGCTATTAGCCTATAAATTATGACATACATGAATAACTTATCAAAGTCTAAAGTGAATCAAAACTTCTATCCTACTCCCAGATAGTATAAGAAATTTGGTACTTATTTATATTTTGTTCTCCTCCCCCTGCCTTAAACTTAAATATTTTATTGCCTGGTATTTAAAATCTATCATGTTGGGATGCCTGGGTGGCTAAGCGGTTGAGCATCTGCCTTCAGGCCAGGGTGTGATCCTGGAGTGCCGGGATTGAATCCCACATGGGGCTCCCTGCACGGAGCCTGCTTCTCTCTCTGCCTCTCTCTCTGTGTCATGAATAAATAAATAAAATCTTAAAAGAAGATAAAGTATATTATGATTCACTTTTTAATTCCTTTTTTTATTTTTATTTTTTTACAGTTTCTTTTTATTTTTTTAAATAAATTTATTTTTTATTGGTGTTCAATTTGCCAATGTACAGAATAACACCCAGTGCTCATCCCGTCAAGTGTCCCCCTCAGTGCCCGTCACCCACTCACCCCCACCCCCCGCCCTCCTCCCCTTCCACCACCCCTAGTTCGTTTCCCAGAGTTAGGAGTCTTTATGTTCTGTCTCCCTTTCTGATATTTCCCACACATTTCTTCTCCCTTCCCTTATATTCCCTTTCACTATTATTTATATTCCCCAAATGAATGAGAACATACACTGTTCGTCCTTCTCCGATTAGACTATTGCCATCTTGACAATGTTAATTTATCCAGTCCATGACCTTGGGAAATTTTTCCAGTTATTCAGGTCTTCCTTAATTTCGTTCAACAATGTTCTGTAGTTTTCAGTGTACAAGTATTGCACTCCTTTTGACAGATTTATGCCTAAGCATTTTATTCTTTTTGCTACTATTATAAATGAAATTGTTCTCTTAATTTCAGAATGTACATTGATAGTATATAGAAACACAACTGATTTTTGTATAGTAATCTTTAACCTGCAACTTAGCTGAACTTATATTCTAACAGTTTTTAAAAAACACATTTATTTATTTTAGAGAGAGAGAGAGAATGTGCACACTTATACACAAGTGGAAGGAGAGGCAGAGGGAGAGAGAATCCTCATGCAGACTCCCTGCTGAGTGTGGAGCCCAATGTGAGGCTCAACCCCAGGACCCTGATATCATGATCTGAACTGAAATCAAGAGTTGGCTGCTTAATTGACTGAGCCACTCAGATGCCCTAATAGGTTTTTTGGGGGGAAGGGGCAAGATTTCTTAGGATTTTGGGTTTATATGATTACGTCATCTGTGAATAGATAGTTTTATATTTTCTTTTTCAACTTGGTACCTTTTGTTTCTTTCTTTTTTTTTTTTCCGCCTAATTGCCATGGCTAAATCTCCAGCAAAATGTTGAATAAAAGAAATGAGAGCATATGTCGTTGTCTTGTTCATGATGTTAGGGGGACAGCATTTATATTTTTTTCACTGGTGAATATGATGTTACCTGTAGGTGTTCATAGATGTCCTTTTTCAGGTTGAGAAAGTTGTCTTCTGTTCCTAATGCGTTGAGTGTTTTTATCAGATTTTGTCAGATGCTTTTTTTTGCATCTATTGAGATGATCAGGTGATTTTTGTCCCTTATATTAATACATTAATATGGCTTATTACATTAACTTTTATTTTTTAAATTAAGTTCTTATTTTAATTCCAGTTAGTTAATATACAGTATTATGTTAGTTTTAGGTGTACAATATAGTGATTCAGCACTTCCATACATCACCCTGTGTAATTTTCAAAATTCAATTGCCTAGAATTCCTGAGATAAATCTCTTATGGTCATGGTGTATAGTCCTTTTTAAAAAATTAATTAATTAATTAATTAATTTTAAAGCTTTTATTTATTTATTCATGAGAGACACTCACAGAGAGAGAGGCAGAGACACAGGCAGAGGGAGAATCAGGCTCCATGCAGAGAGCCCAATGTGGGACTCGATCCCAGGTCTCCAGGATCAGGCCCTGGTCCAAAGGCGGCGCTAAACCGCTGAGCCACCTGGGCTGCCCCAATAGTCCTTTTTATATGTGCTGAATTTACTTTGCTAGTACTTCATTGAGAATTTTGGCATCCATATTCATAAGATATATTGGTTTGTAGCCTTATTTTCTTGTGATGTCTTTATCTGGTTTTAGTAACAGTGTGTATAATTGTGTTTTTGTTTTTGTTTGTTTTGTCTGGTTTTATAATCTTAGTCTTTTACTTGGAACAGTTAGCCCCTTTACATTTATTGTAATTACTGATGTGACTGAGTTTATATATATCATGTTATTGTTCATTTCCATCTTGACCCATCCATTTTATATTCTTTTTATTACCCTTTATAAAAAATATTTTATTTATTTGAGAGAAAGAGAGAGAGAAGAGAGAGAGAGAGAGCATGAGAGAGGTGAGGGGCAGAGGGAGAAGCAGACTTCCCACTGAGTGGAGAGCCTGACCATGGGTCTCGATCCTGGGACTCCAGGATCACAACCTGAGCCAAGGGCAGATGCTTAACTGACTGAGCCACCCAGGCATCTCTTTATTACCCTTTCTTACTTTCTTTTGGGTTAACATAAAAATATATTGTGCTGGTTTTTTCTTATAATTTGCAGTATATATATTTTTGTAATTCTCTTAATGGTTAGTCTAAAGATTATAACATGCATTTATGAATTATTTCATTGGAATACAAATTTTTATTTTGCATAATCCACATAACCTTAGAGCCTTAGAACCTGTAAATTCTATTTACTTCTGTTATTGTTGTCATTTTGTTATTAATATTCTTTTTTTTTAAATTTTTATTTATTTATGACAGTCACAGAGAGAGAGACAGAGAGAGAGAGAGAGAGAGAGAGGCAGAGACACAGGCAGAGGGAGAAGCAGGCTCCATGCACCGGGAGCCTGACGTGGGATTCGATCCCGGGTCTCCAGGATCACGCCCTGAGCCAAAGGCAGGCGCCAAACCGCTGCGCCACCCAGGGATCCCCTGTTATTAATATTCTTGATGATATTCAATGTGAATTCTACAAGGCAGTGTTATTATTACTTTGTGAAGTCAATATTTACCCACATATTAGTCCATTCTTGTGTTCTTTATTCCTTCCTGTGTTTCCACATTCCTTTTGGGATCCTTTTCTTCTGTGTCAAGGACTCCCCTTATTTATTTTGTGTAGGGGCTTGAAATGGTTATATACATTTTCGATATGCTTTTAGAGTCATCTAGTCCAATAGTAACTGAAACTCTCTCAGACATTTAAATATGATTTTTGTAATGTATCCATATTTAATTAGTTGTTACAGCAAGAGTATTTATTTACTGTGATTTATTGTATTCTACCCGGATGCAGAAGTTGTGAGATTATTCTCAACATCTGTTTTTTTTTTTTTTAGTAGACTCCACACCCAGCATGGAGCTTGAACTCATGACCCTGAGATCAAGAGTCAATGGTCCACTGACTGAGCCAGCCAGGCATCCCAAGACCACTTTTTTAAAAAAGTAAGCTCTATGCCCTATGTGGGGCCTAAACTTACAACCTCAAGATCAAGAGTCATATGCTCTACCAACTGAGCCAGCTAGGCACCCCTAAATGTCTGTTTCTTAAACTTGATTGTATCCTGCATGGAGGTAGGAATGTTGACTGGTGTGTTTATTTTGGGTTGTCTGACATTTATAAGTTACTTGGAAATAAATTAATGAATATGAATAAGTGAGATAATGTCTGTAAACTGCTGGTCAGTTGGTAGGTACTTGATAAAATAAATGGTGCTTCTCTATCCTAACTCCTTCATTCCTGTCCATTACATATCATACTAGGGTGGGGACTAAAATCTGCACCTATTATCAATTATTTTTGCCTGATGATAAGTAGAGGGCAAAGAGAATGGAATGGAATACTTATTAATAGATACTACTAATAATTGAATATTCTATTTGAGTAGAGCAAGTAAAGACATCAGGGAAGGCTGCAGAGCTGGGATGTTGAGGTACAACTGACTAACTTTACTTATGGGTTTGCTGGAGTTCAGTAACTGAGAGCATGAGGATTGGCCTTTTTCATTTTATGGTTTTGAGACTTGGATTGCAGTACTGAATGATTTGTGAAGTAACTACTCTCCTATTTCAGCTGCAGAAATGTGTTTAGTTGTACTTTATCTATTTATGAATTCAAGCTGGAGGATGCAATGATAATCATTTAGCATCTTCTCTGTGTAAGAATCTGCAAATGAGCAAAGGAGCCTGGGGAAAATGAGGTGCATAATGTGACTATGTGGATAAAAGGAGCAGAGAGGACCCCATTCTATCTAAGTTAGATAATAAAGTTTTTGACATATAAGAAAATAGTGCTGTATAAGTAGCTGGCTTTCAATATCTATCTCAGATCCTTTTAAAAGTAACTGCTGCCTCCCTGCATTCTAGAATCAAGAACCGCATTGGTAGGATATAGCCAATTATAAGGCAGCCAACCACTCTGGTTTATCAATTGTTATGACATGATTGAGGGTAAAGGATTTGTACTTGATAATTTTTCAGAAAGGATGTTCTAAGAGACATTCATTGGCTTGTCTAAAATTCTTAAATTATTATCCTCAAAGTTGTGACATTTTTAGAAGAGAAGCATCATATTGCTTCCAAAGATAATACATCATAGCAGATGAAACATAAAAGGAATTTTTTAGTGATTCAACACAATGATGTTCTTTTGCTTTTTAAAGCACTTTATTCTGGGAAGGGGAGTCAAAAGTTTCTACATTTTAACAATTCCATTTGCTCCTCCATCTTGAGAATCAAGTTAAAATAAGTTTCTCCTAGTTCTCCCAGTAGTTTGGCTTATATATGGACAGCGTTGTTAAATTTACAGAGCTCACTCCCATTCATTTTCTTTTGGATCTCATAGTAATCTTTTGAGGTAGGGGAAAGAGTAACTATCTGTCTTACAGGTATGGAAACCAAGACTTTGAGTCCCGGCTAATGTTCTTGCCTTTATCCTATAGTGCCATCCAAGAAGCTGGGTTTATGTGGACAAGCTTAGTTCAGCCATTTTAAGCCCCCACATTTCACTTTTTAGTATATTAGATAGGAAATGAACATGAAATCTTGCTGGATCAAAAGACCTTTTTCTCAAATATTTAATTAGACTTGTATTTAGCAACTGACCTTGAACTCTGCTTTCACCTGAGAGGTCCTGACACAGTAAAATAGGTCTAGAAAGAAAAATATCAAAAAGTAAAAAAAAATGCAGGTTGAGATGAAATGCTTGATTTAAAGAAAAATTCTTGCAACAATAGCTTTCCCACTCAAATGACAGAAGTGAGTACTGAGAAAGGCAAGGCTTTATAGTAGAAATGACAAACATGATTATTAATTCATTAGTAAACCACATTTCCCTCCTGTAGCATTGATCATTTTCCTTCTATTGAATCTCATCTGTTTTTCTGTTGATGATGAACTATCAGATGAAAAAATAATCAGGCTTGGTAACTGTTTATAACTGATTATATTCATTTGATGTAGCAAAATGAAAAGTTTTCAGCCAGAGGTTGGGTGACTTTCTTTTTTTTTTAAGGTGGGAAGAATGGCAGAAGAAGAGGGAGACAGAATTTCAAGTAGACTCTGGGCTGAGCTCAGAGCCTGACATGGGGCTCAACCCTACAACCCTGAGATCATGACCTAAGCCAAAATCAAGAGTCAGACACTTAACTGACTGAGCCACCCAGAGGCCCTTGAATCTGCCTTTTTTGTATGGTTAATTGAATTGTCAATACTGCTTCATCATAAGTGTTGCAAGTTATTTTTATAAACCATTAGGCCTACAAAATTGCCTTTTCCCTAGTAGTGACCTCAGAACTGGAAACACCTCTTCTCAGCCACCTCATACCCCTTCTTGTCTCTGTTGCTTCATTGCTGACTGGTATAAGGTGTGTGTGTGTGTGTGTGTGTGTGTGTGTTCCCCAAATAATTGGCTGAGTGAACCTTTTATTCAGTGTATAGCTACTTTAATAGCCTTATTTTATTCTGAATTTACTATTGCCTTGGGATTTAAATTCATTTATTCATGTAGTGTTTATTGAGCACTCACTATGCAGTAGGTACTATTCTAGGACCTAGAGGTAAAGAAAAAGTAGGATAGGAATAATTCTCTGATCTCATAAAATATACATTCAAGTGTCAAGGGAGACAGAATAAAACAGTAAATAAAACATACAGTATGTTGGTGAAAAGTGCCATGAAGTAAAATAAAGGAACAAAGAGGGACAGGGAGTATACCTGTGGTATATAGGAGAAGGTGACATTTGGAATTGGGTGACCAAGGAAGGCCTCCCTGATAAGGTGCCATTTGAATAAAGATTTACAGTAGTTGAGGGAGTGATGCATGCAGACCCCTGGGAGAAAGAACATTCCAGGCAGAGGGAGAATAGCAAGTGCAAAGACTCTGAGCTAGGCCTACATATAGACAGTTATATGAAATGCCAGGTGACTGGAGCTGAGTGAGGGAGGTGGAACATTGTAGGAGACAAAATCATAGATCACATGGAGGTCCAGGATCATGGAGGGTTTTATAATCCATTGCAAGGATTTGAACCTAGATTCTGGAAGAAGTTGGGAACCAACGCCAGAGTTTGCACAGAAAAGGGGTATGATATGACATGTGTTACCTAGATCACTCGGCCTGCTGTATTGAAAACATGTCAGGAAGCATGGGCTATAACAGCTCATTGAGGAGGCTCTTTTTTTAAAATTTATTTATTCATGAGAGACAGAGAGAGAGAGAGAGGCAGAGATATAGGAAGAGAGAGAAACAGGCTTCATGCAGGGAGCCTGATGTGGGACTCGATCCTGGGACTCCGGGATTATGCCCTGGGCAAAGGCAGACACTCAACCGCTGAGCCACCCAGGCGACCCTGAGAAGGCTTTTATAGCAGTTAAGAGCAGAGATGATGGTGGCGATACCAGGGTGGTAACCACGGAGGGAGTGAGAAATGATGGACTTCTACATGTATTCTGAAGGTATTGCCAGTAGGCTTTTCTTATACATGAAGTATGGGTGTAAGAAAATGAGAGGAGTCAGGATGACTCTAAGGTTTTGGCTTAAACAACAGGAAGGATGGGATTGTTATTAATGTAGATGGGAAAATTGAAGAGGGACAAGTTTTAGGGGAAATTCTTGTTTTGGTTTTAGACATGTTAGATTTGAGATGCCTGTTCAATATTCAGGTGGAACTATTGAGGCAGCTGGATACACATATCTGGGCTTCAGAAAAAATATATATGTTTGGGAGTTGTCTAAAGATAGATGGAATAAAGACATGAGACAGATGAGATTACCAAGAGAGTTAAGTGTAGAGAAGGGGAGATGTCCAATGACTGGGCCCTAGGGCCCTCTATTATTTAAAGGTCAGGGAGATGGGGAAGAGCTGGCAAAGGTGACTAAAATAGAGATGACAGTGAGGTGATCTTAGAAACCCAAAGTGTGTCCTGACAGAGTAAATGCAGAACAAAATGTGGTTCCGGGAGTCCATCACTCTATTCAGTCTTTGGTGGAGGGACTTCAGAGTGTACTACGTATAAAGGGACTCTCACTTATTTTTCAAGTTTGGAGGAAGATAATCCCCTGATAATTTGGTTACAAGATGGCAAAGATAGTGGGCAATGACAGACTGTGTCAAAACAACTATTGTAATGGAACCGCTTTTTGTTCTAGTAAATGCAGTGTGTTTTAATTAAGACATTGTTGCATTCCATCATCATGACAGGTCAATTTAGTACTTTGCCAATTTTTTTTTTCAATTTGGGGATAGACTGGGGTAGGATAGGGATGTAAAGGTCAGCATGAAGCAAGAGAGACTAAACCATTTGGACATTTGACATCGTTTATTCTGATATTCAACAACAGGTTACACAGAAGAGGACCCAAAAGCTGTTTTTCCTGTCTGCCACCATTAAATGTCATGTCATCAATGACAGCATGGAGGCTGATTCCATATTCCTGTTTGTTTGAAGAGCTATCCTTGATATACAAATGTCTTCTGAAGCAGAAGGTCAAGGCCATGTGTATTACGAATTGAACACTCAGCCCCACTTTTGGTTCTTTGCTCTTTGAATTTTACCTTCCCTCAACTTGCCTGCCAGTATCTGTCAATTGTAAGAATCAATTTAGAAAATCAGTGAGCAGGTGCAAATTCTGAGAATACCTTTAAGTCCCAGGTGAGCTTCCCTAAAGCACAGTGGCACTGCAGCATCCTTGCTGGTACCTAGGAATAGTACTAATTAATTTTCAGTGCCTTTTCCCATCTGAGAATTTTGGTCCGAAAGACTCATTTCTAAAAGATGGCCTGGAGCAGATTTAAGCACAGAGCCCTTTAATTGGCGTGAGTGAGCAACAGTTGGACTTTCTGAATTGAGTTCTTCCATGGTTAACCAGAGCGCATAGAGACAGCACTAATTGCCTCTTAGTTCCCAAAAGGAGAAGAGGAGAGGGGAAAAAAGAAAGCAAAGCAGTGAATGGTCTGATTGAATTAGTCCACAGGCATTGTCTCTTGGATTTGTTTCTTCTTGTGAACCCTACTTTGAAAATAAAATACTTGAATTATAAACAGATAGTATAGCCGTTGGACTACATAACAATTTTTATAATTTGATATAAAGCTTCAAAAATCTGTTTCTGTGGATTATACCTGGTAGTGACAGGGCTTAATATTTGAGCGTGTCAGATTTTCTGAAACCTTCATTTTTTAAAAAAGATTTTATTTATTTATTCATGAGAGACACGCAGAGAGAGGCAGAGACCTAGGCAGAGGGAGAAGCAGGCTCCCTGTGGGGAGCCTGATGTGGGATTCGATCTCAGGACCCTGGGATCACGACCTTAGCCAAAGGCAGATGCTCAACCGCTGAGCTACCCAGGTGCTCCTGAAACCTTCATTTTCTTTTTGAGATAGACTTACGGAATTAGGGCTCTTTTTGATTTAAATACTGAAATATTCTCTTGGTTATTACACATGCATGCACACACACAGAAACAAAAGGTGCTGGTAGAGAGCTTTTAATTTCAAATGAGAACTGTCAAATTAGTGAAAGAATAAAGAGTATAGGGTATGTGCTCAATTATAAGATACCACATTTTATATGGAGTGACTCATGCTCTTAGGCAGGTAAGCTATATATAAACTCTTTCCATAAATATGTACTATGTGTATGAATCCAAGAGAAATTGTGATGGAAGAGAGAAGTACTAAGAGTGCCTCTGTGTTGTATTCTTGAGGCCACTGATGTTCCTGGTTACAAGGCAAGCATGGCACCCAGGGGGCTTTTGGGTCACGCTCTGTGCCCTTGCACTGCCTTGCTAAAAAGATCCTGGGGAAAGCACTTCAAGTTTCTCTAATAGCTTTCTCAACTTGTCGAAATGAATATGCTAAGATGTGGCAAGAGCCAGACTTTACCAAGTTCTAGGTTAGCAGCACCAGGGCTGACTCCATAAAGCACCACTAGAATCTCTGGAGCCCTGGTGGCAGGTCAGTCACCACCGTGTCCAAAACATCCATTTTCAAAAATGCCCATCGCATGCTTGCACTTCATCTAGTCACTTCCAATTTTGACAACTAGGTTGAAATACTGCAGTTTTAGGCAATAAGACATCCTTTTCATTAATTATAATTTCTCTTTATCTGATGAGGTATTATTGAGGTCCCACGCTTAATTAACTCCTGCTTGCCATAGCAGGAAAGGAGGATGGGGTGGGGGTTGCCGCTGTTTTCTCTGAGTGTCCTCTTATTGATTGGAGTATGCACAGCTGCAAATGGAGGACTCGTCTTTGTCACATGCCTTGACTCAGGTTTTGGCTTTGTTGACACTGTTGTTCAGTGCTCTCTCCTTGTCTGTCTGTCTGCACCGGCCTTTGCCTCCTGTTTAACCTCAGCCATGCAGAATAGTGTGTGGAGTTCAGATTTAAGTAGAGACAAGGCCTGGTTATTTAGTCTCCTTCTCTTTAGATCCATCACTCAATCATTCAAACATTTTTTTTTTAAGAAACTAAGGGAAACATCCTGTGATACTTTGTATCAAGTGGTAAGTAGTACCTGAGAATTATCAAGGGGTAGATAAAACTTTTAAAAAGTTATAAAGCTATAATTGCAAGTTACTGAAGAAATAGGCAGGCTTCTGGAGAATCTGGGATAAGATTTGGGTATAGGTGATGAAGCCGTCTTCAGAAATGCACATAACTATCACTTGTCCAGATCTTCTCTCCCCTTCTCATTTGTTTCAGACGTGGTGTCCTCCCTTCTTTCTTTCTTTCTTTTTTTTGGTGGGGGGGGGGTGTTCTATATGTTGGCAAATCGAATCCTCCCTTCTTTCTGACAACTCCCACCTCCTCCCATTCCCTTCAGGACTCTTTTCTATCTTGTACCTTCTCTTCATAGTTCTTGAAGTTTTCTTTTTCTTCTGGGGCCTTTCTCTTACCTGGAAAACATTCTCTAGCTGCCACTGGACCCCAGCCAATGCCTGTGACCATAACACATCCCAGATCTTATCTGCTTTTAGTCTGCTTTCTGTACTTGCTACTGAGCTGAGAGTGCTCCTTCAGTGGGTGTTGTGGATTGAATTGTGTTCCCTCAAAATAGGCATGTTGAAGTCCTAACCCCCAGTACCTCAGATTGTGACTAGAAATAATCTATATAGAGGTAATCCAGTTAAAATGACACATTCTTCAAAAAAAAAAGATTTTATTTATTCATGAGAGAGAGAGGGAGGCAATGGAGAGGCAGGCTCCCCACAGAGCAGGGAGCCTGATGTGGGTCTCAATCCCAGGACCCTGGGATCATGACCTGAGCTGAAGGCAGATGCTCAACTGAGCCACCCAGGTGCCCTAAAATGATATCTTTAAGGTGGGCCCTAACCCAATGTGATTGCCGTCCACATAAAAAGGGGAAATTTTGGACACAGGCAGACATGTACAGAGGGAAGACCATCTATAGGCCAAGAAACACTGGAGACTACTAGAAGGTTGGAGAGTAACAAGGAACAGATTCTTACTCACAGTTCTCAGAAAGAACCATCCCTGTCAATACCTTGATCTTGGAACTCTAGCTTCTGGAACTGTGAGACAATACATTTCTGTTGTTTAAGCCACCCAGTGTTGGTACTATTGTTATGAGCCCTAACACACTAGTACAATGGGCACAACTATGGCTTCCTAATAATTAAATTCAAAGGCCCTTTCTTATTCTGGTCAACCTCTCTGTACCTTTTAGCCCTATTAGCCACCTCCCTTTTAAAATTCGAGAGACAGCATGGTGAAGTGGCATAAATCAGAGCTCTGGGGTTAGGCCAAGCTGGGTTATTTAATTCAACTTCTCTACATCCATTAAATGGAATTTGTATCTACCTCAAATAGTGGTTGTGAGGATTACATGAGCTAGTGCATGAAAAATACATGTTTTCCAATAAGCACAATATAAATAAAAACTAAATGTAGCTCTGTAGCCAAGCTGGGAAGGACCTAGACACTGAGGAGCTGAGATGACATGTCAAATGGTAAGACCCTGGAAGTGAGCCTCTTGGTGGTGCTTTAGCCAGGGTTGGTATTTGCTCTTCTTCTATGCTCCTACCATTCTCACTGTGCCTAGCAGGCTGGATACTTTAATTTGTGTGTTTCCTTTCTTATTAGATTTTGAGGTCATTGGTAGTGGACATAGCAAATATTTGATGAATGAAGAAAGCACTGAATGGAACAAATCTAACAGAGCATTCTTGGCCAGTCCAAGGGCTACGTGCTCATACTGTTGTGTCCACACTCAGTGTTGAAAGTAGTGAGCTGTATGAGTCTGCATGATAATAGAAGCTGCTGTTAATAAATTGATCGTTTGGATTAAAATGTGTTTTCCTGAAGTTCTTAGCAAGTCTCTTAGCAAGGATTGGATTTTTAAAAATTATTTTTGGTAAATTATTATTGTAGTCAATCTGAGTGATGAAAATGAACTTTCAACATAGTTTTTGAAATTGTGTATGCTAGTGTGTCACTGTCACTTCTGTGAGTTCATCAGATTTGTCCACTTGTGCCACTCAGATGCAGAGATAACATCAAGATTCACCTTTTACTTTTTTTTTAAAAGCAGTTTCTCACTTTAAAAGTGCAGAATGCCAAACCAGAAAGAGCAGTCAATTTATGGGCTTAAATTCTATGACAGTAATCCTAGAAATTATGAATATGAGTGGATTGGAACTTAGTAGTTCCTCTGTCACCTCAAAAAGTAGGCTGACTGTGCACAAGAATGGACTTCTGCAGCCAATACTCATTTTCCTTAATGAACAGTCTGGAGGCTTTTTGTATTCCTTATTACATGAGACTCTGAGATAGGCTTGCATTGATTTCTTGTAATTCAAACATAAGGGTTTCCTTTCACGTCAATCTGAGGGCTCTTTTCTAGTTATTCAGACATCTAAATAGCTTTTCAAACACTTCAGTATTTGCTCATTTTACCCACAGCCCCTCTCCTACCCTCCATTTATTCTAGTCTAGGTACAAATATTTCTCCACTCAAATATAGAAATTAAAAAATCATGGTAGATTTTTCTAGTGCTGTTCATTTCAGGCTTTATTATGGAGCTTAAGAAGCAGTATTTCTACTTCACTAAGAAGGTTTGCATGGCTGGATAAGATAGTAAGCATTATAAAAAAGTAAGCATTAATAAAATATTAATAAGATTTAAAAAGAGGCAATGGTTGTATTACCCCCACCCTTGAAAATAAAAACCACCCACAACTCTATGGTCTTTGACAAAGCAAGAATGAATATCCAATGGAAAAAGACAGTCTCTTCAACAAATGGTGTTGAAAAAACTGGACAATGTCATACAGAAGAATGAACCTGGATCATTTTCTTATACCATACACAAAAATAAATTCAAAACGGATGAAAGACCTAAATGTGAGTCTGGAAACCATCAAAATCCTAGAAGAGAACAGAGGCGGCAACCTCTTTGACCTTGGCCATAGCAACTTCTTACTAGATACGTCTCCTGAGGCAAGGGAAACAAAAGCAGAAATGAAC
The DNA here is from genome assembly GCF_053574225.1 of Canis aureus. Lineage (NCBI taxonomy): Eukaryota > Metazoa > Chordata > Mammalia > Carnivora > Canidae > Canis > Canis aureus. The sequence goes on from NC_135649.1 coordinate 14,241,614, forward strand.
TATTGGGACTTCATCAAGATAAAAAGCTTCTGCACGGAGAAGGAAACAATCAACAAAACTAAAAGGCAGTCTACAAAATGGGAGAAGATATTTGCAAATGACATACATATCTGATAAAGGGTTAGTATCCAAAATCTATAAAGAACTTACCAAACTTGACACCCCCCAAAAATAATCTGGTTAAGAAATGGGCAGAAGACATGAATAGATATTTTTCCAAAGAAGACCTCCAGATGGCTTACAGATACGTGAAAATATGCTCAACATCACTCATCATCAGGGAAATGCAAACTAAAATCACAATGAGATACCACTTCACACTGATCAGAATGGTTAAAATTAACAACATAAGAGATAACATGTTGGCGAGGATAAGGAGAAAGGGGAACTCTTGCATTGTTGCTTGTGAGTTAGGGACAAAGGGGGCTAGGCAGGACTAGGTAGGAGGCCAAGGAAGCAGGCTCACAAAAATCCCCAAAATGCTGATGTAGATAAGGAAACCAGAGATAAGGGAACAAACCAGACCACCCTGCCCTAAGGTGTATGTGGGGAGGGTGTCTTGTTATAATAGCTACTTGTAACCAATAAAAAAAAATCATCAGACTCCAAAAGATGTCTAAAAGACATTAAAGATGTTATCCCTAGTCCTTACTCAATGGTGATATCAATAGTTATGTTAAAAGGATTTAGGTTCCCTGATTAGGCTCTCAATAAAAGACTGCCACTACAAGCCCTCAGTGGCACCCCTGTTAGGACCCCTCTCACTCCTGAGAGCTTTCTCTGTATCTTTGCTTAATAAATTTCTATCCCTTTACTCACTGTCCTGTTTCCGCAGGATTCATTCTTTGACTCCGCGAGACAAGAACCAAGCTCTCCTGTATCACTTGGAATGCAAACTGGTACAACCACTCTGGAGAACAGTATGGAGGTTCCTCAGAAAGTTAAAAATAGAACTGCCCTGTGATCCAGCAATTGCACTACTAGGTATTCACCCAAAGGATACAAAATTACAGATTCAAAGGGGTCTGTGTACCCCGATGTTTATAGCAGCAGTATTGATAATAGCCCAACTATGGAGAGAACCCAAATGTCCACCAACTGATGAATGGATGAAGTGGTATATACATACAATGGAATATTATTCAGCCATCAGAAAGGATGAAATCTGTGGGTGCTGGGGTGGTTCAGTTGGTTAAGCATCCAACTCTTAATTTTGGCTCAGGTCAGGTCATGATCTCAGAGTCAGAGCTCTGCATCAGGCTCCATGCTCAGCGGAGAGTCCGCTAGAGATTTTCTCCCTCATTGTGTCCCCTTCCCTCTGCTCACACAATCTCTCTCAAATAAATAAATCTTTAAAAAAAAGAATTAAATGTTGCCATTTGCAATGATGTGAGTGGGGCTAGAATGTATTATACTAAGTGAGATAAGTCAGTGAAAGACAGATTCCATATGATTTCACTCATGTGGAGTTTAAGAAACAAAATAAGGGAACACATGGGAAGGGGAAAAAGAAAACAAGGAGAGAGGGAAACAAGCCATAAGTGACTTTTACGGTAGAGAACAAACAGGGTTGCTGGGAGGGAGGTGGGTGAGGGATGGGCTAGGTGGGGCACGGGCATTAAATAGGGCACTTGTTGTGAGGAGCACTGGGTGTTGTATGTAAGTGATGAATCACAGAACTCTACTCCAGAAACTAATATTGCACTTTATGTTAACTAACAAAATTTACATTAAAAAAAAAAAAACCCTGTAAGGTAGGGAGTGGCAGGAAATGAAGCTGAACAATGAGGCATTTTTTTCAAGAAAGAGGAGTAGATTGCTTCCCAGCTCCAGGCCAGATCCTTGGCCTAACTCTGACTTCATTGAGTGCAAGTCCAGTGTACACTACTCTAAAGCTCAGTGTACAGCATACATAATCAATATCCTTTTGTATCATATAACCTAGATCTTCTTTTAAATACCTTGGCATGTATGTTCTCATATTAGTGTTACTTATAACACTGAAAAAATAGGAACAGCTCAAATGTCAAAGAGTACAGAACTAAACTATGATATAGCCATATGATTTTATGTTATATAGCTGATAAAAATCTTTATAAAAAGAAATTGAATGGCATGGGATGATGTTCACCATACATTAGTAATTAGGAAAAAAGCAAATCACACAATCATAAGTATGGTAGGAGCCTAGTAAAATATGTACATACATTCACAGAAGTCTGGAATGTAATTTTTCAAATTGTTAACGCTGGCTACCTCTGGGTTGTAGAAATAAAGATGGGTTTTATTTTTGTGCCTTTTAAAATATTTTCTATACTTTTGGTAATGAACAGATATCAACTTCACAATCAGGAAAAGAAAAAGAGAGGATACCACTTCTGGTAAACACTATTATAGTGGGTTGAATGGTAGACCCCTCAAATATATGTCCATGCCCTAACCCCTAGAACCTGCGAACATGTCATTATTTGGAAAAATGTCTTTACAGATATAATTAAATTAAGGATCTGGAGATGAGATTGTTCTGGATTATCCTGGTGGGCTATATATACACACACACACTACCTCTTCCTTATCCATTCATCAGCTGATGGACATTTGGGTTCTCTCTATAGTTTGGCTATTGTTGATGATGTTGCTATAAACATCGGGGTACCCATACCCCTTTGGATCTGTAATTTTGTATCCTTTGGGTAAATACCTAGTAGTGCAATTGCTGGATCATAGGGCAGTTCTATTTTTAACTTTCTGAGGAACCTCCATACTGTTGTCCAGAATGGCGGCACCAGTTTGCATTCCAAGCAACAGTGCAAGAGTTGCCCTTTCTTCTTATCCTCACCAACATGTGTTGTTTCTTGCGTTGTTAATTTTAGCCATTCTGATCAGTGCGAGGTGGTATTTTATCATGGTTTTGATTTTTAAGGGTTTTGCTTTCTTTTTGTTTTAATTTGTAAGGATTTTATTTATTTTATTTTTTTATTTTTTTTAATTTGTAAGGATTTTAATGACTGACTAGGGCCTCTGCATTTTCAAAGGAGACCCACTGACTGTCACTACCCTTTAAAATATGTATACAATGGAATATTCCTCAGCCATTAGAAATGACAAATACCCACCATTTGCTTCGAGGTGGATGGAACTGGAGGGTATTATGCTGAGTGAAATAAGTCAATCAGAGAAGGACAAACATTATATGGTCTCATTCATTTGGGGAATATAAAAATAGTGAAAGGGAATAAAGGGGAAAGGAGAGAAAATGAGTGAAAATATCAGAGAGGGAGACGGAACATGAGAGACTCCTAACCCTGGGAAACGAACTAGGGGTGGTGGAGGAGGAGGTGGGTGGGGGGTGGGGGTGACTGGGTGATGGGCCCTGAGGGGGGCACTTGATGGGATGAGCACTGGGTGTTATGCTATATGTTGGCAAATTAAACTCCAATAAAAATAAATAAATAATGAAAGAAAGAAAGAAAGAAAGAAAGAAAGAAAGAAAGAAAGAAAGAAAGAAAGAAAGAAAAAATAAAATAAAATAAAATAAAATATTTGTTTAAAGCGGCTCCCAAATGATATTAGCATACTTGGGATATATTATTATTCTCTTAGTGGAGAAAGAGAAATTCTTTATAGCAGTATGAGGAAAAATATTCCCTGGTGTCACTGAAGACCTCAGATGTAGATAATTTGTAGATATGTTGTTGTTCCTGTTTGCCAAGGAAGTAAAGATAGATCATTAGTGACTTGACTCAGTAGACCATGCAGCTTTATCTCCCATCCCTTGCTAATAATAATCTTTAGGTGCTCTGTGCCTTACCCCCATATCACACTGCTCCCACTCTGCTCTACCTGAAATGAGGCCCTCCTCCACCATGGTTCTCTTAGCCTAACTCACTCCCCTCCCTTTCTCCTAATTGTTCAGCTTTGGCTCAAGCATCACGTCTAAGAAATCTTTTGTGACCTCAGCTTCTCAGCCTGGGCCAGATACTAGGCCTGGCCTTTTGTGCTCCTTCTCTAGCATGATCTCACCTCTAATTCTGCTCTAAGCACAGTGTGTGGAAGTGATCTCTTTGTGGAGGTAGGACATTTTCACATTCATGTTACCTGATGATACGGTTTCCACAAGACAAAGGAAAGAGAAAATTAAGCAAACTTTCCTGTGAATGGGATATTGTGTATGGCTGAATAATCTCTGCAAAGAAAAGGCTATAATAAACCACTGCCATAAAAATCTTTTATCTTCTGCCCACCAGATCTATACGCAAAATTCCCTAAACAAAACTCTCATTTTCTCTTGTAAAAAAAAAAAAAAAAAAGGAGAAGCTGATGAGAAAAAGTTGAGCAGGGGCTTACATTACATTTCTCCCAAATGTAAGAAAATGCCTGCTTTGAATGATCATAATAAAAAAGGCTCTGTTTGGCTCTTTTCTACTGTACTGTGAGGTACTTGAGCATGGCAACCTCTGGAATCCCTGCACTTAGTGCAGAGTTGGGAGATATCCTTATTTATGGAATAAAAGAGAAAATAGTATCCTCATGGTCCTGTGCTTTTTGTTCAGGAACTGAGGGGAGAAACAGAGCAAACAATTTGGTACCAGATCTGCCATTTGTCTGGATTAGTGTTCCGAAGCCCTTTAGACAAGACCTTCCTATCACCCATCTGAGAAGCACGAAAGCATGACAGGATTTTTAGCAGGTGAGAATGGGGAAAAACAGATTATACTTTCCCTTTTCAGCCTAGAAAAAGTACCAGCAAGGAGCTTTATGCTGGGAGGGCGGTAAGGACACCACACACAGTGGGGGAATCCATTCATAGTCCCTCTGTGGTCAATAAACATGGGAATTTTGCTAAGAGACTAATCAACTTCAGGTCCTGACATCCCTCCAAAATAGGACCCAAGATTTTAGGAATGATTGATAGAAAGTGGTGCACCCAGGCATTTTCAAGCTATACTACTCATGCTAAAACAAGATGGGAGCTGTTTTTCAGTTATTGCTCAGACCCAAGCACACAGTTGTATGAGCTTTCTGGAATGGGATAGAAGAACTATGATTCCCAGTTAAAGGGTCCTCGGGCCAAGCCAAATGGTATCTTGGAACTGAGTCTCAGGAAGTTCTGATCCTGGAAGGTGAAGGTAATTTATAGCTGGCAGGGGATCCCTGGGTGGCTCAGCAGTTTGGCACCTGCCTTCGGCCCAGGGTGTGATCGTGCAGTCCCGGGATCGAGTCCCACGTCAGATTGCCTGCATGGAGCCTGCTTCTCCTTCTGCCTGTCTCTGCCTATCTCTCTCTGTGTGTCTCATGAATAAATAAAATCTTAAAAAAATTTATAGCTGGGAAAGAAAGCAGGATAATCAAGAGCCACAAAATTGACCAAAGAGGTCACTACGCTGGAAGGGCATTGTTAGCTAGAAGCCAGATAAGCATAAAGGAGCAGGCAGAGAGAGCAAACTGCAGGCTGCTGAGACAGGTGTCACAGGTCATTCCATGGACATAGCTTCCTTCTGCGTGGCCTGGTATGCTTCACTGGTGAGGGGTATGCTCCTAAAGCTCTAGAATCACAGTCTTTCCTCTCTTCCTGGCCCAGTTAGGTTAGCCCAGGGCTGACAAGCATCAGAAATTGTATGTTTTGGGGTGCTCTGGGATTAGGGGACTCCTGCCAAATGCAGTGCTTAGGTTGAAGGGTTAATTTGAGGATTAATGATATGATATCCTTTGTAAAACATAGAACATCACACACTTGAAGTATTTACTGAGCTGTATGTATTGAGTGCAGGACACTCCAAGTAGAGTAAGGAAAGTATGGAAATGGGTATTACATTCCATGTTCTCAGTAAATATAGTGTCGCAGATAATAAAAGCAGGGAAAGCTATTAGAAAGCATTAGTCACTTTCCAGGTAGAGTGCCAGGTAAAGGAGGGGTGTGACAGGGAATGAAGCTGGAACAATAGGTTGGGGTAAACTCCATTTGCTGGCCAGATTAGCTATTACTCATAATGCTAGTTGGATGATAGTGTATAGAATATCTTGGAAGTGTGGAAGGCAGCTGGCTACTACAGTAGTCTAAGAGAGGAAGTGGGGCTGACTTACTCTGGTGGCAGTAGCAGTAGACTAGAGGAGGCAGGACTTATAGACGTATTGGGAAGCTAAATTACCTTTGACTTGTGATTTTTGCAAATAAGGCCGAGAAGCAACAGATGACAGCACATTTGTAGGCCTGGGTGACTAGATGAGTAGGGTCACTCATAGGAATAGACAAATAAACTGCAGTCATTCATTTGAAAAAGGAGATTTGCCTGGCTTTGAACATGTAAACAGAGATCTCCAAATGGCAGTCAGAAATGTGGAGCAAGACTAGGGTAGATCCCACTGCCATAGGTTCCCATAGATATGTGTACTTTCCCTGTCTCTACACTTGCTACCTCCCTTTGTAGCTAGATGTGTAACGAGTTTGTGTTAGCTTTGAGTAGAGATGGACTTGGCTTGCTCAACATGTACCTGAGAAATCATAGGTTCACAATATTGTTTTTTTTTTGTTTGTTTTAAATCAGGGAACTAGCGATTGGGAGAGAGGTCAAGGCCAAGATTGATGGGTTATATTCACAGAAGTGATCCTTCAAGCCACTGAATAGATGAAAGAAATCACTGTGGAAGTATTCTTAGTTGAACTGTCTTCCCAACATTCCTGAGTTAAAGTGATAACATCCAGTGCCTCAGAGTGTGACCTTATTTGGAGATGGGGTCTTTACAGAGGTAGTCAAGTTAAAATGAGGTCAGTAGGAATGGTCCTAACCCAATATGACTGGTGTCCTTATAAAAAGGGGAAATTTGGACATAGAGGCAGACATGTATATGTATTCATCAGGATTAGCTGGGTAATATTACACTAAATAAACCCTAAATTTCAGTGTTTTTTAGCCCATTTCTCAGAAATGCTGATTTCTCACTCATACTGTACCATCATAAGCCAGGGGAGAGGTCTCTGTTTGACTTGGGCTGACAGAAGCTTCCGTAATCTTACTCTGCCTTATGGAACATGATGTCTCTTTCGTTGCTGCTTCAAGGAAAAGGTGCATGAACATTTTACACTGCTCTTCTAAGCGTATGTCCCAAAATGACATGTTGCTTCCATTCACAATTCATTGGCCAGAACTAACCACAGGAGTTTACCTGGCTGCATGGGAGTCAGAAGTAAAGAGGAGAAACGGATATTGGTGAGGATGAGTCAGATTTGCTTGGAAGATGCAGAGAAGTTTAGCCTGGGAGGGAACTGAGCATGGGTGTAGGCCAAGGGAAGGGTGCCAGAGGAGGAGGATTTGAAAGGGGAAAGAAGGAGGGTGAGGAAAAGGGAGAATTAATAGGATAAAGTCCTAGAAGAGGGATGGGCACAAAAGCCCCACTTAGGATGGGCATAGCCTTGTTGTGTTTCTTCTTTAGTGTCAAATGTGAACGAAAGAGGGAGAATGAGGCCTGTGAGCTTTTGTAGGGCACACAAATTCTCATCATCACCATTAGCAATATTATTCTGAGAATTGACCTGTCCTTCCTTTCTCCTTTCTAGTTTTCTATTCGCAATTCTTTCATATGAGAGTTCAGACAGTTCCAGCATTTCCAAAATTAACCCAAGACGATTAGTCAACAGGACTAAATTAGCGGGGCATTTCAAGAGTCCATTGCATCTCTCTCATCTTAAAGGTGAAGTTCAGGGTGAATCAAAGTAGATACTTAGAGTCGCCTATTGAGTGGCAGTTTGATGTTTTCCTTTTTCCTTTTTTTTTAATTTATTTTTTATTGGTGTTCAATTTACTAACATACAGAATAACCCCCAGTGCCCGTCACCCATTCACTCCCACCCCCCGCCCTCCTCCGCTTCTACCACCCCTAGTTCGTTTCCCAGAGTTAGCAGTCTTTACGTTCTGTCTCCCTTTCTGATATTTCCCACACATTTCTTCTCCCTTCTCTTATATTCCCTTTGACTATTATTTATATTCCCCAAAGGAATGAGAACATATAATGTTTGTCCTTCTCCGACTGACTTACTTCACTCAGCATAATACCCTCTAGTTCCATCCACGTTGAAGCAAATGGTGGGTATTTGTCATTTCTAATAGCTGAGTAATATTCCATTGTATACATAAACCACATCTTCTTTATCCATTCCTCTTTCGTTGGACACTGAGGCTCCTTCCACAGTTTGGCTATCGTGGCCATTGCTGCTATAAACATCGGGGTGCAGGTGTCCCGGCGTTTCATTGCATTTGTATCTTTGGGGTAAATCCCCAACAGTGCAATTGCTGGGTCGTAGGGCAGGTATATTTTTAACTGTTTGAGGAACCTCCACACAGTTTTCCAGAGTGGCTGCACCAGTTCACATTCCCACCAACAGTGTATGAGGGTTCCCTTTTCTCCGCATCCTCTCCAACATTTGTTGTTTCCTGCCTTGTTAATTTTCCCCATTCTCACTGGTGTGAGGTGGTATCTCATTGTGGTTTTGATTTGTATTTCCCTGATGGCAAGTGATGCAGAGCATTTTCTCATGTGCATGTTGGCCATGTCTATGTCTTCCTCTGTGAGATTTCTGTTCATGTCTTTTGCCCATTTCATGATTGGATTGTTTGTTTCTTTGGTGTTGAGTTTGATAAGTTCTTTATAGATCTTGGAAACTAGCCCTTTATCTGATATGTCATTTGCAAATATCTTCTCCCATTCTGTAGGTTGTCTTTGAGTTTTGTTGACTGTATCCTTTGCTGTGCAAAAGCTTCTTATCTTGATGAAGTCCCAATAGTTCATTTTTGCTTTTGTTTCTTTTGCCTTCGTGGATGTATCTTGCAAGAAGTTACTATGGCCGAGTTCAAAAAGGGTGTTGCCTGTGTTCTCCTCTAGGATTTTGATGGAATCTTGTCTCACATTTAGATCTTTCATCCATTTTGAGTTTATCTTTGTGTATGGTGAAAGAGAGTGGTCTAGTTTCATTCTTCTGCATGTGGATGTCCAATTTTCCCAGCACCATTTATTGAAAAGACTTTCTTCCAATGGATAGTCTTTCCTCCTTTATCGAATATTAGTTGCCCATAAAGTTCAGGGTCCACTTCTGGATTCTCTATTCTGTTCCACTGATCTATATGTCTGTTTTTGTGCCAGTACCACACTGTCTTGATGACCACAGCTTTGTAGTACAACCTGAAATCTGGCATTGTGATGCCCCCAGATATGGTTTTCTTTTTTAAAATTCCCCTGGCTATTCGGGGTCTTTTCTGATTCCACACAAATCTTAAAATAATTTGTTCTAACTCTCTGAAGAAAGTCCATGGTATTTTGATAGGGATTGCATTAAACGTGTAAATTGCCCTGGGTAACATTGACATTTTCACAATATTAATTCTGCCAATCCATGAGCATGGAATATTTTTCCATCTCTTTGTGTCTTCCTCAATTTCTTTCAGAAGTGTTCTATAGTTTTGAGGGTATAGATCCTTTACATCTTTGGTTAGGTTTATTCCTAGGTATCTTATGCTTTTGGGTGCAATTGTAAATGGGATTGACTCCTTAATTTCTCTTTCTTCAGTCTCATTGTTAGTGTATAGAAATGCCACTGACTTCTGGGCATTGATTTTGTATCCTGCCACGCTACCGAATTGCTGTATGAGTTCCAGCAATCTTGGGGTGGAGACTTTTGGGTTTTCTATGTAGAGTATCATGTCATCGGCGAAGAGGGAGAGTTTGACTTCTTCTTTGCCAATTTGAATGCCTTTAATGTCTTTTTGTTGTCTGATTGCTGAGGCTAGGACTTCCAGTACTATGCTGAACAGCAGTGGTGAGAGTGGACATCCCTGTCTTGTTCCTGATTTTAGGGGAAAGGCTCCCAGTGCTTCCCCATTGAGAATGATATTTGCTGTGGGCTTTTCATAGATGGCTTTTAAGATGTCGAGGAATGTTCCCTCAATCCCTACACTCTGAAGAGTTTTGATCAGGAATGGATGCTGTATTTTGTCAAATGCTTTCTCTGCATCCAATGAGAGGATCATATGGTTCTTGGTTTTTCTCTTGCTGATATGATGAATCACATTGATTGTTTTACGGGTGTTGAACCAGCCTTGTGTCCCAGGGATAAATCCTACTTGGTCATGGTGAATAATTTTTTAAATGTACTGTTGGATCCTATCGGCCAGTATCTTGTTGAGAATTTTTGCATCCATGTTCATCAGGGATATTGGTCTGTAATTCTCCTTTTTGGTGGGGTCTTTGTCTGGTTTTGGAATTAAGGTGATGCTGGCCTCATAGAACGAATTTGGAAGTACTCCATCTCTTTCTATCTTTCCAAACAGCTTTAGGAGAATAGGTATGGTTTCTTCTTTAAACGTTTGATAAAATTCCCCTGGGAAGCCATCTGGCCCTGGACTCTTGTGTCTTGGGAGGTTTTTGATGACTGCTTCAATTTCCTCCCTGGTTATTGGCCTGTTCAGTTTTTCTATTTCTTCCTGTTCCAGTTTTGGTAGTTTGTGGCTTTCCAGGAATGCGTCCATTTCTTCTAGATTGCCTAATTTATTGGCGTATAGCTGTTCATAATATGTTTTTAAAATCGTTTGTATTTCCTTGGTGTTGGTAGTGATCTCTCCTTTCTCATTCATGATTTTATTAATTTGAGTCTTCTCTCTCTTCTTTTTAATAAGGCTGGCTAATGGTTTATCTATCTTATTAATTCTTTCAAAGAACCAACTCCTGGTTCTGTTGATCTGTTCCACAGTTCTTCTGGTCTCGATTTCGTTGAGTTCTGCTCGAATCTTTATTAACTCCCTTCTTCTCTTGGGTGTAGGATCTATTTGCTGTTTTTTCTCTAGCTCCTTTATGTGTAAGGTTAGCTTTTGTATTTGAGTTCTTTCCAGTTTTTGAATGGATGCTTGTATTGCGATGTATTTCCCCCTTAGGACTGCTTTTGCAGCATCCCAAAGATTTTGAACGGTTGTATCTTCATTCTCATTAGTTTCCATGAATCTTTTTAATTCTTCCTTAATTTCCTGGTTGACCCTTTTATCTTTTAGCAGGATGGTCCTTAACCTCCACGTGTTTGAGGTCCTTCCAAACTTCTTGTTGTGATTTAGTTCTAATTTCAAGGCATTATGGTCTGAGAATATGCAGGGGACAATCCCAATCTTTTGGTATCGGTTCAGACCCGATTTGTGACCCAATATGTGGTCTATTCTGGAGAAAGTTCCATGTGCGCTTGAGAAGAAGGTGTATTCACTTGAGTTTGGATGTAAAGTTCTGTAGATATCTGTGAAATCCATCTGGTCCAGTGTATCATTTAAAGCTCTCGTTTCTTTGGAGATGTTGTGCTTAGAAGACCTATCGAGTGTAGAAAGAGCTAGATTGAAGTCACCAAGTATAAGTGTATTATTATCTAAGTATTTCTTCACTTTGGTTAATAATTGATTGATATATTTGGCAGCTCCCACATTCGGGGCATATATATTGAGGATTGTTAAGTCCTCTTGTTGAATAGATCCTTTAAGTATGATATAGTGTCCCTCTTCATCTCTCACTACAGTCTTTGGGGTAAATTTTAGTTTATCTGATATAAGGATGGCTACCCCTGCTTTCTTTTGAGGACCATTCGAATGGTAAATGGTTCTCCAACCTTTTATTTTCAGGCTGTAGGTGTCCTTCTGTCTAAAATGAGTCTCTTGTAGACAGCAAATAGATGGGTCCTGCTTTTTTATCCAGTCTGAAACCCTGCGCCTTTTGATGGGGTCATTAAGCCCGTTCACATTCAGAGTTACTATTGAGAGATATGAGTTTAGTGTCATCATGATATCTATTCAGTCCTTGTTTTTGTGGACTGTTCCACTGAACTTCTTCTTAAAGGGGAATTTTAAGAGTCCCCCTTAAAATTTCTTGCAGAGCTGGTTTGGAGGTCACATATTCTTTTAGTTGCTGCCTGTCTTGGAAGCTCTTTATCTCTCCTTCCATTTTGAATGAGAGCCTTGCCGGATAAAGTATTCTTGGTTCATGTTCTTCTCCTTTAGGACCCTGAATATATCCTGCCAGCCCTTTCTGGCCTGCCATGTCTCTGTGGAGAGGTCTGCTGTTACCCTAATACTCCTCCCCATAAAAGTCAGGGATTTCTTGTCTCTTGCTGCTTTAAGGATCTTCTCTTTATCTTTGGAATTTGCAAGCTTCACTATTAAATGTCGAGGTGTTGAACGGTTTTTATTGATTTTAGGGGGGGATCTCTCTATTTCCTGGATCTGAATGCCTGTTTCCCTTCCCAGATTAGGAAAGTTTTCAGCTAGAATTTGTTCAAATACATATTCTGGCCCTCTGTCCCTTTCGGCGCCCTCGGGAACCCCAATTAAACGTAGGTTTTTCTTCCTCAGGCTGTCGTTTATTTCCCTTAATCTATCTTCATGGTCTTTTAATTGTTTGTCTCTTTTTTCCTCAGTTTCCCTCTTTGCTATCAACTTGTCTTCTAGGTCACTCACTCGTTCTTCCACCTCGTTAACCCTCGTCGTTAGGACTTCTAGTTTGGATTGCATCTCATTCAATTGATTTTTAATTTCTGCCTGATTAGCTCTAAATTCTGCAGTCATGAAGTCTCTTGAGTCCTTTATACTTTTTTCTAGAGCCACCAGTAGCTGTATAATAGTGCTTCTGAATTGGCTTTCTGACATTGAATTGTAATCCAGATTTTGTAACTCTGTGCGAGAGAGGACTGTTTCTGATTCTTTCTTTTGAGGTGAGGTTTTCCTTCTAGTCATTTTGCTCAGTGCAGAGTGGCCAAAAGCAAGTTGTATTGGGAAAAAGAGAAAAAGAGAGGAGAGAAAGAAGGAAAGAAAAGAGAAAGAGAAAAAAAAGGGAAGAAAAAAAACGAAAAAAAAAAAGAAGAAAAAGAGAAAGAAATAGAAAGGAGAAAAAAAAGGGGGTGGGGGAAGGAAACGTACAAAAAGCAAAAAAAAAAAAAAAAAAAAAAAAAGAACCACGGGGGAGTATCTTCTGATTCTGTGTACTTTAAGTCCCTTGGCTTCTCCTGGAAGTTGTCGGTCTAGCTGGTGTTCTGGGGGAGGGGCCTGTTGTGCTGATTTTCAGGTGTTAGCAGTTGGGGGAGCTGCTGTGCCCCTGCCTGGTGCAGGGCTCAGTGGGGGTTGTTTACCCCGTGAGGCCGCAGGAGGAACAGCCCCAGTGGCGGGGCCAGCTCTGGAAACCTGGATTCAGCTCCGGCAGGAACTCCGTCTGCAGGGCCTGGAGGCTCCGGGGCGGGGCCGCTGCTCTGCTCAGCTCGGGGCAGGAGCGTCCTTGCTGTCCTGGGCCCTCCCGGCCTCTGCCTGTCCCGGGGGGAGGCCGGATCCTGGGCTGTGTCCCGGCGCCCTGTGCTTCGGGGCCTGCGCTGTTGAATTCACGCTCCCGGGCCGCGCAACCCCCTCCGCGGAGCTGCCGCCCGAGCCCCCCCCGAGCTGCTCCTGGAACCGCGCAGCCCCCTCCGCACGGAGCCTCTTCCTCTGCCCGAGCCCCTCCGAGCTGCTCCCGGGGCCGCGCAGCCCCCTCCGCGGAGCCGCTGCCCGAGCCCCTCCAGCTGCTCCGGGTCCCGCCGTGCGCGCTGCAGCCCTTAGGGAGCTCGGCCGCGGGGTGTGGGGCTCTCCCGGGGCGCAGGTGTCTGTTACTGTCCCAGGGAACCCGAGGGCATCCTCGCCCTCCTGGGTCCTGCTCCACCTCCCTGCGAGCCCCTTTCCGCCCGGGAAGGTCGGTGCAGCTCCTGCTCCTCCGGGACGGGGCTCTCCTGTCCTGGGGACACTCGCCCCGGCCTCAGCCCGGCTCCTCGCGGCCCCTCCCCCTTGGAGGCCTTTGTTCCTTTATTTCTTTTTCCCCGTCTTCCTACCTTGATAGATGCGCGAACTCCTCTCACTGTAGCATTCCAGCTGTTCTCTCTTTAAATCTCAGGCCGAATTGATAGATTTTCAGGATAATTTGAAGGTTTTCTAGGTAATTTGGTGGAGACAGGTGATTTGGAGACCCTACTCTTCCGCCATCTTGCTCCTCCCCTGTTTTCCTTTTTGGGTTACATTGTCTTGTTTGAGTTTCCAGAGTGTCAGCTCTCCTGGTCATTAGCATATTGTTACAATTTGAATACTGAATTACCCTACTGGGTTATGGAAACCGTAATGCTGTTGTTTCCACTGTACTTCCAATTCAGAGTTATGAGCAACAGGATTCTAGATCTGCAGGAGATGATGAGATAGGACCATACTAAACTGACTAAATAAATTAAAAACAATTTTTCTATTTTTAAAAGCCCACATCAGTGGCTGATTATCCAGTTGCTTCTTTACCACCTAGTACACTCATCTTGCATTTGAAATGTCTGTTGTCTTGTTTCATCCTCTATGGACATGGAAAACAACTGTACAAGCCTTTATATATATGAAGACCATTATTATTTTGTCTTTACAGTCTTAATTTCAAACTCAGAATATCTTTTCTCTTTACCACAAGTATATCAAGTGGCTAATATGTGCCAGTTACAGGGGCTATAAAATTAATGAGAGGATAAATCAGTCTGTTTTCACAGAACTTGTAGGGGAGGAAAAATAATTTTCCCTGCACGCCTCTAGGTTGTTGGCTGAGACCCTGATCCCCCCATCCCTGAAGAAAAAGTTTAATGACATCTACACCTCCAGTATATAGAGGCTGCTTTCAGGCAAACAAGCTTGAGCAATGGAATGTCGAAAAAGCCCATCAGATGACCCATCTCAAGATATCCATAGGCCCTAACTGACCAATGGGCTACTTACAACCAGGCACAGTTACCCAAAAAAAGGGACAATTCCATATGTTGTCATATGTCCTCATCTTCCTCCTTTAAAATACAGCCCCCACCCCCTGCCTGGTGGCAGACAGCCTCTCCTCTGCTGGCCTGTCCACAGCTTCCTTGTAGTGTATGCGATAAACTTCTATCCCCTTTGGTCTGCCTCCGGTGAATCCTTTCAATCTTCTGCACCATTAACTTCTTTTTTTATTTTTTAAAAAAGATTTTCTTTATTTATTCGTGAGAGGCACACAGAGAGAGGCAGAGACACAGGCAGAGGGAGCAGCAGGGAGCCCGATGTGGGACTCGATCCCAGGACCCCGGGATCATGCCCTGGGTCAAAGGCAGGTGCTAAACCGCTGAGCCACCCAGGGATCCCCCACCATTAGCTTCTATATGATCATCGCTCTGCATTTGGGGGCCCCCAACCAATCGGACAGATACCCCATTTTAACACCACACTGTATACATGGGAGATTGCCAGGATAACTGAATAACTCCCCCAGAGAGCCCAAACTATCACTTTAAATACCACGTCCAACTAAAGACAAAAGGCGTTGGGAGTGGGGAGGGGAGCCAGATGTGGGAAATTTTCAGGCAAAGCACAGTAAAGGAGGGCAACATAACAACATAACAACATAACAGATTATGTTATGTCTGTTGTTATGCAGATTTAAGTCCTGCCTTCTCTATTTTGGTAAGAGTTTCTAGAGATTTAGTCTTCTTCCTCTTCCAGGTACTGAGAGGGGGAGACACTCTTACAAATGGAGATTTCTCTTATAAATGTAAAATCCTTTCACAAAAGGGTCACTTCCGCAGGTTTTCATAGCTTATCCAATGTCTGTTGTTTCTTAAAAATAACCAGTTCAAGATAATCCATAATGCCAAAGAAACATCTTTTGGGGTGACACATTCTGCTCCCCTTCAAACTCATAGTCTAGTTGGAGAGAGTCACACGGTATATTCTGGTGGTTTCTTTTCCTGTGGCTTAACAGTGGTAGGTGCAGAACAGTGGAGCACAAAGAAGGAATAAATTTGCCCAGAGCCATCAGGAAAAGCTTCACACAGCTGGTAACAGTTGACCTCAGTCTTAAAGTCTGAGTTGGGGTTTCTCTCTCTCTGTGGTCTATAAATCCTCATGAACTCGACTTCCCTAATCTTTAGTTACAGAGTCACATTCATAGGCCCAAATCTTCCCATCTTCAGGTTTCACCCTATCCCTGTGGCGGACTCTGATCCCACCCAATATAAATGGGTAGCCTAGAGCACCTCCGCTGTCTCTGGGGATTCTTGGTGAGGGCCGAGGACTGTTTTACTAAGGTGTCCCTGAATCCTTCTCTGACGGCCACCGTATCTTTGCTCTTTGCCCTGAGGTTTATCTCCTGCAGTAAACCTGCTTCTCTTTTCTGATATTTCTCCATGAAAATTCTGCACTGGGTTGGGGGAGGGCTTCACTACATCCCAAACCTTTGACTTAGAGCTGTGTGGAGTATGCTTTTCTGAAGGTTTGAAGACCTGGAAAGGAGGCAGGATTGAGGGGCGAGTGGGGACTGAAATTCAGCCCATGAGCGACTCACCAAGCCCTGTGCTCCAGCTGGGTCCTGGGAGGAAGTGGTACCTTTCTCTAGATAACTCAAATGTTTGGTATGGATTAGTGACAGCCCAGAGAAGGATTAACACTCTTAGTACAGCTAAACAACCTCAAACTGAAATTCTTAAAATATTTATCATTTCTGCTCTGGTCAGATTGCCACATTTAGCAAATAAAAATATAGAGCACCCAGTGAAATTTGAACTTCAGATAAACCATGAATTTTTTTAAGTATGTCCCAGACAACATTTGGGATGTATTTATACTAAAAGTTATTCCATGTTCACCTGAAATTAAAATATAAGGTCCAGTTAAATTTGATCTGCAACCCTTGCCTCTGCGAGACACTCTTCAGACCTCACTTATGTTTGTGATTCAGTTGTCCGTTGTGTTGCTCGGCCTCTGCCCCTTCTCTCTCCCTCTCCAGGGCCTTTTTTTTCTAACCACCTCATCTTTTTGTTGTTGTTTCTTATGGAGAACAGTTTAGCTGTTAAGCTGGTCTCAGCCTAGACCATTCAGGCTCTGCCTAGGAGCTCATGGTCATAACCAAGCATGTTTTATGAATTAAATGAACAACAGTTCTCTCCTAGAGAGGCATCCTGCAGCCAGCTCGAAGTCCAAAGTGTCCCTGTTCTTCAATATAGTTGTGTAGCCAGACACTGAGCAGAGTTCATGAGGGAGAGTTGACCCATCATTGTTATAATAGTTGGCCCATCTTTCTTATGATGAATAAACAAATAAATGTGCTAACCTTAGTTGGGGAAGATAATGGCACTTCTGCATTTTCAATCTGACAATTGAATCATTGAGCTCAGGGTGTTAGGACCGAGGGAGATTATTTTAGAGATTGCCTAGGCCATACTCCTTCCTCAATTTGCAGATAGAGGAACTGACCAATTGGGAGTGGGGAGGAGGTGGATGTGATTTGTTCAAGGTCACACAAGTTCATGTTAGAACTTAGACTTCCCTGGATTTTGCAGGGCCTATTCTTGTCTTTCAGGAGATGCAAATGATTTGGCAGGATTTGCTTTTTTCAAAGAAGTACCCTCTCTCCCCTTGGTTGTGATTTTGTCTGGTGGTTCTTCTGTGTAGTGCTAAGGGGAAGGGAAGCTTCACAGTGTGCTACTCAGCCTCCCCGGGAGAATCTTAAGTGGTATGTTCCTTCCTAGGCCTCCCGTGCCCATCTCTGTTGGACCTCAGTGGCAGGTGCCCTGGGGTTGTTGGCCACCCTCCACTTATCCTCCTGGTTCTGCCAAAGAGTTGGATTTATCCATGATGATTTTCACATAAAAACAAAAATGAAGGGATCGCTGGGTGGCTCAGCAGTTTAGCGCCTGCCTTCAGCCCAGGGTGTGATCCTGGAGTCCCGGAATCAGGTCCCACGTCGGGCTCCCTGCATGGAGCTTCTCCCTCTGTCTGTGTCTCTGCCTCTCTCTCTCTCTCTCTTTGTGTGTGTCTCTCATGAAAAAATAAATAAAACCTTTAAAAAAATGACAGATGCATTTACATCATCACTTTCATTGCAAGGAAGAGTAAGCACTCAGCTCTGAGTTGAAGTGTAGATGTCTTCTCATTGCAAATATATGCCCAGTGTGATTTCATGGCAAGAAAAAAATATGTTTTTAAGTAAGCTCTTTACCCACTGTGTAGCTTGAACTCAACACCTCTGAGCTCAGGAGTCACACACTCCACAGACTGAGCCAGCTAGTCCCCCCTCCAATATTTCTTGTCAATGTGCAATGGTGCAGAAATTGCTGTTTCTCCCTCAGCTCTTCACCGTGAAGCCATTTTGCAAGGGCCAGTCCAGCTGAAAGGGTTTCTTTCTTGTCACTTTTGTTTTTCCCAACTTTGTTGCTTCACTAAATGCAAAACACTACTTCCTGACCTTTCGAAATTAGACCATGCTGCTAAAGGGAGCCAATCAGTCATTCTGCAAAAAGACTCAGCCCCTCTGGGGAAGACTTGGACATTTTTAGGACTTCCTTGTCTTAACCTCCCCCTGGTGGTGAAAAATAATCCACAAACATTCTGTTCAGAGGCTGAAAATTTAAGGGGAGGTAATTTGAGTGTCATGGTAACAAAATGCCTTCACTCACACAAAGGTAATGCTTTTGCCTTTTAAATACAGAAAGATTAATGAATATTTCTTTCACCCTCCATTACCTGATCATTACCTAGCTGCTGCTACAAAGGAGCCTGGGTTTTCTTGCACAGTGTATTTATATATGACACATTTCACAAATGTCATGAAGTACCATAATCCATAGATCAACACTGTGTGTGTTCTTTGGCATTTATGACATATGTATGCTTGTGGCTGTTGGAATTCCAGGGGTCAATGAGATGGGATGGAATAGCTTACTGTGGGGTGACCTGCTTGGGTGGGGAGGCCCAGCCGTGTGGGAGGTAAAAGAATTCACCTAAGGCAGAACACAAGAGATAGAAGTTTATTGAATATACCACAAAGGAGCAGTGGGCAGGACAGCAAAGGAGAGACTGTCTGTAATGAGGCAGTGGTGAGGGACCACAGTTATAGGGTGGAATGAGGGAGTATGGGAATGGATGGAATTTTCCCTGTATTGGTAATCTTAGGAACTATGGCTGGTTGTAATTTGTCAGTTAGGACCTATGGCTGTTTCAGGTTAGGTTGCTTAATGAGCCCGTTTGCATTCACTCAGTGATCACTGTGGGCCCTTTTGCCTCATGCAAGTTGCAATTGCTCAAGCCTAGTGCTTAAAAGCAGCCCCTACACCTACTTCTGGCTGACCTTTTCCACCTTCTGTTTGCTGGCACAGAGAAGGCACGAACACTCAGTAACTATGGAATGAACAAACATTACAGAATTAATGCAGTGTATTTCTCTAGTGTCTATACTTTATAAAATTTATGTTGGCTGTTTCAAGGAATTTTCTGCTTTTTTATTTTAGGTAACTTCTTCATGGTTGAAGTTGATTGGTATGTAGGCTTTAGAAAAGTTAGAAATTAGTATCCTATTTGTAATTCTGGGGATGAAATTAAGAGAGGAAACAATGAAAACATTACAGGTTATCATAATAGAAAATGTTTTCTAAAAATATGTGATCCTTTCCATAAGCTTAGCTCTGCAGTGTGCATCTGTCATTTATGAAAGCTCCTGTGCTGAGGAATGATTGGGGGGATACTTTTAATTGTAATGTACTTTAGAACTGTTAAATATCTAGCCCTTTTGTCCATTTGAGATCTAATGGTGTACATAATACATTTTTCTTGTTTGCTACCATTATCACACATTCGACCCATTTTTGGATTGCCTATGCTAATGCTACAGGACATATAGAGGTGATTAAGATATAGTACCCTCAAGTTGATGACAGCCTATTAGGGAAAAGAAGCTATGGACACAGTGTTGATGACAAGCATGGATGGAGACCTATAGTCTGGGCCTTGCTTATAAAGGCATGACACTGAGCTTCATGTGTATGAGTTTACTCATCTGTAAAATAAGAGCTTTTTTTAATTAAAAAAATGTTTTGAAGTAAACTCTACACCATATATGGGACTTGAACTCACAACTCCAAGATCGAGGGTCACATACTCTACCAACTAAGTCAGCTAGGCATCCCTGTAAAATAAGGGCTTAGATGACATGAAATTTAAAGTAACCATTCAATGATTTTAGGATAAATACTATAAAAATGTATGACCCATGAGATTAGTATTCTTTATGTCACTCAGTGCTATTTCTTTAGCATCTGCCATAGAAGATAGCACACAGTAGCTGCTCAGTTGTTAATGACTGAATTGAAAACATACTAAAGAACTCAGAGCAAGGGGAGCTAATTTTTGGATTGGATGATCATTGAAGACTTTATGGAAGAGATGGTATTTGAAACAGACACTTAAAAAAGATGTTTGTGGGGCCCCTGGGTGCCTCAATTGGTTGGGTGGCTGACTCTTGATCTCAGCTCAGGTCTTGATCTCAGGGTTGTGAGCCTCCAGCCCCACATTGGGCTCCTGCTCGGTGTGGAACTCACTTAAAAATAAGTTTAAAAAGACATTCAAAAGATATTTCCAGTTTTCAGGTGAAAATTTGGAATGGGGTGCAGTTGAAGGGACTTCGTATCCAAGGAAGGCTATATGGTGTAGTGGGAAGAATACAGGACTTCGAACCAGAAGATTTGAGTTCAAATTCAAGCTCTGCCACTTACTGGAATGTGTCCTTGGGCAAGTCACTAAAGTTCTCAAAGGCTCAGTTTCTCATGTATGAAATAGGGGTGATGATACCAATTCCTTGACAGATTAGTTACGAAGATTAGATGAGATGGTACAAAGTGCTCAAAAATTGTGAATCTGAAGGAATAACATCATAGAAGCGTGGAGTTAGAAAATGAAGAGTATGTCTATGGACTGGTAGATATTCTGTGTTGGCATAGGGTACAGTGCATGATGTGGTTAAGAGTGTGGAGGAATCTTCTTTTTCCTTCTCATTAAATTAATTCAGTCATTTTCAGCTGAAGTTTCTTTACCTTTCTGCATGTGTTGACAGGGCTTTAAGAGAAAATTCCAAAAACCACTAACCTTTCTTTCCCCCATCCACTTTTATCTGCAATTAGACACAGGTGTTGAATGTGCTTAATCCTTTTGGAAATAGGTAGCATTCAAATATTCAATGATTCTAGTTTAAGTTACTTAAAAAGATAGAAGTACCTAATAGACATATAATGGTAGGGGTGCTTCTTGGTCCAGGTCAGCTCTTACAATCTGAGACTGTCTTTGGGAACCAGGAGCACAGGGGTAGTTCTCTAAGCAGGACATCTCTCTCTTCAGAGACCACTGCTAGCTGGGATCAGATGGCTTGTGTTCCGATCAGAACAGTTCTCCAGAAATGTCCATGTGCAAATCAATGATTGATTAATGGTGACTCACTTAAGCTTCTTTTAGATAGCCAAGGTGTCACCATGAAGGAAGGCTGATGGAGGCCTTTAACAGCACCAAGAATCACCAGCAAGCAAAGCCAGTGAATTATTGACCATTATTTTAGTCCTTTCATTTCTGCTTTATCCAAAAAAGGATTTTGAAGTGATGTAATAAAACAGTATAAGATAAAAAAATAAGTGAAGGCTTTCGGTGTGGGGATGGAAAAAAGGAAATGGGCACATGCTTGTCCTTGGCTGTGTTCTGGTGAAGATGAGTATGACTTCTCAACCTGGCCCCACCCTGGCTTTGATGGATGATTTCAGTTGCATGAGCACAAGCTCTTCCTGTTCTGACAGCCTGTGACTTGGAATTTCTGGCAAGATCTCTATTCTAGTAACATTGACTTGAAGACTTGGATCTTTACCAGTTTATTGGGTACCTCCTGTGCCAGCTCTCTTGGGTCTCTCTCCAGGAAGTTGGAAGCTTTGGCTAATTAATGCATATGGGAAGTACTAGGCTATTCTTCATTCTCACTCAGACCAGGGGCCTGAGTGTCTGTGGAATTGGATACTTATCACCTCTTAGGTTATCCACCTCATAGGATCAGAATTTATAGGAGGTACTGGCAACCTGTAAGTAGCTCTGGGCCTCTCACTGAAAGGATTTTCCTTCTCCCCATTAGACCTTCAGTCTAATTTGATAATAGTAGTATCATTCATGTAGTCAATAACATTGAATGCAGTCATCATGATTATCACTAATGATAACTCAGGGCTGTACTAAAAGTCATTATGCCTATTTCCTGGTGAATGTACATGTGAGGAGTATGACTTAGTGTCACTAACCAGGGAACTGTAGCATATCAGCAATAATATCGTTAATAATTTGGTTTATGTTGCAATTGTCAAGAAGAGTTCAGAATTAATGTTATGGATTTATTTAGTTGACTTTCGAGGTACAGCCTAATACTACTTTTCTGGTTATCACACATCTCAATTTTTAATCATGGACTATCTTATATGATTTATAACAGAGAATGAGAGATTCATTTTGCTAATTCATATGCTAGACTTCTAAATGGAATGTGATAGAAAAAAAAAAGAATGTGATAGAAAGGAAAGACACCTCTAGATCTTTACACCTCTAGATCTCACTGTGGCATGCACAGTGTGGAAACTGAAATGATGAAATGTTTTGTTCTGGGGGGTTTTGGTTGTATTATTGCCAGACATTCAATGGTTCATGTCTTGATGAGTTTTAGAAAGTTCTGATATATTTTTTCTATTTGCCCTTGTCTCTTATCAAAATTTTCCTTATCCCCAAATCAATTTAGTTATTTTCAGCTAAAGTTTATCGTTCTGCATGTGTACATGAGTTTATATATTTATTTATTTTTAAGATTATTTATTTATTTATTCATGAGAGGCAGAGGGGGAGAGAGAGGCAGAGACACAGGCTCCTGCATGGAGCCTGACGTGGGACTCGCTCCTGGGTCTCCAGGATCATGCCCTGGGCCAAAGGCAGCGCTAAACCACTGAGCCACCCGGGCTGTCTGAGAGTTTTAAAAAGTTATATAAGTTTCAGTTGGACATTAAAATTTGACACTTGAATATGCTACAAAGTGATCATCCTCTAAAGTGTCATTACCATCCATCACCCTACAAATTGACCTCCTTCATCCCTTTTGCCCACCTTC
This sequence comes from Canis aureus, assembly GCF_053574225.1. Lineage (NCBI taxonomy): Eukaryota > Metazoa > Chordata > Mammalia > Carnivora > Canidae > Canis > Canis aureus. Next base: position 14,264,588 of record NC_135649.1, read on the forward strand.
CCAGCACCTATCCCTTCTGGTAACCACTGATCTCTTCTTTATATCTGTGAGTTTGTTTTTCTTTTCTTTTGTTGGTATGTTTGTTTTTTAGATTCCACATCTAAGTAATATCATGCAGTATTTGTCTTTCTCCTTTTGACTTAATTCATAGCATAAAGCTCTCAAGCTCTATGTGTGTTGTCACACATGGCAAGATTTTTTTGTTTTATGGCCGAGTTTTATTCCAAGGTATAGATACACCACATCTTCTTTATCCAGTCTTCCATTGATGGACATTTAGGTTGCTTCCCTATCTTGGATGTTGTAAATAATGCCTCAGTGGGCACAGGCATGCATGTATCTTTTCAAATTGGCATTTTCATATTCTTCAGATAATTACCTAGTAGTGGCATAGATGAATAATATGGGAATTCTATTTTTAACATTTTATTTATTAATTTGAGAGAGAGAGAGAGAGAGAGAGAGAAAGCACAAGCAGTGGGTGGGACAAAGGGAGAGAGACAAGCAGACTCCATGCTGAGTGCAGAGCCCAACATGGAGCTTGATCCCAGGACCCTGAGATTATGACCCGAGCCAAAGTCAGGTGCTTAACCAACTGAGCCACAGGTGCCCTGAAGATTTTATTTACTTATTTAGAGAGAATGACTGCATGTGAGCAGAGGGAGGAGCTGAAGGAGAGAAAGAATCTCAAGCAGGCTCTGCACTGTGGGGCTCAATTTCACAATCCTGAGATCATGACCTAAGTGGAAACCAAGAGTCAGACTTTTAACTCACTGAGCCACCCAGGAGCCCTGGGAATTCTACTTTTAATTTTTTGAGGGATATCCATACTGTTTTCCATAGTGGCTGCACCAACTTACAATCCTATGAATAATATACAAGGATCTCTTTTTTCCATATCCTCTCCAACATTTGTTATTTCTTGTCTTTTTGATAATGGTCATCTGACAGGTGAGGTGGGATCTCACTGTGGTTTTGATTTGCATTTCCCTAACAATTAGTGATGTGGAAAATCTTTCTATGTGCCCATTGGCCATCTGTAGGTCTTCTTTAGAAAAATGTCTATTTAGAGCTTCTGCCTATTTTTTGAGTTCTTTGTTGTTGAGTTGTATAAGTTCTTTATATGTTTTGGATATTAATCTCTTATCAGATGCATGATTTGTAAATATCTTTCCCCATTCAGTAGGTTGCCTTTTTGTTTTGATGATGGTTTCCTTCACTGTGCAGAAGGGTTTTAGTTTGATGTAGTCTTGTTTGTCTATTTTTGCTTTTGTTTCTTTCGCCTTTGGAGTGTGAACCACAAAAACGTCACTGAGACCAATGTCAAGGAGCTTCTTGCCCATGTTTTCTTCTAGGAATTTTATGGTTTGGGTCTTATATTCAAGTATTTAATCCATTCTGTATTAATTTTTGTGTATGGTATGAAATGGTAGTCTAGTTTCTTTCTTTTGCATGTAGCTGGCCAGTTTTCCTAACATCATTTCCTGAAGAGACTGTCCCTTTTCTGTTGTATGTTCTGGGCTCCTTTGTCATAAATTAATTGTTTTTGTATGCATATGTTCCATTGATCTGTATATCTGTTCCTATGCCAGTACCATTGTGTTTTGATTACCGTAGCTTTGTAGTATAGTTTGAAATCAGAGAGTGTGCTATAGCGAGCTTTGTTCTTCTTTCTCATGATTGCTTTGGCTATTCAGGATTTTTTATGTAGGTCCCATATAAATGTTAGCATTATTCTAGTTCTGTGAAATATGCCATTAGAATTTTTTTTAAAGATTCTATTTATTCATGAGAAACAGAGAGAGAGAGAGAGAGAGAGAGGCAGAGACATAGGCAGAGGGAGAAGCAGGCTCCTTACAGGGAGCCCAATGAGGGACTTGATCCCTAGACCCAGGATTGTGCCCTGAGCCGAAGGCAGATGCTCAACCACTGAGCCACCCAGGAGTCCCATGTCATTGGAATTTTGATAGGGATTGCATTGAATCTTTAGCTTGCTTTGGGTGGTATGAACATTTTAATAGCATTTTCCAATCTGTGAACATGAAATATCTTTCTACTATTTTTCTGTTTTTACTTTATCAGTGTATATTATATTTTTCAGTGTATAGGCCTTTCACCTCCTTTGTTAAATTTAATCCCAATATTTTATTCCTTTTGATGCAAATATAAATAAGATTGTTTTCTTGTTTTCTCTTTCTGATAGTTTCTAATTATGTGTGTAGTTTATTATATATGACAAACCTCCGTTCTGATAAGTAGCAGAAGTCATGTGAAAGGTTTATTCAGCCAGCTTTAGGCAATACCTTGGGGTTAGGGGAATGAAAGGACTATGTTGAGGGACTTACTAGACCCTTCTCAGTGAGCAGATATTGAGGGAGAAGCATTGGAAATAGTAGGGGAAGTTAAGAGACAAACCAGAGTTATAAGCTACGTTCCTAAGGTATGGCTATCCAGCAAAGGCAAGTGCAGTATCTCATGGGGTGGGGTGAATTCTTCTTTAGCCAAAGGCTATATGGAAATCTTTAAAATTCCAGCTGAACATATGTGGGTTGGAGGGGAGCATGTGGCAGGATTGGGTGATGCTTTTAAATCAAGTAGAGAATATGTTTTGGTTCTTTTGGAGAAGGTCCTCAAGCAATAGATGGATCCACTGAGGACAGGGTTTAAAATCTTATAGGAAAGGCCTGATAAGTTATAGGTATGGTATGGCTGGTTTACAGAGGTGATATTAAGTCCTAGTAGGAAACTGGGACAGAAGCCCATGCAAAAAGACTACCAATTCAGAAAACATTCTTAGAAAATTATAACTGGGCATTTCAGAACTTAGTTCTACTCAATGTACATTTACCAAGCACTTACAATGTGCCAGATTCTGAGCCAGGCATTGAGGATATATAATGCCCATAGATTGTATGGAACTGAGAGGCCAGTGGATATAGTATGTACCAGGCTGACCTGGGATCATATGAGGGCAGCAAGACACAGTCTTGATCCCATCTTTTGGTGTAGCTGGGGCTCCCATATGACTCTGAGTCCTAGTCAGGATTTGTTTTAACGTTTAGCATATTCCCTGCTTAGCTCATTATCACACTTAGGACCTAAAGATAGATTGAAAATTTATAGATAAGTAGGTAGCTTAAAATGTGTAGGTGGATGGATGGATAGATGGAAAGAAACAGATAGATACATATGTGGGCTGAAATGAAGCTCAGCAATTCCAGCAGAGGTGGGTTACAGAAGGCAAGGGCTTAACAGTTTATAGCAATTAAACACACTTTCATCCTTGAAGAGTTATGCAAGGAGCATTTAACACTCAAGATAACAGTAAACAGATTGGTGCAGCTTCTTGTCACTGCAAATGTTTTCAGAGCTATGAAAAATCTATAGCTGACTAAAAATCCCTGAATAATCTTGCTTAGAATCAAAAAGCTTTCATTAACATGTTTAATCTGTGTAATGAAATCTCAAACTATTTTTTATGCCTTTATTGCTTCAGTAACCAAAATCTCAAGAGAACCCAATGAATTAGAATGTGACCTAAAATCAAGAGCAAAGATTCATCAATCAAAAAAGAAGATTATTTGGGGAACAGAAATGGTTTGAATACCAAAGAAGCAGTGCTTGTTGACAGAAATATATGTTTGTAACTATTGTTTCATTGGTCATGAAGGCCACAGAACAAATCAAAATCCTGTGTCATATTAAAATGAAATTTGATTTTAGACTTCCCTCTACCATCTTGATTTTCTGGAACTTCAACTTATTCTCTATGATCCTTGGTGCTTTGTTGACTCCTTGCCTTAATCCCCCATTTGTGGTCTTCTCCCCCCTAAGTTTTATTGAGAGATAATAGTCTCCATTTTTTTCATTTAAAAAAATAATTAATTAATTAATTTAATTAGCCAACATATAGTACATCCTTAGTTTCACATGTAGAGTTCAGTAATTCATCAGTTGCATATAACACCCAGTGCTTATCATATCACGTGCCCTCTTTAATGCCCATCACCCAATTACCCCATTCTTCTACCCATCTTTCCCCCAGCTACTCTTGGTTTGTTTCCTAGAGTTAAGAGTCTCTCATGGTTTGTCTCCTTCTCTGATTACTTTCCATTCAATTTTCCCTTCCTTCCCCTGTGATCCTCTGCTCTGTTTCTTATATTCCACATATGAGTGAAACTATATGATAGTTGTCTTTCTCTGGTTGACTTATTTCACTTAGCATAATACCCTCCAGTTCCATCCATGTCCATGTAAATGGTAGGTATTCATCCTTTCTGATGTCTGGGTAATATTCCAGTGTGTGTGTGTGTGTGTGTGTGTGTGTGTGTGTGTGTGTACGTACACATCACATTGCCTCTACTGGTGGACATCTCGGTTCTTTCCACAGTTTCGCTATTGTGGACATTGCTGCTATAAACATTGGGTTGCAGGTGCCCCTTTGGATCACTACATTTGTATCTTTGGGGTAAATCCCTAATAGTGCAATTGCTGGGGGGTAGAGTAGCTTTATTTTTAACTTCTTGAGGAATCTCCATACTGTTTTCCAGAGTGGCTATACCAGCTTGCTTTCCTACCAACAGTGTAGGAGGGATCCCCTTTCTCCACATCCTTGCCAACATTTGTTGTTTCCTGACTTGTTAATTTTAGCCATTGTGACTGGTGTGAGGTGGTATCTCATTGTGGTTTTGATTTGTACTTCCCTGATGATGAGTGATGTGGAGCATTTTTTCATGTGTCTGTTGGCCATTTGTATGTCTTCTTTGGAGAAATCTCTGTTCATTTCTTCTGCCCATTTCTTGACTGGGTTATTTGTTTTTTGGGTGTTGAGTTTGGTAAGTTCTTTGTAGATCTTCAATGCTAGCTCTTTATCTGATTTTTCATTTGCAGATATCTTCTCCCATTCCATAGGTTGCCTTTTAGTTTTGTTGACTGTTTCTTTCTCCTTCTCTTTTTATCTTGATGAAGTCCCAATAGTTCACTTTTGCTTTTGTTTCTCTTGCCTTTGGGTATGTGTCTGGAAAGAAGATGCTTCAGCCAAATGTTATTTTTTTCCATGCTCTGTTTCTCCCAGATCAAGTCATTAACAAACAATTTTCAAATCACAGTGGCTTAACACAATAAATGTTTATTTCTTGGTCATACAAAATCTAATGTTGATGTTCCAGGCAAATCCGTTGTCATGGGCAGCCTTCTTCAGTCTCCTTCCACCTTGTGAGGCTGTCATCTTCAATATGAACCTCCATGGTTACTGGATTAGGGAAAGAAAGTGCAAGGGTGGAATGCTTGACGGTCCAGACGTGGTTCATACTCTACTTCTGCTTTCATTCCATTGGCCAGAACTAGTCACATGGCCCCACATAGATGCAAGGACTAGGAAATGTAGTACTTGGCTGGACAGTTCCTTTCCAATGACAACAGTGCACTTTGGTGTGCTGCTGGCTGTTTCTCTTTTACCATCCTTTGAAAACATTGTTCCATGAGAGTGTTTCAGCTCTATTTTGGTTCCTAAGTGAGCTGTTCTGTTTGTAATCCAGCTGATCTATGGGTAATCACAAAATCTTCCACAAGTCAAAACCACTGGAAATGCAATCCTTTCTTTGAATTTAAATAATATATCTTGAGAAGAATGGGTGCCTCTTTGTATGTATAACTGCAACATCATTTATGCATTCTGGAGCCAGAAAACTCTTTTAAAATTGGACCATCACTCAGAGGATAAAAATAACAAAATGCAATAATTGACAATGATTTCAGCTCAAATTTTTATATTTGTTAAATATCATGAATTTGGGGAATAAAACCTTGATTTGCTTTCTCAGACAGAAGCTGGGTGTTGATGGGCCCAGTTAAGTCCCATAAGTTGTATTCTCTGGTAGCAGTTTCTGACACATGTATAAGAGTGACTCTCACATTTTGGTAAGGAGCCTCTGTCTTAAACACTTTGCTCTGGGGTCACCTGTCAGCATAACACATCAGCAGAAAAAAGGCTGAATGTATACACATATGAATGGATCCTTCTAAAGGCTGAAAATACTGCATTTGATTGTCCTGCCTCCCTGGATTCTATTAACTTGCAGGGACCAAGGAATAACCTGGGGTTCTTAATCTTCTGCACTTAATTCAGGTCCTGTTATTTACATAACCATTTATTTCCTACAAGGCCTGCTGTTCTCCAAAGATAGGGAAATGGTTAAATAAATTATGCTTCATCTGTATGTTGGTGTATTAAGAAAGCTTTAAATTTTGTTTCTCAGAATTTTTAATGGCCGTAAGAAAATGCTCATAATATAATAATTAGTTTTTAAATATATATAGAAGTGATCTCAATTTGTGTGTGTGTGTGTGTGTGTGTGTGTGTATGTGTGTATGCATGTATAGCAAAAAAGATTGGAAGAAAATATATCAAAATGTCAACTGTGGTTATCCTTGGGCAGTGAGATTGTGGGTGACTCTCAGTCTTTATTTTTTTTATTTTATTTTTTTAATTTTTATTTATTTATGATAGTCACAGAGAGAGAGAGAGAGAGAGAGAGAGGCAGAGACACAAGCAGAGGGAGAAGCAGGCTCCATGCACCGGGAGCCCGACGTGGGATTCGATCCCGGGTCTCCAGGATTGCGCCCTAGGGCAAAGGCAGGCGCCAAACCGCTGCGCCACCCAGGGATCCACTCTCAGTCTTTATATTTTTCTGTGTTTTCCAAAGTTTAAAAATGAGCATGAATTACTTATGAGAAAAATGTTAGTTAGAATACCTGTCAATCAAGTCCACCATCTACCCATTCTTGTGGAAATTACTAGAGGCTAGTAGAAAGGGGGAACTTTGGCTGCCTTAAAGTGGTTGAATCCTGTATCTTTAAATGAAAAAAAAAATAGAATGACTTAGCATCCAAAAAATTGTTTTATCATTTTTTCCTTCTCTAAAATTTTCCTGGTGAAACTTTCTAATCCTTACAGATAAACCTTTCCATGTCGAACTATAGTTTTGCTTTTTCATAGCAGAAACTTATTATAGAATAATAAGTTGTATAAGCACGTGTCAGAAGTGTTGTGAAATGTGAGCCTTCCGGTGGATAGCCTCAGTCTTTTCTTTTTTTCATAGGAGGAGCCAGTAACATAGGCTTGAGAATCCTGGGCCACAAATCTTGGCTTTGTTATGCAACTAGCTATGTGAGTTGGAGCAAGTTACTTAAAGTGTCTGAAGCATTGTGTCCTTATTTATAGACTATAGGTAATACCTGTCTTAGAAGTTTATTTTGATGATTAGAGATAATAGATAAGCCCGGCTCTTACTTGCCTAATTGCTCAATTGCTTAAGCAGCTTAATTGCTGTTGCTGCTGTTTTTGTTACTACTAGAATTATTACTACTGCCACTGCTATGGCCATGCCTTACCTTCCACCAGTAGAGATGGTAATTCTGTACACTCTAGCTGTGCTGAAGTCGGCCAGGTCAATTTGAGTACTTTAACTTCTAGTTCCAGTCAGGGCTATATTCAGCTGTTTTCCAAGAGCAGGACAAACCTTCTCAACCATTGCCCCCTCTCTCCCATCTAGCAATTAAGGAGTTAAGTTCTAGTGAAGCAAGGAACATCGAGTACCACCTAAGTCTAGCCCTCAAGCCCACATCTTTTCTGATTGTTGAGTGTTTGTAGGATACAGATTGTTAAATATTTTTAATATTACATCTGATTCCAGTCAAATAAAAACTAAGGGGACTAAGGACGCCTAGGTGGCTCAGCAGTTGAGTGTCTGTCTGCCTTTGCCTCCAGAATTCTGGTATCAAGTCCCACATTGGGCTTCCTTTGTCTGTGTCTCTGCCTCTCTCTGTGTCTCTCATGAATAAATAAATAAAATCTCTAAAAAAAAAAAACCAAACAACAACAACAACAACAACAACAACAAAAAAAAAAACTAAGGGGACTCATTTATTTCCTATGTTACAGTGGAAGACAAAACCAAAATGGCCAACTGTGTTTGAACGCTGAAACCTCAAAAAGAAGATTTCCAGTAACTATAGGTTGATAATAAAATCTTTATTAATCCTCTTTTTACTCTGTGAGTTCCTCCCTCAAATAGCTCTGTTCAGGGCAGTATTGGTGAATGCAGCTGCTGTGGTCCTTGGGAAGCATCTTTTTTTTACAGAGAGGGAAGACAGCATTGACACCAATTGGAATTTTTTCATTTTCTAAGAGATAAAATGTATCTCACCACAAGCAAAAAACAACAAATAACTTCCACAACCTTCTTAACTATCTATTCTCTGGTTGAGATTTTAGGAGAGAAGTCAGAGACTGTTACGAACCATGATTCAACATGAACTTTATGTGTGGTCTCTTATGTACATTGTCTGACCCCATTATTACATTGCAAAGCAAGATCAATGAGGACAATCTCACTCAAGCATTAAATTCTTGAACTGTCATCCATATTCTTATGCATTTTAATTTGAGAGCTTGGTTATAATTGCATTAAGAGGGGAGAAAGATAAATCTTCCTTGAATAAGGTGCTCTGTATGAGATATAGTGTGGAATACTCTCCAAAAATAATTTTAGTCTAACCCAAGCTCTTAGAATTAAAATGTCTTGACTGTAAATTTATCTACTGTTCTCCAGGCACCTGTCTGGCTTAGTTAGAAGAGCGTACAATTCTTGATCGCACATTGGGTATAGAGGTTACTAAATAAATAAATAAACATAAAAAATTTGTCTTCTCTCTATCCTAGAAGGAGAGTAAAGGATGAGATTTTCTTGCCTCTGCATAGAGTAAATGAAGGAGTACTCTCTTATGGAATTAAAGTTTGTGTCTCCTCAAAATTCATATATTGAAGCCCCAACTCCCAATGTGATGATATTGGGAGGTGGGCCTTTGGGATGTAATTATGATAAACTGAAGTCATGAGGGTAGAACCCCAATGATAGGATTAGTGCTCTTATAAGTAAAGGAAGAAGTACCAGAGCTTTCTCTCTCCACCCTGTGTAGATACAGTGAGAAAAGAAGGTGGCTGTCTATAAGGTAGAAAGAACCAAATCTGCCAGCATCTAGATCTTGGACTTCCAAACTTCCAGAACTGTGAGAAATAATGTTTGTTTCTTAAGCTGTTCGATCTATGGTATTCTGTGGACGCCTGGGTGGCTCAGCAGTTGAGAGTCTGCCTTCAGCTCAGGGTGTGATCCTGGAGTCCCGGGATCCCCATGGGGAGCCTGCTTCTCCCTCTGCCTATGTCTCTGCCTCTCTCTCTCTGTGTCTTTCATGAATGAATAAATAAAATCTTTAAAAAAATCTATAGTATTCTGTTATAGACAAACTCTGTGACACCCAACCTTTCTATAACGTAGGTTCAGTTATATTGCTGGCCCAAGCACACACTCCAGATACAACAATTCTGTATTGAAACTGATATCAATGCTTTCCTTCAAGGCTAGTGTTATATTGGGGTTTTAGGTCTCCATCTTATAGGGATAGGTTTCTTGTAGGAAAATGGATTTGTGTTTTACCTGGGTGAGACAATTAGTGGTGCCAGAGATTGCTGGTCCGTGCCTTGAGAAGTTCTTCACTAAGATCAAGTCATTAGGACAGTGGTTAAACTGAGCGAGTCAAAGTAAGGCCAGGTATTAGAGCCAGGAGAAGAGAGATCATCTTTTTGAATATCTGTTTTTGTGCCTGGGGAATTGACAGAACAATGTTAGACACTGTGGACATAGAGATAAGATAGTATTGCTCTCTAGAGACTCTTGTGCTACCAGTCAGGAGAGGCCTATGACAGTGGTCATTTGTTTTGACAACTACTTGAGTGCTTCTGCTATTTTTAAAGATGAACCATTTTAAGCCTCCCCCCTGCCCTTGGCCTACCTTGCCAGCCAATCTTCAATTAAGGATATCAGATTATATAACTTTAGCTTCCAACCTTTCTGTGGTGTTTAAAACAAATTCTGCTATTAATATTTAATCCATAGGAATGTATTTTGTTTTCTGAATGTTCCTTTTTAAAATAGCATTGTGTCTTGTACACATATACTATAGTTAGTCTTTTATTCTCATTTTATGGTGTTTAGGATGGAACCATGTATGGGTTCAGTTCACCACAACTGGAAGTCTCCCAACATACACTATTTGAGCCTTTCCTAGAGACTAATGAGGTCTCTTCCCTCTCTATTCAATGACTCCATCAGACTTAATGCCCATTTAAATTCCAGCCTACTGGACTGTGTTCCCTGCAGTTCCAGCTGCTACTTTTAAAGGAGAGGACCTGCTCCACACAAAGAAACCACTGAGATACAGGTTTGGTTTGTTTTCTCCCTGTACAAGTCTTGGCCTAGTGGGTTTTGGAATTGGATGGAATTGAGTTCAGATCCTAGTACTGTCGTTTACTTACCACGTGGAATAGAAAAAAAAATCAATTGACTTCTTTGAGCCTGAATTTTTCTATCTGCAAAATGGACATAAAATCATTATCTAAGTTTTAAGGAAGACTATCTTGGAGAGGAAAATTTTACCTTTATCCTTCAGGATTCTTCTGGCTAGTCTAAGAATGAAATTGACATGAGACAGATTACTAGGAGAAAAGTGAACAGAAGCTTAATAACATGTGTACGTCCTGTATACATGGTTGGGACCCATGAAAACTGAGTAACTCCCCAAAATGGCTGAAGCCATCACCTTAAATACCATCTCCAGGTAAAAACAAAAGAAGTTGTTGGGGTGGGGAGTCAGTTATGAAAAGTGACCTGGAAAAGCACAGAAAACAAGGGTAAGGTTGTTAGGCAGATTTAAGTCATTGCCTTCTCTCTTGATGACTGAAGAGAGAAATTGAATCATTCCCCTCTCCCTGATACATCCTTACAAATGGAGATTTCCCTTATACATATAAATGTCCTCTATAAAAGAGGTAACTTCTCAGTTTTCAGAGCTTCTGCTGTGTCTGCTGTTTTTAAAAAATTAGCTGCTTAACATAATCAATATGCCAAAAAGGTGTACCTTTAGGGTGGCAAAATTTGCTCCCCTACAACTATGTAAGTTGAGAGTTTAGCAACACTTTACAGGTTACCAATGTTATAATAGATACAATAAAGGAGAGTTCTTCTTTTCTTTTCTTTTTTTTTTAAGATTTTATTTATTTATTCATGAGAGACACAGAGAGAGGCAGAGACAGGCAGAGGGAGAAGCAGGCTCCATGCAGGGAGCCCAGTGTGGGACTCGATCCCGGGACTCCAGGATCACACCCTGGGTGGAAGGCAGGGGCCAAACTACTGAGCTACCCAGAGATCCCCAAGGAGAGTTCTTCTTATACTGATATAAGGCAGGGGGAAAGGCTGAATAACTGTTTATGTGCACAACTGGTTACCTCAGGGGAAAAAAGCAGGCAAATCAGCTATTTGGTATTAAATGCAAAAGAAATATATTATTAGATACTTCTAATTAAATTTTTTTTAATTTTTATTTATTTATGATAGTCACAGAGACAGAGAGAGAGAGAGAGAGAGAGAGAGAGAGAGAGGCAGACACAGGCAGAGGGAGAAGCAGGCTCCATGCACCGGGAGCCCGTAGATACTTCTAATTAGTCTAGAATTGACTCGTATAGCCATTTTAATCAGGAGAGACATTTGTGTGGAAATTTCCCTAAGTTAAGACAAATGAATAATTTATTGTTTTTTTGTTTGTTTTATTTTTAGAGATTTTATTTATTTATTTGAGAGAGAGACAGGGATAGCAACAGAGATAGAGCACAAGTGGAGAGGAGAGGGAGCAGACTCCTTGCTGAGCAGGGAGCCCCAACGTGGGGCTCAACCCTAGGACCCTGGGATCATGATCTGAGCCAAAGGCAGACGCTTAACTAAGCAACCCAGGTGCCCCTAATTTGTTGTGTTTATCAACACACCAGCATCTTGAGATTAGTGGCTTACTAAAGTGACAGCATTTTCTAGTTGAAATGTATCAACTATTGGGTGTTTGCAAATCTATTTCAAATGCAATGAATAAGCACAGAGAACTTGTGTGGCCCTTTTCTAGGCCATGAGATGAGAAGGTAGAGGGATGAATGATAAATAAAACATATATTGTCCCTGCTCTGAAGGAACTTGCAAGAAGGGCTACGAGATGGATACTTATGTCACTATAACCAGCATAATACACACTAAATAAATTCTAAGAGCTCACAGGTGTCAGGGGTTTTCCCCCTTGCTATAGTTGTGGGTTGGAGGTGGGGGATGGTATTCTGAAGGGAGTGGGCTTTCATCTGGGCTTTTAAAGGACATAGGCTCCTTGTTTGTATTCTGTTATGAAATGGTCAGTCAGGTGGTCAAAAGGGGAGGCGGAGGGGATGCTCAGGGAAATATATATTTTTTTGGAAATAAAATTTTTTATGCTTATATGTGCTAGAGACAGGAGTCACCACTCACCACATAGGGCCACATGAGGACACCAGGTAGTCAGAAGGCAGAAAGTGGGAGTTGAGGGAAGTTTTATGTGAGGCCTTTATTGGGTTTCTGAGGGAAAGGCAAGGAAGGGTGAACAGTTTAGGACTGGCTCATTTGAATATCTTTCATGGGCTTTGAGCAGTAGAGATGATCTCTAGCTGTCTGGCCACTTACTGTGGGGTGATTAAGGCACAGGAATATTGTTTCCTGGGGTGTAGGGACCAGACAGAGGAGAAATGGCTCTACATTAGTTGGTTTGCATATCAAAGGCATGCTTCTGGCTGGCCCTTTATTATCTCTAAGAATTAGCTAGTCTAGGAGGGGCCGACCATTTTTTCCAGCAAGAAAGGTTTTTTAGGCTGTCAAAACACCATAATAAATAGGAAATTTAAAATATTTAAAATTTACTTTGGCTTATCCACATTTTGACTTCTGAATGTCTAGTAAGCCACCAGCACAGTCAGCACAAAATCACAAGAGGCAAACTGGTAGCAGGACTTCTAACATGAAAAGCAAAGCTGTTCTTAGATGTGGTTGCAAATATTAAGGTTGATGATATACAGCCCCGTGGCCTTCTTTTGTCAGGGTCTGGAGGTCTGGGTCAGCTGATCTCCGACAGGCCCAAGGCAGCTGTTCTGTCTAATACATCTTTGCTTGAACAATTGGATTAAGGTGATGTTTTGATATATTGCTAGTCATCTTTTATAGCCCCCAAACTCTGACATTCTTGGCTTCCTAGATGATTGTATTCCTGCTGGCTGTGGCAGCCCTGTGAGTGCAGCCTTTTGAGAGTCAGAGTAACATAAATACACTTCCTAGCCCTTATCTGGGAGTGTTCTGAGATTCTGCTGAGTATAACCAGCTGTACAGTGGGCATTTGGCTTCTGTTGACCATCTTCCTGGTGAACTACTATAGGAAGGAATACTGATGATTCACTTTCTTTTTTTTAAGTTTTTTTCCTACAGATTGGAGAGGTATGTTATTTTTTTTTTATTATAACAGATGGTAAAATATTAGCATTAAGGAAAATTTCAAATCAGACTCTGATAGCTCACTGACTTATTACAGTAGATATTTGTTCCTTGATTATTAAAGCCTAATTGTTAATGGTAGGGATGAGGCTCTGTCTCATACTCAGGGACTCTCACAGAATCTGCCATCTTCAATACATGATGTCTTGTTACTGACATGCAGCTGGCAGACAAGGAAAGAAACCACATGGGACATGTGTGTGGACCAAGCAGGGGGGCCACTGGCATAAATTCTACACAGGTCAATTGGCTAGAACTCAACCACATGGCTCTACAAGGATGCAAGAGGAACTGGGAAATGTACTCACCGGGCAGTCTCTTCCCAGCATCAACTTACTTTGGTGTGGCTGCATGCAGCTACTGTATTCAATTTGGCAACATTGCACTTATAATTATTGTGTATTTTACCTTTTCACTTAATATATTAAAACCTTTCCTATTTGCATGGTTTGATTGATTATTTTTAGTGCAATTATATTCTATTGATGAATCATAACAACTTAGGCCATTTCTTATTGGACATTTATTTTTCTGGTTCTGAGAATTGTACATTTTCTGTGAATATTCTTCTGCTTCGATGTTTATCCCTGTTAAATCATTTTCTTAAAGTAAATTCTTATAAGTTGAATTAGTGAGTCAAAGAAGATAGTTCTTACATATTTTTATCCTGCTTTCAAAATAGTGTTTCTGTTTTCAGAAAACACTGTCAGCAGAGTGTGGAGATTCTAGTTGCTTTTGAGCCTTATCAGGCACTGAGAATTAAAACTTTGCTTTTCTGATCTACAGTCTATTCCCTAGCTATTACTTAAAAATTAAGTAATAAATATTTGTGGAATGTTTCTTGGTCAGAAAGGGATAGTGAAAAATTCTTCTTCCCAAGTGGTTGAATGAACTGTGGCACATCCATACAATGGAATATTATGCAGCTATAAAAAATGAGGGAGATTTGTCATAAAGTGATTTGGAATCATTTCAAGGCTGTATCTTCCCCCCCTTTTTAAGAGAGACAAAGTTCACACAGGAGCACAATAGAAGGTTGGGAGAGGGATAGTGGGAGAGGGAGAAAGAGAGTCCCAAGTTCCATGCTCAGCACTGAGCCCAATGCTGAGCTTGATCCCATGACCTGAGATCATGACCTGAGCCAAAATCAAGAGTTGGACAGCCAACTGACTGAGCCACCCAGGTGCTTAAGTGAAAAAACAAAGCACAGAAATCTATCCTTCTATGCTATCCATCATGTAAGGAAGAAAGAGATATAAGAAAATGTACAGAGACCTACTCCTTTGTACAATGGATATAGGAAGGATAGATCAGAAACTAAAGAGATAGGGTCTGGATGAGAAAACGATGGAATGAAGAGAAGAATGGAAATGAGGCAGTAGATATGAGGAGGCAGTGACACTTCTTAGAGTTTATCTTTTTGTATGGCTCTGATTCTTAGAATGGTGGAAATGTTCAGCATACCCAGCCCAAAATGAGTGATAATTAAAATCAACCAAGATGGGTGGGAGGGAGAACCCAATTGGTGGAATACAAGTAGTAACAAATGAACATAACCATATTTTAAATGAATAATATAACCACACTGAAGGGTATGGTGAGAAGAGAACTGACCTGTTACTAGTCTCCAAGATGGCCCCCAGTGATCCCTGCCTCCTGGCTTTACATCCCTTGTGCAATCCCTTCCTTTTTTTTTTTTTTTAAGAAAACTCTATGCCCAATGTAGGGTTCAAACTCAGGACCCTGAGATCAAGAGTTGCATGCTTCACCCACTGAGCCAGCCAGGTGACTCTGTGTAATCTCTTCTTGAGATGGACGAGATGTAGTGATTGTTTCTGGTGAAAAGAATGTGGCAGAGGTGATGGGATGTCACTTTTGAAATTAGAGTACAAAAAGACAGGAGCGTCAGTCTTAAGCACCCTTTCTTTCTTGCTTACTCTTTTTTTTAAGATAGAGAGAAGCAGGGGGAGGGTCAGAGGGAGAACGAAAGAGAGAATCTCAAGCAGGCTCCATGCCTAGTGCAGAGACTGATGTAGGCCTTGATCTCACTACCCTGAGATCATTACCTGAGCTGAAATCAAGAGTGGGATGCTTAACTGACTGATCCACCCAGGTGTCCCCATCTATTGTATTTTTAATTTCAGTTATCTAGTTCTTCATCCTCTGACTTGTTCTTTTTTTTTTTTTATTTTTTTTATTGGTGTTCAATTTACTAACATACAGAATAACACCCAGTGCCCGTCACCCATTCACTCCCACCCCCCGCCCTCCTCCCCTTCTACCACCCCTAGTTCGTTTCCCAGAGTTAGCAGTCTTTACGTTCTGTCTCCCTTTCTGATATTTCCCACACATTTCTTCTCCCTTCCCTTATTTTCCCTTTCACTATTATTTATATTCCCCAAATGAATGAGAACATATAATGTTTGTCCTTCTCCGATTGACTTACTTCACTCAGCATAATACCCTCCAGTTCCATCCACGTTGAAGCAAATGGTGGGTATTTGTCATTTCTAATAGCTGAGTAATATTCCATTGTATACATAAACCACATCTTCTTTATCCATTCATCTTTCGTTGGACACCGAGGCTCCTTCCACAGTTTGGCTATCGTGGCCATTGCTGCTAGAAACATCGGGGTGCAGGTGTCCCGGCGTTTCATTGCATCTGTATCTTTGGGGTAAATCCCCAACAGTGCAATTGCTGGGTCGTAGGGCAGGTATATTTTTAACTGTTTGAGGAACTTCCACACAGTTTTCCAGAGTGGCTGCACCAGTTCACATTCCCACCAACAGTGTAAGAGGGTTCCCTTTTCTCCGCATCCTCTCCAACATTTGTTGTTTCCTGCCTTGTTAATTTTCCCCATTCTCACTGGTGTGAGGTGGTATCTCATTGTAGTTTTGATTTGTATTTCCCTGATGGCAAGTGATGCAGAGCATTTTCTCATATGCATGTTGGCCATGTCTATGTCTTCCTCTGTGAGATTTCTGTTCATGTCTTTTGCCCATTTCATGATTGGATTGTTTGTTTCTTTGGTGTTGAGTTTAATAAGTTCTTTATAGATCTTGGAAACTAGCCCTTTATCTGATATGTCATTTGCAAATATCTTCTCCCATTCTGTAGGTTGTCTTTGAGTTTTGTTGACTGTATCCTTTGCTGTGCAAAAGCTTCTTATCTTGATTAAGTCCCAATAGTTCATTTTTGCTTTTGTTTCTTTTGCCTTCGTGGATGTATCTTGCAAGAAGTTACTATGGCCGAGTTCAAAAAGGGTGTTGCCTGTGTTCTTCTCTAGGATTTTGATGGAATCTTGTCTCACATTTAGATCTTTCATCCATTTTGAGTTTATCTTGGTGTATGGTGAAAGAGAGTGGTCTAGTTTCATTCTTCTGCATGTGGATGTCCAATTTTCCCAGCACCATTTATTGAAGAGACTGTCTTTCTTCCAATGGATAGTCTTTCCTCCTTTATCGAATAAAGGCATTCAAATTGGCAAAGAAGAAGTCAAACTCTCCCTCTTCGCCGATGACATGATACTCTACATAGAAAACCCAAAAGTCTCCACCCCAAGATTGCTAGAACTCATACAGCAATTTGGTAGCGTGGCAGGATACAAAATCAATGCCCAGAAGTCAGTGGTATTTCTATACACTAACAATGAGACTGAAGAAAGAGAAATTAAGGAGTCAATCCCATTTACAATTGCACCCAAAAGCATAAGATACCTAGGAATAAACCTAACCAAAGATGTAAAGGATCTATACCCTCAAAACTATAGAACACTTCTGAAAGAAATTGAGGAAGACACAAAGAGATGGAAAAATATTCCATGCTCATGGATTGGCAGAATTAATATTGTGAAAATGTCAATGTTACCCAGGGCAATATACACGTTTAATGCAATCCCTATCAAAATACCATGGACTTTCTTCAGAGAGTTAGAACAAATTATTTTAAGATTTGTGTGGAATCAGAAAAGACCCCGAATAGCCAGGGGAATTTTAAAAAAGAAAACCATATCTGGAGGCATCACAATGCCAGATTTCAGGTTTTTTTTTTTTTTTTTTGGTTTTGCATCTGCTTGTTGAGGGTCTCACCAAAGTCCTCCACTCTTTTTTTTTTAAACTCCAGTAAGTATCTTTGTGGCCATTACTTTAAATTCGCTGTCAAACGTATTACTTATCTATCTTTTATTTAGCTTCTTGCTGTGATTTTGACCTGGTCTTTCATTTGGGACATATTCTTCTGTCTCCTCATTTTTGTCTATGTGTCTATGTGTCTATTTCTATGTGTTCAGGAAATTAGCTACGTCTCTTGCTCTTGAAAATAGTGGCCTTATGAAGAGGTCTTGTAGTGCCCTGCAGTGCACAACATCCCCTGTTACCAGAACCTGATGCTTCAGGGATGTCTCCTATGTGTATGTTGCATGTGCCTTGTGGTTGAGCCATGTTTTCCTTCAGTCCAATTATCTGCAATGGTGCACTTCTTGTTGTGGGCTGGGTCTGGTCCCAAATATAAAAATATCCATTTGTCCATACTGATATAAATAAATGATTAAATGAATAAATGGTAGGTCTCTCAGTCTCCTTGAGCTGCTATAACAAAGTACCATAAAGTGTATGGCTTATAAACAGCAGAAACTGATTTCTTACCTTTCTGGAGAGTGAAAACTCAAAGCCAGAATGCCAAGATGGTCCAGTTCTGATAAGTTCTGGTAACCTCTTTTGGGTTGCAAACTCCTTTTTTTGCAGGGCGGGCCGGGGGGGGCGGTTTGCAAACTTCTAACTTGTCTCCTCACATGGCAGAAAGAGAGCAGCAAGCTCTCTCTTGACTCTTTAAAGAGCACTAACTCCTCATGACTCATCTTAGTCTATTTACTTCCCTATGGCTTTACTTCCTGATATCATTACATTGGAGGATAGATTTCGATACATGAATTTTAGAGAAACACAAGCAACCAGTGCATAACAGAAAAGAATGGATAATTCTTCTTTATAGAAGAATTCCAGTTAATACATGTAGAGTGAATGAGCAAAATACAAAACCACCATTAGGTAAACACCATAGTGATAATTATTTATTGTATGATCCACTGATGGATTCAAAGAAATCAGTAGGTGAAAGTTTGAGGAAAGATATTGGTGTATAGTCTCAAAATATCCCAGAGGTGTTTATCAATTGCAAAGGGAAAAATATATTAACTTGACAGTAGAGAAACCAATCAAAAGCCACCTACACCAAGTACTCAGCATTAACATCAGCTAATAAGACACATGGGCATGATGTACCTGATACGAGCACTAAGAAAGGCACAACATGACTTCTGTGGCATTCATGCCACCACCACGTAACCTTAACCTGGCCATGAGGAAAATCGGACAAACCCAAATGGAGGCTCATTCTGCAAAATAATTGTTTAGTTGTCTTTGGAAGTGTCCAGGTCATGAAGGACAAATGAAGACTGAAGAATTGTTGTAGATTGGAGAGGAACGAAGAGAAATAACAACTGAATGCAAGGTGGGATCCTAGAACAGAAAAAGGACATTAGTGAACAAAGTAGTGCAACTTGAATACAGCATGTAGTTAATAGTATCTCATTAATCTTAATTTCCTGGTTTTGATGATTATACTGTGGTTATGCAAGATGTTAACATTAGAGGAACCTAGATAAAGGGTAGATCTGAACTCTCTATGGTTTCTGCAGGTTTTTGGTTGGGAAAATTCTTTTCTTCTTTAATTCTTTTTTTTTTCCCAATTCTCTATATTGTTTCCTATTTCATTACTTCATTCTGTTACCTTTTAATCTTTCTTCAATTTTTTTACTGGCTAATTCTGTTATTTTTATAGCTTCTTTTTTACATCTTTCATGATTTTATTTTATTATTATTATTTTTTATAAATTTATTTTTTATTGGTGTTCAATTTGCCAACATATAGAATAACAGCCAGTACTCATCCCATCAAGTGCCCCTCTCAGTGCCCATCACCCAGTCACCCCCACCCCCGGCCCACCTCCCCTTCCACCACGCCTAGTTCATTTCCCAGAGTTAGGAGTCTCTCATGTTCTGTCTCCCTCTCTGATATTTCCCACTCATTTTTCTCCTTTCCCCTTAATCCCCTTTCACTATTTTTTATATTCCCCAAATGAATGAGACCATATAATGTTTGTCCTTCTCTGATTGACTTATTTCCCTCAGCATAATACCCTCCAGTTCCATCCACGTCGAAGCAAATGGTGGGTATTTGTTGTTTCTAATGGCTGAGGAATATTCCATTGTATACATGAACCACATCTTCTTTATCCATTCATCTTTTGACGGGCACCGAGGCTCCTTCCACAGTTTGGCTATTGTGGACATTGCTGCTATAAACATCGGGGTGCAGGTGTCCCGGCGTTTCATTGCATCTGTATCTTTGGGGTAAATCCCCAGCAGTGCAATTGCTGGGTCATAGGGCAGGTCTATTTTTAACTCTTTGAGGAACCTCCACACAGTTTTCCAGAGTGGCTGCACATTCACATTCCCACCAAAAGTGCAGGAGGGTTCGCCTTTCTCCACATCCTCTCCAACATTTGTGGTTTCCTGCCTTGTTAATTTTCCCCATTCTCACTAGTGTGAGGTGGTATCTCATTGTGGTTTTGATTTGTATTTCCCTGATGGCAAGTGATGTGGAGCATTTCCTCATGTGCTTGTTGGCCATGTCTATGTCTTCCTCTGTGAGATTTCTGTTCATGTCTTTTGCCCATTTCATGATTGGATTGTTTGTTTCTTTGGTGTTGAGTTTAATAAGTTCTTTATAGATCAGGTTGTACTACAAAGCTGTGGTCATCAAGACAGTGTGGTACTGGCACAAAAACAGACACATAGATCAATGGAACAGAATAGAGAATCCAGAAGTGGACCCTCAACTTTATGGTCAACTAATATTCGATAAAGGAGGAAAGACTATCCACTGGGAGAAAGACAGTCTTTTCAATAAATGGTGCTGGGAAAATTGGACATCCACATGCAGAAGAATGAAACTAGACCACTCTCTTTCACCATACACAAAGATAAACTCAAAATGGATGAAAGATCTAAATGTGAGACAAGATTCCATCGAAATCCTAAGGAGAACACAGGCAACACCCTTTTTGAACTTGGCCACAGTAACTTTTTGCAAGATACATCCATGAAGGCAAGAGAAACAAAAGCAAAAATGAACTATTGGGACTTTATCAAGATAAGAAGCTTCTGCACAGCAAAAGATAACAGTCAACAAAACTAAAAGACAACCTATAGAATGGGAGAAGATATTTGCAAATGACCTATCAGGTAAAGGGCTAGTATCCAAGATCTATAAGGAAAATTCTTTTCTTAATATCTCTGGTCCCATCCTGAGAGCAAGACTTGACTGGTTTTCAAGGGGAGGAACTTGATTCCAAGTCTGGTGAATATTTCCATAGGACACACAGACTTATTATATTTTCAATGGGTTAGTAATCTCTGGATTTGTAAGCCTGTAAGTAAAAATGATCTTGTATCACTTGACCTAGAACCTCAGAACTATGCTGTTTCTGCCTGCATCTAAATAGGTGTTGTTTCTCTCAGGCTCTACTTTGGGCTATATTTAATGACACATGGTATGCTCTTGTATGTTGAATGGTAAAAGGCCAGGACAGTTACCATAGTTTCTAGCAGACTGCAAGAGTTTTGCAGAGCTATTGCCACTAGGATCCTTTTGCTTTCTATCTATGAATAGCTCCTAAACCACTGTTGCAAACAATAAAAGCCTTGGTTGCCCCTTTAACTCACCAGATAGTTTATGTCTTCTGTCAAGTGTTCTCTTGGCCACAGTTTGTTTTACCACAAGGAGGAGGAGAAAGAATTACATGTTGGAACAGTACAGGCAGCACATGTTCAATAACTTAAATCAATTGGAAATTGCCCTAAGTGATGACCCTGTAAAACTGTTCTGACATGGAAGACTTGCAGTGAAAGCCTCATTTTAGGGTCAAAAATAAATATTTGGCTGTCTTTCTCCCTTTCCATTTTATCATAGATTGACCCTCTAATTCATTTTAATAGGAATGAATATAATATAAAAATGACATAGGCTAGCTATAAAAATTCAAGCAATATAAAAAAATATAAAGAATATATTTTAAAAAAATCTGCAATCTCAGTGCTCAGAAATGAATGATATTATCACACTTTGTAGCCATTATTATAGATAGTTCTCTCTATAAAGATAGAAGTATGAATGGATGTGTAGGTGTGCAGATAGAAACAAATTTAAAAGAATTGGATCATATAGAAGCATGTCATTATTTTAATAATAAAAAATATTAGATTTTATTTTCCTGAATTTAACACAAGAAAAATAAAATAGAGCTGAAGAAATTGCTGAATGTGAGATAAAACTTTCTTTGCCATATGAGATCTTGGTTCCCAAAAGATCCCTTTAAGGTTAAAATAGATTTTAAAGATCATTAGGAGACTGATGTAATTATTTGTTATAGGACTCTATATTTTAATTTTAACAGTATGAATGAGCTTACCACCTTAAAAGACTAGATATTTAGTTCTCTCTCTCTTTCTCTTTTTAAAGATTTCATTTGTTTATTCATGAGAGACACAGAGAGAAGCAGAGATATAGGCAGAGGGAGAAGCAGGCTCTCTGCAAGGAGCCAGATGCAAGACTCTATCCCAGATCCTGGTATCACAACCTAAGCCAAAGGCAGATGCTCAACCGCTGAGCCACCCAGGCATCCCAATATTTAGTTCTCTTACCACTTATCTCACTTCCTTCCCTCCACATCTGTTTTGCTGCTTGTATTGGTTTTATGTCATCAAGGCTTATAAATGTTTACATGTTCTTTTAAAGTCACAATTCCCTCAGTTTACATTTTTTTAAATTTGTTTTTTATTTATTCATGATAGTCAGAGAGAGAGAGAGAGAGAGAGAGAGAGAGAGAGGCAGAGACATAGGCAAAGGGAGAAGCAGGCTCCATGCACCAGGAGCCCGACGTGGGATTCGATCCCGGGTCTCCAGGATCATGCCCTGGGCCAAAGGCAGGCGCCAAACCGCTGCGCCACCCAGGGACCCCAGTAGTTTAAATTTTATGTTTAATTGGATTCAATGCTTACTGTCCCATTACCTTATCTGGTTGTGTGATCTTCATTAGGTTCCCTCCTTGATGGGGTGAATTTCATTATCAAATAGTACTTCTTTTGAGAGGAGCTCATTAGGGCTACATTTCCCAAGTTTTTAATTTATTCATATTTGAGAATATCTGCCTGTTGTTTTTATACTTGAACAGTTGGTCTGGGGTAGGCATTTTGGAGTCCTATGTACTTTTCTTTAGGATTGTCTTCTACTAGCACTGAAAGTTTCCAGGGAAGAGTCCAAGACCAGAAAGAATCCCACTCCTCCGCTGCTCCCTACCCTCCTTGTAGATAACTTGTTTTTTTCTGCCTGGAAACCTAAATAGTTTTTCTTCATAGTTCAGATTTTTTAAAAAAGATCTTATTTATTTATTCATGAAAGAGAGAAAGAGAGACAGAGACACATGCAGAGAGAGAAGCAGGCTCCATGGAGGGAGCCCGATGTGGGACCCAATCCCAGGACTCTAAGATCACGCCCTGGGCTGAAGACAGATGCTTAATCACTGAGCCACCCAGGTGTCCCAGATTTTTAAAAAAATATTTTATTTGTAAGTAATTTCTATACCCAACATGGGGCTCAAACTTACAACCCCAAGATCAAGAGTCTCATGCTCTACCAACTGAGCCAACAGGTACCCCTTTCATAGTTGAGTTTTATTACTTTCACCAGAATATGTTTTGATGCTGGTTGCATTGTGTCAGAGTTTCTTGGTATATAATGTACCCTTTTGGCTGGAAAATCCGGTTTTTCTATCTGGGAAATATGTCTTATTTCAAAGACTCAATTGTTGGGCCATCTTTATTTGTCCTTCATATCTATTATCTTTTCTTTAGTTGTTTAATGTATTTTTCCCATACCTACACTGTGATATCATGATTTATAATGTTAAAAAACAAAATTCAACCAAGTAAATTTGAAGATCTAGTTGGCTTTATTAAATGATTGATAA
The DNA here is from genome assembly GCF_053574225.1 of Canis aureus. Lineage (NCBI taxonomy): Eukaryota > Metazoa > Chordata > Mammalia > Carnivora > Canidae > Canis > Canis aureus. The sequence continues at coordinate 14,288,123 of NC_135649.1, forward strand.
ATTAGGCAGCTTTCCACCAAGCAAGTAGAGTGATGCTCTGAGTTGTACAAAATTGAAGGTTTTATTAAGAAGAAGGGTGGGGCAAGCAGTTATTAGAAAAAAAAAGAGAAAGGATTGTATCTGGCAAGGTCACCTTACCTTAGGGGGCATCGCAATGGGTCTTACCATGTCAATACTTCATCTTTGAGGAGTGGAGAGGGCCCATATGACAGATGATCTTATTGGTGTTGGTCAGAAAATTCCAGACTGATTAACTTAGAATTGTACTCCTGGAGAAGTTGAACTGTAATTAAGTCTTGGTTTGCTGTCCTAGAGACAAGTGACTCCACCTTGGGCCTATTGTGTGTGTTTTTTTTTTTTTTAACAATAATAAGAAATATATATATTTGGTCTTTGTCCAGTTTGGAGCACAAAGCTCCTAAAACCCTTGGAATTTCTTAAGTGAAAAGAGTTATAAGGGTGTGTTATGGTTAAATTAATAGTGACTTTTGGAATCCCCATAGATTACCTAAGAATGGAGGCTGACAACCAGAGGAACCAACCTGGTAATTAGAGGGCTGGAATCTTCAGTCCCACCCCTGCTGATGTTGGGGCATGGAGAGGGGCTGGAGGTTGAATCATTTGCCAATTAATGATTTAATTGGTCATGGCTGTGTAATGAAGCTTCCATAAAACCCCAGAATAACCAGATTCAGAAAGCTTCTGCATTGGTGAACATGAGGGAATTTGGGGAGAATTATGCTCCCAGGTGGGTTGGAAGCTCTATGTCCTTTCCCACATACTTTTCCCAATACATTTCTTCCATCTGGCCATTCCTGATCTTTGTCCTTTTGTAATAAATCAGTAATCTAGTAAGTAAAATGTTTCTGAGTTCTGTGAGATGCTTTAGCAAACTAACCTACCCAAAGGAGGAAGTTGTGGGAACCTCTGCTTTATAGCGAGTGGATCAGAAGTACAGATAACAACCTGGACTGGCAACTGGCATCTGAAGTAGTGGGAATGAGAACAATCTTGTAGGATGGAGCCTTTAACCTGTGGAATCTGATGCTCTCTTTGGGGAGATAATGTCAGAATTAAGTTGAATTGCAGGATACTCAGTGTTAGGAGAATTGTTTGGTGGTGGTTAGGAAACCCCTCCTGCCCATGTATTGGAATTGGGATCTGGACAGTTACCCACTTTCATTAATCTCAAATCTTTCCTCCAGCAATTGATTCTGTTTTCTTGTCATTTCCTATTTATTTTTTATAATCTGTATTAGGACCATTTTAATTTTTATTTTCTTGGTTCCTCTGTTTATCTTCTCTGTTTTTGTCTTATATTTTATTTTTAAATAAAATAATTTTTTATTGGCGTTCAATTTACCAACACACAGAATAACACCCAGTGCTCATCCCATCAAGTGTCCCCCTCAGTGCCCGTCACCCACTCACCCCCACCCCCCGCCCTCCTCCCCTTCCATCACCCTTAGTTCGTTTCCCAGAGTTAGGAGTCTTTATGTTCTGTCACCCTTTCTGATATTTCCCACACATTTCTTCTCCCTTCCCTTATATTCCCTTTCACTATTATTTATATTCCCCAAATGAATGAGAACATACACTGTTTGTCCTTCTCTGATTGACTTATTTCCCTCAGCATAATACCCTCTAGTTCCATCCACGATGAAGCAAATGGTGGGTATTTGTCGTTTCTAATGGCTGAGTAATATTCCATTGTATACATAAACCACATCTTCTTTATCCATTCATCTTTCGATGGACACCGAGGCTCCTTCCACAGTTTGGCTATTGTGGACATTCCTGCTATAAACATCGGGGTGCAGGTGTCCCGGCATTTCATTGCATCTGAATCTTTGGGGTAAATCCCCAACAGTGCAATTGCTGGGCAGGTCTATTTTTAACTCTTTGAGGAACCTCCACACAGTTTTCCAGAGTGGCTGCCCCAGTTCACATTCCCACCAACAGTGTATGAGGGTTCCCTTTTCTCCGCATCCTCTCCAAAATTTGTTGTTTCCTGCCTTGTTAATGTTCCCCATTCTCACTGGTGTGAGGTGGTATCTCATCGTGGTTTTGATTTGTATTTCCCTGATGGCAAGTGATGCAGAGCATTTTCTCATGTGCATGTTGGCCATGTCTATGTCTTCCTCTGTGAGATTTCTCTTCATGTCTTTTGCCCATTTCATGATTGGATTGATTGTTTCTTTGGTGTTGAGTTTAAGAAGTTCTTTATAGATCTTGGAAACTAGCCCTTTATCTGATACGTCATTTGCAAATATCTTCTCCCATTCTGTAGGTTGTCTTTGAGTTTTGTTGACTGTATCCTTTGCTGTGCAAAAGTTCTTATCTTGATGAAGTCCCAATAGTTTATTTTTGCTTTTGTTTCTTTTGCCTTCGTGGATGTATCTTGCAAGAAGTTACTGTGGCTGAGTTCAAAAAAGGGTGTTGCCTGTGTTCTCCTCTAGGATTTTGATGGAATCTTGTCTCACATTTAGATCTTTCATCCATTTTGAGTTTATCTTTGTGTATGGTGAAAGAGAGTGGTCTAGTTTCATTCTTCTGCATGTGGATGTCCAATTTTCCCAGCACCATTTATTGAAGAGACTGTCTTTCTCCCAATGGATAGTCTTTCCTCCTTTATCGAATATTAGTTGACCATAAAGTTGAGGGTCCACTTCTGGGTTCTCTATTCTGTTCCATTGATCTATGTGTCTGTTTTTGTGCCAGTACCACACTGTCTTGATGACCACAGCTTTGTAGTACAACCTGAAATCTGGCATTGTGATGCCCCCAGATATGGTTTTCTTTTTTAAAATTCCCCTGGCTATTCGGGGTCTTTTCTGATTCCACACAAATCTTAAAATAATTTGTTCTAACTCTCTGAAGAAAGTCCATGGTATTTTGATAGGGATTGCATTAAACGTGTAAATTGCCCTGGGTAACATTGACATTTTCACAATATTAATTCTGCCAATCCATGAGCATGGAATATTTTTCCATCTCTTTGTGTCTTCCTCAATTTCTTTCAGAAGTGTTCTGTAGTTTTTAGGGTATAGATCCTTTACCTCTTTGGTTAGGTTTATTCCTAGGTATCTTATGCTTTTGGGTGCAATTGTAAATGGGATTGACTCCTTAATTTCTCTTTCTTCAGTCTCATTGTTAGTGTATAGAAATGCCATTGATTTCTGGGCATTGATTTTGTATCCTGCCACGCTACCAAGTTGCTGTATGAGTTCTAGCAATCTTGGGGTGGAGGCTTTGGGTTTTCTATGTAGAGTATCATGTCATCGGCGAAGAGGGAGGGTTTGACTTCTTCTTTGCCCATTTGAATGCCTTTAATGTCTTTTTGTTGTCTGATTGCTGAGGCTAGGACTTCCAATACTATGTTGAACAGCAGTGGTGAGAGTGGACATCCCTGTCGAGTTCCTGATTTTAGGGGAAAGGCTCCCAGTGTTTCCCCATTGAGAATGATATTTGCTGTGGGCTTTTCATAGATGGCTTTTAAGATGTCGAGGAAAGTTCCCTCTATCCCTACACTCTGAAGAGTTTTGATCAGGAATGGATGCTGTATTTTGTCAAATGCTTTCTCTGCATCTAATGAGAGGATCATAGGGTTCTTGGTTTTTCTCTTGCTGATATGATTAATCACACTGATTGTTTTATGAGTGTTGAACCAGCCTTGTGTCCCGGGAATAAATCCTACTTGGTCATGGTGAATAATTTTCTTAATGTGCTGTTGGATCCTATTGGCCAGTAACTTGTTGAGAATTTTTGCATCCATGTTCATCAGGGATATTGGTCTGTAATTCTCCTTTTCGGTGGGGTCTTTGTCTGGTTTTGGAATTAAGGTGATGCTGGCCTCATAGAACGAATTTGGAAGTACTCCATCTCTTTCTATCTTTCCAAACAGCTTTAGGAGAATAGGTATGGTTTCTTCTTTAAACGTTTGATAAAATTCCCCTGGGAAGCCATCTGGCCCTGGACTCTTGTGTCTTGGGAGGTTTTTGATGACTGCTTCAATTTCCTCCCTGGTTATTGGCCTGTTCAGTTTTTCTATTTCTTCCTGTTCCAGTTTTGGTAGTTTGTGGCTCTCCAGGAATGCGTCCATTTCTTCTAGATTGCCTAATTTATTGGCGTATAGCTGTTCATAATATGTTTTTAAAATCGTTTGTATTTCCTTGGTGTTGGTAGTGATCTCTCCTTTCTCATTCATGATTATATTAATTTGAGTCTCCTCTCTCTTCTTTTTAATAAGGCTGGCTAATTGTTTATCTATCTTATTAATTCTTTCAAAGATCCAACTCCTGGTTCTGTTGATCTGTTCCACAGTTCTTCTGGTCTCGATTTCGTTGAGTTCTGCTGGAATTTTAATTAACTCTCTTCTTCTGCTGGGCGTGGGACCCATCTGTTGTTTTTTCTCTAGCTCCTTTATGTGTAAGGTTAGCTCCTGTATTTGAGTTCTTTCCAGTATTTGAATGGATGTTTGTATTGCGATGTATTTCCCCCTTAGGACTGCTTTTGCTGCATCCCAAAGAGTTTGAACGGTTGTATCTTCATTCTCATTAGTTTCCATGAATCTTTTTAATTCTTCCTTAATTTCCTGGTTGACCCTTTTATCTTCTAGCAGGATGGTCCTTAACCTCCACGTGTTTGAGGTCCTTCCAAACTTCTTGTTGTGATTTAGTTCTAATTTCAAGATATTATGGTCTGAGAATATGCGGGGGACGATCCCAGTCTTTTGGTATCGGTTCAGACCCGATTTGTGACCCAGTATGTGGTCTACTCTGGAGAAAGTTCCATGTGCACTTGAGAAGAATGTGTATTCAGTTGAGTTTGGATGTAAAGTTCTGTAAATATCTGTGAAATCCATCTGGTCCAGTGTATCATTTAAAGCTCTCGTTTCTTTGGAGATGTTGTGCTTAGAAGACCTATCGAGGGTAGAAAGAGCTAGATTGAAGTCACCAAGTATAAGTGTATTATTATCTAAGTGTTTCTTGACTTTGGTTATTAATTGGTTTAAATATTTGGCAGCTCCCACATTCGGGGCATATATATTGAGGATTGTTAAGTCCTCTTGTTGGATAGATCCTTTAAGTATGAGATAATGTCCCTCTTCATCCCTCACTACAGTCTTTGGGGTAAATTTTAGTTTATCTGATATAAGGATGGCTACCCCTGCTTTCTTTTGAGGACCATTTGAATGGTAAATGGTTCTCCAACCTTTTATTTTCAGGCTGTAGGTGTCCTTCTGTCTAAAATGAGTCTCTTGTAGACAGCAAATAGATGGGTCCTGCTTTTTTATCCAGTCTGAAACCCTGCGCCTTTTGATGGGGTCATTAAGCCCGTTCACATTCAGAGTTACTATTGATATGAGTTTAGTGCCATCATGATATCTATTCAGTCCTTGTTTTTGTGGATTGTTCCACTGAACTTCTTCTTAAAGGGGAATTTTAAGAGTCCCCCTTAAAATTTCTTGCAGAGCTGGTTTGGAGGTCACATATTGTTTCAGTTCCTGCCTGTCTTGGAAGCTCTTTATCTCTCCTTCCATTTTGAATGAGAGCCTTGCTGGAAAAAGTATTCTTGGTTGCATGTTCTTCTCATTTAGGACCCTGAATATATCCTGCCAGCCCTTTCTGGCCTGCCAGGTCTCTGTGGAGAGGTCTGCTGTTACCCTAATACTCCTCCCCATAAAAGTCAGGGATTTCTTGTCTCTTGCCGCTTTAAGGATCTTCTCTTTATCTTTGGAATTTGCAAGCTTCACTATTAAATGTCGAGGTGTTGAACGGTTTTTATTGATTTTAGGGGGGGATCTCTCTATTTCCTGGATCTGAATGCCTGTTTCCCTTCCCAGATTAGGAAAGTTTTCACCTAGGCTTTGTTCAAATACATATTCTGGCCCTCTGTCCCTTTCGGCACCCTCGGGAACCCCAATTAAACGTAGGTTTTTCTTCCTCAGGCCGTCGTTTATTTCCCTTAATCTGTCTTCATGGTCTTTTAATTGTCTGTCTCTTTTTTCCTCAGTTTCCCTCTTTGCTATCAACTTGTCTTCTAGGTCACTCACTCGTTCTTCCACCTCGTTAACCCTCGTCGTTAGGACTTCTAGTTTGGATTGCATCTCATTGAATTGATTTTTAATTTCTGCCTGATTGGATCTAAATTCTGCAGTCATGAAGTCTCTTGAGTCCTTTATGCTTTTTTCTAGAGCCACCAGTAGCTGTATAATAGTGCTTCTGAATTGGCTTTCTGACATTGAATTGTAATCCAGATTTTGTAACTCTGTGCGAGAGAGGACTGTTTCTGGTTCTTTCTTTTGAGGTGAGGTTTTCCTTCTAGTCATTTTTCTCAGTGCATAGTGGCCAAAAACAAGTTGTATTGGGAAAAGGAGAAAAAGAGAGAGAGAGAGACGGAAAGAAAAGAGAAAAAGAAAAAAGAAAAAAGGAAGAAAAAAAGGAAAAAAGAGAAGAAAAAGAGAAAGAAAAAGAAAGAAAGGTGAAAAAAAGGGTGGGGGAAGCAAACAGAAATCAAAAAGAAAAAAAAAAGAAAAAAAAAAAACACCACAGGGGAGTATCTTCTGATTCTGTATACTTTAAGTCCCTTGACTTCCCCTGGAACTTGTCCGTCTAGCTGGTCTTCTGGGGGAGGGGTCTGTTGTGCTGATTTTCAGGTGTTAGCACTTGGGGGAGCTGCTCTGCCCCTGCCTGGTGCAGGGCTCAGTGGGGATTGTTTACCCCGTGAGGCCGCAGGAGGAACAACCGCAGTGGCGGGGCCAGCTCTGGAGCCCTGGATTCAACTCCCACAGTAACTACTGAGCTTCTCCGTCTGCAGGGCCTGGAGGCTCCGGGGCGGGGCCGCTGATCTGCTCAGCTCGGGGCAGGAGCGTCCTTGCTGTCCTGGGCCCTCCCGGCCTCTGCCTGTCCCGGGGGAGGCCGGATCCTGGGCTGTGTCCCGGCGCCCAGTGCTCCGGGCCCTGCGCTGGTGGATTCGCGCTCCCGGCCGCGCAGCCCCCTCCGCGGAGCCGCCACCCGAGCCCCTCCGAGCTGCTCCTGGAACCGCGCAGCCCCCTCCGCACGGAGCCTCTTCCTCTGCCCGAGCCCCTCCGAGCTGCTCCCGGGTCCCACCGTGCGCGCTGCAGCCCTTAGGGAGCTCGGCGCACTCTCCTGGGGCGCAGGTGTCTGTTAGTGTCCCAGGGAGCCCGAGGGCATCCCCGCCCTCCTGGGGTCCTGCTCCAACTCCCTGTGGGCCCCTTTCCTCCCGGGAAGGTTGGTGCAGCTCCTGCTTCTCCGGGACGGGGCTCTCCTGTCCTGGGGACACTCGCCCCGGCCTCAGCCCGGCTTCTCGCGGGCCTCTCCCTCTTGGAGGCCTTTTGTTTCTTTATTTCTTTTTCCCCGTCTTCCTACCTTGATAGAAGCACGAACTCTTCTCACTGTAGCGTGTCAGCTGTTCTCTCTTTAAATCTCAGGCTGAATTCGTAGATTTTCAGGATGATTTGAAGGTTATCTAGGTAATTTGGTGGGGACAGGTGATTTGGGGACCCTACTCTTCCGCCATCTTGCCCCTCCTCCTCTGTCTTATATTTTAATTCTTGTTTTATTCCCTCCCTTTTTTTATTAGCATGAAGTATTTCCAGAAAAAATAAAAACACTGCTTTGGTTTTTTAAGTTTTGTTTTCCTACAAATTTGCTGAGTTTTTTTTTCCATTCCAGTCCCCTTTCTTCCCTTTCTTTTCTCATTTTCTGCAGAGTTTTCTTGCATAGTTGCTTTGTAATTTTACATCTCACTCTTTTTTTATTATTGGCAACTTTGTCTAAACCTTTTATTTACTCTGCAGTAGGAAGTGATGGTGGTCTTTGATGCCATTCCTGCGTTACCTAGGTCCATCTTTTAAACCTCAGTCCCATGCTAAGGTATAGCTCTGGATAGTGGTTTCTGTAGCCTCAGTGCCAGAGGAAAGTTTCTTTAGCTGAGGTGGTGTTTACTGGTGGAGAGCTTGGCTGGTGCAGTATTTGCAGAAAAACCTGTGGTGAGGACTTTCTCTTTTAGGATCTTGTTAAACGTGTTAGGGCCCCCCTATCCACTCAGGGATGTATTTCACTAGTGTGGGCTTTGACCTGTTTCCTCATCTCAACACACTGCTTTGGAAAAGGTGATGAATCCTGATGGTTTTTGCTGTCATTGCTGACGTCCCATGGGGACCAGTGTGCCACTTCATTCCATTTCTCTATAAGTTGAAGGTCATTTATAAAACTCTCATGATTTATTTGACTCGTCTTCCCTTTCTTCAGTTCTGTTTCTGAGATGTGGGATTGGGATCAGGAGTCCAGTGAGGGTATGCTCTGCTAAGGTTCACTATCCCTTACCTATCTCATATCTTTTCCTCCTGCCTTTCCCACCTTAATTTACATGCTGAATCATTTTCTTGGTCCTTGTAGATACCCTGAAATCACTTGCATCCATCTCTCACATGGCAAAACCATAATACTGGCTAAATGCAATGCTGCCCTCTCTGCGCATTCACCTGTGGCTGAACATGGCTGGATAAACACATAGCCTTGCTGACTGGTTTCATGAACCTCAAGTGGGTCCTTAGTGCCACCTAACAATCTCACTACTTTTCTCTAGTCCATTTGTGCACCCACTCTCCCAGATGACTGTTCACACATTCTCCTCTCTCCTCAAACACCCAACACCTCCTCCCTCAAGTTCCCTCTCAGATAATGTTCATGTTTCCTTCTCCACTGAGAAAATTGAAGCGATCAGAAGAAAACTTCTGCAGACTTCTACCAAAACATCTACCCACATACATTCATGTGTACTCATATTTTCTGCCTTCTAGTTACTAAAGATGAATTTCCATTGCTTTAAAAGCCAACCATTCCATCTCTGCATTAGATTCTATCGCCCCTCTTACCTACTCAGGGACATCTCTAGCAATTCTTTCTCCCTCGTGTATTTTTTCTTTTCTTCTAGATCAGTTTCAGCAACATAAACATGGTTTCAGCAACAGACATGGTTTAGTCCTCTGAGTTTAAAATAGACTCCTGGGGCATGAGTTCAAGCTGCATGTTGGGCATGGAGCTTACTTTAAAAACACTGTCTTCCAGCGTGGCTGGCTGGCTGGCTGGCTCAGTTGGTAGAACGTACAATTCTTGATCTCGGCGTTGCAAGTACTAGTCCCACATTTGGTACAGAGATTACTTTAAAAATCTTTTAAAAAATAGTCTTCTGTTGACCCCACTTACCATCCCATTTTCCATCTCCTGTTTACATAAGAATTCATACAGTTGTCTACATTAGCTGTCTCCCATTCATCTCTTCCCTTTCTCTCTTGAGCCCACTCCAGAAAGGCTCTCACTCCTACCATTCCATTAAATTGTCCTTCACAAGATGGTAATGACCTCTTTCTTTCAAACTCAGTGTTTTATTCTCAGTCTTCATTTCACTTGATCTATTAGCAGCGTTTGCCACAAATTCAGTATCTCTTCTGCTTGTAAACACTTTATTCACTCAGCTTCTATAACAATAGAGTCCACCTTTTTTGTTTTCCTCCTACTTTACTAGCCACTCTTTCTTAGTCTCCTTTAGTTGTTCCATATCATCCTCTGACTTCTTGACTTTGGCATGACTAAAGCTTAGTCCTTGGATTCTTTTTCTTTATTTATACTTACTCCCTTGATAGTCTTATCCAGTCTCATGGATTTAAATACCTTACATGTGCTTTCATCTACCAAGTGTGTATCTCTTGTCTGAATCTCTTCATTAAACTCCATGCTTGTATATCCAACTTCCTACTTGACATACTTACTTGGATATCTAATAACCATCTCAAAACTAATATGCTGCAAATAGGACTCCTGATCACCACCCATTCCTCATACCTGCTCCATTAACAGTCTTCTGCATATAATTTAATACCAACTCCATACTTCCTTTTTATTAGGTCAGGCCAAAAACCTTGGAGTTCACCTTGATTCTTCTCTGCCTCATATCCTCTTATACACTATATCCAGTCCATCAGAGAATTCTGTTGACTTTACCCCCAATTGATTGATTTTTTTCTCCCCCTCCCCTCCCCCCTTTCTTTCTTCCTTTTTTTCTTTCATTCTGGAATCTGACTTTTTCTCTCTATCACTATCATCCCAGTCCAAGCCACCATCATCTATTATTTGCATTTATTGCATTAAGTTCCCCACTGTTCTCCCTTCTTCCATGCTGCCCGCTATAGTCTTTTCTCAGAGTGATTGCTTTACTAGTGCATTTCTTTACTCAAAACTCTACAGTGGTATATGTGACCCACAAGGCTATACAGGATCTGGTTCCTTGTCTCTTTTAACTTCATCATCTGCTTTTCTTTTTACTCGATCATTCTATGCCGGCTTCCTATTCCTGTTCTTCACTATTTCTCAAATATGACAGACACACTCTTAACTGTGGTACCTGCAGTTTACCTCTACTTGGACTTTTCTGATATATGTTAGCAGTACTGGGCACTGTAGGCACTCAAATGTGTAGAGCTGAATTCACTGAGTTCACAGATTAAGCAATAGATTTTCTGAATGTAGAAGTTATAAGAGCATTCAGCAGATCCAGATAGTCTCTTTATTCTTCATTGTATTTTGGCTTCATTCTTTCCCTTGACTCTTTTTTTTTTCATGTGTTCAGCAAGGAGAGGAGAGGACATTAACTCCTTTAGATTCAGATCATAGCTCCTTTCCTCATATATGAGAACTCACCCTTTCAGCCTGTTATGCACAAACACCAAGGGTTTTATCTTGCTGACATTAGCATTCTGGGGCATCTGCAAAATATGAGTATTTTCTTGCTTTCCAGTTATCAGAGCAATAAATGAGTGCTCAGAGGGTACATTTAATCAGTTTTCTTTTTTTTTTCTTTAAAGATTTTTTATTTATTTATTCATGAGAGGCACAGAAAGAGGCAGAGACACAAGCAGAGGGAGAAGCAGGCTCCCTGCAGGGAGCCCGACGCGGGACTTGATCCTGGGACTCCAGGATCATGCTCTGGGCCAAAGGCGGCACTAACCTGCTGAGCCACCTAGGCTGCCCTTTAGTTAGTTTTCTATTGGAATATTATTTCTGGAACTCATAATCCACCAGTTAGAACATTACTGCTCAAAAAAACATTGCTTTAGTTTGGAGGAACAATGTTCGGATTGCAGTTTCCCTCATTCTGCTTGGTAAAGCCCTCGCCTTTGGTCTGACACACGTGTATTTGTCTATGTTTCATTTAACAAATACTTGTAGTGAATCCTGACTTAATTCCTATAGAGACCTACTTGTGTGTTTACAGTTAACAACGTTGCTTCTAACTAATTAAATTCATTCTTAACCTTTTTTCTCTAATGACTTTTCTTCATTTAACATGTATGTGCCTTCAGGGTTACTCTGTTATAAGCCTGTGTAATTTTTTGATGTCTGATCTGACTTTCAAAGCTTACTAACAAATCTTGCTGTTGGCTACCTCTTAACATTGCAATGAAATGCAGTGGATATTTAGTTTTAAGTCTTAAATGACATTACTGTGATGGGGAAATTGTATTCATTGGTAAGGAAGATTTGGAAAAGCAGTTGGTATAGTTGCAATGTAGCTCTACTTTTTAGAATCTCTTCCAGGTATATGTTGTGGATATAAGTAGAAAGACAAATTATAAAGAATGAGGAGGATAAATTTGTCAGATCTCTTATCCCTTGGGCTTATAAAATGGATTTTTAAGGACACTGCTCATATTCATCTGGTCTAAGAGAAAGTAACTTCATGTCAAACACCTATTGGTACTACTTGGAAATCAAAGATATTGCTGTAGACATTACAGCTTCCATAAAAAAATCATTCTGCAAACACTTTCATTTCTGGAATCATCACTTTTTTTGCCTTTTTAAAAAATCTTATTTGACTAACCTGTAAAAAGTGTTATGCCAGGGGAAAAGCATTTATTGTGAAAAAACATATATTATTAGAATTTATTTGGCAACAAGCACTGGGACTTTGAAAACTGAAGAACTCATGAAGTGTTCTTATTTTGGGGGTTGTTTTCCTGCTTACTATGTACTAGCCTCTATCTGAGAAGTGTTTTCTTAGTAAGCTGGGTAGGTCCTGGGACTGTATTTCTGTGCAGTTATGTGGCACTTGATTGCAGTTATAAAACACTTCTAAGGAGTCCAAGTTGTTTGACATATGCAAAAGTATTCCTCTCAGAGGTCTGAAGAAAAATACTATGTTAAATAAGAATCAGGTTATAGAACTGTGATGTACTTTTCTCAGCAGAGTGGTGAGGATATATATAACTATGTATATATAACTACAGTTATGGGTTAAACTGTGTCCCTCAAAAAGATACACTGAAGTCCAAACCTCCAGTACCTGTGAATATAACCTTATTTGGAGAATAAGGTCTTTTCATATGTAACCAAGTTAAGATGAAGTCCTACTGGAGTACAATGGGCTTTTATCTAATATGACTGCTTTTCTTATAAGGAGAGAAGGGACCCTGACACACACAGAAGATGGCTATGCAAAGATAGAGATTGGAGTTATGCTTCTGCAAACCAAAGAATGCCTGGGGGTACCAAAAAGTGGAAGAGCCAAGGAAGGGTCTCCATTAGAAGGTTCAGAAGGAAGATGACCCTGCCAACATCTTGATTTCAGACTTCAAGCTTCCATTACTGAGGAGATTAAATTTCTGTTACTTTAAGCCACCCAATTTGTGATACTTTGTTACAGTGGCCCTAGGAAACAGAAAAAGTTACTGAAAAACAGGCAGGACATAACTCTCTAAAATGCATTAAAATTGTCTACATGGGGGCGCCTGGGTGGCTCAGTCGATTAAGTGTCTGTCTTCAGCTCAGGTCATGATCTAAGGGTTTTGGGATCGAGCCCTGTGTCAGGCTCCCTGCTCCTCTGCCCCTCCTCCCTCCTCATGCTCTCTTTATGTCTCTCAAATAAATAAATAAAACCTAAACACACACACACACACAAACCTGCCTACATGGAGGCATAATTTGATGAACAATAAATTTCTAATTATGGCACTCTGCATATATTTCAAAGGTGAGAGGCAACTGTTTTTGTTGTGATGCTCCCCACTTGGTTTAGACAACAAGCAGAGAGTTGCTGAGCAGATGTGAAAGGAATCTCAGTGAATTTGATGGTCAATGAGAAGGCTTGGTTTCCCATAGCAATTTCATTTTCTAATATTGGGCATCTTGCTCTCTGTCCCTAAGTCCGCTAGTCAAATTGGTACCATAGCAATGATGACAGCATCTATGTCAATGAGACAATGTAGTACAATCCACTCTGTAATCATGGAGATGGTTCAAAAGCAACATAATTAAAACTTGGATACCGAAGTTTCAGGATTTCCTATCATGAAAAAATGTAACCTTTAGTCATGAGCACAGAAAATTAGACAGGTTAGTCAGCCCTAGTTATCTTATATTACAGGGTTGCCAGCTGTAGGCGGTGTTATAAAAGTTGTGCCGGTCTTATACTGAATCTTTACAATATGGACTGACATCAGGGACCCCCTTCTAACTCCCTGTCTAAACAAGATGAAATAAAAATAAATTCATGTTCCTAGGTCTCGCTCAGCCTGTATGTAGCATATTCATCCACACTCTCCTTTTATAGAACATAACTGATCTCTTTGGCATTAATGTTCCCCTTTCTGTTTAACACTAGGTCATCTTTGCAGGAGGAATTATATGAATGGTTTTCCTACATTACATACAAGTAAAAAAAACAAACTGTTTTTTCAAAGTTGGCAAACACAAAGAAGAAAAGATCCTAAATATCATTGTCATCATTATCATGATCATCATCAACAGTCACTTATTTAGGATCCACTGTGTAAAGTAATTAATGTCTTGGGAATACAAAGAAGCTTAAGGCATTATGTACTGGCTCTCAAGAGCTGACAATCTAGTTGGAAAGACAGAGCATATAGAAATGAAGTAACAGTGTGACTTGTTATGATTTAAATGAATGAAACTTTTTTAAAAAGATTTTTAAAATTTATTTGAGAGAGAGAAAGATAGTGAGTGAGAGGCAAGCATGAACAGATGTGGGGAGAGGGAGAAGCAGCCTCCCTACTGAGCAGGGAGCCTGATGTGGGGGCTTGGTCCCAGGACCCCAGGACCATGACCCAAGCAAAAGGCAGATGCTTAACTGACTGAGCCACCCAGGTGTCCTGAATGAAACTTTCAATAAGTTATACCAGCAGTTGATGGGAGATAGAAGTTTGGAATGAATTGTAGAGTGAACAAAGATTTCACGGAGGTGGGACTTGAGCTTGAACCATAGGAGATAAATATAGCTGATTTAAGAGGAGGTGGTAGGAGATTTCGTCTCCTTGTAGATGGAAGGAGCGTGGTGAACAAAACCCTGGACAAGGGAATGCATGAGGTATGTTTAGGAGACCACAGCTAGATCTGTTTGATTGGATTGGGAAGTTCCTAAAGGGGAGCAAATGGAGGCTAGATTGTGAAAGATCTTGAATGTCTGACTTAGGTTTTTTAACCTGACCAGCAGGAAACTGTTGAGCATGAAGATATTTGCAAAGCAGTATTTTCAGAGGTGTGACTAAAGAGAACCAAGTAGAAATGTCAGTGATACTTTGAAGATCTGGACTAAGGCACTTGGAACCAACAGAGTTGACTGATGTAACTGCTATCATTAGAACAGATTTTGGAGAGTTGACTTATTGGATTTGGGAATGGGCAGAAGGAACATGGGAAAGAAAGTAGTCAGAGATTCCTCAGACTTTAAGTTACCTTTTACACCTGCTTAAGAATGTTTGTATTTATTTTTTAGCCAACAATTATTAAACTCTGATAAGGTGTCAAGCAGCATGCTAGATATTGAGGACATAATGATTGGTAGGGAATGGTTCTTAGCACCGAGGAGCTCACGCAGAAACTTTTCAGTAATTAAAATCTGCCATGGCCAATGCTTTATCTAATTAGTATTCATTGAGTTTATCTAGTTAGTATTCATTGATTCCTATCTTCATAGTGTGATAGATCCCTTTGAGAATCCAAGGAAAGCTACTGTTTAGAATTTCCAAACATACACACAATAAAGCACATGTGCCCATCCATAAACCCAGGTTAAGAAGTCTTATCATAGATCCAAGTGTTGGGTGTAGAGATTACTTTAAATAAATAAATACATAGTTAATTAGTTTTTACTTTCAGAACTTCACTGTCTTTTACCTTACATTGTTCCCAGTGATAAGTGTACAGTAATCTTTATTTTTCCCCCTTTTATTTTTTTCCCCCTTTAAGTAATGTGTCTTTTTTTTTTTAAATCTCTGGCTACTTTTAAGACTGTTTCTTCCTTTCAGGAATTTGGAATATGCCTTGATGTTCTTTTTGTTGTGTTTCTGGAGTTTGGGATTTGTTGAGCTTCTTGAAAATGTTGTTCTATAGTTTCCAACAAATTAAAAAAATGAGAGTCATTGTGTCTCCAAATATTTCTTTAGCCCCCCTCTGCCAGTCATTTTTTCCTTGTGTGTGGGTTTAAAATTTTAATTCCAGCATAGTTAAGATACTGTGTTATATTAGTTTCAGGTGTACAATATACTCATTAAATAGTTCTATACATTACTCAGTGCTCATCATGATAAACGTACACTTTACCTATTTCTCCCATCCTCCCATCCACTTCCTCTTTGGTAACGATCAGTTTATTCTATTTAAGAGTCTGGTTTTTGGTGTGTCCTTTTTTTCTTTGTTTTGTTTCTTAAATTCCATATACGAGTGATATCATATGATATTTGGCTTTCTCTGACTGAGTTATTTCACTTAGCATAATACTCTCTAGCTCCATCCATGTTGTTGCAAATGGCAAGATTTCATCCTTTTTTTTTTTTTTTGGCTGAATATATATATATATACCACTTCTCCTTTATCCATTCATTTATTGAGAGACACTTGGGTTGTTTCGGTAATTTAGTTATTGTAAATAATACTAAAATAAACATAATGGTGCATATATCTTTTTTTTAATTTAATTTTTATTGGTGTTCAATTTACTAACATACAGAATAACCCCCAGTGCCCGTCACCCATTCACTCCCACCCCCCGCCCTCCTCCCCTTCCACCACCCCTAGTTCGTTTCCCAGAGTTAGCAGTCTTTACGTTCTGTCTCCCTTTCTGATATTTCCCACACATTTCTTCCCCCTTCCCTTATATTCCCTTTCACTATTATTTATATTCCCCAAATGAATGAGAAAATATAATGTTTGTCCTTCTCCGACTGGCTTACTTCACTCAGCATGATACCCTCCAGTTCCATCCACGTTGAAGCAAATGGTGGGTATTTGTCATTTCTAATAGCTGAGTAATATTCCATTGTATACATAAACCACATCTTCTTTATCCATTCCTCTTTCGTTGGACACCGAGGCTCCTTCCACAGTTTGGCTATCGTGGCCATTGCTGATATAAACATCGGGGTGCAGGTGTCCCGGCGTTTCATTGCATTTGTATCTTTGGGGTAAATCCCCAACAGTGCAATTGCTGGGTCGTAGGGCAGGTATATTTTTAACTGTTTGAGGAACCTCCACACAGTTTTCCAGAGTGGCTGCACCAGTTCACATTCCCACCAACAGTGTAAGAGGGTTCCCTTTTCTCCGCATCCTCTCCAACATTTGTTGTTTCCTGCCTTGTTAATTTTCCCCATTCTCACTGGTGTGAGGTGGTATCTCATTGTGGTTTTGATTTGTATTTCCCTGATGGCAAGTGATGCAGAGCATTTTCTCATGTGCATGTTGGCCATGTCTATGTCTTCCTCTGTGAGATTTCTGTTCATGTCTTTTGCCCATTTCATGATTGGATTGTTTGTTTCTTTGGTGTTGAGTTTGATAAGTTCTTTATAGATCTTGGAAACTAGCCCTTTATCTGATATGTCATTTGCAAATATCTTCTCCCATTCTGTAGGTTGTCTTTGAGTTTTGTTGACTGTATCCTTTGCTGTGCAAAAGCTTCTTATCTTGATGAAGTCCCAATAGTTCATTTTTGCTTTTGTTTCTTTTGCCTTCGTGGATGTATCTTGCAAGAAGTTACTATGGCCGAGTTCAAAAAGGGTGTTGCCTGTGTTCTCCTCTAGGATTTTGATGGAATCTTGTCTCACATTTAGATCTTTCATCCATTTTGAGTTTATCTTTGTGTATGGTGAAAGAGAGTGGTCTAGTTTCATTCTTCTGCATGTGGATGTCCAATTTTCCCAGCACCATTTATTGAAAAGACTTTCTTCCAATGGATAGTCTTTCCTCCTTTATCGAATATTAGTTGCCCATAAAGTTCAGGGTCCACTTCTGGATTCTCTATTCTGTTCCACTGATCTATATGTCTGTTTTTGTGCCAGTACCACACTGTCTTGATGACCACAGCTTTGTAGTACAACCTGAAATCTGGCATTGTGATGCCCCCAGATATGGTTTTCTTTTTTAAAATTCCCCTGGCTATTCGGGGTCTTTTCTGATTCCACACAAATCTTAAAATAATTTGTTCTAACTCTCTGAAGAAAGTCCATGGTATTTTGATAGGGATTGCATTAAACGTGTAAATTGCCCTGGGTAACATTGACATTTTCACAATATTAATTCTGCCAATCCATGAGCATGGAATATTTTTCCATCTCTTTGTGTCTTCCTCAATTTCTTTCAGAAGTGTTCTATAGTTTTGAGGGTATAGATCCTTTACATCTTTGGTTAGGTTTATTCCTAGGTATCTTATGCTTTTGGGTGCAATTGTAAATGGGATTGACTCCTTAATTTCTCTTTCTTCAGTCTCATTGTTAGTGTATAGAAATGCCACTGACTTCTGGGCATTGATTTTGTATCCTGCCACGCTACCGAATTGCTGTATGAGTTCCAGCAATCTTGGGGTG
Organism: Canis aureus; assembly: GCF_053574225.1. Lineage (NCBI taxonomy): Eukaryota > Metazoa > Chordata > Mammalia > Carnivora > Canidae > Canis > Canis aureus. Next base: position 14,306,022 of record NC_135649.1, read on the forward strand.
GAGACTTTTGGGTTTTCTATGTAGAGTATCATGTCATCGGCGAAGAGGGAGAGTTTGACTTCTTCTTTGCCCATTTGAATGCCTTTAATGTCTTTTTGTTGTCTGATTGCTGAGGCTAGGACTTCCAGTACTATGCTGAACAGCAGTGGTAAGAGTGGACATCCCTGTCTTGTTCCTGATTTTAGGGGAAAGGCTCCCAGTGCTTCCCCATTGAGAATGATATTTGCTGTGGGCTTTTCATAGATGGCTTTTAAGATGTCGAGGAATGTTCCCTCTATCCCTACACTCTGAAGAGTTTTGATCAGGAATGGATGCTGTATTTTGTCAAATGCTTTCTCTGCATCCAATGAGAGGATCATATGGTTCTTGGTTTTTCTCTTGCTGATATGATGAATCACATTGATTGTTTTACGGGTGTTGAACTAGCCTTGTGTCCCAGGGATAAATCCTACTTGGTCATGGTGAATAATTTTTTTAATGTACTGTTGGATCCTATCGGCCAGTATCTTGTTGAGAATTTTTGCATCCATGTTCATCAGGGATATTGGTCTGTAATTCTCCTTTTTGGTGGGGTCTTTGTCTGGTTTTGGAATTAAGGTGATGCTGGCCTCATAGAACGAATTTGGAAGTACTCCATCTCTTTCTATCTTTCCAAACAGCTTTAGGAGAATAGGTATGGTTTCTTCTTTAAACGTTTGATAAAATTCCCCTGGGAAGCCATCTGGCCCTGGACTCTTGTGTCTTGGGAGGTTTTTGATGACTGCTTCAATTTCCTCCCTGGTTATTGGCCTGTTCAGTTTTTCTATTTCTTCCTGTTCCAGTTTTGGTAGTTTGTGGCTTTCCAGGAATGCGTCCATTTCTTCTAGATTGCCTAATTTATTGGCGTATAGCTGTTCATAATATGTTTTTAAAATCGTTTGTATTTCCTTGGTGTTGGTAGTGATCTCTCCTTTCTCATTCATAATTTTATTAATTTGAGTCTTCTCTCTCTTCTTTTTAATAAGGCTGGCTGATGGTTTATCTATCTTATTAATTCTTTCAAAGAACCAACTCCTGGTTCTGTTGATCTGTTCCACAGTTCTTCTGGTCTCGATTTCGTTGAGTTCTGCTCGAATTTTAATTAACTCTCTTCTTCTGCTGGGCGTGGGACCCATCTGTTGTTTTTTCTCTAGCTCCTTAATGTGTAAGGTTAGCTTCTGTATTTGAGTTCTTTCCAGTTTTTGAATGGATGCTTGTATTGCGATGTATTTCCCCCTTAGGACTGCTTTTGCTGCATCCCAAAGATTTTGAACGGTTGTATCTTCATTCTCATTAGTTTCCATGAATCTTTTTAATTCTTCCTTAATTTCCTGGTTGACCCTTTCATCTTTTAGCAGGATGGTCCTTAACCTCCACGTGTTTGAGGTCCTTCCAAACTTCTTGTTGTGATTTAGTTCTAATTTCAAGGCATTATGGTCTGAGAATATGCAGGGGACGATCCCAATCTTTTGGTATCGGTTCAGACCCGATTTGTGACCCAGTATGTGGTCTATTCTGGAGAAAGTTCCATGTGCGCTTGAGAAGAATGTGTATTCAGTTGAGTTTGGATGTAAAGTTCTGTAGATATCTGTGAAATCCATCTGGTCCAGTGTATCATTTAAAGCTCTCGTTTCTTTGGAGATGTTTTGCTTAGAAGACCTATCGAGTATAGAAAGAGCTAGATTGAAGTCACCAAGTATAAGTGTATTATTATCTAAGTATTTCTTCACTTTGGTTAATAATTGATTTATATATTTGGCAGCTCCCACATTTGGAGCATATATATTGAGGATTGTTAAGTCCTCTTGTTGAATAGATCCTTTAAGTATGATATAGTGTCCCTCTTCATCTCTCACTACAGTCTTTGGGGTAAATTTTAGTTTATCTGATATAAGGATGGCTACCCCTGCTTTCTTTTGAGGACCATTCGAATGGTAAATGGTTCTCCAACCTTTTATTTTCAGGCTGTAGGTGTCCTTCTGTCTAAAATGAGTCTCTTGTAGACAGCAAATAGATGGGTCCTGCTTTTTTATCCAGTCTGAAACCCTGCGCCTTTTGATGGGGTCATTAAGCCCGTTCACATTCAGAGTTACTATTGAGAGATATGAGTTTAGTGTCATCATGATATCTATTCAGTCTTTGTTTTTGTGGACTGTTCCACTGAACTTCTTCTTAAAGGGGAATTTTAAGAGTCCCCCTTAAAATTTCTTGCAGAGCTGGTTTGGAGGTCACATATTCTTTTAGTTGCTGCCTGTCTTGGAAGCTCTTTATCTCTCCTTCCATTTTGAATGAGAGCCTTGCTGGATAAAGTATTCTTGGTTGCATGTTCTTCTCCTTTAGGACCCTGAATATATCCTGCCAGCCCTTTCTGGCCTGCCAGGTCTCTGTGGAGAGGTCTGCTGTTACCCTAATACTCCTCCCCATAAAAGTCAGGGATTTCTTGTCTCTTGCTGCTTTAAGGATCTTCTCTTTATCTTTGGAATTTGCAAGCTTCACAATTAAATGTCGAGGTGTTGAACGGTTTTTATTGATTTTAGGGGGGGATCTCTCTATTTCCTGGATCTGAATGCCTGTTTCCCTTCCCAGATTAGGAAAGTTTTCAGCTAGAATTTGTTCAAATACATATTCTGGCCCTCTGTCCCTTTCGGCGCCCTCGGGAACCCCAATTAAACGTAGGTTTTTCTTCCTCAGGCTGTCGTTTATTTCCCTTAATCTATCTTCATGGTCTTTTAATTGTTTGTCTCTTTTTTCCTCAGTTTCCCTCTTTGCTATCAACTTGTCTTCTAGGTCACTCACTCGTTCTTCCACCTCGTTAACCCTCGTCGTTAGGACTTCTAGTTTGGATTGCATCTCATTCAATTGATTTTTAATTTCTGCCTGATTAGCTCTAAATTCTGCAGTCATGAAGTCTCTTGAGTCCTTTATACTTTTTTCTAGAGCCACCAGTAGCTGTATAATAGTGCTTCTGAATTGGCTTTCTGACATTGAAATGTAATCCAGATTTTGTAACTCTGTGGGAGAGAGGACTGTTTCTGATTCTTTCTTTTGAGGTGAGGTTTTCCTTCTAGTCATTTTGCTCAGTGCAGAGTGGCCAAAAGCAAGTTGTATTGGGAAAAAGAGAAAAAGAGAGGAGAGAAAGAAGGAAAGAAAAGAGAAAGAGAAAAAAAAGGGAAGAAAAAAAACGGAAAAAAAAAGAAGAAAAAGAAAGAAAAAGAAAGGAGAAAAAAAGGGGGTGGGGGAAGGAAACAAATCAAAAAGCAAAACAAAACAAAACAAAACAAAAACAAACAAACAAAAAAGAACCACGGGGAGTATCTTCTGATTCTGTGTACTTTAAGTCCCTTGGCTTCTCCTGGAAGTTGTCAGTCTAGCTGGTCTTCTGGGGGAGGGGTCTGCTGTGCTGATTTTCAGGTGTTAGCAGTTGGGGGAGCTGCTGTGCCCCTGCCTGGTGCAGGGCTCAGGGGGGGTTGTTTACCCCGTGAGGCCGCAGGAGGAACAGCCCCAGTGGCGGGGCAGCTCTGGAAACCTGGATTCAGCTCCGGCAGGAACTCCGTCTGCAGGGCCTGGAGGCTCCGGGGCGGGGCCGCTGATCTGCTCAGCTCGGGGCAGGAGCGTCCTTGCTGTCCTGGGCCCTCCCGGCCTCTGCCTGTCCCGGGGGAGGCCGGATCCTGGGCTGTGTCCGGGCGCCCTGTGCTCCGGGGCCTGCGCTGGTGGATTCGCGCTCCCGGGCCGCGCAACCCCCTCCGCGGAGCCGCCGCCCGAGCACCCCGAGCTGCTCCTGGTACTGCGCAGCCCCCTCCGCACGGAGCCTCTTCCTCTGCCCGAGCCCCTCCGAGCTGCTCCCGGCCGCGCAGCCCCCTCCGCGGAGCCGCCGCCTGAGCCCCCCCGCAGCTGCTCCCGCCCCTCAGCCCCCTCCGCGGAGCCGCCGCCCAAGCCCCTCCGAGCTGCTCCCGGGTCCCGCCGTGCGCGCTGCAGCCCTTAGGGAGCTCGGCGCGCTCTCCCCGGGGCGCAGGTGTCTGTTACTGTCCCAGGGAGCCCGAGGGCACCCCCGCCCTCCTGGGTCCTGCTCCACCTCCCTGCGAGCCCCTTTCCGCCCGGGAAGGTCGGTGCAGCTCCTGCGTCTCCGGGACGGGGCTCTCCTGTCCTGGGGACACTCGCCCCGGCCTCAGCCCGGCTCCTCACGGGGCCCCTCCCCCTTGGAGGCCTTTGTTTCTTTACTTCTTTTTCCCCGTCTTCCTACCTTGATAGAAGCGCGAACTCTCCTCACTGTTGCATTCCAGGTGTTCTCTCTTTAATTCTCAGGCCGAATTCATAGATTTTCAGGATAATTTGAAGGTTTTCTAGGTAATTTGGTGGAGACAGGTGATTTGGAGACCCTACTCTTCCGCCATCTTGCTCCTCCCCCCCGCATATATCTTTTTGAATTAGTGTTTTTGTATTCTTTGGGTAAATACCCAGTAGTGGAATTACTGGATCATATGGTAATTCTATTTTTAAGTTTTTAAGGAACCTCCATACTGTTTTCCACAGTGGCTGCACCAGTTCTTATTTCCATCACCAGTGCGTAAGATTTCCATTTTCTCTACACCCTCACCAACACTTGTTTCTTATGTTTTTGATTGTAGCCATTCTGACAGGAATGAGGTGATAATCTCATTGTGGTTTTTTTTTCATTGTGGTTTTGATATGCATTTCCCTGATTATTAGTGAAGTTGAACATCTTTTTACGTGTTTGTTGACCATCTGTATGTCTTCTTTAGAGAAATGTCTCTTCATATCTTCCGCTCATTTGTAATTGGATGATTTAGTTTTTTGGTGTTGAGTTGTGTAAATTCTTTATATCTTTTGGACACTAACCTTTTATTGGATATGTCATTTGCAAATATCTTTTCCCATTCAGTAGATAATCTTTTAGTTTTGTTGATTGTTTCCTCTGCTCTGCATAAGCTTTTTTTTTTGAAGTACTCCTAATGGTTACTTTTTGCTTTTGTTTCCCTTGCCTCCTGGGACATACCTAGAAACATGTTGCTATGGCCAATGTCAGAGAAATTACTGCCTATGCAGTCTTCTAGATTTTATGATTTCAGGTGTCACATTTAGGTCTTTAATCCATTTTGAGTTTATTTTTGTGAATGGTGTAATAAAGTGGTCTAGCTTCATTCTTTTGCATGTAGCTGTCCAGTTATCTCAGTGCAATTTGTTTTCCCCACTGCATAGCCTTGCCTCTTTTGTCAAAGATTAATTGACTATATAATTATTTTATCAGTTCTAGCAGTTTTTTGGGAGTCCTTAGGGTTTTCTTTCTTTTTTAAAGATTTTATTTATTTATTCACGAGAGACACAGAGAGGGGGGGTGGGCAGAGACACAGGCAGAGGTAGAAGCAGTCTCCATGCAGGGAGCCCGACGTGGGACTCAATCCTAGGTCTCCAGGATTGTGCCCTGGGCCGAAGGCAGGTACCAAACTGGTGCGCCACCCAGGGATCCCCTTAGGGTTTTCAACATACAGTATCATGTCATCTACGAATAATGAAAATTACTTCTTCCTTACTGATTTGGATGCCTTTTATTACTTTTTCTTGTATGATTGCTGTGGTTAGGACTTTAAGTACTATGGTCAATGAAAGTGGTGAGCATGGACATCCTTGTCTTGTTCTTAACCTTATACGGAAAAAGTTCTCAGTTTTTACCGTTGAATATGATCTTAGCTGTGAGTTTTTATGGCCTTTATTATGTTGAGGTACATTCCCTATAAACCTACTTTGTTGAGGCTTTTTATCATGAATGGATGTTGTTGTACTTTGTCAAATGCTTTTTTCTGCATCTATTGAAATAACCTTATTGTTTTTATCCTTTCTCTTATTGATTTGATGCATCACATTGAATGATTTGCAAATATTGAACCATGTTTACATCCTGGGAATAAGTTCCACTTGATCGTGGTGGATAACTTTTTTTAAAGATTTTATTTATTTATTCATGAGAGACACAGAGATAAAGACAGAGAAAAAGAGAGAAGCAGAGACACAGGCAGAGGGAGAAGCGGGCTCTACGCAGGGAGCCTGATATGGGACTCAATCCCGGGTCTCCAGGATCAGGCCCTGGACTGAAGGCAGCACTAAACCACTGAGCCAACCGGGCTGCCCAACTTTTTAAATGTATTCTTGGATTTGGTTTGCTAATATTTTGTTGAGGATTTTTCCATCAATGTTCTTTTTTTAAATTTTTATTTATTTATGATAGTCATACACACAGAGAGAGAGAGAGAGGCAGAGACATAGGCAGAGGGAGAAGCAGGCTCCATGCACTGGGAGCCCGACGTGGGATTCGATCCCGGGTCTCCAGGATCGCGCCCTGGGCCAAAGGCAGGCACTAAACCGCTCCGCCACCCAGGAATCCCTCCATCAATGTTCTTACTGGTATTGGCTTATAGTTGTCTTTACCTGGTTTCGGTATCAGGGTAATGCTGGCCTCATAGAATGAATTTGGAAGCTTTCCTTTCTCTTCTCTTTTTTGGGATAGTTTGAGAAGAATAGGTATTGACTCTTCTTTAAGTGTTGGGTAAAATTCACCTGTGCTGGTCCTGGACTTTTGTTTGTTGGGAGTATTTTGATTACTGATTCCATTTCATTGTTGGTAATCAATCTGTTCAAATTTTCTAGTTCTTCCTATTCAGTTTTGGGAGGTTATATGTTTCTAGGACTTTTTCCATTTTTTTCTAGCCTGTCCAATTTGTTGGCATATAGTTTTTCATAATATTCTCTTAAAGTTCTTTGTATTTCTGTGGTGTTGGTTGTTATTTCTCCTCTTTTCTGATTTTGTTGAGTCTTCCTCCCCACCCCACTTTGTTTTGATGAGTCTTAGTAAAGATTTATCAATTCATTAATCTTTTCAAAGAACAAGCTCCTGCTTTTATTGATCTGTTCTATTGTTTTTTAATTATTATTATTTTTTAGTTTTTATTTCCTTTCTGCTCTACATTTTATTTATTTATTTTTTCCTTCTGACTTTTTGGGTTTTGTTTGTTCTTTCTTGCACCTTTAGGTGAGAGGTTAGGTTGTTTGAGAATGTTCTTTTTTTTAAAGATTTTATTTATTCATGAGACACACACACACACACACACACACACACACACACAGAGAGAGAGAGAGAGAGAGGCAGAGACATAGGCAGAGGGAGAAGCAAACTCCATGCAGGGAGCCCAATGCGGGACCCAATCGTGGAACCCCAGGATCATGCCCTGAGCCGAAGGCAGATGCTCAACTGCTGAACCACCCAGGCAACCCAAGAACATTCTTGCTTCTTGAATTAGGCTTGTATTGCTATATACTTCCCTCCTTAAACTGCTTTTGCTGCATCTCAAAGATTTTGGGCCATTGTGTTTTCATTTTTATTTTTTTCCATGTATTTTTGATTTTCTCTTGGTTTCTTGGTTGATCCATTCATTTTTCATTCACTTTTAACCTCGATGTATTTGTGATCCTTCCAGATTTTTTTCTTGTGATTTCTAGTTTCATACTGTTTTGCTCAGAAAAGATACATGGAAGACTTAATCCTTTTGAATTTCTTGAGACTTGTTTTGTGGCCTAATATGTGATATGTTCTGGAGAATCGCATGTGCTCTTGAAAAGCATGTGTATTCTGTTTTATGATGGCATGTTCTGAATGTGTTCGTTAGATCCATCTGTTTCAATGTGTCATTCAAAGCGACTATTTTCTTGTTGATTTCCCATTTGAATGGTCTATCAATGTAAGTGGGGTGTTAAAGTCCCCTACTATTATTTTACTACTATTGGTTATTTCCTTTTGTTTGTTATAAACTGCTTTATGTATTTTGGGTGCTCCCATTCTGGATGCATAAATATTTGCAATTGTTATATCTTGTTGGATTGTCCCATTTATGATTGTATAGTGTCCTTCTTTGTCTCTTGTTAGAGTCATTGTTTTAAAGTCTGTTTTGTTTGATATAAGTGTAGCTACCTTTGCATTATTTTCACAGCCATTTGCATGGTAAATGCTTTTTCATCCCTTCAGTTTCAATCTGCATGTGTCTTTAGGCTTGGAGTTAATCTCTTGTGGGCAGCATATAGATGGGTCTTTTAAAAAAATAAAGAAGATAGATGTTTATTGAATACCCTGCAAGGTTGAGGCAGACAGGATAGTAAGACAGGCTGTCTGCCTAGATGGGTCTTTTTTTTAAATCCATTTTGTCACCCTATGTCTTTTGATTGGAGTGTTCATTCCATTTGCATTCAAAGTAATTAGTAATAGGTATTTACTTAATTGCCATTTTGTTACTTGTTTTATGGTTATTTTTTCCATTTCTTTGTTTTTTTTTTCTTGTGTTCTCTCACAATTGGCTTTAGTTATATACTTGGATTCACTTCTCTTTATTTTTTTGCATATCTATTACTGCTTTTTGATTTGTGTTGAATCACTATATTATACGTGTGAAACTAATATTACATGTGTATAGAGTAGCTAGTTACATTGTTAACTAACTGGAATTTAAATAAAAACTTTAAAAACTTTTTACATCACAGTATTTAAGTTATACTATATCAAAGATAAGAGTGAATATTGCTCAAGGGCTTTACCTCTTTTCCTGGGAAAGGAATTGATGTGTTTTTTGTTGTATGCAAGTATCTATATCATGTTAGGTGAAGCTCTGACCTTGTTACTATCTTTATTTGGAGATTAAGTATGGTTTAAATAGAACCCTATGGGTGCCAAGTTGAGAAGGGGTGCATTTGTGATGTTGATTTTATGTGTCAGCCTTAGCAGGCCACAGATACTTCATTAAACTTTCTGAGTGTGTCTATGAGGGTGTTTCTGGATGAGATTAACATTTGAATTGACAGACTCTCTCCCCAATGTTGGTGGGCCTTATCTAATCCTTTGAAATCCTGAATAGAACTAAAAGGCTCAATAAGTGCAAATTCATTATCTCTGCCTGACTATTTTCCAGCTAGAACATTGATCTTCTCTTGCCTGTGGACTTGAAGTCAGACTGGAACTTAAACTTGGGTCTGGTGGTTCTCGGGCCTTCACATTAGGACTGGCTAGACACTTGGCTTTCCTGTCTCCAGTTTGTCAACTACAGATCTTGGACGTCTCAGCCTTTATAATCATGTGAGTCAACAACTCCTATAAGTTTCTATATCTAATATATATTCTCTTTCTCTGAAGGACGTTGATACAAGTAGTAACTTGCTATAAAATCTAAAAAACCTCGGTGAATTTAGAATATATTGCTTCTTCACTTAATGATCGTGTGCTTGGACAAAACTTTTACCTTTTACAATATCTCCCTTCTGTGGTTCCAGACTATGCTCAGATGTGTTTGTAGGATGTTTACAACTATAACTTGGATAAGCTCAGCTAGGAAGCATGTTGGGAATTCAGTGAATGATAGGAAGCTGGGACTGAGGGAATTTGGGGCAGTGGCAGTGAGGAAGGTAATAGCCAGAGGTGCAGTGTGAGTTGTTCTAAGGTCTTTTGTGAGATCAGACTTCTGTGAATAGCAGTGACCATGACATCTGGTATCTCAAGAAGTGGGATGGTTAATAGGAGGCTGCAATCAACATTAATTACAATTTCAGGTGATCCATCTGTTTGTAACAGAATGCCAGTGAGTAACAAGCTTGGTTAACGCAGTAACAAAGTGGAGTAACAAAGGAAAAGAGGTTGTCAAGAACTTTGGTAGATGTCAATCAAGTGGGTCAAATCTTTGGACAAGTTTCTAGTCCCAGCAGAGGAACCTGGTGGGTTAAGTGGGAACCAGCAAAGGTAACTAAATATATACTGTGGGTGTGAAGAGAATATTACAGCTCAATAGAAATGGGGATGCCCAGGGCTCATTCCAGTAATCCCAGGTATAATTCTGTACCCTGCCCCGTGGTCCTGTGGTACTATTTGTTCTGTTTCAGCCCCTTTAATACAAACCAATGAAGGAGTTTCAAGAATCTAACAATCAGATTAATCATTCCAACCATCCTCTTGTAACTTTTACAGATTTATAGCCTTCTGAAGGGGACTAGAATATGATTGGATCAGGAATTATATGAGCTTGAACCTGAATGAAAGAAAAGGAGATAATTCATCATGAAATAAACATGAGAAATTAGAATCTGAGATCATGCCTCTTTCTAATAGCAAAAAATGGGGCATTCTTAATAGGTGACTGGTCCAGGGCTAGTGTGAAGCAAACAAGGTGCCTAGAATTTGTGTTCTAGATGCCTTGCTTGCTCACCCTAATAGCAATAGGTGGCCCTGTTGGTTGACAAGATTGCCCCAAAGTTATCTGGTGTAAAGCCTAAGAAATGGGGGGGAAACAGCCAAGACGAGATAAAAGTTGAAGAAGGGAGGGGCACCTGGCTGGCTCAGTCAGTAGAGCCTGTGACTCTTGATCTCAGGGTTGTGAGTTCAAGCTCCCTGTTGGGTGTAGAGATTACTTAAAATAAAATCTTTATAAAAATTGAAAAGGGGACACTAGAATAGTAGACATTAAGCTCTGTGTTCTGGAGTTAGAGGGCCCAGTGGCAACAGCAGAGATGAAAAGCACTAACATGGAGGGGAATTAAACATTCTCACAGGAGAGTGAAATCGCTCAGTGCTAATGGGGGGAACCTGAGTTGTGAAGAAAGTAGGATGCCAAAAGCAAAGGCTATCTAAAACAGGACAAGTGAATTCAGAGTCTGTGTGTGTGTGTGTGTGTGTGTGTGTGTGTGTTATTGACAAGGGAATAGTCAGTGTCCTTTTTAAATAGAAATTTCTGGACTTCGTTGTAACATTATACTTTATGGTCATGTATTTGCTTGTTTTTTTTTTTTTTAAGATTCATTTATTTATTTGAGAGAGAGAGAGAGAACACATGAGTTGGGGGAGGAGCAGAGGGTGAGGGAGGGTCTCAAGCAGACTCCATGCCTAGCATAGAGCACCACAGGGGGGCTCAGTTCCACCACCCATGTGATCATGGCCTGAGCTGAAATCAGGAGTGGGACACTTAACCAACTGAGCCACCCAGGTGCCCTGCCATTTGTTATTATACCTGGATTTAAATCAGGAGCTATCCCATTGTAATATTGGGCAAGTTGCTTAACATTTCCATGTTTCAGTTTTCTCATCTATAAAGTTGTGCTAATATGGCACTTAATACATATAGTTACCCTGAAAACTAAATGAATTAATGCACATAAAGTGCTTTGAATAGCACCTGCATATCATATGCATTCAAAAAATATTGTTGCTGCCACTACTGTTGCTGTTGTTATTAGTAGTAGTGCATGGATCTAATTATAGCAGTATCAAAACATGTATATAATAATGACTATAGCTCTTTTTTTAAGATTTATTTTAGAGACATTATATGGTTTCATTCATTTGGGGAATATAAAAAATAGTGAAAGGGGATAAAGGGAAAAAGAGAGAAAATAAATGGGAAAAATCAGAGACGGAGACAGAACATGAGAGACTCCTAACTCTGGGAAATGAACAAGGAGTAGTGGTAGGGGAGGTGGGCGGGGGGATGGGTGATGGGCTCTGAGGGGGGCATTTGATGGAATGAGTACTGGGTGTTATACTGTATGTTGGCAAACCAAACTCCAATAAAAAATATACAAAAAAAAAAGATTTATTTTAGAGAAGGCGTGCATGAGTGGGGGGTGGGGAGAGAGAGAGAGAGAGAGAGGGGGGAAGCAGATTCCCTGTTGAGTAGGGAGCTGGATGCAGGGCTCCATCTCACATTTGCTTATATGGAAAGCTTACTTCTCTTAAATATGTCATTTTTAGATACTGTTGGTTGATTAAAATGTTACCATAAACATATAAAATATTCTAAAGTTGTCTCTTTTGATGTTATTGACAAAAGAAGAGTCTGTCATCATACACACACATTCTCCTAGGCAACATTTCTGCTGGCATATTTGCTATGAGATGGTAGGTGCACCCAAACCTGCTACTCATAAAACTAAGCTCCTGGGCCACCTGAGTGGCTTAATTGGTTAAGCATCTGACTTCTAGTTTTGGCTCAGGTCACGATCTCAGGGTTATGAGATTGTTGGGCTGCACACTCAACATGGAGTCTGCTTGCCTCTCTCCCTATGTTCCATCCCCTGCTCTCACACACACTCTCTCTCTGAAATAAATAAATAAAATCTTTAAGAAACAAACCAAAACTAAACTCCTGATCTCTTCTGAGGAACTCCAGTCCACTCTAATTAGATAAAACACCATGGCTTGGATTTGAGGGTAAAAACCATGGCCCTCTCATGTATTATTTCATCATTTCACTTTAATTGGAGGGGGATGTTTGTTCCCACATGGAAGAGGGTACCATTATCAAGTTCCTTGAAGGAAGAATTATCCTAAGCCTTGTGGGTTGCTCCGTCACCATTTAACCTCCAAGTTTATCCTGAGACCAAAGAGGTATGTATATATGTAAGGCTCAGGAGGTGGGGGAAAGTACTTGGCCTCAAAGTTTGGAAAACCATGATATATATATTTCCAACTCTATAACTTGCTCTATGAACTTGGACATATCACTTAATGTCTCTGGTATTATGTGGTATATGAATTCAGTTTCCTAGTTCATAAAATGAAGATAATATCACCCTTTCTGTCTATCTCACAGGATTATTATAAGGATCAAACAAGGTATTAGATAAAGATAAGCTTTTGACTTGTAATAGGCATTGATAACAAGGCTTTGCTCTAACACTATCTCATCATTCATTCACTTAACAAATATTTACTGATTACTGAATATATATTGGACACTCTTCTAGGTTCTGAGATACAGCAATGAAAATAATATACTTTCTATAAGGGAGCCTTTATTTTACTAGATAGGAGAAAAACAATAAACATGTTTATGATATCAAGTAGTAATTAGAAAAATAAATCAGGTTAAGAAGATAAAAGTGGATGATAAGTAACAGGGCTATTTTATTATTTTATTTATTATTTTATTTATTAAAATTTTTTTATTGGAGTTCAATTTGCCAACATATAGCATAACACCCAGTGCTTATCCTGCCAAGTGCCCCCCTCAGTGCCCATCACCCAGTCACCCCAACCCCCCGCCCACCTCCCCTTCCACTACCCCCTGCTCATTTCCCAGAGTTAGGTGTCTCTCATGTTTTGTGACCCTCACTGATATTTTCACTCATTTTCTCTCCTTTCCCTTTATTCCCTTTCACTAATTTTTATAGTCCCCAAATGAATGAGACCATATAATGTTTGTCCTTCTCTGATTGACTTATTTCACTCGGCATAATACCCTCCAGTTCCATCCACATCGAAGCAAATGGTGGGTATTCATCATTTCTAATGGCTGAGGAATATTCCATTGTATACATAGACCACATCTTTATCCATTCATCTTTTGATGGACACCAAGGCTCCTTCCACAGTTTGGCTATTGTGGACATTGCTGCTAGAAACATCGGGGTGCAGGTGTCCCGGCGTTTCACTGCCTCTGTATCTTTGGGGTAAATCCCTAGCAGTGCAATTGCTGGGTCGTAGGGTAGATCTATTTGTAACTCTTTGAGGAGCCTCCACAGAGTTTTCCAGAGTGGCTGCACCAGTTCACATTCCCACCAACAGTGCAAGAGGGTTCCCCTTTCTCCACATCCTCTCCAACATTCATTGTTTCCTGTCTTGTTAATTTTCCCCATTCTCACTGGTGTGAGGTGGTATCTCATTGTGGTTTTGATTTTTATTTCCCTGATGGCCAGTGATGCGGAGCATTTTCTCATGTGCTTGTTGGCCATGCCTATGTCTTCCTCTGTGAGATTTCTGTTCATGTCTTTTGCCCATTTCATGATTGGATTGTTTCCTTGCTGTTGAGTTTAATAAGTTCTTTATAGATCTCAGATACTAGCCCTTTATCTGATAGGTCATTTGCAAATATCTTCTCCCATTCTGTAGGTTGTCTTTTCGTTTTGTTGATTGTTTCTTTTGCTGTGCAGAAGCTTTTTGTCTTGATGAAGTCCCAATAATTCTTTTTTGCTTTTGTTTCTCTTGAACAGGGCTATTTTAGATAGGATATGTAGGAATCAAGGGGCCAACTTATAAGCAGCTGAAAAATTAAAAAGAATTAAAGCATATGGAATATCAAAGAGAAGGGAATAGCATAGTCTCTCACAAATTGCCACCCACAGCTCAATCATATTTTAGTGCCAGGTGAGAAAAACTTTTTACATGTGTGTGTGCATGCATATGGTTTCAGGGTTAACAGGTACATGGGAGGAAGTTCAGGATTTATAGAGTGATATCCCTCCAAGGATTTTGAGATCTTAAAAAAGAATTTGGTATTTTCTTAATAGTAGTGGGAGAAATCACTCAATGAGTAAACAAAGTTATAGTAGCACATTGTAACACACAGCATGTGACTGACAAAATGTTTTGGCAATTGATACTATAGCATTGCCAATGAGGAAAGCCTGTTTGTACTACCAGTTGAAGGAGTGAGAAACCTTAGTGACATGATCTTGCTTTTGTCTTTTGCCAAAAAAAAGCAGGGAGGTGGATTCTCTCTTGTGAAGATGGTTGAGACTGATGCATTGTCTTATACTAAGTGACATAGGCCCTGCCTCCTGTGTAAATTATTTGGCTTCAAAACAAAAGTAGTACAGAGGATGTGCTCAGGAAATACTAGAGTAAGGAAGAAGGTCTACAATCTTCTTGAGCAGCTCATTCTTTAACAATTCAGCTCTAGGAAAGCTAGCTATAGCACCAAAGCCAGACTGAATTAGAAAAAATCTATCTAGAGGTGCGCCTGGGTGGCTCATTCAGTTAAGTGGCTGCCTTCAGATCAGGGTCCTGGGATCAAGCCCAGTGTCAGGCTCCCTGTTTGTGGGGAGCCTGCTTATCCCTTTGCCTCTGCCATTCTGTGTCTCCCATGAATAAATAAAATATTTTTTTAAAAAGGAAAAGAAAGAAAAATCAATCTATTAATTTACAGTGAAAATATAACTGTCAAATGATGACTCATGTTCATATTAGAGCTTTACGTTTTTGGGAGAGAAAAATCATAGCAGGAGTACCCTTCCCTTCTCTAATGCATTGGAGGTGTGCAGTTGGTTGGTTCTTTCATTTAAACTTTTTATTTTAACAAATTTTTTAAAATACAAAATCATTGTGAGGAACTGCCATGTACCATGTATCCATTGCTCAGATCCATCAACTATTTACATTTTGCCCCATTTATATTCTCTTTTTTTGTAAATTATATCTGTCTGTACACAAGACACACATACATGCATGTGTATTTTTTTCATGAATTTTTTCAGTAAATTACTGACATGGTGCCCCTCACGTACTCCAGTATGTATTTTCTAAGACATGATAAATAAGACGTGATTACCAAAATCAGGAAATTTGACATTGGTTCAATCCAAACTTGTTATCTCATTCACAGTCTATTTTCAAATTCACCCAATTATTTTAATAACGTCCTATATAGCTAATGTCTTGCCTGGTATAGGATACAGTTCAGGATCATGGATTGCACTTAGCTGTGTGAATTGAATCTCCTTTATTATTACTATTTTTTAGTTGAGGTATAGTCTATGTACAACATATTAGCTTCACATGTGCAACAGAGTGATTTCATAACTATATATTATGAGTGGTCAACCCAGTAAGTCTAGTTAACATTACATAGTTAACATTATATATCACACATAGTTTCAGAATTTATTTTTTGTGTGATGTGAACTTTTAAGATCTACTCTATTTGTGATTTTCTTTTCTTTGTTTAAAAAAATATTTTACTTATTTATTCATGAGAGACACAGAGAGAGAGAGAGAGGCTGAGACACAGGCAGAGAGAGGAGCAGGCTCCATGCTGGGATCCCGATGTGGGACTTGATCCCGGGACTCCAGGATCACGCCCTGGGCCAAAGGCAGATGCTCAGCTGCTGAGCCACCCAGGCGTCCCTCTTTGTGATTTTCAAATATGCAATATAGTATTAACTGTATCACCATGCTGTACATCCCCATGACTTACTTATTATAACTGGAAGTTTGTACCTTTTGAATCCCTTTACCCATTTCACCCACTCCTTGCCTCTGGCAACCACCAGACTATTCTCTTTATCTATGGGTTCGGTTGGAGTCCACATATAAGTGAAATCATATAGTATTTGTCTTTCTCTGTCTAACTTCACTGTTATTGACTGTAGGGTCTATATCAATGTCCCCTCTCTTATTCCTGATCTTGATATTTTGCGTGTTTTTTTCTATTTTTTCCTTACATTTTCAATAAACCAGCTTTTATAGTTTTACTGATTTTTCTCTATTGGTTTTCTTTTTTTCTATGTCATTGATTGATTTCTGCTTTATTCTATCTTCCTACTTTAGTTTAAATTTGCTTTTTTCCTAGTTTTTTTAAGGTAGGATTTTAGAGCATTGATACGTGAACATTTCTCCTCCCTATGCCCACCCCCAGTATAAGCATTCAATGCATGATTGAGATGCATCCTACAAATTTTGATGTTTTATGTATTTGGTTATCAGCTCAAAATATTTTTAAGTATTTTCCCTTGATTGTTGATTCTTGGAATTGTATGAAACCATATTTAAAAATGTTTATTCAATTACCAGATATTGGGAGATCTTCCACTTTCTTTCTGGTACTGATTTCTAATCAAAAATTTATTGTGGAGGCGGAGCAAGCTGGCGGAGGAGTAGGGTCCTCAGCTCACCTGGTCCCAACAACTCACCAAGATACCTTCAAACCATCCGGAACACCTACAAATTCAACCTGAGATTTAATGAGAGAATAGCCAGAATGGGACAGAGAGAAGGGTTTTCGCTTCTAACAAGGTAGGAAGGCGGAAAAGAAAAAATAAAAAAGAATCCAGTGGAGGAGGGGCCCACGAGGAGCCAGGCTAAGGGGGGCGGGGGCCTCGGGACAGGGGAGCCCTGCCTGGGGAAGCGGGAAATTTAACTCTGCCCGGGATTCTTCCTAGAGGGAGAAGGGCTCAGGGAAACTGGGCAGAACCCAGTTCTGGCAGTGGAGCCCCCAGGTTCCCGGGGGTCACTAACAGGAGGGGCGCCCGGCGGGGGGGACCCACTCCACGGGCCAAGCGTGGTAAAGGGCTGGAGCATACCCGGCAGGGCCCTGGGAGCAGCTCAGCGGTGGCTCTGCGTGGAGGGGGCTGCGCGGCCCAGGAGCGCGATTCCAGCTGAGCGCGATTCCAGCGGAGCAGGCCCCGGAGCCCAGGGCAACGGGGGACACAGCCCCCGATCCTGCGGTCCCCCTGGGACAGGTGAAGGCGGGGAGGGCCCAGGACAGCGAGGATGCTCCTGCCACTGGGCAGCCCTGAGCTGTGCATGTCAGCGCCCCCACCCCCAGAGCATCCAGGCCTCTGCGGATGGGGAGCTGCGGGAGTTACTGCTGGAGCTGACTCTAGGGCTGGGGAGCTGGCCACCACCAGTGGGGTTGTTCCTCCTGGTGTCACCCTGTCCCTGGGACAGAGGGGGGCCACCAGGGAGCAGAGGCTTCACGGGGTCAATAGCTCCCCCTGAGCCGTACATCTGGCAGGGGGCAGGGCAGCTCCCCCAGGTGCGCACACCTGAGAGTCAGCACAGCAGGCCCCACCCCCAGAGACCAGCTGGAAGGACAGGGGAAGAGCGAGTCCATGGCCGAGCAGCGCAGGAAACCTCCAGGGGAAGTTGAGGGGCTTACAGTGTATAGAACCAGAGGGTACCCCTCCTTGTTTTTTTTTTTTCCTTTTTCCAGTATAACTCGTTTTTATATCAAACTGTAAATTTCCTTTTTTTTTTAAATTTTTATTTATTTACTTATGATAGTCACAGAGAGAGAGAAAGAGGCACAGAGACACAGGCAGAGGGAGAAGCAGGCTCCATGCATCGGGAGCCTGATATGGGATTCGATCCCGGGTCTCCAGGATCGCGCCCTGGGCCAAAGGCAGGCGCCAAACCGCTGCGCCACCCAGGGATCCCATCAAACTGTAAATTTCCAATTATTTTTCTCCTTTCCCACCTTAACTACAATATTTTCCCACCTCTTCATTTTTAAGTTTCTACCTTTTTGACTTTCATATTCTTATAATTAGAGGTCTTAGATATATTTTCCACTTCTAGATTCCCTTCAACATACTCAACTTAATTTTGGGAGATATACAAGATATGTATTTTTTGTTTTCTCTGCCTCATGTTGTTTTACAATGGTGGAACTTAATACCTCCTAAAACATGACCAGCATGCACCCAGAACCAAGTGGTATACTGTGCTGGTTCATTCTGTGAGATTCCTCATTCCCATTCTGCCTCCCTCTTTTATCTCGTTTATGTTTTGGAGGTCAATGTTGGGGCCCTCTACAAGTATTTCTGGTTTATGTAAATTTGGGACTGAGCATCTTCTAACATACAGAACTTAATATACTCAGACCAAGAGGATCACCCTCTAGGACCCCTCAGGTCCTAGAGACTACATTCTCCCTCCAAGACAACTTCTTCACCACCAACACTTCCAGTCTCCTCCCTTTTTTTTCTCCTTTTTTTCCCCTTTTGCTTTTTTCTCTTCTTTTTTTCTTTTCTTTTCTTTTCTTTTCTTTTCTTTTCTTTTCTTCTTTCTTTCTTCTTTCTTTCTTTCTTTCTTTCTTTCTTTCTTTCTTCTTTGGGATTCTTGGCCTTTTATTTTTTACTACTTGGTTTAAAATTTGTTTTTCACTTTTGTGGTCCTTTATTTTATTTCGTTCTGATCTTTGTTTTCAATTTCTGGGCTGTGACCTCAGCAGAATCATATAGAGTGGAATTTACTTAGGTCATGGTTGACATTCTTGACTCCGCCCACTGATACAGCCACTCTGCACTGAGCAATATGACTACAAGGAAGAACTCATCACAAAAGAAAGAATCAGAAACAGTACTCTCTGCCACAGAGTTACAGAATTTGGATTACAATTCAATATTATAAACCCAATTCAGAAGCACAATTATAAAGCTACTGATGGCTCTGGAGAAAGCATAAAGGATTCAAGAGACTTGATGACTGCAGAATTTAGATCAAATCAGGCTGAAATTAAAGATCAATTAAATGAGATGCAATCCAAACTGGTGGTCCGAACCACGAGGGTTAATGAGGTAGAAAAAAGAGTGAGCGACATAGAAGACAAGTTGGTGGCAAAGGAAGGAAGCTGAGGAAAATAAAAAAACAATTAAAAGACCACAAGGAAGGATTAAGGGAAATAAATGACAGCCTCAGAAGGAAAAATCTATGTATAATTGGGGTTTCAAAGATTGCGGAGAGAACCAGAGGGCCAGAAAGCATGTTTGAACAAATCATAGCTGAGAACTTCCCTAATGTGGGGAGGGAAACAGGCATTCAGATCCAGGAGATAGAGAGGTTCCCCCCCCCCAAAATCAATAAAAACTGTTCAACACCCTGACATTTAATATGAAACTTGCAAATTCAAAAGATAAAGAGAAAATCCTTAAAGCAGCCAGAGACAAGAGATCCCTAACTTATATGGGGAGAAGAATTAGATTAACAGCAGACCACTCCACAGAGACCTGGCAGGCCAGAAAGGGCTGGCCCGATATATTCAGGGTCCTAAATGAGAAGAACATGCAGCCAAGAATATTTTATTCAGCAAGGCTCTCATTCAGAATAGAAGGAGAGATAAAGAGCTTCCAAGATAGGCAGAAACTGAAAGAACATGTGACCACCAAACCAGCTCTGCAAGAAATATTAAGGGAGCCCCTGTAAAAGAAAGAGGATGCCCAAAGAAATAATCACAAAAACAGGGACTGAGTAGGTATTATGATGACACTAAATTCATGTCTTTCAATAGTAACTCTGAATGTGAATGGGCTTAATGATCCCATCAAAAGACGCAGGGTTTCAGACTGCATAAAAAAGCAAGACCCATCTATTTGCTGTCTACAAGAGACTCATTTTAGAACTAAGGACACCCACAGCCTGCAAATGAAAGGTTGGAGAACCATTTATCATTCAAATGGTCCTCAAAAGAAAGCTGGGGTAGCAATCCTCATATCAGATAAATTAGAGTTTATCCCAAAGACTGTAGTAAGACATGAAGAGCGACACTATATCATACTTAAAGGATCTATCCAACAAGAGGACCTAACAATCATGAATATTTATGTCCCTAATGGGGAGCTGCCAAGTATATCAATCAATTAATAACCAAAGTTAAGACATACTTAGATAATAATACACTAATACTGGGAGACTTCAACACAGCGCTTTCTGCAAATGAAAGATATTCTAAGCACAACATCTCTAAAGAATCAAGAGCTTTAAATAATACATTGGACCAGATGGATTTCACAGATATTTACAGAACTTTACATCCAAACGCAACTGAATACACATTCTTCTCAAGTGCACATGGAACTGTATCCAGAATAGACCAGGTACTGGGTCACAAATCTCGTCTCAACCAATACCAAAAGATTGGGATTGTCCCCTGAATATTTTTAGACCATGATGCTTTGAAACTTGAACTCAATCAACAAGAAGAAATTTGGAAGAACCCAACCTGTGGAGGTTAAAGAGCATCCTGCTAAAAGATGAAAGGGTCAACCAGGAAATTAAGGAAGAATTAAAAAGATTCATGGAAACTAATGAGACTGAAGATACAACCGTTCAAAATCTTTGGGATGCAGCAAAAGCAGTCCTAAGAGGGAAATACAACGCAATACAAGCATCCCTCACACAATTGGAAAAAACTCAAATACACAAGCTAACCTTGTACCTATAGGAACTGGAGAAAGAACAGCAAATAAATCCTACACCAAGCAGAGGGAGAGAGTTAATAAAGATTTGAGCAGAACTCAACTAAAAAGAGACGAGAACTGTAGAACAGATCAACAAAACCAGGAGTTGATTTTTTGAAAGAATTAATAAGATAGATAAACCATTAGCCAGCCTTATTAAAAACAAAAGAGAAAATACTCTAATTAATAAAAATCACGATTGAAAAAAGGGAGATCACAACAAATACCAAAGAAATACAAATGATATTAAAACCATATCATGAAAAAAAATAAAACTATATCATGAGCAGCTATATGCCAATAAATGAGACAATCTAGAAGAAATGGATGCATTTCTGGAAAACCATAAACTACCAAAACGGGAATAGGAAGAAATAGAAAACCTGAACTGGCTGATTACCAGGGAGGGAATTGAAGCACTCATCAACAACCTCCCAAGACACAAAAGTCCAGGGCCAGATGGCTTCCCAGGGGAATTCTATCAAATGTTTAAAGAAGAAACAATACCTATTCTTAACTAAAGCTGTTCTGAGAGATAGAAAGGAATGGAATACTTTAAACTCGTTCTATGAGGCCAGGATCACCTTAATTCCAAAACCAGACAAAGACCCCACCAAAAAGGAGAATTATAGACCAATGTCCCTGATGGACACGAATGCAAAAATTCTCAACAAGATACTAGCCAATAGAATCCAACAGTACATTAAGATTATTCACCATGACCAAGTGGGATTTATCCTGGGGATGCAAGGCTGGTTCAAAACTTGTAAAGCAATCAGTGTGATAGGTCATATCAATAAGAGAAAAACAAGAACCATATGATCCTCTCCATAGATGCAGAGAAAGCATTTGACAAAATACACTATCCATTCATGATCAAAACTCTTCAGAGTGTAGGGATAGAGGGAACATTCCTCAGCATCTTAAAAGCCATCTACGAAAAGCCCACAGCAAATATCATTCTCAATGGGGAAGCACTGGGAGCCTTTCCCCTTAGATCAGGAACACGACAGGGATGTCCACTCTCACCACTGCTATTCAACATAGTACTAGAAGTCCTAGCCTCAGCAATCAGGCAACAAAAAGAAATAAAGGCATTCAAATTGGCAAAGAAGAAGTCAAACTCTCCCTCTCTGCAGATGACATGATACTGTACGTAGAAAACCTAAAAGACTCCACCCCAAGATCACTAGAACTCATGCAGCAATTCGGCAGTGTGGCAGGATACAAAATGCCCAGAAATCAGTGGCATTTCTATGCACTAACAATGAAACTGAAGAAAGAGAAATTAAGGCGTCAAGGCAATTTACAATTGCACCCAAAAGGGTAAGACACCTAGGAATAAACCTAATCAAAGAGGTAAAGGATCTATACCCTAAAAACTACAGAACACTTCTGAAAGACATTGAGGAAGACACAAAGAGATGGAAAATATTCCATGCTCATGGGTTGGAAGAATTAATATTGTGAAAATGTCCATGTTACCCAGGGCAATTTACACGTTTAATGCAATCCCTATCAAATACCATGGACTTTCTTCAGAAAAGAGTTGGAACAAATCATCTTAAGATTTGTGTGGAGGGATCCCTGGGGGGCGCAGTGGTTTGGCGCCTGCCTTTGGCCTAGGGCGCGATCCTGGAGACCCGGGATCGAATCCCACATCGAGCTCCCGGTGCATGGAGCCTGCTTCTCCCTCTGCCTATGTCTCTGCCTCTCTCTCTCTCTCTGTGACTATCATAAATAAATAAAAATTAAAAAAAAAAAGATTTGTGTGGAAGCAGAAAAGACCCCTAATAGCCAGGGGAATATTTAAAAAGAAAACCATATCTGGGGGCAACACAATGCCAGATTTCAGGTTGTACTACAAAGCTGTGGTCATCAAGACAGTGTGGTACTGGCACAAAAACAGACACATAGATCAATGGAACAGAATACAGAATCCAGAAGTGGACCCTCAACTTTACGGTCAACTAATATTCAACAAAGGAGGAAAGACTATCCACTGGAAGAAAGAGAGTCTCTTCAATGAATGGTGCTGGGAAAATTGGACAGCCACATGCAGAAGAATGAAACTAGACCATTCTCTTAAAACAGACACAAAGATAAACTCAAAATGGATGGCAGATCTTTTTTTTAATAAGTTTATTTTTTATTGGCGTTCAATTTACCAACACACAGAATAACACCCAGTGCTCATCCCATCAAGTGTCCCCCTCAGTGCCCGTCACCCATTCACCCCCACCCCCTGCCCTCCTCCCCTTCCACCACCCCTAGTTCATTTCCCAGAGTTATGAGTCTTTATGTTCTGTCTCCCTTTCTGATATCCTACACATTTCTTCTCCCTTCCCTTATATTCCCTTTCACTATTATTTATATTCCCCAAATGAATGAGACCATATAATGTTTGATCGTCTCTGATTGACTTACTTCACTCAGCATAATACCCTCTAGTTCCATCCACATTGAAGCAAATGGTGGGTATTTGTTGTTTCTAATGGCTGAGGAATATTCCATTGGATACATAAACCACATCTTCTTTATCCATTCATCTTTCAATTGACAACGAGGCTCCTTCCACAGTTTGGCTATTGTGGACATCGCTGATAGAAACTTCGGGGTGCAGGTGTCCCAGCGTTTCATTGCATCTGTATCTTTGGGGTAAATCCCCAACAGTGCAATTGCTGGGTCATAGGGCAGGTCTATTTTTAACTCTTTGAGGAACCTCCACACAGGTTTCCAGAGTGACTGCACCAGTTCACATTCCCACCAACAGTGTAAGACGGTTCCCTTTTCTCCGCATCCTCTCCAACATCTGTGGTTTTCTGTCTTGTTAATTTTCCCCATTCTCACTGGAGTGAGGTGGTATCTCATCGTGGTTTTGATTTGTATTTCCCTGATGGCAAGTGATGCAGAGCATTTTCTCATGTGCGTGTTGGCCATGTCTATGTCTTCCTCTGTGAGATTTCTCTTCATGTCTTTTGCCCATTTCATGATTGGATTGATTGTTTCTTTGGTGTTGAGTTTAAGAAGTTCTTTATAGATCTTGGAAACTAGCCCTTTATCTGATACGTCATTTGCAAATATCTTCTGCCATTCTGTAGGTTGTCCTTTAGTTTTGTTGACTGTATCCTTTGCTGAGCAAAAGCTTCTTATCTTGATGAAGTCCGAATAGTTCATTTTTGCTTTTGTTTCTTTTGCCTTCGTGGATGTATCTTGCAAGAAGTTACTGTGGCTGAGTTCAAAAAGGGTGTTGCCTGTGTTCTCCTCTAGGATTTTGATGGAATCTTGTCTCACATTTAGATCTTTCATCCATTTTGAGTTTATCTTGGTGTATGGTGTAAGAGAGTGGTCTAGTTTCATTCTTCTGCATGTGGATGTCCAATTTTCCCAGCACCATTTATTGAAGAGACTGTCTTTCTCCCAGTGGATAGTCTTTCCTCCTTTATCGAATATTAGTTGACCATAAAGTTCAGGGTCCACTTCTGGGTTCTCCATTCTGTTCCATTGATCTATGTGTCTGTTTTTGTGCCAGTACCACACTGTCTTGATGACTACAGCTTTGTAGTACAACCTGAAATCTGGCATTGTGATGCCCCCAGGTATGGTTTTCTTTTTTAAAATACCCCCTGGCTATTCGGGGCCTTTTCTGATTCCACACAAATGTTAAAATAATTTGTTCTAACTCTCTGAAGAAAGTCCATGGTATTTTGATAGGGATTGCATTAAACGTGTAAATTGCCCTGGGTAACATGGACATTTTCACAATATTAATTCTTCCAACCCATGAGCATGGAATATTTTCCATCTCTTTGTGTCTTCCTCAATTTCTTTCAGAAGTGTTCTGTAGTTTATAGGGTATAGATCCTTTACCTCTTTGGTTAAGTTTATTCCTAGGTATCTTATGCTTTTGGGTGCAATTATAAATTGTCTTGATGCCTTAATTTCTCTTTCTTCAGTCTCATTGTCAGTGTATAGAAATGCCACTGATTTCTGGGCATTGATTTTGTATCCTGCCACGCTACCAAATTGGTGTATGAGTTCTAGCAATCTTGGGGTGGAGGCTTTTGGGTTTTCTATGTAGAGTATCATGTCATCGGCGAAGAGGGAGAGTTTGACTTCTTCTTTGCCAATCTGAATGCCTTTAATATCTTTTTGTTGTCCGATTGCTGATGCTAGGACTTCCAGTACTATGTTGAATAGCAGTAGTGAGAGTGGACATCCCTGTCTTGTTCCTGATCTTAGGGGAAAGGCTCCCAGTGCTTCCCCATTGAGAATGACATTTGCTGTGGGCTTTTTGTAGATGGCTTTTAAGATGTTGAGGAATGTTCCCTCTATCCCTACACTCTGAAGAGTTTTGATCAGGAATGGATGCTGTATTTTGTCAAATGCTTTCTCTGCATCTAATGAGAGGATCCTATGGTTCTTGGTTTTTCTCTTGCTGATATGATGAATCACATTGATTATTTTACGAGTGTTGAACCAGCCTTGTGTCCCAGGGATAAATCTTACTTGGCCATGGTGAATAATTTTCTTAATGTGTTGTTGGATCCTATTGGCTAGTATCTTGTTGAGAATATTTGCATCCATGTTCATCAGGGATATTGGTCTGTAATTCTCCTTCTTGGTGGGGTCTTTTTCTGGTTCTGGAATTAAGGTGATGCTGGCCTCATAGAACGAATTTGGAAGTATTCCATCTCTTTCTATCTTTCCAAACAGCTTTAGAAGAATAGCTATGGTTTCTTGTTTAAACGTTTAATAGAATTCCCCTGGGAAGCCATCTGGCCCTTGACTTTTGTGTGTTGGGAGTTTTTTGATGACTGCTTCAATTTCCTCCCTGGTTATTGGCCTGTTCAGGTTTTCTATTTCTTCCTCTTCCAGTTTTGGTTGTTTGTGGCTTTCCAGGAATGCATCCATTTCTTCTAGATTGCCTAATTTATTGGCGTATAGCTGTTCATAATATGTTTCTAAAATCGTTTGTATTTCCTTGGTGTTGGTAGTGATTTGCCCTTTCTCATTCATGATTTTATTAATTTGAGTCTTCCCTCTCTTCTTTTTAATAAGGCTGGCTAATGGTTTATCTATCTTATTAATTCTTTCAAAGAATCAACTCCTGGTTTTCTTGATCTGTTCCACAGTTGTTCTGGTTTCGATTTCGTTGAGTTCTGCTCGAATCTTTATGAACTCTCTTCTTCTGCTGGGTGTAGGATCTATTTGCTGTTTTTTCTCTAGCTCCTTTATGTGTAAGGTTAGCTTTTGTATTTGAGTTCTTTCCAGTTTTTGAATGGATGCTTGTATTGCGATGTATTTCCCCCTTAGGACTGCTTTTGCTGCATCCCAAAGATTTTGAAGGTTGTATCTTCATTCTCATTAGTTTCCATGAATCTTTTTAATTCTTCCTTAATTTCCTGGTTGACCCTTTCATCTTTTAGCAGGATGGTCCTTAACCTCCACGTGTTTGAGGTCCTTCCAAACTTCTTGTTGTGATTTAGTTCTAATTTCAAGGCATTATGGTCTGAGAATATGCAGGGGACGATCCCAATCTTTTGGTGTTGGTTCAGACCCGATTTGTGACCCAGTATGTGGTCTACTCTGGAGAAAGTTCCATGTGCACTTGAGAAGAATGTGTATTCAGTTGAGTTTGGATGTAAAGTTCTGTAGATATCTGTGAAATCCATCTGGTCCAGTGTATCATTTAAAGCTCTCGTTTCTTTGGAGGTGTTGTGCTTAGAAAACCTATCGAGTATAGAAAGAGCTAGATTGACTTCACCAAGTATAAGTGTATTATTATCTAAGTATGTCTTAACTTTGGTTATTAATTGATACATTTGGCAGCTCCCACATTCGGGGCATATATATTGAGGATTGTTAAGTCCTCTTGTTGGATAGATGCTTTAAGTATGATATAGTGTCCTCTTTATCTCTCAGTACAGTCTTCGGGGTAAATTTTAGTTTATCTGATATAAGGATGGCTACCCCTGCTTTCTTTTGAGGACCATTCGAATGGTAAATGGTTCTCCAACCTTTTATTTTCAGGCTGTAGGTGTCCTTCTGTCTAAAATGAGTCTCTTGTAGACAGCAAATAGATGGGTCCTGCTTTTTTATCCAGTCTGAAACCCTTCGCCTTTTGATGGGGTCATTAAGCCCGTTCACATTCAGAGTTACTATTGACAGATATGAGTTTAGTGCCATCATGATATCTATTCAGTCCTTGTTTTTGTGGATTGTTCCACTGAACTTCTTCTTAAAGGGGAATTTTAAGAGTCCCCCTTAAAATTTCTTGCAGAGCTGGTTTGGAGGTCACATATTGTTTCAGTTCCTGCCTGTCTTGGAAGCTCTTTATCTCTCCTTCCATTTTGAATGAGAGCCTTGCTGGATAAAGTATTCTTGGTTGCATGTTCTTCTCCTTTAGGACCCTGAATATATCCTGCCAGCCCTTTCTGGCCTGCCAGGTCTCTGTGGAGAGGTCTGCTGTTACCCTAATACTCCTCCCCATAAAAGTCAGGGATTTCTTGTCTCTTGCCGCTTTAAGGATCTTCTCTTTATCTTTGGAATTTGCAAGCTTCACAATTAAATGTCGAGGTGTTGAACGGTTTTTATTGATTTTAGGGGGGGATCTCTCTATTTCCTGGATCTGAATGCCTGTTTCCCTTCCCAGATTAGGAAAGTTTTCACCTAGGCTTTGTTCAAATACATATTCTGGCCCTCTGTCCCTTTCGGCACCTTCGGGAACCCCAATTAAACGTAGGTTTTTCTTCCTCAGGTGTCGTTTATTTCCCTTAATCTATCTTTATGGTCTTTTAATTGTCTGTCTCTTTTTTCCTCACTTTCCCTTTTTGCCATCAACTTGTCTTCTATGCCACTCACTCATTCTTCCACCTCGTTAACCCTTGTTGTTAGGACTTCTAGTTTGGATTGCATCTCATTCAATTGATTTTTAATTTCTGCTTGATTGGATCTAAATTCTGCAGTCATGAAGTCTCTTGAGTCCTTTATGCTTTTTTCTAGAGCCACCAGTAGCTGTATGATAGTGCTTCTGAATTTGCTTTCTGACATTGAATTGTAATCCAGATTTTGTAACTCTGTGGGAGAGAGGACTGTTTCTGATTCTTTCTTTTGAGGTGAGGTTTTCCTTCTAGTCATTTTTCTCAGTGCATAGTGGCCAAAAACAAGTTGTATTGGGAAAAAGAGAAAAAGAGAGGAGAGAAAGAAGGTAGGAAAAGAGAAAAAGAAAAAAGACAAAAAGGAAGAAAAAAAGAAAAAAGAGAAGAAAAAGAGTAAGAAAAAGAAAAAAAGGGAAAAAAGGGTGGGGGGAAGCAAACAGAAATCAAAAAGCAAAAACAAACAAACAAACAAACAAAAAAACATGGGGGAGTATCTTCTGTTTCTGTATACTTTAAGTCCCTTGACTTCCCCTGGAACTTCTCCGTCTAGTTGGTCTTCTGGGGGAGGGGCCTGTTATGCTGATTTTTCAGGTGTTAGCACTTGGGGGAGCTGCTCTGCCCCCTGCCTGGTGCAGGGCTCAGTGGGGGTTGTTTACCCCCTGATGCCCCAGGAGGAACTACCGCAGTGGTGGCGCCCAGCTCTGGAGCCCTGGAGTCAGTTCCTGCAGTAACTATGGAGCTCTCTGTCTGCCAGTGCCTGGATGCTCCGGGGGCGAGGCCACTGATCTGCTCAGCTCGGGGCAGGAGCATCCTTGCTGTCCTGGGCCCTCCTGGCTCTGCCTGTCCCGGGGGGAGGCCGGATCCTGGGCTGTGTTCCCGGCGCCCACTGCTCCCAGGCCTGCGCTGTTGGATTTGCGCTCCTGGCCGGGCAGCCCCCTCCACGCGGAGCCGCCACCCGAGCCCCTCCGAGCTGCTCCTAACTCTGGGAAATGAAGAAGACGTAGTGGAAGGGGAGGTGGGTGGGGGGATGGGGTGACTGGGTGATGGGCACTGAGAGGGGCACTAGACAGGATGAGCGCTGGGTGTTATACTATATGTTGGCAAATCGAACTCCAATAAAAAATATACAAAAAAAATAACAATTAACAAGTAAAAAATATATAAATAGATAACATGTAGTAGAACCTTGCCTTTTTTTTTAAACCTTGCTTTTTTCTATAATTTGTCCACCTTTGGCTATTAGTCAGCAGATTCAAGTCATTTTAATTTAGGGACGCCTGGGTGGCTCAGTGGTTGAGCATCTGTCTTTGGCTCAGGGCATGATCCTGGTGTCCTGGAGTTGAGTCCTGCATCAGGCTCCCCACTGGGAGCCTGCTTCTCCCTCTGCCTGTCTCTTTACTTCTATATCTGTGTTTCTCATGAATAAATAAATAAAATCTTTAACAATAAATCATTTCAATAAATCATTTCAAACTTTAAAAAATAACTCATTTCAATTCAGTGTTTTTTAAGGTAGTTGGGTTAGTGTAATTATTAAATTATTTTGACTTAAGTCTACCATTTTCCTTTTTTGTTTTCTAGTTGTCTTCTTTTCCCCCATTTATTTCTCTTTTCCTCCTTTTAGGAGGTTAATTGATTATTTTTGGTATTCCATTTTAATTGCCCTATTGACTTTAAAATTTTACCTTTTTACTATTTTCCAGTGATTACTCTACAGATTGTAACATGAAACTTTAATTTTGGTGGTCTACATAGAATTAATACTGCATTATTTCACATAAACTAAAGGAAACTTATAACTCACTTCACAATTTTATTTAACCTCGTCTTTTGTCCTGTAGTCTTCATATATATTACATCTATGTATGTTTTAAACACAAAATACTAAAAATTTAGGAAATAAAATTATGTATTTTTATATTTACCTACATATTTACTAATTCAAGTGCTGGAGATGTGAGTTTTACCATTTGGTGTTCTTCCCTTCAGCCTGAAGAACTTTCCTAGGTATAGTGGTGACATATATTCTCAGCTTTTTTTTCCATTTAAATATTAAAATGTCTGTTTTGTCTTCGTTTTTTTTGTCTTCATTTTTGAAGGATACTTTTGTGGATGTAGAATTTTGAGTGAAAAATTTCAAGCTTTTTTCAGCACCTTAATAAACATGTTATTTTTTTGTCTTCTGGCCTCTCTGTTTTATTTTATTTGTACTTTTTTTTATTGGAGTTCGATTTGCCAACATATAGTATAACACCCAGTGCTCATTCCGTCAAGTGCCTCCCTCAGTGCCCGTCAGCCAGTCACCCCATCCCCCCACCCACCTCCCTTCCACTACCTCTTGTTCATTTCCCAGAGTTAGGAGTCTCTCATGCTTTGTCACCCTTTCTGATTTTTCCCGCTCATTTTCTCTCTTTTCCCCTATGATCCCTTTCACTATTTTTTATATTCCCCATATGAGTGAAACCATATAACGACTGTTCTTTTCCAATTGACTTACTTCACTGAGCATAATACCCTCCAGTTCCATCCACATAGAAGCCAATTGTGGGTATTTGTCATTTCTAATGGCTGAGGAATATTCCATTGTATACATAGACCACATCTTCTTTATCCATTCATCTTTCGATGGACACCAAGGCTCCTTCCACAGTTTGGCTATTGTGGACATTGCTGCTATAAACATCGGGGTGCAGGTGTCCTGGCGTTTCCCTGCATCTGTATCTTTGGAGTAAATCTCCAATAGTGTAATTGCTGGTTCGTAGGGTAGCTCTATTTGTAACTCTTTGAGGAACCTCCACACAGTTTTCCAGAGTGGCTGCACCAGTTCACTTTCCCACCAACAGTGCAGGAGGGTTCCCCTTTCTCCACATCCTCTTCAACATTTGTGGTTTCCTGCCTTGTTAATTTTCCCCATTCTCACTGGTGTGAGGTGGTATCTCATTGTGGTTTTGACTTGTATTTCCCTGATGGCCAGTGATGTGGAGCATTTCCTCATGTGCTTGTTGGCCATGTCTATGTCTTCCTCTGTGAGACTTTTGTTCATGTCTTTTGCCCACTTCATGATTGAATTTCTTGTTTCTTTGCTGTTGAGTTTAATAGTTCTTTATAGATCTTAGATGTAGGTCATTTGTAAATATTGTCTCCCATTCTGCAGGTTGTCTTTTCATTTTGCTATTTCTTTTGCTGTGCAGAAGCTTTTTATCTTGGTTAAGTCCCAATAGTTCTTCTTTGCTTTTGTTTCTCTTGCCTTCATGGATGTATCTTGCAAGAAGTTGCTGTGGCCAAGTTCAAAAAGGGTGTTGCCTGTGTTCCTCTCTAGGATTTTGATGGATTCTTGTCTCATATTTAGATCTTTCATCCATTTTGAGTTTATCTTTGTGTCTGGTGTAAGAAAATGGTCCAGTTTCATACTTCTGCATGTGGCTGTGTTTTCTTTTGGGAATCCAGGCATCATTTGCATTATTGTTCTCTTATATATCATGTGTCATTATGTCTTCTCATTTTCAAGTTTCTTTTCATGTTTTCATCACTTTGAATATGATTGATTCAAGTGTAGTTAATTTTTCAGTGACAGTTGTAGGGATTATTGAAAATGTTTATATAAAAATATGTTTTAATTTGGAACACAAATTTACATTATTGATAAGTATTTAACGTCAGATTGAGTTTTTTCCTTTGCATTAACTGTACCTCCTTTAACATTTACAGTTTTTAATTCTTTAAACTGTGTAATGAATTTGATAATGATACTATAGTACAACTGAGTATAAAATCCTTCTAGGCCTTTACTATTCTTTTCATTAGTTCATAGATGTCTTGCCCTTAAGTGACTGGCATTTATAACATCCTTAAGTATTCAATTTAACTTGTTTAGAATTAAGACTATTTTTATAGCAGTTTTAGAATTGTTAAAAAAATTGAGGGAAGGTACAGAGATTTCCCATATACCACCTGCTTCCCCACAGGCATAGTCTTCCCCATTATCTGTATTCCCCACCACGGTGATACATGTGTCAGTGGAGGTTCATCATTTGTAACAAATCTGTCATCACCCAAAGTCCATATTTTACATTATGGTTCACCCATAGTGTTGTGCATTCTATGAGTTTAGACAAATGTATAATGATATATATCTCTGATTTTAGCAGCTTATGGAGTATTTTCACTCCCCTAAAAATATTTTCTGTTGTGCCTGTTCATCTCTTCTTCCCTCTTCCAACTCTTGGCAACTAATAATAATTTTATAGTCTCCATAGCTTTGCCTTTATATTGCTGGAATCATAAAGTATATGGCCTTTTCAGATTGGTTTCTTTCACTTAGTGGTATGTACTTAAGGTTCCTGCATATCTTTTTTTGTCTCGATACTCATTTCATTTCAGTGGTGAATAATGTCCCATTATCTGGATGAGTGACAATTTATCTTCTCACTCCCTGAAGGGCACTTTGGCTGCTTCCAAGTTTTGGCAGTTATGAATACAGCTGCCGTAAATGTCCATGTGCAGGTTTTTGTGTGGACATAAGTTTTCAACTCTTTTGAGAAGTACCATGGAGTATGATTGCTGGATTGTTTGGTAAGAATCAGTTTAGTTTTATTTTATTTTTTTTTTTCAGTTTAGTTTTATATGAAACTGCCAGACTATTTTCCAAAGTGGTGGTGCGATTTTGCATTCTTACCAACAGTGAAAGAGAATTCATGTTGCTCCACATCCTCATCAGCATTTGGTGTTGTCAGCATTAGATTTTTGCCATTCTAATAGGTGTTAGTGGTAACTCATTGTCTTAATTTGCATTTCCCCAATGACATGTGGTGGGGAGCATCTTTTCATATGTTTATTTGCCATCTGTATGTCTTCTTTGGTGAGGTATTTATCTGTCTTTGGTCCATTTTGTAATTGGGTTGTTTGTATTCTTGTTGAGTTTTAAAGTTTTTTTGTATATTTTGTGGACTTCACAAATTTTTTTCAAGTCTATGGATTTTCTCATTTTCTTGACATTGTCTTTCACCTAGCTATTGAGTTTAACTTTACAAAGTTACAAAGAACACTTTTTGTTACAAAGAACAATGCACATTTTTACTAAACTTGGTTATTTGATTTAGCTAGTATTTTAATTAAATCTGATAATTATAATTTGAATAAATAGACTGGGTATAAAATGAAACTTATATTTAGTATGCACACAGCGTAATAGTGGAAGGAGTGTGGGTAAATATACTAGAACATTGCTTTTTGTCCTTGGGCATTCAGCATACTATGACCATTGGACAATATATTTTACAGATGGAGTGAAGTATTTCATTAATTTTTTGAGTAATTTAAATGGAAATTGTTTAACAGAGATTCTGTTTTCCTTGGGAACTTTGGAAGAGCAGAAGGATACTTGATTAAAACAAAGTCACAGCAAATGGATTTGGATAATACTAAAGTGTATATTCAACCAGCTGTTGTGACCAGATAAATTACCCTTTTACATTGTAGGGATATTTATACCTGCCAAGTCATCTGGGTACTTAAGTCACCAAGATGCAGGAGACATTCAGTCCCACTGATTAGATGGAGAATGTTATGGACTGAAATTAAAAACATGGGGAAAATGCCACGAATTAGGTACTACAGAGGAAAAAAGATAAAACCAAGTTATGCCACATGAAGCTTTTGGAGTATGAGGAAATAACTCTAGGACTCACACAGATGGTAGAGGAGTAGGAGGGGATTGGTATAGGGGAGGCTTCAGACCTACTCCAACTGCTTACCCAGAGCAACTATAATTTTTATCCATATACCTTTTGGGCTTCTGCTTAAAAATTCATTGAAGAATTATGACTTTAAAAGTTTTTAAAAATTGCTGTAGAAGAATGGAAATGGAATAAGGTACCCAGGGATCCCTGGGTGGCGCAGCGGTTTAGCGCCTGCCTTTGGCCCAGGGCGCGTTCCTGGAGACCCGGGATCGAATCCCACGTCGAGCTCCCTGCATGGAGCCTGCTTCTCCCTCTGCCTATGTCTCTGCCCCTCTCTCTCTCTCTGTGTGTGACTATCATGAATAAATAAATAAAATCTTTTTTAAAAAAAGGAATAAGGTACCCAGTAATTCACAAGGTAAATATAGGAATATAATTTCCCATGGCTTCAGATATTAATTTCCACTGTATATAGAATGGGTCATGACCAAAGTGACCTTAAAGATTTCATACATGCAGTTAATATTATCTCCTAGATTTTTCTGGGATATATGAGTGGAATTCATGATTAGAATACTGTAATAGGGGATGCTAGGGTGACTCAGTGGTTGAGCACCTGCCTTTGGCTCGGGGTGTGATCCTGGAGTCCCGGGATCAAGTCCCACATTGGGTTCCCTGCATGGAGCCTGCTTCTCCCTCTACCTATGTCTCTGCCTGTCTCTCTCTGTCTCTCATGAGTAAACAAATAAAAAACCTTTTTAAAAAACCAAATACTGTAATAGATGTATGCACTTTATCTAAAAAAACTCATAGGGGTTTAGAGTCATAAGATGTACCTCACAATCTAAATACAAAGACACAAGGAGAAACATGAAAAACAAGTGGGTGGTGATGTTTCTGGGAGAGTAGTATGGACTTTTTGAACTGATAGCTGTTTTGGATAATGGTTACATGGTGACAGTAAAAAATATAAAAGCAAGATAGAGCAGTGATGGTACCTTTCAACTATACTTATAATGGCCAGAGTTCTTCTCTTGCATAGCATCTGGAAGGTTCTTTACGTACCTTGCTGGCAATTTTAACTCTCAAAAAGAGGGCTTTGTGTGCTTGAAGTTGAGAAAGACATCCCATAAATAGCAGAACTTGTTACCTCTTAAATACCTCTACAATAGTATTGGTCAAAATAGCAATACAAATTAATTTCTAGAAGTTATCTCATGACTTGCAGTGACATAATTTTTGCAGATGGAGGACCCCTCTCTTTGTGATGGTGTGTCCACTTTGGATTCTCTTTTTCCTTATGCTTTCTAATCAGTAATAGGAACTGAGGCCACATTCTTTCTTAGAGAAGGCCCCTTTATTAGAATTTCTTCCCTCTGCATTCTCAAACTCATCTCTACAAACCAGCCACATTAGAATGGTCTGGCAGGACCAGGATAGGGCTAGGGAGAAGTGCTTTAATTCTCAGAATTTGTTTTTCTGTACTACCCATGGAAGATTAAGTCAGAAGGCCAGCATTTGGTGGGTGGGAAGGTGGGTTGGACAGGAGAAAGGCATCAAGGCATAGGCTGCATGGCCTTTTCCATATCTGAGCAAAAGGAATTCTTTTTTTTAGATTCATTCATTTGAGAGACAGAGAGGGAGGGGCAGAGAGAGAGAGAGAGAATCCTCAAGGAGTTGAGTACAGAACCAGACACTCAGCTCGATCCCAGGCCCCCAAAATCATGACCTGAGTCACACAGGTGCCTCTGAGCAAAAGGAATTATTAAAGCCTCACCCTACTAATCAGATAAAAGAGCCCACCCACAGATTTGGGACAGTGTTCCAGCTCAGTGTAACCAGTAGGTATTTGGCTTTAATGTTATATTCTTTAGTACAGTAGTACTAAAGACAGTGGGACTGATGCAAAGATTTCAGCTTAGGTACATTGTACTAAAATTAAGAGAAGTAATGGTAACTGTGAAAGATGAGGAGTACTAGTGTTTATAAAAGCAAAGAAATGGAATGGGTCACCTAGCTGGCCCAGTTGGTGGAACTCATGACTCTTGATCTCAGGGTTGTGAGTTGAGCCCTATTTTGGGCTAAGGTAACACAAAAAGAGATTAGTGAAATCTCTTAGGTAAGAGATCTAAATCTAAATCTCTTTTAGGTAAGATATTACCTAAAATCTTTTTAAAAAAAACAAAGAAAGGGGAAGCTGTGCACAAAAGCCCATCATAGACTGTGATTTCAGAAAGTTCAATAAAAAGTATTAATTCATTGCCCAAGACTCTAGAAAGGGAGATTAAAACAGGGAGATTAAAGCTCAGATTGAGTTTAGAGTGTCAAAAGAAGACAGTGCATGACTAAAGTGCTTTTATAAATACTGAATGGGAACATGGAATAGATGACTTAATTCTTTTAAAAAAATTTTATTTATTTGAGAGAGTATGAGCTGGTGGGGGGGATGGGCAGAGGGAGAGGGAAAAGCTGGCTCCCCACTGAGCAGAGAACTCAACACAGGGCTCGATCCTGGGGTCCTGGGATCATGACCTGAGCTGAAGGCAGATGCTTACCCAACAGAGCCACCCAGGCACCCCAGGTATAATTCTTAAGGCAAATGGCATATGATAAGAAATGGTGTCAAGAAGGTTGATTTGCTTAAATTTTTATTTTATTCCTCTCCCTTCTCTCAAGAGAAATGGCCTTCTACAAATTCAACCCTGATTGATAGTGGCCTCCATATTTCTTCAGGTCATTGTAAGCATAAGGACAACCATACCATGGGTTGTGATTGCTTTCTGCTTTACTGCCTTCATTCTTTACCTGCCACTAGCATCACCATTCTACTGCTACTGGTAAATAGCAGTAAGAAGCTTAAATGTCACCATCCCCATAGCCATCCCTGGTGCTTTCTGTCTAGCTGAGAATAATCCTAAATTGTTTCTGCGATGTTGAAATTTGGTAGTTAAAGGCAGCAGTTTGGGGTCAGAAAGACTTGGATTCCAAATCTTCACTACATACTACTTTATGAACTTGGATGCTTTCTAAAGTCCAAGCCTCAGTTTTCTAATCTATCAACATATTCCCTACTTCCCAAAGTTTCTGTGAAAACTAAAATGTTTTAAAACCTAAAGAATAGTGTCAGATTCATGTTAGGAGCTTAGTAAATATAGATTTCCATGTCCAAAGTATCTCTGGATACTTGGCCCTTAAGAGATGATATTGTGTTCACACAGTTGCTGTTTGCCTATTGCAGGCCCAATGCCTAGTAGGAAATTATGTCTCATGAGTCCTAGCCTGAATATCCAAAACTTAAAAGTTGCTTCTGAAGCAGTTTTTTGATCATTCATTTTATTGCCACCTAAACTCAAAAGTGTGCCAGCTTACTTAAACAACAAAGACTGCCAAATGTAAAAACCTTTCTTTTGGAAATATATTTTTTGAAGACTCAATTTAATTTAAAAATTATTGATGATCCTCTTTATATCTGTCTACATTCTTTGGCATATCAGAGGGTTTGGCTGGCTGTATGCTCCACAGATGGGCTCTACTTTAAGAAAACCTAGTAAAGCAAAAAATCTGAATTTATAGAACATAATCAGTGTTACCTTGCCTCAGGGGTTTTCAGTGTGTGTGTGTGTGTATGTGTGTGTGTGTGTGTGCGTGCATATGCATGTGTGTGTGTGTAGCCTCAGGTATAAGATTACCCATTAGGGGTTTGTAAAATGATATATATTCCCATATTTTTCTTCTCCCCTTTTACTATCTCTATAAGTATTCTGGCAGTAAAGCATGTATTTCCTTAGGGAGCAGCATGAGCAGCTTAAAAATTCAAAAAATTACAGGTGACTCTGAAACAATCCTAATGTATTTGCTTTACCAAGGTTTTGGTTTACAAAATTACTTGTCAATGATGCCACAGGGAAGGTACATATTGTAACTGCACTCATTGAGAAAATACAGCTAAATTTATAATGACTCATTTCACACTCTGGAAACCTATCTACTGCCTAATGTAAGGAATGTGTGGAAGTGTGATTGTCACTACAAGCTCTCCAAAGCATTCTCTCTTCTAGTCAGCATTATTTTCTTCCTTCTGTCAAAGAAGAGTTGGATGTTGGAGAACAAGGAAGGCATGAGGAAAGGAGTTTTCTACAAAAGGATTTGGGGTACTATATTGGTTATTTTCACCCTCTACCTATTGTCCATCCATAAAGCATAGAAGGATGTTATGCTTTCACAAGGAGGTGACATTTAGGCTGAAACCCAAAGGAACATCAGATTGGGGCAAAAGGACAAGAACTGGCAGAGAGCAGGACTGGTAACTCCATCGTGATC
The DNA here is from genome assembly GCF_053574225.1 of Canis aureus. Lineage (NCBI taxonomy): Eukaryota > Metazoa > Chordata > Mammalia > Carnivora > Canidae > Canis > Canis aureus. The sequence continues at coordinate 14,343,691 of NC_135649.1, forward strand.
ACATGTCAGCTGTTATCCAGAGGCATAGAACCAATAAGAGGCATATATCTCTATGTAGATATGCCCCCTCCCTCTGTGTCTGTTTGCCTGTCTGCCTCTCTCTCTCTCTGCTGGTAACTCATGTTTGTGGTAGGAATGCAGACAAGAGATGAATGGAGCTCTCCATAAGAAGGAAGGAAAGAGAGAGTGAAGGAAAGCATAAATGGATACTTTTGAACACTTGGCACTATAGGGTTTGAGGGTATGACACTGTAACATTGCCTGTTTCTCAAAAAGCAGTATAAATAACATAGCCTGTTTAAATCTAGTTAGGTGCCCTCTGGCCCATATGAGTATAGATGTTAATCAGTATGCATGAGTTCAAAACATGTCCGGCTAAATTTGACAAAGCAACAGGGAAAGGGTTCATTTTCATAAATGCTATTGAGATAACTTGACACTAGCATAGGGAGAAAATAACTTATACCTATATCCATGCAACATATCATGATCAACAACATAAAAATTAAAGTGTCAAATGTTTAGGAAAATTTAATTACAAGGAAGAAGAGAAAATAGAGCAATTATGGAGTCTATGGAGGGAGATAATGTTTGACTAAAGGAGAAAAATAAATTATAAAGGAAAAGATAAGCAGTGTGATTGAACAGAAAATTAAGAGAAGGAGTCCAAGATGGCAGAGGAGTGGGAGATCTTAGTTTCATCTGGCCCCAGGAATTCAGCTAGGTAGCTATCAAATCATTTGGAACTGCTGTGAACTCAACTAGAGAGCTAAGAAAATAGCTGCAACTCCACAAATAGAAAAGCAACCACTTTCTGGAAGAATGAAAAGACAGAAAACTTATCTCCAAAAAGGGAACAAGAGGCAGTACTGACTGCTAGGGACCTAACCAGTATGGACATAAGTAAGATGTCAGAACTAGAGTTCAGAATAACGATTATAAAAATACTAGCTGGGCTTGAAATATGCATAGAAGACACTAGGGATAATCCCTTTCTGGAGAAATAAAAGAACTAAAATCTAATCAAGTCAAAATAAAAAAGGCTAATAATGAGATGTAATATAAAATGGAGGCTCTAAGGGGCACCTGGGTGGCTCAGTGGTTGAGCATCTGCCTGTGGCTCAGGGGTCTTGGGATCAAGTCCCACATTGGGATCCCTGCAGGGAGCCTGCTTCTCCCTCTGCCTATGTCTCTGTTTCTCTCTGTGTGTCTCATGAATAAATAAAATCTTTTTTAAAAAATGGAAGCTCTGCTAGGATAAATGAGGCAGAAGAGACAAATAATGATATAGAAGACAAATGATGGAGAATAAAGAACTGAGAAAAGCTGAGAAAAGGGGAGATAAACTACTGGATCACAAGGGGAGAATTTGAGAGATAAGTGATACCATAAAGTGAAACAATATTAGAATAATTGGGATCCCAGAAGAGGAAAGAGAGAGAGAGGGTTAGAAGATATACTGGGGCAAATTATAGCAGAGAACTTCCCTAATCTGGGGAAGGAGACAGGTATTTAAACCCAGGAGGGGGATCCCTGGGTGGCGCAGTGGTTTGGTGCCTGCCTTTGGCCCAGGGCGCGATCCTGGAGACCCGGGATCGAATTCCACGTCGGCTTCTGGTGCATGGAGCCTGCTTCTCCCTCTGCCTGTGTCTCTGCCTCTCTCTCTCTCTCTCTCTCTCTCTCTCTGACTATCATAAATAAATAAAAACTTAAAAAAAATAATAAACCCAGGAGGCATAGAGAATGCCCATCAAAATCTATAAAATAGGTCAACAGCCCAACATATAATAGTCAAACTTGCAAATCTCAAAGACAGAAAATCCTGACAAGCAGCTTGGGACAAGAGGTCCATAACCTACAAGGGTAGAAACATTAGATTGGCATAAGGCTTATCCACAGAGACCTGGAAGGCCAGAAAGGACTGGCAAGATATATTCAGGGTGCTAAATGAGAAAAATATACAGCCAAGAATACTTCATCCACCTAAGATGTCACTCAAAATCAAAGGAGAGATTAAAAAGCTTCCAGGACAAACAAATAGAAACTAAAAGAATTTATCAACAATAAACTGGCCTTGCAAGAAATATTAAATGGGATCCTTTAAGCAAAGAGAGCCCAAAAGTAACATAGACCAAAAAGCAACAGAGACAATCTACAGAAACAGTGACTTTAAAGGTAATACAATAACACTAAATTCATATCTCTCAACAGTTACTCTGAATGTAAATGAACTAAATGCCCCAATCAAAAGACACAGAATATCAGATTGGATAAAAAAGCAAGAACCATTGATATGCTGTCTGCAAGAGACTCATTTTAGACCCAAAGACACCTCTGGATTGAAAGTGAGGGGGTTGAAAACCATTTATCATGCTAATGGGCATGAAAAGAAAGCTAGACTGGCAATCCTTATATCAGGCAAATTAGATTTTAAACCAAAGACTATAATAAGAGATGAGGAAGGACACTATATCCAATAAGATCTAACAATTGTAAATATTTATGCCTCTAATATGGGAGTGGTCTGTTATATAAACCAATTAATAACAAAATTGAAGAAACACATTGATAATAATACAATAATAGGGGACTTTAACATCCCACTCACTGCAATGGACAGATTATCTAAGTAGAAATCAACAAGGAAGTAAAGGCTTTGAATGACACACTGGACGGGAAGGACTTAACAGATATATTCAGAGCATTCCATCCTAAAGAAACAGAATACACATTCTTTTCTTTTTTTTTTTAAGATTTTATTCATGAGGGGATCTCTGGGTGGCTCAGCGGTTTGGTGCCTGCCTTTGGCCCAGGGCGTGATCCTGGAGACCTGGGATCGAGTCCCACATCGGGCTCCCGGCATGGAGCCTGCTTCTCCCTCTGCCTGTATCTCTGCCTCTCTTTCTCTCTCTGTGTCTATCATGAATGGATAAATAAAATCTTAAAAAAAGAGATTTTATTCATGAGAGACAGAAAGAGAGAGAAAGGCAGAGACATAGAGGGAAAAGTAGGCTCCCCATGGGGAGCCCAACATCAACTTGATCTTGGGACCCTGGGATCACGCCCTGGGCTGAAGACAGACACTTAACCACTGAGCCACCCAGGCATCCCAATGCACATTCTTTTCAAGTGCACATGGAACATTCTCCAGAATAGATCACATATTGAGTCACAAATCATGTCTGAACTGGTACTAAAAGAATGAGATCATTTCCTGCATAATTTCAGACCACAATGCTTTGAAACTTGAACTCAATCACAAGAGGAAATTTGGAAAGAACTCAAATACATGGAGGCTAAAGAGCATCCTACTAAAGAATGAATGGGTCAACCAGGAAATTAAAGAATTTAAAAAATTCATGGGAACAAATGAAAATCAATACACAACTGTTCAAAACCTTTGGGATGCAACAAAGGTCTTCCTAAGAGGGAAGTATATAGCAATACAAGCTTTTCTCAAGAAACAAGAAAGGTCTCAAATATACACCCTAACCTTACACCTAAAGGAGCTAGAGAAAGAATAGCAAGTAAAGCCTAAACCAGCAGGAGAAGAGAAATAATAAAGATTAGTGAAAAAAAAATAAATGAAACAGAGACCAAAAGAACAGTAGAATAGATCAATGAAACTAGGAGCTAGTTCTTTGAAAGAATTAATAAGATCAATAAACCCCTGGCCAGACTTATCAAAAAGAAAAGAGAAAAGACCCAAATAAAATCATGAAAGAGAAGAGCTCACAACCAACACTGAATAAATACAAATGATTTTAAGAACATATCATGAGGAACTATATGCCAACAAATTAGGCAATCTGGAAGAAATGGATGTATTCCTAGAGACATATAAACTACCAAAACTGAATAGACCCATAACCAGCAAAGAAATTGAAGCAATAATAAAAAATCTACCAACAAACAAGAGTCCAGGCCTGGATGGCTTCCCAGGGGAATTCTACCAAACATTTAAAGAAGAATTAATACTATTCTTCTGAAGCTCTTTCCAAAAATAGAAATGGAAGGAAATCTTCTAAACTTGTTCTATGAGGTCAGCATTACCTTGATCCTAAAACCAGATAAAGACCCCACCAAAAAGGAGAATTATAGATCAATATCCCTGATGAACATGGATGCCAAAATGCTCACCAAGATACTAGACAATGGGATCCAACAGTACATTGAAAGGATTATCCACCATGACCAAGTGGGATTTATTCCTGGATAGTAAGGGTGGTTCAGCACCTGCAAATCAATCAATGTGATACTCCACATGAATAAAAGAAGGGACAAGAACTATATGATCCTCTCGGTAGATGCAGAAAAAGCATAGGTGCATTGATAGATGCAGAAAAAGAATCCTATCTTGATAAAAAAAAAACTCTCCTCTGTGTAGTGTTAGAGAGAACATACCTCAATATTATAAAAGCCATTGACAAAAAGCCCACAGTGAATATCATTCTTTATGGGGAAAAACTGAGAGCTTTACTCCTAAGGTCAGGAAAATGATAGGGATGTCCACTATCACCACTGTTGTTCAACATAGTACTAGAAGTCATAGCCTCAGCAATCAGACAACAAAAAGAAATAAAATCCATCCAAATTGGCAAAGAAAGAGTAAAACTCTCTAGTCTTCACAGACAACATGATACTCTATGTGGAATACCCAAAAGACTCCACCCCAAAATTGGTAGAACTCATGCAGCAATTCAGCAAAGGGCAGGATGTAAAATCAATGCACAGAAATCAGTTGCATTCCTATACACTAACAGTGAGACAGAAGAAAGAGAAATCAAGGAGTTGATCCCATTTACAATTTCACCAAAACCCATAAGATACCTAGGAATAAACCTAACCAAAGAGTTGAAGGATCTATACTCAGAAAACTGTAGAACACTCATGAAAGAAATTGAGAAAGACACAAAGAAATGGAAAAACATTCCATGCTTACAGATTGGAAGAACAAATATTGTTAAAATGTCTATGCTACCTAGAGCAATCTATAGATTCAATGCAATCCCTATCAAAATACCTTCAATTTTTTCCACAGAGCTGGAGTAAATAATCCTAAAATTTGTATGGAACCAGAAAAGACCCTGAATAGCCAAAGGAATGTTGAAAAATAAAACCAAAGCTGGTGCCATCATGATTCTGGACTTCAAGCTCTACTACAAAGCTGTTGTCATCAAGACAGTATAATACTGGCACCAAAACAGACACACAGATCAATGGAACAGAAGAGAGAACCCAGGAATGGAGTCTCACCTCTATGGTCAACAGATTAATCTTTGACAAAGCAGGAAAGAATATCCAATGGAACAGAGACAGTCTCTTCAACATATGGTGTTGGGAAAATTGGACAGCCACATGCAGAAGAATGAACCTGAACCACTTTATTACCCTATACACACAAAAAAATCTTAAAATGAATGAAAGACCTAGTGGTGAGAAAGAAATCTTTCAAAATCCTAGAGGAGAACATAGGCAGCAACCTCTATGACCCTGGCCACAGCAACTTCTTGCTAGACATATCTCTAAAGACAGGGAAACAAAGGTGAAAATGAACTATTGGGACTTCATCAAGATAAAAAGCTTTTGCACAGCAAAGAAACAGGCCACAACAAAACCAAAAGACAACTGACTGAATGGGAGAAGATATTTGCAAATGTCTTATCAGATAAAGGGCTAATATCCAAAATCTATAAAGAACTTATCATACTCAATATCCAAAGAACAAATAATCCAAGCAAGAAATGGGCAGAGGACATGAACAGACATTTTTCCAAAGAAGACCTACAAAATGGCCAACAGACAAGTGAAAAAAGTGCTCACATCACTTGACATTAGGGAAATAGGAATCAAAACCACAATGTGATGCAACCTCACACCAGTCATAATGGGTAAAATTAACAATTCAGGAAATGACAGATGTTGGCAAGGATGTCAAGAAAGGGGAACCCTTTTACACTATTGGTGAGAATGGAAGCTGGTGCAGCCACTCTGGAAAACAATATGGAAGTTCCTCAAAAAGTTGAAAATAGAGCTATACAACCCAGTAATTACACTACTAGGGATTTACCCCAAAGGTACAGTGATCCAAAAGGGCACCTGCACCCCAAAGTTTATAGTAGCAGTGTCCACAATAGCCAAACTATGGAAAGATTCTGGATGTCCATCAACAGACGAATTGATAAAGAAGTGGTATCTATAAAAAAAAAAAAAAAAGAAGTGGTATCTATATACAATGGAATACTACTCAGCCATCAAAAAGTGAATCTTGCCATTTGTAATGATGTGGATGGAACTAGAGAGTATTATGCTAAGCAAATAAGTCAATCAGAGAAAGACAATTAGCATATGATCTCACTCCTATGTGGAATTTAAGAAACAAAACTGGATCATAGGGGGAAACGAAAAAATAAAACGACAAAATCAGAGAGGGAGACAAAACATAAAAGACTCTTAATGGTAGGAAACTAACTGAGGGTTAATGGAGGTGGGAATTGTGTAACTAGTTGATGGCTATTAAGGAGGATGCACAATGTAATGAGCCCTGCGTATTATATAAGACTGATGAATCACTGAACTCTACCTCTGAATCTAATAATATATGTTAATTGAATTTAAATAAATAAACAGAAAATTAATATAACTAAAATACAACAAACCAAAATAAAAGTTAAGTGACAAAATAGCAAGTTATATTTAATAATCTGATGGCATTTCCAAATATATTGAGTTTTTATAAATTTGAAACAAGTTCACTGTAGATGGTGGTCAAAGTATATGAAGAATCAAAAAAAAAAGTATATGAAGAATCATTACATAAGATGAAACACCATTAGTAAATTAACACAGGGATCAGTGTGTAGTCTTGCCAACAATTAAAGAAATGCAAATTAAAACAATGATGAAATGTCACATTATAACTCTAAAGTTGGTAACAATAAAGGGATATTAATAAAACTAGTAAGACAGCTTTTGGGTAAATTGAAACATTTATACATTTTTGGTGACATAGTAAATTATTTCAGTCAATTTGATGAACAGTCTGGCAGTTTTTAGCAAGAGTCATAAAAATGTTCATACCTTTTTACTGAATAATCTCACTCTGGAGTATTTGTTTTAAGGATATAATTCAGAAGAAGGAAAGCATTATGGGTTATTTATGTATCATGGAAAACTGGATATATCCCAAACAGCCATTAATAGAGAGATGGTTATAAAATTATTGTATTTTAACTTAATGGGCTTGTATGCAACCAATGAAAATGATAAATATGAACATTTTTGAGACATAAAATTATATACGAAATATTAAATAGTAACAAATTATAAGAGCCTATGTTAAGAAGGTCTGAAGAGGCTAGAGGTGTGTATTCTCTATGATCTATTAAAATTGACCTACTAGGACTCCCCCATCCATGATGGAGCCTCATATTAAGGAAAAATCTTAGCAGTTGAATGCAATTTGAACGTATGAGCAGTAATAGAGAAGAGGGAAAGAGAACGTCCAGATAAGAGGTGGGGAAGGGAAACAGATCTAAGAAAGCTCAGAAAATGAGAGGCCAGATTGTTTAAGAAAGACAGAAGATGAGACCCTGTAAAGTTAGAAAATCTTTCTGAATTCTTCCTCTTTCTAAAAGTTGAGTCAAACTGGGACACTGGGTAGCTCAGCAGTTGAGCTCAGGGCATGATCTCCAGGTCCGGGATCGAGTTCCGCATCGAGCTCCCTGTGAGGAGCCTGCTTCTCCCTCCGCCTGTGTCTGCCTCTCTCTCTGTGTGTTTCTCATGAATAAATAAATATAATATTAAAAAAGAAAAAAAAAGTTGAGTCAAACTAAATTGACATTAAAATAAGCAAAAGAAATGTCTCATGTTAAAATTTCATGTGTAGTTACTTTAAGAAAAGAGAATAAAGAGCAAAATAATACCTATTCAGAACATGGAAACATATCAGAAAAGGCATGATTTAAAAACAGATCAGGGACACCTGGGTGGCTCAGTGGTTGAGTGTCTGCCTTTGGCTCAGGGCATGATCCTGGAGTCCCGGGATTGAGTCCCACATCGGGATCCCTGCATGGAGCCTGCTTCTCCCTCTGCCTATGTCTCTGCCTCTCTATCTCTCTGTGTCTCTCATGAATAAATAAATAAAATCTTAAAAAAATAAAAACAGACCAATATTGCCACGTATTAGTTTTTAAAACCCAAAATACATAAAAATGATAACAAAACATGAAAGAATTATATAAATCAGAATTAGACAAATGTATAAATGTTAGTACCAAACTTGAATGAGAACTGGAAATCGTTGGGAAAGTTCAATCTAGAAATGAATAATAAACTGGAAGAAATACAAGAGGGAGTAAGCATAATAAATAATGCTTTAAGAGAAACAGAAGATTAAGATCAAGAGAGCAAGATTTGTACACTCTGTTAACTGAGCCACCTAGATGCCCTGAGAATGAACTTTAGATAACCAAAAGATCTGTATATATTTCTAGAGATATGTCAACATACGGATTAGTGGTGAATATTAAATATATTCTACAAGTAAGTCTAAATGAGAGTTAAAAGGGAGATAATATATGATGAGACATTGTATATGTAGTATAATCATAAAACAAATGGGGGAAGGAAGGGGTTAGCATATGCCAAATGTTTAAACTAGTCAATAATGATCTTGGTGGGGGCAGTAATAGTGTTGTTATGCAAGTATTACTGTGTGTTATAGGAGTGTGGAATAATCTGTCAATATTCTCAATACTAATATCACCCTCAATGAGGGCAGAAAATGATTCTTGGAGAGTGAAAAAAAAATTGACACAGAGTTCACCTATTGCAAAAAGACTTTTCCTTGGGGGTTTTTCTTAAAATTATTTAGGGACAATTGTTTAAACTTCTCTTCTGTCTGAGCCAGTTAAATGGCACAAACAATAGCTAATGAAAAGCAAATGGGACAAACTTTGGCCAATCCAAAAGCTTAAAAAAAAAAAAAAAAAGACAGCTGGGGAATGAGCAGTCAATAGGGACTTTGAAAATCTCCAACATATTCCTGGGAATTTATCTTATTTATTTATTTATTTTTAAAATATTTTATTTATTCATCAGAGAGAGAGGGAGAGAGACAGAGAGACACAGGCAGAGGGAGAAGCAGGCTCCCTGCAGGGTCCCTGGGATCATGCCCTGGGCTGAAGATGGCGCTAAACTGCTGAGCCACCCAGGCTGCCCTATTCCTGGGAATTTAAAGGACACATTCATTTTTAGGGCTGGTACATGCTCAATAAAAGCACGAGAAGACCCTAAACTCACTGCAGACTCACACTTGTTCTCTGCACAAGGAAGAAGACTGAGGCATGGTTGAAAACTGCCCAGCTGACTGTTGGAAGTGGGCCACAACATGCACACACAACCTCGGGGTGATGACTGGGAGACTTCATGGTCCCAGACATCTGTGTACTCATTAACAGAGCATTAAGCTACCCAAGCAGAGACTTCAGTGACCACACACACAACAAAGAATGCTGACTTCACGTAATTAGTGTAGGAAATTCTCCAAACAAATAGCAGTGGCAACACACTGTGGTAATGATTGTGAAAACACTAAAAACCACTGAGTTGTAACCTTTAAAATGATTAATTTTATGATATGTGAGTTATAGCTCAGAAAACATCATTCTCGTCAGAGTGAAAATAAAACCGTAGAATGTGAACATTTGGAAATTGAGCATCAATGGCTAGCTAACTAGGCCTGGGACTGATCCAGACCTGACACTGCCAGGATATACAGAGGAATGTGGTGAACCTCACCAGGAGTATGCAGTCAGCAACATGCAGACACTGGGGAGCTCTGGTAAACAGCAGGAGCTCTTTGCCATATAAATTGTACAGAAAGAAGAAATGGATTAATAGAGGCTTAAAATCAAGTTTTTAAAAAATTGGGCAGGATTATTCTGTAGTGCCTAGTGATTGACTGTTGGGTGATGAAACCATAAGGAATACAATGACATAATAACTCTAAAATTGAGGCTAGTGGTTATATTTGGAAGGAAAGAGGGGGCTGTGTTTGAGATTGGGCATTTGGCAGAGTTTCTGGGGTGGGCTTTTTTTTTTTTTTTTGTCAGGATGGTGGTTACAAGGCTATTATTCACATAGTTCACTGAGCTCTACTTTTTTTTCATGCGGTTTTCTGTGTCTGTTTTAAAACAAGAAGAGGAGTGCCTGGGTGGCTTAGACAGTTAAGCATCTGACTCTTGACTTCGGCTCAGGTCATGATCTCAGGGTCATGGGATCCAGTCCCTTGTCAGGCTCCGCACCCAGCATGGAGTCTCCTTGTCCCTCTCCCTCCCTGCTTGCCCCTCCCCTCTCTCTCCCTGAAATAAATAAATAAAATCTTTAAAAATTTTTTAAATAAAGCAAGATAAGAGACCTACATAAATCTAAAGGTTAGAAGAGGTTAGAAGGACAAAATATGGGTTATGGGCATATGTCTTCAAGTAAAAATAATAAGACTAATTATTAGGAATTGACCTTCTATCCCATCCTAATTATTGCAGTGTAAAGGAGAATAACCTCACACTATATCTAGAATGATATTTTGGATAAAAGGAACTGTGTCCTACTATGCTAAAAAGGGAGCCTATATAATTGGGCCACTCTACACAAGGAGCATCCATCTTATACCCATGAATTGTCCAGGATGAATTTTTAATTTAGTCAGCCTCTACAGTCATTTTTCAAATATTACAAACAATGGGACCTTTATTTAAGAATGTCATGTTGATTCAGGATCCTTGATGTAGAATTTCAAGCTTCTCCATACCCAAGGGAGTTCCTTCGACCAGTTATTTCAGATCTCCCCTTCTCTCCTCAAGCCTCAATCCACTCCTAGTCTTTGCAGATGACCTCTTCTACTTTGTGGAGACTCAGTCCCTTGTATGTCTTCTTATCTCAGCCTCAACACATCTGTGCCTCTATATATGTTTATTGTTCTTCTTTCCGTTCTTACAGGAAGAACAAGGGCAACATCCTCCTCCCTAAAAAGTGGTCCTTCTGTCTCCACTTTAGTTTCCAAATGTGTGTTGAACACTTCAATCTTGATACATTGCCATGTACACCTTACTTTCATCAAAGACATCTCTAAAGTATGTAGCCTCAGAGACTGGGAGATTCTCTATGCCACTGATGCCAACGACAGAGGTGTAAGGGAGATGATAGGAAAGCTGGTTTTGGGAAATGAAGAGTTCCATTTGGGATATGATCCATTTGGAAAAATGGCAAACGAGCACAAACTGAAGATCCTTGGCCTGTGGTATGCCTGCTATTAACCTGTCACTGTTATGCTTCATTTAAACAACATTTATTATTCACCTAGTATGTAAAAAGTAATGCCCTAGGTGCTGTGGGGCAGGGTGGACACTGAGATGAGTGAGACATAGTCCTTGCCTTCAAGATACTAACAATATGTAGCTTATTTTAATATTTATAATATACAGGGCAGTGGATAAAGGTCAGGGTGGGATGAGTGGGAACAAAAGAATACTAAGTGTGGGGTAAACATGGAAATAAGCATTTGACAGTTTTCCAATTGGAAAGTTCTAGGCAGCATTGGTGTGTTCTGTACTCAAGAGTCTTTCAGAACAGGTGGAAGAAAACATAGCTCTTTTGGGCATTACTTTACCCCTCTTTAGTATTTCAAAATTCCTTTTCTTTTCCCACAGATGCTATAGGAGGTAGATACAAAGACATAAAACCATGGCACCTGACTTCAAAGAGTTTACATTCTAGTTGAGATAAGGTACATCTATGAACTTAGAGACAAATCATGAATTAAAGGGTGCCACAGAAGTAAATATTATTGAAATGCCTTTTATGAGTTAAACAGTATTCCAGGAATGAGAAGAAAGATACCAAGATGATGAAAATCGATCCTTGCACCTATTGTGGTTAAGCCACGTTGATCTTGTTTTAGTTCTTGGAATATGCCAAACAGTTAGAATCTGATAAGATTTAGAGAGCAGTGATAAAAGCTATTAGTAAAAGCTGGGCTTTAGCAAGATTAACCTGAAAACATTTTGTAATAAAGGCTGAAAAGAGACAGTGAGGTCTAATAAGGCATTGGAGTTAGAGAAGTGAGAGTTAATACAGGGTCTTATCTGTCACGGTGCATGAATATGTACTTTGATGTCAGACATACGTGGGCTAGAACATCAGCTCTGCTGTTTATGAACTGCTTGAACTTGGACAGGTCACTTGTCCTGTCTGAGACTCGCTCCATGTACTAGTCAGGGTTCTGCAGAGAACAGAATATCAATATATAGTGATTTATTACAGGAATTAGCTGATGTGATATGGAGGCCGAGAAGTACCACAATCTGCTGTCTGCACACTGGAGAGCTGGGAAAGCCAGTGGTATATTTCAGTGCTGGTTCTGAAGGCCTGAGGACTGGGGGAGTTGATGGTGTTACTTTGGACCAAAGGGGTGACAACCAGGAACACAGATGTCTGAGGGCAGGAGAAGGTAGATGTCAGATGTCTCAGATCAAGAGACTTCTTGAATGATGAATTTGTATGTTCTCTGCCTTCTTGTCCGTTCAAGTCCTCAACAGATTGGATGGTGCATTGGTGAGAGCAATCTTCTTTATTCAGTCTACTGTTTCAATTGCTAATCTCACTCAGAAACACCCTCGTAGACACACCCAGAAATAACATTTACTATCTATCTGGGCAACCCTTAGTCCAGTCGACAAAAAAAAAAAAAAAAAAAAAAAATAAAAATAAAAATAAAAATAAAAAATAAATAAATAAATAGCCATCACAGTACCTTCAGATGTTGGAGATGGAGAAGAGGGAACAGATGGGAGAGATACTCTGAAGGTAGAATATAGAAGACTTGACAATTAGAGGTGGGGAGTGAGGGGAGTGGAGGAATCAAAAATGTCATCTCTTTGGACATGGATGACAGGGATGTCCTTCTCCTTCATAAGTCCAAGGAGCAGAAGATGAGAAAAATAGGTGACGATGGCAGGCAGAGAGCTGGAAACTTAGAACTCTGGAAGGTGTTTGGGTCTGGGAATAAGTTTTTGGAGTCATACGCAGAGTGTATACTCTTAGGATTGCAGGAAGCTGTACGTATCTTACCTTTCCTCCTCAGCTTTCTGAGAATATTGAATAATGTACACAGAGATGAGGAAATCTGTAATCAGGGGCATATGCATTACTTTCAGAATCAGCTCAAAGGGCAGAACAGCTATTCATAGTGATTTATTTCCCCTGGGCCCTGATTCCCCTAATTGTAATCATCACACTTAAGACAAATAGTGAACTAGATGACACATGGGAGGGCAGAGGTATAGGATGTGTCAGTCTTGTGAAGTTCCTAAGATTGGCTGTTAGTGGTTTTCAGCTCTGAGAGCCCAGACTTTCATCACTCCATGTTCATCCTCTTGCACAAGCTTGGCACATAGCAAGTGCTCAATAAATATCTCTGGGATACATGGCTATTGAGTAAATACCAACCCTTTAGTCCTGATGATTTTATCTTGGAAATATCTGTTCATTGTCTTCCTACAGCCATTGCCCAAGTTCCAGAAATAATGAAAATTATTTCTCATCTGATCTCTGAGGAGTCGAAAAGGCCTGGGGTTCTGGTCCTGATTCAATTCATTATAGCTCCTCGACTTGATAGAACTGTGTTTGGTTTATCTCCCTCCTTCTGAAACAAATATTAAACAATTCTCAACTAATGAAAATACGGCCACAGAATCACTGTGAGTTTGGTAAAATCCATGATTGATGCTGATTCCTTTGACAGAATGCTACTTGTATCTTAGTGTTTCCATATTACAATTGATGGAGAAGAGAGAGCATTGTTTTTTGAAATTTCTCGACAAAGGAGAATATAAATGTCTCCTAGTCCTTTGTAAATTGTTGAGAGGACGTGGCAAATAAAGGGAAACCTGGAAGGTGCTCAGTCGCCAAAAAGAGGTCCTTTGGACTCTTGATGGCAAGAGAACACCGGTATTTTTGGTTCTATAGCAAATGGACCTCATATGTGGGTTTAGAGCTCAAGCAGGTGATTTATAGACCATTAAGAAGCAGCCATGCTAGGAAGCTGCAGGAAGACAAATCTGCCTTGTTTATTATGTATCTCTAGCCCCTAGCACCGTGCCTGGTAGTGGTTACGTGATGTTCAGTTAGGTGGTCGTTGCCTAAATGAAACAGGGGCAGGGGTACTCCTATATTTATGACTGAACTGAGTAGGATACTTGGCTTCTTGTCCTGGTTCTGCCAGTCTACCACTTCTGTGACCTTAGGAAAAATCCTTTCTGTTCTTGGGACATCAGTTAGCCTATTAAGAAAATGATTTTCTTTCTTTCTTTTTTTTTTTTTAGAAAATGATTTTCTTTGTGTTCTCAGGTTCTGCAACTTATATCAGTAAGTGTGGTTTTTCACAATGAATCTACAGAAAGTCTCCCCAATTTGAATAAACTCTTGTTACAAAGCAAGGCACAGGAGCTGACTCTCTCAGTCTGACAGTACACAGTGTGATGTTTGGCTTCATCTTTGTGCCTTAAAAAAATTGTCCTCTGTGTGACCAGAATGTTGGACTCTAGTGGGGCCATATTAAAGAACTAATCCTCTGAACAGGATAAAGACATGCCCTTCTGCAAACCCTTATTACCACCCAGAATCTTCAACTGCAAACCAGGCAGTCATTTATTCATGAGGCCATGGCATCAAGACATTCTACCAATGAAGTGTTCTGTCCCTGGTATAAAGCTTGTTCAAAGTGATAATTAGAATAGAGGCTCTTAATAGTAGAACCATTCAGTGTCAGCCTCAGGGGGCTACTAACTCATGTTGGAAATTCTCTCGGCTGCTTTTAATCAAGAACGAAGCTACAGAGACTTTTTTTAAGTTGCTACTTCAGTAGGGAAAGAACAGTACAAACGTTGCTACTTTAATATGACCTTCAGCTTCACAAAGCATCATGGGAACTTTTTCCCCCAATGGTCAGAGCAGGGATCCCAAAACAATTTATTAGAATGGGCTTGTGTATCTTGAAGCCTTATCTAATTGGCATTCAAACCTGTTGCTGTCTCTTCTCCTTTCTCCTTATCTCTAAGGGCTCTCAGCAGAGAGGAGAGAGCATCCATTAATCACCCCTTCCCTCTCCCTACACACATAATTGCATGCACATGCTTAGGTGAAGATGCCCACCTCTCCCATCCCATTCCACCCCAAACCCTAAACACACTCGGGACTTTGGAATAGAATTGTGTTAGATCTGGAAAGGACCAGAAACATCATCTGGGCCACCTCCCTCCTTTTATAGATGGGGAAGCTGAGGCTCAAGAAGAAGGTGTACACAGCAAAGCCAGCACCCAAACCCAGGTCAGGTGTTGTCAGTTAGCATCACATTTCTATATTTCCCCACCATGAACTCAAGGTTTCAAAGTATAGAAGCTTTTCAGTTCAACCCAATATATACATTATTCACTCTCTTTGTATATGAAACATTATCCTAAATCCTTGGAGATATTCTATAGGGGTAAGAACCATAATCCTGATCTAGTGGAGGTAAATGAAGCTGTATGTAAATGTGTTGAGTACAAGCAGATTGCTAAGTGTTTACATAGACGCACCAAGTAATTTGGAGATTAAAGTCAGAAGAGATTTGTACAGGAGTGAATTGTTGGTTGGAGGTGCCTGCTCTCAGTTTCATGAAGAGAATTTTCATGATGCTTTGAGAAGCTAAAGATTATATATTAAAGTATTAGCATTGGCATTGCTCTTTCCCCCCTTGTTTAGGGAAACTTCAAAAGTACTTCTAATTAAAATAAATACTATCCTTTAGCATCAGCAAACATCAAGAAATGAAAGGAATAAAAGTAGGTAGTTTGGGGGAGTGCAAGGAAATAGAAATATGCATACATTACTGCTGGAAATTATGAGAAATTTCATAGTGTATACTAGGAGCTTTAGACATGCACATATCTTGTTACCCAGTATATTCGACTTCTAGAAATATATCTAAAGGAATGAATATGTGTTTGTGTGTTTAATTGTGTACACACGCACTGTGTATGTAAAGGATGAATACAAGAAATATTACAGTACTAAGTTAAATCAAGGGACAAGACAATTGTTCTGTTAAAATATCACTATATTTTTATATACTCATGTGTATCATACATAACCCAAATGTAGACCTGTCCTGTTTTTACCAGGTGTCCACCTTGAGGTCAGAACATATATCACATTAAAATACACCCACAAATACAAGTCTAAAAATAGACAAATGATGTGAGTTTTAAGGATTTCATGGGAAGATAGAGTTATTTCATTTGTCAAACAGCAAAACCTTTAAACCACTTTCCCTTTACCCTTTCTCCCTTGTCAATGTTTGATGTCCTTCTGTAGCTACTATTCTCCTTTTCTTTTCTCACAAACCCCTTCAGAGATTCTCTCCCTTTCTGTTGCCAACATCTCCTTTTTTTCCTCCTCTACTACCATTGCCACTGTAGCCTTCTTTGGTTCCCTAGTCAAGCATTATCCAATAGAATTTTCTGCAATGAATAAAATGTTTTCTAAACTTCTCTGTCAAGTATGGCAGTTGCTAGCTACATGTAGCTACAGAGCACTTGAAGGGTGATTATTGCAATTGAGAAATTGTTTTAAATTTTATTTGGTTTTATTCTTTTAATATTTATTTTATTTATTTTCTTTTTTTAAATTATTTTTTTTAATTTATTTTTTATTGGTGTTCAATTTACTAACATACAGAATAACACCCAGTGCCCGTCACCAATTCACTCCCACCCCCCGCCCTCCTCCCCTTCCACCACCCCTAGTTCGTTTCCCAGAGTTAGCAGTCTTTATGTTCTGTCTCCCTTTCTGACACTTCCCACACATTTCTTCTCCCTTCCCTTATATTCCCTTTCACTATTATTTATATTTCCCAAATGAATGAGAACATATAATGTTTGTCCTTCTCCGACTGACTTACTTCACTCAGCATAATACCCTCCAGTTCCATCCATGTTGAAGCAAATGGTGGGTATTTGTCATTTCTAATAGCTGAGTAATATTCCATTGTATACATAGACCACATCTTCTTTATCCATTCCTCTTTCGTTGGACACCGAGGCTCCTTCCACAGTTTGGCTATTGTGGACATTGCTGCTATAAACATCGGGGTGCAGGTGTCCCGGCGTTTCATTGCATTTGTATCTTTGGGGTAAATCCCCAATAGTGCAATTGCTGGGTCGTAGGGCAGGTCTATTTTTAACTGTTTGAGGAACCTCCACACAGTTTTCCAGAGTGGCTGCACCAGTTCACATTCCCACCAACAGTGCAAGAGGGTTCCCTTTTCTCCGCATCCTCTCCAACATTTGTTGTTTCCTGCCTTGTTAATTTTCCCCATTCTCACTGGTGTGAGGTGGTATCTCATTGTAGTTTTGATTTGTATTTCCCTGATGGCAAGTGATGCAGAGCATTTTCTCATGTGCATGTTGGCCATGTCTATGTCTTCCTCTGTGAGATTTCTCTTCATGTCTTTTGCCCATTTCATGATTGGATTGTTTGTTTCTTTGGTGTTGAGTTTAATAAGTTCTTTATAGATCTTGGAAACTAGCCCTTTATCTGATACGTCATTTGCAAATATCTTCTCCCATTCTGTAGGTTGTCTTTGAGTTTTGTTGACTGTATCCTTTGCTGTGCAAAAGCTTCTTCAATTTGCCAACATATAGTGTAACACCCAGTGCTCATCCCACCAAGTGCCTCCTCCCTGCCGGTCACCCAGTCACCCCTATTCCCCGCCCACCTCCCCTTCCACCACCCCTTGTTTGTTTCCCAGAGTTAGGAGTCTCTCATGGTCTGTCACCCTCGCTGATATTTCCCACTCATTTTCTCTCGTTTCCCCTTTATTCCCTTTCACTATTTTTTATATTCCCCAAATGACTGAGACCATACGATGTTTGTCCTTCTCCGATTGATTTGCTTCACTCAGCATAATACCCTTCAGTTCCATCCACGTTGAAGCAAATGGTGGGTATTTGTCGTTTCTTTTTTTTTTAATAATAAATTTATTTTTTATTGGTGTTCAATTTGCCAACATACAGAATAACACCCAGTGCTCATCCCGTCAAGTGCCCTCCTCAGTGCCCGTCACCCAGTCACCCCCACCCCCTGCCCTCCTCCCCTTCCCCCACCCCTAGTTCGTTTCCCAGAGTTAGGAGTCTTCATGTTCTGTCTCCCTTTCTGATATTTCCTACCCATTTCTTCTCCCTTCCCTTCGATTCCCTTTCACTATTATTTATATTCCCCAAATGAATGAGACCATATAATGTTTGTCCTTCTCCGACTAACTTATTTCACTCAGCATAATACCCTCCAGTTCCATCCACGTTGAAGCAAATGGTGGATATTTGTCATTTCTAATGGCTGAATAATATTCCATTGTATACATAAACCACATCTTCTTTATCCATCCATCTTTTTTTAAAAAAGATTTTATTTATTTATTCATGAGGGACACAGAGAGAGAGGCAGAGACACAGGCAGAGGGAGAAGCAGGCTCCATGCAGGGAGCCCGACATGGGACTTGATCCTGGGTCTCCAGGATCAGGCCCTTAGCTGAAGGCAGCACTAAACCGCTGAGCCACCCGGGCTGCCCCTCCATTCATCTTTCTTTTTTTTTTTAATTTTTATTTATTTATGATAGTCACAGAGAGAGAGAGAGGCACAGAGACACAGGCAGAGGGAGAAGCAGGCTCCATACACCAGGAACCCGATGTGGGACTCGATCCCGGGTCTCCAGGATCGCGCCCTGGGCCAAAGGCAGGCGCCAAACCGCTGCGCCACCCAGGGATCCCTCCATTCATCTTTCGATGGATACTGAGGCTCCTTCCACAGTTTGGCTATTGTGGACATTGCTGCTATAAACATTGGGGTCCAGGTGTCTCTGCTTTTCACTGCATCTGTATCATTGAGGTAAATCCCCAGCAGGGCAATTGCTGGGTCATAGGGCAGATCTATTTTTAACTCTTTGAGGAACCTCCACTCAGTTTTGCAGAGTGGCTGCACCAGTTCACATTCCCACCAACAGTGCAAGAGGGCTCCTCTTTCTCCACATCCTCTCCAACATTTGTTGTTCCTGTCTTGTTAATTTTCACCATTCTCACTGGGGTGAGGTGGTATCTCATTGTGGTTTTGATTTGTATTTCCCTGATGGCCAGTGATGCGGAGCATTTTCTCATGTGCTTGTTGGCCATGTCTATGTCTTCCTCTGTGAGATTTCTGTTCATGTCTTTTGCCCATTTCATGATTGGATTATTTGTTTCTTTGCTGTTGAGTTTAATAAGTTCTTTATAGATCTTGGATACTAACCCTTTATCTGATATGTCATTTGCAAATATCTTCTCCATTCTGTAGGTTGTCTTTTAGTTTTGTTGACTGTTTCTTTTGCTGTGCAGAAGCTTTTTATCTTGATGAAGTCCCAATAGTTCATTTTTGCTTTTGTTTCTCTTGCCTTCATGGATGTATCTTGCAAGAAGTTACTGTGGCCAAGTTCAAAAAGGGTGTTGCCTGTGTTCTCCTCTAGGATTTTGATGGAATCTTGTCTCACATTTAGATCTTTCATTCATTTTGAGTTTATCTTTGGGTCTGGTGTAAGAGAGTGGTCCAGTTTCATTCTTCTGCATGTGGATGTCCAATTTTCCCAGCACCATTTATTGAAGAGACTGTCTTTTTTTCCAGTGGAAAGTCTTTTCTGCTTTGTTAAATATTAGTTGACCATAGAGTTGAGGGTCCACTTCTGGATTCTCTATTCTGTTCCATTGATCTATGTGTCTGTTTTTGTGCCAGTACCACACTGTCTTGATGACTACAGCTTTGTAGTACAACCTGAAATGTGGCATTGTGATGCCCCCAGCTATGTTTTTCTTTTTCAATATTCCCCTGGCTATTCGGGGTCTTTTCTGATTCCACACTAATCTTAAGATTATTTGTTCCAACTCTGAAGAACGTCCATGGTATTTTGATAGGGATTGCATTAAATGTGTAAATTGCCCTGGGTAGCATTGACATTGTCACAATGTTAATTCTTCCAATCCATGAGCATGAAATATTTATTTATTTTAGAGAGTGAAAGAGCATACACGTGGCGGAGGGGCAGATGCAGAGAATCTTCAAGCAGATTCCCCACTGAGCATGGAGCCTGATGTGGGGCTCCATTTCAGGACCCTGAGGTGAAACCAAGAGTCAGGGATCCCTGAGTGGCGCAGCGGTTTGACGCCTGCCTTTGGCCCAGGGCGCGATCCTGGTGACCCGGGATCGAGTCCCACTTCGGGCTCCCGGTGCATGGAGCCTGCTTCTCCCTCTGCCTGTGTCTCTGCCTCTCTCTCTCTCTCTCTCTGGGACTATCATAAATGAATAAAAAAAAAAAAAAGAAACCAAGAGTCAGATGCTTAACCAAGTGAGCCACCAGGCACCCCACAAATTTTATTTAATTTGAATGTAAGTTTAATTAATCACATGTGACTATTAGGTTTTTGAAATATGGTTAGTGCAACTGAGTGAGTTTATTTTTAATTTATTTTAATTGTAGAGAATTTAAATTAAATTACCCATATGTGGCTAGTCACTATCATATTGGGCAGCACAGCTCTAGTGCCCTCATAGGCAGAACAAGCTAGGTTTCCTCTGGATCTTCAACTTTGCTTCGTTGAGTTCAGAGTATTTGATGGGTGACTCAATGACTGTTCCTTAGCATCCACCTTGGTTAGAAAATAGTGGAAAGGGTAGGAAGCATTGTAAATAAGCAGTAATTTTAGTTATTTTCACAGGTATCCACAGGGAAAAAAACAGATATAAATGAAAGTCATTGTTATGGTTAACTTGGATAATGATGACTTCTTTTTACTTTTTCTGTTTTTTAAGTAATATAGAGTGGGCATATATTACTTTTATATTTAGAAAACATGTAAAACAAATATTATTAAAATATCTCTCATAAATGATTTAAAAAAAATCAAATTAAGGAAGGCACCTCTTCAAGGGTCCTGTAACCAGTTCCCAGAGCAGTCTCTCACTTGGCAAATGGGGAAAAGCCCAATGGCGGGCCCCTCTGGAGCAGAGCCTAGGAATGGCATGTGTGTACATTCTCCCAGCTGCTTCCTCACATCAAATAGCTAACAAACCAGAGCTCCAAAGCCAACCCAGTTCCCGCTGTCATCATTGATGAAGCCTGTACACAGATGGAGAAGTAAATAAAAGGGAGAGGTGGTGAGTTTTCTATATTTGACCCAGTTACTATTTTTGCCGAATAAGGAGAAAAAAGCTTGGGATTTCAAGCATGAAGAAATAGATCCTGATTTTGTGAGCAAAATCTTGCAGCTCTCTTTTAGCCCTTACTGGATGTGTGTTTCCTTCTTGGAATCAGGGCAGAATTTAGCAGAATCCATGTGGACTCAGAGTTGTGACCTTACAACCCAGCCCAGAAGAGGGAGGCTGTTGGAGTTAGGCCCAGAGGAACCACACAGAGGGTCTGAAGAAAGCCAACTGACCTAGAGACCCATGGAGTAGACATGAAACTGAAACTTTCAGTTTAATATTTAGAATTGTCATTACCCAGCCTCCAGATTTGGATTCCAAAGCTGCCTAAGAAAAGGGGTCCCCTCTGAAAATGGCAAATACAGTAGTAGGATCAATGAGGCCTTTGTGCAGTCTTATATCTGGCTTAGCCATACCAAGGCCAGCCAAATGCCCATGTCTTTGGCAGTATCCCGTCCCTCTTCAAAGTACCTCCTCCTCAGAATACAATGCCAGAAGATAGCTGTGACCCTCATTTACTCTCTGCCTGGTACATGAGAACTGCAAGGGTTCATGCTTTGATACCTTCTAGCATTTTCATTGTTTATTTCTTACAGGGCTCTAGAAGGCTGAAATGCTTTATGATATTCAGAAGTATGAAGCTAGAAAGAGGCAAAATGTTATGGTAATTGGGGGTTACTTAGGGGCAAGGGGCAGGGCCTTTCCACCATCACAAAAGCAAACATTTCACATTGTACTTGCTTGCTGTGTGGCTTTATAGGTGAGCTGCTGTACTCTGGGCCTTGTTGTATAGCAACAGAAGGTAAACCACATTTTAGCTTTTGATTTTGTGTTCATTTTTACTAGTTATTTTTAGTTTTAGGTTCAAGTCTAGGAAAACTTAAAAATCACTCCTTCCTGAAATAGCTCTAGTTCCCTGAAATTGGAAAACTAAGATGCTCTCAAGTTGCAAATCATTGCATTGATGATTATAAGACATTCTTTCTATTAAACAACCAGAGATTAAGTGAGCAGGAAATAGATCCTCTGGAGTCCTGAGGTGTTCAGTGCCTCTACTTTGCTTGATCATATTGCTCTTGAACAGTGCCCATGGAGCAGATTCTGAAATGTTTTCTTCTGGCAGACTTCAAGTGGCTCTAGAGAGGCAAATGCACACGCTCCTTGTTTATTATACACAACATGGCTACCAGTGGGTTCTTGACACCGTTCATTACAAAGTGCTGTCTTATCTCTAATATAGAAGTGCCTTGAGGTTATTACTTGTAGTATGCCCACAATAGGCCATTCAGCTCTCGGTTGGCTAGAGTCCAGCACTGAAGACGCCAAGGACATAGATTTAATCCCAAATGGACCATCTGGCTTTAGATAGAATAGAAAGTTAATAGTTTTGTGCTTCTAGATTGCAGCGGTCCCATTACCTTCCAAGTTGCAACACAGTATGCTCATTCAGTGGGACTGTGACCTGGAGTCCAGCCTGACTAAGGGTCTGTAAGAGGTTTTACCAGGAGGAAAACAGGGGCATGAGAATTCACAACTCTAGGTCACAGTAGAAGGACCATATTAGGAAAACAGTGGAACCAGGAGATCAGAGATGAACCCCAGAGTAGTGCAGGTGTTTGGCGGGGCATACCCAGGGCCTCAAGTAGGAGATGGCTAACCACACAGATTGAGTATGGGAGCTAAAGAGTGGTGGGTCAAGGAATGGTGAGTTTGTGTGAAGGAACTACCAGAGTTGTGTAAGGAAAGTCTAAGAAAACTTACTGTGCCTCTAAAATATTTCTTTTTCTCCCTCCACCCCAGATTTATTGAGATATAATTTACATATGATATTGTATAATGTGATAATTTCATATACATATGTATTACAAAATGATTACTACAATAGGGCCAGTTAACCCATCTATTGCTCCCATAGTTACCATTTTTTTCCAGGGTATTAGAACTTTTAGGATCCTACTCTCCTCCTATACTTTCATTTTTTTAAAAGATTTTATTTATTTATTTGAGAAAGAGCACATGCACATGAGAGAGAGCATGACTGGGGGTGTGGTGGGGAGTCAGGGGCAGAGGAAGAGGGAGAAGAAGACTCTCCGCTGAGCAGGAAACCTGACACAGGACTCAATCCTAGGACCCCAGGATCATGACCTGAGTGGAAGGCAGACACAACTGACTGAGCCACCCAGGTGCACCTCCTCATATACTTTCAAATGTGTTACTATTAATCATCGTCACCATGCTGTACATTGGATCCTGGAATATTTATTATGCTGCTTCAGGACTCTATTGGTGTTGCCGCATTTCTGAAATTTCCAGACCACCAGTCTCCTATGCAGGCAGAATTTGGTATGATTCACCTCAAATTCCATAGGATCCTGAGATTACCCCTATTATATCACTAACCACATTGTGTTTTACTTGCATTTCTATTTCAGTTTCTCCCAGTAGACAGCAAGCTTCTTTGTCTTTGGATCCCTAGAACCCAGATATCATATAGGCTTAATGCATGTCTGTCGGCTGACTGAATTAATGGAAGAGTGGAGAAACAGGGATGAAAAAAAGAAGAGATGTGTGGATTCTTAAAGAATGAGTACATGTTTGATAGGAAGAACCTGCTGTGTTCTGGAGAGAGGGAGACCTTATACTTGCAACCAGCAGAGATCCCCAGAGGCCGCTGTTGTGGAAATGGATCTCCAAGGGTCAGGGTAGCAGAAATTCCAGGTGACTTCCTAGAACCTGATATACCACTGCAATTTAAAATTTTGGATTCACAGTGTGTTGCATATGGCAATCAACACCTTGAAAATTTTCAGAAACCCTCACTGGTCCTTCATGAAGAAATAAATGTTGCGGCTATATTTGTTTATCTCTGCTCTCCTCTCCCCATTTTGTCTGTGGTTGTATAATGTCATGGTTAGGGGCCCATGGTTGGAGTCAGACCGAAGTAGTTTTGACTCCTGACCCAATTGGCATCACATCCTAATCTCATGCCATTCTGTAAGCCTCAGTTTCCTCATCTGTAAAACAAGGGTGTTAGTACCTTCCTCACAGGACTGTTGATGGTGAGGGTTAAATCTGCACATATATGTAAAGTATACCACAGTGCCTGGAACATTAATAGGTGATCAGATGACTATCTGGAGGGTGACATGTCAAATACCCTTAGTGGTCACCTCTGGGCAGTGTGACTGGAAGGGTGGAGGAAATTGAAGACTTTCATATTTGACTGCTGTATTGTTTCAAATTTATAGATGGCACAACTTACCTTTGTAATTTTTGAAAGTACCCCCAAAAAACAGACACAAAAGAAACTGACCTCCAGGGATCCCTGGGTGGCGCAGCGGTTTGGCGCCTGCCTTTGGCCCAGGGCACAATCCTGGAGACCCGGGATCGAATCCCACATCAGGCTCCCGGTGCATGGAGCCTGCTTCTCCCTCTGCCTGTGTCTCTGCCTCTCTCTCTCTCTCTCTCTGTGACCATCATAAATAAATAAAATTAAAAAAAAAAAGAAACTGACCTCCATGTCATGACCCTAGAGAGTCTCCAAGAAGGAAAAGAAGTCAGACGTTGTCCAGTCTGTGCCCTCTGCCCACCATAAGTGCAAGAAATTTTGTTACCATCACCCTGAGATGCATACACTTTCTACTGCACATTCTTTAGGGCAGGATTTCATGTCCAGGCCATTTCATTTTTCATATAATTGAAAATGCTAGAAAGTTATCTATTTATATTGAGCCCAATTCAGTCTGCCTGGGATGCCCTCCCATTAAACCTACTCAGTTTTTGCCTTGTGGGGGCTCCCAGAATAAGTTTAATAGATTCTGCTGTATCTGATACCTTATGACAAGTCTTGATAAATTTAAAAAGAATTCTCCTGTCATTCTGAAATTATCTCTTTTCATAAAATCCCCAGATGTTTCAGCTATTCCTCTGAGGATATAGGCCCTCCCCCCACACAGTCACAGATTTGGTTCCGTGGAAGTAGACATCAGAATGGACTTCAGGGTGCAAGCCCTTTATTATGGATCAATGCTTGTGAAAGGATCAAGGAAAAAACTGATTGCAGGGAGGAAGAAGTGGAATTACAGTTCAGGCTCATCAGAGTTTCAGCTAACCAGGCAGGGAGCTCCGGAGAGAGTATTACCTGTTGGAGTTGCCCAGTGGCAGGCTGAAATGGCTAGGCATTGTGCTCTACCTCCCTCAGTCTCCATGTATGGGACGTATCACCTCAAATGAGGCAGTTCCTCCACAGTTGAGCCTGTCTGCCAACTGCACTACTCACAACTGGGTCACAAGTCCTTCTTTGGAGAAGAATACGGGTTAGCACATTCCCGTATCTATCACAGTCTACCCATTGTGTCATGTTGATTCACTTCTCCACACAAATTCACTGACTGCCTTACCAGTTCTAGCATTTCAACTTCAACAAAAGTCTTCAACATTTCAACTGGGTGATCTTTGATCTTTTCTATGCTTGTAGGAGCCATCCTATTAAGGAGTTCACACCATTTCCTGGGGTCCTCCCCAGGGTGTTGAATCCTGTATCTCTGGAGAATACTCACAAGTCAACAAACTCTTCATATTTAATTTTATGATTCCCCTCACCTTATCAAGCAACCTCCGAATCTAGCCCCCTGTGTCATTCCTCAAGGTCCTGTGGTACATGCTGCCTCTGCCATATGGAACACCGCCGTCCCAGCTAGGTTATGCCACAACTTAGCCTTAGTTATAGGTCTAGTTGTCAGGAGAGGGAGAGGGGGATACTAAGGAAAGAGCCTGCTGCCTTTTGGATAGAGACTTTTGAATTATGTCCTGGCGATGACACGGAGAACTTACTCTTACTTAGATGGACCACTTCTGTACGCTCACAAGGTTCAGAAGTAAGGACTATTTCCTCCTTAAAAGCTTGATACATCTTGCCCACTGGTGCCTGCCTTGCCACAAACACCCTCTCAGTTCTGGTGAATGTTTTAACACCCAGACCACTACTTTGGGGTGGGAGCCATTTGTGCCTCACCTATTACTAGTGAGGGGATACTCCTTACTGCCCTGGCCGTGTGTGATCCAGCTTCAAAGACCTATCTTATTACCTGCTTCCTTGGACCACTCCCAGCCCCAGCTTCTTTACACTGGGTTTCTTGGAAGCAGACACTAAGATGGAATTTAGAGGACAGGATATTTTTTAGGGACTGACACTTGTGAAAGGAAGCACGCTTGAGTAGAGGAAGGAGTCCAACTACAACAGAGGCCAGTATAGCAAGGAGCCCTGGGGCAAGTGTTACCCTTCACAGTTACTCTGTGACAGGCTGAAATGCCCAGACCTTTTTATTCCCAAGCCCTCGGCCACTTGGCTGTTGCCAGATGATGATGGCAGTCTTGAGAAAGGCATCACTTCAGGTCACTTTGCTCTCTGCAGGCATTACCTCAGGCAAGGCAGCTCTCTGCTTCTGAGGCAGACCCTGAAGGAGCTGACAGCTGGAGGCCATGTGTGAGCACACTTCCCACAGGTGGGCAGCCAGTCCTTCCTTGAAGCGGGATCTGGGCAGTGTGTTTGCCACTGCCTATTGACTCATTATATAGCATGTCTATTATATAGCAAGCTTTACACATTTTAAAAAGCACACTCTTCCTACTGCTACAAGTTGTTCTTCCACTCTTCCTTAGCTTTGTGCCAATGTTTGCTGGTAGCTTGGTGAATGGAATGCTGGGAGACTTGAGCATGGCCCTTCCAAAGGAACTGCTCCCATAGTACCAGCACATTCCATTTACTAAGCTCAGGTCCGTTAAATACCTTCTAAGAAAACACTGATTTCAGGACGCCCAAAGAGCCAGTTTGGGGCTCTTTGTTATTCTTCTCCTTTGTCCTTAGAATCCTGAATACAGCAAAATGTTCTTTCTGGCCAGGTGAAACTAGGCCATAATTAGCCTTGCTCAGGGCTCTCAAATGTACAGGCAGCCCTGGATCTTCATCTTTAATCTGGAGACCAGAATCTCATGTGCTTTTCAAAGTGTGCAAAGCATGTTATATAATACTCATTTCGGTGTTGGCTCACAGCTGAGATTAAACCTTGACTGATGAATGAACCTTTCAGATCTAAAGGCAATAGCTAAGTATGAAAATCCTTGAACTGGCAGCAGCATGATAGCGTCCATGCTAGGAAAGCATAAGCAGCTTTAAAAACAAGCATTTTCTGCTAATTTTAGCTTTCCTACACTGTAAGAAGACTCACCAATTCTTTGGCTCCATATTTAAGAAATAATGAGAACCGCTATGCTCTTACCCCTTATTCTTCATTTTCTCACATGAGGGGTAACTTTTCCCAGCCAGCCATCATCAGATCCTTACTTCATGATCTGCAGATTATAGCTGTTACTATCATCATTATTATAGAACACGATCCTGCCCTTGCCTGAATATTCCCCACAAGCCTGCTTTCTTCAGGACCCCTTGTCTAAACCATTTCAGAATTCTGCACTCTGACAGCCACCATCAGCATTCACTTAAAATTCAGTGATATTAAAAAAATAAAATAAAAAATAAAATAAAATTCAGTGATATTATATTCTTTTGGTCTAGTGTGTGCCTCTTCTGTTCTGACTCTACAAAAGAGAAAATGTGTGTGTGTGTGTTTATGGCATTTGCCAGCAAATCCAGTTGCTACACTTTCAAAAAATATCCAGAATGTGATTGTGTGTACTCAATATTTTATATGTAATCTCTAGCCTGGCCCACAGCCAGAGCCTCCTAACTGGTCTCTCTGGTCACTCTAAGTGATCTTACTTGCTCCAGTAGCAGGCTGAATGATTCTTGAGTAATGCGTATGACATCATGTCACTCTCCTGTGCAGAAGCTCCTGACCACTTGTGATTATATTTGGAATAATACCCAGACTTCTTGCCATGTCCCACGAGGCCCGTCTGACCTCTTAAAGTTCGTCTCACTCTCCTCCTTTTCTCACGGCCTCAGCCATGCTGGATAAAATGAGATAAGGCAGATGTTATAGCATGCATGATGGGACATTTCCCATAGTCCTGGAAATTTGGCTGAGGCTCAAAACCATGGGCAATGGGTGTTAAGTAAATTAATAATAATGAAAGCTTGCAGCCATTCATCACTTACTATGTGCCAGGTATGTTCCTAAGTGCTTTCACACGGGTTGACTCATTTAAACACAACCCTGCAAAGCTGGTACTATTATCACTCGCAGTTTGTAGATTAGGAAACTGAAGTACAGAGCTAATAGGTCCCTTGTCTGAAGCCATACTGTGAGTACCAGGGTCGAGAGCAGAACCCAAGTGGTCTGGTTCTGAGTCCATGCTCTTCATGGCCACATTTCAGCTGCTCTTCACAGTGTTAAAGGTTCAGCCAAGGAGCCACCAAACATACTTTTCCAATATTTGCTAAACTGTGCCTTTTGACCTTCCCTCCTTCCCCCATCCAACCAAGATAAGCAGAAGAATTGGGCTTTTTGAAGATAGGATAGTCTTGGAAGAGAGAAAATTTATATTAGTGAGGTGCTATCAAGCCAAGTGGGGGTTACCACTTGAGGAAGGGGGTTTCCTTCCTCATAGGAGGCCAACGACTCCTTATGTTCAAGACACGTGAGACTGCACTGCTGATGTGTCCTGGAGTATTAGTTGCACTGAGCTCTTTAATGGCAGGGGCTGTCTTTTTGGGTCTCTGTATCCACAGTTCTTAGCACAGTGCAAGGTAGGGGATAGGAGTTCAGTACATGGAGTGAGGCACAGATGCACTGGGGAATTTGCATGTAGAGCACTTCCTTCAGCTGGCTGAGGAACATCCAGGAAATGAGATGGATGGGTTGGGCCTTGAGCAGCTTATGATCTAGACAGAGAGATGGAAAGTAGAGAGCATATGAAACAGAGAGGAGAGAGAGAGAGAGAGAGAGAGAGAGAGAACAAAAAGACACACACAGAAGTCCAATCACCAAGTATGAAAACTAAAGGAAATCAGCAAAGAGGGCTTAAGAAAGTTGTAGTTACTGTAATCTTCATTTAGTAGTTGTCAAAACTACTAAAAGATGAAAAGATGAAAGAAGATGAAGAAAGATGAAGAAAGATGATGAAGGCCAGTGGATTTATGCCCATAGTGCAATCAGACAAAACAGGAAGATTCAGTCACTTTGATTTGCTGGGTCTCATCTCCTAAGTCCTGTGATTCACGGGGCCCCAAAGACATGGGAGTGTTATTGCAGGAAAAAGCTTGATAATGAAAGTTGCTGGAGAATAATGACTACGTCTTAGAGCCGCATCTGATTTCACTACATCTGTGCCCATCAACTTGGTTAGCAGTACCAGAGTCACTTGAAGAATTGTAGCCAGAGTTAGGGAGGCTGCCAGCTATGACCCCTGCAGCAGGCACTAGAGCTGGGAAATTGAGTAAGGAGGTGAGGGAGAGGGATATACTTTTGACAAGAACTGTGTGTAAGGGGATCAAAGAGGTCTTTTTACAGATAGGTGGCATGGTAGTATAGACAATCACCTATGAGTTAGGGACATTTCAACCACAGTGTCTGGCTTCCAATTCTGACTGCTTTTTAAAAAATTTTTATTTGCATTTATTCTATGCAGAATTTACTCCCAGGCCATAAGTTTTTGTTTCTTTAATTTCTTCTGGGATACCTTTTTCTTCTGTGCAACCTCCTCTTCTGGTTTAGGAACAATCTGCTCTTTTTCAGTAAGAATCATCTCGATGTGGCAGGGAGAGCCCATGTATGGATTAATCCGGCCATGAGCCCTGTAGGTTCTACGTCGCATCTTGGGGGCTTTGTTCACCTGGATGTGCTCAATGACCAGAGAATCTACGTCTAAACCCTTAAGTTCAGCATTACTCTCCGCATTTTTAAGCATGTGCAATAAAAATTCAGTACTCTTCATGAGCCACTGACCCTGTGTCCAGCCCCACTGTTTGGTCTGCGCACATCTACCAACTCCACCATTGTAGCGACGGAATGGCACACACTGCTTCGGCAAGGTGACATCTTTAAGATACTTGGTGGCTTTTCAGATATGCATACCCTTGATGGCCTGGGCAGTTTCATGCATGTTCTTAAAGTGAACACGAAGATTTGAACCTCTCGACTTGCATGATTTTGTAGGGTTTTCTGGGTCCAGCGAGTAGCGAACCATCTCTGGATGTCACCTCAGGCCACTCGGGGGAAGAGCCAATTCTGACTGCTTTGTAACTGTGATTAACTTATGAATTCTAGCACCGGCATGTGACATGTTAATTAACTCCTATGTGACTGTTTTCTCATCTGTAAAATGGAACTATTAACATTGCCTACCTCATCGAATTGTTATGAAAGTTAAATGAAATAGTGTATGTACAGTGCTTGGTATTTAGTGGTGCTTAGCAAATACGTCCTTTTATTATTAACTCCTACCAGTATTTTTGAGACTGTGGTTTCAACCCATTAGCAGGTGAGAAAAATCATTTAGGTAGACATGACTTGGATATTTCGTTAATAAAATAGCATTGGGTAAAAAATATGAGTGCCTTGAATGTTGCAAATATTGTTTCATGAAACTTGTGGCAGATATTTATGTGTGTGAATGTGTAACACACATAGATACATGTATCACAAACAGATGCATACACAGGCATATGCAAAAATATGTACATAATTATATGTTTAAGTATACACATACACTTATACAAACATAAACCTAAAAACACATATTCCTGTGTTCATACATAGTTGCACACATATTTACAGATATACAAATACAGACACATGCACATATATACAGATACAAAATATCCATATGTATATACAAGTGTGTAATGCACAGATACATACAAGCATGCTCATATAAACATATTCATCTAAACCCTACACACAACACATACATGCATTAATGTACAAATACACATACATACTTCCCAAAATACAAATGAACATACACACAGTATACACACATATACAAACATAGCATACTTATCCAGATACATGTTCACACATATGCTGTTGTGGACACACATGTATACATCCACCCTCATACCACATGCACAGATACAAGGACACTCATGTATACCTACACAATACATATACATACATACACATAGAGCACTATTTTGTTGGCATGAGAACCAGGCTCTAGATTTCAGATATGCCTTTGCCTCTGATTCATTTTCAGACTAGATCCATCTTCAGACCCTAGCGCACTTGGTGCCAGTGGAGAAAAATATCACACCAGAAGGATTTTAAAATAATTATTTGCAGATTTCATTGCTGCTTTTAAACCAGTTACATTCATATTACTTACCAAAGCAAAGATTTTAAAAGTAGCTTTGACTGAATTCATTTACAGTTTTGCCTTTGAATCTTTAAAAGGAGGAGAAACAAAAGATGCCAGTAGCTACCTCTTCAGCCAAGGAAGGACACTTGGTGGAATTACTGAGTTTGGCTAACTACCACTCAGAAAAGACTGGTGACAGGTGCTTGGCTGGCTCAGAAGAGCATGTGACCCTTGATCTTGGGGTCATGAGTTCAAACCCCATGTTGGGCTTAGAGATTACTTAAATAAATAAACTTAAAAAAAGACTTGGGGCACCAGTCATTCCTATTCAGATCCTTTAGCTTCTAGAGATGTTTGGACTGGTGTTGTATCACCAAAGCTTGACTCCATGAGACAGACTAATGCTTCTGGGAATTGTTTCAACTGACTGATTCCAGAATGGCTGATCCCTAACTAGAATTCAAGGAGAAAGGGAACTTAGATGAACAACACATATTACAAAAACAGAGAAATCCCAAATTAGAAGACCTTTTATATTTATGCAACATAAAGGAATTTTAAAATAAGTGACTAGAGAATATGAACTGTACTTTCAAACTGTCTTTAAAAAATGTATGGAAGAGAAGCTCATGGTCTTCATTAGGATGGAGGAGAGGGAAGTACTACAGGTATGTGAAAGCCAAGAATCCTGGACCCCTCATCTGTGGTGATGGAAAAGACTTGGGGAACTCTAGGCTTCAGTCAATATATGAAGGATGAAGGGGACATAATTATAAATGTTGAGGATGGAGAGTACCAGGTAGAGAGACCCAGTAGAGATAGGTCACAAAAAAGAAGAATTTAAGATTATCCTGGCACATTTCCAACTTGACTTCTTTGTCCCCCACAAAGAAATCATCCCTGTGTTGAGTCTGAAGATACTGAAAGAATAGAAGACAGCCTCTGGTCTCTAAGAGCTTAGAGTCTTACCCTACCCTTACTCTGCCCGTTCCAAGCTTGCTACCCTAGAGCCTAGATAGAGATGGCTAGCTGTCTGACTAATCCTGTTCCCCTTCCACCATATGGAGTGGTTGCTGGAAAGTGGCTGCATACCCAGGGACTTCATTTCCCAGTTTTACAGTTTGATGGGGTCATGTGACTAGTTCTCATCAATAGCATTAGAGTGAAGAGATGTGTATCACTTCTAGGCCAATTATGTGCGTTTTCTACATTCCATTTTTCCTTTTCACTGGCCTGATGCAGAGGAGCATGGCGATCTGGGAAGCCATGTATTGAAGATAAAGGGGCCACAAGGTAGAAGGAGCCTGGGTCCTTGAGTCGCTGCTTAGAAGACAGCTACCTACCTAATAATACCTATTTGGGCTTTTAAATGAGAGAGAAACAAACTTCTATTATGTTTGAGCCTATCACATATTTGAGTCTATTTTTTTCTAATAGTTACCCTACTCTAGTTAATACAAATACTTTATGTGAGATGTATCTTTCTGGATTTATAATTTATATCAGAACATTCCCTGAGTTTGGACATTGTCTTAGTCCGTCCAGGCTGCTATAACAAAATTACCATAGACTTGGTGGCTTACAAGAAAACAAATTTATTTCTCATAGTTCTGGAGGCTAAGAAGTCCAAGATCAAAGTGCTGGCCAATTCCATGTCTGGCAAGGGCCCACTTCCTGGCTCGTAGAAGACTGCCTTCTCACCATGTCCTTTTTTTTTTTCTTTTTTTCCCCACCATGTCCTAATATTTCCTAATACCATCACATTGGGAGTGGATATAAACATACAAATTTTGGGGGGACTATTCTGTCTATAACAGTCATGGATTCAAAGTAACATGAGGCTATCTAAAACCCTCTCTGCTGATTTTGGCTGCTAGTTCTTGTGCTTTGCAAGTAGGTTAAAGATTTTTAATAAAGGAGACAAGCAGCTGAATTACTCTTGACGTTAAGATACTTTACTTGGTACCAAACATGTAAAAATTATTAATTTTGTTTAATAAACAATTAAAAAACACTCTGCCAGGCACTGTTATAACTGCTTTATACATATTAACTCATTCAATTTTCTAAACACTTGTGTGAGTTAGGCTCTATTAATGCCTCTGCTTTACATATGAAGAAACTGAGGTGCACAGAGATTAAATAATTTACCCCAAATCACACAGGTAGTCAGTGGCAGAGTGGGGAGAAAAACCCAGACAACCTGGTTCCAGAGCTCATGCTTTTATCCACCACGGCAGGTTGCCTCCATTAGTGGATGAGCTCCTAGTAGAGAGCAGATCCGATTCTTTCCCTCAACCCTCATAGGGGTAATGATTTCTCAAGCTTTGAGAAGATCATAGTTTTGCTTTGAGCAGAAGACAGCCTCCCATCCCCAAACTCTTCCTGAATTAAAAAGTAGATGACTGCCACCTACTGCCTCCATGATACCATTTTGAGTGTTCCTTGGAGGTTGCATGTGTGCAAAGGGAGGGAGGCAGCCAGCCCCACATAGTTGCTTAGCTTGTGAGAATTAATAGGATCACAGCACACAGTGGTATGATTGCAAATAGAAATACTGCTCTGTTCAAACAAATCTGTTTCTTTCTTCATGCCAAGAACTACAGTGGGTAAACTTGCATTCAAATTGGCCTTGGTGCATACAGTGTTGTTTCTTCTGTAACAAACCCTTGGCCTTGGCCAGATCTCACTAGTCCACAGTCCTCATCAGTGAGTGTTCAGTAGGGCAGAAATGGACCATGGCACTGAGTTGTCAAGGGAGCTATGACTTTGGATGAGAGGGGCACAGAGAGGCAAGTAGCCCACTACCTGCAGTCCTCGCTTGTCATCACTGAGACTGATTGAGATTGGGTTGTTGATTTTCATATATCCCTTTCTGTACTCCTTACTTAGAAGTTCCTGTGGAAATTTTCTAACTCTTTTTTTTATATAAATTTTTATTTATTTATGATAGTCACACAGAGAGAGGGAGAGAGAGGCAGAGACACAGGCAGAGGGAGAAGCAGGCTCCATGCACCGGGAGCCCAACGTGGGATTCGATCCCGGGTCTCCAGAATCGCGCCCTGGGCCAAAGGCAGGCGCCAAACCGCTGCGCCACCCAGGGATCCCTAACTCTTTTCTTTATCGCTTTTTATTCCTAGGGTTCAACTCATTACTACCTCCACTAGCCCCATTATTGAGGTACTTCTTCATCCTTCTGTCTCTATCACTTCTTTAAAAATCTCAACATATTTCTACATGTTTAAATCTCTAGATATAAAATCATGAGAAATTAGAGAATCAGAGCTGAAAGGATCCTGAGAAAAGACCTACCCGACCCCTCATTTTAAAAGTAAGGAGGTGAGAGGCACCTGGGTGTCCGGTGCCTTGTGTGTCCGGTGTCCAAGTGTCCGGCTCTTGGTTTGAGCTCAGGTCATGATCTCATGGGTTATGAGATCAAGCCCTGCATTGGGCTCTGCACTCAGTGGGGTAGTCTGCTTGAAGATTCTCTCCCTTTGCCCCTCCCACCATGTGCACACACATTATCTCTCTCTCAAATAAATCTTAAAAAAATAAAAGTGAGATTGTGAGGTCTGTAGTTGTGTGACCTGTTGCAGAGTTGTACACCTGGAAGTAGAAGTGAGTAAAACCAGTACTGAGGGGGCAGCCTGGGTGGCTCAGCAGTTTGGTGCCACCTTCAGCCCAGGGCGTGATCCTGAGGACTCGTGATCAAGGATCACATCCGGCTTCCCTCTGCCTGTCTCTGCCTCTCTTTCTCTCTCTCTGTCTCTCATGAATAAATAAAATCTTTAAAAAAAAAAAAAACAGTACTGAGAATTGATCTACGCTTGTAAGTCAGGGCTGTTACACTAATGAGCCACATTCTCCCAGACAAAATATTGATGCTCTTTGGGGTTGGCCTCCTAACTAGTGTACTTGGCAGAGTCCTGGCTACCATTCAAAAGGCCACATGATTTAATGAGTGTTCTGGGCTGGTAAGCAGAGGTTGCGAGCCAGTGCAAAAAGTTAAAATAGATATAATACAAACATCATCCATGCTTCTCGTTCTCTCCCACTATTGCCTGCATCCTAAGCACATCTCAGGTTTCTCCCTCTGGAAAACAATGAAATCACAAATAAACTCCTTCTCTTTTGAAATGCAATAATTCCTCAGAAACCAAATCTATGAACTTTCCATTTCCTTCATGTGAAAGAGTTTATGGTGTAGATTATTTGTAGAGCAACTTCAGCAGGCCAC
Source organism: Canis aureus (assembly GCF_053574225.1). Taxonomy (NCBI): domain Eukaryota; kingdom Metazoa; phylum Chordata; class Mammalia; order Carnivora; family Canidae; genus Canis; species Canis aureus. The sequence continues at coordinate 14,379,515 of NC_135649.1, forward strand.
CTGGCAGCTGGTCACCTGGGGAAATGATGAGTTACTAGGGGCCAACGGACTGTGAAAGCCAAACTTCTGCTACAAAATGGGGCCCAACTTAAGGCCTGGTCACCAGCCAAGACATGGTTCTGAGACGCTACTACTGATTCTTCCAAAGCAAACAGGCATAGAGCTGTCAGACTAGTGAGAGCAAATCTACACATACTTCTGGGAGCATCTGAGTATCTCATATTGTGGCCACACAGTCCCCACTTGGCACTGTGTAACATGGAGACTCTGAGGCCACACAGAGCTAGGTGTGAATCCTGGGTATGCCACTACTTGCTATATGATCCTTGGCAAGTTACTTAATGGATCTTTGCCTCAGTTTACCCATCTGTAAAATAATAAAACCAAACTTGGAAGATTTCTGTGAGATGACAAAATGAGATACTCTAGCTGTGATAATAGTTGTCTCAAAAAATTGAGAATATAAGCACACAGTACAACAGCTGAGCTAGAAGCATGGAGGGAGTTCTCACTGGACTAAAGCTGAGATTCCTTTCAGTGCCATCTTGATCTTACCTGCTTCTGTCTTTAACCATGTAGTGAAGAATAGAAATGATAAATCAGTTTGTGTCCTCTGAGTATGTTCTTGAATGAAGCTGTGTGTCCTGGTACTTAGAGAACTGGGCAGAAGCCAGTGATAATAGCTGGTATTTATATAGCACTTAGTATGTGTCAGATGCTGTTTTTAGTGCTTTTATATGTTCATTAATTCACTTAATCCTCATAATGACCTTAGGAGATTGGCACACTTATCATCATTATCATCACCATTTTATAGGTTTAGAAATTGAGGCATAGAGAGCTAATGTAACTTGCTCAAGATCACACACCTGGAAAGTGGAGAGGCCAGCCTTGTAAATCCAGCTGCTGTCTCTAGGGTGTATGCACATGGTCATCCCACCATCCTGTCTCAAGGGGAGAGAAAGTCGTCAAAGTGGGATCAGCCTACCTTTTGAAAACAGGCTGTGTTATGACTCTAACTTGGTCTCAGTACTTTCCAGGCCATTGATAAAGAGTGGAGTGTGATACATTGACCTTTATGGCATATGTATGTTTGTTTGTTTGCTTGTCTGCCATCCCTGCCTTGTGTGCCTAATGTCAGGGCCAGCAAGAGCAAGAATGGTCAACATCCAGGAAATAAAAACTTTGGATTTATCCCCTTTCTTCTGCAAAACTGCAAATTGAGCCCTTTTTCCTACTCCATAGATTCTATTCTTGCTAACTCTTTAATGGGCCAAGTCAGCCTTTTGTTGAAATGAATGAAGATAAAACCAACATTCACCTTGTTAAGTCTTCTCTCCAGAGAAAAGTGAGCAAGCAGGTTTATCAGTAGTGTAGTCAATTAGACTACAGTTGTAGTTTGGACTCCAACCGGACAATTGAACTGGTAATTGTAGTGAATTGGATCAGTTCTAAGATAACTTTCAGCTACAGAAGTATATGATGCTGCCAGTGAAGATTGGGAATTCCAAGCTTTTTTGTAATTTCTGCCAATTACAAAAAAAAAAATTAAAGCCCGTCTTCAAGAATTTCATAGTCTTGAACTTCACAATTTCACTGCAAAGGAGAAGCAAGTGGCAAGGAAAATTTGATATTTGTTGCCCTACATTCAGAAAAACACAAATGTTTTTAAATATTATAAACATTTTTAGAATCCCCTAGCCTCTTACTCTAGGTTTAGAAGGCTGATCAAAAAAAAGTCAGTAGTGGTACCTGGGTAGTTCAGTTGGTTGAATGTTCAACTCTTGGTTTCTGCTCAGGTCACGATTTCAGGGTTGTGAGATGAAGCCCTGCATTGGCCTCCATGCTCAGCTCAGAGTCTGCTTGAGGTTCTCTTCATCACCCTCTGTTCCTCCCCCTCATGCATGTTTTCTCTTTCTAAAATAAATAAATCTTAAAAAAATAAGCAAATCAATAAGTAATAGATGCATAAATAAATAGCTAGTTAGCTAGCAATGATTTCTACCCAAATTAGGTCTCTCTCAGTTTCCATGACATTCAGTCTGTGAGCACCAATATTCTTTTTTTTTAATTTTATTGAAGTTTAATTTGCCAACATTTAGCATAACACCCAGTGCTCATCCCACCAAATGCCCCCCTCAGTGCCCATCACCCAGTCACCCCAACCCCCCGCCCACCTCCCCTTCCACTACCCCTTGTTAATTTCCCAGAGTTAGGTGTCTCTCATGATTTGTCACCCTCACTGATATTTTCACTCATTTTCTCTCCTTTCCCTTTATTCCCTTTCACTAATTTTTAAATTCCCCAAATGAATGAGACCATATCATGTTTGTCCTTTTCCGATTGACTTATTTCACTCAGCATAATATCCTTCAGTTCCATCCACGTCGAAGCAAATGGTGGGTATTTGTCGTTTCTGATGGCTGAGGAATATTCCATTGTATACATAGACCACATCTTCTTTACCCATTCATCTTTTGATGGACACCGAGGCTCCTTCCACAGTTTGGCTATTGTGGACATTGCTGCTATAAACATCAGGGTGCAGGTGTCCTGGTATTTCATTGCATCTGTATCTTTGGGGTAAATCCCCAGCAGTGCAATTGCTGGGTCATAGGGCAGATCTATTTTTAACTCTTTGAGGAACCTCCACACAGTTTTCCAGAGTGGCTGTACTAGTTCACATTCCCACCAACAGGACAAGAGGGTTCCCCTTTCTCCACATCCTCTCCAACATTCATTGTTTCCTGTCTTGTTAATTTTCCCCATTCTCACTGGTGTGAGGTGGTATCTCATCGTGGTTTTGATTTTTATTTCCCTGATGGCCAGTGATGCGGAGCATTTTCTCATGTGCTTGTTGGCCATGTCTATGTCTTCCTCTGTGAGATTTCTCTTCATGTCTTTTGCCCATTTCAGGATTGAATTATTTGTTTCTTTGCTGTTGAGTTTAATAAGTTCTTTATAGATCTTGGATACTAGTCTTTTTTCTGATACGTCATTTGCAAATATCCTCTCCCATTCTGTAGGTTGTCTTTTAGTTTTGTTGACTGTTTCTTTTGCTGTGCAGAAGCTTCTTATCTTGATGAAGTCCCAATAGTTCATTTTTGCTTTTGTTTCTCTTGCCTTCATGGATGTATCTTGCAAGAAGTTGCTGTGCCCAAGTTCAAAAAGGGTGTTGCCTATGTTCTCCTCTAGGATTTGGATGGATTCTTGTCTCACATTTAGATCTTTCATCCATTTTGAGTTTATCTTTGTGTCTGGTGTAAGAGAATGGTCCAGTTTCATTCTTCTGCATGTGGATGTCCAATTTTCCCAGCACCATTTATTGAAGAGACTGTCCTTTTTCCAGTTGATAGTCTTTCCTCCTTTGTTGAATATTAGTTGGCCATAAAGTTCAGGGTCCACTTCTGGATTCTCTATTCTGTTCCATTGATCTATGTGTCTGTTTTTGTGCCAGTATCACACTGTCTTGATGACCACAGCTTTGTAGTACAACCTGAAATCTGGCATTGTGATGCCCCCAGCTATGGTTTTCTTTCTTTTTTTTTTTTTATTTATGATAGTCACACAGAGAGAGAGAGAGAGGCAGAGACACAGGCAGAGGGAGAAGCAGGCTCCGTGCACGGGGAGCCCGACGTGGGATTCGATCCCGGGTCTCCAGGATCGCGCCCTGGGCCAAAGGCAGGCGCCAAACCGCTGCGCCACCCAGGGATCCCATAAATTTATTTTTTATTGGTGTTCAATTTACCAACATACAGAATAACACCCAGTGCTCATCCCGTCAGGTTTTTCTTTTTCTCTGGACCTATCATTTAAAATTATATTCCATTTAGAAAATACGGTGTACTCCTGATTCTTGGAGTTTATTAACAGTATTTTTTTGATCAGATGACATCTCTTAAACCTTGTCTTCAATTTCTTTTAAGTTTTCTATTTTTAATCGAATTGTAATTGGAATATATCATTGAGAAGATCAATTGAGATAGGCCCTTCCTGTTAGCTTCGTTGTCTTTAAAAGGAAAATGTTACATTAGAATACAGATTCTTAGTCTGGACCCCATGGATTTGGGCTGCAAGAGGGGTCTCTAAGCCCCAGGAAAGTGTATGAAAAATTGTGTGTGTGTGTGTGTGTGTGTGTGTCTATGTAAATACGTATGTGCAGTGTTCTGAGGAAAGAGTGTGGGGCTTTCATTAGAGTCTCAGATGTTCATGTAAACCCCAGAAAATTACGAATTTCTGAGTTAAGTGCTTTCTCAGTTCCTGTGTAACTCTAAAGTTCAAAGAGATTTGCCAAGCAGATTAATTACAGCTCTTCCTTGGTTGATAGGAAATGCAACAGGTGGCTCAGTGAAGGCTGTATCTCATGTACCATAGACAAGCATAAATGAAAATCTGTGTAATGAGATAATGTAATGTATGATTTAAAGTAATAAGAATCAATCATTTGCAAGCCCCAATAATTTTAGTCAAGTTAGTAATATTAAAAGATTTCTTTAAACCCACTTTACTTTCAGTGTTCTTTATTATCATGCTAACTGCCTACTTCTCTTTTTTTTTTTTTTTTGCACATCCACAGATATCCCATGGCCTTTCAGAGTAAGCTACCCAAATGCAAAATAAACATGTGAGGGAGACAAGATGAGAATGAAGCTGAGTATGATTGCAACTAGGTCAAATCTATTAATATGTGATATTTATGTCTCTGCATGGTTGAAGCTGCAAATCCTTTTGCATAACATTTCCTCTCGCTTTGATAGAAAATTTCTCACTCAAAATACTTCAAAACCATCATTTAAATTTTTGTCACCCCTGAAAATTTCATTTTTAAATGGATCACAATGTTATCATGCTGAAATAGATGTCATAGGATTACATCACTTCGCATGGTGTGAAACTTTGTCTCTCTAGAGTGAATTTCACTGCTGCATATCAGAAATGTGTCTGTGAACTTGGGAGGGGGTTAGAAGACAGAGCTAATGAGGACAAGGTCACAGGTTCAGTCTCTGTAAAAGTATTAATTCAGTAATGTTCTCTGGCCACAGACTGTACCCCAACTCCAGCCAGAAGACACTTGGGGTTAAGGGAATCCAGGAAAGAAAGGGAGATGATTTTGTAAACCCATCCCCCATGACTAGAGAGACAACTCAAAGGGCACCCATTTTGTAATCTCCCAATGTCAGTGTTGGAGAGAACCTCAGAGCTCTTCTTTTTCTTCTCCATCTGATGTGCACTAACTTTGTCAAGTCCTTATTGAGTCTCCTCTGAAATACCTCTAGTAACAGGTCATTGCTTCTCAGTGCCACTCATTCAATCTTGGAGCAGTTCTGATAAATTCTTTCTTATGTGAATTACATAAGACAGTTTACAGAACTGTCATTCTGTAAAGTAGTCTGAGGCCTTCACTGTGGGATCCACAGAATACTCCAAGCCAATCTTTTGCAAGTTAGGAAACAGCAAAAGGGTTGAAGTAGGGGCTTCTAGCTTTACTCCACATTGCCATCCTTACTGGCTTATGTCAGCAGAGAGAGTCCTTGCTTAGACAAGGAAGCATTAGAGGCAGAGGTCTTTTTTCCTTTATATAAAGGACTTGGTGTGAGGCACCTGGGTGGCTCAGTGGTTGAGCGTCTGTCTGCCTTTGGCTCAGGTTGTGGTCCCAGGGTCCTGGGATTGAGTCCCACATCAGGCTCCCCGTAGGGAGCCTACCTCTCCCTCTGCCTCAGTCTCTGTGTTTCTCATGAATAAATAAATAAAATCTTTGAAAAAAAAATAAAAGGACTTGGCGTATAGCATGTGGGAAGGGAATCTAAATTCCCTTTCAGGTCTTGAGACCAGTTCCACACAGCTTGGTAATACAAAATGGACCATTAGGGAAATATCGTTTAACCCTCAGCCTGTAAAGAATATTGCAATGGAGCACTGTCTCAGATTTTGCATTCGGGACATTAATCAGTGGTCCATACCAGTCTGTCCTTGCTTCTCTAAAGAGCTTAGTAGGGAGACCTTTACCTTTGAATGGTAAGATTGACTTTTAATCCCTTCAGATAACATATTAATTCATTCATCTATTCAAAAAGTATTTATTGAGGGCCTTCTATGTCCTAGCTGTTAGGGATATAGTGTTGAGCAAAACAGATAGGGCCAACTGGGAGAGATAGACATTAAACAAATAATCACACAAAATAATGTATAAGTCCTAACCATGATTGTTAGAGAAATGAAAATTACAGATGATTTTCAGAGCATATAATAGGCCTGACTTAGTTGAGGGCTTCAAGACAGGCTTGCCTGATGTTTGAGTTAACCTGTGAAGGATGAATAGGAATTAACAGGAAAAGATGTAGAGATGGGGGAAGCAGAGAGGCAATAGCCTCCTCAAACAGAGAAACTGAATTCTTATACATTGGTGGTGGGGATGTGAAAATGGTGCAATCACTTTGGAATCAGTTCATTAATTGCTTCACATAGGACTCAGCACTTCTGCTCCTAGAAATCTACCAAAGATAAATTGAAAACATGTTGCACACAAACACGTGCATTCAAATGTCTACACCACTTTATTCATGTCTCAAAACTGAAAGTAACCCAAACAACTATTAATACATATGTAATACAAAATGAAATGTGGCATATTTATACAATGGAGTATTATTTTTTATTTTTATTTTTTATTTTTTTTTGGAGTATTATTTTTTAATTAAAAAGAATAACTATTGGTACATGAAACAATATAAGTAAACCTGAAGAACATTGTGATAAGTGAAAGAATCTAGGCACAAAAAAATCCCTTTATTGTGTATGATTCCCTTTATTGAAATACCATTAAAAGGCATATTTATAGAGACTTGAAACAAATCAGTGGTTGCAGGGGGAAGGGATACATAGATTAGTTGTTAAAGGGTATGAGCAAACTGTTTGAGGTGATGGAAAGTTTCTAAAACTGGATTGTAATTCTGGTTGTAAAACTCTATAACCTTACACAAGTTATTTTTAAATGCTTACAGTAGATGAATTTGGTATTATGTAAATTATACCTTAATAGAAGTATTAAAACTAAAATAAACACTTTTATAAAGGCTGACAGAAGCCTGGTCTGGGAAGCACCTTTGTCCCAGTGAGCCAGAGAGTCTCTTCCCTGCTGAGAGACACCAGGACAGACAGAAAAAACTGGAAAAAGGAACCTAGTCAATAGCTAGTGGCCGGATCTTAGAAACCTTTTTATCCTCATAGGTAAAAAATTCTTTACCTTTCCCCACCAGAAACACCATAGCAGTTGAAGGCATCAGTTAGGGCATCCCAACATACCCTTCCCTTCTCCCGCTGATAACACCTTGCAGCCTGACCTTATGGTAACCCTCTGTGTACCCCTTCATCAGTCAGCACTAGCAGGAAACACAGGGAGCCCCAGTGGCACCAGATAAATGAGGTAGCCCAAAATAACACCGCAAAGTCTCTGAAAACAAATTGCCATTGGAAACACAGCCCACAAAATTAGGCCAAGACCTGCATGCTAAACTAAAACAGGGTGACTGCCTGCTGAAATAAAAGAAGTAAATAGTTCTCAGAGTGTCCTAACATAATGAACAAAATGTTCAAGATAAACTTGAAAATCACCCATCATAACAACCAGAAAATCACAACTTGAATGAGAAAAAACAATCCACTCATGCCAACACTGAGATGAATCAAATGTTGGAATTATCTGACAAGGATTTCAAAGCAGCCACCATAAAAATGCTTCTGTAATCAATTACAAATTCTCTTGAAACAAATGGAAAAAATAGAAAATCTCAGCAAAAAAAAAAAGTCATAGAAAAGAACCAAATGGAAGTTAGAGAACTGAAAATTTCAACAACTGAAATAAATAGCATGCTGAATAGGCTTAATAGTACCCTGAAGATGACAGAGGACATAAACTTGAGAGAATAATAGAAGCCACCCATTTTGAACAACAGAGAGAAAATAGATTGAAAGGAGACAGAGCCTCAGGGACCTATGAGATAATAAAATATTCCAACATTTGTATAATCAGTGCCTCAGAAGGATAGGAGACAGACAGTGAAGCTGAAAGAGTATTTGAATTTGAAGAAATGATGCCTGAAAAGTTGTAATTTAGCAAAAGACACAAACCTACCGACCCCAGAAGCTGAATGATCCATAAATAGAAAAACTAAAGAAAAAGTCTAAGACAGATCCTAATTAAACCTTTGCAAAATAAAGACAAAAAGTCTTGAAAGCAGCCTGAGTGAAATGACATATTACCTAAAAGGGGATGCCATTTCAAAAGTATATTTCTGATCTGAAAATATAAAGGCCAGAAAAAAGTGACATAACATTTTTCAAGTGCTGAAGGGAAAGAACTGTAAATAAATTCTCTATCAGTTGAAACTGTCTTTCAGGAATGAAGAAGAAATAAAAACATTTTCAGGCAAAGGAAAAGTAGGAGAATTTTTCACTAGCAGACTTACCATTAAATATTAACTAAAAGAGATTGTTCCAACAGAAAGATCATGATAAAAGAACAAATTTTGAAGGATTAGGAAGGAAGAAGGAACAATGAAAAGAGCAGAAATATGAGTACTTACAATAGATTATCCATTCTCTCATGAGTTTTATAAATCATTATTTGATGATTAAAACAAATAGTATAACGCTAATACCCAAAACAATGATATTTAAAAGTGGGAAAGGTAAAGAGACCTAAATAGAACTGAAGTTTCCACAGTTGAAATGGTAAAAAACTGATACCAGCAAACTGTTTTTTTAAACCTTTTTAAAAAAGATTTTATTTATTTATTAATGAGAGACATACAGAGAGAGAGAAGCAGAGACACAGGCAGAGGGAGAAACAGGCTCCATGCAGGGAGCCCGACATGGGACTCGATCCTAGGTCTCCAGGATCAGACCCTGGGCTGAAGGTGGCGCTAAACCACTGAGCCACTGGGGCCGCCCCAGCAAACTGTTTTTTATTTTATTTTTATTTATTTTTTATTGGTGTTCAATTTGCCAACATATAGAATAACACCCAGTGCTCATCCCATCAAGTGCCCCCCTCAGTGCCCATCACCCCCACCCCCTGCCCACCTCCCTTTATACCACCCCTTGTTCGTTTCCCAGAGTTAGGAGTCTCTCATGTTCTGTCTCCCTTTCTGATATTTCCCACTCATTTTTTCTCCTTTCCCCTTTATTCCCTTTCACTACTTTTTATATTCCCCAAATGAATGAGACCATATAATATTTGTCCTTCTCCGATTGACTTATTTCACTCAGCATAATACCCTTCAGTTCCGTCCATGTCGAAGCAAATGGTGGGTATTTATCGTTTCTAATGGCTGAGGAATAGTGCAAACTGTTTTAAAGCATGTATTTGTTGTGGCTGCCACTGGAACTTTCACCACTATAGTCACCAGCACCGGAAATACCAGGAGTAAGGGTCAAATTCAGTTAACTCTAACACTGAAAAAATGGATTTTTTTTTTTTTACTTTGAAAAAGTATTGTCATAACTCTATCAACATACTCAAGCACCTGTGATGCATTTCTCTTTAAGATTTGTGTGGAATCAGAAAAGACCCCGAATAGCCAGGGGAATTTTAAAAAAGAAAACCATATCTGGGGGCATCACAATGCCAGATTTCAGGTTGTACTACAAAGCTGTGGTCATCTCTTGTGGATGGATTAAGTCTTCTCAGCAGCCTTGCCTGACTCTGTCCAACTTCATGCTCCCTGCAGCTTATCTCGAGAAACAAATCAAGCACACCTACTTAAAGGTCCAAACACTCCCCACTATAAGCAAGGAGGAACTCTGTAGAGGAAGGACCAGTGGGAAAGGACAGCTAAAACACAACCGCAGAGTGTGCACAGCACACACTAGAAACACTTTCTGAAGTTTTTCTTCACTTTCTGTTGTTGTTTCTTTTTCTTTCCTGCACAAAATGACGAGACAGAGAAATACACCACAAAAGAAAGAACAGGAGGTAATACTCACTGCCAGGGATTTAATCAAGGTGGCTATAAGTAAGATGTCTGAATTAGAATTTAAAACAATGAAAATAAAGATTCTGGCTGGGCTTTTAAAAAACATAGGAGACACTAGAGAATACTTACTGTAGAAATAAAAGAACTAAAATCTAGTCAGACTGAAATTAAAAATAGCTGAGATGTAGTCCCAAATGGAGGCTCTAAAAATTAGGATGAATGAGGGCAGAAGAGAGAGTCAGTGATATAGAAGATAAAATGATGTAAAATAAGGAAGCTGAAAAGAAGAAAGAAAATTACTAGACCACAAAGGGAGACTTAGAGAACTCAACCATTCCATAAAATGAAATAATATCCGGATACTAGGATCTTCCCAGAAGATGAAGAGTAGGAGAGAAGGGCAGAAGGTTTATTTGAACAAATTTATAGCTAAGAAGTTCCCTAATCTTGGGAAGGAAACAGGCATTCAAGTCCAAGAAGCACAGAGAACCCCTCCTCAAAATCAATAAAAATAAGTCAACACAGTGACATATAATAGTGAAACTTGCAAACTTCAAAGAGAGAATCCTAAAAGTAGCTTGGAACAAGAGGTCCTTAACTTACAAGGATAGACACCTAAGACTGAACGCAGACCTCTCCACAGAGACCTAGCAGGCTGGAAAGGACTGGCGTGATATATTCAATGTGCTAAATGGAAAAGCTATGCAGCCAAGAATACTTTATCCAGCAAAAGCTGTCATTCAGAATAGAAGGAGAGATAGAGTTACCAGGACAACAAAAAGTAAAGAAATTTGTGAACACTGAACCAGCCCTGCAGGAAATATTAAAGGGGATCCTTTGAGCAGACAGGGCCCCAAAGTAATGAAGACCAGAAAGGAACAGAGACAATCTATAGGAACAATGACTTTACAGGTAATACAATGACACTAAATTTGTATCTTTCGGGCAGCCCGGGTGGCTCAGCGGTTTAGCGCCACCTTTGACCTGGGATCAAGTCCCACGTCAGGCTCCCTGCATGGAGCCTGCTTCTCTCTCTGTCTGTGTCTCTACTTCTCTCTCTCTCTCTCTGTCTCTGTCTCTCATAAATAAATAAATAAAATCATTTAAAAATAATAAAAAATAAATTTGTATCTTTCAATAATTACTCTGAATGTAAATGGGCTAATTGCTCTAATCAAAAGACAATAGGATATCAGAATGGATAAAAAAAAAAGACCCACTGATATGCTGTCTGCAAGAGACTCATTTTAGACCCAAAGACTCTCCAGATTGAAAGCGAGGGGGTTGAAAACCATTTATCATTCTAATGGACATCAAAAGAAAGCTGGGCTGGCAATCCTTATATCAGGCAAATTAGATTTTAAACCAAAGACTGTAATAAGAGATGAGGAAGGACATAATATCATAATTAAAGGGTCTATCCAATAAGAAGATATAACAATTGTAAATATTTATGCCTCTAATATGGAAGTGACCAGTTATATAAACCAATTAACAACAAAATTAAAGAAATACATTGATAATACAATAATAGTAGGGGACTTTAACACCCCACAATGGACAGATCATCGAAGCAGAAGACCAACAAGGAAGCAAGAGCTTTGAATGACAGACTGAACGGAAAGGACTTAACAGATACATTCAGAGCATTTCATTCTAAAGGTAGCAACACACATTCTTCTTGAGTGCAAATGGAAAATTCTACAGAATAGATCACATACTGGGTCACAAATCAGGTCTCATGGATACAAAAAGACTAAGATTATACCATGTGTATTTTCAGACCACAATGCATTAAAATTTGAAGTCAACCACAAGAAAAATTTTGGAAGGACCACAAATACATGGAGGCTAAAGAGCATCCTACTAAAGAATGAATGGGTCAGCCAGGAAAGTAAAAGAAGAATTAAAAAAATACATGTAAGCAAATGAAAATGAAAACACAATTTAGAACCTTTGGGATGTAGCAAAGGTGGTTCTAAGAGGAAAGTATATAGCAATACAAGCCTTCCTCAAGAAACAAGAAAAGTCTCAAATACATAACCTAACGTTACACCTAAAGGATCTGGAAAAAGAGAACAGCAAATAAAGCCTAAATCCAGCAGTAAAGGGATCAAATAAAGGTTAGAACAAAAATCGATGATATAGAAATAAAAAAACCAGCAGAACAGATCAATGAAGCTAGGAGTTGATTCTTTGAAAGAATTAATGAGATTGATAAACTCCAGGGCACCTGAGTGGTTCAGTGGTTTAGTGTCTGCCTTTGACTCAGGTCGTGATCTCAGGATTCTAGGATCGAGTCCCATGTCAGGCTCCCTGCAAGGAGCCTGCCTCTCCCTCTGCCTATGTCTCTGTCTCTCCCTCTGTGTCTCTCATGAATAAAAAAAAATCTTTTTTAAAGAAAGATTGATAATCCCCTAGCCAGTCTTATCAAAAAGAAAAAGAAAGGACCCAAATAAATAAAATCATGAATGAAAGAGGAGAGACCACATCTAACATCGAAGAAATTCAAACAATTATTAGAGAATATTATGAGCAATTATCTGCCAACAAATTAGGCAATCTGGAAGAAATGGATGAATTCCTAGAAACATATAAACTACCAAAATTGAAACAGGAAAAAATAGAAAACCTGGACAGACCCATAACCAGCAAAGAAATGGAATCAGTAATCAAAAATCTCCCAATAAATAAGAGTCCAGGCCCAGATGGCCTCCCAGGGGAATTCTAGCAAACATTTAAAGAAGAATTAATACCTATTCTAATGAAACTATGGAAATGGAAATGGAAGGAAAACTTCTAAACTCGTTCTATGAGGCCAGCATAACTTTGATCCCAGAACCAAAGACCCCCGCAAAAAAGGAGAGTTATAGACCAATATCTCTAATGAACATGGATGCCTGAATTCTCACCAAGTTACTAGCTAATAGGATCAACAGGATCCTATTAAAAGGATTATCCACTATCACCAAGTGGGATTTATTCCTAGACAGTAAGGGTAGTTCAACATCTACAAATCAATGTGATACTCCACATTAATAAAGGAAAGGACAAGAACCACATTATCCTCTCAATAGATGCAGAAAAAGCATTTGACATAACATAGCATCCTTTCTTGATAAAAAAAAAACTCCCTGCTGTGTAGGGTTAGAGAGAACATACCTCAATATCATAAAAGCCATCTACCAACAGCTCACAGCTCACATATCATTCTTTATTGGGAAAAACAGAGCTTTTATCCTAAGGTCAGGAACATGACGGGGATGTCCGCTATCACCACTGTTGTTCAACATATTACTAGAAGTCATAGCCTCAACAATCAGACAACAGAAATAAAAGACATCCGAATTGGTAAAGAGGAAGTCAAACTGTCACTCTTTGCAGATGACACGATACTCTATGTAGAAAATCCAAAAGATTCCACCCCAAAATTGTGAGAAGTCATACAGCAGTTCAACAAAGTGTCAGGATATAAAATCAATGCACAGAAGCTAGTTGCATTTCTATATACTAACAAGGAGACAGAAGAAAGAGAAATCAAGGAGTTGATCTCATTTACAATTGCACCAAAACCCCTAAGATACCTAGGAATAAACCTAACCAAAGAGTTGAAGGATCCGTACTCTGAAAACTATAGAACACTCATAAAAGAAATTGAGGAAGATACGAAGAAATGGAAAAACCTTCCATGCTCATGGATTGTAAGAACAAATATTGTTAAAATGTCTATACTATCTAAACCAATCTATACATTCAATGCAGTCCCTATCAGAATATCATCAGCGGGGCATCTGGGTGGCTCAGTGGTTGAGTGTCTATCTTTGGCTCAGGTACTGATCCTGGGGTTCTCAGATATGGTCCCACATCAGGCTACCTGCATGGAACCTGCTTCTCCCTCTGCCCGTGATCTGCCTCTCTCTCTGTCTCTCATGAATAAATAATAAAATCTTTTTTTAAAAGCTGTAGTCATCAAGACAGTATGATACCAGCATAAAAATAGGCACATAGATCACTATAACTATAACAGAAGAGAGAACCCAGAAATGGAGTCTCAACTCTATGGTCAACTAATCTTTGATAAAGCAGGAGAGAATATCCAATGAACAGAGACAGTCTCTTCAACATATGGTGTTGGGAAAATTGGACAGCCAAATGCAGAAGAATGAACCTGAACCACTTTCTTACACCATATACAAAAATAAGGTAAAAACGGATGAAAGACCCGTGAGACAGAAATCCATCAAAATCCTAGAGGAGAACATAGGCAGAACATGTGACCCTGGCCACAGCAACTTCTTGCTAGACATATCTCTAAAGGCAAGGGAGACAAAGGCGAAAATGAACTCTTGGTACTTCATCAAGATAAAAAGCTTTTGCACAGCAGAGGAAACAGGCAACAACAAAACCAAAAGACAACTGACTGAATGGGAGAAGATATTTGCAAATGTCTTATCAGATAAAGGGCTAGTATCCAAAATCTGTAAAGAATTTACCAAACTCAATACCCAAAGAATAAATAATCCAACAAGAAATGGGCAGAAGACATGAACAGACATTTCTCCAAGGAAGACCTACACATGACCAACAGGCACATGAAAAAATGCTCCACATCACTTGTCATCAGGATAATACAAATCAAAACCATAATGAGATACCATTTCATGGATGAAATTAGCAATTCAAGAAACAACAAATGTTGGCAAGGATGTGGAGAAAAGGGAACCCTCTTACACTGTTGGTGGGAATGTAAAATTGTGTAGCCACTATGGAAAACAATATGGAGTTTTCTCAAGAAGTTAAAAATAGAGCTACCATTATGAAAGCAACATGAAGAGATAGATTCAAAAATAGTGTAAATGGGGAGCCTGGCTGACTTATTTGGAAGGGCATGGGACTCTTCCAAATAGGGTTGTGAGTTTGAGCCCCATGTTGTATGTAGAGATTACCTCGAAAGAAAATCTTTTTTAAAAAGATTTTATTTAGGTGCTTGACAGAGAGAGAGAGAGAGAGAGCGCACATAAGCATGGGCAGAGGCAGAGGGAGAGGGAGCAGCAAACTCCCCACCATGCAGGGAGCCTGATGTGAGGCTCGATGCCAGGACCCCAACATCATGACCTGACCTGAAGGTAGGCATTTAACTGACTGAGACATTCTGGCACCCCACGAAAATCTTTTTTTAAAAAGAATTAAACAAAAAATTATTTACTCCAGCAAGAGTAAGTGAGCAGAAGGAAGGGCAAAGGGAGGAGGAGAGAATCTGAAGCAGAGTCTGCACCAAACACAGAGGCCAATGTGGGGCTTGATCCCAGGATTCAGAGATCACGACCTGAGCCCAAACCAAGAGATACTCAATTGACTGAGCCACCTACGTGGCCCTTAAAAAGAAGATCTTAAAAAAAAAAACACCGTAAATGAATCAAGATAGAACCATTAAAAAATCTCTAAGCAACCAAGAAGGCAAGAAACAAGGAATTAGTAACCAGAAGAATTAAAAAGAAAACAAAAAATAAAATAGTAAATTTAAGTGTTAATATATCAGTAATTACATAAAATATAAATGGTGTTAATACAACAATCCAAAGACAAAGATTTGACAAGTAAATTAAAAAACATGTCCCAACTATATGCTCCTTAAAAAATTTCAATGCTTTTTCTAGTTTCTTGAGGTAGGTTCTTTAGTTATTGATTTAAGACTTGTGTTCATTTCTAATGTAAGCATTTAGGGCTTTAAATTTTCTTCTCAACACTATTTTTTTTATGACAAGTAAATTCAATGGCATAAATAAATTGAAAGTAAAAGGATGAAAAAAGATGTATATTGTATATATTAATTTAAACAGGCAGATATGACTTAATATCTGGTAAGATAGACTTCTGATAAAAATTATTACAAAGAGATATTATAGAATTATAACTTTTTATAATCATGCAGGAAGAGATTACTATCTTAAATGAGTGTATGCCCAAAATCAGAGCCTCAAAATACATGAAGCAAAAGCTGATGGAGTTAAAAATAGTGATAGGCAAATCCCTAATTATACCTGAGGACTTTAAAACCTCCCCTTTCAGCAACCAATAGAACTACTATACATAAAATCAGCAAAGATATAGAAAATTTGAGCAATGCTATCAACCAACAATATCTAATTGACGTATATAGAAGATTCCACCCAAGAATGATAGAATGCACAATTTTTTCAAGCACCTATGGAACTTTACCTAGATGATACACCATATATATTCTGGTCCATAAAATAATCCTCAAGACATTTAGAAGAATTCAAACTATTTGGTGCATTCTCTGACAGTAATGGAAGCAAACTAAAAATCAATAACAATTACAGTACGAAATTTCTAAACACCTTGAAATGAAAGTATCGTTCTAAATAATCCATTAGTCAAAGGAGAAGTCTCAGTGGAAATAAAAGAAATACATTGAACTGAATGAAAATGAAAATAAAACACATCAAGATAAGTAGGAAACAGTTAAGTAGTGCTGTGAAGGAAACTTATATAACCAAATGCTTAAATTAGCAATTAAGACAGGTCTCAAACCAATAACCTAAGCCCCTGCCTCAGGAAACTAGAAGAGCAAAATATAACCAAAGGAAGAAGAGGAAGGAAATTATAAGATCAGAAATCTGTGAAATGGAAAATATGGAAACAGAGAAAATGAGTGAAGCAAAACGATAAATAAAACCAGTAAATTGATCAATTGAAAATTGGTCTCTAGCAAGACTGATGAAATTAAAGACAAATCAGGAGTAAACTAGGGGATACCATTACAGATCCTACAACCAAGAAAAAGATAAGGGGATACTAGGAACAGCCCTATGGCAATAAATTTGAATACTTAGAAATGGACTAATTCCCTGGAAATTAAAAGTCCAGAGACCTAAGGTGAAATAGATAATCTGAATAGGTCTATAGCCATTATAGAAGTTGAGTTCATAATTTAGAAATCCTTGAAGAAAGAATTTCTAGGTTTCACTGGGGAATTCTATTAAACACTTAAAGAATTACTGACAATTTTATGTAACCTCCTCCAAAATAAAGGGAGGAAGTACTACGTGGTATGTTTTTTTAAACAACAAACATTTATTTTTTATAGTTCTGAAGGCTAGAAGTCTAAGATCAAGGTGCCGGCAGAGTTGGTTCTCGGTAAGGGCTCACTTTGTGGCTTGCAGATAGCTGCCTTCTCATTATATCTATGTATGGTGGAGAGCGAGGGAGCTTTGGCCTTTTCCTCCTGTTATGAGGGCATGAATATGATCATGATGGTCCCTTACTCACAATCTCATCTAAATCTAACCAGCACCCGATGTCCCTACTTCCAAATACTATCACATTCGAGGTTAAGGCTTCAGCATATGGATTTGGGAATGGAAGAAACACAAATATTCAGTCCATAACCTCCTTTAACAAGTTTTCATGGTAACAGAATACAAGAAATTCACCAAAAATTCACATTTATTTAAAAAACTATTCAGTAATTTCACTCCTCCCCATATAATTTTTGGGCACCTGTTAAGGAATGCCTTAGTAACGATGGCAAAGATTCTCAGCACATTTTATGAGGACAATATTATCCTGATTCCAAAACCAGATAAAGACAGTACAAAAAGAAAGGAAAAAAAGAAGAAAATGATAGACCAATATATCTCATGAATTTAGATGCCAAAAATACCATGAAAATATTAGCAAACTGAATTCAGCAATGTATAAAAAGAGTTTTTACACTGTGGCCAAATAAAATTTATTCCAAGTTGCAAGGCATGATCGACATTTGAGGAACAATCAATGTAATCTGCTGTATCAAGAAGCTAAAGAAAGATAATCATATGATCATATCAACTTATACATAAAAAGCATTTGTCAAAATCCAACATTCATCAATGATAAAAACTCCCAGGAAGTTTGAATTGGAGAAGAATTATCTCAAGTTTATAAAGAGCATCACCAAAAAACTTACAACTAACATACTTAATGGTGAAAGAATGGTTTACTTTTTTTTTTTTTTTTTTTGGAGAGAGAAGGGGAGGGGTGGTTGTGTGGAGGGACTGAGAAAGAATCTTAAGCATGCTCCATGCTCAGTGTGGAGCCGACAAGGGGCTCCATCTCACAACCCTGAGCCACAATCAAGAGTTGGATGCGTAAGCAACTGAACCACCCAGGCACCCCAAGAATGGTTTACTCTTCATATCAGGGACAAATCAGGGATATCAAGGATATCTGCTCTTGCCACTCTTATTCACCATAGTACTATAACTTGTAACCTCTGCATCAAGGCAAGAAAAATAAAAGGCATACAAATTAGAAATAAAGAATATCTTCCTGTTTTGAGGTGACATAACCATATATGTAAAAAATACAAAGAGTCTATAAGAAACTTTTAGAAAAAATAAGTGAATTCATCAGAGTTGCAATTTATTAAGAGCAAAACACAAAAACCAATCACATTCCTGTACTAACCGCACCTGTGGAAACAAATTAAAAACACAGTACTAGGGATGCCTGGGTGGCTCAGGTCATGCTTCCCCCTCTGCCTGTGTCTCTGCCTCTCTGTCTGTGTCTCTTATGGATAAATAAAATCTTTTAAACACACACACACACACACACACATACACACACACACACAGTATCATTTATAATCACTCCAAATAGAGTGAAATCCTTGGAGCAAAACATGTACCTGAACTATATGATTAAAATTACAAAATGCTGGTGAAAGAAATAAAAAAAGTGGAGAAACATACCAAGTTTATGGAATGGATGACTCAACATACTAAAGAAATTAACTCTCCTCAAATTGATCAATGCATTTGATGTAAACACTACCAAGTGGGTTTTTGGAGGAAGGGGGTACAGATATAGACAAACTTATTCTAATTTATATAGAAAAGCATGGGCCCTGGGACAGATTAAAGAATGTTTTTAAAGAAGAATAAAGTGGGAGGAGTTTCTTTACCTGATAATAAGTCTTACATATACCTACAGTAATCAAGATAGTATGAAGAGGTAGACACATAGGTCAGTGGAATAACATAAAGAATCTAGAAACAGATCCTCACAAAAATATGCTCAATTGTGTTTAACAATTGCATGAAAATAATCAATGGGAGGATAGCCTTCTCAATAGAGAGTGCTGAAGCAATTTGACATCTATAGGCAATAAAACAAAAAGCTTCCTCCTAAATCTCATACTCTAAGACAAAAATGAACTCAAAACATGTTAGAGACTTAAATGTAAAACATAAAAGCTATAAAACTTTTAGAAAAATCATAGGAGACAATCTTTGGGAACTAGGGTTAAGCAGTGTTCTTAGACTTGATATCAAAGTGTGATTCCTAAAAGGAAAAATAGAAAAATTTAAGCTCATCAAAATGAAAAACTTTTGTTCTGTGAGAATCTATGTGAAGAGGATGAGAGATAAACTATGGGCTGGGAGAAGATATTTGCAAACTGTATCTGAAAAAGGACAAATACTAAGAATATATAAAGAGATCTCAAAACTCAGCAGTAATAGGGGATCCCTGGGTGGCTCAGTGGTTTAGCGCCTGCCTTTGGCCCAGGACGCGATCCTAGAGTCCCGGGATCAAGTCCCACGTTGGGCTCCCGGCATGGAGCCTGCTTCTCCCTCCTCCTGTGTCTCGCCTCTCTCTCTCTCTCTCTCATAAATAAATAAATAAATAAATATTTTAAAAAAACAAAACACTCAGCAGTAACAAAACAGTTATATTATAAAATGATCAGGAAACCTGATGAAGAGACATTTCACCAAAGTGGATACACAGATGGCAAAGTCCATGAAAAGATGTTCAACATCATTGGCCACCAAGGAACTGCAAACTGAAACCAAAATGAAATGTGACTACCCATCTACCAGAATGGCTAAAATAAAAAATAGTTACAGCACAAGCCTCCAAGGTATTTTGGAAACAAGGTTTCCAGCACTTTGAGGGGACTAGCTATTATTAGGAAAAGATCATTTATTACTATTTAGTAAAAACTCCTTCATGAGACCCTTCAGATGTATATCAGTGGGTCGTGTTGGGGATGATTGCCAACATATATCTTAGGAGGTAAAGAAAAAGGAAGTTTCCAAAGGAATTTTTATATGTTCAGGTAGACTTATAGGATCTTGGGGGTTGGGCTAAGATTGCCTTTTGCCCTTAGCAAAATATTAACATTGAGGCATCTGAGTTCCTAGAGGAATGTCACTCTGCCTATTTCAAGGATTTGTCAGTGGACTGTAGGCCATACGAAAATTTAATTGCTGAGAAAATATAAAATGTTACAGCCACTCTAGAAACTAGTTTTGCAGAGTCTTACATGTAGTTTTCATATAACCCAACAAGGGCACTCTTGGGCTTTTATCCCAGAGAAATGGAAAATTTATGTTTATACAAAAACCCATACACAAATCTTCATAGCTGCCTTATTCTTTTATAATCAGATGTGTTAATCTATTGTACATCTGGCTCACCACAGCTTTAGTCTTAATAGCCAAAAATTGGAAACAGCCCAGATGTTCTTCAAAAAGTAAATGATTAAACAAACTGTGGTATATCTATACAATGGAATACTGCTTCTCAGCAATTAAAAGGAACCAACTATTAATACATGCAACAACTTGGATGAATCCCCAGGAAATTATGCTGAGTAGAAAAAAGCCAATCCCCCAAATTTTTTAAAGCATGATTCCATTTATATATCATTTTTGAAATGACAAAATTTTTAGAACGGATACTTAATTAGCAATTGCCAGTGATCAGGGTTGAGGGAGGGGGCAGCAAGAGGGAGATGAGTGTGATTACAAAGGGAAACAAGAGGGATCGTTGGGTAATTGGAACTGTTCAGTATGTTGAGTTTTGTGATGGATACCTGAACCTACACAGGAGGGAAAAATGTATAGAAGTAAACACAGAACACACACACACAAGTGAGAATCAGTAAACGTAGGGTAATTTGAATAAGATTGGTGGATTATATCAATGTCAGTATCCTGGTTGTGATATTATACTATAGTATGCAAAATGTTGCCATGTGGGTAAACTGGGCAAAGCAAGTAAGTGATCTCTCAGTTATTTCTTTTATGGACATAGGACTTTTCGATTATCTCAATAAGAATTTCAATTAAATGTGCTACTGCAGAAATATAGAGAGGAAATGAGGAAATTGGATTTGAGTGATAATGGAGGTCTCAATCAATGAATTAGTCAATCAAAAAAAACAAGGTACAGGATAGTTTGTGCAGTATATTCATGTTTATGATTTAAAAGGATGCATATGTACACATGGGCCTCTGCGAGGTCTAGCATGGGGGCTCAGGAGATTCACTTTTTAAAATATGCCCTTCTGTGGTACTTGGTTTCTTTTTTAACCACGTGCGTATATTACTTATGTTAATTTATACTAAAAAATACATAAGAACTAGGCAAAATATAAACCTCAGTGTTTTAAAATACGAATTTTTATGGTCAGTACTATCGTAATTATTACAAGAGGTAAAAGAATCTACAGAGATCTTGTAGGGGGCAAACAAATTTGCTAATTTTGTTGGAGGAGGAAGCTTTAATTGAAAAATGATTCCTGGGCAGTCCCGGTGGCTTAGCAGTTTAGCGCTGCCTTCAGCCCAGGGCATGATCCTGGAGACCCGGGATTGAGTCCTGCCTCGGGCTCCCTGCATGGAGCCTGTTCTCCCTCTGTCTGTATCTCTGCCT
This sequence comes from Canis aureus, assembly GCF_053574225.1. NCBI lineage: Eukaryota > Metazoa > Chordata > Mammalia > Carnivora > Canidae > Canis > Canis aureus. The sequence goes on from NC_135649.1 coordinate 14,401,213, forward strand.
CTCTCTCTGTGTCTCTCATGAATAAATAAATAAATAAAATCTTTAAAAAGAACAAAAATAAGAAAAATGATTCCTATTGCTCTGATAACCCCAAACCCCTAGACTCTAGGCCAGAGCCAGTCGCAGAGGAAGCTATCACAAGGGAGTGTAATAAGTTGTATTATCAGCTTCATGGTAGTTTTTTTTTTAAAGGTTTCTGAGGACCCTGTATTTTGATGTCAAACTGTATGGAAGAAATGAATTCGGGATCCCTGGGTGGCGCAGCGGTTTGGCGCCTGCCTTTGGCCCAGGGCGTGATCCTGGAGACCCGGGATCGAATCCCACATCAGGCTCCCGGTGCATGGAGCCTGCTTCTCCCTCTGCCTATGTCTCTGCCTCTCTCTCCTTCTCTCTCTGTGACTATCATAAATAAATAAAAATTAAAAAAAGAAAAAGAATTCTTTGTGCTGGTGTTTTGTCATTTATACTGTCTCACTGATAACATTTTAGATCTGTTCATGAAAAGAGTCATATATAATTTAAAAGCTTATATCCTCCTAATGCTCAGGTATAAATATCAACGATATTGACAATGGTTGGCTTCCAGTATTTCCTACCACCTACCGGAAGGGAAGAGATAACTGATGTGCAGATTATATAAATCAACTGGGCCTCATTCTGGGTGCATCAGAACTCCTGAAAAGGCTGATCCATTATGATTAAATGAGGAACAGCTATGGAACAGGTCTGCAGTACAATTAATTGATGTATAAATTCTCCGAGACCTTTTGAACTAAATGTAAGCCTCAGCCGTATGCAGAGGCAAGACTGCACAAACAAAGGAGTCTTTGTGCAGTTGTAAACAGCTAAGGTGGTGGGTCACACTTATGTTACTTTGGGCCAAAGTGATTTAGAAAATGTTTGTTTTTTGACATTGATGAAAGATCTCTGATAAATGACTACTCCACAGCAACATTTTCATCATAAAACCTGTATGTTTGTCCCCTTTACTTTTATATCCTGGTTTATACCTTAGGAAGGACTTGACAAGCAGCTGATTGAAACAGCTGAAACAGCTTTAAAAACAAATACTGTGGGCTTTTGGCTCCCTCTTCCACAGATCTTAAGGTTTGGAAAGTATCACTTTGCAACATTGCTCTCCCTGCTTTGGTTTTGTTAAGTGATCACACTTATGCTTAATACTCAGTGACTACTGTGCTCTGCCTAATATCCTTTGAGAGACCTTTGCAAATGGAGATGAAAACTAATCTTGGTTCAATTCAGCCATGCAACATTTGGCTTGAGTAGAACGTGTCTAATGAATTGGATTGTAGTTGAAGCTAGTCTCTAGGTTGGCCCAGTGGTTAAGGTAGAATGGCCACCCCCTACCCTGTTCTGATATCTGGCTTCCAGAGGAACTCCTGATGGGTCTGGGTGACTGACTGGTGAATGACTTGGGATTACAGATAATTTTTGACTGTGCAAGTCTTGGCAACCATGTGTTTGATACTGTTTTCACAACACATTGCTCTCCTTTCCGGTGTGTTGGCCAATCTATCAGGACAACTTGACTTGGAAGACTTGTAGGTATCTCAGACTTACATTATTCCAAAATGAACTCAGGACCTCCCTTCCAAAAGTTAAGTTTCATCCCTCACCTCTTCTAGTTGCAACTCTAACTTCTTATTCTCTAGTCCCTTGTACACTCAGTGAACAAGTCCTGTTGATAATCTCTCCAAATGCCCATCAACTCTGCCCTTCTTTTCTATTCCCAATATCAGTGCCTTAAGTCAGCCCCATAGCATTACCCAACCAGATGGCTTTAACATATTCTTTTTTTCCCATTCTTGCTCTTCCAAGAAATATTGGTATAATATTTAATGTATACAGAGTTCTTATTGTGTACTGGGTATTTTCTAAGAACTTCATATTCATTACCTTGTTTAATTCTCACAACACTATAAGGTAAGTGCTGTTATCATTGCTGTGTTACAGATAGAGGAAGCTGAGGGAGAGAGCAGTGGAAATACTTGTCGAGGTTTGCACACATCTAGTAAGTTCCCCAGTCCATCCTGTATTGCAGTTATTCTCATGCTTTAGTGAACATAAACATCATGAAGGGGGAGGATTATGCTAAATGCAGATTCCCAAACTCTACTTTTTGATAGCCTTCTGCAACAGGTCTGGAGTTTGTCAATCTGCATTTATACTAATACTACCAATTCTGATGCAGGTGGTCCAAGGAGTATATTTTGAGAAACACTCGTCCACAGCTTTTAGAGTGAACTTACTAAAACACAAGTCTAATAATTTCATTCTCTGCTTTTAAACTTTTCAATGGTTCCCTGTTGCTTTAAGGACAAGTTCCAATCCCTTGGTATGGCATACAAAACCCTCTAAAAGTGGCTCTTGACAGGCTCTCCAGCTTAATCTTCAGTGCCTTCTTCCTATACCAGACTTCTCATAATTGCTTAGGCTATTCATTAATTCACTCATTCACCCCACCATCACTAACAAAGTTTTTACTCATGCTGTACTAGATGTGGAGATATAACTAAAAAGATAGAGTACATTCTCTCAAGAAACTTAAGCTAGTGGAGGTTCATTTTAAGGGGGCAAGTACAAAACACAACGAAAGCAGAGTAGAAGAAGCACTTAACTCAGCACGGGAGTCAAGGGAGTCATCACTGAGGAAGTAACATCTGAACTTAGACTTAAAGGATCAATAGAAGTTTACCTGATTGACAGACGGCGGGAGGAACACTCCAGGTAGAGAAGTGCAGCATGTACCAAAGTAGGGAAATACATATTCCAGAATCTATATACATATTTCTGTAATTCTAGAGTGAAATTATAAGGGGATGACAGAGAGTTGTCAGAGTTGAAACTAGACAGGTAAGTAGGGCTAGGGAATTATATACTGTAAATAGGCAGAAATTTAAGATGGTCCCCAAGATTCCTAGTGTTAACTGGTCTGGTTTTCTTGTTCAAATTCTCCTACCCTTTGAATGCAGGAGGCAGGACCTATGACTATGATAGGATATCACTCCATTGTGTAGATTACTAATTCACCAACTTTGAGTTGATCACAAAGGGAGAGTATATTGTGTGGGTCTGACACAATCAAGTGAGCTCTTAAATAGGGATTAAAAAGTCAGAGACATGTACCTCTGCTGTCCAGGAAGAAAGAATGAAAAATTGTTGTGAACTGCCTATGGGGAGCACGTGACAAGGAATTGCAGGTGGTCTTTAGCAGCTGAGAATGATCTCTGGCAAACAGCTAGCAATAAAATGGGGCCATTATTCCTACAAATGCAAGGAAGTGAACACTGCTGACACCTGAATGAACTTGGAAGAGAACCCCAAGCCTCATATGAAAATTATAGCCCTAGACCACACCTCAGTTGCAGGGTGGTGAGACACTGAGCAGGGGACCCAGTTAACCTATGCCTGGGAACTGTGAGATAATACATTTGTATTGTTTTAAAGTACTAAGTTTGTAGTAATTTGTTATTTGACAATAGAAAGCTAGCATATATTTCATGTAAAAGAATTTAGATTTTGTGCACATTTGAGAAATATGAAAGGAGTCTAAGCAGAGTAATGCCAATATATCCACGTTAGAAAGAAACCTGACAGCAATATAGAGAATGAATGGTAGACAGTGAAGGGGGAAATCCAGGGCATTTTCCTCTCCTTTTTGTTCTACTTTGGACATCATGTTCAGTAATGGCTGTGCTTTCTCTGTGTTTCCTCATAGCGCTTGCCTACATGATCTCATCCCCTACCAAGTAGTCGCCACCATGGTTCTAGTTCCCACTGGAAGGTTACAAATTCTGGCCTACGATAACCCTAACTACACTTGTTCTTTAATCCTTGGTGGGCAGGTAGTAATTAATCTCTGGGTTACCTTATGATTGCCGTTTGACTTCCCGGTAATTTATTTACCTATTCAACCAGTCCTCTCCTTTAAAGTCCCCATGTTTGAAATTTCTAGAATGGTTTCTCTTTCCTGACTAGGTTCTTACTAATACAGGTGGTAAATTGACAAGTGTGGGTGATTGATAATATGTAAGATGGAGTCAACAGTGAAGGATCTCAGACTTAAGAGTCTGAGCAACCAGCTGGATGATAATGCTGGCGACTTTTCACTGGTGAATTAAATAAAATATTTAAGTAATAAATGCCACTAATCATACAAAAACTTGTTCAGAAAATGGAAAAGGAATTTGATTTAATACATTTTTTTCTATGAAGTAGCAAAACCTTTATACTGAGATCTTGTTAAATGTTGCAGAAAAAGAACTATAAACCAATATACTTAGGGTACACAGATGTAAAAGTCCTTTATAAAATATTAAGTTAAAACCAGCAATATGTAAAAAGAATAAAAGGAAAAAAGTATGATCATTTCAACAGACATAAGAAGATTTTGACAAAATCCAACACCTGTTCATGATACAAACCAAAACCTCAGTAGACTAGAAATGGAAGGAACCTTCCTCCATATGATAACCCACAGGTCTCATGATATTTGATGATCAAATACAAATATTTTCCCCTTAACTCAGAATTAGGCAAGGATACCCAGTCTTACTGCTTCTATTGAACATTGTTCTGGATATCCTAGGAAGTTCAATAAATAAGATAAATCAAAGGCATAAATATTGGGAAGGAAAACCTAAAAGCATCTCTATTCATATACAACATGATTGTTTATGTAGTAAATTCTAGAGAATCTACAAAACAATTATTGAAACCTACTAAGTGAATCAACCAAGGTGATGTGACTCAATATAAAAAAATAATAACGGTAGATTTCCAATCCAAGATAATGATGTAGGAAGCCTCTAAACTCACCACCTTCATGGAACACACCAAATTACACCTATTAATAGAATAATTCCTCCTGAACAAGAACAAGGATTGGCTGAACAACTACTGAACAATCAAAGATAGAATGACAAGAGACCAGTAGAGAGACAGACACACACCATGGTTTAAAAGAGTAACTACCAATAGGCATTAAAAAGCCAGCCAGCCAGCAGAAGTCACTAAGCACACATAGTCTGCATACACAAGATTACTCCTTCAACTTTAGGAGAAGTAGAAACAAACACAAGAAGTCCTAATCCATAGAAACAAACACAAAAAGTCAAGCAAAATGGGGAGACAGAAATATGTTCCAAAAGAAAAAAATAAGAAACAAACTTAGAAAAACAACTAAATAAAATAAAGATAAGCAATGTGCTTGGGAAAGGCCACTATCCCTGATGAACATAGATGTAAAAATCCTCAACAACATATTAGTGAGCTGCATACAATGATACATTAAAAAAATCATTCATCATGATCAAGTGGGATTTATTCCCAGGATGCAAGGATGGTTCAATATTGGCAAATTAATAAACATCATATACCACATCAACAGAACAAAGGATAAAAATCATATGGTCATCTCAAAAGATACAAAAAAGCATCTGACAAAGTATAACATTCATTCATAATAGAAACTCAACAAAATGGGGTTAGATGGGACATACTTCAACATAAAAAAGGCCATGTGAAAAACCCACAGCTAACATCATCTTCAGTAATGAAAAACTGAGATCTTTCTCTCTTAGATCAAGAACAAGACAAGGATGTCCACTCTTACCACTTTTATTGAACGTACTACTGGAAGTCTTAGCCACAGCAACCAGGTTAGAACAAGAAATCAGAGGTATCCAATACTGCTAAAGAAGAAGTTAAACTGTTACTACTAGCAGACAACATAATACTATACATAAAAAATCCTGAAGACTCCACCAAAAAACTACTAGAAGTAATAAATGAATTCAGTAAAGTGGCAATATACAAAATTAATATGCAGAAGTTGGTAGCATTTCTATACACTAACAGTGAAGTCACTGAGAAATTTTAAAAAACAATACCATTTATAATTATTTTTTTTTATATTTTATTGGTGTTTAATTTACTAACATACAGAATAACACCCAGTGCCCGTCACCCATTCACTCCCACCCCCCGCCCTCCTCCCCTTCTACCACCCCTAGTTCGTTTCCCAGAGTTAGCAGTCTTTACGTTCTGTCTCCCTTTCTGATATTTCCCACACATTTCTTCTCCCTTCCCTTATTTTCCCTTTCACTATTATTTATATTCCCCAAATGAATGAGAACATATAATGTTTGTCCTTCTCCGACTACCATTTATAATTATAAAAAAAAATCACCTAGGAATAAATTTAACCAAAGAGGTGAAAGATGTGCACTCTGAAAACTACAAAATGCTGATAAAAGAAATTGCAAATGACGCAAATAAATGGAAAGATACTCCATGCTCACGGTTTGGAAGAATTAATATTGTCAATATTTCTATATTACCCAAAGCATTCTATAGATTCAATGCAATCCCTATCAAAATACTAACAGTATTTTTCAGAAAACTAGAACAAACAACAGTAAAATTTGTATGAAACTATAGAAGGGGGATCCCTGAGTGGCGCAGCGGTTTGGCGCCTGCCTTTGGCCCAGGGTGCAATCCTGGAGATCCGGGATCGAATCCCACGTCAGGCTCCCGGTGCATGGAGCCTGCTTCTCCCTCTGCCTGTGTCTCTGCCTCTCTCTCTCACTGTGTGCCTATCATGAATAAATAAAAATTAAAAAAAAAAAAGAAACTATAGAAGGCCCTGAATAACCAAAGCGATCCTGAGAAACAACAAAGCTGGAGGTATCACAAGTCCAGATTTCAAGATATACTACAAAGCTATAATAATTAAAACAGTATGGTACTGGCACACAAACAGACACATAGATCAATGGATCAGAATAGAGACCCAGAAATAAACTCATTTTTATGTAATCAATTAATCTATGACAGAGGAGGCAAGAGTATATAATAGGGAAAAGACAATCTTTTCAATAAATTGTGGTAGGAAAACTGGACAGCTACATGTGAAAGAATGAAACTGGATTACTTTCTAACACCATACACAAAAATAAACTCAAAATGAATTAAAGACCTACACATGTGACCTGAAACAATAAAAATCCTAGGAGAGAGAACAGGAAATAGTTTCTTTGACATTGGCCATAGCAACATTTGTCTAGATGTCTTCTGAAGAAAGGGAAACAAAAGCAAAAATAAACTATTGGCACTACATCAAAATAAAAAGCTTTTGCACAGTGAAGGAAACGATAAAGAAAACAAAAAGACAACCTACTGAATGGGAGAATATATGGAAATAACATATCCAATAAGGGATTAATATCTAAAATATATAAAGAATTCATATAACTCAACACCAAAAAAAAAAAAAAAAACCAAAACCAAAACCAAAACCAATTTGATTTAAAAATGAGCAGAAGGCCTGAATAGATATTTTTCCAAAGAAGACATCCAGATGGCCAACAGACACATGAAAAGATGCTCAATGTCACTCAAATCAAAACCATGATGAGATATTACCTCATACCTATTAGAATGGCTAAAATTAAGAAGAAAAAACAACCATGGCAAAGATGTGGAGAAAAAGGAACTCTTGTTCACTCTTGATAGAACTATAAATTGGTATAACTACTGTGGCCAGAAGCATAGAGGATCCTCAAAAAATTAAAAATAGAAACACAGTACTATATAATCTAAAAATTTTACTATTGGATATTTACCCAAGAAAAATGAAAATACTCACTTGAAAAGGTATATATACACCCCTGTGTTTATTGCAGCATTATTTGCAATAACCAAGACATGGAAGCAAAGTAAGTGCCCATCAGTAGATGAATGGATAAGGAGTATGTTGTGTATGTATGTACACAGACATATATACGCACACTGAAATATTATATAGGCATTAAAAAGGATGTGACTTTTTGCCATTTTAGATAAGATGGATTGACCTAGAGAGTATTAAGCTAAGTGAAATAAGTTACTGAGAAAGACAAATACCATTTGATTCCACTCATAAATGGAATCTTAAAAAAGGAATAAACAAAAAAAATCCATAAATACAGAAAACTGATGGTTGCCAGAGGGGAGAAGGATGAGGGGCAGTGGGCAAAATGAAAGAAGAGGAGAGAGAGATACAGGCCCCCAGTTATAGAATAAGTCACAGGAATAAAAAGCAGAGCATAAAGGAATACAGTCAGTGATAATTTTTTTTAAAGATCCTGATTTTTTAAAAAGATTTTATTTATTTTAGAGATAGAGTACACAAGTGGGAGAATGAGCAGAGGGAATCTCAAGTGGACTCCGCACTGAGCATGCAGCCCAATGGGGGGCTTGGTCTCATGACCATGAGATTATGACCTGAGCTGAAATCATGAGTCAGACACTTAACCAATTGAGCCACTCGTGCACCCCACAGTCAATGATACTGTAATAGCAATATAATGTAACAGATGGTGGCTATACTTGTGAACATAGCCTTATATACTTGTCAAATCACCAAGTTAAAACTAATGTAACATTGTATGTCAACTATTCTCAAATTTTAAAAATTATAATAAAATACTAAAAAAATAAGAACTGAAAAATAGTATATATTTATAGTGGCAAAAACAATTGAAAAAAAATTTGGGAAAACAGTTATGTTTATAATTGCATCAAAAACCTGAGTTGGGGAAAAATAAGACATATATGAGATCTCTACATTCAAAAGCACAAAATTACTGGTTAAAGACTTGATATTATTAAGATGTTCATTCTCCCCAAATTAATTGCTAGATTTGTCCAATAAAATAAAAATCCTGAAAGTGTTTTCTAAAATTTATGTAGAACTTCGATGGACCTAGAATAGCCAAATTTCTTCCCCCTATCTTTATTGAGGTATAATTGACAAATAAAAATTAGGTATGTTTTAAGTTCAAGACTTGATGTTTTGATACATGTGTACATTGTGAAGTAATAGCCACAATCAAGATAATTAACATATCCATTACCTCACATACTGTTTCTTTTTTCTTCTTTTCTTTTTATGGTGAGAACACTAAAGAACACCCTCTTAGCAAATTTCAAGTATACAATACAGTATTTTGGACTGTATTCACATTGCTGTACATTAGATCTCCATAATTTATTCATCTTTTATAACTGAGACTATGTATTTGTTGACTATCTCTCCCCCAACAACTCCATCACCAGCTTCTGGCAACCACAATTCTACTTTGTACTTCTGTGAGTTTAACTGTTTTTGATTACACATGTAAGTGAGATCATGCAGGGGTGCCTGGGTGGCTCAGTTGATTAGGCATCTGATTCTTAGTTTTGGCTAGGGTCATGATCTTGGGGTCTTGGGATTGAGCCCCGTGTTAGGCTCTGTGCTGGGTGTGAAGCCTGCTTAAGATTCTCTCTCTCTCTCCTTCTCCGTCTTTACCCCCTTCTATCCCCCTCTCAAACAAATAATAAGAACATGCAATATTTGTTTTTATGTGGCTGGCTTATTTCACTTAGCTTAATGTCTTCCACGTTCATTCATGTTGTTGTAAATGGCAGATTTTCCCTCCTTTTTAAAAGGTGAATGATATTCTGTTAATTATGCATACTAATTTTCTTTATAAATTCATTTGTTGATGGGCACTTAGATTATTTACATATCTTGGCTATTTTGAAATAATGCTGCAATGAACATGGAATGCAGATATATCTTTGAGATAAAGATTTTAATTCCTTTGTATATAGGTATCTAGAAGTGGGCTTGCTGGATCATATGGTACTTCTATTTTTAATTTTTTGAGGAACCTCTTTATTGCATGTTCATTTCCATACAATAAAGTGAATATTGTAGTAAAGCAAGTCAAATTATGTTTATGGTTTCCCAGTGCTGGAGAATCTCCAGCAAACTCCCCACTGAATGTGGGCCCCACATGGGGCTTGATCTCACAACCCTGAGATCATGACCTGAGCCAGAACCAAGAATTGGATTTACTCAAGATTGGTTTGTAAACGTATAAAAGCTATGTTTACACCATACTGTAGTCTATTAAGTGTGTGATAGCATGTCTGAAAAAAACAATTATATACCTTAATTAAAAAATACTTTATCACTAAAAAATTCTAACCATTATCTGATCTTTCATCAAGTCATAATAACTGATCCCAATCAGCATAACAAATATGAGAATAATAAAAAAGTTTGAAATATTGTGAGAATTACCAAAGTGTGACATAGAGATGTGAAGTGAGCAAATGCTATTAAAGATGTCACGTTGGTGGGTAGCCCCGGTGGCTCAGCGGTTTAGCGCCGCCTTCAGCCCAGGGCCTGATCCTGGGGACCCTGGATCAAGTCCTATGTCAGGCTCCCTGTATGGAGCCTGCTTCTCCCTCTGCCTGTGTCTCTGCCTCTCTCTCTGTCTCTCTCTGTCTCTCACGAATAAATAAATAAGATCTTTAAAAAAAAGATATCACGTTGATATACTCACTTGACATGGGGTTTGCACAAACCTTTAATCTGTAAAGAACACAGTATATATGAAGTGCAATAAAACAAGGTATGCTTGTACTGTTTTCTAGTGGCTGTGTCCAGTTACATTGTCATCAGCAGGACACCAGGTTTCCCTTTTCTCCACATTCTCACCAATACTTGTTACTTTTTGCCTTTTTGATAATAGATATCCTAACAAGTGTGAGGTGATTTCTTATTGTGGTTTTGACTCACATTTCCTTCATGATGAGTCATGTTGAGCAACTTCTCATACCTGTTGCCTTTTGTGACGTCTTCTTTTGAAAAACATGTATTCAGGTCCCTTGCCCATTTTAAAATCAGGTTATTTGGAGGCTTTTTTGTTTGTTTTTGCTGTTGAGTTGTATGAGTTACTTACATATTTAGAATATTACCCCCCCCTTATTGCTTGATGTATGGTTTTCGAATATTTTCTCCCATACTGTAGGTTGTCTCTTCACTCTGCTGAATGTTTCTTTTGCAATGAAGCAAATTTTTAGTCAGTGCAATCCCACTTGTCTATTTCTGCTTTTGTTTTCTCTATATAGAGGTCATATCTAAAATAATAATTGCCTGGATCAATGTGAAGAAGTTTTTCCTTTATGTTAGTTTTTATAGTTTCAGGTCTTATCTTTTAGCCATTAACCCCTTATAAGTTGATTTTTGTATATGATGTGAGATATGGGTCTAATTTCATTATTCTGCAAATGAATATCCAGTTTTCCCAAAATCACATTTTTTTGAAGTAGGCTCCACACCCATCATGGAGCCCAACATGGGGCCTGAACCCACAATCCTGAGATCAAGAGTCAGGCACTTAACTGACTAAACTACCCAGGTGCCCCCGTGCCCACCCCCCCAAGAACTGCTTATTGAAGAGAGTATCCTCTCCCAATTATGTGTTCTTGCCATTCTTTCAAAGATCTGTTGACTGCAGACATGTGAATTTATTTCTGGGCTTATTACTCTACTCCATTGGTCTTTGTGTCTATTAGCATGCCACTGCCATACTCTTTTTGATTACTGTCACTTTGTAATATGTTTTGAAGTCAGGAATTGTAATGTCTTCAGCTTTATTCTTCTTTTTAAAGATTTATTTATTTTGGGAAGGAAGAGACAGAGATTGAGTGTTCATGAGTGGGGCGAGGGGCAGAGGGAAAGAGAGTGGGAATCTATCTGAAGAGAATCTCCAGCAGACTCCCAACTGAGTGTGGGCCCCACATGGGGCTTGATCTCACAACCCCGAGATCATGACCTGAGCCAGAACCAAGAATTGGATGCTCAATCAACTGAGCCACCCAGGCACCCCCAGCTTTATTCTTCTTGCTCAAGATTGGTTTGGCTATTCTAGATCTTTTGTAGTTTCATATAAATTTCAGGATTTTTTTTTTATTTCTGTGGAAAATGCCATTAGAAATTTGATAGGGTTTGCATTGAATCTTAGACCATGTTGGTAAATATGGACTTTTTAATAGTATTATTTCTTCCAATCCATGAACATGAACTATCTTTCCATTTATATATGTGCTCTTTAATTTTATTCATTGATGTTTTATAATTTTTGGTATACAGATCTTCCACCTCTTTGGTTAAGGTTATTCTTAAGTATTTTATTCCTTTTGTTACTATTATGAATAGGATTGTTAGTTTCCTTCTCAGATAGTTTATTGAATGTAGAAATGCTGTTGATTTTTGTATGTCCATTTTGTATCCTACAGCTTTACTCAATTGTCTTAGTTCTTTTTTTTTTAATTTATTTTTTATTGGTGTTCAATTTACTAACATACAGAATAACACCCAGTGCCCGTCACCCATTCACTCCCACCCCCTGCCCTCCTCCCCTTCTACCACCCCTAGTTCGTTTCCCAGAGTTAGCAGTCTTTACGTTCTGTCTCCCTTTCTGATATTTCCCACACATTTCTTCTCCCTTCCCTTATATTCCCTTTCACTATTATTTATATTCCCCAAATGAATGAGAACATATAATGTTTGTCCTTCTCCGACTGACTTACTTCACTCAGCATAATACCCTCCAGTTCCATCCACGTTGAAGCAAATGGTGGGTATTTGTCATTTCTAATAGCTGAGTAATATTCCATTGTATACATAAACCACAACTGTGTGGAGGTTCCTCAAACAGTTAAAAATAGACCTGCCCTATGACCCAGCAATTGCACTGTTGGGGATTTACCCCAAAGATACAAATGCAATGAAACGCCGGGACACCTGCACCCCGATGTTTATAGCAGCAATGGCCACGATAGCCAAACTGTGGAAGGAGCCTCGGTGTCCAATTGTCTTAGTTCTAATAGATTTTTTAAAAGAATAGTTCCCTCTATTCCTTACACTCTGAAGAGTTTTAAAAACTTTTTTAAAAAATTTTTATTTATTTATTTATTGAGAGAGAGAGAGAATGGCTGGGACACAGGCAGAGGGAGAAGCAGGCTCCATGCAAGGAACCTGACATGGGACTTGATCCCGGATCTCCAGGATCACACCCCAGGCTGTAGGCAGCGCTAAACTGCTGCGCCACTGGGGCTGCCCCACTCTGAAGAGTTTTGATCAGGAATGGATGCTGTATTTTGTCAAATGCTTTCGCTGCACCTGTTGAGAGGATCATATGGTTCTTGTTTTTTCTCTTGTTGATGTGATCTGTCACATCGATTGGTTTACAAGTGTTGAACCAGCCTTGCATCCCGGGGATAAATTCCACTTGGTCATGGTGAATAATCTTCTTAAAGTATTGTTGGATCCTGTTGGCTAGTTTCTTGTTGAGAATTTTTGCATCTGTATTCATCAGGGATATTGATCTATATTTCTCCTTTTTGGTGGGATCTTTGGTTTTGGAATTAATGTGATGCTGGTCTCATAAAACAAGTTTGGAAGTATTCTGTCCCTTTCTATCTTTCAGAACAGCTTTAGTAGAATAAAAAACTGTGTGGAGGTTCCCAAGAATTAAAAATAGAGCTACCCGAGGACCCAGCAATTGCACCGCTGGAGACTTACCCCAGAGATACAGATGCAGTGAAAAGCAGAGACACCTGCACCCCAATGTTTATAGCATCAATGTCCACAATAGCCAAACTGTGGAAGGAGCCTCAGTGTCCATCGAAAGACGAATGGATAAAGAAGATGTGGTCTATACATATAATGGAATATTTATTACTCAGCCTTTAGAAACAACGAATACCCACCATTTGCTTCAACGTGGATGGAACTGGAGGATAGTATGCTGAATGAAGTAAGTCAGTCAGGGAACGACAAACATTATATGGTTTTATTCATTCAGGGAATATAAAAAATAGTGAAAGGGATTATAGGGGAAAGGAGAGAAAATGAGTGGGAAATATCAGAGAGGGTGACAGACCATGAGAGACTCCTAACTCTGGGAAAAAAACAAGAGGTAGTGTAGAGGAAGGTGGGCAGGGGAATAGGATGACTAGGTGACGGGCACTGAGGGGGGCACTTGACAGGATGAGCACTGGGTGTTATTCTATGTTGGCAAATCGAACTCCAATAAAAAATATACAAAAATATTTTTAAAAGATTATTTCTTTCTTCTAGAGAGAGAGAGTATATCAGTGGGAGGAAGGGCAGAGGGAGAGTGAGAAGGAGAGAATTTCAAGCAGACTCACGTTGAGCATGGAGCCTGATGCAGAGCTCGATTCACAATCTTGAGATCACAACCTGAGCCAAAATCAAGAGTCAATCAACTGAGCCACCCCTTAATAGATTTTTTTGTTGAGTATTTAGTATTTTCTTTATTTATGATCATGTCACCTGCAAACGGAGATAATTTTACTTCTTTCCTTTCTGTCTGGATGCCTTTATTTTTTCTTTCTGTCTAATTGCTCTGGCAAGGACCTCCACTGGTACTAGTCTATGTTAAATAGAAGTGACAAATATAGGCACCCTTGCCTTGTACTGGAACTTAGAAGGAAAGCTTTTACATTTTTCCAACTGATCATGCTGTTAGCTGTGGGCTTTTTACATATTGCCTTTACCGTGTTGAAGTATAGAATAGTCAAATTTTGAAAACAAAGAACATAGTAAACTCATATATATTAATCCCAGTCTTACTATAAAGTTTCAGTAATTAAGACAGTATGGTACTGGCATAGGGATAGAAAAATAGATCAGTGGAACAGAATAGGGATTCTAGAATTAAATCCAAACTTCTAATGTCAATTGATTTTTGGCAGATGTGCCAAAGTAATTCAGTTGGGAAAATAAGTTTTTTTTTTCAAGAAATGATACTGGAATAGTTGGATAACCATATAGGAGAAAAAAATGAATCTTGACCCCCAACCTCACACTATACACAGAATGTAACTCAAGGTAGATCACAGATATAAATATAATGCTTCAACTACAAAGCCTCTAAAAGGAAACAAGTGTTTTTCCAATTTGGGGATAGGCAATGTTTTTTGTAGATAGAACACAGAAAGAAAGAAATCTAAAAGTAAATATTTTGATCAATTAGATTTCATGAGAATAACGAATTTCTGTTTATCAAAAGATACCATTTAAAAATGAATAGGCAAGCCAAACGCTTGGAGAAAATATTCACAAAACATAGTAAGCATAATACAAAGGTGGAAAAAAATTTCCCTCTATCATAATATCTAATTATTCAGTTGCTTGTTTACCTGTTTTTTCTCTCTCCCACAGAAATGAAATTCCCATGAGAGCAGGGTCTTTTATCAGTTTCTAGTTTAGTGCACACTGTAGGTACTTATGAAATATTTGCCGAATAAATAAATAGTAGTCGTTCATTCAGTTAGTAGGGGCTGTGAGTGTACATTTATTCACTGTATGAGGATTGACATCATACAAAGAGCCAACTTGGCTGTGTGTGGGAGGCTGTAACTGTGTATGCCTCACAGCTTAGGGTGGATCTGCTTTGTATTTCCTATTGTTGACAACTCGAGATGTCTTTATTCCATGCCTCTGCCTTAGAAAGTGAAATTTGATGTTTGTTAGTCACCAGGATACTGAACCAATCTTTGAGGCTTAAATTATTCCTTGAGTTATTCCTGTGCTTAGCTAGCAACTAAATTGGAATGTTCCTAAGGTAAATCTTTTGGTTTGGAGTATGGCAAACCCCAGAATTTTGTCATGGTTTCAAAGTTGTTTTCGCATACTGATGAGGATATCCAAGTTTTGCAAACTCCAGATGAAAGCACTTAAGCAAACTGCATACCACCTTCGTACAGCGGCTCATTAACAAACGGGACTTACCAACCTTATCCTATATCCCAAAATGCCAGCAAAGATAGTGAACACTAGGAAAAATTTGGCTATTGATTGTTTATATACCAGCCAGTGTGAAAATTTTGCTTACAAATTCTCAAAATCAATTTCCATTTATTTGCACACAAGTAAAGAGGGCAGGGTTTTGAACTCAAATTGGCACCTAAATAAATGCACCCGATAAATGCTTGCATTTGGCCAGCATTTCTAGCCACCATCTGGAAGGGCCAAAGTGGGTAATTTGCAAAGCTGTGTTTACTCTGAATAAATTCGAGAGATTCTATTTCAGTCCAATATATACTTAATAATAAAACATTGGATTAGACAAACTGAAGACTACCGTTAGAGACACTTGTTACAGATTAGCTAGCCTCAGTCATAGTTTCACCAATCAAAGAAGGGATAATAGCATGCTAGGTGGTGTGAGGAGAAAGCGACTAAGCTGCCTCTGAGAAGAGGATTCATCTGTGCTCTTGAGTGACTATTCAATGTTCCAGTGACCCATCACTGAAGAACTCTCTAACTTACATTTCATTACAACTGAACATTTCTTTTTTTGTATATATTTTTTATTGGTGTTCAATTTGCCAACATATGGCATAACACCCAGTGCTCATCCCATCAAGTGCCCCCCTCAGTGCCCGTCACCTAGTCACTCCAACTCCCCGTCCACCTCCCTTGCCACCACCCCTTGTTCATTTCCCAGAGTTAGGGGTCTCTCCTACAACTGAATATTTCTTGAATACTTTCTGTATGCCAGGCACTAGGCTGCCTACTTAATTTTTACATTTACAAAAGGCTTTTATATGCATGTCCTCATGAAGTACCGATCAAAGTCTGCATCATGAGCTCCCATTTAAGAGATGAAGAAACTGAGGTCCAGAGGGGATCAAGTGATGCCACATCACCAGTGGGTGGAAGAGTGGGATTCTGATTCTTCTCTGTGTCACTCCAGAGATTTGCCTTGGTTTTTTTTTTCCCTTCCCTATCACAGATATAACATCCACTAAAAGGTGTGGTAGACTTAGATGAAGACAGAGACTAAGATAGCAAGAGGGATTCCAGGGTCATTCAGGGAGGCTCTTCTGAGGTCCCAGGGCTCTAGTGCTTTTCTGGAACTATATCAAAGGTGTGGATCCTATGAGAACTGCCTCAGAGAGTCTGGTAATTTCTCAGGGAGCCATGCAGAGTGATCCCTGAGGTCTCCTGAAACCCACTCCAACCTGTAGGAATGTGTCCAAATCTCTGACTCCCCACCTGGGAAGGGAAGCCTTCAGAGATGAGTCGTTCTACCTGTACCTCTCTGAGTAGACTCCATCTTCCCTCTGCCAGACTTCAGGACATCTGGGATGCATATGACTTGGGGTTCTCTGAATGTTAGAAGGACCAGTGAAGACAGATCTCATCCTTCAGGGCTCAGTTGAGATTTGTCCTGATGGGCAAGTGGAGAGGTTGTAGGATACAGTTTTTTTTTTTCTTAGTATGTGCACAGGAAATGGATGGTATGTATGGACCAGAGGCTGGTGGGGGCTTTGGCCCCAGGTTCAGGAGATTTCTGACTAAGAGCAGAGGCTGGCTGCTTTTTGAGGGTATTCACTGATTCCATTATCACTGAGGGACTTGACAGATGGCTGGGCCTCTTTAGTTTCAAACAGGACAATGGCCTAACACCCACAAATCAGAGAGACTTCCTGGAGTTTCAATATTTGGACCAGGATTCTGACTCTGCAAATCATTCTGGAACTCAGGATTCATTGAAGCCTGTCCCTAGGGCGCTGATAAAGACCCAGGGCTACAGGTTTGGGAACCTGGAGCCTAGGGATGCTATCAGCAGGAGGCTTTGATGCAAAGGGAGGCAATACTCCTCAGCTAGAAGGGCCCAGGCTTGAGAGCCAGATAGGCATGGGTTAAAGCTCAGTTCTGCTACCATTTAGCTGTGTGACCTTGAGAAAGTTGCCTAACTTCTCTGAGCTTTAGTCTTCTCATCTGTAAAATGAGGATAATAATGATACCAATTTTAAGGGGCTGTTGTATGGTTAAGGGCATGTAGAGCTCTTAACCCACCACCTGATACATAGTAAGCATTCAGCCAATGATGGTCAGTTTTATTATTGTGAAAGATCAAACCATTCTTCTCTGAGGTCCTTCCTAGGTCTACGATTCTACCATTGTGGAATTCAGATCTTGCTATCTAGGTCTGAATAGAGGATTACCTTCCGAGTCTACTTCTGTCAGAAATCTACTTCTGCCTATAGCCCTGTGAGGATGGGGACTTAGTCTTAATCATCATGTGTCCAGTAGCTAGCACATAGTACTTGATAAATGTTGAAATATTTAAATTAATCTATCAGTAGATTACCATGAACTCCCTTAGTGCTGTCTGACATTCCTGTTCCAAGTGCCTACTTGGTGACACCCACTTCCTCCTCTCAGACAGTTTTGCCTGAAGGCCTAGTTAGGAAAGTAGGCTTCAGAAATGAGAATATGGTATTTACACCATTGACTCAGTCAATGAATATATTCATTAAGCATTGTTGGAAAAACAGTCTCATCTGTGCATGCAGTCTTTTGACCCCTACTCAGCTGCATAAGAATGGGCCTTCAGCCTGGAATGCTTTCTTCCCAACAGATAGAGTTCTCACAGCCCGTGCTGGGCTTATCTCCTTGAGTGGGGATCTTTCCCTGTTTACAGACTTAATGCGTACCCCTTTGTTCTACTTACGCATGTACATCATATGATACCTGGCCAGTTTCACTGCTCTGTTCCCAGTAAAGAGAAGGCAGGGTTCTTTGTTTGCAACAGGAGAGTGATGGGTGCAGACCTTCTCCTTGTGCACCAAGATCTGCCAGCCATAAGGGACTGATGCCCACTACTGAAGCTGATCTTACTCTGTTTTCTCTGTGTGGGTGAAGTGTTGTTCTATCGAGTGCCTGTACAACTCATATCTATTTTGGTGACCTCAAACAATAGTTGATATAGTGGACTGCTGTTCCCGGTGGCAGGCATTTTTATCCTCTGTTCTATACTGCATACAATGGGACTCCTTCCCTGGAGGTGGTGACAGGTGTCACTTGCTTGACAGGTTAACAACAATCTAATATTTTCCAGGCATCATGGAAGTGAAATTCTAGGAAGGTGTAAAACTAATTAAAACCTGCTCTCTTCACTCTAGGAGGCTCATTATTTATTAGGGAGTACAAGTACACAAAAATAATAGTATCATTTCTTCATTTGAACTAAAGCTCATTCTCATTACATTAAGCATAAAGTTACATATATCTTGGTTTCCTTGGAAAGTACTGGTTTATTCTTATTCCAGTGAAATGATCAATAGCACCCTTTTTACTCTCAAAAATGTCTTGATTTGAACCATAAGTTATACGGTCAGTTTAAGCCACATGAGTTTCTCCAATATGCTGTTTTGGAAGTATAACCAGAGTATTGTGTGAATCACAAATAAGGAGCGATTAGATTTTCCCTGGGGCTGGATGAGGGAACATGATTATGGAGGAAGTAGAGTTTGAAGAACATTAAATAGAAGTTTTGGCAGCACAGGTGGTGATTATTGATGTTTTCCCTTTTCTTTTGTTATGAATATTTTTGTACTTGGATGTCCATAGCCAGGATCCAGGAGTCTTGATAAAAAAAGCTTAGGGATCTCCATTTAACTTCAGAAAGTATATGATAAAAATTTAGAGATTCCATTTATTGATACACCAGGAACTATGCCAAAAATGTCATGCTTATCATCTCATTGGATGTTTACAAACTTATGTGATGATGTCTACAAACTGTCATCCCCTTTCTATGGGAGAGGAAATGAATACTACATGAGGTTAAATGACTTGTTCAAGGTCATACCCAATCTTGATGGAGTCAAGGCTCAGAGGTCATTCTGACTTCAGAACTCACGTTATTATTTTCAAAATTGAGGTACAATTCTCATATAACACCTAAGTTTAAGGTGTCAGCACATTGATTTGAGATATGTATATGTTGCAATATGATTATCACCATAACATAGCTGACAGCTCTATCACATCACAGAATTTTCATTTCTTTTCTGTGGTGAGTATATTGAATATCTAATCTCTTAGTAACTTTGAATTATGTAATGCAGTATTGTTGACTATGATCACAAGGCTGTGCGGTAGATACCCAAAACTCGTTCATTGTTTTATTCCAAGTTTGTTCACTTTGTCCAACATCTCAATTTTACCCTCCCTGGCCCCTGGTAACTACTCTTCTCCTCTCTTTTTCTTTCAGTTTGGCTTTTTTAGATTCCAAATATAAGTGAGATCATACAGCACTTCAAGGTTTATTGCAGAATTAATTACAGTAGCCAATATATGGAAACAAGCTAAGTGTCCATCAGCAATTGAATGAATAAAGAAGTTATTTTCCTATACATACATATCTATGATAAAGTTTAATTTATAAATGAGGCTGGGACACCCTGGCTCAGTTGTTCAAGCATCTGCTTTCAGCTCAGGTCATGATCTCAGGGTCCTGAGATTCAGCCCCATGGCGGGCTCCACTGTTGGTAGGGAGTCTTCTTGTCCTTCTCCCTCTGCCTCTGCCCATTTCCTCACTCATGCTCTCTCTCTCTCTCTCTCTCCAATAAATACTTTTATTAAAAATAATATATTTTATGTATCTTATTTACTTTTATATATCTTATTTTATACATTTTATTTACTTCTTCTATATGTCTTCCATATATATACAAATGGACTATCATTCAGCCATGAGAAAGAAGGAAATCCTAACATTTGTGACACCATGAATGGACCTTGAAGGAATTATACTAAATGAGGTAAATCAGAGCTCACATCCTTAAATCTTTCACTGTCCTACTTCCAGAAATATCCATAATCTGGAATCTATAATTGCCTGTACATCTTTCAATTTCAGTTGATCATGGTAACTGTCTTAGGGACCACCATATATTGAGTATCCACGATGTGCCAGGCACTTCACAAAACTTATTTTGATCTTCATGAAAACCCTGCTAAATAGGTACTTCTCATTTTATGAATAAGGAATCTGGGGTTCAAGAGATTAGGTCCCAACTCTTAATTGTAAACTTTCCATCTTTCAAGATGGAGAAGAATGGTAAGCTTGGTAATGCCTTTGTGGAGTACAAGGGCTGTACACTAATGGATTTCATTAGATACTTCCTGAGCTGGTAAGAAACGCAAAACCTGTTCTTTTTAATCAGTGGACCTCTGAGAAATAACATGGGCAGTGGAGTGTTATCTCTTTGCTTTCTCAGAGTCACCAGCCATGTCATCCTGGCCAAATTCATTCCTCTCTAGGAGTTTGTTTCTTCATCTGTATGGTGGAGATAACTCCTACCTCACAAAACTTGCCAGGAAGATGAAATGAGAAAGTGCATGCAGACTATCTAGCCCAGCATCTAACTGTTCATTGCCCTTCCCTTCCCTGTAATTATATATCTTGCCTTTCTGTGGATAGTTGGCAGGATTTGTTTCACCTTTGTAGTAGTTATGAATGAAATTCAGCTCAATGCTTTTTTACATGAGAAATATATAATTTTTTTTTTACATTCGAATTTGGATAAATCAGGGAAATTAAGGTGGAGCAGTTCTGTACTTGATTCTCTCCCTCTGTAAAATCCAAGAATTCTGTGCTCTGAGTGTTAACATGAAGATACTAACCTCTCAAGTAATGTACATCTTGGAGGATTCCATAATTTGACCTTTTTTCCTTTATGTTTTTAATAATGCATACACAGAGGAGAAAGGCAAAAGCTTGCAAAGGTTATACACTGAAGGATAAATTGCTCTTCCGCAACACTCTCAATCCCCCAGTCATCCTTCCTAGAAGTAACCACTGCAATTATTTCGTGTGTCTCTGAAGAGATACTCTGCTCACATACAAGCATATTTGTATATTTGTATCTTCCTCTTTTTCACAAACATGATCTCATATTCTACACACTGTTTTGGGCCTGTTTTTATTATTTAGCAATGTGTCTTGGCGTTCTTTCTGTTTACATATGAATAGATTTCCCTCATTATTTTTAGTGGCTACATGATATTCAAATATATGGATATCCTATAATTTATGTAAACAGTCCCAAAGTTGTTTATGGTCTTTTGCTATTATGAATAATTTTGAAGGCATTATCTTCATACACACATCATGGCTCACGTGCACAGTCATAAGAAAATGGCTGTTACCAGAATTCCTAGATCAAAGTATATGTACATTTACAATGTTGATAAATATTGCTGAATTGTCCTCCAAACAGGGTGGCTTGGTTTAATTATCACAAACAATGATTGAGGGTGTTTCTTCACATCCTGGAACCCAGTATTGTTTTGTATCCTTTTTAATCCTATGTTGGAAGATGATCGTTTATTTTAGTTTAATTTAGTATCTCTTTTACTCTGAGTTGATCATCTTTTCATATATTTGAAAGTCATTGCTTTTTTAAAAAAGATTTTATTTATTCATGAGAGACACAGATAGAGAGAGAGGCAGAGACACAGGCAGAGGGAGAAGCAGGCTCCATGCAGGGAGCCTGATGCGGGACTTGATCCCGGGTCTCCAGGATCACACCCTGGGTGGAAGGCAGGTGCCAAACCACTGAGCAACCCAGGGATCCCCATCATTTTTTCTGTATACATATTCTTTGCCCACTTTTCTTATGGCTTATTAAATTTATTTGTATGTAAATCATATATTAAAAGATTTAGATTTTTTACTGTGTATGTTGAAGGCATTTTGCCACTTTTCTTTTAACTTCATGTTATTTGTGGTATTTTGATACATGAAATAATTTTAATGCCTCTGTCTCTTGTTTAATGGCTTTTGATGTATGCATTATACTTAAAAACATTCCTGAGGATGTAACAAATCAATTTTCTTTGTTTTTTTACTTTACTGGTATCATTTTATTTATTTTTTTTATTTATTTTTTTTTTTACTGGTATCATTTTAAAGAAAACACTAACAGGGGATCCTTGGGTGGCGCAGCGGTTTAGCGCCTGCCTTTGGCCCAAGGTGCGATCCTGGAGACCCGGGATTGAATCCCACATGGGGCTCCCGGTGCATGGAGCCTGCTTTTCCCTCTGCCTCTCTCTCTCTCTCTCTCTCTCTGTGTGACTATCATAAATAAATAAAAATTAAAAAAAACTTTAAAAAAAAGAAAACACTAACAGTTATTGATCTGATGTTTATTTTAGTATAAGAAATGAGGCAGGTATCCAACCTCATTTTTTTCAAATGCCTAGCCAGTTGGCCCAATACTATTTATTGAAGAATTAATTTCCTCTTGTTGATTTGAAGTGCTTCCTTCATAATCAGACATATATATATATACACACACGTACACATCAGATATATATATATTCTCTATTCTGTTCCATTGACTCTCTGTTCATTTACCAGCATCAAACTGTGTTAATTACACAAGTTTTATAATTTTTAATAGGTATTCTTGCTAGCCCCCTCTCACTCCTCTTCTTTTTCAGAATTTTCCTTGGGTTTCTGACAAGTCATGTTTCCATTTGAACTTTAAGTGTGGCTGATTCAAAATAGACTTTTATTTGTATTTTACTGGGATTGTTGAGTTTTACAAACACTCACAAGAGGATTATTTCAGTAAGAATCATTCTGTTGCTAATTTAAATGGCTTATTTGATTACATTTTCTAACTGTCGGATATAGGAAAGTTAACGTTATCTTTGCTAAAGAATTTCTTATGAAGTTATAAAAAGTGTGATGGGGAAACATATGTGTTGAGTGTACATGATGAGCACTCTAGTTCCAGTTTTGAAATACAGACATATATAAAGCCTCCTAGAAAATATATTGATAAGACATGAGCCAAAATGTCAATCTTGATTATCTCTGAAAGGTGGATGATGATTTAAGATAATCTTTGGTGTGTTTTTCATGTTGTTCTGTGTTTTCCCTAGTTCTTGCAGTAAGCACATTTTACTATTATTTCAGGAAGAAAAGAAATATTTTTACAGAGTGTTGACAACACAATTAAGAAATGTAACTTTGGAATATAATTGTAATGCTCCTATAGGAAGGAAGGGAACAATATGTTCAACTGCATAATCAGAGTAGACTAAGTGGTATAATAAATTAACACCAAAGATTCAGCAGCTGGAAATAATAAAAGCTTATGTCTTTCTTTCAGTCTCATGTGGGTCCACAGGGACTGTGGCATGGAGGGGGCAGCTGTTGCATATAGTAGGATTTGAGGGGCCAGCCCAGACTGATAGGGTCACTTCCATTCACTTTCTGTTGGCTAGCATTTAGTCATAAAGACATATCTAAGTGAAAGGGTCACTAGGAGGTATGATCTAAGTGTGTGCCCAGGAAGAAAAGAACCTAGTGAGCACTCACAGACTCTAGTTAGTCTAGTGAACGATTCCACTTGTACACTAGCAGTTTTGCATCATGTTCCAGGGAAGTTATTTGGTTTGGGAGTGTTCTTCCTCGGGAGCTTTCTTAAAGTTGTTGAGCATACCCAGAATAGTTGAACAAGCGGAGATGTATTCCACCCCCCAGGATTCCCATGCAAATTACTCGGTTTCTTGTTACCTCTGTCCAGCATTGAGCCATCTCCAATCTCAAGTTAAATTTTCAGACCCTGATTCCCTAACCCTCATCTGCTCTGGCTTGGCATCTTCATTTAACTCAGTATCTGACCTTTGTCTATGCTGGGTGCTGCGTTTTCTGTGTGCAATCCTTTGATGAACTGTCTACATTTCCTTTCTTGGCTGAACTCAATCCATCTCCTGCTTCCTGACCTGACACTGGGTTGTGAGGCTGACATCTCAAAAGGACGCTGTGTCATCTTACCTAGGGCTGATTACTTCCTGGAGAAGGAGGGAATATGTTTTCTTACACTGGTTTATCGAGTGATCGATGTACTGCTTATAGTTCAATTCATGCAGTCACCTGTCCCAGTGGCCTTTGGTACCCTGAGTTTGTGTAAGGAAGCTGATGGATGTGTGCAGTACAGCCCAACATGGTTTCTCTGGAAAGGATCACTGGTGGACACCTGACACCATCACCTTCTCTCAAAATATCAAAAGCATGATATATTAAAAATATTCTGGGATCCCTGGGTGGCGCAGCGGTTTGGCGCCTGCCTTTGGCCCAGGGCGCGATCCTGGAGACCCGGGATCGAATCCCACATCGGGCTCCCGGTGCATGGAGCCCGCTTCTCCCACTGCCTGTGTCTCTGCCTCTCTCTCTCTGTGTGACTATCAAAAATAAATTAAAAAAAATATTCTGTGGGTCCATAAAAGACAAACCCTCAACAAATATCACAGGAAGCCAGGATCCTATTTCACCAGCTCTGTGCTCACACAGAAAGAAACTATTTCTTTCCCATAGGGGTTTCAGAGTGTAACTCCTTTTTCACCCAGGACAGGTTTTCTGTGATGTGTTTTAAATGGGGCCTTTATTTAAGCAGTCTGTACTCTGTTCATGTTTTGCTTTCCAACAAGCTGCTAGACAAGCAAAATGCCTTGAGCCTAAGACCAGCCTTGATATTGAAGTCTAGAGCTATTTTTAAAGTACCATTTTATTTCTGATTATAAAAGCAATGCAAAACCATAACTTATGCTTTTGAGTACATACGAAGAACTCAGTACTGGGTGTGGTATTTTGCGCACACTGACTAATTTTCACAGCAACTTTCTGAGCTAAATATAATTTCCATTTAATTTAGAAGGAAACTCAAGTCCGAAGACATCCAATGTCTTGTTCAGGTTCTTATAGTTGGGAGGTGGTGTTGCTAGAATTAAGACTTGGCTTTTCTGATACTGTTGCCTACAAACCTACAAACTGCCTCCAAATCATGCCTCTATACGTGACTCTTACAGCAGGTTTGAAAGAGGTACAATATAATGAGGAAAACAATAAGAATAAATGTTACCATAATACCTTAACTTAGAGATATCTATTGTATTTGGTACATTTTTCCCAAGTCTTTACCCTGATGGATAAATTAATAGATCTTTTTTGATGAACAGGTTTTATTCATGGTTTTGTATTCTGCTTTTAACATTTAACCTCTTATTGTAAGCATATTTTCAAGTCATTAAATTTTGTTGAAAGCCTTTTCATGGTTGCAAACCGTATGACTGTGCCATAACTCATTTAACCAGTCTCTTATCACTGGACATTTTTCTGCTTTCCTTTTTTGCTATTAGAAAACCAATTATAAATAATTCTACCATGAACTCATTTGACTATATTTTGATTGATTATTTCTTTGTTGTAATGCATATGTTTAAGGGCCTGGCACATGTTGTCAAATATAACAGATTCTCAATAGTTTCTGTATCAATCAGTCATAATTGACCTTAATATACTTCATAATTGATTCTAACCAACACTAGAGGCATCTTTTTCACATGGCCATCGAATACCAAATAGATCTGGATTTTTTAAAAAAGGATATGGATTATTTTTAAGTGCCATATCTTTTTCCTTTTCTAAAGATCTGTGTCTTGAGGATAAAGGCAGGATTGGGATTCTACCCCACTGGCTCAGGAAGGGCTTGATGACCTCAGGATACCTGAGGTCGGGTGGGATGGCATCTGCAGCAGTACATGGCTACTATTTAGGAGGACCTACAGAACAGAGACTGAGGGCATTCTGCATGGTATAAGGATTGTACATAGATACAACATTTGTAGCTACATTCCATTTGTGAGGTTGGCATTCTTGAATAAGGAAGAGAGGGAAAAATAACAGCCTAGAGAGTCTCTTCCAGTTTAGAGACTGAATTAAAAATACTACCCATTTGAAGCTGTCGTGCCTTTTCCTATACGATGCCTTTGTAACTGCCCCCATAAGGCACACAGATTATATACTATTATCTTTACTTTATGGAAGATAACAGCAATAACAGTGGAAATTGATCCAGCACATACTATGGGAGAGGCATTGTGGTAATACTTAGCATGTATTATTCTCCTTAATGTGCAAAAGTACCCTATGAAATAGGTACTGTATTTCATGGATAAGGACAATGAGGTACAGTAATTTAAAATAACTTATTTAAAGTCACTAGTTTAGCAAGTGACAGAACTGGAATTCAAACCTACTTAATTAATCTGTCTCTAGAGAAATCTCAGGGAGATTAAGGGCCACATTTAAAGTCTCCCAGAGACTAAGCAGATGAACTGGAACTCATGTAGAGATCTGTGTGTTCAGTGACTTTTCCTCTAGGAGAAGGCTTCCTCTACATCAAGGCTCCACTGAAGCCATTTGGATATGGTTGGCAATGTCAACCCTCATTGAAAGTGCCCAACACTGTTAAGAATCTCTCAAGCACGGACCATCTTTGCTCACAGAGGCACAGTGGCAAATATTGTTTTTTTTAAATAAATTTATTTTTTATTGGTGTTCAATTTACCAACATACAGAATAACACCCAGTGCTCATCCCGTCAAGTCCCCCCACCCCAGTGCCCGTCATCCATTCACCCCCACCCCCCGCCCTCCTCCCATTCCACCACCCTAGTTTGTTTCCCAGAGTTAGGAGTCTTTATGTTCTTTCTCCCTTTCTGATATTTCCCACACATTTCTTCTCCCTTCCCTTATATTCCCTTTCACTATTATTTATATTCCCCAAATGAATGAGAACATATAATGTTTGTCCTTCTCCGATTGACTTACTTCACTCAGCATAATACCCTCCAGTTCCATCCACGTTGAAGCAAATGGTGGGTATTTGTCATTAAATATTGGTTTTGTTCCCTGACATCTGTGTATGCCTCTATGTGTGTTTTTACCTGTGGGGACCTGAAAGTTCCCACAAGCACCATTTACCAATGAGTAGGTAGAGAAAATGAGAGGTGAAATAATGTGTCCAAAGTCACATAGTAATGAAAGCAGAGATCATAAAACCCATCTTTCACAGCTGTTGAGAGTGTGCTATGCAGGTTGGAAAGTGCTTGTCGCAAAGTAAGCATTTAGTAAATAATAGCAAATATTAATAACAATGATAATAATAACAGTTATCCTGTTAATATGATACGGTAATGAGTTCTTCTGCCTCATTAATCCTGTCCTCAACTAAGGACCACTGGAGTCATTCCTTGTCTTACTGGACCAAACCCTACCTGAGAGATTTGACAATATTTATTCTACCTTGTATGAAGAATGCCTCTCAGGAAGTTGCTGATAAGCTTGGAGAAGCTGGCTAACCCCAATACCCTCATATTTGTACCAAAACTACAGAGGCATCTAAGCAGAAACATTATGTCCAATGTGTCAACCTCACACATATCTTTGATAAGCAGAGGGAGGCACTTCTACTTTTTCACACTGTACTTGGACACAAGTCTGCCTAA
The DNA here is from genome assembly GCF_053574225.1 of Canis aureus. Classification (NCBI taxonomy): domain Eukaryota; kingdom Metazoa; phylum Chordata; class Mammalia; order Carnivora; family Canidae; genus Canis; species Canis aureus. Next base: position 14,429,242 of record NC_135649.1, read on the forward strand.
GCATGATAGGAAGCAACAAGCTATCCAGTCTCTGCCATTTGAAGTATTGAATAGCAAAACCCTGTGGCAGTCTAGGAAACTTACCTCTACAGAATGTGCTGACGTAGTGGAATGAAATTAAATGGGACCTCATACCTAGTGTATTTCACCACCAACATGTTTTATTCATCCTTGCTTACTGTGTGAATGGGCAATTTTCCTCCCAGATGAAGAGGCACTCTAAGAACAGAGCTATAATTTTCTAAGGAGAATTACTGGGCCCCAGTCTTGAAGGAAGAGGTCATTTTGGCCAAGAGAAATGAATAGTTTTCTGGTATAGTATTGTCTTTACCACTAAAATATATGCTGTGTCGATTCTAGCTTGAGTTTTCATATGAGCGGTGAATGCAAATATTGAGAGGCTCTAGTCCCCTGGTATCAAAGCCATATATTCTAGTGAGGCTAGAGCTAGACATGGCTCTGTTTGGAGTTCTGGCTATAATTATACTAGGGAACACTTTACTTCCATGTACATTAGATTAGTCTTCTCACTGGGAAATGGGAAAGCAGAGCAAGTGATGGCTCTCAAAGAGTCATAGTGAGAAAAGTGGGTTTGTATTATTAGCCCCCCAGGGTTCTATATTGACATGCCCAGACCAGCCATTACCATGAGAGCAGGCAAGAGAGGTATGGCAAATATTATAAACCCCATTCCCACTACCAAAATAAATTGTTAAACTAATGGAAGACTTGGTTCTTACTGAGCATTGACTATGTAAAGGAATATTATAGTACATGTCTTACTAACAGTATTGCCAAACCTCAAAACAATCATGTAGGATAGATACTATATTACCGTCATACCCATTTCAAAGATAAGGAAACCAAGTCTCATCAAAATTAATTTTCCAAGGACAGCTTGTAAGAGACAAAGCTAAGGTTGAACCTAAGTAGTTTTATTCCAGAGTCTCTGTGTTCTTTTTTTTTAATTTTTATTTATTTATGATAGTCACACAGAGAGAGAAAGAGAGAGAGAGAGAGAGAAGCAGGCTCCATGCAGGGAGCCCAACGTGGGATTCGATCCTGGGTCTCCAGGATTGCACCCTGGGCCAAAGGCAGGCGCCAAACCGCTGCACCACCCAGGGATCCCTCCCGAGTCTCTGTGTTCTTAACCACTAAGCCCTGTTATGAAAAACAGGTGCATTGCAGTGGATAACAGATCAACACAGACATTTTGCAGTGTATTCATTAGAATACTTGTGACCAGTTCTGTGTGGAGCATTTCATAAAAAGTAACCTCATAGTAGCCTTAAATGTTAAGTATCATTATCATCTCCACATACAGATAAGGAAACAGGCATCCACAAGGCTGTCTACTTGTACGGAGCTGAGACTCAAAACTCTATAGTTTTTCTGGTTTGAAAACATCAGCCTACAAGGAGGCTACAAAGAAGAATCAAACAGGGCCCTTCCCTGTTATGAATGTGTTTTAACAAGTGAGGGATGACCTTTAACCTGAATCACTGTGATGCAAAGTCCAGGGCAAGTTCCATATGAGTAATGAAAATGAAAAAAGAGAAGAAGGAGAGAGGGTAAATAAGTGGAGGGAAGAGGAAGGAGGTAGAGAAGGAGATGTAATCCAGTAGAAGAGGGAGGTCTCACTTCTGTTCAGGACTGGCTCCATGAAAGAAGAGGTATTACATATATCCTTGAGGGATGAGTGAGACTTGAATAGACAGAGCTTTCTTTTATTTAGAGCATGCTAGATGCTGGGCATTGTACTAGGAACTTAATCCATTAAGACTGGGTATCACAAGAACAGTGTCATTATTTCTAGTTTGTAGATGAGGAATCAGAGGCTAAGCAAGATGTTGCCAGATGTGGGTGACTGGCATGAACAAAGTCCTGACCCAGGGACCATGAATAGAAGTGTTGTTGGAACAGAGAATTCACAGGGATACTAGAAAGGTCCACTGGGCCCAGATTACATGAGTTCTGGTCCTCTATCCCATTGCCAATGGAAATAATGAGAGCTGGGTTTTAGGAAGATTCTCAGGCATTGGTGTGCAAGGATGAATTGAATGATACTAACTAGAGTGGGTAAAGACACTTCTTCTATACTCTGAGCACAGGGTAATAGGCACAGGCCTCAGAGGGCTGAGTCTGAAGTGAAGCTCTGTCCTTGATTAGCTGTGTGTTCTTAGGCAAGTCGTTCTGTGTATCTGGACCCTCAGTTGTCTCAGCTGTAGATGAAGATTATAATAGAATGTCCCTGTCTCACGGGGATGCTGTGAGGAGTAAACAAGACAAACTATATTGAAATGCTGTGCCCAACGCTTGACCCATCATAATCATAGGCTAAGCAGGAGTTTCTATTTATTTTCTTCATGAAAAACACTGAGACCAGCTCGAAAGCTTGGAGGCTGTTATTGTAACGCATGCATGAGGTGATGAGAGCCCAGCCTGAGGTGGTGGAAAGAGAGGATGAGAAGAAAAGAAATAATGATGCTAAGTATATGACAGCAACTCCTCCTGACATTGTTGGGTTGTTGAGGAAAACAAAATCTTACTTTAGCCAGAATATTCTGCTGTGAAATGCAAAACAGATTTGAAAATGAAAATTATCTATCATGTGGGCTATATTCATCGGGCTCTTGTTAGACTATAAGACATTGACTCCAATTTTGTAGTATCTGTATCATTCTTTAAGCATTCAGCACGTTGATTTCCTATCTCTTGAAGACTTTCCATTTTGCAACTATTGAAATGAAAGGTTTAAGATAAAGCAAGGGATTGGAGAATATATGAAAATGAGTCTAAAAATGGAAGATTGAGTTTCATGTTTACCACCTTTTATTCTGTGATTCAGAAAGACTTGCATTTGCATCATTTCCATTATGTTTTCTGAACTGGCATTAATGTTGTAGATATTAAGTCTGATATTTAATTAAAGGGAGGTTGTCTGTTCCTGCTATTGCTATCCAGAGCTATTAGTCACTTGTCTTAGGTGGCTAGAGCTGAATCTTTCTACCACAAACCCATGTCAGTTATTTGATACATAAATTAGGTCCTGGAGACAATGAGTTTATGAATTAAAAAGTGTCAGACATACTTTTGATTTAAATATTCAGCCCACTATTAAAAAATCCTAGAATGCCAATCTCCAGTCCTTTCTTAAAAATGAGTTTATTAGCTGGTCATTAAACATAGTGTATATGCCACACAATTAATTTTATAGGAAGTTTGCTGAAGCCTAGATAAATGGACAATTAGCCTCTCTTCTGAGAACAGATCTATTATCATAATCACTAATGAAAACAATATTCACATGCATACATAAGACAAAAATGGCCTCTCCCTCTCTCTTAGGTATTTGTTATAGAAGCCAAAAGCTCAATCTGTACCATCTAGTAGGAGTAGTTCACTTCATTTTTTTTCTTTCCCTTAGAGTGATAATCATGTTTTCTCATGGAGCTCTCTTATCTTATCTATATTTAGTTCTTCAGCTTCTCTTATTTGAAATCTAAACCTTGTGTTTAACACTGGAATATACATATATTTTAAAGATTTTATTTATTTATTCATGAGAGAGACAGAAAGAGAGGCAGAGACACAGGCAGAGGGAGGAGAAGCAGGCTCCAAGCAAGGAGCCCTATGTGGGACTCGATCCCGGAAATCCGGGATTGGGCCCTGAGCCAAAGGCAGACGCTCAACTGCTGAGCCACCCAGGCTTCACTGGAATGTATTATTAACTAGATTTCAAATACCTAGATAAAATAGAGAGCATATAGATTTCAGTAGGAGGCCTTAAAATCATAAATAGATCAATTATTTATAATGTGTCTATACATTTATAGCTTAGATATCTTTGAATGAAAAATAAGAAGAATGACATATGTGGAGATGGTGCATACTTCGATAATTGCTATAGACAATAGCATGGATGGATAAAATATAGAAAAGATAAAAATGCACAGCTGATCTTAGGTGGAATACAAGCTTCTGCAGGATCAGACACAGGAAAGAAAAGCCTGAATATGAGTAGAGTTCAATGTTGCTGGGCTCCTGCTCTAGTAATAGGCAGTGATAGCCAAGAATTTAGGCCCTTTTGAATAAGATAGCTAACATGCTTCAAGTATGAAGGAGTATTAAGACTAACTCAAAGCTTAAAATCAAGGACTGGAAATAAGGGGCAGAACACTTCATCTTGACTCATGAAAGGAAGCTACAGAAATGTTACCTGAAAACCTATTCCCAGCAAGATACAGGCCTTAGGAAATAGGAGAATATAGAAACAGCCTCATGACACAGGAATAAATCAAGTTGTCCATTTGTTTGATAAAAGGATCTGTCAAGTCCCCAATATTACCACAGGACAGAACTTCCGAAATGACACTAATAAGGCCTCGTTCTGGAATAGGGACCTGTAGGGCTGGGTGGAGACCAGTATAAAAATCTAGATTAGGGGCAGCCTGGAGGGCTCAGCGGTTTAGCACTGCCTTCGGCCCAGGGCCTGATCCTGGAGACCCAGGATCGAGACCCACGTTGGGCTCCCTGCATGGAGCCTGCTTCTCCCTCTGCCTGTGTCTCTGTCTCTCTCTTTCTCATGAATAAATAAATGAAATTTAAAAATTCTAGTTGGGAAGAGATGAAAGTAGAGACAGAACAAACAGGCCCTAGGCATGTCCCTGTTTTCTTAAGAATTTATTTATTTATTTATTTATTTATTTATTTATTTATTTATTTATTTATTTAGAATGAGTGTGAGCCAGGAGAGGAGCAGAAGGGGAGGGACAGAGTCTCCAGTAGACTCTGCATTCCACATGGTGCCTGGGGTGAGTCTCAATCCCAGGACCCTGAGATCATGACCTGAGCCAAAACCAAGAGGCACATCAGTTTTAAGGCCACTGGCGTAACAGTAAGAGGAGATACCTCCTTCATTTTTGTGCCCTAGCTACCTAACTTTCCTTCACTAGGCCCAGCTAGGAATCTGGGAGCCCATGCAAATATAAATGAAGCATAAATAAATAAGTTAATGAGAGTGCTTTCTTACAAAAAATGTTAGTAAAGATAGAAGGAATAATAAAGGCCTCTGAGCACATGGACTCTGAGATCAAAGACCCTGGTGAAACTGAACCTCTGTTAAGCTGAAGAGACAAAAACTCTCCAGATGTCTTCTAAAAATGACCAAGTTTGTATCCCAATGTCACAAAGAAGCACCAATGACCTCTCCAGGATGACCTCCAACGACCTGAAGACATTTACTGAAGTAGCCATGTTAAGTTTTCATAACATTTACTATTGAGTAAAAGTGAAGAGTGGCTTTCTTCTTGGTCGAAAAACAGTTGAGAAAGAAATACTAACAAATATCAATGGTGTCATGAGACCTGGCCTCAATGCCATTCTGGAACCCACAGGTGGAGGCAAATCTTCATTGTTAGAGGTCTTAGCTGCAAAAGAAATATCCACATGGATTATCTGGGGATGTTTTGATAAATGGAGCACCTCGACCTGCCAATTTCAAATGTAATTCAGGTTATATGGTACAAGATGATGTCATGATGGGAACAGTGAGAGAAAATTTACAATTCTCAGCAGCTCTTCGGCTTCCAACAACTATGACGAGTCATGAAAAAAATGAGCAAATTAAAAAGGTCATTCAGCAATTAGGTCTGGATAAAGTGGCAGATTCCAAGGTTGGAACTCAGTTTATACGTGACATGTCTGGAGGAGAAAGAAAAAGAACTAGTATCGGAATGGAGCTTATTACTGATACAGCCATCTTGTTCCTGGATGAGCCCACAACTGGCTTAGACTCAAGCATGTCTGAATAGGGACGAACAATCATCTTCTCCATTCATCAGCCTCATTATTCTATCTTCAAGTTGTTTGATAGCCTCACCTTGTTGGCTGCAGGAAAACTGATGTTCCATGGGCCTGCGCAGGAGGCCTTGGGGTTCTTTGCATCAGTGGGTTACCATTGTGAGCCCTATAATAACGCTGCAGACTTCTTCCTGGATGTCATTAATGGAGACTGCTCTGCTGTGGTATTAAACAGAGAGGACCAAGAGGGTAAAGTCAAGGTGACTGAAGAGCCTTCCAAGCGAGGTACTCCACTCATAGAAAGAATAGCTGAGTTTTATGCCAATTCTGACTTCTGCAGAAAAACAAAAGAGGAATTAGATCAACTCTCAAAGAGTCAGAAAAGGAAGCGCTCAGCCTTTAAGGAGATCACATATGCCACCTCTTTCTGTCAGCAACTCAAATGGATTTCCAAGCGTTCATTCAAAATTTTACTGGGTCAACAAAACTAAAAGACAACCTACAGAATGGGAGAAGATATTTGCAAATGATGTATCAGATAAAGGGCTAGTTTCCAAGATCTATAAAGAACTTATTAAAAAAAAAAAAGAACTTATTAAACTCAACACCAAAGAAACAAACAATCTAATCATGAAATGGGCAAAAGACATGAAGAGAAATCTCACAGAGGAAGACATAGACATGGCCAACATGCACATGAGAAAATGCTCTGCATCACTTGCCATCAGGGAAATACAAATCAAAACCACAATGAGATACCACCTCACACCAGTGAGAATGGGGCAAATTAACAAGGCAGGAAACCACAGATGTTGGAGAGGATGTGGAGAAAAGGGAACCCTCTTACACTGTTGGTGGGAATGTGAACTGGTGCAGCCACTCTGGAAAAGTGTGTGGAGGTTCCTCAAAGAGTTAAAAATTGACCTGCCCTATGACCCAGCAATTGCACTGTTGGGGATTTACCCCAAAGATACAGATGCAATGAAACGCCGGGACACCTGCACCCCGATGTTTCTAGCAGCAATGTCCACAATAGCCAAACTGTGGAAGGAGCCTCGGTGTCCATCGAAAGATGAATGGATAAAGAAGATGTGGTCTATGTATACCATGGAATATTCCTCAGCCATTAGAAACGACAAATACCCACCATTTCCTTCAACGTGGATGGAACTGGAGGGTATTATGCTGAGTGAAGTAAGTCAATCGGAGAAGGACAAACATTATATGTTCTCATTCATTTGGGGAATATAAATAATAGTGAAAGGGAATATAAGGGAAGGGAGAAGAAATGTGTGGGAAATATCAGAAAGGGAGACATAAAGACTCCTAACTGGAAAACGAATTAGGGGTGGTAGAAGGGGAAGAGGGCGGGAGGTGGGGGTGAATGGGTGACGGGCACTGAGGGGGGCACTTGACAGGATGAGCACTGGGTGTTATTCTGTATGTTGGCAAATTTAACACCAATAAAAATAAATTTATTATAAAAAAAGAGCAAAAAAACAAAAACAAAAACAAAAATTTATTGGGTAATCCCCAGGCCTCTATCGCTCAGATAACTGTAACAGTCATCCTGGGATAGGTTTTAGGTCCCATTTTCTATGATCTAAAAAATGATTCTACAGGAATCCAGAATAGATCAGGGGTGCTTTTCTTCCTGACGACCAAGCAGTGTTTCAACAGTGTGTCAGCTGTGGAGCTCCTTGTGGTTGAGAAGAAGCTCTTTATATATGAATATATCAGTGGATATTACAGAGTGTCATCTTATTTCTTTGGAAAACTGTTATCTGATTTACCACCCATGAGGATGTTACCAAGTATTATATTTACTTGTATAACATACTTCTTGTTAGGATTGAAACCAGTTGTGGAGGCCTTCTTCGTCATGATGTTTACTCTTATGATGGTGGCTTATTCAGCTAGTTCTATGGCACTGGCCATAGCAGCAGGCCAGAGGTGGTATCCATAGCAACTCTCCTCATGACTTTGTGTTTATGATGATTTTTTCAGGGCTGTTGGTAAATCTCAGAACCATTGGGCCTTGGCTCTCATGGCTTCGGTACTTAAGCATTCCTCGATCTGGTTATGCGGCTTTGCAGTATAATGAATTTTTGAGACAAAACTTCTGCCCAGGAGTCAACGTAACAACGAATAATACCTGTAGCTATGCAATACATACTGGCAAAGAATTTTTGCTAACCCAGGGCATCGAGCTCTCCCCTTGGGGCCTGTGGAAGAATCACGTAGCCTTGGGATGCATGATTGTTATCTTCCTTACAATTGCCTACCTAAAATTGTTATTTCTTAAAAAATATTCTTAAATTCCTCTTTAATTTACATAATTGATTCACACATTAAAAAGGAAGCATCTTGATTTAAGTAAAAAAAAAAGAAGGAATAGTAGAAAATCACTATTTGGTAATTGTCAATGGATGACAAAACTATTGGGTTACATTTTGATGAGGATATTTACATGATTTGAAAGGATCTCCTCTACAAGGTACTTTGTAATAACAAAGGGGCAAATAGTAACTTTATAGTGAAGAAACCAGAAGACATCATAACTAAGTGATCAAAATTAGCATCCCCAAGTAATGGGACACATAGGTAATTGTGTGTATCTTGGTTAGACGCAATAGGAGGGGTGTATCATTTTTGAACTAGCTCTGCCAAAATTATATAACCTGAATTGAATCACAAAGGAAAATCAACTCCTAATTGATGGACATTCTACAAAATAAATTTGTGGAATTTGGGATGTAGAACATAAGAATTGCTTTTACTGTCAGCATTAAATTATTTGAAAATGAAACAAAAATCTATATGACAATAAAAGTACTATACTACCAAAAATAGTTTTATATTGCTAAAATGATAATTAAAGGTAATTTTACAATCTTTACTACTTTTAATAGAAAACTAAAAATAAATGAATTAAGTATTCAACTTAAAAAAGAAAAATAAACTGGAAATATGGAAATTGTAAAGAGCAGAAATTAATGAGTTCGGTAAAAGACAAATAAAATGACAGGATCAATAGAAGATTGGTTATTTGGGGAAAAAAGAATGAGTACAACTAGAAATATCAACAACAGTAAAGAAAAGACTGTATTGGGGAAAAAGAATACAACAATTATGTAGATAAATTAGAGATTTCAGTGATCATAAGATATAATAAACCTTGTGCCCATAAACATGAAAACATAAAAGAGTATTTTCTTAAGAGGGGTGTCTGGGTGGCTCAGTCCATTAAACATCTGCCTTCAGCTCAGGCCATGATCCCAGAGTCCTGGGATCGATTTCTGCATCAGGCTCCCTGCTTGGTGGGGAGTCTGCTTCTCCCTCTCCCTCTGCTGCTCTCCCCTGCTTGTGCTTCTCTCTTTCTCTGTCAAATAAATAAATGAAATCTATTTAAAAAATAATTTTTCTTAGAAAAGTTATCAAAAATGACTCAAGGTAAACACAAACCTCTATAAATCAATAAACTGAATTGATAGTCAAAAATTTTCTACCTTAAAAGACATTAGGCTCAGGGAGTTTTACAGAAAAATGTTACCAAGTCTTTTGGGGTCAGATAATTACTCTTTTACAAACTCTTTTTTTTTTTTAAAGATTTATTTTTTATTTATCTATTCATGAGAGACACACAGAGAGAGAGAGAGGCAGAGACATAGGCAGAGGGAGAAGCAGGATCCATGCAGGGAGCCCGACGTGGGACTCGATCCTGGGTCTCCAGGATCAGGCCCTGGACCGAAGGTGGCACTAAACCGCTGAGCCACCGGGGCTGCCCCTTTTTACAAACTCTTATAGAGAATAGAAAAAACAGGGGAGAAATATCTAAATGATTTTGGAAGAACTAAGCAGAGGCTCCTGCTCTACCTGCGATTAAAACTTTCTATAAAGCTATAGTAATTAAGACACTGTGTCATGGTACCAGGAGGGATGAAAACACTGATAAACTAGAGTAGAGAGACCAGTAATATACTCATATGTCTATGGAACCTGGATATGTGTGAGGTGGGATATATCAAGTCAGTTGGGGGAGGAAGGATCATTCAGTATGTGGTTCTACTAGAATTGGGGATGACATGGGACCAAATAAAATTAAAACTCAGGGTGCCTGGGTGGCTCAGTTGGTTGAGCTTCAGATTGATTTCAGCTGGGGGTCATGATCTCAGGATCAGGTTCCACACTCAGTGTGGAGTCTGCTTGCCTCTCTCCCTCTCCCTCTACTTACCCCCCACATACACTCAAGCACACTCCACACTCTCTCAAAATAAATAAAATCTTAAAAAAAAAGAAATGAGGAGAACGTTTAAAAATATTAAGTATCTGTTAATCATAATATGAAATCAAACACAGACCATCTTTATCATTATAGGACAGGAAAATTGTCTTAAATAAATCAAAAAACAAATCATAACGAGAACAACTAATAAGTTTGATTCTGTAAAAAAAATTTCTGCAGAGACACCATTGAATATCTTGAAACCATAATGTTGAGTGAAAAAACCATGTTACCTCATGGTGCAGTATAATTCCATTTGTTAAATGTTGAAAAATACACTCATGGTATACATTGTTTATGGATGTATATATGTATTACAAAACAATTTTTAAAATGAAGGGAACTTTAATACTGAATTCCTAACAAGAAAAGTGGGGAATCGGATTGGGAAGAATACAATGGGGTTCTCAACTTTATCTGAAATGTTTTCTTTTTTATTGAGATATGATTGACATATAACATTATTGGTTTCAGGTGTACACCATAATGATTTGGTATATATACAGAAATGATCACAGTAAGTCTACTTTGCATCTAATACCATACATAGTGACAAATTTTTTTCTTGTGAATAAGTTTTTAAAGATATATAGTACAGTATTATTAACTATAGTCACAACGCTGACATTATATCCCATGATTAATTTTTTTGAAACTAGAAGTTTATACATTTTGACCCTCTTCATGCATTTTGCTCATCCCACTCCCTTTGCTCTGGCAACCACTCTATTTTAGGAATTGTTTTTTATTATTTTTTTTTATTCCACATAGGAGTTCATAAATATTTGTCTTTGTCTGACTTATTTCACCTATTCCATCTGTGTTATTCAAATTGCAAAATTTCCTTCATTTTTATGGTGAATAATATTCCGTTGTGTATCTATCATCTATCTATCTATTATCTATTTATCTATCTATCTATCTATCTATCTATCTATCTATCTATCTATCTATCAATCATCTATCGAGAGAGATACCACATTTTCTTAATCCATTCATCTATCGATGGGCACTTTGGTTGCTTCCATGATTTGGCTATTATACATAATACTGCAATGAACATTGGGGGTATATGCATCTTTTTGAGTTAGTGTTTTCATTTCTGTAGGATTAGTGCCCAGAAGTGGAATTGTGGATCGTTTTGTAGTTCTATTTTTAAGTTTTTGAGGAATGTCCATATTGTTTTCCATAGCAGCTGCACTGATTTACATTCCCACTAACAGTGCATGATGATTCCCTTTTCTCCACATCTTTGCAGACATTTGTTGTCTCTTGTCTTTTGGATGATCACCATTCTAACAGGTGTAGGATGATATCTCACTGTGGTTTTGACATGCATTTCCCTGATGGTTAGTGATGTAGAGTACCTTTTCCTGTACTTGTTGGCCATGTGTTTGTCTTCTTTGTAAAAATGTTTATTTAGATCCTCTGCCCATTTTTAAGTTAGTTTTTTTGGCTATTGAGTTGTATGAGTTCTTTATATATTTTGGATTTTAACCCCTTATCAGATATATGATTTGAAAATAATTTTCCCATTCAGTGAATTGCCTTTTCATTTTGTTGATGGTTTCTTGTGCTGTGCAGAAGCTTTTAAATTCAATTTGTTCCCATTTGTTTATCTTGTTTTTGTTGCCTTTGCTTTTCTTGTCACATACAAAACATCATTGTCAAGAGTTATGTCAAGAAGCTTACTGCCTCTTTTTCTTCTAGGAGTTCTATGATTTCAGGTCTTAGATTCAACTCTTTAATCCATTTCAAGTTAATTTTTGTGTGTTGTAGAAGATAGTAGTAGATTTTCATTCTTTTACATGTTGCAGTCCAGTTTTCCCGGCACCATTTATTAAAAAGAATGTCCTTTCCCATTGTATACTCTAGGCTCCTTTGTCATAGATTAATTGACCTTATGTGTGGGTTTATTTCTGGACTATTTCTGTTTTATTGATATATGTGTCTGGTTTTTGTTTTAAGTATTTATTTATTTTAGAGAGAGCAAGAGTAGGGGGGCACAAGGGGAGGGAGAGGGAGAGAGATAATCTCAAGCAGACTCCTCACTGAGCACAGAACCTGATGCGGGGCTTGATCCCCTGACTCTGAGATCATAACCTAAGCTGAAATCAAGAGTAAGTCATTTAACTGACTGAGCCACCCAGGGGCCCCTGACTTATGAGTCTGCTTTTATGCCAGTATCATACTGTTTTGATTACTGTAGCTTTGTCATATAGTTTAAAATTAGGAAGTGTGAGGCTCTGGCTTTGTTCTTCTTTCTCAAGATTGCTTTGGTTATTTGGAGTCTTTTGTGGTTCCATACAAATTTTAGGATTGTTTTTTCTACTTCTGTGAAAAAAATGCCATTGGAATTTTGAAGGTAATTGCATTGAATTTGTACATTGCTTTGGGTAATATGGACATTTTAATAATATCCAGTTCTTTCAATCCATGATCATAGAATATCTTTACATTTATTTTGTCTTCTTCAGTTTCTTTCATCAGTGTCTTATAGTTTTCAGTGTATAGGTCTTTCACTTCCTTGATTATATTTATTTGTAAGTATTTTATTCTTTTTGATGCTATTATAAATAGGATTGTTTTCATAATTTCTCTGATAGCTTATTATTAGTATATAGAAATGTGGCAGATTTTTGTATATATATTTTGTATTCTACAACTTTACTGAATTCATTAATTCTAACAGTTTGTGGTGTCTTTTAGAGTTTTCTATATGTTATATCATCTGCAAATAGTGACAGTTTTACTTCTTCCTTTCTAATTTGGATACCTTTTATTTCTTTTTATTGCCTAATTGCTCTGACTAGGGTTTCCAATACTATGTTGAATAAAAGTGGCAAGAGTGGGCATCCATGTCTCGGTTCTAATGTTAGTGGAAAAGCTTTTAGTAAGATATTAGCTGTGAGTTTTTCATATGTGACCTTTATTATGTTGACTCATGTTCTCCCTATACTCACCTTATTGAGAATCTTTATCATAAATGGATGTTGAATTTTGTCAAATACTCTTTTGAGCATCTACTGGGAGATCATATGATTTTTATCCTTTGTTTTATGAATGTGGTGCATCAAAATGACTTGCAGATGTTGAACCATTCTTGCATCCCTGGAATAAATCCACTAGATTGTGGTGTACGATCCTTTTAATGTATTGTTACATATATGTTCATCCGGGATGTTGACCTATAATTTTCTTTTTTTGTGGCGTCCTTGTTTGGTTTTGGTATCATGAAATAGTTTTTATTTCTTAAAAAAATAAGGTTTGAAACAAATATGGCTAAAATTAAGATTTGATAATGCAGAGCATAGGTAAATGGATGTTTGTTAATATCATCTCTTCACATCTATATGCTTGAAATACCAATACCCCATATCCAACTGGTGCACTATAGTGGAAAAGCATTAGTCTAGATCATGGTTGAAGTCCACTTGCTAGGTGTGTGACCTCTGCCAGATGACTTAATTTCTTAGTATCTTAGTTTCTTCACTCGAAAATTGTGGATAATCGTAGTACTTAAAGTGTTGTTCTGAGAATTATATGAAATGATTCCTGTGAAGTGTTTTGCACATTGTGTAGTACATAATAAGTACTGAATGCACTCAGGCCTTTGTATCATTCTCAACAAATCACCCAAATTTAGATTTTTGGGGCCATCTTTTATTGTTTTAATAATGTTTCATTTTGAAATAATTTCATACTTGCAAAGAACTCCCGTTTACCCTTCACGTAGATTTTACCACAATCATTCCTATTGTATTGTTTGGATTAAAACATCTTCTTGAATGGGAAACCAAACCATCATAGAGCCTATGCTATGGTGAAACTGGACTGTGTGGAAGGTAGTATGTAACCATGGTTAAGATTGTAGGCATTGTATTTTGACAGTCATCAGTGGGATCTCAGCTTTCCTACTAACAATATGTTAGTTTCCTAACAATTCCTAACTAACAATATGTATGTCTCCTACTAACAAGATGTGACTGGGTAAGTCACCCAACTTCTGTGAGTCTAAGAGAGAAAAAGTTAGCACATTGTGGCAATAGTGGCCAGTGGTCCATCCTATGAATCAATAAGTAGCCCCTACATTTCTGAGCTGGGATTATCTTTGTAGCATTTTCTGAAATGCTTAGAGAGGCTTATTCTGGTGTGTGGAGCAATCTAGGGTATGGCATTTTTCTCTGTGAACCAGAGTCACATGAATGAGACTTAGATTCAGATGCCCAAGGCCAAATTTTAAATTTCCTGGATTTTTCTTTTGGAATGTGTGTGTGTGCATGAGCACACATGTCCTCTTGATTTGTTTGATTTTTTTCCAACCCATCAAACCCAGCTTCCACCTTATTCTCCTCCTTGTTCTCTGCTGAGGCTTTTAGATATGTCTGTTATTTTTCTCTTGGAGAGGAGAAGGCCTGATGGCATCGTCTGTGATGGGTTTCTGACTGGAGTGGCAATGAGTAAACGTGGCAGAGGGATCATCCACTTAGGGTGACTTAAGGGGAAACAGAAGAAAGTTTTGGTCCTGTAGAACATTGAATCCCCAAAGTGGGTCTGAGGGACTTTGTCAGTCTTTCTTAAACAGTGTTTCCCATGTCTGTATCTAAATGAGAAAAAATAGACAAGTTAGTGCATTTTTCATGAAGCTTTTTAAAAGGAATGAACATAATGGCATGTCCTCTGCTTTGAGATTATGTCCTTCCAATTCTTTTGGTAATATAATGTCTTGCCGTTTTTAAAATTATCATGGTAGATTTTTTCTTTTTAAAGTTGGGCATGGAGCCCAACATGGGGCTTGAACTCAATAACCCTGAGATCAAGACCCAAGCTGAGATCAAGAGTCAGATGCTTAACAGACTGAGCCCCTCAGGTGCTCCTATCATGGTAGATTTCTAACTGTCCTCATTTGGTGATCAAACTTTGTAAATCTTACATATGTGTCCAGTATATCCATGGGAAATGTTACTGGTCCATAAAATCAAGAAATCTGGGGACCATTGATTCGGACTGCCAAAGATGAAAATTTTCTTTGAAATTAAGTGCCAATCTCAGTCATACAGATAATTGAGGAACTTAAACTCACATAGCAAGTTTGTAGCAGAACCAGGACTCGAACCACTTTGCCTGATACTCAGCCTACTGAGCCTTCCTCTCCTCTGCCTTGCTGATCCAAAGAGAAAGAAACACTGAAGAAAACATCCCTTGACCTTACCATATAACAAGTTTTTACCATGAACAGTTTATTTCCTGTTTTGTTTTAATTTCAGGAACTAAAAGAATAGCCAAAATCCCAATGGGAAATGATGATGCCTAAGTTCCCTGCCTCATAATCGTTAACCCTGTTGGAGTGGAGGCGGGCAATAAAATGGTCACTGAAGTTTTTGCTGACTTGTTTTCACTGTTGAGTCAGAAGAAGCGCCTACTCAGAGCATTAATTTCTGATTACCCCTTAATCCAGCCAGGTTAGAAAATAAGATGGAGAAGAATAAGAATTTACATATCCTTTTCAGATCGTTAAACTAGCAATGGCTTGCAGAAGTGGGTCAGTGCTATTACAGGGAGGAAACCTGGAGGTTTCTGAGTGCTACCTAAAGTAAGGAAATCAGCTTCTGGCCTAGAGAAACTGATGGGTGTGAAAACGGTTCAAAATTGGACCATCTAAGTAGCTCACACCTAGAATTTTGACTACAGTGTCAGTATTATAGGGACCCTAGAGTCATGAAGAGGCACTGCTCTGAGAAAACATCTGTCTACATACACTCTGGTTAAATAAGACCTGGCCTTTGATTAGAAGGGCCTCCAAACATCACAGTGTTTTATACTAGTGTATTCATTCATTTCCTATACCTGCTGTAACAAATCACCACGAATTTAGTGGTTTAAAAGAACACAAATTTATTATCTTACAGTTCTGGTTGTCAAAAGTTGAAAACAAATCTCACTGGACTAATATCCAGGCGTCAGCAGGGCTGTGGTCCTTCTGGAAGCTCTAAAGGAGAATCCATTCCTTTCCTATTCTGGCTGCTAGAAGCTGCACATATTCCTTGTCCTGTGGTGGGATCACTTAACTTTCTGCTTCTGTTGTCACATTGCCTTCTGTCTTTCTGACTCTAACCCTCCTGGCTTCCTCTTATGATTGTGATTATATTGATCCTACCGGGATAATCTCAGATAATTTGCCCTTCTCAAGATCCTTAATTTAAAACATACCTGCCAAACCCTTTTGCCCTGTGGGATAGCATTCACAGGTTCCAGGAATTAAAGATTTTATTTATTCATGAGACACACAGAGAAAGGAAGAGACGCAGGCAAAGGGAGAAGCAGGCTCCCTGTGGGGAACCCCATGTGGGATTCAATCCCAGGACCTTGGGATCACACCCTGAGCCAAAGGCAGATGCTCAACCACTGAGCCACCCAGGCATCCTAGTTCCAGGAATTGAGATGTGGATCTCTTGGGTGGGGTGGTGGTGGTGATGGCAGCATTATTTAGCCTACCACATCTAGTAAAACTACTTTTTCAAATGAAATCATATGAGGAACCCCAATACATAAATTGCATCAAAGCAAAGCAGCTATGTTTTTTTTTAAGATTTTATTTATTTATTTGGGAGAGAGAGAAGGAGAGAACGGGAAAGCACAAGTGTTGTAGAGGAAGAAGCAGGCTGCCCATCTAACACGAAGCCCAATTGTGGGACTCGATCCCAGGACCCTGGGATCATGACCTGAGCTGAAGGCAAGTGCCTAATCGACTGAGCCACCCAGGTGCCCCAAAGCAGCTATAGTTAAAGTCTTACCCATTTAGTCTCTACTACTAACTATCTGTGACAATCCCAGTAGGACCAGTTTGAATACAGCCAATTTATACCTGAAGAGAGGACATCATTTGGAAACACCCCAATCACCACATCCTTTGTGTTCATTTTATTCTTCAGTGAAACCAGATGCCTCTTGATGCTTATCAATTAGATCCATAGGCTAAGAGACCTTGCTCATTTAGCCCCACATCACCAGACTCTGAGGTGCTCAATGTTTGCTGGATGAATGAATAATCAATTAATGGTGAATGGAAATCCTTAGGTAGCATCCATTTCCTGTTTCCCTGCTGACAATTATTCATGAGTCAGACCTATAAATCAGCATTATTGGAAAAAATAAAAATGGAACTGTTCCACCTTGTGCTCCCTCACTATCTCCTGCCCCAAACCATTCATACACACGCACACACACTGAATTAACTGCTTGTCATGAATCTTCATAGAATGTATTGTTTCAGATCTTGATCATGGACATCTTATTTGCACATCATGGAAATACAGTGGTATTGTGGTGTCTTTCTCTTCTGTTTCCCAGAAACTCATTCCTAAGGGCAAGATTAAAATGGGAAAGAGAATATTAGAGACAAAGGTGCTTTATAGGCAAGAATGTTACAGATGTGGATTCTAAGGCCTAAAGAAGGTAAAGGACTTATCCAATATCATAATTTATAATTTATAAATTTTATAATTTTATAGGCTCTAAACTAGAGCCCAGGTCTTCTGCTCCTGAATAGTGTTTTTTCCATTCATCCACAGTTGTGCAAAGCTGAGTAATTCTATCAAGAAGATGTTTAGCCAGAGAGATCATAAAGCCTGAAGTTTCAAGGATGGTACAGTAATCTCTTATCTCAGTAGACGAAAATTGGCAATCTGGTGGCTCTAAGGCAAATACAACCTACAGGCCTATTTAATTTGTTTCAGTTTTTAAAAATTAAATTGATATGTCTTCAAATAGAACAGGCACACTCCAGCTCACCAACAACCCACCACTCCCCTTTGTCTTACATTTACCTCATTTCACTCACTTATATATTTGACCTTGTAGACATTTGAGTTTTTAGCCCCTGACATAAACAATGAAAATGTACAAGACCTGTCAGTGTCTGGGGGTTACAAACTCTATTTCTTAGTGTCTTTCACACTGTAAATGGTATAAACATTTATTTGACAGACCATATGTCTTGAGGATTGATGGTTCAGAAAATAATCACCACAGCTATCCCATGTTTTAGTCAGTGTGTGAGCAGGGAGGGATGATCAAGCAGACCATAGCTCCTTCTTTCCTCTAAAGCAATCATCACTAACTTCTCACCTGGATATTTCCTCACCAACCCCTTTGGAATCTTTGAGTCTGACTCTCATTGAAATAAGTCTTACATCACATATAACTGTGACTTTGGCAGTGTAACCTTACAGCATATGCAAAAGATGATTGTGAAGCTAGTTATCATGTGAATTCTTGGGCATGAGAAAAATGTTAATAGTGGGGCGGAACAGAGCTCCAGTATGGGGGGTGGTTGGAAATGAAATGATAATTAGAAACTATTGTTGGACACATACAATGAGATTTGGGGTGAAGGCTTTATTTCAGTTGGGATATGAGTGCCCAGAGTCTCCTCTTAGATACACCAGAGAACGGGTTCCAGGTAGTAGGACTAAGACTACCCTACCCTTAACTGAGGTTGGGCTTCTGGTATCCTATTTTGCATATATTTCATAGCTTTTTGTACTAAAAGTTGGGCAGAGCCGGGGAAAGTAGGGGTTGACAGTTACCACACTTCTGGGTACATCATTGGCATCCAGTCAAAACATTTTAATTGGAATGGCTTGTTGGAGGTGATACCAAATCTACTCAATAGAAATATAATTGGTTCCAAGATGTGGTTCTGGGTTTGCACACTGAGAAATATCAAAACGGCCTTAGAACTTTAAGCATGGTACACCATGTAGAGTATTTTTGGAAACTCTGGTTTTATTTGGAAAATTATATCTGATATTTGGTCAAGGTTTAAAGTTTCCTGGGCTTTGAAGTAATTCTGGCTCCTAAACAGTGAGCCTTCAAAAGCTTTGACTCTGCCACAGGGCATTGATGTGATCTATAAATGAGAAGAGAACAGTATGTAAAAGGAAAAAAGTGCCAATTTTGACATTAGATATAACAAAGAGAATCCCTTCTCCAATTCAGCAAGAGTCCTATCCTTTAGGAGCATAAGTCCAGGCAAAGTTTAGGAAAAGGCATGAGCAGGAAAACAGGGTACAGCACTTAACCGGCTCTGCCGCTGATGTCATATGGCTGGGGGACTGCCCTGTTTGCCTACTTCTTGGAGATAACATGTTGCATAAGTGATAGTGAGAGAAGTGCAGTTCACTCCAGAAATGTCACCTGAAAGACTGGAATATATAAGCTCCATGAAGACAAGAACTCTGTTGATGACACTGTTATATCCCTGTGACTTGGACTATGTGCCTGGCACACAGTTGGTTCTTATGGAGGCCTCCACAGGCCTGAAAGTAGAGTTCCATTTCATCATCCAGATTCTGAACAAGTTAAGACATACACAAAACAGGAAATATCACTTCATTAATGATGGAGGCCAGGCTAGGACACCTAGTTTAATGAGCAAGCAAAATGTGTCTGTTAAATGAATTGTAAAAATTAGGCAAATTTACCCACTTAAATAGAAGCAGCATGGGACCAGGGCAGGCTGCCTACCTGGAGGAGCAGAGTAGAACACCTGCTCCCATGAGTACAATTGCTCCCAATAGAAAAGAGGACTGAACTGAATTGAGCATGTCCAGTAATCTACTGAAATTTACCAATCCAATAAGTGTTCCTTGCCTGTGGTGCCCAATAAAGATTTTATAAAGCCATACATGAATGGTACCTGTGGAAGGTGGAAAGTGAACTTGAACTGCAAAAGGTCAGAAACACCACCTGTAATAATTAGTATAGCCCAAATACTGACATTCATGTTTGCTTGAATAGAACTGGGATAGCCCAAATGGGGTTCTTATGTAAAGAGCTCCTTGGAGCCCACAGTAAGTTTCTATAGCAGACTTTAGATCGTCTCACATGAAAATAAGATGAGAGGAAGGACTTCTGGGGAAGGAGAACTAGGAAAACCTCTTTCACCCTCAGGTAAGGTGAATTCAACTGGGGGTCAGGGCAGAGGACTATGGATATAGCCCAAATAAGAGATACCAGCTTATGTTTTCTCTGATACCAAACTGGATGAAGAAAAAGAGATTCAGTAAGCCAAAGCAAGTTTTATGCTTTGTTGTGCTTTGTAGAATGCCTCTATTTTCTAGATAGGTTTCTCATTGAACTAATCCAAGACAACAAAAAGAAGAGCCAAGGGGCCTAATGCTATCAGAAGGAGATCCTTGCAAGGGGCCTACCTTGTTTCTGAAGACCTCTCTGATTGAGAGCCACACGCTAGAAGGGGAAAACATTTGAATCTTCATTTCCTTAATGCACCAAGTTCAGTAGTTGGCAGTGATTGGAAAGGATTGTCATAAGGGGTGCCACACTTTTGAGATAATAGGACTAGCGGGTTCTGCACTAGCATTACTTTTCCTCTCAGGGAAGGTGTATGCAAAGAAATCACACCATCACCATATGCCCTGGTGTGGGAGCCAATGTGCTGCGCTCAACTGTAGCAGAACAGAGTTGACAATCTTGCCATCCACTAATGAAAAATCATCCACACTTAATCTAAGTCTGTTTTTGCTTACAAACTTTGCCTAGACCATCCCTGTTACTCTAAATGATACCTGAGAATCAAATCCTTCCTCGGTCTAGGATTTGCCTTAAATCCGAATGACCTGTCTAGTTTTCCTTATGTCACGACCATCCATATTCTCTCAGTCCTGCTTAAGCTTTAGAAACAATTAAATTCATTTTGATATTTATAGATGGTCACTAATTCAACATTTATTGAGTGCCTCCTCTGTGCTCTTTTTTTATTAATTTTTTCTCTGTGTTCCTAAAGCCCTTTGCATACACTATCTCATTTAACACAACAACCCTGCAAGTTTTATGCTATTCTCCCAATTTCCCAGATGAGGAATCATCTCATTAAAGAGATGAAATCACTTGCCGAAGTTCCACAGAGAATAAATGGTGGAGCGGGGATTCATACCCAGGTCTGTAGAGCTGCCAAGCTCCAGAGGCTCTTTCTAATAATAAGCTCAGCTGCTTCCAGTTGCCTTTCTAGCTCATCTCCAGATCAGGGGAACCAGTCCTGTTCATGCGATGTTTACTTTGTTTCTTCCCCCAGTTGAAACAGAAAGAGAAGCTGCCCCCATCACAGTAGGATGGGATCCTTGATGGTAAAGGTTGCTTACCCATTTCACCTTTGGGGAAGAACAGAACAGTCCTCTTTTTATGTTTTCTGCTTCTTTCTCTGGAAACTACCATCTATGAAGAAACATAACATTAAAATGTGGTTCAGAGTTTCTTTCAGTAGCTGCTGGGACTAACAAATGGCCTTATTTGGCAGAGCTTCCAAGCACAAAGTGAGGCTTTGTTCCACAACAGAACCTTTGTAGATGTTTTAACCTAATCATCGACAAAGGTTTCAAATGGAGACCTAAAGCAGTTGCATTCAAGCCTCTAGTCAGCAGAAGTATAGAGCCCCATCTCCACAGATGGGTGTTAAGGTCAAGCACCATGGGTCTGGCAAGTCCTGACCACCAAACTTGCCCATCCCTATTATGGAGGTCAAAAGACAGGGGAGGATGCCTGGCTGACTCAGTCAGAAAAGCATGTGACTCTTTGTGTCAGGGTTGTGAGTTTGAGCCCCATGTTGGGGGTAGAGATTTCTTAAAAATAAATACACAACAAAAAAAGGAGGAATGGTGGGAGAGTAGGGGTGTTATTATTTCTCAATCTCTGAATTGAAATGTCCCAAAAGATTGTTTTCTTAGAATATTCTTCCTCACTTGGGCGCTCAGGAAACAAGAGTGGGGCATCTGGGAAATATGAGCTTAGAATTACACAGTGGATTTCAGGGTCCTGTTGGAGTCAGGCAGTGTGTTCCAGAGTGTGGCCTTCCATCCCAGCTGACCCGAGATAAATCATCTAATAGAGAGTGGATCTCATATTACCCGTTGGAGAGTTCCTGTAGCTCTGGTACAAATTGGTGTTTTTTTTTTTTTTATTTACTTATGATAGTCACACAGAGAGAGAGAGGCAGAGACACAGGCAGAGGGAGAAGCAGGCTCCATGCACCGGGAGCCTGATATGGGATTCGATCCCGGGTCTCCAGGATCGCGCCCTGGGCCAAAGGCAGGCGCCAAACGGCTGCGCCACCCAGGGATCCCCTAAATTGGTGTTTTTATTTCTGTAAACAGAAATCTTGTACAAATGCTTTCTCATTAAAGAAGCCTTGTTGGTGAATCCTTTTGTAAACTGAAGAGACCTTTTATAATGCAAATAAGCTCCCTCTAATCTATCTGTATTGTTTCTGAGTTTGTGTGTAGGATTTTCTTAAAGAGGATGTATTAGTAATGTCCCAAATCACAAATATATTGTTTATGTATAAGTGACTCATTTTAAACACAGCCCACCTAGAAATTCATATCCCATTGTTTCTCTATACTTTTAATGAGTCTTGCAAAATACTGATTTTAAGAGCCACTTCACCTTGCAACATCAAGCTTTGGGATATTTGCGGGAGATTTTCAAAACAAAATAAAAATCAAGCAGATCGTGAAATAAAACAGAAGCCAGGTATCAAATATCAGGATAATGGCACTAAGATCTTTGTTTTTGCTTTTGTGTTTGTTTTTCCTTTAAAGATGAAGTAGGTCGCCCTGTGTTCTCCAAATAGTAGCAGAAATGCAAAAAGGTTTTCCCTTTTTTGGTTCTTAAACTGGAGTTAGGGCACTGATATCTTTTTTTTTTTTTTTTTAAATTTTTATTTATTTATGATAGTCACAGAGAGAGAGAGGCAGAGACACAGGCAGAGGGAGAAGCAGGCTCCATGCTCCGGGAGCCCGATGTGGGATTCGATCCCGGGTCTCCAGGATCGCGCCCCGGGCCAAAGGCAGGCGCCAAACCGCTGCGCCACCCAGGGATCCCAGGGCACTGATATCTTAAAAAAGAAAGAAAGCAGTTAAAACCAGGAAGTTTTGTCTTTTTTAAAAATTTTTATTTATTTATGATAGTCACACAAAGAGAGAGAGAGGCAGAGACATAGGCAGAGGGAGAAGCAGGCTCCATACACCGGGAGCCCGATGTGGGATTCCATACCTGGTCTCCAGGATCACGCCCTGGGCCAAAGGCAGGCGCTAAACCACTGCGCCACCCCAGGGATCCCTTTTTTTTTTTTTTTAGATTTCAAACCTCTGATGATGGGTGTTGAGTCCTGTTTGCTTCTTAGTTGACTAATTTGTATGTTGTGCTCCTTTGGTTCCATCTCGATAGATGAGGCAGAAACAAGAGACTAGAGAAGGCTTTGAGATTTGGTTATAGTCTTCTAAAAAAAGAAAGTACCCATTTTTAAGTGGTACTGGAAGAAAAGTAAGTTTGGGCGACAGCATTGGTCACTCTGACTAGAGATCTGTTTCACTGATCACCAGCAGTAGCAGCATAAGAAGGACTTTATAAAGAAAGAGATACATTTTTTTTCCTGAGGAGACATTACACTGGGCTGGTGATCCCAGTGTGGGTGGTCTCTTTCTTAAAGGATAGAGCTTTCTAGAAGATAACTAGAAGCAACAAGGACACAAACCAGCAAACCCCAGGAGAACCTGGGAGACCAGACAATGAGAAGGAAGAGTTCTAGAAGCAGATCCTCATCTGAGTCAGAGGCTGAGTCCCAGAAACGGAATGGAGACCAAGCCTATTGTTGTGAGGCCAATGTCAAACAGTAATTGTTTTTTTTTTAAATTTTTATTTATTTATTTATTCATGGGGGTGGGGGCAGAGACATAGGCAGAGGGAGAAGCAGGTTCTCTGCAGGAGCCTGATATGGGACTTGATCTGAGACCCTGGGATCACGCCCTGAGTCAAAGGCGGACGCTCAACCAATGAGCCACCCAGGCATCCCAGTAATTGGTTTTTAAAGTTATTTGTAAATTCAGGGACACTGGGTGGCTCCATCAGTTGAGCCTCTGCCTTCTGCTCCGGTTATGATCCTGAGGTCCTGGGCTCAAGCCCAGAGTAGAGGGGCCTGCTCAGCAGGGAGTCGGCTTCTCCCTCTCCCTCTATCCCTCCCCCCGCAACTCCTGCTCTCTCTCTCTCTCTCTCAAATAAATAAATAAAATACTTAAAAAATAAAGTTATTTGTAAAACCAGCTGAAGAGTCGCTGGTAAAAAGTGCCCAGCTAACTGAGAGGATACATTCCCCACATTTGGGGGTGGGGCCAAATGTTTTGCCCAGAACAGTGGGCAAAATTCCTAAAAGAATTCTCCAGATTCCAGTGCTCCCAGTGAACCATACAGGAATATGTACATATCACATTTTGTCTTATTTTCCTTCCCCATAATTATATGATATTTTTGAGATGCCAAATTGGATAGATAATACTCAATTATATTCCTAATAAATGCAAACACAACAAGAGAGCAAGAGGAACCATTTTGTCCAAATGTTAGTCACTAATGACATCTTTGAAACTAAACTTGATGAGAATCCTCAAAGGAAGAGATAATGGATGAACTTGTACAGTATAAAGTAAATCCAACCGCAATTATGCTCTGCTTTCTTATATAAGGAAACAACTAATTTTGAAACAAATAGAATTGCAATCCTGCATTTGATTTAATCATGAATTTATGTGATTTTTAAATAACTACCCATTTCTCAGTGACATCTGCATCATCAAATTTCCTACCAACGGTGGATCTGAAAGTTCTTGTCTGCCACTATGATAATCCAGCCTTGTGCTTTAATTTTTATGTATTCATACAGGGGTGAGGAAAGTAGTTCAAAGTTACCTGAAAAGGAAGGTATCTGGAGTATTAAAGAATCAGATGGGCTTCTTGAAGTCTAAATAAGATTTTGTTTCGGATAATTTGCTCATTCACTTATTTATATAATTATGTAATTATAGCCTCAAAAAACACATTTTATAGTATAGGATTAAAAAGTACTATCATTGCTGAGCCCTTCAAAAGTAATTGTTGGAATAAATTATAGCTAATGCATAACTATTAGCCCTCAATGAAAGGCAAATGACATGAAGCCAGCAAGAGGACCAAACTAGAGGGAAGTGGTAGTTATATAAATGATGCTCTGAACGCTGGTTGGGCTGGCGTTGCCCAGAGACCTGAAGCACCCAAGGAGCTGTACCGAGGGGGGGTCTGCTCAGCCACTAGCATTGTCCTTGGCACATGGGTGGGCCTGGGAAAAGGGCAAAGGGACACGTGAAAAACTGAGCTTGCCTTCTGGCACGTAATGCCAGTCACCTAAAGGGTACCATTCAGCTCAAGGGGAGAATGGGAGGAGCAGGGCCGGTACTTCAGCCTGTCCCACTACTTCTATGTCACTAAGTCCGATGGATGTTTTTCAGTCCTCATCTTCCTTGGCATCTGCCCCAGCAGCTACTGTTGACCACACTCCCCTTGAAGCACTCATTTTCCCGGCCACCATTCTGGCTGGTTCTTCTCAGCTTCCTTAGTTTTCTCCTCTAGCTGACCTGTAACTCTTTGAGCTCAGTAGGCTTGTCTTCAGTCCTCCATGCTCACTTTCCACAGCCCCCAGGTGGACACTCTCACCCCTTGGCTTCAGTTACCATCTCTGTACTAAGTCAACAGAATTCAGATTTCTCTTTTCCTCTGAGCTCCAGATTCCTAAATGCAACTGCCAACTGCCATGCTGCCGGGGCACCTCTGTTCAGCACATTTCAAAATGGACTCACTGTCCTCCCCCCCAGATACACATCTGCTCTTTCTGCTGTGTTTCCCATGTGAGTGAGCAGCTCCTGCTGTCCCCCCCCCTTCAAGTGAGCAAGCCTGTAAATGAGGCGTCCTTCCCAACCCCACCTCTCCCTCACACTCTACATCCAGTTCATCAGGTCTTTTTCAGTATAACTCTGACCCCTCTCAAATCAATCCACTTTTCTCATTCCCTCTTACCACCCTCCTATCCCAAGCTACCATCATCTCTCACTGGACATCCTAACTGGCCTGAGCCCTGCTCTTCTGCTCGGCCTTCCCATAGCCCATTATCTTCACAGTAGCTAGATCTTTTGAAAACATCATTCAGATCATGCCACTTTCTGGTTTAAAATCCATCAACAGCCCCCCATCCCCCACTGCCCCTGAAAGAGAGTCTAAACTCCTTATCATGAACAAAAGGCCTTGTGTGACCTGTGCCTGTGAAACTCATTACTGCATTTTGTACCATTCTTCCCTTTGCTGATTACCCCCAGAGCCAGCCCAGAGTTGGCAGTGTCTCAACTCCTTAAACTTGGCATGTGCTTTCCTTTCTTGGGGCCTTCTCTAATGTTTCCTCTGCTTCTAATGGTTTCTCCTACCCACCAACCTGTATCCTACTGTCTTTGCATAGGTAACTCTGCATCCTTCAGAGATCAGACCAAATGTTACCTCCTCAGGGAAACTTCTGTGATCATTCAAGCTGGGTCAGGTCCCCATTATCTGCTCTATTAGCAACCTGTTCTTTTTCTTTCTATCACCTAGACATCAAGCAAGTAATTACAAGAAGTATATAATTACAATTATATAGTCCCCTCCAGTAGTTTATAAGCACCATATGGCCAGGGATGGTGTCTGCTTTTGAATCACCAACATATTTCTTACACTGAGCATAGGACTTGACACAAAATATGTGCTCAAACTATTATCCGGGAAAAAATTTGAAAAAGAAATGTGAAGAGCAGAGATAACCCTATCAGATATTTACATGTATTCTAAATCTATTCTACAGCTGAAATAATCAAAACTATGATACATTAATAGTATACAATGTAGAATGTATAGGAAGTCACCCAGTGTATATAGGAAGTTACTATATGATCAAGTTGTTATTTTAGAAAAAGGATTTTTATCCATATTTGGTATGGATCAATTGGCTGCCCATCTGTAAAAGAAAGAAGTTTAGTTTATATCTTCATATATTATACCAAAATAAATCCCACACGAATCAAAGATTTATTTATTTATTTATTTATTTATTTATTTATTTATTTATTTAAAAAATTATTGGAGTTCAATTTGCCAACATTTAGCATAACATCCAGTGCTCATCCTGCCAAGTGCCCCCCTCAGTGCCCATCACCCAGTCACCCCATCCCCCTGCCCACCTCCCTTCCCACTACTCCTTGTTCATTTCCCAGAGTTAGGTGTCTCTCATGTTTTGTCACCCTCACTGATATTTTCACTCATTTTCTCTCCTTTCCCTTTTTCCCTTTCACTAATTTTTATATTCCCCAAATGAATGAGACCATATAATGTTTGTCCTTTTCTGATTGACTTACTTCAGTCAGCATAATACCCTCCAGTTCCATCCACATCAAAGCAAATGGTGAGTATTTGTCATTTCTAATGACTAAGGAATATTCCTTGTATACATATTTTTTTAGATTGTATTTATTCATTGAGAGACACAGAGAGAGAAAGAGGCAGAGACACAGGCAAAGGGAGAAGCAGGCTCCATGCAGGGAGCCTGATGTGGGACTTGATCTCAGGACTCCAGGATCATGCCCTAAGCCGAAGGCGGATGCTGAGCCACCCAGGCATCCCCTGAATCAAAGATTTAAATGAAATCCTTAAAGTACCAGAAAAAAAATGGGATATGGGAACAATTGTCTGTTGAGCCTATGCTCTAGCTCAGTGCCTGATGATAGTGAGTGAGCAGTCCCAACTTGTGGGTTGTTGACTGAATGATGGATTGATTGTCAAGTTCTGTACTTGATGCCATGTAGGGGCTGCCAATACGAGGGCCTGGACCAGATTTGCTGCATGTAATTCGTTTGGTTCTACCAGTGTTAAAACTGTTTTGGTTTGATCTAAAACTGGAAGATTTCACATAAAAACCTGGATTTCAGACTTTTACTGAAATGTCTGGGATCCCTGGGTGGCGCAGCGGTTTGGCGCCTGCCTTTGGCCCAGGGCGTGATCCTGGAGACCCGGGATTGAATCCCACGTCGGACTCCCGGTGCATGGAGCCTGCTTCTCCCTCTGCCTATGTCTCTGCCTCTCTCTCTCTCTGTGTGTGTGACTATCATAAATAAAAAAATAAAGAAAATGAAATGTCTTTTTAAAAAGTGCTGAATTCATGGTGGTTAAATAAGTAAGTGAATAACTCTAATACCTGTTATTGTTACCTCTTGCCCAGTCGAGTGTTGTTTCTGATCACTGAGGGCAGAGACTCTGTCCCTCTTGCTTACCACCATAGGCTTAGTGCCTGGCAAAGGGGTAAGGGAGAGGTTCAGGGAGAGGCACCAGCCTTAGCTCAGGGGTACTGAGTAAGGCAGCTATAGGAGCCTGCTACTGAATGCCAAACCAGGGATCCCTGGGTGGCGCAGCGGTTTGGCGCCTCCCTGTGGCCCAGGGCGCGATCCTGGAGACCCAGGATCGAATCCCACGTCGGGCTCCTGGTGCATGGAGCCTGCTTCTCCCTCTGCCTGTGTCTCTGCCTCATTCTCTCTCTCTGTGTGACTATCACAAATAAATAAAAATTTAAAAAAAAAAATGAATGCCAAACCTGTGGGAGGCCCACTCAGTATTCCCAGCATGAGAAGCCATAGCTGGTAGGGAAGATTTGCCCAGAGGGAACTCCTAGAGCTAATCCTTCTGGGGCTCAGCTATCCCAAAAGGGGCATTCAGAATGGGGACACTGAATTAGGCCCTCCATTTTCCAGAGTCCCATAGAAATAGATACCTCACCAGTGTGAGCATTGATAGTGAGGGCCTAAATGTCATAGGTAATGGGTGTGAGCAATAGACAATGAGGCAAGCTTTGAAGGATGGTTTAGGGGCAGCAGTGATAAAGGACAGCAAAGATAAATGTGGCAGGGAGTAAAGTTCCAGAGAATTTGGAAAAGGTAATTAGGAGCTTCTCTGTATTGAATGCTTTAGCAGGTGCCAGGCACTGTGCTAAGGGTTTTACAGGCATTCTCTCATTTAAGCCTTGAACAACTCCATGAAGTAGGCAATTCTTTATAGATGAGGGAATTGAAGCATAAAGAGATTAGGTAGTTTTGTCAGGGCCATGCAGCTAGTAAGGTAGCAGAATCATCTTGAACTCCAGTATAGAGGCCTCCTCTCTGGACATATAATAAAATAGACTCACGAGACCTGGTATCCCTATGGGAGAATTGCAGAGGTTGGACAAGATTGCCATCGAGGGCCTTTCTTAGCGTTTTCATCTGGCAGTGACAGCTTGTTTTCCTGGCAGAAGTGGCTGAGGCCCCTTTTAGGCCCAGCTATCACCTCCCTGGTCTCACTGTCCTGTGCTGTCATCCTGCACCTAGAAGCCTCTGTTCCACTTCTGTTAGCTATCTGCTGCTGCAACCCCTGGTGCCCAGGGCTCTTCTACACCCCAACACCAGCTGACTTAAGGCCCATCTTCCCCTTGCAGAGCACCTTTCCTGCCTCCATCTCTAGTCTCCCAATCGAGGTTGCAAGGGAGGTAGTTGAGGCCGGGGGGTGGAGCGGGGTGAGGGGGTGGGTGAGCTTTCTGGTGATTGTATGCCCAGCTTTATGTTTCACAGTCTCATGGTCTGACTTGCTTCCCTGCGTTGGCATGTTCTCTGGGCCAGGCTCTGTGCTAGATGCTCTGTACTCCAGTTATGGCACGTGACACTTGCCACAACACTAAGGTAGACATAGTCATGCGCATTTTATGTGTGAGCAAACCAAAGCTCAGGGAACTGATGCTGAAGAGCTCACATCTAGAAAATGGCCATTGATGGAACTCAAAGGCCAATCATTTTCCTCCTACACAGCTTTCCTGTCACTCTCTGTGTGGGTTTTGGCAAGTGACCCAGCCTTTCAAGCCTCAGTTCCCTCATCTGTGCGATGAAGATGATAATAGTGTTTAGCTCATAGGGTTGCTGTGAGGCTCACAACACATAGTGTGCATAGCATACAGTGAGTGCTCCATACACTGTGGCTGTTGTGCTTTCAGTGGCTATGGTTACTATTATGGTACCATTACCACTGTGAGCTCTTCCAGCCATCCTTCTGCCCGCACAGCCGGGGATCCAGGGTATAAGAGCAAAGCCTCTTTGTGGCAGGGGAGCATGGTGACATTTTGTCTCTCAATAGTCAACTTCCCCTTTTCCATCCCCTCTTCCGTGGGAGAGTCGGCTTCCAAGTCCCGCTCTGCCCAGGTGACGATAATAATGAGATATCTACATAATAGGCGACGGAGTTGCTCAGGCCTAAGAAAATGTGAAATTCCTGAGGCTAGGCAGCCAGTGCCTTTAAATAAAATGGAAATCAAATGAAAGAAGAGATCCTCACGATTGTTTAAATCATTGCCTCTTGCACCTGCAGAAGGGAATATGTGGAGCTCACATGTTGAAATCTAATATGCGGGCTCCTAATCTCTTAGAACTGATTAATGAATTTTAAAGATAGAGCTTTAATTAAAATAGGTCTCTGTGGACAGAAAGCATGCTATTTTGTGAGCTCTGTAAATATTGCCTTTTAAACTAATAAGTTCAGTTACCAGAAATACTACTGCATATAAACAGTTGGCTTTTTTTCTTCGTGTGCTGTGGAAACATAACTAGATATTGAAGAGAGGCTGCCTGCATTTCAAAGCCTCACATTTGGCTTTCAAAATAATAGCAACGTAGATGTGCAGGGCATCTTTTTCCTCTGGAGCACAAAGAACTTTCCAGGCATGATCTCATTCTGTCTTCAGACATCCCCCCTATGAGGCTGACCTAAGGAAGACAGCATTCATTGTGGCAGCATCGCCAGGCTTTTTTGACTCGCCTCAAGACCTCCATTGCACCCCCATCTCCTTCTTCAAGCCACTGAGAAAACTGAGACCAACCAAAGAGATGCCACAATTTCTTTCCCTTTCTCCTCACTCAGCCAGTACCACTTCCCTCTTGTTCTGGAGAATAAATGAGTGCTGTTTACAGTTATACCAATACCTATGTGCTAGGCACTGGGCTAAGCATGGTCATATTATTTTATATAACCCTCCAAATAAACCCGTGAGCTAAGTACTAATATTAGCCCCAGAGGCTACTCCACTCCCTCAGAATAACAGTCAAAACCTTTGCAATGGGCTGCAAGTCCCTGTTAGCTCTCTGATCTCATTGCCTCCTCTCTCTCCTTTGTTTGGTTGGATATCTGAGAGACAGGTTAGTGCAGCAGGCCTCACACTTAGGCGTTGGCTTGCCACTATTTTAAAAAGGAGACCCTCTATTGGGCATCTTCTCTATGCCAAGTTTCATGCCAATCTTTTTTTAATTATTTTTTTAAATTTATTTTTATTTATTTATGATAGTCACACAGAGAGAGAGAGAGGCAGAGACACAGGCAGAGGGAGAAGCAGGCTCCATGCACCGGAAGCCCGACATGGGATTCGATCCCGGGTCTCCAGGATCGCGCCCTAGGCCAAAGGCAGGCGCCAAACCGCTGCACCACCCAAGGATCCCCCAATCTTTTTTTTAAAGATTATTTATTTATTTGAAAGACAGAAAGAGCACAGGAAGGAGCAGAGGGAGAGGTGCAAGCAGGCTCTGTGCAGTGTGTGGAGCCTGATGCAGGGTTCAATCCCAGGACTCTGCGATCAGGACCTGAGCTGAAACCAAGAGTTGAATGCTTGACTGAGCCACCCAGGTGCCTCCCATGCCAATCATTTTTACATAAGCTATTTACCCTTCCCAGAAGCCCTGTGAGAAAGCTATCATTATTATACCTATTTTAATAATGAGAAAACCAAGGCTTAGGCCAAGTTCTTTTCCCAAGGTCATAGATTTGGTAAATGACAGGGCCAGGGTTTAAAACCAAAGTGTCAGGGTGCCTGGGTGGCTCAGTGGGTTAAGTGTCTGCCTTTGGCTCAAGTCATGATCCCAGGGACCTGGGATTGAGCCCCACATGGGGCTCCCTGCTCAGTGGGGAGTCTGCTTCTCCCTCTCCCTTGCCTGTGCTCTCTCTTGCTCTCGCTCTATCTTTCAAATAAATAAAATCTTTTAAAAAATAAAAAAATAAAACCAAAGTGTCTACCTCCAGAATCTGCTCTATTTTTTTTTAGAGATTTAATTTATTCATTCATGAAAGACACACACACACAGAGAGAGAGGCAGAGAGACAGGCAGAGGGAGAAGCAGGCTCCATGCCGGGAGCCCGATGTGGGACTTGATCCCGGGACTCCAGGATCACGTCCTGGACCAAAGGCAGGCGCTAAACTGCTGAGCCACCCAGGTGCCCCAAGAATTTGCTCTATTTCCATTAAACCCACTGCCTCCCAAAGTCTTAGTGATGTGCATTCCTAACTGAAAATCAAACAGTGGAGGATTTGACCTTGGAGTATGTGGCAGAAAGCCTTAGCAGTAACCAATATTTGTATTCTCCTCTTCTTAGGCACACAGCTTACTATATCCCCAGGCTCCCCTGCAATAAAGGGGTGGCCATGTGACTATTCTACATAAAATATAAGTGGAGAGGATATGAACTTTGTCCAGACTTAGCCCTTAACAACTCCATGTGCTCCTCACTCCCTTTCTTATATATCAGACTGATGGGGGAGAACTTGAAGAGTTGAGGAGCCTAGGTCTAGGATGACAGTGAGGGAGCTGCTCTATCAAGAAGACTTATGTTGGATTGTGACATAAGCAACAAACAATCCTATTTTTGTTAAGCCACCAAAGTTTGAGTTAAAAGACTAGCTTTGCTTACCCTCACTAATACAGAGGAAAACAATAATTTCTGGGTGTCCATAATATAGATGGGAAGGATGGAAGTATAACAAGCCAAAGAAAGTAGACTCCCTAATGAGGAAAAATCTGACATATGGTAAATGAATAACCTCCTTTCTCCATTTTCATTTATTCTTCCTTTTATTTCTCTCTTCTCTGTCCTTCAGAGGAATCAGAAGAATTTTTTGAGAGACACACACAGAGAGAGAGAGAGAGAGAGAGAGAATGCATACATGCACACAAGCGGGGTGGGGGTGGCAGAGGGCAGAGGAAGAGAATCGCAAGCAGATTCCTCATTCAGCAGAGTCCAATGTAGGGCTCCACCCCACCACCCTGAGATCATGACCTGAGTTGAAGTTAAGAGTAGAATGTTTAACTTATTGAGCCACCCAGGCGCCCCAAGAATCAGTAGAACTTTGAATGAGACCATTTCCTCCCTAATTAAAAGCAGTAGACACCAATGGGTAAATAACTTCTGTGTATATGCAAACGCATTGATCAACCTCAATGTCTCTCAAATTGGTGGAATATGGGAGAGATATTTTGAAGAGAAATCTAATGTGTAGAAGTTACTACTGACCAGTCAGGGGTCTTCCTTCCTCAATACCAGTCCTAATGAGACTTTCTGGAGATCAACCTGTCCTCCCAGTCCTCTAGCAGGGACTCTGACCCATGAGAGTCAACATAAGCAGCATCATTCCATTGGATGAAGGGAGTTCTGCATGTTTAATACCAGAAACCCTAATGGAAACGGCTTTGGGCAGGAATCCAAAAGTCTTCTCTATTTTTCACAGGTGACACAGAGGCTTACTGCAGCTTTCATCCACCTGTGGAGTCATTACTCTTAGATTTGGAGGAAGTTTTGATAGACTGTACAGATGCGGACACGGAGACCTCGAGTGGGTGGACATGACCTATTCAGCATCTTATAGCTGGTCAGTGCCAGAGTGAGAACTAGGTTAAAATTCACTGCTCCAGATCCTTCCAAAGCAAACTTGGGATTAATCATTTCATAAAGATGAGAAGTCATTTTAATTTAATAAATCTTTTACAATGTGCTAGGCTTGGAGGCATATCTTCCCCCAAACTCAGGGAAAGTTGTAGAAATATAGCTGAGTGAGTAATCTCTTTGTATATATATATTTATTTGAAGATATCAGGATATTGTAAATGAAGTATTTCTGAAATATTAATTTGGAGATTTGCCTGAAATCATGCAGTTTTTGCCTCAGCTGTGTTTTGTAAAAAAAAAAAAAAATTGTTTCTTAATGAGTGACTAATAGCTGCATATCTATTTATCATTATTCAGTCATTAAACATTTAGAGGCCACTTATTGGGGAACTGTGCTGGGTGTTGCTTGGAAGAGTATGTGGATACATGAGCCAAAGAGAGTGCCTTGCTCTGCGGTACAAGCCATTAAGCTCTTGGGACGCATCCCCTGTATTCCTCCACAGGAGCCTTCCAGAAAGCCAAAGCAGCTTTGACCATACACCAAAGTCCTGCCTTCGCCTGGTCAGCACTCCTTTATCCAGGATCCATCTTTTCAGGTTCATGGATTCATTACTACTGTTTTCCCCACTACTGAGCCTCTTCTGCTTTAAATGGTCTGTCTTACTTTTTATTAAGCATTAAACTTTTTAATTTTTACATTATCTTGGTACAAGATATACAACATATAAACAAGCAAATGGAGAAAAAAAAGTGCTAACTCCACCAATCACAGGAAACCACTGTTGACATTTAGTGAACATACTTCTAGTCTTTTTTTCCTGTGCATAGAGATACATTTGTAATTTATACTCATGGAACTATATTTCAGACACTATTTTATAACCAGCCTTTGATCTATTATGAAAAGTTTTCCATGCCCAGAAATACATACTACATTTTAGTTTTTATTTCTAGTGGCTATATGACATTTCACTGTGAAGGGTAGCTATAATCTACTAATAATGTCGTTGAACATCAGATTATTTCCAATTCTTCACTGTAATGCATAAGTATTTCTGTATTCATCCTTATATATACATTTTCATGCCTGATATTATTAATAATATCTAATACATAATAAATAAAATATTTAATTTATATTTTATATACAATATATTTCAAACTGTATACTAATAATCTTATAAATTCCTAGAAACTGAATTTCTACATCAAGAGTTATATACTTTTTCAAGGTTCTTAATCCCTATCTGTTTTGCCTTTGATCCAGCTTCTCCTAAAAATATTGCCTCCCAGATTGTTCCAGTTTTGGCTGCAGAAACCTCAGACCAAATGTTGCCCCACCAGTCAAGACCTCAGTTCACACAGCCAGGTAACTATTGTCAGGGCTGAGGCTAAAACCTGCATTTCCTGACCCAGTTGACTTAGAAACATTTGGGTTGCTCCTGAGGTTTAGCAAAGGCTGCTGCCAGTTCATTCCTTCCCACCAACAGTGACCTGGCTGGTCCCTGGGAGAGGAGAACCTGGTCTGTAACAAGGCTTATTTTAGCATTTTTACCTATGTCCAAATGGAGATCACATTACTAGAAATACAAACATGATTTATTGATTTTAAAAATGTGTAGCTGTCTCCATTCTGACTGCCCACTAAGGTGAGGAGAATGCTTTTAGAATGATATACGGATAAATGTGAAACAGAGTGAAGGGATAAAGGAGAAGCAGCCTGGTCTGGTAGAGAACAGTAGATCATGATCCTGACTCACTCTACCACTAAATCTCTGTGTGACCTTGAGAAGTCCTTCTGCAGAGCTGGGACTCAGTGTCCCATTGTGCACAAAGAGGAGGTTGGTCATTGCTCTTTAGGATTCCTGCCAGTTTTAATGACCTAGGATTAAAGATCAATAGGTTGAAATTTACACCTTTTTCTAAACTATGAAGTTTATAGAGAGGGTAGGCATTTGAGGAAGTCTAACAATAGACCCTTGGTCCAGAGCATGCAGAGAAGAAATAGGATATTTTCTGGTCACTCTTATGAAAAACCTTTAAATCAGCTCACTATGAATTTAATGTGCCTTGGGATGCTTGGGCGGCTCAGTGGTTGCGTGTCTGCCTTCGGCTCAGGTCATGATCCTCGGGTCCTGGGATCGAGTCCCACATCAGGCTTCCCACAGGGAGTTTGCTTCTCTCTCTGCCTATGTCTCTGCCTCTCTCTCTCTTATGAATAAATAAATAAAATTGTAAAAAAGAACTTAATGTGCCTTAAAGCCTCCTGAATTGAACTAACTTAATGTACCTCATATAAAATCTAAAATGCCTTTTTTGTAAGATGTTCTCTTAGGTTACCATTAAGAAATTTTTTTAAATGCTGAAAATGAAACTATGAAACAATGCTATCTTATACATCAATTATGCATTCCAATATCAGTGATGTTAAAATTGAAAAATAAGTATACCTTAGAATGAGTGAAACAATATTAATATATTTCATGATGAAAACTTAAACTGCATTGACAATGTAAGAAAAATGATCTTGAGAATATCTAGCCTTCATACCCACAGACATTTCTGTATTGTAGAGAAGAAGAGAGCCCAGAGAAGTAATGAGAGTAACCCAAATTCACAGAGACAGTATGGGACTGGAACCAAAAAGCATTAGAGGAGAGAAACACTTGCAGAATGGAGGAGTAAGCACCTTCAAAAAATACTCCTTAATGAAAGCAAGGGAAACCATGACAAATTGTCAAAATAAACTTTTCTACAACTCTGGTAATTAACCAAAGACTTGCAAAAATCCACGGAGCATTTTATTCAAGGGAAAACTGTATCTTGATAACATCAGAGGCCTCTCTTGTCTATTAACTTCCTGTATTCACATCTTCCTCTTCACAACTAAATGGCAGCCTTGAAAAGCAGTAGCCTAGTAGCTACTGGAAGGAGAACAACAGAGCATCAAACTGTGTAAGGCAAAAATAATAGAATTGCACAGAGAAATAGCTGAATCTACTACCATAGTTGAAGACTTCAACATCCCTCTATCAGAAAAGAATTGATCCAACAGGGAGAGTATCAGTAAGGACAGAGTTGAACTTAAAATTACCATCGATCAACTGGATATAATTGACATCTATAGACTATTTCATCCAATAACAGCAGAGTACACATTCTTCTCAAGCTTACATGGAACATTCACCAAGATAGACCACATTCTGGGCCATAAAACACACCTTCACAAATATAAAAGAATACATATCACACATTGTCTGCTCTCACACAGCAATGGAATTAAACTGGAAATCACTAAGAGAAAGATAAACAGAAAACCCCAAAATACATGAAAATTACACAACATACTCTATTTATTTATTTAGGATTGCAGATTTTTTTTAATTGGAATTCAATTTGCCAACATATAGGATAACACCCAGTGCTCATCTGCCAAGTGCCCTCCTCATTGCCCATCACCCAGTCACCCCAACCCCCCGCCCACTTCCCCTTCCACTACCCCTTGTGCATTTCCCAGAGTTAGGTGTCTCTCATGCTTTGTCACCTTCACTGATATTTTCACTCATTTTATCTATTTTCCCTTATTCCCTTTCACTAATTTTTATATTCCCCAAATGAATGAGAACATATAATGTTTGTCCTTTTCCGATTGAATTATTTCACTCAGCATAATCCCCTCCAGGTCCCTCCACGTCAAAGCAAATGGTGGGTATTTGTCATTTCTAATGGCTGAGGACTATTCCATGGTATACACAGACCACATCTTCTTTATCCATTCATCTTGATGGACACCGAGGCTCCTTCCACAGTTTGGCTATGGTGGACATTGCTGCTATAAACATCGGGGTGCAGGTGTCCCGGCATTTCATTGCATCTGTAACTTTGGGGTAAATCCCCAGCAGTGCAATTGCTGGGTCATAGGGCAGGTCAATTTTTAACTCTTTGAGGAACCTCCACACAGTTTTCCAGAGTGGCTGCACCAGTTCACATTCCCACCAACAGCTCAAGAGGCTTCCCCTTTCTCCACATCCTCTCCAACATTTGTTGTTTCCTGCCTTGTTAATTTTCACCATTCTCACTGGGGTGAGGTGGTATCTCACTGTGGTTTTGATTTGTATTTCCCTGATGGCCAGTGATGTGGACCATTTTCTCATGTGCTTGTTGGCCATGTCTATGTCTTCTTTGGTGAAATTTCTGTTCATGTCTTTTGCCCATTTCATGATTGGATTGTTTGTTTCTTTGGTGTTGAGTTTAATAAGTTCTTTATAGATCTTGGAAACTAGCCCTTTATCTTTTTTTTTTTTTTTTTATTGGTGTTCAATTTACTAACATACAGAATAACACCCAGTGCCCGTCACCCATTCACTCCCACCCCCCGCCCTCCTCCCCTTCCGCCACCCCTAGTTCGTTTCCCAGAGTTAGCAGTCTTTATGTTCTGTCTCCCTTTCTGATATTTCCCACACATTTCTTCTCCCTTCCCTTATTTTCCCTTTCACTATTATTTATATTCCCCAAATGAATGAGAACATATAATGTTTGTCCTTCTCCGACTGACTTACTTCACTCAGCATAATACCCTCCAGTTCCATCCACGTTGAAGCAAATGGTGGGTATTTGTCATTTCTAATAGCTGAGTAATATTCCATTGTATACATAAACCACATCTTCTTTATCCATTCATCTTTCGTTGGACACCGAGGCTCCTTCCACAGTTTGGCTATCGTGGCCATTGCTGCTAGAAACATCGGGGTGCAGGTGTCCTGGCGTTTCATTGCATTTGTATCTTTGGGGTAAATCCCCAACAGTGCAATTGCTGGGTCGTAGGGCAGGTCTATTTTTAACTGTTTGAGGAACCTCCACACAGTTTTCCACAGTACTAGCCCTTTATCTGATATGTCAATTGCAAATATCTTCTCCCATTCTGTAGGTTGTCTTTTAGTTTTGTTGACTGCTTCTTTTGCTGTGCAGAAGGTTTTTATCTTGATGAAGTCCCAATAATTCATTTTTGCTTTTGTTTCTCTTGCTTTCATGGATGTATCTTCCAAGAAGTTGCTGTGACCAAGTTCAAAAAGGGTGTTGCCTGTGTTCTCCTCTAGGATTTTGATGGATTCTTGTCTCACATTTAGATCTTTCATCCATTTTGGGGATCCCTGGGGGGCTCAGCGGTTTGGCGCCTGCCTTTGGCCCAGGGCGCGATCCTGGAGTCCCGGGATTGAGTCCCATGTCAGGCTCCCGGCATGGAGCCTCCTTCTCCCTCCTCCTGTGTCTCTGCCTCTCTCTCTCTCTCTCTCTCTCTCTCTCTCTCTGTGTCTATCATAAATAAATAAATAAATCTTAAAATAAAGGTCTTTCATCCATTTTGAGTTTATCTTTGTGTATGGTGAAAGAGAGTGGTCTAGTTTCATTCTTTTGTATGTGGATGTCCAATTTTCCCAGCACCATTTATTGAAGAGACTGTCTCTTTTCCAGTGGATAGTCTTTCCTGCTTTGTCGAATATTAGTTGGCCATAAATTTGAGGGTCCACTTCTGGATTCTCTATTCTGTTCCATGGATCTATGTGTCTGTTTTTGTGCCAGTACCACACTGTCTTGATGACCACAGCTTTGTAGTACAACCTGAAATCTGGCATTGTGATGCACCCAGATATGGTTTTGTTTTTTAATATTCCCCTGGCTATTCGGGGTCTTTTCTGATTCCACACAAATCTTAAAATAATTTGTTCCAACTCTCTGAAGAAAGTCCATGGTATTTTGATAGGGATTGCATTAAACGTGTAAATTGCCCTGGGTAACATTGAAATTTTCACAATATTAATTCTTCCAATTCATGAGCATGGAATATTTTTCCATCTCTTTGTGTCTTCTTCACTATCTTTCAGAAGTGTTCTGTAGTTTCTAGGGTATAGATCCTTTACCTCTTTGGTTAAGTTTATTCCTAGGTATCTTATGCTTTTGGGTGCAATTGTAAATGGGATTGACTCCTTAATTTCTCTTTCTTCAGTCTCATTGTTAGTGTATAGAAATGCCACTGATTTCTGGGCATTGATTTTGTATCCTGCCACACTGCCGAATTGCTGTATGAGTTCTAGCGATCTTGGGGTGGAGTCTTTTGGGTTTTCTATGTACAGTATCATGTCATCTGTGAAGAGGGAGAGTTTAACTTCTTCTTTGCCAATTTGAATGCCTTTTATTTCTTTTAGTGGTCTGATTGCTGAGGCTAGGACTTCTAGTACTATGTACAACGTACTTTAAATAACATATAAGTCAGAGAAGAAATCTCAAGAGAAGCTTAAAAATATTCTGAACTAAATGAAAATGAAAACACAACTAACCAAAATTTGTGAGATGCGGCAAAATCAGTGCTTACAGGAAAATTGATAGCATTCAGTTTATGTACTAGAAAATGAGAAAGATCTAAAACAATTATTTAAGTTTCCACTTTAGGAAACTAGGGAAAAAAGAGTAAATTAAATCCAAGGACTTAGAACAAAAGAAGTAATGAGAATTGGAGCAGAAGTGAATTTAGAATAGAAAATTAATACAGAAAATCAATTAAACCAAAAGTTAAGTCTTTGAAGAAAGATCAATATAATCTAGGCAGACTAAATAAGAAAAACAATAGACACGAATTAATCTCAGAAATGAAAGAAGCCATCACTATAGATCCTATACATATTAAAATGCTAAAGGAAATCACAAGGATAATTAGAAAATACTTTTGAGTGAATGAAAGTGAAAAGACATTATACCAAAACTTAATAGATGCAGTGAAAGCATTGCTCAGAGGGACATGCATAGCCGCAAACTCCTACAACAAAGAAGGAAGATTTTATACTTTTTTTTAAAAAAAAGTTTTCTGTATTTGAGAGAGAGACAGCCCATGAGTATATGGAAGGAGGGGCAGAGGAAGAGAACCCTCAGCAAACTCCCTGCTGAGCACAGAGCCCCTTGAGGGGCTGGATCCCATGATCCATGAGATCACGACCCAAGCCAAAACCAAGAGCCAGACATTCAACTGACCGAGCTTCCCAGGTACCCCTTTTAATACTTTTTAAAGGATTTATTAAGAAGAAAGATTGTAAATCAATAATCTGTTTATACCTTAAAGAACTAGAAAAATAAGAGTAAACCTAACCCTACAATAGCAGAAGGAAGGAAATAATAGTTTTTTAAAAATTAAAGAATGGAATTTGGGGTGCCTGGCTGGCTCAATCAGTAGAGCCTGTGACTCTTGATCTTGATGTTGTGGGTTTGAGCCCACAGAAGGTAGTGAAACATAAAATCTTTGAAAAGAAAGAAATTAAATAAAGAATAAAAAGAAAATAGGATCAACAGAACCAAAAGTTGGCTCTTTAAAAGATCAACAAAGGTGGCAAACCTCTAGCTAGACTGACCATAGAGAAGATTCAAATTACTAAAATCAGAAATAAGATTGAGGGCATTACTACTGGCTTATAAAAATAAAAAGTATTATAAGGCAATACTATGACCAGTTGCATGCCAACAAATTAGATATCCTAGATAAAGTGGATAAATTCTAGAAACATTCAAACTAGCAAACTTGAGTCAAGAACAAGTAGAAAAATATAAGTAGATTCATAATTGAGGTTGAATTGGTAATTAAAAACCTCCCATCAAAGATAGCCTAGGACCAGGTGGTCTCACTGATTCTATCAGACATTTACAGAAGAATTCACACCAATCATCAAACTTCCAAATCATAAGACGAATGAATACTTCATAACTCATTCTTTCAATCCAGCATTACCCTATCAAAGCCAGACAAAGATGTCACAAGCAAGGAAAACTACAGATTAATATCCATCATGAGTATATATGTAAACATTCTCAACAAAATACTAGTGAACAGAATCCAGGAGTATAGTATATTAAAAGGATTATAAGCCATGAACAATTGAGATTGGTCTAAAGAATACAACGGATTCAACATTCTAAATAAGTAGCCAATGT
The DNA here is from genome assembly GCF_053574225.1 of Canis aureus. Classification (NCBI taxonomy): domain Eukaryota; kingdom Metazoa; phylum Chordata; class Mammalia; order Carnivora; family Canidae; genus Canis; species Canis aureus. Next base: position 14,470,922 of record NC_135649.1, read on the forward strand.
GGTTAAGTCTGCTAGGGCTGCCATCACAGATGGGATTTGCCAGTTGTTTACATTTTCCTCATTTGTTTCATTATTTTATTCCTTATTCTCATTCCCTCGCTCTCTCTCCATATATACACTATGTATACACTATGACCCTTGAACAATGAATGCATGGATTAAGGGCACCCATCCCCATGCAGTCAAAAATCTGTGTATAACTTGGGATTCCTCCCTAGACCTAAATAATAAATAGCCTAGTCTTCACCAGAAGCTTTACCGATAACAGAAGAGTTGATCAACACCTATTTTGCATGTTAGATGTTTTAGATACTGTATTCTTGAAGTAAGTCAGGGAAAAGAAAATGTTATTAAGAAAATCATAAGGAAAAGAAAATACAGTACTGTGCTGTATTTATTGAAAAAATCCATGTATAAGTGGGCTTAACCAATTCAAACCCATGTTGTTCAAGGGTCAGCTACAGATTTGTGTATACACACACACACACACGCACACAGGCATGTATATAATTATTTTGAACCACTGTAAGATGAAAACATTGTGCCACACAACTCTTAAATATTACAATGTGTATTTCTTAATAACAATGCCATTCTCAGGGTACCTGGGTGGCTCAGTGTTTGAGCGTCTGCCTTTGGCTCAGGTCGTGATCCCGGGGTCCTGGGATCCAGTCCCACATCAGGCTCCCTGCAGGGAGCCTGCTTCTCCCTCTGCCTGTGTCTCTGCCTTTCTCTGTATCTCTCATGAATGAATGAGTAAATAAATGAATCTTTTTTTTAAAAAAGAACAATGTCATTCTCTCTTTTTATTGCATACCACAGATTGGGTGGCCTAAACAACAGAAATTTATTTTCTCACAGTTATACAGGCTTCAAGTCCAAGATCAAGGTGCTGCCAGGAGAATGGGCAATGGGGAAAGGGTAGTCTTTTAACAAGTGATCCTGGGAAAACTTGATATTCACATGTAAAAGAATGAAGTTGGGGGACAGTCGGTTAGGTATCTGACTCTTGATCTCAGCCTAGGTCTTAATTTCATGGTTGTGAGTTCGAGCCCTGTGTTATGCTTAAGAAAAAATGAATTTGGACTTAAGAAAAAAAATGAATTTGGGCCCTTACCTTCTAGCGTATTGATTGACTCAAAGAGGATTAAATTGACTCAAAGGGGATTAAAGACCTACCATATAATAGCTTAAAATTATAAGACTCTCAGAACAAAATGGGAAAAGCCTCGTGAAAATGTATTTGGCAATGATCTCTAGAATATGACACCAAAAGCACAGGCAACAAAAGAAAAAATAAATTAGACTTCATCAAAATTAAAAACTTCAGTGCAACAAAGAAACGCTATGAATAGAGTAAAAAAGCAACCCACAAAATGGAGAAAATATTTGCAAATCATATATTTAAGAAGGGATTAATATCCAAATATATATTTTAAAAAACCCTACAACTCTACAACAAAACAATTAAAAATTGGCAAAGGGCTTAAATAGGGTTCTCCATAGAAAATATAAAAATGGGCAACAAGCATATAAAAGATGCTCAACATCATTATTATTAGGGTAATGAATATCAAAACCACAGTGAGATATCACTTCATACCCATTAGATTAGCTGTTGTTAAAACAGTAAGTGTTGGTGAGGTTGTAGAGAAATTGGAAACCCTTGTGCTCTCCTGGTGGGAATTTAAAATGGTGCAAAACATATGGAAAACCGTTTGATGGTTTCAGAAAAAAATTACAATTACCATATGATATAGCAATTCTACTTCTGGGTGTATGGTCAAATCAATTGAAAGCAAGGACGTGAACAGGTATTTGTGCACCCATTTTTAAGGCGGTATCATTCACAATGGCCAAAAGATGGACTTAATCCAAGTATCCTCAATGGATGAAGGCATAAACAAATGTGGTCCACTCTTACAATGGAATGTTAATCAGCCTCAAAAAGGAAGGAAATTATGACACATGCTACAACCTTAAAGACATTATGCTAAGTGAAATAAGGCAGTTCCAAAAGGAAAATACTGTATGAGTCCACACATGTTATGCAAGGTACCTAGAGTAGGTAAATTCATAGAGACTGAAACTAGATGGTGGTTATTGGGGCTGGAGGGAGTGGGAAATGAGGAGTTATTTAATGTGTAGAGTTTCAGTTTTGGAATGATGAGGAAGTTCTGGAGGTGGATAGTGGTGATAGTTGCACAACAATGTGAACATACTTAATTCTCAGAATTAAGGAATTTACAAAGAGTAAAGATGGTAAGCTTTATGTTCTATATATTTTACCCCAATAAAAAAAAGAGAATGGCATTGTTCTTTTTTTTTTAAAGATTCATTTATTCATTCATTCATTCATGAGAGACACACACAGAGACAGGCAGAGACATAGGCAGAGGGAGAAGCAGGCTCCCTGCAGGGAGCCTGAGGTGGGACTTGATCCCAGGACCCTGGGATCATGACCTGAGCCAAAGGCAGACGCTCAAACACTGAGCCACCCAGGTGCCCTGAGAATGGCATTGTTATTAAGAAATACACATTGTAATATTTAAGAATTATGTGGCACAATGTTTTCATCTTACAGTGGTTCAAAATAATTATATACATGCATATGTGCGTGTGCGTGTGTGTGCGTATACACAAATCTGTAGCTGACCCTTGAACAACATGGATTTGAATTGGTTAGGCCCACTTATACATGGATTTTTTTCAATAAATACAGCACAGTACTGTAAAGTATTTTCTTTTCCTTATGATTTTCTTAATAACATTTTCTTTTCCCTGGCTTACTTTATTATAAGAATACAGTATCTAAAACATCTAACATGCAAAATAGGTGTTGATCAACTCTTCTGTTATCGGTAAAGCTTCTGGTGAAGACTAGGCTATTTATTATTTAGGTCTGGGGGGAGTCCAAAGTTATACACAGATTTTTGACTGCATGGGGATGGGTGCCCTTAACCCATGCATTGTTCAAGGGTCAGCTGTATACGTAGTGTATATACGGAGAAAGAACGAGGGAATGAGAACGAGTGATAAAATAATGAAACAAATGAGAAAAATATAAACAACTGGCAAATCTAGGTAAAGGGATACAGAGATTCCTTGTATTATTCTTACAAATTTTTGCGTTAGAAAGCATATAAAAAAGAAACAAATTAGATAAATGATCTGTATAAAGTGGTTAGCATGGTGCTCAGCCAAGCTCAGTCTTACCCCCGCCCCCTTTATTTTCTTTAGCATTGCCTGAAAAGAAAAAGAGAAAAGATAATTTTTTTTTCCAAATTAGTCAGTCTTTCTTCTTACTCCATTGCTGCCTCCAGGGCTGTTATTCTGAGGGTTTCAGGATCGTAAGGGCAGGTGGTTGGATGGGTAGGCTGACAGTATGGCTAGTAGCTGAGCCATCCCAGGATACACTTAACACTGTTGGGGTCATTTGTCAGTTTGGAAATCAGCTTTCTGCAATAGAATCATGAGTACCAGGGACAGGTCGTGGCCACTCTTTCTTATGCCCCCTTGGAACTGCTACCCTGAACATGGCAGTTAGAGAATCTCTCCCTCCAGGAAAGTCTGCTGAAGTTATCTTACTTTTTTAACGGCCCTGGGAGTTTAACCATTGACTCCTCGTCTCTGATATGGGTAGGCCTGGCAGAGGCAGTTAGCTTTTGTATTCCCTCTGTTCCTTTAAAATCCTTAACTACTGATGTTTTCGGGTTTCTTTCTTCTAACACTTGCTAGGAAGTTCTGCAAGAAGTGTGCTTGGGCAAATAGGGCCACTGAGGATCAGGAGAAATAGCCAGGGGCCAAAGATGACTTCTCTTGTGTCACAGAAACTGTATCTCATCTTTCTCTGAGGCCCCCTAACTCGTTCTGTTTCCACTAAGACCTTAATATGCAGTAGCTCATTAATCCTCACAGTAATTACATGATATAAGCCTTTCATATTTAAAGTGCCCCCTACTTTAGGGACGCCTGGGTGGCTCAGCAGTTGAGTGTCTGCCTTCTGCTCAGGGAGTGATCCAGGGTCTGGGGATAGAGTCCCGCATGGGGCTCCCTGAAAGGAGCCTGTTTCTGCCTCTGTCTCTGCCTCTCTCTCCGTGTCTCATGAATAAATAAATAAAATCTTTTTTAAAAATTTCCCTACTTTAGAGATGGGGAAACTGACGTATTTTTTTATAAATTTATTTTTTATTGGTGTTCAATTTGCCAAAGTACAGAATAACACCCAGTGCTCATCCCATCAAGTGCCCACCTCAGTGCCCGCCACCCAGTCACCCCCACCCCCCGCCCTCCTCCCCTTCCACCACCCCTAGTTCGTTTCCCAGAGTTCAGAGTTTTCCATGAAACTGAAGTTTTTAATGTTTAAAAGATCTGCCCCAGCTCACGTAGCTAACAAGTAGTACTGCCCTAATTAAAACCTTGGAAATCTGAATCTTGATCTGAAGTCCTACCATTAGGTTGTGATGCTTATGAAATGGAGACACTAATACTTATTCCATATGATTACTGGAAGATTACCTTAATCCAGGACATGCCATGATACAGTGATTAGCACAGGTATATGAAATTCAGTACTCAGTAGGTAAATGTTGGTATATTTTATTAGTCATGTTGATGTCATTAGATCAATTAGGATCTTTTAATCCAATGTTCATCTCATGTAGATACTGAGCTCATCCTACCCTAAACCACCAGTTTATTAAATAAAAATAGACGATATTTTTATTGAGTGCCAGGCACTATTCTCAGCACTTGACACGTAGTGACTTCGTTAATCTTCATATCATCCCTCTGAGGAAGGTACTGGCATTACCCTGGTTTTACAAAGGAAGAAATAGAGGCCGAGAGAGATGAAGTAACTTACTCAAGGTCCCTGGCCAGTAAGCCAGGATCGGAACCCAAGCACTTTGTTCTCCAAAGTGCCAAGCTATATGCTGCAGATGTATCAGCTACCAGTGTTATTACTCAATTCCATAATTATATGCTAGAGTTCATATTATGGGCCAGAGTTCTCTTTCAAATCCAGTGAGTGACCAGTGTGTACTCATTTTGCTAATCCTTTAATAGAGAGGTTGGAATAGGTGACTTGCATAAAAAAAATCAGGCGGAAGACTTTGTTGACAATTCAGGATCTGATTTCTGCTGAGGAACATTTTAACATAATAATAATTCAAGATGTAAATTAGTGATTTTTTTCCAATGCAGACAGTACAAGTAAAACAGAAATTATGTTCCTCAGCAGTATTTGAATTAAATATACACATGACGTGAATACTTAAATGATATTTTTAAATGCAAATAGAAATGTGATCATTTAAACTATTGTTTGATTAAAACTAATCTTGGAATTAGTCATGTGTCCTATTATCACACCAAATGCAGCAGGGGTAAAATAAAGGAAATTAAAAAATGAAAAATTGTATATAAATGTCAAAATATCAGTGTATCTGAAAGTATTTTAAGGAAATAGAAATGTAATTAAGATTATAGAATGTTGAAAAGATGAAAGTTGAATTGAACTATCCAAATCTCAGTACAGTTACATGATAAGGTTGGGGCCACATTTATCTAGAGAGCTACTCTGATGAAGATGGGAAGGGTGAAGAGAAATTTAGAAAGATGATACATGCATATCACCCTGTAACATTCCTTCTTAACTATACAAGAGTTCTGATAGAGACCAAATTTAATGTATAAAAACATTTATTATTTTTAATTACATTAGCTATACATGTTCATATATACAAATTAGGAAAAGCAGGTAAGTAGATGTAAGAATTTAAACACTCAATCTGTCGCTCAGAGATATGTGTTATTTAAATCTTGATGTTTGTCACAGCTCATTCTTACACACACATGTTAGTTTCAAAAAAATTGCTACAAATACTGTTTTAAGCTTAAAAAATATTTAAAACACATTTTAATAAATAATGATCTACAATGTCTTTTTAAATGATTGAATAGCATTTCTTTATTTGAAAGAACCATACATTATTCATCTGGTGCTCTATTACTGGCATTTTATCTAGTTTGTGGTTTATATCTATTAAAAACACTATACCTGAAACTATTTACCTTATGTTGGCTAATTGAATTTAAATAAATAAAAATAAATAAATTTTAAAAACAAAAAACCCTAATACTAAAGTGAAGATACGTTTTCAGGATACAGATCTTGCATGTACTTTGTTAGATTATACGGAATTATTTTATGATTTTGGTGGTACTGTAAAAGGCATTACTTCATTTTAAATTTCAATTCCAATTGTTCGTTGCCAATATGTAGAAATACAATTGAATTTTGTATTTAGACCTTATATCCTATAAGTTTAAGAAGCTCATTTTTTTCTAGAAGCTTTATAGTAGACTATTTGACATTTTTCACGGAAACAATCATGTCTTGTAAGAATGAAGGTGGTATTATTTCTTCCTTTCAACTCTCTTTTGATTGGAGAATAGGAAAAAGTATTTTCTTCTATTTTATTTGTAGCTAGGACCTTTAGTACAATGTTGAATAAGAGAGGTACAAGTGGACATCTCTGTGCTATTCCTGATCATAGATGGAAAACATTAACTCTTACCATTTGAGTGTGATGGAGAAATTGCTTTTAGAGAATATCTGCTGGCTGTAGTTTTTTGTAGATGCTCTTTTACCAGTGTTAGGAATTTCTCTTTTATCCTCGTTTCTTGAGAGTTTTTAACATGAGTGGGTGTTGAATCTTGTCAAATAATTTTGTGGCATGGAGTGAGATGTTTTTTAAAAATTTTAAATTCATTGTTATAATGAATTACATTATTAGTCTTTTGAACTTTGAACCAACCTTACATTCTTGGGTTAAACTCAACTTGGACATATTATATTATTCTTTTTATATATTATTAGATTAAATATACTAATATCTTACCAAGGTTTTTTTATATCTATATTCAAGAGGGATGTTGTTCCCTGGGTTTTTGTTTTTGTTTTGTTTTGATTTGTTTTTTACTTTTAATGTCTTTGGTTTAGTATCAGAATAAAGATGGCCTCATCAACTGAGTTGTTAACTATTCATTCCTCCTTTGGCTCAATAATTTTCTTTGAGGAGGTTTTTAACCTGGGACTGGGGTTTTGTTTGTGGGAATGTTTTGACTACAAATTCTGTATCTTTAATAGCCTTAAGGATATCAGGTGATTTCTTTTTCTTGGATAATGTTAGTGGTTTTGTTTTTCAGTGAAAATTTCGGTTCCATCAGGTTGCCAAAATTATTGCTACAAAATTATTCAGAATATGGCCTTAATAATTTTTAAAGCTGTAGTTATAACACTAGTCTCTTTTTGGGATGTTGATGATTTGTGTCTTCTCTTTTCTCTTTTTTTTGTATATATTTTTTATTGGAGTTCGATTTGCCAACACATAGCATAACACCCAGTGCTCATCCCGTCAAGTGCCCCCCATCAGTGCCTGTCACCCAGTCACCTCAGCCCCCTGCCCACCTCCCTTTCCACCACCCCTTGTTCGTTTCCCAGAGTTAGGTGTCTCTCCTGTTCTTCTCTTTTCTCTTGAGTAGATTTGCTAGAGATTTACCAGTTTTACTGATCTTTTCAAAGGAACAATTTAGTTCCATTGCTATTTTTTGTATTTCTTTTTTTTAATATTATCTTCTCTTGATTATTTCCTTCTTTTTGTTTGCTTTGGGTTTAATTTCCTGTACTCTTTCTAGTTTTTGAGGTTGCAGCTTAGATTATTGATTTAAGACTTATAGTTTTTTTCTAATTCATGCATTGACTGCTGTAAAATTTCCCTGTCTACACTGATTTAGATGAACATAACAGAGTTTGACTAACGTATGTTTTAATTTTTATTCAATCAAGTTTTTTTTTCTGATTCCTCTTGTAACTTCTCTCTTGTTTCCTAAGTTACTTAGGAGGAATCTTTTAATTTCCACATATTTGGAGATATTCCAGATAGCTTTCGGTTTTGATTTCTAGTTTAATTATTTTTTATCCAGAGAACATAATTTTTTTAGAGATTTTATTTATTTATTCATGAGAGACATGGAGAAAGAGGCAGAGACACAGGCAGAGGAAAAAACAGGCTCCCTGCGGGGAGCCAATGCGGGACTCCATCCTGGACTCCAGGGATCGCACTCTGAGCCACGGCAGACGCTCAACTGCTGAGCCACCCACCTGGGTATGTATGTCCCCAGAGAACATACTTTATATGATTTTAATTCTTTAAATATTTTTGAAGGACTTACATTTCAAAGAAGATGGAGTAGATATACTTTATCGTATCTTTTCTGCTAAGTACAACTAAAAGCCATGGAAGTTATAGATATAACAAATATAAGAAGACTTTGAAACACAGAGAAGAATGCAAACCATCTATGGACCTCAGGATCTGAGGCACAACATGATAGTGAATTCGCTGGGTTTTCTTTTTCCTTGTATGTCTCAGACTTGGAGCTGGAGAAGTCAGCAACACAGAAGCAGCAGTGGGCACATATACCAACCCCCCCCCCCAAAAAAAGAAGAAGAAGCCTTAATAAAAGTACATTCTCTCTAGAAAAAGGACTAGAAAAGAGGCAGCCTAGCAGGACAGAATCTTTAAGATAGTACTGCTACACTTCCTCCAAACACCATAGAAAAAACTGTGACCCTAGCCCCACTCATACCAGTAAAGACAGAATGGGGAGGCTAGAGTGCCACCTTCGCAGATTATAACAAGGTGACCCAGTACTGCCACCAAGTCAGTGTCAAAGAAGTCCAAGTAGGGAACAACTTTCATTCCTGGAAGCTAGAAATGAGCCCACTACCTCGTGGTGTCAGTGAAGATCATTTGGGTGCAGTAAAAGGATGTCGTACCCCTTCAAGCCAGGGATATATTAATTGAGACCTAATGGGAAACCCAGAACTCCTACTCACCATTTTGCAGTAATGAGGTGGCTCCTCTTGACTGTCAATAGAGGCCAAGCAGGAAACTTGGATTTCTAACCCCACTTGTCAGCTATGGGTATATTTCACCCTCCCCCTGCCATAGTAGTGTCAGAGAACAATAACTAAGTTTTAAATAAACTAGATTCAAAGTTTCATAAACAGTATGAAGTTCCCCAAGTTTCAATAGAAAAATATGAAAAGCCAGGAGGATCTCAAACTGAATGAAAAAAGATAATCAAGAGATGCCAACACCAAGCTGACATAGATATGAGAATTATCTGGCAAAGATTTAAAGGCAACCATCATAAAAATCATATGAAGGGGTAATTGTCCCCAAGTACAATCAGGAATAGTGAAAAAATAAAAAGGCATAGCAAAGAAATAGAAAGTCTTAACAAAGGTATAGAGGATGCAAAGAAGAACAAAATGTTAACTTTTACAACTGAAAACACAACTGGAATAGAAAGCTCTGTATGGGTTCACCAACAAAATGGTGGCAGGGGCAGGGGTGGTGAAGAAGGAAAGAATCCATGAACTGGAACAACAACAAAGAAAATATACTAAAAATATTTTGAGTAAAGCTTCAGGAACCTGTGGAACTATAACAAAATATCTAATGTTAATAAGAGACCTGATAAAAAAAAAAGAGATTAAAAAAAAAGAGAACAGAGCTGAAAAAATACCTAAAGAATAATGGCTGAAAATTCCCCAAATGTAGCAAAGACAGAAACAGCTTCAAGAATCTGAACAAACTGCAAAAGGAGAATCCCAAAGAAACCCATGCCAAGACACATTACAATCAAACTTTTGCAAAATAAAGGCAATGAAAAAAATCTTTAAAGCAGTAAGAGAAAATTGACACCTTGATTATAGGGAGAAAACAATTGCAGTGAGAGATTCCTCCTCAGAGTCCATGAAGGCAAGAAGAACATGGCATCAAATTTGGGAAGTTTTTAGTCATAATTTCTTCCAATATTTTTTCAGTACTGTACCCACTCTCCTCCTCCTTCTCAGATTTCAGTGACATAACTGTTAGGCCTTTGATTTTGTTTCTACATGCCCGAGGCTGTGTTTTTGAATTTATGTTTTACTCTTTGTTTTTTTCAGATTAGATCATTTATATTGATTTATCTTCAGTTTCATGGATTTGTTCTCTTCTCCCCATTCTGCTACTGAGCCTATCTAGTCTGCTTTTTTATTTTAGTTATTGTGTTTTTCAGTTCTAAATGTACTTTTTTGTATATATATTTTATTTTTTCCCAAGACCATCTTTTTAGTTATTCACCCTTGTTGTGGCATTTTTATAACAGCTTCTTTAAACAGATAATTTTTAAATAGCTGCTTTGTCAGATAATTTTAGCATCTGTGTCATCTTGATATTGCTGTCTATTGATTATTTTTTTTCATGCAAATTTACATTTTCCAGGTTCTTCATAGGTTTAGTAATTTGAGCTTTTTATTGGGTGTTTTAAATATTATATTATGAGATTCTGGGTATTGTTTAAATCAAATGGAGAATGTTGATATTTTACCTTTTGCAGATAATCAACACTGTCTTGTTCAGGGCACAATTTCCAACCAGGCTTCTGTGAGTTGTGATTTCAGTGTTCCATTTTCTTTTTTTAAAAAAATATTATTTGAGAGAAAGAGAGAAGCACGAGCGGGGGGGGGGGGGATGGGCAGAGAGAGAAAGGGAGAAGCAGATTCCCCACTGAGCTGGGAGTCCGACTTGGGGCTCAATCCCAGGACCCAGAGATCATGACTTGAGCCGAAGGCACTTAACTGACTGAACCACTCAGGCGCTCCAGTGTTACACTTTCAAAGCCTTTGTATGATTTTTGTATCTGTATCATCTAATGGCTAGTCTGGGACCTGAGTAATGGGCTATCCTTTTTCTCAATTTTCAAAGTCTATATTCTATTGCTTAGGGTCAGATTCACATATGCACATGATTCCATAAACAACTTCATGGGTTTGATATCCTGATCTCTCTCTGTGACCTCATGGGTACTTCTGGTGCCCTAGGCCTCCCTATTTTGGTCCCCTGGCTCAATAGCTGGGTCTGTATTTACCCCATGTTGCTGTGCACTTCCCAAATACACACTTGGCACAATCTGTGGGAGAACAGAGAGGGAAAAAAGGCAATGCAGATTCAGCCTACCCATTTTGGATTTTAGCTCCTTTGATTAAAAAGACTGGTTTTTCTCCTTCAGAGTTTTTGGCTCTTACCAGACTCTTTTCCTGCTTTTGTTACTGCTACTTCCTCTGATACAGAATTTCTTGAAGGCTGGAGTGTGAGAGAATGGAGAAAAAATTTTAAATGTGGACTTCCTCCACTTTGTGGATTAGCAAGTTGCTTTCTTTCTTTTTTTTTTTAATTTTTATTTATTTATGATAGTCACAGAGAGAGAGAGAGAGAGAGGCAGAGACACAGGCAGAAGGAGAAGCAGGCTCCATGCACTGGGAGCCCGATGTGGGATTTGATCCCGGGTCTCCAGGATCACGCCCTGGGCCAAAGGCAGGCGCCAAACCGCTGCGCCACCCAGGGATCCCAGCAAGTTGCTTTCCTACTCAATGAGCAATAACTATAAGGTATCTCCTGAATTTCTCTTTGACCATGTCAATTCTCACTTCCAGGTTTTAGGCTGCATTAGGTCTAGGCTTGATGATAGCAGAGGGAGTAGAAAATGGTAAATTAACTGCACACTTGGTAATATCTTGAATTATGATCTAGTGCTTCAAACCACCTGCTAATTATTTTTCAGAGTCCTCAAATAGAAACTCATACATTCTATCAAGATTTTACAACTGATCTCAGTGGGAAAGAGCATAGGGCTATGCTTTCTCCAAGTTACTCAGAATTTGAACTTATCAATTGTCTTTTAAACAATTATAATGTAGAAAGAATATATTTTATATTTACCTTAATTTTTACCATTCCTTCCACTCTTAGTTATTTACATATACCGAAATTTCCCCCTAGTATCATACTTTTTCAGACTTTAGCATATTAATAATATTTGAAGTCCCTGTTTAAAAGAAATAATAATGTCCCTGTTTAAAAATTCCAACAAATGGATCAGCTTTGAGTCTGGTTGTGCTGATTATGTCATCTCTTGACTGTGTGTGTGTGTGGTAGGGAAGTGTGCGTTTAACTTGTTTTTCTGTGTTTCTTGTAATTTTTAAATTGATCTCTGGGCATTATGAGTAGAAGAGCATCGGGAATAAGGGTGAATAGTATTTAGTTTAGCAATGAGTACATCTCTTATGCTAGGCCATTGGTGTTAGGGGTTGAATCAGTCTAGTCAGTCATTTTGTGGGGTTTGGGTTTTGTTGTTGCTCTTCCCCTTAAATATGCTACCATCTTCAAGTTCCTCCAGATATTTTGTGCTGTTACTTTGTTCTTATAATGGGACTGGGTGCTGATGGGTTTTCCCCAATGTTTCCATTATCCCCCTTGGTAAATTACTAGTTCTGATACACATACCCTATGGAGGTTGACTCTCTCTACATTCTTGCTAAACTGCTATTGCTTGTTACTTAGTGGTACACTCATAGTAGGGGATAGAAGAGTCTTCTTTTGTTTTGGCTCAGCTTCTTTCTTAAGCAAGTGCTGATCACTTGGGTCTCAAGGGTAGGGCTTTCTCCATGTTCTTTCCCTTCTTGTCTATAGTAGCCAAACTTTGCCTTGTTTTTGTGGTTGATCTGGTAGGAGAGTTCCTTCCCCGTTTCCTAGATGATATGGATCATTATTTGGTATCTTACAGTATCCTGAGCCTAAGAAGGAATCCTGCCCCTCCTATAGGGGCAGAAGGTTCTTGATTCTATCTCTGTCCTAAAGTGATAGATTTCTGCTTGGAGCATGAGCAAAAGGATTTACTGTCATTCCCCTAGTGACTTAAAACTTTTGTCATAAAATATAAGGTTTAGGGAAGCAGGTGCGACTTTATACTAGTTCCTCAGCAGCAGGCTACCTACTTCCTCTATGCCTATGTTAATAAAGTGAGTTCTTTCCAGTCTCCTGACCTCCCTTTAGTATTTCTAGCGAACACCACTGGGTGTTCTGTGGAGGTCTGTGGAAATGACTGTGAGCTCTCCTAATGTCTATGGTTCTTAGCTATTCCAAACGTAGCTATTCCAAATATGCTAACTCATACTTGGCCTTTAAAAATTCATTAGAATGGGGACCTCTGGCTAGCTTAGTACCTAGAGCATGCAACTATTGATTTCTTGATCATGAGTTCAAGCCCCACATTGGGTATGAAGCCTACTTTAAAAAAAAAAAAAAAGAATGCATTAAAATGTTAGTTGATACCACTTGTGTGGCAGCCTCATTTTCCCTCTGCTGGCCAAGGATGAAATAGATCATGTGCCTCATTTCTAAGAGGGCTTAGTCCCCCTGGAACTCATTTTACTTGCTTTTCCTGTGACTTCAGATTTCTGTTGGGCTCAAGATATATTCTGTTTTTATAAATTACCCAGAATTTTTTCATGGTTAGAGTGGAAGTGATATTCTCTTACACCTTTCTACATTCTGAGTGGAAGTACAGTCTTGTGCATGTATCTTGAATTATTTGTTACTATAAATTCCTAGAAGTGCAATTGAAACAAAGGATATGCATAAACACATAATTTTAAGACTTCTTTGTACATATGGCTAAATTGCTGTTGGGAGAATTTTGAACACATGCTTCCTTCAGCTACTGCTATAATAATCCAACATTATAATTTCCATATCAAAAAAGCTATCCATTTAACTAAGATGTGTATGTATTTAATTTAAAAGCTTTGTCTTGGGGCTCCTGGGTGGCTCAGTCAGGTAAGTGTCCAACTCTTGGTTTTGGCTCAGGTCATGATTTCATGGGTTGTGGGACGGAGCTGAATCATGCTCCATGCTCAGCAGGAGGTCTACTTGGGGATTCTTGCCCTTAGCCCCTCCCATGACTTGCTCTCATGCTCTTTCTCTCTTTCTCTCATAAATAACTAAATCTTTAAAAAAAGAAAAAAAAAAAAAGCTTTGTCTTTTGAGCTAAGTAAAGATATCTTTGAAAAACAGTTATGTATTACTAAACTAATGGGAAGGACAATAGGCTAGTATTGTCATCATTAAAACATTTGCTAATGAGATTTTTGGGGGACTTCAATAATCAAACCTTCTGAGAGAATATATAAAGATCACCTTTCACGAACTTCTGCCTTATGGGGAAAAAGTGTTTCTTTGAAATGCCAATACAGCTGAGATAAGCTAATGCCTCAAAACATAACTGGAAAGATAAGGGAAAATAACAGAAATAACCAATTGATACTGGGGGAAGAAGAAAGCTCAGCTGATCTCTGGATGTCACAGTTTGGCTAGATATCCAAATCTACTAACTTTCAAGCCATTTTTCCTCTTACTGCTCTATAATCTGGAAGTTGTTGAAATCATCTCCAAAAACACATTAGTAGCTGGGGCTCTGGCTCCAGATCCCTATGTGACCAGTCCTCCTCTGGTGAGCTGGTCTGGATGACCCAGACTGTTTTTGGCCAGACCAGAAGCAGGCTAAGCAAACTGCTCCTTTTCTTCTTTTCTCTTAGAGCCACTCTGGTTCTTTATTTGTCGTCTGAGGGCAGAGGCATCCCCTATCCTCTGATCAAGACATGTTCTGGGGCCAGTAGGGAAATGTACCTCCACCCTACCATACCTTGCTAATAACAAGGGCAGTATGGAATGGTTAGAAAGATGCTGCCTGACATACTCTCTTTGCTCTTGTTGCTTTGGGATGGTGCTTAACAGCAGACCAGTGGATGTGAGGGGACTACACAGAGCAAGAATGATACAGAACAATCTGCAGGGTCCAGGGCAATAAAATATTAGAGGGAAACATCGGCACTTTGGCAGTCAGTGGATTCAGCAATGTCCACTCAGCCTGGGCAGACCAGGATGACTGATCACCCTACTGTATTCCCTCTTGCCCATTTATTTACAGAGCTTACTATCTCTCTTCCCACCCTTCATGTTGTCCTTGTAACTCAACCTAGGGGGAAGAAGTGGGATGTCATTTGCCAAAGGACTACCAAGAACAGGCAAGCCAAATGGCATGGACAGTCCATGCTAGCTTAGAACTAAGACTGATCAAAGATAAGGAGCAGGTCACAGATCCCTGGAACCTGTGAAGTCTCTCCCTGTCTACCTAGCATTAAGAAAGAAATAAAACAAGGGAGAGAAAATATCCTGGATTTTCTAAGTATTTACTTAAAAGAGAATAAAAAAGGGAAATCACCCATAAATGACTGAGTTTACTTTGAACTGGTAAGGTTAAGTTTCCTGTCTTCAGTAGATATAGGAGGTCTAGAGCTAAGTTTAATATGTACACGTAGGTATTTGTTTCTCAAATTCACATCTGCAACACAAGACTGAGAATTTTCTTCTCTCTCGACACATTCTACAATCCATCTAACTTCTGACCAAAGATTTTTCTTTGGTTTCTTTTTTTTTTTAAATTATTTTATTTTATTTATTTATGATAGGCACACAGTGAGAGAGAGAGGCAGAGACATAGGCAGAGGGAGAAGCAGGCTCCATGCACTGGGAGCCCGACGTGGGACTCGATCCCGGGTCTCCAGGATCACGCCCTGGGCCAAAGGCAGGCGCTAAACCGCTGCACCACCCAGGGATCCCTTTTCTTTGGTTTCTAAGAAAGTTGTAGACCATGACATTACCTTGAGCTTTTTTTTTTTTTGGATTTTTTTTTTTGGGGGGGGATACCTTGAGCTTTTAAAGCATCTGGATTCTAAACATGAGTATTACATTTGAATTCAGTTTTATTTCTTCTGCCCTGCAGCCCAAGAAGAAGATTAACCCCCGCCCCCAAAAAAGGGGTCCCTATTCTGCTATTTCCCTTTGTTGATGAACTAGTATGAGACAAACCCAAACCTGGGATTCCTAAAATATACAAGTATGATCAATTATCTTTAGAGGATGTGTGGGCCTTGCACTCCCCTTGATGACCTCAGGTCAGCAGGTTATTGGGTGAGTGATTTTCTGTTGTCTGTCCAACCATGCTTATCCACAAAGATCAGAGCTTATTCATATGATGAACAGGCACCCTCAGGCTCACTTCATAGGCCCATAATACCAAGCAAGGTATGGAGCAGAGGGGAAAAAAAGAAAAATTTACAAAGCTAACCAGAAGGCAACCCACAGGGAGGAAGGGAAATGCATGGTACCTTCTCTTCCCCTCTGAAAACACAACTTCCTACTCACTGTGTGTTTCCTGCCCACATCAAAGCTCCTCTAAGTCTCCCCATCCCTCTCCTCTTCCATGCTTTTCCTCTTCCTTTTGGGAGTTGTAGAAAGATGGGGGAACTGGAGGTTATACCTTGTGTCCCTAAAAGTGCCCACAGCTGCAATGATAATGGCTAACTTTCTATAAGCAATGATAATCTTCTACAACTGCACCAAGAACATGAACTTTCCTGAGAATGTTTGGGAAGGGGCAGGGTTATGTAGTGCCCAAACATGAAATATGAGGAAGGCAGAAGAAAGATGCTGGACACTTGGGTGACCAGCCATCCCAGTTTGCCTGAGACTCTCTAGCATTTTGCACTGAAATTCCTGCATGCTGGGCAAGCCCTCAGCATGGGAGATCCAGGATGATTGGTCACCCTACCATGTTCTCTCTTGCCTTTCTATTTACAGAGCTTACTATCTCTTTCCTCACTATTCATGTCCTTGTAATTTAGGTTAAGGGGAAAAAGTGGGATGCCCTTTCCAAAGGACTGCATCCTAACCCTCTAGCCTTGTGATCATAGCTTTTCTCTGCTCTACACATGATAGATGACCTTCAGAGGCATGGCATGCACTATAGACAACTACACTGTGCTCGAGAGGGCAGCACAACCAGGGTGGAGTGTTCTTAGGGATTTGCTTTGCCAAGATACCAGAAGATGCCATGTTCTTTCTTTGAAGCCCCAAAGTCTCTACATCCTCCTGGACCTGGATTGGAGCTGTGACAGAAGGAACCCATATGCCCCTGCTCTGGCTGAGCCATGAAGCCAGCTAGATCCCACTCTGTGTTCAGTGGGAATGCTGGGCCTGGCCCACCCAGAAAGCACACCAAGTCTACCCCACCTCCTCCAGTCCCTTAACACGGCTTTCCAGACACCACCCAATGCCTCTAGGGCCAATAACAACCTGGGGAACAAGTGATACCTTTGGAAGAGCAGCCTGTCCCTACCTCCCCAAACATTCCTCCAAGGGCAGCCCCTCCAGTCCTTACAGGGTCACCCATGTGGAGAGATGGCATTCTCTTGTTCTTCCCTAGGGCATGGAGTGTGAAGTCTTCTTGGTTTCCTATAACTCTCTGTATATTTGTATAAATAAATGAGATTTTAATGGATAAAGGAGAAAGATGATATGGCCTCTGAATCTATACTCAGTTCCTGGGAAATGTGCTATAATTGCATCTTTCTCTTATACTACACAAGTACTCAAGTTAAAGATTTTTTTAAATAGAGAAAGTAATGAATCTTCCCTAATTTGTTTTTAGAGAAAGTAATTAAGTTCTAAATTACTTGTGACACCTCACAATTGTCCGTGGCACAGAAGTATGCCACGCCACCACAATCAAGAACTATTTTTCTAGTTCTTTTCCACTCGAGGTATGTGTAGTCCATGGTGTAACATGGGCATTGCCTGGGAGCTTAACAAGAAATACAGAATCTTGGGCTTCACCCAGGCCTGCTGCATCAGAATCCACCTTTTAACAAAGACTGCAGATGATTCATACTCATGTTAGAGTTTAAGAAGCACACTAGAGCAGTGGTTTGCTAAGTGCAGTACCTGGACCAGCGGCATCAACATCACCTGACAACTTGTGAGTAATGCAAATTCCTAGGCTTCACCCCAAATCTAAAGTATCAGAAACCCTTGGGATGGGGCCCAGCAATCTGTTTTAATAAGCCCCTTGCCAGGTGATTCTGATGGGAGTTCAATGTTTGAGAACAATGCTCTAGAGGATAGTCAGAGATGTGTGCTGAATGTGTTCCCATGCTGCTATACACAACACATGGCAGGCAATGCTTATTAGTCATGCCCTTGTGTCTGACTGAACCTGGCCATAGCCTCAGAACTTTTCAAAACAGCACTCTAGGGGCACCTGGGTGGCTCAATCAGGTAAGCATCTGACTCTTGATTTCAGCTCAGGTCATGATCTCAGGGTCATGGGATCGAGCCCTGCATTAAGCTTCATGCTGGAAAAGCAGCCTGCTTAAGATTCTCTCTCTCCCTCTTCGTCTGTTCCTCCCCTAAGCCCCTCCCCACCCACCCCCCTCTATTGCTCAAGCATGAGCTTTCTCTCTCTCCCTATAACAAAACAAAACAAAAAATAGCTCTCTAGTCAGTCATGACCACTGTAATGGAGGTGACCGACTTGTCAGACCAACATAAGGGGCTACAGGACTGCCTCCACAGTAACGTGTGTGCATATCTTAACCAAAGAGAGAAGCATTCTTTTGGGGTGAGGGAGGAGCTAAAACAGCCTCTGTGTAACATTTATGAAGATGCTAATAGCCAGAAGGATAAGGATTAGATCCTTTAATCTTCAGTCTCATAAAGCAATACCATGATAAATTCATGTTTTCAGTGGCAGTGTTCAAGAGACATTCCTGCCAAGCTTGTTCAGTACACTAACTCTGTTCTAGCCCTTGCCCAGCCATCTCACCCTTGTGGCTGGTTCACATGTGTTACAGGGTAGGAGAGCCATGGCTGTGAGCTTGCTAGTATAGAAACTCACTACCCATTTGTAATACTCCATGACCTTCTCGATGTTTTTAAAATTAGTATCTGTCCTATCTGTTCCATGAACACAGAGATCATTTGCCTGGCTCATTGTTTGTACTAATTTCCTAGGGCTGCCATAACAAATTATCACAGGTTGGGTGGCTTGAAATAACAAAAATGTGTTCTGCCACATGTTCAGAGGTCAGAAGTCTGAAATCAGTATCACTGGGCCAAAATCAAGGTGTCAAGTAGGGCCATTCTCCCTCTAGAGGCTGCAGGAGAGAATCTGTTTGTTACCTCTTTAAGCTTCTAGTGGCTTCCAGATTTCTTTGGCTTGTGACTGCATCACTTTAATCTCTGCTTCTATCATCACATCTCTCTTTGACTTGGATCCCTCTGCCTTCCTCCCATAAGGACCCATTGTGATGACAGTGAGCTCACCAGGATAATTCAAGCTACCTTCTGCTCAGGAGCCTTAATTAAATCACCTCTTTTGATCTGTAAGGTGATAATCACAGGTTCTGAGATTCGAATGAGGATGTCTCTGGGGGCAGTCCTTAGCCCAGTGCACTACTGAATCCCCATCAGTGCCTGGCTTACAGTGGGCACTTAGTGAAACTATGTGAAATAAGTGAATGCAAGAATAAAGGAATGAAGAGGCAAGAGTAGATAGGATCACCTAGGAATTGTCATGACAGATCTTGGCAATTTATCTAGCTTTCCTGAGCCTCTGTTTTTTCATCTATAAAATGGGTGTGACAAGACCTACTTTGTAGAGTTATTGTAAGACTTATGTGAGCTACCGTGCATAAAATTCTTAGAATAGTGCCTGTCATGTTATCTAATATAATTTACTATCTCTAGCACAAAGCAGAGGGCCAATCATGCAGAAGGTGCTGAATAATGTATGTTGAATGAAATCAGGAAAGAAGGCACAGACCTTGTTTTCCTGACACTCTTGGCTTGGTAAAGATTTTAAGAAAAATCTCAGAATTGCTATAATACCCAGAAGAATGTGAAAAGTGGCCTAAAAAGGGAGAATGAAAGCAACTCTGAGATGGTCCTTAAGGAACCAGATGGATTTCCACAGTGGGCACAGGGGCAGTTCAGATGGAGGATCTGCTTGAACAAAGGGATGCATGGTGCATGTCTCGTATAGCTGGAACCTCAACAGCAAGTAACGAGAGGAGAGAAACCCATAAAGTTGCTTAGGCTCAGACTGAACAGCCTTGAATGCCAGGCTAAGATGTTAATTGAATAGGCAAGGGGAAGTCCTCAAAGATTTTTTAGCTGGGTAAATTATGTATCCAGTATGTTTTAGGAATACTGACTGGGAAATGATGGATTAGTGAGGGGAGAGGCAGGGGAACCTGGCAGGATGCTATTGCACCATACTAGGAAAGGGTTAAAGAGGCCTTTGTAGGAGGCAGATGGCAGAAAGGACAGAGGAAAGGATGACTGTAACACATGTTGCAGGGATTAAGTTAATTTTTAGTAGCAAGGGATAGGGGAAGAGCACAGATTCCAGGCTTTCCCACTGACTGGCTGTGAGGGTTAGGAAAATTAAGTCCTTAGTGGCTCAGCTTCCTCTTCTGTAAAATGGGACTGGCTGCCTCACAGAAATGTTCTAAGGCACCCCATGACATGGACTACATAGAATAATTGTGACTCTGGTCGGCATGTGGAGCGTATAGGAACTATTTCTTTGAAAGTAAAAGAAAAACAATTCAATTGAGTTTAAACCAAAAAAGAGAGGAGGAGTGTAGGGGCACCCGGCTGGCTCAGTCAGCGGAGTGTGTGACTCTTGATCTCAGGGTTGTGAGTTCAAGCCCTACCTTGGGTGTAGAGATTACTTAAAAATAAACTCCTAAAAAAGAAAGAGAGAGAGAGAGGAGTGTATTGGTTCCTGTGCTCAAGCCAGGGAAGCTGGCCTTGGGGACAGCTGGCAATCAGGAAGAATGGTTTTAGGCATTTGTTCTTCCTCCACGCGCCTCTCTTTATGTGTCAGCTTCATTCTTTCCTGCTGGAGGCTGGCACTCTCCATGCGGTGAGAAACCTGACCACAGGGCAATCTCAAGCTCATGTCTTTCCAGGCCACTGACCCAAGGACAAAGAATGTCCTTAGAATGTCTCCAGCTCCAATTTGTAAAATGCCAGAAAAGGATGTATATTGGCCAGGCTTATATCTTACCAGTGCCATTTGACCTCTGTCTACAGCCTCAGTGGGGATGTGAAGTAGGGTACTTTCTAGAGTCACATAGTCACCGTGCGGAGAATACTTTCTCAAAAGACAGGTGGGGTGGAGCACCTGGGTGGCTCAGTCAATTGAGTGTCTGACTCTTGATTTCAGCTCAGGTCATGATCTCAGGGTTGTGCAACTGAGCCTGCATTGGGCTCCATGCTCAGCGCAGAGTCTGCTTCTCTCCTTCTCCCTCTCCCCAGCCCCATGCCCATGGGCAGGCACACACACACAAACACACACACACACACACACACACACACACATACACACACTCTCTTTCTTTTAAACCAGTAAGTCTATCTATCTCTCTATCTCTCTTTAAAAAGGAGAGAGAGAGAAAGGTGGGGACCCCAGTTCAAGCCCCACCCACCTTGGATGTAGAGATGTAGGTAGAAAAGAAGATTTCCCAAGGAAAGGTCTGAGGAAACTTCTGAGACATGGGCAACTACCATAATGCAGGGCCCATAAGAGTTGAGGGTGATGAAGGAGTGAAGGTGGGCTAACAGTTCAGGCCTGATGATATCATTCAAAATGAAACATTGGGGATTCAGGAGATGGAGCTCGTGTGTTGGGGCATGTGCCCTGTGTGGTTATATTCCTGCTGCCCTTGACCTCCAGCATATATAAGGGAACTGCATTCCTAATGACATCAACTCCAGCATCCCTTCAATCCCCAGCCCTGCCTAGCCTTGTTAATACCTGGGTCTGCCTTGAGAAGCCCTTGGCCATTGGTGATCTGTGGCTCTGTTGAGCTTCCCTATTCTACTTTCTTACTTCTTTGTGTATGTAGGGGGTGAGTGGCTCTGTCCTGACCCTCTTTTCAGCCATTGCCAGGAGGCATACACTTGATGGTTAATTAGACACGCCAAGTGTGACTACAATGTGACCGAACTCTGTGCTTCATGCCAACTCATCCTTCTTCCCTCAGGTTATGTAATTTTTTCTCAAAAGTGTTATCAAATCAGGGCTGTGCAAGCCAGTAGCACCTCCTGGGCATTGGTGACCCTGGCCTTGGACTTTTCAGGTTAAGCAAGTGTGATAGTACTTTAATAGTGATGACAACAGCAGTTAGGATGAGTTTGAAGAGGAAGAGTCCTATATGGACATAGATAATTATCTTCATAAGACCTGTCTTCTTTTCAAAGTCCCAGTCACACTCATCATCTCCTTAGATCCTCACAATGACTCTGGGAAGAAGTTAGGGCTAGTGGAAAGAACACACCTGGCCACTTGAAAAGACCTGGTTTATATCAAATTTTCATCATTCATAGGCAGGCCATTTCACCCTTTGAGCCTCAGTTTCCCTTCTGGAAACAGAATAAGATCTGTATTGCAAGTTTCCATGGAAGATTCCTTGTGAAAAAATACAAAGTGCCTGACATAGATGTTGAGTCAATCTCCGTTCCTAATCTTACAGACAAAGGACGCCCAGGGTTATGATCATTTAGCTGTATTACCTTGGACCAGTTACTAAACCTCTCTGTGCCTTGAGTTCCTCATCCATAGAGAGGGGAAGGGCTACTAATAATGTATTTAACTTGTAAGGTAATTATGAATGTTAGATCATGTATTGATTTGCAAAGCACATAGAAGGGTGTATTGCCTAGGGTCAGGACTCAATAAAGTAAGTTTCAGAATCAGGTAGAAAGGACTCTGAATGCAACTTCACTAAATACTAGCTGTTTGACCTGGGGCTAATTACTGAAGTACTCTCAGCCTCATCTGCAAAATAAAGATGATTGTATCATCTGCCTCCTACAAAGGCTTGTGAAGATTAAGTGAGTTAATGCATATACAACCCCCAGCACTATGTCTGGCACTAATTTGTAACTGATAGATTTTCCCCCTGACTCAAAGGTAATGACATCATTTAAAACAAAACAAAACAGGGGATCCCTGGGTGGCGCAGCGGTTTGGCGCCTGCCTTTGGCCCAGGGCGCGATCCTGGAGACCCGCGATCAAATCCCACGTCAGGCTCCCGTTGCATGGAGCCTGCCTCTCCCTCTGCCCCTCTCTCTCTCTCTCTCTCTCTCTTTGTGACTATCATAAATAAGTAAAAATTAAAAAACAAAACAAAACACCTTATCACCAGGCTCATAAAAGCTGGAATTTATTCAAAGAAATAAGACCCGTAGTGGTAGATTGAATGGTGGAACCCCAAAATAATGTCCACGTCTTAATTCCCAGAAGATGAGAATGTGATCCTTTTTAGAAAAACGTCTTGGCAGATGTAATTAAGTTAAGGATCTTGAAGTAAGATCATCCTGGATTGTCTGGATGGGCCCTAAATCCAACAATAAAGATCCTCCTAAAGAAAGGAGAAAGAGATTTGACACAGAGCCACACAGGGAGGTGGATAAGAAGATGACAGCAGAGATTGGGGTGCTGCTCTATGAGCCAATGAATGCCAAGGATTGCAGGCAACTTCCAGAAGCTAGGAGAGAGAGAGAGGCAGTGAATGGATACTTCCTCAGAACCTCCGGAAGGAACCATCCCTTCTGGTTTATAGAACTATGAGAGAATCTGTTTTTTTTTTTTTAAGATTTTATTTATTTATTCATGAGAGACACAGAGAGAGAGAGAGAGGCAGAGACACAGGCAGAGGGAGAAGCAGGCTCCATGCAGGGAGCCCGACGTGGGACTCGATCCCGGGTCTCCAGGATCACACCCTGGGCCGAAGGCAGTGCTAAACTGCTGAGCCACCCAGGCTGCCCGAGAGAATCTGTTTTTGTATGCCACCCAGTCTGTGGTACTTTTGTACAGCAGCCATGGGAAATTGATACAGAAGTTAAGCTACTGATACTAGAAGTTGAGCTAAGAGATCAGTTGGGGTGGTGGAGGTATTTTCTGGCCTGACACAGCATCTCCAGCCCTTGTCAAAGTCCTTTCAGGTAGAAGAGAAGATTCCCCAAGGGAATCAATGACTTCTTGCCCTAACCAGTAATCACATCTCTATGGTATGGTACCCTAAGGGGCTCCAAATAATCTAAGATGTTGGCTATAAAAAGACAGTTGGGAAATGAGGCCTGATAGACTAGTCTGTATGATAGAAGAGGCGAGAGAGAGAGAGAGAGAGAGAGAGAGAGAGAGAGAGACTCCATAGGAATCAAGAAAAGATCAATCTACCCTTTTGGCTACATTGTCGTTTCATTGCTTTTGAAAATTAAATTCCACTTAGGGAAAGGAAAGGGAACTATGACTTATTGATTGCCAAGTCTCTGAAAATGCTTTACACACAATTTTGCATTTGATAGTAACAACTACCCTGAAAGAAGACAAGTACTATTGTTCCTCTCATTTAATCAAAGAGGTAACAGGCCCAGAGTCTCATGACTAGTGAGTAAGAGAGCTGAATTTTAAGCTTACTTGTGAAAGGGGGAAATGTGTGTACAAGTTTATACATATGCCATTATCTAGAAAGATACATTTTCATCATATTTTCCAAGGGTATTATGACTCCAGAAGCTGAAGAACTCTTTTTGCTGGGGAATCCCACTGTTATTTTCCTAGTCTCCTCTGAGGTGTGCTGAGGTGTCGCTTTCTTGGGCAAGTCTTTATTGATACTTCCCTCTAAAAATAGTTAAGGGAACAAAATTGGTAAGGTACCCCTCCTGCATGCCTTTATACTATTGTTTCACTGTGGTTTCATGCAGGTTCATACTTACTCTTCTTCTGGAGGAACTGTGAACAACCCAAGCATGGGTAATATGTTCTCTTCATCTCTGTATCACTGACACTAAACATAGGCCTTAGTTAATAGGATGAGCCTGGCATTATGTTGGATGGATGGAAGGGTAGGTATATGGGTGTGTGGAAAGATGATTGGATGGATGGATGGATGGGTGGATGAATGGATGGTTGATTGGGTGGATGGATGGATGGATGAGTGGATGGTACAGGGTCTTTTCATGGTCAATACCCAGGCCTCTTTCCTTGTTTGAAAGCTTGTGATACATTAAGAAAAGAAGTAATAGCAAAGTAGGGTTAAAACACTTATGCTATGTTTACAATATTATTACTATATTAACAATTTTGACATACACTTAAAATATCACTGTAGTATAACTTTATTTGGATTAAATGAGTTATTACCTACAAAGGGCTCAGAACAGGTCCTGGAATATACCAAGTACTGTGTGTTCACTGTCATTGTTATTATTTAAAAAAGATGTCAAAAGATGAACTTTGAGGCCTTCTGTGAATATGTGGCTTAGGCCCAGGGGCTTCCTTCCCTCACACCCCCCATACCACATAATCTGCCTTGGTGGATGAATAGTAGAGTAACTTTCTTCTTTGAGGAGCAGTTCTCATTTAATCCCTTTGTCTCATCTCTGAAAACCCTTCTTGCAGATCCAAGTTGAAAGACATTAGTTTAGCTAATAAAGTATATTATACTTTATGAAAATGAAAAAGACTTATAATCAGGCAATAGAAAGAGCACAGGTCTTTGAGTCTCAATGTCTACCCCTGATTCTGTCTTTAAGATACCGTGCAACCTTGGCCAATTCCTTTCCCCCTCTGGCCTCAGTCTTGTTATATGTAAAATGGGGTAGAGAATTAGACCAGATGACTTCTTTTTTTTAAGCTTAAAATTTTTTTTAAATTTATTTGAAGGAGAGAAAGCACACAAGTGAGGAGAGGGATAAGCAGACTCCCACTGAGCAGGGAGCCTGACTTGGGACTTGATCCCAGGACTCTGGGATCATGACCTGAGACAAAGGCAAACACTTAACTGACTGAGCCACCCAGGAGCCCCTAGACCAGATGACTTCTAAGGCTCATCTGAGTTTTGGAAATACTATGACTCTCTCAGTCCTCTGGTAGAACAGGATGGGCAGAATGAGCTAATAGCATCTTCTGATTCTTGAGTAAGGCAAGATATGACTATTTCCACTCCCTCACAAAATAAGAGGAGATGGGCCATTGGGAAGTTCCCAGTGACCTCAAGGAGTGAGGAGGATCAGAGGGATAGGATGGTTTAGTTCTGTTTTCAGGATTTCAGACTATGGTTCAGTTGACTAGTTAACAGATGCTTTTAGGAAAATAAGTTGGCTAGAATGATCTTGGAGCATGGAGGGGTAGAACAAAAGAAGAAATAGCCATTTTTGCATGTGTGCCATGAACCAAATAGGATGCTAGGTATTTCCAAATGCACCTTTTTTTTGCATTTTTTTAGAAAAGGAGAGGAGGGAGATAGAGAGAGAGAATCTTAAGCAGGCTCCACACTCAGTGTAGAGCCTGACACAGGGCTCAATCCCACAGCCCTGAGATCGTGGCCTGAGCCAAAATCAAGTCAGACACTTAACTGACTGAGCCACCCAGGTGCCCCTGCATTTTACAGGTAAGGAAGTGAAAGCTCAAAGATGGAGTGCCCCCATCAGGCTGATAGACTTTCAGTTTCTTGTTCCTACTCTCTCTCCTACTTCCCTGGTAACTGGTGGAGCCAGACTGGTGATACATGAGTCCTTTCCTGGTGTGCCTGGCTCCAGGATGGCTGTTGGATGGTATTAATTATTTTAGTCTTTGTGATAGCTGAGATCTGTGAAGAAGGCGGTTGGACCAGAATGATTTGACTAAAGAACCGAAGAAATACCAAACAACAAAAAATAAAACACTTGCTTGGCCCAAGTACACCTGTTTTGCTGCTTCCCAATGCGTGTCCAGGTTGAGGCCCTCCTTGTTTGATTAGACCAGCAGAAGAGCATTTTCCACCAATCCTGTGAAGAATTCTGTTGCTGCCATAAGCACAAGGCAAAAATCTCTGAAGGCCATTCCAGAGTTTCACGAAGTGCCCTTCTCTCCACTGACATCCTCCTTCCTCATCCTCATCCAGTGCTGTTTCCTCATCCTGCCTGGGTTTATTCCCCTCAAGGGGTTTTTTAAAAAAGATTTTTATCTATTTATTCATGAGAGACAGAGAGAGAAAGAGAGAGCGAGAGAGAGACAGAGACCCAGGCAGAGGGAGAAGCAGGCTCCATGTAGGGAGCCCGACGTGGGACTCGATCCCTGGTCTCCAGGATCACACCCCAGGCTGAAGGCGGCGCTAAACCGCTGAGCCACCCGAGCTGCCCCCCTCAAAGGTTTTTGAATGTACAGTTGACCCTTGAACAGTGCTGGGGTGAGGTACGCTGACCACCTGCCCCCTGGCGCAGCCAAAAATCTATGTAAAACTTTTGACACCCCCCAAACTTAACAACGGATAACTTACTATTGACCAGAAGCCTACAGATAGCATAAGCATTCGATTAACCCATACAGTTGACCTTTGAACAGCAATTGTTGGAACTGTGCAGGCCCACTTACGCAGGGATTTTTTTCTAATAAATACAGCACAATACTATAAATGTATTTTCTTTATGATATTCTTAATAACATTTTCTTTCCCCTAGCTTACCTTGTAGTAATACAGTATGCCTTACCTAGAGCATACAAAATATGTGCTAATGGAAAAGAGGTCTCTTTACTAAGATTATATCTTTGAGATTCTCAGAGAGGGACTAGCCTGATAGAGGAGGGGATTAGCCCCGTTTCAGTTGGGTTTCAATCATTTGCAATGAAAAGTCCTAACAGATACATTCAGGGAAACCCCTCTCTCCCTCAGCTGTCAAACCAGAAATCCACTGGTCTCTTAGTAAGGTTGCCCTAAACTTTTGCACGCTGCAGCGTGCAGGAGGGATCTATATAGCTGAGAGCTCAGGTCTGTGTTTTCTGCCTCTATGGATCTCCGCATCAAGGAAACAGTTTTCTTCTTTCACCATGCTCCTTTAACCCAGCCTCCTTATCTCCAGAAGTGCCTATTCTATTCTGTTGTCATCCTCATAGGACGTTTCCGACCCCAGGCTCCTGGGATGAAGGCCTGCTGCTTCCCTTGCAAATTTCATTTTCCCAGATGACAGTCTCTGTGCCTATTAAAGGCAATTTCCTTGATTAAATTCTTTTTAATGATGGATCATATGGCTTCTGGAAGCCTGGGTTGCACCATTTACTTTACTTGACATTTTGAAACATTTTAGATATATAACAAATGACAGCAAATAAAAGCAGTACCCCTCCCCCCATTACCTATTTTGTGTTTCTGGGAAGCATGTCCAGATAGCTTTAGGTAGGAGCTTCAGGGAGCGGCTAGACAGCTTTAGGAAGATACTGCTGTTTCCTGGGTTTAAGGGGAACGACAGCATTTTCTGTCTTTCACCAAGTGCTGCTCACTATGTCTCTTTTCTGTGCCAAGCCATGTGCTTGGGGCTGAGGCACTGAGAGAGAAGGAGGGAGAGAGATGGACAAAGAAGTCACAACTCCTGTCTTCAAACCACACATGTGACCTTATTCTAGAGAGTCCACATCTGTCAGCTATTTCATCTTCTGCCTTTGTCATGGTGCTGCTGTGGAAAACAAGTAGGTTTATGGCTGGGGAAGCACCCCAAGAGTCTCTCAGGTGGGAGGTGGAGGTAGTAGTATTCTTGTGGTCAGTCTTAGTTACTTCCAGGCTGATCCAGGGTCTCCTTTTCTTTGACTCTGCCTATGCCATCTGACCTAGGGGCTGGACCCATCTGTGTGAGGTCCCAGAAAAAAAAGCATCTAGAAGAACAGAGATCACGAAGAGCACAGACCCAGCATAGTCACCTCAAAAATGCTCACGGGGCCAGTAATGAGGAGTGGGGTACCATGACACCTCAGGTTGCTCATTGATTTAGCCTATGGCTTGTGCTGAGTGAAAGGATGTTATCCAGACTTAGTCCTCAGCCTGGTGAAGCCACTATACCCTTGCTGAACTGCTCAGCAAGCACTGGACACCAAATCCAAATCTGATCTCACAATCTTCACTGTCCCCTAAACTTGTGCACCCCATCCTCATCCCCACCCCTTCCATCTAGCTTTTCTGCACAAAATCTTAGAAGTCATCCCTGACTCCTCCCACTCCTTTCTCATTTTCAAATAGACACTGAATTCTGTTCATTCTATTTTCTGAATTCTGATCTCATCTGTCTGCTTCTTTCTCACCTCCCTATTCCAGGACAGGCCACCACTGTCTCTCACCTAGTCCTCTGTAATAGTCAACTAGTTGGTCCCATGCTTGTACTCCTATCTACATTTAAAAGGGAAAATCAGAGCATGTCAACCCCTTTCTTAGAACATATATTGGCTTCCCATTGCTTTCAGGAGAAAGCCTCCATTCCTTACTATGATCTGTAAGGCCCTGTGTGTAATCTGTTCCCTCTCTGCCTCTCTATCTTCATCTCCTACCAAACTCTCCCTAA
Source organism: Canis aureus (assembly GCF_053574225.1). NCBI lineage: Eukaryota > Metazoa > Chordata > Mammalia > Carnivora > Canidae > Canis > Canis aureus. The sequence continues at coordinate 14,500,099 of NC_135649.1, forward strand.
GTCTATGCGCTGCAACCTCACTGACCTTCTTGTGAGGTTTATCCTATTTCAGAGTCTTGCTTGTACTTGAGAAGCTTCCCTCTCAGTCCTACCCTTTCACCACCAACTTTCTTTACTTTCTGGTCTCTGTTAAGACTGGATTGACCTTCCTCTCATACCTCCTTAGTACTCCATATATTGTCTTCTTCACATTTCTCAAAGTGGATTGAAATTAGTATGCAATGAGTGGTTGTATGTGGCCCTCATCTTCGCATCTTGAGCTCCATGAGGGTGGTGGCCATGGCTCTGCTCACCACTGGGTCTACAGGCCATGGCCAAGGCCTAGTACAAGTGTGGCACAGAGCAGGAACATGCTGACTCATCTAAGTTTGGTTAGTTTTCTAAACCAGTTGACATCCAATCTCTCTGCTTGCTCTAGTCCTGAACCTGAGTGAAAACCATTAATAAGTCGATTTTGAGCTACATTCTTTGCCTCAAATCCTTCTACTATCTCTCTGTCCTACTCAAAGCCACCATCATTTGTCTCATCTAGATTTCTACAGCTGCCTTTCTATCTGGATACCTTTCAGCTTTTTCTCCTCAAACTCTTTTTCACTTACCTTAGACTTACTTTTTTTTATGCCACTCTCATGCCTGTGCTTATGCTGTTTTTTTCTACTGGGAATGTTCTTTCCTGATATTTCATCTTGCCCAAATTGTACCCATTCTTTAGGACATACTTTAATTGATAACCTTTGAATTTAGTTTTCTCTTATTCTCTCCTTCTCCTAGCTGAAAGAGATTCTCCTCCTCTTCTGAACTCCAATGGTATTTTTATCAGTACTTCCTTCATGGTTCTGATGACTTTCTGTCCTGTATTAGTGTTGTGAGTGAACAAGATAAACTCTGACTACCACTTATCTGGGCACTGGGAGCAAAAAGTCATCTTTCTATCCCCCTTGGTACCTGGCACAGTGCCTGCCACATCAGAGGGTCACAATACATGTTTGTGGAATGAATCCATGAACTCTCCTTCAGTCTCTTCCTCCCCTACTCACCTGACCACTCAGATATGCTGTATTAGTTTCCTACAGTTGCCATAACAAAGTACCAACACTGGGTGGCTAAAACAGCAGAAATTTATTGTCTCTCTTTTCAGAGTCTTGAAGTCCAAAATCAGGGTGTTGGCAGGGTCGATTCCTTCTGAGGGCTGAGGGAAAGATCTGTTACAGAACCCTCTCCTTGGCTGCTAGTTGCCTGTCTTCTCCTTATAGGCAAACTTCTTCTCCTTTACATTGTCTTCCCTCTATGCATGTCTGTCTTCATGTCCAAATTTCCCCTTTTTATAAGGGTATCAGTCACATTGCTTTAAGGCCCATCACCCTAATGACCTTATCTGTTAACTAATTACATCTGCAATGACTGTATCTCCAAATTTGGTCATATTTTTAAAAAGATTTATTTATTGGGGTGCCTGGAGGGCTCAGCGGTTGAGCGTCTGTTCAGTGGTTGGGCGTCTGTCTTCAGCTCAGGGCATGATCTCGGGGTCCTGGGATTGAGTCCCATGTCAGGCTCCTTGCATGGAGCCTGATTCTCCCTCTGCCTGTGTTTTTGCCTCTCTCTCTGTCTGTTAGGAATAAATAAATAAAATCTTTAAAAATATATTTATTTATTTATTTTAGAGAGAGAGATAGAGAGCACGATGAGGGGAAGAGGGGCAGAGGGAGACAGAAAGAGAGTGTTAAGTAGACTCCGCACTGAGCATGGGGCTCAATCTCACAACCCTGAGATCATGATCTGAACTGAAAACAAGAGTCCAGCACTTAACTGACTGCACCACCCAGGGGACCCCCAAATATGCTCACATTCTAAGGACTCTGGTTAGGACTTCAACATAAGAATTTTATGGGGAACATAATACAATCTACAACTTACCCCCCAATCAAGACAAAGGAAAATTGCTCTTCAGGACCTAAACCTTAATTAATTCCAATTCTAGTCAAGTGCTTACTGTATAGGGGATGCCAAAGTAAGAGCAGTAGAACGAAAGAAATACATATTTCTCTGCCTATTTGGATCTGAGGGTGGGATGACAGTATAATAGTGCCTAGCATGGTTCCTGGAGCATAGCAAGTATCCTATAAATGTTTAAAGAATACGGTGCTGCTATGGGAGTCAGTGGCCCCAGATTTTAGACTGCCAATTTTGCCACTTGTTTGCCATGTAGCATTGAGAAGTCACTTCCAGCCTCTCAGACTTAGTTACCCCACTTTAGGACCTTAAGGTCTGTCCAGGTCAAACACAGCCTGTCCATTCCTGATGGAATGTCATGGAGAAGAATAAAATCATGATCCACATCAGTGAGGAATGCTCTTGTCCTGCCTTGTCAGTTCTATAGCCAACTTGCTTGTGAACCTGTGGCCCCATGCTGGAGCCCCACATTCCTTGTTCTTGGCTTCCACAGCACAGGAAAGGTTGTGCTTATTTCACATGGCTGTCAGGAAAACTCTCTAGGTGATTCAGACTCTTGGAATTCTTGAGAGCAGGTACCATGACTTTTGACTTTTTTAAAAAATTATTTTTATTCCTCTGTTATAGAAAATTTCAAGCAGACATGAAACTTAAAGAGAAAAGTATTGTGAGCTGCCCTTACCAGTTACCCAGCTACAACAATCATCAACTCAAGAGCATTCTTTTCTTTAAAAAAAAAAAAAAGACTTATTTATTTATTTATTTATCTATCTATTTATTTATTTATTTAAGAATGAGTGAGAGAGGGACAGAGGGAGAGGGAGAGAAGCAGACTCCCAGCTGAGCAGAGAGCCCACAACAGGGCTCAATCTCAAGACCCCAAGATCATGACCTGAGCAGAAACCAAGAGTCAGACACTTAATCAACTGAGCCACCCAACTCAAGGGCATTCCTGTTTCATCTATATCCCTACCTATTTTCTCCTATCAATCATATATTGTTTGAAGCCATTCTCACACATCAGGCCATTTCATCAATAAATGCTTCAAGATATGTCTCTAAATGGTAAGGTAATTTTATCATCCTATCATATCTGAAAATTAACGATTCCTTAACTACCAAATATCCTGTTCACATTAAAATTCCCTCAGTTGTGTCACAAATGTGTTCTTACATTTGGTATATTTGACCCAGGGTCCAAACAGGGTCCATACGTTGTCTCTCAAATATCTTTCAATCATGAAGTTCCCCCTTCTTTTTTTGTCTCTTTGAAATTTCTTCATTGAAGCAAACAGGAGACTATAAACTCCTGCCTCTCTGTTTCCCTGGTGCCTAGTGTGGCACTAATAAAAGAATCAGAACTTAATTGATGTTGAGAGAATGAATTAACAGGTATGTGAAGGCTCATAGCCTCATCAGCCTGGTGCCTTGCTTGGATGGGGCTTCCACTTCTCAGCTGCCTTTGCTTGTTGTCCATCCTTGGACTGGTGTCTCTTTGTTGAGCCTCAGTTTCTCGGTCTGCAGAGTGGAGCTGCTGATCCCTGCCTTCTGCTCCAGCTCCTGGGAGGTTGTGACAAAGGCTGGGATTTTAAAAATAAAGCCTAAAACAGCTTTGAGCAATTGGTGCTATAAATACCAGAGGAGGAATTCTATTATTAAATGTCCTTTGTTCATAGAAGCTTCAGGCAGAGTGGTAAGGTTGAGAAGTAGAACCCCTTTTCTTTTTCTTTGGTGCTTTTAGGAGTGTGGTGACTAAAACAGGCTGGGCTAGGCGCACGCCCCAGGGGTGGGGAGTCCGGTCAGCGCCGCTCTGGCTGGGGCAGGCTTGCAATATCCTATTGCATGCTGGCAAAAATAGAATAGCCAGGAGAATGTGAGGACGGGGACAACTGTTCCTGTTTTGAAAAGCGTCGGAAGGATGTAGCTACAGGTGGGGGTGAAGGTCTGCCCCTAAGAGCAAATCCCAGCCAGGAAGTTGCTGGGCCCCCATGCTGGAGAGCTGAGATTTGGGCTGGACTCCCGACAGCACCCGTGGCCCCAGTGTCTGGTCATGTCACTGATGACAATGGAGAACTTCTTCCCTGGAAATTCTGCATGTGTTTATGAGTCCATTAGTTTTCATTCCAAACAAAGAGATCAGAGAAACTCTGATGAGTGGCCAAGAACTGCTACAGAAGAATGAATAGCCAGTTAGGTCAAGTTTCAGCCTTCCCTGGTTTAAAGAGAATTCCATGCCAGCAGCCATGAGATATTGCTCTGGCTCATGCAAGCAGCCAGGAAACAAAAGAGGGCCTCCCCTTTGGGGCATATTTGACCTAACCTGTACTCCAGTGGGAGGCTTTAGGTGGTATTTCCCCCCCTACTCCCCCCTTACTCATCTCCTCTCTCACCCCCAGCCCCACTTTTTACTAGGTGGCACTTGTTGAGACAATACCTCTGGTCTAGAATATACTGGGTGTCCTTGTAGGGTGTGTGCTATGGGAATTACAAAAATCACAACAGAACATGGGAGTTTGCAAAATGATCACTAGGAATTTAAAAAGTAAATTTAAAAGTAAGGAGGACCTAAATGTACCCATATGTGAAGTGGGAAGTTTTAAAGTTTCAGCCTTTTCTGAGCTTTCTGTGTGCCCAAAAGAGGAGCTTATTTTGGAAGTGGAAGAAGTATGATTTTTTTTTCCTCATCAACTCAAAAGTGGTTGAACCAATTTAGCTCGAACTATAAAAAGACAAAAACCAAATGCGCTCTGGTACAAGATTTCTGTGTGGAATTAGAGTGGAAGCAACTAGAGGGGTAAGAGCATGGAGACCTAGTGCCTTGAAATCCTGTTCTTCCAGCTGATTTTCTGAGGCCCACCAGAGGGTCTTAAGGGTGGGTTTAGGGCCTGGGGTTCTGAGTCAAATAGGCAACTAATTCAAAATAAAATCCTCTTTTTAATAGGAGGTTACTGGAAGTTTCCTGGAATCTGAAATTATTTTTCTAAGCATTCTCATTTTTGTGTAAAGCTTCCAGCACAACCAGGATTTTCATTATGTATTTAATGAATGAATTTAACTATATATTGACCTAAAGAAGGAAATGGTCTAGAGCCGTTAAGAATACAAACTTTGGAGACAGGTGCATCTAGGTTCATAGGTTCACCCAGCTCTTACCCTTATCCCCCTTTCTAGCTGCTTGAACTTGATGCTGCGCCTACGACTTTTTCTGTAGAACCCAGATGAATTTACGTCAGGCTTTGATAAATATTAATTAAGATGATAAACATGAAACACTAAGAATAGTGCCTGACACATAATGAAACCCCAAAATAGGGCAGCCCCGGTGGCGCAGCGGTTTAGCGCGGCCTGCAGCCCAGGGCGTGATCCTGGAGTCCTGGGATCGAGTCCCACGTCCGGCTCCCTGCATGGAGCCTGCTTCTCCCTCTGCCTGTGTCTCTGCCTCTCTCTCTCTCTCTGCATCTCTATGAATAAATAAATAAAATATTAAAAAAAAAGAAACCCCAAAATAGTGGTTATAGTAGTTGTAGTAGTAGTGGTATTTACAACATTGGGGATGGTCTGAGGGCTTGCCTTCATGTGCTTTTCTACCAAATCATCTAAACTAGTGTTTTTCTTTTTTTAAAATTTTTTGTATTGGAGTTCAATTTGCCAACATATAGCATAACACCCAGTGCTCATAGGTTAGTGTTTTTCAAAAAAGTAAAAATTTTCTGGTGACCAGCAATAAGAAATATTTTATGTGGTGATCAAGTACCCATAAACACAGAAGAAATAAAAGTTTCACAGAACAATACTCACCCTTACTGTGTGCAATGCATGATATTCTAGTCTAGTCTACTTTATTGTATTCAATTCTATTCTATTCTACTCTATTTTATTTCCTTTCATCTTTAAATGTTGATACAGCCTGCTATATAGCTTTCACTACTATCTAATGGGTCATGGCCCACTGGTTGTTAAATGCTTACCTAGATGAAGCTGGGGAAGGCACTTAGCACTCTCAGGAGCCCAGAGAGCCGTCTTCTTCTGAATTAACACCTCTGGCTAAGGGTTTGGAGCCAAAATAGATGTTTCCTGAATTTTCTTCCCCATTAAAACTACCTGTCGGAACAATGACTGACAGCTACAAAGTGATTAGACATCAGACCTCCTCATGCTTTCACCATTGTTCTGGCTCCTGGATGAGGACGTTCTTTTCAAGACCCTTCTTTGCCAGTCAGGCCGGCATCCGGATTTGGCTGCAGAACCTGGCACAGACATGCAAGTGCAAGTGCGTGCGTGAGTGCATGCATGCATGCATATGAGCGAGAGAGGGAGAGGGAGAAGGAAAAACAGAGAGAGAGAGAGAGAGAGAGAGAATGTGTGTTAGGAATTGGGGAAAACAGGGAAAGGACTGCCAACTTCTCAATGTTTCTCTCTAACATCTACCTATCAAGTTTCTGCCAGATTGGAGGGGAATGCCCACTCCTCTGGGTAGTAACACTTTCCAAAAGGATCCTCCTTCTCTGGAGATGCCTGACACAGTGGAAAAGAGCCAAAGCACCAATAGTCGCCAGTTCTTTGCTCCGCCTCCCTGGTTTGGTCCCTTCGCCTTGACAGAGCCTTGGTCCCAGTAAGATGATCTGACCACAGCTGGTCTCCTACACTTAGAACAAGTTGGAAGCAAGAGAACTTGGGGAAGGAATTTGGTTTCACTAAAAATAGCTGCAATATAGACCCTGTGACTTACCACTCCTCAGAACAGTCTGATGTGAACTGCACAGGGTCCACTGACCCCTGCGATTACTTTGGACTTTTTGCTTTCCTTGCTGGGAGCCCTTGAAACCAGGAGGGGCTTAGGGAGTTGGGGGTGCTTTGGCTCAGATGCAGACTCTTGCAAATCTCAGAAACGCTCGATGATGATATGATCAAGAAGCTTCCTCCCCCCCGGGAGCGCGTGACTGTTGGCACTAATAACAACAGATCCCTTTAAGATTTTAGTCCATGGTGGGATCTTGTTTGCTCCTCACTGCCAGGCCCATTGCATCTCCACTTCTAAGGTAGGTGAAAACAAACTAACTGGGGAAATGTTACTGGAATTGTGATCCTGTTGGGTAACCCCTGCCTGGGTTTCCTTGGCCGAGGGCCGGGGGGGCAAATGTCAGGACAGGACGTAGCTTATAAATAAAAGTCTAAGTCCATGCTCCCAACACCCTGATCAAGCCACAGTAATGTTTGGGAAGTCATTCCTATCCTTGATCAAGCCACAGTAATGTTTGGCGATTATTTCCTTTTCTCTCACCCTCCCACCCAAAAACCAAGGTAGTAGCTAGCAAGAAAGTACCTCAAATGTTAAATTTCACCCTTTATCAACTTCTCTACCTAGAGCTGCTTTATTGTAGATGCCCTGTCCTTCTTGTCCTGCTGGTAAATCTGAGAATGTGAATTTGGCTCAGAACATTGGTTGTCTGCGTTTGCCTCTTGCTATTCAGCCACAGAGATATTATAGAGCTGCCTAAAGTAGGGATTCCCATAATCCAGGCAGTTGCCTCAAAAGAGGGAAGCCAGTCCAGGTACACAAAAGATTTGCTTGGATTCCATTTTCTTCCTGAAATGCTGCTGTCAGAACTCATCTCTGATTTCTAACCCGTTTATAGCAGTGAGCCTTGGAAAGGACTTGGAATCAAAGGGTAGCTAGAAACTTTTAGGGGTAAAATTAGGAGCCCTCAGAGAGAAAAAGAAACTGCCTTAGTTGTTGGGAGGTGAAACACTAACAACTTCTTGCTTAAAGTTGACTTTAGAGCACTGTGCTAAATGAACTCCTGTGCCAACATTCCAGCTTGCCAAACAAAGGTGTTTTCATGTAAGCGAAGAGACACTTCAGTAACAGATATGCTTACTTTAAATGAAAATCATAATCTTAAAATATTACATGGCTGGAAGAAATGAATCTTCAGATGCCAACTCATCATCCCTGTGCATTTTGTAGAGGAATGGATTATTCTAACTAACACTTGGACATTGTATCCCCTCCTCACTTTTTTTTCTTTCATCCATCTTCAATGTAGATGAGTGTCCAGAGAGCATAAACTTAAAATCTTAAACCTAGAAGAAACATCTTGGGAGTCATATGGCGTGTAATTCTTATTGGAGGATAAGTTGGGATGAGTGACCTCAACATGGATATGCGGTGGATATTTCCGTTTTGAAGCCAGGGCTCTATCAGCATCACATCCTACTAGCACTTTCTTCTTTCCCATATTATTATTTTAAGGTTCATTTGTGTTGCTGCAAAGCTAGATGAAACATTTTGAATTATTTTCCCCATGTTGCATTTGTGCAGCCATATGGCATCATCAATACCAGGTGCTGGTCTTACCACCCAAACATGTTGTCACATCTTATTGAAAGTTGTCAGGGGTTTTGCATTCAAATTAGGTGTGTGTTTTATTGAAGCATCTTAGAGAAAGTGAGTCTCTGAAGGTTGCCTCCAAGTAGCACACTTGCCTAGTACTTTGAACAAGGGATTCCACTAATAAAACCTCCGTGAACAAACAGCTTTTCAGGAATGCATTGTCAGTAAAGCAATGATTCTCAAACTCCATTTCATGAACTAGTGCCAGGCTAGGTGCTCAGGAATCACCTGGATTATTTAAGAATATAATTTCTGGGTCACATCCCTGGAAATGCAGATTTAAAGGGTCTGGGAATGGATCCCTGGAACCCGGACTTTTAGCAAGCAATCCTGGTCCTTCTGATGCATGGCCAGATTTGGGGAGCGTTGTAAAAATCAATGTCCTCCTGCTTTTGTTTTGTTTGCCTATCTCAAATCTCTCAATGATTTTCTTTTGTCCTTAAAATAAAGTTCAAACCTTTTGCCTGGCATTCCCCAGGCCCTCCATGATCTAGCCCTAACCCGTCTTTTGAATCTTATTCCTCATTATGCCTCTTCACCAACCCCTGCCCCCTGTCAAGTCAAACGGAGCACTTCCAATTTTTGCTTTCATGCCCAAATACTTTACTAATGCTATTGCCTTCGACTGCTGTGTCCTTCCTCACTTTCCTGCACACCCAAATCTGCCCCACTTTTTTTGTGGTCTATACTTTAGTGTGCATAAGAAGAGCTTGGAGGACTTCTTTAAAATACTACTCCTGGGGATTCTGATTCAGAATACCACTTCTGGGGATTCTGATTCAGCAGGTCTGGAGCACCTCAGAGGTTGTGATGCTGACCTTGCTTTCAGAAACAGTGTATCTGGGATCCCTGGGTGGCGCAGCGGTTTGGTGCCTGCCTTTGGCCCAGGGCGCGATCCTGGAGACCTGGGATCGAATCCCACGTCAGGCTCCCGGTGCATGGAGCCTGCTTCTCCCTCTGCCTGTGTCTCTGCCTCTCTCTCTCTCTGTGTGTGACTATAATAAATAAAAAAAAAATTAAAAAAAAAGAAACAGTGCATCTAGCTCAAATGCCCTCTCTCTCTCTCTCTAAGTAGGCTCTATGCCCAACATGAGGCTTGAACTCATGACACCTCCCCCCCCCGATCAAGAGTCACATGCTCTGCTGACTGAGCCAGCCAGGTGCCCCTCCAGTGTCATCTCTTTATAAAACTATCTCTGTTTTTTTTTTTGGTATATTTTTTATTGGAGTTCGATTTGTCAAGATATAGTATAACACCCAGTGCTTATCTCATCAAGTGCCCCCCTCAGTGCCCGTCACCCAGTCACCCCATCCGCCTGCTCACCTCCCCTTCCACTACCCCTTGTTCATTTCCCAGAGTTAGGGGTCTCTCATGGTCTGTCACCCTCTCTGATTTTTCCCACTCATTTTCTCTCCTTTCCCCTATGATCCCTTTCACTATTTTTTATATTCCTTGTATGAGTAAAACCATATAATGTAAAACCATCTCTTGAAGCATTCATGTTTCCCCATGTCAACTTCCATAGCATTTTGTTTAGAGCTCTGAAATTTAAAATTTCATTCTTTTTTTTATTTGAATTATTGCTGGACATCATCATTTGCCTCATGCGACAAACATTCATCAAGTACCTAACATAAAAGGTGTATCTTTCCTTCTAAAACCCAAGCTTTTTAGGAGATAGGATCTCTGCCCTTTGATCTCTGGAAACACCTTGGGCATGACTGTGGAGTGTGTCAGTGGGCATAGCAAAGCTTACATCACTCTGCGGTATATGAGGCAAGGAAATCCCCTATCCCAAGATAAAGCTTTATTTTCCCTAAGAGATGTGGATGCGAGGCAGGTCCTTTTTGTCTCCATGCCCCAAATCTGAGATTTATGCACAAGAGTGGGATCTGAGAAGTCTTCTGGGGTTGGGCAATCTCAGAGCACAGCGATGACTAGATTCCAGGGAGTCTTTTGGCTTAGGTAGGATGGGAAAGTACCGGCATTTCTAAATACAGTAGTTCCGTCATAAGGGAGGGATGAACACAGTGCCAAGGGGTGCAGAGGAGGTGCAGGAGACATTGGGTGATGGGGATCTGCAGGGTCTTCCTCCACTTGAGATGGGCTTCCTTTCATTGCTTTACCAGGTGTAGCACTGCAGCTCCTCTGGAATTGTTTGTCATTGAAATGCTGAGGCTCCTTAATTATTTTTAATTAACTTATATACATATAAAATAACTATATAAAACATATGTAATAACCCATGTTACTAACTTAATATGTACCCTTCCATGTTTTTATTCTCATGTAACTATGTGAAACATGCATATGTACACATATATACATGCATGTGTCTTTTATATTTTACAGAAATTATATCATGTTACACTTTTCTGCATTTTATGCTTCTTGCCATTTACCTTACCATTTATGAGCTGTGTGACCTTAGGGCTTCAGTTTCCTCATCTAGGAAATGAAGGTGGTAATACTGCCTGTCCACAGGGTTGCTGTGAGGATTCATTGAGTTAAAATACATAAAGCTTTAAGACAGGGCTCTATGTGAGTGTTTGCTATTGTCATCATGAAGGCCATTCTCATCAAACAAAATCTACAAATCGGCTGCACTTGCTTAAGTTCATTTTTTTTTAAGTTCATTCTTTTTGATGGCAGCACAGGATTTTGTGATATAGATGGTGACCAGGTTATTCAACCATTTGACTTTTAGCAGACATTCAATTTGCTTCCATGTTTTGGTCACTAAAGAGCAACATGGCAATACACACCTCTGTATATATACCCTTACGTGCACTTGTTTTTCTTATGCTAGGAAAGATTTGTGGGAATTTAATAGCTGGGTTGAAGGGTATACATATGTTGCTTTAAATTTCACCAAATATTGCAATACTTCTTTTTAAAAAGCATGTAACAAATGCACAGTTCCACCAATAATATATGGATGTATGTATAGCTTTTCCTGCGATCCCAGCAACAGATGATTTTACTACTCTTAAATTTTAACAGTCCTATGGGTGAAAAGTGTCATCTCATTGTTACTTAAAAGTTGAGTTTCTCGGGATCCCTGGGTGGCGCAGCGGTTTGGCGCCTGCCTTTGGCCCAGGGCGCGATCCTGGAGACCCGGGATCGAATCCCACGTCAGGCTCCCGGTGCGTGGAGCCTGCTTCTCCCTCTGCCTGTGTCTCTGCCTCTCTCCTCTCTCTCTCTGTGTGCCTATCGTAAATAAATTAAAAAAAAATTTGTTTAAAAAAAAAAAAGTTGAGTTTCTCTGGCTACTCATGAATGTGAGCATTTTTGGAAAAAAAAAAAACTGTTGACCATTTGGATTTGCTTCATATGTGAAGTGGTTCTTCATGTGCTCTGCCTATTTTTGGTATGGGTTGTTTTTCCTTGTCAATTTGTAAGAGCTCCTTGTACATTATAGCTATAAGCCCCTCATCTGTTCTTTGCATGCAGCTATGTTTCCAATTTCTTGTTTTATTTTAACTATTGTGCCTTGTGCCAAAATTTTGAAAAATTGTTTATAGCCAAATTTCTTTTCTAACTTCTGGGTTTTAAGGATTGGTTAAGAGGGTATCCTTACTCCTATGTTGTGCATGTAGTTTCTCAGATTTTCTTGCAGGGCTTTTACTGTTTCTATATGTAAATATGTCTTTTTCTAGAAACTGTATTGATTTTTGGCATAAAGTATAGGTTCAACTACATATTATTTCAAATTAATAGCCAGTTGCATCTGTATTGTTCATTAACAATCCATCTCTTTCCCACTGAAATGAAATACCGCTTTGGCCATGTATTAAATGCTTATATATGGGGTTAAATTCCACATTCTCTATTTTATTCCTTTATCTAATTGCCTACTATTCCTATGCCACTACTAAGTTTCAACTTGATTATGGTGACTTTAGGGTATATTCTGATATCTGGCTTGAGATGTGTGTCTCTCCCATTATCCTTATTTGTCATGGTTATTCTAAGGGTTTTATTCTTCTGTAAAAGTATAGAGATACTTATATTATGTCTATAAATAAATGTTCTCTTTTTCTCTTGAAAATTTTCAGGAATTTTTTTTTAATTTTCAGGAATTTTAATTGGATTAAAAATATTGATCTGGGGAGAATTAAAATTTTATGATATGAAGTCTTATGATTTTTTTCATTTATTCCTTTTTTTCAGATTTTGTTTTATGTCCTTCAGTAAGCTATTGCTGTTTTCTTCACACTGGTCTGGTGCTTGTTAAATTTAGTCCTGTGTATATTATATAGGCTTTTTTCATTATTCTGAATGTCATTTTTCCTATATTCATTTTGTGGTGTTGATCCCTTGAATAGAGAAACACCGTCTTGTATAGCAACCTTGTATTTCTTTACTGTACCACTTGCTCTAAATAAGTCTCACAGGCTTTACTATAGTGCTTTGTCTAGATGTACAAATATACCATTAACAGGCAAGGAAATCTTTGTATTTTCTGATATTTATAATAGTTCTTTCTTTTTGAGGGGAGGGTCAGGTCTTTTTATATATATATATAAGCTAGACTTTCCAAGACAATGTTGAATAATAATAGGGATGGGGGATTCTTGTCTACTTCAGTATTTTATTTGAACAGGTGAGGGCTTTGTCATTTGAAATAGTATCTTGCACCTGCTTTTGGTAAATAGTCTGTATTAAGAAATTTTCTTCTAATCTTGTTTATTTTCTTTTTTTAAAGATTTATTTATTTATTCATGAGACACACAGAGAGAGAGGCAGAGACATAGGCAGAGGGAGAAACAGGCTCCTTGCAGGGAACCTTATGTGGAACTTGATCCCCAGACCGGGATCACACCCTGAGTTGAAGGCAGACGCTCAATCGCTGAGCCACCCAGGAGTCCCCATAATCCTGTTTATTTCCAAAATGTATTACGAATTACAGCTGAATTTATCAATTGACTTTGAAGCTTTTCTTGATATCATTATTCACATGATTTTTCCTCATTAATTAATTGATGTAATTAATTATGCCAATAGATCTGCTGATATTGAGCCTCCTTTACATTTTCAAGTGTAGTCCTATATGTCAGTTAGTAATTTCTGTAAAACAAGCCAGCCAAAGCCTCAGTGGCTTCAAAAACAGCAATCATTTGTTTTTGCTCATGTTTTCTTCAGGTTAGTTGGGGTCTGGGTGATAGAGTCTGAGCTTGGCTTAGTGGCTTCGCTTGTCACTTTAGGTCTGTTGATCTTTGAGGCTGCTTTGCTTCAGGTTGTTGTGGCTGGAGCAGCTCTGACCCAGGTAACTCTTATCCTCCTACTTGCCAGGGCAAGTAGACTAGCCAGGCTAGTCTTAAAGTGATTGCAGAAGCTCAGGCAGGAAAGAAGATGGAAATGTATGAAGCCTCTTAATGCATAGGCTGGGTAGTGACACACTTCTACCTCATTTTATTTGCCCAAAGTCATTTGGCTTATTCTAAAGTTAAGGGGCAGAGAAATGTATTCCATATTGATGGCAAGAATTCCAAAATCACTTATATCAATAAGATGTTTTAAGTAAACCTCAGGGTAACCACAAAATACAAACCTGTAGTAGATATGCACAAGAGAAGGAAATCAAAATTTACCACTATCAAAAAGCATCAATTCACAAAGGAAGAAAGCAAGAGAGGAAGAAAAGAACTCTCAAGATCCAGAAGACAATGAACAAGAATGCAATAGTAAGTCCTTACTTGTCAGTAACTACTTGAAGTGGAAATGAATTGAATTCTCTAAACAAAAGGCATAGAGTGGATGGATGAACAAAAAATCAAGACCCATGTATATGCTGCCTATGGGAGACTCACTTCAATTTTAGGGCACTCACAAACTCAAAGTGAGGGGATAGAAAAGTACATTCCAAAAGAGAGAATGTGTAGCTATACTTACATCAGACAAAATAGACTTTAAGTTAAAAACTGTAACAGGAGACAAGGTCATTATATAATGATATGGGGGTCAATTCATTAAGAAGATATAACAATTATAAATATATATGCACCCAATATCAGACTACCTAAATTTATTAAGCCAACTCTAACAGATGTGAAGGGTGTTATAGACAGTAATATAGTAATAGTAGGGGACTTCAGTACCACACTTTCAGCAGAGAAAGGATCATCCAGATAGAAAATCAATAAGGAAACATTGGACTTCAACTATACTTTAGGCCAAATAGACCTAAAATACACACACAGAACATTTTACCCAATAGCAAAAGAATACACATTTTTGTCAAGTGCAAGGAACATATTTCAGGATAGATCATGTGTTATGCCACTAAACAAGTCTGGCAATTTAAAAAGATTGGAATCATACCAATTATTCTTTCCAACCATAATGGCATAAGACTAGAAATTAATGACAGGATGAAAATTGGAAAAATCACAAATATGTGGAAATTAAACAACATACTCCTGAACAACCAGTAGTGCCAAGGGTAAAATCAAAAGGCAAATAAAAAAGTATCTGGAAACAGATGTGAAAATGCAAATACAGTATACCAAAATGTATGAGATGTGGCAAAAGCTGTGCTAAGAGGGAAGTTAATAGTGATAAATGCCTACATCAAGAAAAAAGGAAGATCTCAAACAACCTAACTTTATACCTCAAGGAACTACAAAACAAGAACAAACTAAGTGCAAAATTAGCAGAAGGAAGGAGATAACAAAGATCAAAGCAGAAATAAATGAAATACAGAATAGAAAAAACAATAAAAATATAGCAATGAAACCAAGAGTTGTTTTTTGAAAAACAAACAAACAAACAAACAAAAAAACCATGGACAAACTTTTAGCTGGATTTACCAAGAAAAAAAGAGAAAGGACTTAAGTAAATAAACTTATAAATGAAAGGGGAAGTATTATAGCCAATACCACAGAAATACAAAGGATCATAAGAGAATACTATGAACAATTATATGGCAACAAATTGGATAACCTAGAAGTAATGGATAAATTCCTAGAAACATACAACCTATCAAGTCTGAATCATGAAGAAATAGAAAATCTAACCAGACCAATAACAAGTAAGGAGATTGAATTGGTAATAAAAAAATGTCCCAACACAGAAAAGCTCTGCACAAGATAGCCTAACAGGTGAATTCTATCAAATATGTAAAGAAGAACTAGTGCAAATTCATTTGAACGCTTCCAAAAAATAGAAGAGGAGAGAATACTCCCAAACTCATTTTATGAGACTAGAATTGCCCTGATACCAAAGCCAGCTAAAGGTACAATAAGAAAAGAAAACTACAGGCCAATATCCTTGATGAATGTAGATGCAAAATTTCTCAAAGAAATACTAGCAAACCGAATTCCACAGAAACTTAAAAGGATCATATTATCAATAGGTGCAGAAAAAGCATTAGAGAAAAATAGCATCCTTCCATGATAAAAATAAAACCTCTCAAAAGGTTGTGTATAGAAGGAATATACTTCAACATAATAAAGGTCACATATGACACATCTACAGCTAACATCATACTCAAAGGTGAAAGGTTGAAAACTTTTTCTCTAAGTTCAGGAATATGGCAAGTGTGCCCACTCTTACTACTTCTGTTCAACTTAGGACTGGAAGTCCTGGCCAAAGTGATTAGTAACAAAAAAGAAATAAAGGGCATCCAAACTAGAAAAGAAGGAATATAATTGTTTCTGTTTCCTGATGATATGATCTTGTATTTAGAAAATCCTAATGACTCCACCAAAATCTCTTAGGACTAATATGTGAGTTCAGCAAAATTTCAGGATACAAAATCAACATTTAGGGTTGCCTGAGTGGCTCAGTCGGTGAAAAATCTGCCTTTGGCTCAGGTCATGATCCCAAGGTCCTGTGATTGAGCCCCACATTGGGCTCTCTGCTCATCGGGGAGTCTGCTTCTCCCTCTACCTCTTCCCCCTGCTTGGGCTGTCTCTCTCCCTCTCAAATAAATAAAAATCTTTTAAAAAATCAGCATTTAAAAATCACTTGTATTTCTATACACTAGCAATGAACTATGTGAAAAAGAAATAAAAAACACACTCTCATTTACAATAGCATCAAAAAGAATAAAATACTTAGGAATAAATTTAACCCAGGAAGTAAAAAATCTATACACTGGTAACAATAAGACATTGATGAAAGAAATTGAAAACAACACAAATAAATAAAAAGATATCCTATGTTCATGGATCAGAGGAGTTACTATTATTTATATTTATTTTTATTTTTTTGTATATTTTTTATTGGAGTTCGATGTGCCAACATATAGCATAACACCCAGTGCTCATCCTATCAAGTGCCCCCCTTAGTGCCCATCACCGGTCACCCTGTCCCCCCACTCACCTCCCCTACCACCACCCCTTATTTGTTTCCCAGAGTTAGGAGTCTCTCGTGTTCTGTCACCCTCTCTGATATCTCCCACTAATTTTCTTTACTTTCCCCTATAATCCCTTTCACTATTTTTTATATTCCCCAAATGAATGAGACCATATAATGTTTGTCCTTCTCCAATTGACTTATTTCACTCAGCATAATACCCTCCAGTTCCATCCACGTCGAAGCAAATGGTGGGTATTTGTCGTTTCTAATGGCTGAGGAATATTCCATTGTATACATAGACCACAGCTTCTTTATCCATTCATCTTTCGATGGACACCGAGGCTCCTTCCACAGTGTGGCTATTGTGGACATTGCTGCTATAAACATCGGGGTGCAGGTGTCCCGGCATTTCATTGCATCTGTATCTTTGGGGTAAATCCCCAGCAGGGCAATTGCTGGGTCGTAGGGCAGGTCTATTTTTAACTCCTTGAGGAACCTCCATACAGTTTTCCAGAGTGGCTGCACCAGTTCACATTCCCACCAACAGTGTAAGAGGGCTCCCCTTTCTCCACATCCTCTCCAACATTTGTTGTTCCTGTCTTGTTAATTTCCCCCATTCTCACTGGGGTGAGGTGGTATCTCCTTGTGGTTTTGATTTGTATTTCCCTGATGGCCAGTGATGCGGAGCATTTTCTCATGTGCTTTTTGGCCATGTCTATGTCTTCTTTAGTGAAATGTCTGTTCATGTCTTTTGCCCACTTCATGATTGGATTGTTTGTTTCTTTGGTGTTGAGTTTAATAAGTTCTTTATAGATCTTGGGTACTAGCCCTTTATCTGATACGTCATTTGCAAATATCTTCTCCTATTCTGTAGGTTGTCTTTTAGTTTTGTTGATGGTATCCTTTGCTGTGCAAAAGCTTCTTATCTTGATGAAGTCCCAATAGTTCATTTTTGCTTTTGTTTCTCTTGCCTTCATGGATGTATCTTGTAAGAAGTTACTGTGACCGAGTTCAAAAAGGGTTTTGCCTGTGTTCTCCTCTAGGATTTTGATGGAATCTTGTCTCACATTTAGATCTTTCATCCATTTTGAGTTTATCTTTGTGTATGGTGTAAGAGAATGATCTAGTTTCATTCTTCTGCACGTGGCTGCCCAATTTTCCCAGCACCATTTATTGAAGAGACTGTCCTTTTTCCAGTGGATGGTCTTTCCTGCTTTGTCAAATATTAGTTGACCACAGAGTTGAGGGCCCATTTCTGGATTCTCTACTCTGTTCCATTGATCTACGTGTCTGTTTTTGTGCCAGTACCACACTGTCTTGATGACCACAGCTTTGTAGTACAATCTGAAATCTGGCATTGTGATGCCCCCAACTCTGAGTTTCTTTTTCAATATTCCCCTGGATATTCGGGGTCTTTTCTGATTCCACACAAATCTTAAGATGATTTGTTCCAACTCTCTGAAGAAAGTCCGTGGTATTTTGATAGGGATTGCATTTAATGTGTAAATTGCACTGGATAGCATTAACATTTTCACAATGTTAATTCTTCCAATCCATGAGCATTGAAAATTTTCCCATCTCTTTGTGTCTTCCTCAATGTCTTTCAGAAGTGTTCTGTAGTTTTTAAGGTATAGAACCTTTTCCTCTTTGGTTAGGTTTATTCCTGGGTACCTTATGCTTTTGGGTGCAATTGTAAATGGGATTGACGCTTTAATTTCTCTTTCTGCAGTCTAATTGTTAGTCTAGAGAAATGCCACTTATTTCTGGGCATTGATTTTGTATCCTGCCACACTGCCGAATTGCTGCATGAGTTCTGGCGATCTTGGTGTGGAGTCTTTTGCGTTTTCTATGTAGAGTATCATATCACTGGCGAAGAGGGTGAGTTTGATTTCTTCCTTGCCAATTTTTTTTTTTATTTATGATAGTCACACACAAAGAGAGAGAGAGAGAGAGAGGCAGAGACACAGGCAGAGGGAGAAGCAGGCTCCATGCACTGGGAGCCCGACGTGGGATTCGATTCCGGGTCTCCAGGATCGCGCCCTGGGCCAAAGGCAGGCGCCAAACCGCTGTGCCACCCAGGGATCCCTCTTCCTTGCCAATTTGAATGCCTTTTATATCTTTTCGTTGTCTGATTGCTGAGGCTAGGACTTCTAGTACTGTGTTGAATAGCAGTGGTGAGAGTGGACATCCCCGTCGTGTTCCTGATCTTAGGGGAAAGGCTCCCAGTGTTTCCCCATTGAGAATGATATTTGCTGTGGGCTTTTTGTAGATGGCTTTTAAGATGTTGAGGAATTTTCCCTCTATCCTTACACCCTGAAGAGTTTTGATCAGGAATGGATGCTGTATTTTGTCAAATGCTTTCTCTGCATCTATTGAGAGGATCATATGGTTCTTGTTTTTTCTCTTGTTGATATGATCTATCACGTTGATTGCTTTATGAGTGTTGAACCAGCCTTTCATCCTGGGGATAAATCCCACTTGGTCATGGTGAATAATCTTCTTAATGTACTGTTGGATCCTACTGGAGGAGTTACTATTATTAAACTGTACATACTGCCCAAAGCCATCTATAAATTCAGTGCTATCTCTATCAAATAATTTCAATGTCATTTTTCATAGAAATGGAAAAACTATCCTAAAATTCATATGAAGCCACATAATACCTCAAGTAGCCAAAGAGATCTTGAGAAAGGAGGAAACTGGAGACCTTACACTCCCTTACTTCAAACTATATTGCAGATCTGTAGTGGTCAAAACAGTATGGTATCGGCATAAAAACATACCAATGGAAAAAAATTAAGAAGCCACAAACTAGGCAAGAATACTTAATGGAGAAAGCACAGTCTTTTCAAGAAATAGTGCTGGGAAAACTGGATACTTATGCAAAAGAAATGCAATTGAACCCCTATCTTATACCACTCACAAAAATTAACTTGAAATTGATTAAGTATTTAATTATAAGGCCTGAAACTGTAAAACTTGAAAAAACTCCAAGACATTGGTCTTGGCAATGATTTTTTTTTATATGATGCCCAAAGTACAGGCAACAAAAGTAAAATTAACAAGTGAGACCACATTAAACTAAACACTTCTGCACAGCAAAAGAAACAATCAGTAAAATGAAAAGGCAACCTAGGGATCCCTGGGTGGCGCAGCGGTTTGGCGCCTGCCTTTGGCCCAGGGCGTGATCCTGGAGACCCGGGATCGAATCCCATGTCGGGCATCCCGGTGCATGGAGCCTGCTTCTCCCTCTGCCTGTGTCTCTGCCTCTCTCTCTCTCTCTCTCTGTGACTATCATAAATAAATAAAAATTTAAAAAAAAATGAAAAGGCAACCTAAAGAATGAAAGAAAATATCTCCAAACTATGTATCTGATGAGGGGTTAGTATCTAACATGTCTAAAAGAAATTCATACACTTCAATAGCAAAAAAAGAAAAAAAATTCAATTAAAAAATGGGTTAAGGACCCGAATCAACATTTTTTGAAAAAAGATATACATTTGTGGCCAAGAGAGGGTGCCTGGCTTGCTCAGTAGGTAGAGCATGCATGCGGTTCTTGATCTGGAGGTCCTGAGTTCTAGCCCCATATTGGATGTAGAGATTACTTAAGAAAAAAATCAAATGTTAAAAAAATTATAATAAACTAATGTGGCCAAGACATATGTGAAAAGGTGCTCAACGTCAATAATAACCATGGAATTACAAGTTAAAACCACAATGAGATATCACCTCATTAGAGTGGCTGTTGTCAAAAAGACAAGAGATAACAACTGCTGGAGACGATGTGGAGAAAAGGGACCCCTCATGTGCTGTTGGTGGGAATGTGTATTGGTATAGGCACTATGGAAAACAGTATGGAGGTTCCTTAAAAAAGTAAAAATATAAGTACCATATGCCCCAGCAATCCTACCTCTGGGTATATAGTTGAAGGAGATGAAATCACCATCCTGAAGCCATACCTACATCCCCATGTTCACTGCAACATTATTCACAAAAGACAAGACATGGAAACAACCTAGGTGTCCATTGATGAATGAATGGAAAAAGAAGATATGGTGTATATATACAATGGAATATTGTTGAGCCATAAAAAGAAGGAAATCCTGCCTTTTGTGACAACAGGGATGGACATTGATGGCATTACACTAAGTGAAATAAGTCAGATGTAGAAAGGCAAATACTGTACAATCACATTTGTATGTGGAATCTGAAAACATTGAACTCATGGAAACAGAAGAATGGTGGTTACTACCGGCTGGTGGGGGAGGGTAGAAACAGATGTTGGTCAAAGAGTACTTCCAGTTATAAGATGAACATGTTTCAGGGATTTAATGTACAGCATGATGGCTGCAGTTAGCAATACTGTTTCATTTATTTTAAAATTGCAATGAGAGCAGATCCTTAATGTTCTCATTATAACAACAACAGCAAAAAGGTAATTATGTGAGGTGAAGAATGGGTTGACTAATCTTAGTTTGGTGAACATTTTGTTATACATATATAACATATATATAGATTGTATATTTCAAATTGATATATAGATTATTTATTTCAAATTGTCTCATTTGTACACCTTAAACGTACACAATGTTATGTGCCAATTATATATAAAAAAGGGAATTTATACCCCCCTAAAGCTGGCAAAAGGGGAATTAAGGTGCTTTTCTTTTTCTTTTTTTATGTCCTGCAGTAATTTAAATGATATTGAAACTACTTGTTTTAAAAAACAAGTTGAAGGGCACCTGGGTGGCTCAGTGGTTGAACGTCTGCCTTCAAGTTCAGGGCGTGATCCCAGAGTCCTGGGATTGAGTCCCACATCGGGCTCCCTGCATGGAGCCTGCTTCTTCCTCTGCCTGTGTCTCTGCCTCTCTCTCTGTGTGTGTCTCTCAGGAGTAAATAAATAAAATCTTTTTTAAAAAGTTGAATTATAACAGATGAACCACATTGTTATGATGATTTTTTAAATTTTATTTTAAAAAATATTTTATTTATCAGAGAGAGAGAAAGAGAGAGAGAGAAAGAAAGTAGGAAGAGGGGCAGAAGGAGAGAATCTCAAGCAGACTCCCCACTGAGTGCAGAGCCTGATGTGGGGCTCAATCCCACCATCCTGAGATCATGACCTGAGCTGAGACCAAGAGCCATATGCTCAACTGACTGAGTCACCCAGGTGCCCCAGAAAGTGTTTGTTTTACTTGCTTTTGAGATAGTTCATAATTTTTCCATCATCCAACAAGTGTTCTAGGAGTATATTTCTTAGTTTCCGTGTTCTAGGAGTATATTTCTTAGTTTCCAAACAGTGACTTTTTGCATTTTAAAAATTATTCAAATTTTATATTTATTTTATATTTTAAGTATTAAACATTTAAATATAAAACTGTATATTCAAATTTATCATATGCTATGCTCCGAAAAGCTCTTTGTAATTATCTTTTAGAACAAGTACTGCCTTCCTCTGTCTCTTCCCTCTTCTCCTTCTAGAAGACTTCTTCAGGATCTCTGCACCTCTTAGATTTTCCTTATTTCCTTCTCGTGATATTTTTGGCTTTGTGCTTTGTGATTCTTCTAGTTTATCTTCTAGGTTAAGTGGTCTCAGCAGTGATCATCCTCTCCTTCTGTTCATCTACTGTACTGTCTACTTAGGAATCATGTGTAGTTCCAGAAAGTCTGTTTTTATGCTGCACTTGAATCTCTCTCTGTGTTCCTATTTTGTTATTCTTGTTGTTGTCGAAGTGATCATTTGTGTCTCCTCTTGCCAGTCTATTTCTTTAGGCATGTGTTGCTTAGTCAACCTTTTTCTGGGTGCTGGTTGGTTGCTGCACCCACGGAGATGGTTATGAAGTGTTTTGTCATCAGCCCGTGGGGGTCAGCTGATGCTGGAGCTTTCTAAGTGCTGGTAGGCCCTCAAGTGGTGGGAAGCCATCTTCTTCCCAGGCCTCTTCACATGGTCCTTCTCTACACTGACCTGCACTGTTACTTTATTCTTTCTTGGCCCCTTGGAGGCCTAGGAGACCAGGGACACAAGTTTGATATTGCTTTCCCAATGTCCTGGTGTCCCTGTGCTGGCCTTGCTGGCACTGGATCCAGGCTTTGCTCAGCACACAAGGAAGATAGCCTGACAATACTTCTTTGTGTGAAATTCCCCAATGCCTAGGGCCTCACATCCGGCTCTTCTCCAGAGAACTTGATAGCCATTTGGCTAAGGAGAAACAGGTAGGTTGGAGTTGGAAATGGGAAATAACCCATGCTTAGGTCACCATCTTTCCAGAACTTGCTATGATTTCTTATAAAAAAGAAAGCAGGCCTTTATATGACTGGACCTTGGTTCTATTACTTCCCAGGGAGTTGCTTTTTAATAACACATGGCCAGTGGTGAAGTTCAGGGTGATACCTATATCAGTGTCTGGGTAAAAATAGAGCTACTAAAATATTGCAATAAGGGGTTAAGTAAATAAACAGAGAAATAGAAACACACACACACACACACACACACACACACACACACAATAGCAGTGAGAGGAACTTAGGAGAGTGAAGGTCCAGAAGGTTCATGCCAGAGGATCAGACAAAGGTCTGTAATGACTTCAATTAGAAGCAGGGGAGAAAGTGAGGAAGCCAGAATGCACTGGAATCCTGAGAAGTCACCCAGAAGGTGACTGGGGAGTAGAAGCTCATAGAGAGATCTGTGAAGCTGCGCGGTCTGACTGCCACAGGCTCTTGAGCACAGCGACTTCTGCTTCATTCCCACCTTCCAAGTCTCCAGTGAGTTTTTCTCAGTGGCAAATGCTAACCTGGAGCCACATGGGTAAGGGGCCTCTGGGTAACCTAGTTCTGGACTGGGGCGGGAGTGGCAGTGGTAGCTGTGCTGAAAACTGACCACGTAGCACAGTACCGCAGAGGCAGGCCAAAGAAGAGCAGTGTAGGATCATAGATGTGGCTACAGAGGCCTCTGGAGAGGACTTCTCTCCTTTCGGTCTCAGTGCCATACCTCTTCTGACTGGCATGCTTTGTTATAGCTCTCAGGGATGTTCTCTGACACCGAAGCTAAAGCGTTATGCACTTGCTAGTCATGGATTCTTCCAGAATCCTGTGGCCCCTGCCAACCAGTGCCAAGACAGGTACCTAAGCCTTCTTGACCAGGTCAGCAACTGGCAGTGCAAGTGCACAGCCTTTGGCAACAGAAAGACCTGGGTTCGAAGACTGTCAGTGCGATTCGCCAGCTGTGGGAACTTGAACAGGTGAATTGCTCTTTCTCGGTTCTTTTCATTATTTGTAAATAAAGGGTAGCAGTATGTAGCTTTAGGGACAGGAACAAGGATGAAATGATAGTTTCTATAAAGCACCATCTATTAGATGCCATCCTCTGTTTTTGGTCGTTAGTCTTGTGTGGGAGACCCTCAAAGGGGGCTCCTCTTTTCCCAGCCTAGAGGCAGGGGGCAAACCTCCTTCCAGCGATCTGAGATGCTCTGTCCAGAAGTGCACAGTAGCAAATGTTTGCAGGCTGGGTGACGTAGGGAGGAGGGAGGTTTTATGTAACAAAGGGGAATAAATATGGGGGGGGGAGTAACAGGAAAGAGTCATGCTAGACCCTGGCAGTGGGTGAGAGGATGAGAACACAACCCTGAAAATGACACTGGGGGCTGCGCTGCTGGAAGTGGAATGGGGAAGCGTAAATAATTCCAGCAATGGGCAACAGAGTAGGGAAGTCCCTTAGAGAAGACACAGGTGGCTACAGTATGGCAGGTACAGTCACGTCAAGAGTGTGATGGTACAGTCACTCCAAGCACGTGCATGTCCATTTGGTGCCGGGTCAACCCCACCAACTGAGTTACACATAGTTTCAAGGGAAGGAAAGTGCAGGTACAACTGTCTCATCGTTAGAAACTCAGCTTGGCATTTGTTAACCATCTGCAGGTTGCTCCTCTTTCCCTAAAATGTAATATCTATTTACAGTACCAGCTGGGTATCAGTGCTCTGGGGAGCAGTAGAAAGCCAAGCCCCAAACCCTGGAGCTCCAAAGAAGGCTCCAGGCAACTTCCCAAGAAGACAGGGAAGTTGGAGGCAAAAAGCACTAGCAATACAGTGGAGATCACTTAAACTGGCAGAGGAAGAGGAAGATTCTAGAATCTCTCTTTGTCAAAAGCCCGGGCAAAAAGACAGGGTTGGAGAGAAAAAGAGACAAGTCACAGGCTGCGATCTCTGAAAGATGAAATTTATGAAGGAAAATATTCATTAGGGCTCAATGGCTGCGAAAGGAAGGGGGAAGAGGCAGGACTGGGCAGAGGGTACAGTTGAACCACAAAGCAGGCCCAACAAAGCCTTTGGCCAAGCAAACTGGAGTGAGAACTGCCTGTCAGAGAACTTGTGTTGGTTCTAAATGGCCAGGCCTCTCTCGGTCACTGGATGTGGCCTGCCCCAGGAAGGGCGTGACCTCAGGTGAGGTTAGGATTCTGCAGCTGAGGCAGATTCTGAAGGAGCTGACATCCAGGGGTGGCTCACAGCTGGGCAGCGAGCCCTTCCTGGGAGGGGAAGCTGGACGGCACACATCTTTTTCTCCCACACAGAGTGGCAGGTGCTGGTAGAAGGTGAATGAAAGCCCAAGAAGCCCCGAGTGAGACCTCTGCTCTTGCTCTAATGCTTGGCTTTATCTTTGGAGAAATTTTAGAGGCACCAATTATTCCATAACACTTAGAAAATATGCAGCATCATGTAAGGGAAAGAGGGGGGACTTGGGAAGCAGAAGGTGCTACTTGAGTCTTCATCCTGCGTGTACCTTTTTCCTGCAATCTTCACCTTTTGGAGCTTGTTTCCTCATCTGGAAAATGGAGGCAATCATGGTCACTAACTCAGGGTTGCCTTGAGTATAAAGTTGCATACTTTGGATAAATATTACTATGGAGCAAGAAACTCAGTATATTGAAGAAATGATGTTATGATGATGAGGCTGTTTATCATGCCTTTGATGTGCTCTGTGCTATGTTACCACAGGGTGGGCATGGAGGGAGTTCGTCTGAGCAGAGTTTAACCCAGTCCTTCTCATCTGGGAGTATACAATCTCAAGATAAGTTATCTCTCTAGATAAGAGCAAATCAAAATGGGCTAAGCACTTACTACCATATCCAAATAGTTTTCAACAAATACAGTCCTTCTATCTGAAATCTTTTTCATTGGCATCATCACTGTAACCACTGGAATAGAGGCAAGAGCACGATTTGAAAATCTTCTGGAAGCAGACCAGAGCCAAAGTCTTTTTAAAACAATTTTTAATTGGAGTTCAATTTGCCAACATATAGCATAACACCCAGTGCTCATCCCACCAAGTGCCCCCCTCATTGCCCATCACCCAGTCACCCCCACCCCCCACCCACCTCCCCTTCCACTACCCCATGTTCATTTCCTAGAGTTAGGTGTCTCATGTTTTGTCACCCTCACTGATATTTTCACTCATTTTCTCTCCTTTCTTTTTATTCTCTTTCACTAATTTTCATATTCCCCAAATGAATGAGACCATATAATGTTTGTCGTTCTCCGACTGACTTATTTCACTCAGCATAATACCCTCCAGGTCCCTCCACATCGAAGCAAATAGTGGGTATTTGTCGTTTCTGATGGCTGAGGAATATTCCATTGTATACATAGATCACATCTTCTTTATCCATTCATCTTTCGATGGACGCCGAGGCTCCTTCCACAGTTTGGCTATTGTGGACATTGCTGCTATAAACATCGGGGTGCAGGTGTCCCGACATTTCACTGCATCTGTATCTTTGGGGTAAATCCCCAGCAGTGCAATTGCTGGGTCGTAGGGCAGGTCTATTTTTAACTCCTTGAGGAACCTCCACACAGTTTTCCAGAGTGGCTGCACCAGTTCACATTCCCACCAACAGTGCAGGAGGGTTCCCCTTTCTCCACATCCTCTCCAACATTTGTCATTTCCTGTCTTGTTAATTTTCCCCATTCTCACTGGGGTGAGGTGATATCTCCTTGTGGTTTTGATTTGTATTTCCCTGATGGCCAGTGATGCGGAGCATTTTCTCAGGTGCTTGTTGAACCAAAGTCTTTTGCGTGTTATTTACTGGGAGAGACGATGGCGAGGTCCTCTGTTTCGGACATAGAGAAAAACAGGAGTTTGCTGTGAGGAAAAGGCCACCTTTGATTACCTATTCCCCTTGACACAGGAGATTCTTGAATGCTATAGAATGATGGGAATTCTGGGTGGGAAACCAAAGCTGCCCAGTGATGTTCTTTGTTTGGGAGCGAGACTGAATCCTTGAACAAGGTAAATCTCATTGTTTCCTTCTTCCCTGGACAAGAAACTGCTAAAACATTTAAAGATGTTCATTCTCTCTCTCCTTTTTAAAAGTTTCCTTGTTTTAGTAGCCTTCTACGTCCAATATGGGACTCAAAGTCACAACCTTGAGATCAAGAGTCACATGCCCTCTGACGGAGACAGCCAGGTGTCCCTACAGATGTCCATTCTTGTCCAGCCCAACATCACATCATAATGGTCTAAATGCTCAATTTCAAGAGAGGCAGAAAAGTCACATTTATGTGGATTGGAAAGGTCTTGGTAGGAAGCTGTTTTTGGATAAATCATTGACATCTGGTTTATAACTGGCACCCACTCTAAAAACCCATTCTACTCTGAAAAGAAGACCAAGGAACAGAGACAACTTGGTCCCAAAATGGTTCTAGGAGTCTCATTTAAGTTATCTCTTGCTGTGTGTAACAATTTATCCCCGAATTGAGTGGCTTAAAACAGCCATTATGCACATAAATCGGTGGGTCGGGAATTTGGACAGTGTGTGGCAAGACTGGCTCTTCGCTCCATGAAGGCTGGGGCCTCGCAGCTCACAGGGCTGGAAGCTGGCTGGGATGGCTTGACTGGGATCACATGTTGGAGCTTTGTTCTTGCCATCTGCTGGGTTCCTCAGATGGCCTTTTCATATAGCCAGCTTGGGTATCCTCATGACACAGGTCTCAGGGTGTCTGCCTTCTTATAGGGTACCTGGCTCCCCTCTCCCCCGGAAGAAAGGAGAGCTCCCACATCTCTTAAATGCTAGGCCTTGAACTGGCACAGCATCATTTGGGCCACATCCTATTGGTCAAAACAAGTCATGAGGCCAGCCTGGATTCAAGGGGCCTTTACCTCCAGAGGGTGGTATGGCATATGCCATAGGATTAGGAGAAACTCTTGGTCACTATTTTACTTACTATTTCCAGATAGCTTATTACGCTAAAACATAGCAGCTGAAAACATCCATTTAGTTTTGCTAGGAAGCTTGTGGGCTCGGCATTGGAGAAGGGCTCCACTGAACAGTTCCCCACTGAAGGGTGTCTCACCAGGTTGCTGTCGGACGTCAGCTGGGGCTGCAGTCATGTGGTGGTTTGGGCTGGATGCCCAAGATGGGTCTCTGGCTTGGCTGGCGGTCAATGCTGGCTGTCGGTTGGGAGCTCAGCTACCAGTGTCAGCCCGAGAGTCCAGAGGTGAGCTCTCCAGCATGCCTGTCTCAGTCGGCAGATTTCATGCATGCTGCTGGCTGGCTGGCTTTCCCCAGAGCACACATCCCAAGAGGCCCGGGCCAAAGCTGCATGGCCCTTTATAGCCTAGCCTAAGAGTAATAGAGCATCACTGCTGCCATACTCTATAGACTGAAGCAGTTACAGGCCTACCCAGGGTCAAGAGGAGAGGCCGTAGGGCCCAGTGGCCATGTTTTAAAACTGCCACAGTGACCATCTTTGGAGATGATCTTACCTAACTCTTTTGTCACAGAAATCCACAACTGAAGATCCCGATCAAAAGCAATGTTAAATGGTGATGTAGATGAACACTGTAGGGTTTGAATCAGAAACGAATGCCTTTCAGAGCTCTAGCCTTTGGATCCCAAAGTTCAAATCGCTAAGATGTGAGCTGAAAAAATGAAAGTGACTTCCAACTCCTAGATCTTGGCCCAATGGGCCTTTCTTTATCTCAAGTACCCGGGCTGCAAGTCTAGCTTTTGCCAGGCTGCCTCCTTTAGAACCAGCTTTCTGCTGTTAAGTGTTTTTGCAAATGAAAAACACATTTGGTCCAGTGAGAAGCTGTCTTGTCACTAAAGCGTCTAATTTGGTGGTGCCTGATGATAATGGCTTTACATTCAGTCAGTCCCAACTTGCCAGGAAGAAGCCCTAAGTGTATCTGTCCACCGTGCCCCGACTCACCCCAACCTTACCCTCCAGCACAGACAATGGAAGCATGTGGCATCTTGCCCAGAAACATTGCTCAGAGCTGCCGGAGGATGAGTGAACCTGGGATCCAGAGGCTGGTGTCTTGAGGCATTTGGGAACTGGCATGAAACAGACACCAGAGAGATGATGGGGCCAAGGGAATGAAACTCTCAGGACCTTTTCTGTTTTCCTTCCAAAGATTCAAACTTCCACCCCTTACTCTTGAAAGCACCCAGGCCTCTTTAGAGGTGTGGCCATGCGGCATTTTGCTTTGGCATATTGCTTTAATTCCAGGATCAGGTTACTCAGCTCTACCAGATAACCCTTGTGCCCCGTGTTTTATCAAATATAGTGGCTCTCTCTCTTGTAGGGTGGGCAGAGACAGGAGGGACAAGACCATGTTACCATAGTGACAAGGCAACCAGAAGTGAAGAGATCAGTAGGGCCAGTTGCTGGGCTGTTGGCGGAAGGCCCTTCTACCCCAAGGGAAGGGGCAGAAGGATCTGGGTGGGGAAGAGGAAGTGCTACAGAGCTGCACTAGATGCTTTAAGATTACTCCTTTTGGGCAGCCCCAGTGGCATAGCGGTTAGGCGCCACCTGCAACCCTGGGTGTGATCCTGGAGACCCAGGATCGAGTTCCAGGTCGGGATCCCTGCATGGAGCCTGCTTCTCCCTCTGCCTCTCTCTCTCTCTCTGTGTGTGTGTGTGTGTGTCTATGAATAAATAAATAAAATCTTAAAAAAAAGACTACTCCATTTGGTTGTGAGGGAAAGACTACCCCCCTGAATGCCCTCACACAGATGGCAGATCCTCTCCCAGCTGACCACCCCAAATTACCAAGTGACCTGGGGGCACTGGAGCATGCGTTCTTGTGAGCCAATACCAACATTCTGTTCGTATTAAACACAGGGCTTTGAAAAGGGGAAAGCCCCCATGGCTTCCACAAAAGAGGCTGCCTGTGACCTCCCTGGTAGGGTCTTCAGCTTTGTTTAGATGAGATTGCTTATCCTGGTACTTTGTAATCCTTGGGCTCTGGCATGAATGCACACACTTACGATGTCACTGATTTGCCCCCGTATAGACACACATCATGGTTTTGGTTTTGCATGTGGTGTCTGTTGTCTTTATCCTCTGATTATTTCTTTTGCAGAGTGGCTTATAGTGAAGAAACACACTTTAGTGTTCATGGGTAGACAGATCCTGCAAATACTCCCAAAGTGACATCTCAACTCATCTGAATCATCTTAACTAACCCAGGTTTATTCATATGATAACTAGTTAATGTTCTTTGAGGAACAGGGTAACATCTGGCTTCCAGGAAAGTTAGCTCTGCTAGAGATGCCATTGGTACTAGGGTATGGAGGGGAAGGGGGAAGTCTTATCAGTGCTGAGAACTTGCCTGAAAATCTGGAAATGTTAATGTAGCAGGAAGGCTGAGATACTCAGGACAGACCTAAGTGTCATGCTTAATATTTCCCAAGACAGAGACTGACCCTTTCCCCAAAAGGTCTTGTGGCTTATTGGGGGTATGTGGACAAATAAAATGTGTGTGTGTGTGTTTGTGTACACATGCATGTGTGTTTGAATGTGCTGGGTTAAGGGAGTTTGCAAAGTTTTAGAGGTTTAGGTCTGGCAGAGACAGGTCCAGTAAAAATGTGCCCCCCCCAACCTTTCAATAGGCTAGTAGGAGTGTTGAGAGACTATGTGGTCTAATAGAGCACTGTCTAGAATGACAGACTCGCCTTGTTCCTATCCTGGCTCTCCTAGTTTTTTTTTTTTTTTTTTTTTTTTTTGTCTAGGCTTCCTCACTTACCAGCTGTGTGACCTCCAGGCAAGTAACTTAACCTCTCTGAGCCTCAGTTTTCTCACTTGTAAAATGGAGATAACAGTATCAACACTCCTTAGGGCTGTTGTGAAGATAAACTAGGATAATGATGTAAAGATTTTAGTGTGCTGCTTGGTGCAAGGTAGGCACTAAATCCATGGTAACCGACTATTGGGTGTTTGCTCTCTAAGGACTCTATACCATCTTTCCCTCGACTTTTCCTCTAAACTCATCCAAGTCTCCACCCCCTTTGATTTCCGGTCATTTGAAGAGAGATTCCTTCTTTCCCAAAGTACGGGTATTAATTAATGGTCTAACCTTGGGTTGGATAATTACATTGTGTCATCAGCCTCCCGATTATCAGATATAATTTACAGGAAAAACAGACCTGGAGTTCCTCCCAGCCCGAGGACGGAGGCTGCAAATTGAGTTTAGAGAGTTGCTGACCTTTAGACCTGGGCCGGCTTGGGAGGCAGCCCACTCTCCCGGTCTTGAAAGCCACAGCAGGCTCTTGTAATTGAGTTACCGCCTGGGATTCAGTGGGACTAATCCATCTATATAATTTCTTTGCCTGGTTTAATGCCATTAACGAAACCGAATTAAGGAGCGGGTGGAGTTGGGTGGGAAACGGATTTTCTGCGTGGGAGTCGCTGCCGAGTCTCCACCGCCAGGCTGGAGCCTTGGGTCTGGTTAATGGACAGCTCTGAGGACCAAGGCACGGTAGCGGCCGCCCCCCACCCACCCCCAGCCTCTCAACCCGGCGCCGGGCTCCCGGGTCTCCGCGCGCCCAAAAAGGGGCCATCGCGGACAGGGTTCCCCAGATCGCCCCAGGGCTGATTCCTAGCTACTCTGTAACCCCCCCTCTTCCATTTCCTTGGCTCTATCTCCCTCCTCAGTCGCCCCCTCCCTTGTACAATTTTCCAGCAGTTTTCCTTGTAGTTGAAATCTTCGGGGTCCCTCCCTGTGTTTTGTCGCTAGCGCGCCCCAGGCGAGACGCCGATCCCACTGATCCCTCTACAGCCCTCGCCCCCAGCGCCACCTCACTCCCTTTGCTTGGGGTTGGCTGTCCTGGATGGTGGGCACTCTTCGCGCGCAGCGTGCCAACCAGAGCGATCAGCCCTGGGAGGAGGGGCCTGCGTGAGGGGGTGGGGGTGGGGGTGGGAGGTGGCAGCCGCCGAGGCCAGTTTCACTCTCTGCCCTAGTGACCCTCGGATCCCAGCGCGCCCTCCTCCCTGCCCGGAGAGCCCGGCTGTCTCAACTTGGGCAGCTAGCCGGAGGCAACGAGTCGCCGACTTCCCGGACTGAGATTCCGCCGCTCGCTGCAGGCAGTTGCCGACAGCGGAGTCCCCAAAGTGTAGGTGACGGCTCGCTCGGGCCCGGGCAGCGCTGCGGGCTGAGGGGCGGGGTGGGGGCTGGGGGCGCGACGGGCTTCGATCCCGGCGGCGGACGGCGCGAGCCCGTTGCGGCGGCGCCCGCGGGCCCTGCCCGCCCAGGAGGGGCCGGGGACGCCCGGCCGCCACGCTCGCCCGCTCTCCGCTGGGCTCGCCGGGGCTCTGCCAACCGGCGGCTGACGTCGGCGCGCCCCTGCCGAGCTCTCCTTTTACTACAGGCGGCGGGTGGCTCCGAATGGGCCCCGCCCTCGTCGCCCCCGCCCCCCGCGTGCCCACACCTTGCCGTTTATATAGAACGCGCCGCGGGCTGGATCGCGGCTCTCTGGGACCGGAGAGTTGTCGGGGAGGAGAGCGCGAGCGAGGGAGCGGGCGAGCTCCGAGGGGGTGTGGGTGTAGGGAGAGAGCAGGTAAGGGCCCTCGGTTCCCGCTCCTCGGCTCGCGAGCCACTCGGGCCCCCCTTTTGGCAAAATCACAGCAACCTGAAAATTGATTAAACAGAAAGAAAGAGGCGACCCTCCCCTCTCGATTCTCCGCGGGCGAGGAGCTGCGCGGCTCTGCGGTGTAACAGGCTCACACGTTGCTCATCACATGTTCAAACATTTCCCTTTCGGGGAGGCTCGTTATTTTTAAGTGAATATTTTCGTCTTTGTTTTGATTTTTTTTCAACCTTCCTCGGGTTTTTATTTTGATTGAGTTGGCGGCCCGCGGCGGATTGAGAGAGGCGGGGGCAAGGAGCCCGCCGGCGCGCGGGCAGCCCACCCAGGCGATTCCCCGCGCGGCCCGCGCCGGCCCGGAGAGCGGCCCGCGCGGAGCCCGGGGAGGCCGGCGGCGGAGCCCAGAGCGCCGGCCGCACCTCTCGGCGGCCCCGGGGGTTGCGAGCGCGGCCCTGGGCGAGCGGGCGGGCGGGCCGGAGCCGCGGGCGCGGGGCGCGGAGGGAGCGCCGCGCCGCTTTGTCTCTTCACTTCTGGAGCAAGGCGAGCGGCTCCTCCCGTGGCCGGCCGCTCGGGCTTGAGGCGGCGGCGGCGGCGGCGGCGGCTCCTCCTTCACCCCTCTCCTTTCCTCCCCACTCTCTCGTAGGCAGCGGCGGCGGCGGCAGCGGCAGTGGTGGGGAAAAGCGGATTCCGCCCCGAGCCACACCGAGGGGAGCTCGCGATCGCGACTTGCCGCCCTAAGCACTCTCCGAAGTCCGGCCCGCTCGGCGAGGACTTCCGTCTCCTGGGCGACCCTTGTCAAGCAAGCTGGGATCTATGAGTGGAAAGGTGACCAAGCCCAAAGAGGAGAAAGATGCTTCTAAGGGTAAGCCCGCCCGCCCAGTCCGCCGGCTTCCCTTCCCTTGGTTTCCCTCGCCCCCTCGCGTGCGCGCCGCCCTTCGGTGGCTCCCTGCCTTCCTGCTGGAGCCTAAGCTGCCCGTGACCTCTGCGACCCCGGGCGAGAAGGGGGGGAGGCTGGCCGCTGGGTGGGTGGGGGGGGGGCTGGGGTTGCACCACTTTCCCTCCTTCCTCGTGGAATTGTCGCCCCGCGAGTGCCTCCAGCCTCTTCCACTCCCCCTCTGGACGCACCGTGGTGGCGCTGCGGGCGACCCGAGCTGCTGCAGCCCCGAGCGCCGGGAACAGCGCTGCCTGCTACCAGCCGGCCGCCTATCTGTGCGAGTGCATGTGTGTGCGTGTGCGCGAGTGTGCATATGTGTGCTGCGCGGGTGCAACATGGTGACATACTCAGGAATCTGCCCCACTCTCAGAAACCCAAGCTCCAATCCACCTTCAAACCCCTCTCCCCGCCCCCAATGCAAACAAAGAGCCTGGCCGAGACGCCTAACCCCTCCCCCCACGCTCCTTTCCCCCTCACACCCCCTACTCCCCCAACTCTCTACCCCCTCCCCAGAAGGCAGGAGCTTGCAACCTTCAACACGCCGCGTGCAAAAGTGAGCAATCCCGGTGCCCCGGCGCCGCCCGCGCCGCGCCTCGGCAGCGCAGCCTCGCCAAGCCCCGGGAGAACAAAGGCTGTTGTCCCCTTGCCACTAGTGCCCAGCGGGAGCGGGCCTCCGCTGGGAGGGAGGAGAGTCCCCTCCCTCCCCTCTCTGGGGTTCAGCCGCCTGGCCCGGGGCGCCAGCCGCCGGTCCCCCGGAGTGTGCATCTCGGCCTGGGGCCTCCCACCGGCGGGTTGGGGAGGCGCAGCAGAGTAGGGCTCACACCCGGGGAGAACTCAGAAGAAGGAAGGGGGGGGTTCCTTCTGACCCCCGCCGGCACTGGCCTTTGCCTTGCGAAGGACCCGGCGTCGCTCCGGAATGCAGACTGGAGACCGCATCCTTGGAGACCCGGGTGCGGGGAGAGGCACAGAGAGGGGTGTGGTTAGAGCAGTTGGGAACCGGCAGGTGCCTTAGAGGCGAGCGTCGGGCGGCCACAGAGCAGACGCTCGAGTGGGCTGGGCCGGCTCGAGGTCCCCAGGCGCGCTGAACCGCAGCCCAAGTGGGACTGCACAGAGGGAGCCCCGGCTTTCGTTGACGGGGCCCTTCATTCCTCCCTGCACTCTGGGGCCCCTTTGCCTCCCACTCCTGTCCCTATTCCTTTTTCTCATCTCTTCCTTCTCGCCTCTCCCCATCTGAGAGCTTCCCTTCCCCAGGAGATTCTAGGGCAGCACCAGCCCTCCCCCGCTGAAAGTTGTCAAAGTCTTCAGCTCAGGGCCTTTATCCTTATTTCTAAATGGAGTGGATCTCTTCCAATTAGGCAAAGCGTTGAGGAAAGGTGGGCAAGTTTGGGGGGAGGCTATAGATCTGTGGTCCTGAGGGTCAGTGTTGCCACTGGCCTGGCTCAAGGCTCCTCCCTACCCACTCCCAGCTGCTGGCTGAGGTGCGCAGATTAATTGAAACAGTCACTTAGAAAGTAGAACTCTGGGTGTGCATTTCCAGAGCTTTCCTATTTGTAGTTTGTCTTAAACAGGCATTCATAGGTTTAAAAGAAAATGCCTTCAGATTTGCTGAAAGGTTTTGTTCTGCCGTGAGGGCCTGGAGAGGTAACTGCAATGGAAGATTGTAGCGCCAAATTGTTCTAGGCCAGTGATTCCCTTCTGAATCTGGGAGTACTTGAGATTTGTTTCTGGGATTTTAGTTCCCGATTTCCAGCAGGTGGTTACCTAACATTTATTTTAGGTTACCTTTGGGAGGACCCTAAGTCCGAATTCATTCATGGAAAGTGAGTTGCTGTCTTAGGAATATAATTTGCAATTGTCCAAAATGAGTAACAAGTCTGGAAACATTAGGACAGGTTTCTGTAACTAGATAATGATAATTTTTACTAGGCGTATGTCATAATATTTTATGATGTTGACTCACCACATTTGAAACGGAATACCTCTCTGTAGGAATTATGTAATTAGCATTTGGAATTATGGTTGTAATTAGAAGAACTTAAAGTAATTTTATAAGACAACTTTTAAGAAGGGAGTTTACTTTCCCCAGGAGATGGGAATCTTATGGCTGCTGAGAGCGGGAGTCCCATTTCTGCCTCTGTTGGTTGTTGAATTTAGAGCATTTTGAAAATAGTCAATGCGTGATAGTTAGCTTTTCCTCCTTTCAAGTATGTTCAAAGCCTTATGTGACCAAATTTTAAAGACTACTTTTTGTGTTAGAGATGAAAGATACCAGGTCTATTTCTATTTTAACCAATAAAGTTTCATGAAGAGGTTTGGTTATTTACACATTTCCTACAATTGGATCATTTTTAATATTTTTCTGAGTTTAAGGGACTCATGAGCACACTCTTTGCATCATGGCAGGATATAGAGTTGAACGTTTAATAGATACTTTGAATATACACATATATGATTTTGAACAACAGTGTGACAAATGGTTGAATCAAGTCAATTATTTGAATGAATTTCATAATCTGCTTTCAGAGCCTCCTGTTCATTTAAATTCAGCCTCCCACCCCATCATCTGGGGTTCATGCCCACAGCCTAGAAGATTATAATACAGTATAGTGTTTCTAGAGTTCTTAAAGCACAGATAGTAGGGAATCACTAAGTTATTTTGTGCTGCTGAACGAAATACGGCTTTCACACACATCAATTGCCAGTTGTATTTAAATGACATTTTCTTCAACTCATGAAGGTTAAGACCAGTCTCAGTGATGGGCAGTGATCCTTTATAATCTTTTCAGTAACGTAGCCAGATGAGATAGTCTGTCCCCTTGGAGGGTGGGGTGGGATGGGAATCTTGATTTTGTTTGAAACTATGAAAATGGCTTCTTGTGTAGCAAATCACCTTTTGTGCATTTCTTTAGGCTTTGTATAAACTTTTAATTTGGCAGATAGGTGTATAGTTAGCTGCATTCAGCTTCTGAACAGGAGGACCTATTTCCATTTCAGGGAAGAAGAAAGCATAACATTTGTTTGTTCAAGTAGATAGTCCCTTAGCTTTGACTCACTCTTCTCTACCTTGTCACATAAAATCTTCTCGGCAGTTCTCTGTTGGTAAAGCACTCGGTTAAGGCTGTGTCTGGTTTACCGCAACTGTGTTATGTGACATTCAGAAAACGTGTAGCCTGCTGACAGATAAAACCAAACCATCCCTAGATTGAGTAAAAGTGCTAGCCAATTCTCGTTTTTTGGAATTACCATTTGGCTTGTAGTTACCTGTTTGAAGTTGGGTATGTGTTTTCAACCATGTGCCTAGGGAGAGCCATCTCAACCAGGCAAGTTTTGAGGCCGTGTAATGTAGGCTGTGGTTTCTCTTGGTGAGACGGTCTGTAATAGCGTCAGGCTGGGCTTATGCTGGCTGCCGGTGATGGACGACAATTCCACGCATAGCCCAAGAAGCCAGCCACTTGCACAGCTGTTGCTGTAATAGATTGTGGTGCCAGTGTGCATTTGTGGGTATGGCTCATTTTCTGCTCCCTTCCTGTCCATTTCCAACAGTCTCTCTAACCATACCTAAGGACAGGGCATTGTGGTTACACAGCCAGCATATCCAGTATTGAACCATGAATGCCATTCCAAAAGATCATCTTGGTCTTGGTGGATTACTGCAATAGCTTCTGTCAAGTGTCTCTCTCAGATTTGGGCCGGGCAAAGCAGGTGTTTAGAGGTATTTTACCCACAAGAAATCATGACGTTGGTGACTTCTCACTAAAAACTAACAATCATAATCTACCTATTACTCATGTAGGGACTTGTTTTTTCACCTTGTGAATAAATCATCATGGACCAGTGGTTTTACGGAGTGTCATAAACCCCATGTTTTCTTCTATGCTGAGGATAGTGGTCACTGGCTTGATGAGAGTGTGTGGCCAAGGCGATCTCGAATCAGAAGTGTTAATCTGTTTGTGGGGATAGGTGTAGGAGAGGACTGCACAGTGCCCCCCGCCCCAGTCCTCTTCATTATGATTTCTAGTGGTGTGCAGCTTCTTTATTGACAGAGGCTGAAGCGAGAAGGAGGAGCATGTTGGGACATGGGTTAGGGTTGCTGTATCTTCTTCCTTCCTGAGTGTTCCTTCCTTGAAGTCTCTTTCGGGTACAGTTCAACCCATTCAAGGCGTTTAGTGTGCATCCTTGGGGTGGAGATGTGGGTGAGGTTGGAGGGGGGAATGGACTTGGGTTTGGGGCCAGGGTGAGAAGCAGAAAGTGAGCTGTGGGTGAAGGGGAAAGGGTTGAGGCCCATGCCTAGGGCAGGGAAATGTATAGTGGCCCTGAGAACAGGATCAGAACAGGGGACAGATTGGGGGGTCACAGTTTGGGTGGTAAACTGGGGGGCTGAGTTGTGAGGCAGTGAGTAGGGAGATGAAGCTGTTAACATTCCAGGTCTCTTTGCAGCTGTGCTGTTTTATGTTCAAATCAACTCCTCATTCTGGGAATTACAATCAACACAGAACAACCAGAATGTGTTGCAGCTCTTCAAATATATCCAATAAAAAGGCTTTCTAGTGTCTGGTTCATTATGGCTTATATTTTTGGAGTTGAGAAATTTGAAAGGAATAGAAAATAATTGCCACGATTAAACGATCCAAGGAGAAAAAAAACCCATGAATTAAAATCCTGCTGGTGGAGGGGATCCCACTTGACTCTTTCCTGGTCAAGCTTAACACATATGCTTTTAGTATTTAGTAAGGAAGATAAACGTCTGCGTAAATCATTGTCTGTGGTCACCAATTTCTGTTTGCCTCTCTAGAAGACACATTAGCCTCAGGATTTCTCAGCACAGGCTGAGGAGTGGACTTAAGGTTCATTGTACTGGGAAACACGATTCATCTTGGTCCTTATCAACTTGAAAGATAGCTTATCTGTTTGTGATATACTGGTTCTACAAACTCACTTGAATCAGATTTTTGACAGTTTTTCTACTGTGGCATTCTTGTCACTTTGGTGAATGCCATATCTTGATGAACCACTCATTAGGGATGTGGATATCTGGGTAAAAGCATTAATTTCCTAAAGAACGTGCGATAGTGTATAGTGATCATTATGACTACCACGCCAGCCTGCAGGTCTATTTTCTCCTTGAATTGGAGGACCATTTATTTTTTTCTCTAAAGCAGTATTTTCCACTGCTCCTGAAAATGGCAGTTTCATATTAGGAAAGAGAGAAAATCTTGGCTCTTGGGGCACGATGGGAATGGGGACTAGTTTATTAAAAATCTGGGTTTGTAATAGACAAGAAACCCAAATTACAATGACTGTATGTTGAGATTACTGTAAGTAAAGGCCCTATGCTTTATGCTTGCCTTTATGCCCTATGCTTGCCTCTGCCCTTTGAAATTACTTTTAGCATTGAGTTGCAGATGGAAACGGTCTTAGTGTCATTGGCTAATGACATTCTCCAGAGCCAAAGGGCAGAGAGGGTAGTAGGTATCCTTGTTGATTCTTTTATTTTATTTTTTAAAGATATTATTTATTTATTCATGAGAGACACAGAGAGAAAGAGGCAGAGACACAAGCAGAGGGAGAAACAGGCTCCATGCAGGTTGCCCGACGTTGGACTTGATCCCGGGACCCCAGGATCAGAACCTGGGCTGAAGGCAGACACTCAACCACTGAGCCACTCAGGCATCCCTGATAATTTTGAACTCTGGCAGCACCCTTGGCTTTGGTTGGTGTAAGGCTGGGGTCAACATTCTAGGAGGTGCAGTAGGGTTGGTGTGACCTGGGTTGCTTGCTTGGCCTGCCTGCTCTCACCTTTCTGTGGAGACCTCAGATCTGGTTTGGACAGTCACTATTTGGCCTAATGGAATTCTCAGGTGTACATGTCTTTTCTTTCTGGATCCTGTCAGGAGGGCTGGGGAAAAAAGAAAAAGAAAATATCTTTTGGTGAAAGGCAGGCCTGGTCAGAAGCCAAATTAGAAAATAGTTCATTAAAAAAAAAATAGAATGAACCCAATTTCCTTTTGGGTAATTGATGATTATACACAGTAACTTACACAGATCTTAAGTGTGCCTCTTGATTAATTTTGACAAAAGTTTACACCCATGTAATCAGTATCAAAATCAAGATATAGAATATTTCCATCGCCCCAGGGAGTTCTCGCATGTTCCTCTCTTGTTATTCCCTCTTCAAAGGCAGCTTCTCTTTTGATTTTTGTCATCATATTTTAGTTTTGCCTGTTATTGAGTTTAATATAAATGGAATATTGCAGTATGCCCTTTTTGTTTCTGACATTCAGTCACCTCCCCTTTCAGGAAGATTCCTTTCCCATCCTTTCTCTGGTTTCTTGGGGACTCCCCCAGTACAAAACCCTGTTGAGTGCCCATAAAGAGTATTTGTTGAATGTTCTCGGCAAGGTAAGGAATTCCATTAAGCAAGGGTATGTTCGATTCATCATTTAATAACAATGACAATAATAATGATAGTTATCATTAGTATAGTAGCTTCTAAATTACTGAGTACTTGTACAGTAGGCATTTATTAGTTTTACATATATCTCATTTAAACCTCATGACAGCCAAACAAAGTAGTGATTAGTGTTTACCGGCTATAGAGATGAGAAAATTGAAGCTTCCACATAGAATGTAGCGTTATGAGGTCACATAGATAGTGGGTTGCACCTAGCACTGTGACTGGCATTGTAGTAATTAATGAATAATTGTGGAATACATGTACCAAAACTCATTGGTCCTATGCTATGTTCTATGTTCATTTCCAGTTTGCTGTCATATCAGAAAGTTGTCTGTTACAGAATGGCTCTGTCACTGTCTCACTTTGGTTTAATCTGATAGATGCCTGGGGATATTATCATTTTAACTAAGGACTGCCAGAGGCAGAGGTTTAACCCAAAGGAACTGATAATGTCTAGTTGACTTTCTGGCATCTAGGTTGGTTGGGAAAATACTTTGGGTTAGGGTCTTAATAGTTTTTCTAAGCACTAAGGGATTTGGCATGAACTATCTCCTGAGATCTTCCTAACAGTTCTATCAAGGATAGATATACATACTAATAGTATTCCCATTTGACAGATGAAAAAACTAAGTCTCAGAGACTAAGGCCAGTCTTAAGGTCACTCAGCTAGCAAGATGGTGGAGTGAGGGTTTGAGCCAAGTTTGACTGACTTCAAATCCACGTCCTTTGGGGGCGAGGGAGGGGCAGAGGGAGAGAGAGAGACTCTTAAGCAGGCTTCACCCCCAGCCCAGAGCCTGAGATTGTGACCTGAGCCGAAATCAAGTCTGCCACTTCACCAACTAAGCCACCCAGGCACCCATCAAATCCACCTCTTTACCACTGTGTCATAGTGTCTCCCTAGGCAACACAGGTGATTCTTTATCTAATCTCGGTTTGCACAAAGACAAAATTGCTTCCTGTTTGCCACTGTGGGCATGGTTAGGAAGAGTGTGCCTGTGTATACGTGCATGACAGCTCTAGGGCTATGGTCCTCTTGCAGCTGAAAGAATCTCTGAACATTAGTTGGGCGACTCTTCCCTACCAGGCACTATGCTGGGCCTCTGCACACAGAGACAAAAGAAACTCAGCCCTACCTTACAGTTACCCTTCCTTTTCCTCTGGCTTTGGACGTTCTTTTTTTTTTTTTTTTTCATTGTGTACATCTTCCCTCAATTGGCCACTACTGTGACTTACAAGATTTAAGCATCTGTCAGTTTGAAAATAATGGTGCTTTTCTCCAGAACTGTGTCTTGGAGTTTGTTTCACCTGTGTTCTAAAGATGCCACTTCCTCTTAATTCA
Organism: Canis aureus; assembly: GCF_053574225.1. Classification (NCBI taxonomy): domain Eukaryota; kingdom Metazoa; phylum Chordata; class Mammalia; order Carnivora; family Canidae; genus Canis; species Canis aureus. The sequence goes on from NC_135649.1 coordinate 14,541,329, forward strand.
CTGCTGGGTAAAACTCCCAGTTGTTTATTTTTTTCCCCTATTACATGGCATATGCTTTCAGCCTGCCTCTCATCAGAATCATCTGTCTCATTTCCTTCTCTTTCTCAAGCCTGCCCCATTCTCTCTGCTTCCCTCTCTCCTTTTCTTCCCCCTCCTTTTCTTGTCAACAGATGTCAGTGGTTTCATTAGCTGAATGGCGTTCCTTAGGATATATACTGGGCTCATTGGAGAATTCTCATTTCTGAATTTTCTCCCTTGACAGCTATATTAACTCGAGTGAAGAAATCTACTCCTTAAAGTGTAGCTCCATGGAAGAGGCTTTTCACTACTTATTATATAACTCATTTTAAATGGAAAAATAAAGTGTGAGCTTTATTTATTCATTCATACTGTTTATGCTGCCTTCCGTTAGATAATATTTCCAAAAATATATCTTGTTAATGGAGACACAGCCTTGAACTAGCATATTAATTATAGTTTTCCCAAAGTTCGGAATCCTGTAGTTCTCTGTGCTGCAGAACCTATGTTTAGGGGCTGTAATGAGCAGTAAAGGGTGTATCGCATGGTTGTAGGTAAGTTGAATAACAAACATGAAACCCAGGGCTCAAACATCCCTCCAAATTGTGGAGGTGGCATTTCTACTGCTCTTGAACTGGGGGCTAGTCAACAGATCGAGTTCTTAAAATATTTAGCTTGCTGTTAAAAGTAGAAGTAAACAACCGAAAGAAGGCAGGCTGAGTGCAGTTCTTGAATATGCCTATGGATATTTTCAGAATCTTCTTTCAAGCGTGACTTTGAAAGTATTGTGAATTGACCCGCTTATTTTGCCTTTGCTTTTGATTCTCTGTGTGTCTGCTTGCCTCTCCCCTCGGGGTGCGAGGGGCGGGGGGGGGGGTGGGGATCGGGAACGTTCAGACTTCCAAGGGCTCTTGCGTTTGCGCGCGGCGTTCGGAGCGCTGAGGACGCTGCGAGCCATTCTCCGGGCTCCGGGCAACCGGGCCGGCCGCTCCTCGCTCGAGGCTGCGGGTCCAGGGAGTGTTCGTTTCCCGACCAGCCGGGGACCGGACAGGACGGTGGCGCTGGGCGCTCGGGTCACCCGCGTTCCTCGGTCGCCGTGGATCTGGCAGGCGGGTCTGTTACAGACCTCGGTGTGCTCATGAGCCTCGTGATGTGGCGGCTGCCTAAAAAAGAAACACGGAAAAGTTGTGTCACCGAAGGTGAAACTTGGCGGAGCGCTGCTCAGCGCCGGGCATGACAAAGCGCCTTCCAGGCGGCGGCGGCGGCGGCGGCGGCGGCTGTGCCCACTTGTCCGGTGCCCGCGGCCCGGCCCACCGGCGCGGGGACGCTGCGGAGGAAGCGGCCGCCCCGCTGGAAGGATTTCGCGATCGCCGCGCGGCCGGGGGGCCGAAGGGCGAGAGGTTGGGGGGGGCCCTCCAGGTCCCCCCAGGCGTCCCGGCTCCCGCTACCCCCGACCCACCCGCTGCGCCTCAAAGGCAGCCCCAGGAGACAGATCCCCATCAAAGCCTTGAAGTCAGGGCTTGGCCACCCGGAGAGCTTTGCTTCCTCTAATCCTCACTAGCTAATTCGGTTTTAGCTGTTCAGAAACATAGGAGGAGTCTTGAGCAGAACATTCAGGGCCGATCTGAATTCATTTGTACGCTTTTTACCTTCCTTCTGTTTCATTGCACTGATTTTTTTTTTTTCAGATTTACAAAATAATGCATGTTGACCGGGGACAATTTGGAAAATCTTACAACCAGAGATAAGAGTATCACCCAAGGGTTCCACTCCCAGGTTAATTTTCTGAGATTGTCCTTCCAGTCTTTTTTTCTCTGAATTTTAGAATACATGCATATACATGGGTAATCACCTTTGAGTCTTGGTGGGATCATGCAGTATAGACTTTGACCTGCTCTTTTCACTCATTAACATATTAGAATGCTTTTCTACGTTATTAAATAATCTTCAGCACCATCCTTTTTAGCATATGCACTCTGGCTGTGGACTCAAGGGTGAGGAAGGGGAGAGATGGTGATTTTGTGCCTGTGGGTGTGAACAGTTGTTCTGTACCACCTTGAACTCAATCTCACTGGGTGCCACAAACATTATCAGTATTTTATAAATGTGCATATATGAATATGCATATATAAAGATACATAATATATGCATGGGTAAATCTGTAAACATAAAATTAAATGCATGTAGACAAACATGCATATGTCTGAATAAAGGGACATGCAATATGCTTAGAGTAAATCTTGAAAGAATTGACAGTAAAAGGAATCTCTGAGTGGTTGATTGGCTTATAGAATATTTATAGTTTTCAAAAATTTGTATCTTCTATTTTCCCTACAGTGGACATATATAATGATAATAATCATATAATAAAAATAATATAAACAAAATATTGCTCATGAATTGTCTTCAAACTGCCTTTTCTGCTCCAGCTCCCACTGTTTCTTGATCTGGAATGTTCTACCTATTATTTCTACATTTTATGATTCTCCTCTTCTTCCTCCAGGAAGCCTGTCTTCCACCCTCCCCATAGGAACTGCTTACCTCCCAACACTGGGCTTCTGGCAGTGCCCATGGGCTACTTTGGACAAATCTCATGATGAAGTTTTCACTTGCTTATGTTTTAGCTTCCCAAATAGATTGTAACCTCCTCAAGGGCCCTTTTCGCAAAACACATGTTCAGTAAATGTGTTACTCAACCACAGTGGTCAACATCCTTCTTAGGTTTCTTTTTTTGGAACTCCAGACTATACCAAAAGCCCTTAGAATGGCAGCAACATTCCATCTGGATTTAATCTTACTAATTTAATTTGGGGTATAATTTCTACTTTATAGTAGGCCATCTTCCACGTAAACATGGCTACATGGTTAAAAGCACGGATTTTAGAGACTTGGGTTCACATCTGAGTTCCTGTACTTACTCTTTGTGTGATCTTGGGCAAATAATCTTTCTAAGCTTCTCCAACATGGAAGATAGTTATATTTTTCTCACATGCCTATTTTAAATATGGAACGAAATAATGTATGGAAAACATCAAAGACAGTGCTAGCAACATTGGGTTTGGTCAGTGGTGATATTGATAATACACAACTAAAATAGTAGTAATTTCCATATTGATTATTTGAGTTAGAAGGTTCTTATTAGTAGGCTTGTTGGCAACTGAAACAAAGCTATAGATTCATACATTTGACAGTCATACTCCAATTTAATGGATTTCAGTTATACTAATTCATCCATTAATTTGCTTAATATTTATTGAATTTTCTATGTACTGTAAACACTGCTGTAGACACTGAGAATACAGCAGGTAGCAGACAGATAACGATCTGTGCCTTCATGGAGCTGATAATTTTGCAAGTTTACTTTGAAGAAACAAACTATCATTACACCAAGCACTCTAATCCATGTTGGTCATATGTCAGTGAATGGTGCCCATCATAGTGCCCATCATGGCCACTGGGGCCCTGGCCAGGCCAATCTACCAAGGGGGCAGCCTGCAGGGAGTCAGACGTGGGTTATTCATCTTCAGTCCAGGGATCACCACAGGAGAGCTTCCTGTACCTGCCTGGGCATCAGCATCACTTCCTCCCACATATATCCCCCAGCAGAGGCTTAGGAACCCATATTTTTTATGTCTCATCAGTTACGTCTAAGGCACAGTCAGTTTTAGGGACTTACTGCTTCTGGGCAGTGTTTCTCAAGCTTGCCCGAAGAATCACCTATAGGTTTTGCTAGAGAAAAAAATTGCCTACCCTCTTCCTGGTGTGCGGAATCAGAACTTTAGGAAGAGAGCTTGGTAATCTAAATTGTAAACAGTGTCTAGGTGATTCTTAATCATCAGGTGAGTTGGGAAAACAGTGTCCTGGAGACATCAAAGGACCCCTGGAAATTAGGTGTCATTGGGGTCCATAGCTTTCAACTCCACACCTATATCCTCATTATCTCCACAACTGTTCAGTGAGTTGGAGCCCTGACGGGTGTGCCCAGCATCGTTAATGAACTGTGTGCTTCGGGTCCTCGGTGTTCTCCTGGGTTGGATTAATTAACCTCTCGCATTCCCCCAGCCCTGCTCATCTTGCCCATGCAGATGTTCTGTTTGGGACCTTCCTTTCTTCTTTGTGTTCCTCTTCTCTCTCCTCCTTGACAGTATCACCTCCAATTCTTCTTCTCACTGCCTCCTCTGTAGGAGAAACTAAGGAAGGAAGAGAACTTCACAGCCTTGACCCTTCCATAGAGGGCAGGGCTGGAAGGGAGCTTGGGAGATGCTCTCAGAATGGTAGAGGTGAATGCTCAGTTTGACCATTCTGGTGGCTTGAGCCTCTGTGGATCTTTGTGGGGTGGGCTCAAGGAGGTGAGAGTGGGACTTCTCAGATATCCTTCTGCCAATCCAGAGCACATGACAAGGGAACTCCCCTTCTTGGGTACCACCACTTTCCTGTCTATATCTAAGATGACGTGTGGGCGGGTAGGAGTGTGAGGGTTAGGTCAGGCCTAGGTACACCCCAAGCTCTTCTCATCTTCTAGGCCCCAAGTGGTGTCCCTATAATTTGCTTATGACCAATCAAGTGCATTCACCTGCTACTGCTAGTTACTTTGAGTTAAAAATGGTTCCTATTTCCCCTACGGAATTGGGGGTTCAGGCTGTATAGAATGACCTGGTTTGTATCACAAGAGCCTTTGGGACTTTGACAGATTTCACCATTTAAAAAACACACAGCTTTCTCCCTCCACCCCACTGGACATAAAAGCAACCTTTGAATTTGCAGAACAAAGAGCATGTCTTTAAAGGGCAGCATGCACAGAAAGGGAGGAAGGGAAGTAAGATAGTCCATCCTCTTTTCGGAGGCCATTGTCTCCAGACAAGTGACAAAACCGAACACCTTGGAAAATCTTGTATTGATTTTTAGTGCAGAGGGTATCTCCCTAGGATCTGAAAAACCTGGCCGAAGATAATAAACTTGTCCTCCTGCCTTTGAGCCAAAAGTTGAGTTGCTTAGTTTCCATGGCTGGAGGAAATGAGAGGAGTTGCTCTAGCGAGAGTGACATTTTTGCTAGGGTGCATGCTCTTGACCATATTGTGTACAGGTGAGGCTCAGTTCATGAAAGCTTTACTTGTGCGGATTGGACTCAGATGGTGAATGGGAGGTAGTTCCAGTATTAAAGGAGTTACTGTTTTATGAAAAGGTTTTCTTTTAATAGCATCATCTTCCATGTATCTGAATGTTTCTTTGGGGACCAAGGATTACTTGATTAAAAATAAAGAAATAAACGCCAAGCCTGGAGGCCTCCTGTTGAAGCATTTGGGTTTCCTGCAATTCTAAGTTATTGCTCAAAGTGGCTGGTTTTGCTTCCCAGATTGTTTTTGAAACATTTTCTTTGTTTTATTTTTTAAAAAGATTTATATATTTTAGAAGTGGGGAGAGGGACATAGAGAGAGAGTGAGAGAGTCTTAAGCAGACTCTGTGCTGAGCATGGAGCCTGATGCAGGGCTCGATCCTATGACCCATGAGATCGTAACCAAGAGTTGTATGCTCACCAGGCTGCACCATGCAGATGCCCTGAAAATTTTTATTTATTTAAAATTTTTTTATTGTGGTAAAGGGACAGCTTAAAATGTACCATTTTGATGATTTCTAAGTGTGCTGTTCAGTGGTATTATGTACACTGGGATTGTTCTTCAGCCTTCACCACATGCTTTACAGGCTCTTAATCAGAGCTTATAGCTATCGAAAGGGACCATAAAAACCATTTGATCTAACTTTCCCATTGTGGAGAAGAAGGAATCAAACCCATAGAGAGGCAGTGACCTGTTCAGGGTCATAGAGCCCATTAGTGGTAGGGCCCTAGCTTAGTGCATTTCCTTGTACCCACGCTGAGAGACTGAGCCAGGTGGCATCCTTTACCTGATAGCAGTAATCAAAGCTTGGCATAGATACTTAGGATGCTTCCCTGATATTTTAAATCAGCAATCAATTGTTGTGATTTATGGCCAGAAGGCCCTTCAGGCACCATCTAGTCCAAATTCCAAATTTAAAATATTGGCCCTATTTGCTGTTTCTAAATCCAAATTGAACATCAAAAAGATGCTAACATTCTAATTTTTAAAATCTGGGCAAATTCTTTCCTCTAAATTCTCTCTTCCAATGACTCCATGGCATTCCATGGTTGAAAACCAGGTCCTTTGTGGGTGGCTGTTATTAATAAGCTTTCCTTGGGATGTTTACAGTAACTGCTGTGACCTAAATAAGATTGCTTGTATTGTTTTCCCCCCACAAAGGCAAGAACATTTTTAAAAAGTATGTTCATCTCCTTTCATTGTATTTGCCCATGACTGAAAGAACTGAAGCATTGCATTTTTTTCTATCTATGCATTAAATGAAGAAGCTTTCATTAGAAGGAGTAGAGTATTTCTACACGAGTTAAACATTTGGGGCCTTTGTATTCCATAAGCACTTTTTCTTAAAGGAGAGGTTCATGACACTGTACCATGTATCTTTATAGCATGTTCCTTTTTTAAAAATTTTCTTTTATTTCTAATTGTGGTAAAACACACGTAATATAAAATTTACCTTCTTAACCATTTTTAAGCATATGGTTTAGTGACATTAGGTATACTCACATTGTTGTGAAACCTATCTTTGGAGCTTTGTCGTCTTGCAAAACTGAAACTCTATACACATTAAATAACAACCCCTACCCGACAACGCCCCTTCTCCCAGCCCGTGGCAGCCACCATTCTATGTTCTGGTTCTAAGAGTTTGGCTAGAGATCTTGTATTAGTAGAATCCCACAGTATTTGTCTTTTGGTGACTGGCTTACTTCACTTGACATAATGTCCCCCAGGTTCATCCATGTTGTAGCATGTGTCAGAATTTCCTTCCTTGTAAAGGCTGAATATTTCATCACATGTTGTAGTAGGGTTCTCCTAATACATACCTATCTATGTCGATATCGATATAGATAGGTAGGTAGATAGATACAGATCCATAAGAGGATATTTACTATAGGATTTGGCTCACATGGTAATTGAGGCTGAGAAGTGCCGTGCTTTGCCATCTGCAAGGTAGAGAACCAGGAAAGCCGATGCTGTAACTCGCACCAAGCATGAAGGTGTGAGAACCAGGGGGTCTGATGGTGTAGCATCTAGTCTGAACCTGAAGACCTGAGGGAGGGAGCTGGTATAAGTCCCGGCATTCGAAGGCCCAGGAACCTGGAGCTCTGATATCTGAGGGCAGGAGAGGAGGACATCTTAGCTGAAGGAGAGAGAGAGACAGAGAGAGAGAGACAGAGAATGCCCTCCTCCAACCTTTTTGTTCTATTGGAGCCCTCAACGTAGTGTATGATGTCTGCCCACATTAGTAAGGGCCATCTTCTTTACTTAGTCTGTTGACTCAGATGCTATTTTTTTCCAGGAACACCTTCTTAGATACACCCAGAAATAATGTTTTACCCAGCTGTGTGGGCATCCCATAGCCTAGTCAAGGTGATACATACCTCTTTGGGTTTTTCCAGTCTTTGGTTTTGTGAATAATGCTGCTTTGAACATAGGTGTTGGTTCTTTATTTTTTTCAATTGATGCGAGAAGTTGTTTTAACATACTCAGTTGGTCTTCTCAATCTCTAGTCTTAGATCATCAAAATAACATGGTGAATATAGTGAAGGAAGAGCCCAAACCCTCAGGGACCCGGAGAGTTCCAATGACTTGCAAGTTTAAGAACCATGAGAAGAGTGTATAGGGCTTTCCTTGGTCCTATTAGGTCTATTTATTGTTTATGGTGTTTTCTTGTACAGTGATTTTTTTATAAATTTATTTTTTATTGGGGTTCAATTTGCCAACATATAGAATAACACCCAGTGCTCATCCCATCAAGTGCCTCCCTCAGTGCCCGTCACCCAGTCAACCCCCAGCCCCCACCTACCTCCCTTTCTACCACCCCTAGTTCATTTCCCAGAGTTAGGAGTCTCTCATGTTCTGTCTCCCTTTCTGATAATTTTTTTGTAGAAATAATTTAGTTCCTCTGTGATAGCCTCCAGACCCTTGATCCCTGCATTTGGAGTGGATCATGCCTTCCTGTGCTCTTTGCAGTTTATTTCCATTTCCCCTTTGCTTTGTATGTCTCTCCTACTATACTGTAAACTTCTTGATGCTGTCATTCTTCTCTGGATTCCCAGTCCCTCGGACAGAGCCTAGCCCACGAAGCAAAATGCAATAAATGCTAGTTCGAATAGAAATTTGACTCATTCTGTCATTTGGAAAATTTAAACTTCCTAGTTAGTCTTGGAACAATTTGACATTTTTATTTGTTTTCTCTGTTTCTTTTATGTGTGAGACATGGCTTATGTTCAGGAGCACAAATTAGGTTTAAATATGTGGCAATTAAGTTTTTTTTTCTCAATCCTTTGTGGGGAATGGGAGAAACATTTGCTGAGTTCTTGGCATCGTATTGGGGAAATAACCAAGCCTGGACTTTAGTTTTGGTTTGGGTAGGCCCCTCTGATCTTCATCCCTGGGCAGTCTCCTCTCAACCACCTCCCAAGATGGTGAGCACAGGTGCAGTGTGAGTGCTGTATTTGTATCAGGGCACAGATTTCCCACTCCATGTCTTGGCTCCTAAGCCTTGTTTTTCATGCGCCCCCCCCCCCCCCCGCCGTCTTCTGAATCCTTCCTAACATCTCCGTATGTTTCCAGAAATAGAAATTTCCCAAAGTGGGCTCTGGTTTCTAATAAAGCCTCTCACAATGTTTAATATATTCTGTTCCCCATTGGTGCGCGAGAGTGTGCAGATGCATTTATTGCAGGTGATAGACAACACTTTAGAAACACGTGCCTGAGAATCTGGACACCATTCAGAGAGCACCAGCCATATGGCAGGCTCCGTGCCAGGCTCCGGGGAAACTGATGAGGGAGAGAGCCCCTGTTCTGCACACATGGAGCTGATGGTGGGAGGAATAGACGAGGCAGCAGTACCCTTGTGCGGGGCCAATGGAGAGGTCAGGAAGCTCACAAAAAAGGGAGCTAACGTAGTTAGGTAGGGGTAGTAGTGAGAACCTTAACCCAGCACCTGAAGATGGGTAAGGGTTTGCCAGTTGATGAGAAAGCAGAGATATGTCCTGGACCATGGGGACAGTAGGCACAGAACACGCGGCTTACCTACACAACCAAAGGAGGTCGAGTATTTGAGAGGAGCGAGTCGCGTAGTCCATGGGCAGCCCTTGTGTATGCTGACTTAGGCCACTCTCCATTCAGCGGACTTTCCATTGATTCCAGTATATCAAACCTACCATTTCTCTGTGCATTAACAAGGAGGTTCCTTGATTGGAAGAGATCCATGAAAAGACAAGTAACTCAGAATTCAAGCAGGCTCAGTGATAACTTCATAATGTACATGTTTAAATGCCAACTGTGAACAAAACCATGGGATATCATCTTTTCCAATGAATAAAACTCATTAGATTTTAAGTGAAATCCTGTTTGTTGTTAATGTTTATTTATTTATTTATTTATTTATTTATTTATTTATTTATTTATTTAGTTTTTGCTGATAGGATCAGAGGCCTTGGAGCTCTGTCCACTGTGGGCTCCGTGATCAGAATCTATATATGTATTTGCAGTGTGATTTTTTAAAAATTGATAACAGGAGTGAGAGGTAACCTTTTAGCTATCCAGAATAAGGATTGTTTAGCAGTCAGACACTACCAGTGCAGAAGGCAGCTTAATCAACTTTATTCTTAATCAACTTTATTCATGCAAAGGTACATAGTCATATGGCTAGTATTAGTAGATCATGAATCTCTATTAAGGCAAAAGACCATTGATAGTTACAGATATCATTCTTGAGAGCTGGGGATATGGTTAGGCAGGACACAACTCATTTCTGACTTCAGGTTACATCTGTTGGCTCTCAGCTTTGACTTTAGCAGTGGTGTGTATTCACAAATACTGCCCAGTATTTGTATTTAGCAGTATTTAGCAGTGAGTGTGTATTCACAAATACTGCCCAGATGTTGCCACGGAGAACTTTCGGGATGGCTCCATTCATATCAGTTGTTCATGCACTGAACGTGTATTGGGTACCAGCTCCATGTCAGGCATGATCCTAGGTGCCAGTGATACAAAGGTGAGACTAAAGGTAGTCTAGTGGGCAAGACAGACCAGGAAGTAGCCAATTGGGTCAAACACAGTGTGAGCAGTGCTGTAATAGAAGCCTAGGACACTGTGCGAACCCAGAGGAGGGCAGCTAACTCTGCTCTGAAGGGTCAGGGAAGGCTTCCGGAGGAAAGGACATTTAACTGAGATCAGGACAGTGAGTTAAGAGCTGAGCAGGCAAAGGGAGGGGGAGAGAATTTCAAGCAGAGGGACCATCACACTTGAAGACAAAGAAATGAGAGGAATAGAGGAAAGGGAGAGACAGGGCAAGGCAGAAGGAGAGAGATTGCAACTATAATTATAAATGTGAATAATTGAATAACACTGTGGCTAGAGAGGCATGAGGTGCAGCTTAAGACGTAGGCAGGGGCCAACATGCAAAGGCATTGAGGGCGAGGAGCTTGAACTTCATTTCGCATGCATTGGGAAGCCCTTAGAGGCTTGGTATGGTAGGGAGCCCTATGCTCTGATGTACATTTTTAGTTATGTCTGGGCTGGGACAGCAGTGAGAAAGCTGGCACAGTGGTCCAAGCTCAGACTCGGGAGGGTAGGAATGAAGATGGACAACGTCTTTAGGTTTGACAGCAGTATTCAGGGGTTGGAGGAGATTGGGTATAATGCTAATAATAACGTAAGTGGTCCATTCATATCCCAGTTAAGGGGGAGAGAGGAGTCAAGAACAATGGCTTTCATGTTTCTAAAACCCAGTTCCCTCGCTAGCACTTATAAACTGCGTAATTGGGCAGTATCACCTCTCCTCTCCTTCTATTCATCCCCTAAGTCTCCCCAGTATGAGACCCATTTTCACTGGTGACTGGTAATGACCCTGATTTCATTTATTTCTAAGGTACGTTACAGAGCCTCAGTAAATGTTGGTCAAATAAATGAAGTAACATTAGCCAGTCACCCCTCATATTTTATGCAACTACATTTCTTAGTTATGTACATATTAGCATACACAGTCTCTCTTATCTACAGCTTACTGCTGGGAATATTATTTTCAAATGAGGACTAACCCCATAAAAGTGGAAATCAAACCTTAGGTGAGTGTCTTATAATGGTCCTCATATTGGAGTGGGACTGGAGAGCTCAAGTTTTATGTCCTACTTTACTATTCTCCAGCCTTTATTTAATGCAAGAGAAAGTCTCTTAAGAGGTTGATTTCAATATTCGTGTCTGCAAAATGTAGATGATAATGCCAGATTCTGACTTGAGTTTTAAGGGGTGCTATTATTAACAAGATAATAGCATTTAGCATTTAGTGTTTATAATAGACCATTCTCCTAAGAACTTAAGGGTGGGTGTCATTGAGGGTGGGCCAAGGCTGAAGAATAGAAGCCCTTGAGGTGCTTTTCCATTGAGTGTGTGTCCTGACGGCACCGTGGAGGTGAGACTGGACGTGCACAGCGGCTGCTGCGGTCTGGGGAGTCCCTCTGCCTGGTCTTGGGCAGCACTGTCTTCCCTTCTTTCAGAAACACCAAACGTTAAAGCCGAAACTGCAACTGGTAAGAACCCAATCTCAGTTAAGGAGAAAGGTGCAAATACTGGTATTGCCATTTACAGGGGCTAGATTTTAAGATCAGCCCAGTGTAGTCACACTGCTCGGGAATCATTGCATCAGGGGATTGGTGTCATCTGAAGGGTAGAAAGGAGAGCAGGTATTATGTCATGGGGTGAAAGGAATACTTTCTTATGCACAAGCATGCAAAGTAGACTGAACTTCTAGCTGGCCCAGTTTTATAGATTTCATGGATTTTGTGATTTTGCCATAATGAATAAATACATAGCTTTTGAAATGTTCTTATTGTTTTTAGAACATATTTATTGCTAGAGTGTTTGGTCCGGTTTTGCAGTGTACTCAGAGGATGCTACATAGGTAGCTCAGGGTTGGCCCCAGCAGGATTTGTGAATTCTGTTAACATTGAATCTCTTTTAATGAGTTTCACTCGGGTGCACAACAGAGTTAATACAGGTACTGCCCAGGGTTGGTTTCGTCTGTGCACGAGCTAGAACTAAATGGTTTGTGTTTGAGGCTATGATAGTGAAAGTTGGCCTGATACTGTGTTCTGGAATATGTATTTGAGTGTTTTCTCAGAGGAAGACAGTTATGTTAAGACAGAAATGCATTCTGAAATAGTTTGTATGGGAAATTTTATTTCAATGTTGATGCAAGGATTTTTTTCATATAACATTTGCTCACTAACTTATTGAATATCTACTATGTGCCAGGCACTATTCTAGGTGTACATGATACAGCAGGGAATGATACTTAGATCCCTGCCCTTCTGGGCTTATGTTCATGCACACACGCATGTACGTGTGTGTCTGTCTATATGTATGTTGGGGACATATAATGAGTAAAATATATGGGCAAAAAACTGTCTGGGCACCCGGGTGGCTCAGTCTATTGGGCATCCCACTCTTGGTTTTAACTCAGGTCCTGATCTCATAGGTCCTGAGATGGAGCCCTGTATCGGGTTCCGCACCCAGCGGGAGTCTGCTTGGTTATTCTCTTGCTCTGCCCCTTCTCCCACTTGTGCTCTCTCTCTGTCTCCCTCTCTCAAATAAATAAAAAGAAAATCTTAAAAAAAAAAGATATGTTATCCGTCAACAAATGTATGGAGAAAAATAGATCTAAGAATGTGTGGTGGTGGCGGTGGTAATTGGCTGCAGTTTTGTGTCTGTGGTCAGAGACGGACTCACTAAGATGGCATTTGAGTGAAAACCTGAGAGACAGCCATGCGGATATCTGGGAGAAGAGGATTGCCAACTTTTGCACGTTGCCTGGGGAAAAAAGTGAACAAGAATAAAAAATGTATTTTCTAGAAGTCAGGCAGTCAGGGCTGTTTCTTTTTTACCGAACAGGAGTGAAGCCATCCTTTCTGGATTCCTGTATAAATTGTGCAAGGCAAAATTTCAAGTGCAGCCTACAGTTATGTGAAACTTAAAAAATGCAGAGGTTTTTTATTGCGTTCTCTGAAATCTGTGTATATATGTACATAACATTTGCATGTACTAAATTGGTCTGTACCCATGTATACACCTGCTTTGGTGTTGAAAACTACCTACCGATTTGCAAATGCAAGCATGCCAAATTTTCATTCATGCAAAAGAAACCATGAACCACTCTGATGTCTTGGAAGAATGAGCATCTCCCTGGTATGGGAGGTTCAGTTTGAGCTACTTTGGACCATTTGACTTCTGAAAGGAAGGAGGAGCATCAGTTAGGTAGATAGGCATCTCTCCTGAGGACCTGAAAGGTGCAGACGAGTGCAGCATTGAAGCACTCTCATTGAGTAGAGTCAAAGCCATGAGGAGAGGTTCTTGTTCAGTATTTGTTGTGGATTAAGGCTGGAATTAATAGATGTATATTCCCTTTCTTTCTCAATATTGCATGCTTAACCCTTGCCACTTGTGGGTAGATAAGGTGGGAGAGAGCCCACTAGGTATGGAAGCGCCGAGTTGATTCTATACTGGGGAGACAATAAATCCAAAGTGAAAAATATTGGCCTCTCCTGGACAAGATTTGGGTATGTGTTGCTTTATCTTTGGTACAAGCAGCCAGCTTCTTGCGTGCAAACCGGCCGAGCGTGGGAGTGGATGGGTGCTAGGACAGTAGTAGCTCTTGTAGTTGGGAAGAGGCTGCAGACAGGCTGTCTCCTCTTGTCTTTATTTAAGTGCTCATTTGTTATAGAAGGATTTGAATGGGATGAGAGAGGAGGAGGAGGAGAAGGAGGAGGGAATGGTGTATATTTGTAGAAAGAGTACAAGAACTGGGTGCCCTCAGGTGAGCTTCTTTGTTTCAACGGGTCTCAGTTTCATGAACCTGTACAATGAGAGTAATATTTTAAAGCACCTACCAAGCTTATTGGAGAATAAAATGAGATATGGCATGTGATAGCACTGTACATGTACAGAGACTTTTACAAATGAATAGATTTGCTTCTCCAGAAGGCCTTTATTTTCTTATTTATTTATTTTTAAAGATTTTATTTATTTATTCACGAGAGGCATAGAGAGAGTGCCAGAGACATAGGCAGAGGGAGAAGCAGGCTCCCTGCAGGGAGCCTGATGTGGGACTTGATCCCAGGACACCAGATTATGACCTGAGCCAAAGGCAGATGCTCAACCATGGAGCCACCTGTGTGTCCCATCCAGAGGGCCTTTTTTGGTGGAAGATTGTTGCAAATGACATGTGGCCTTTTATTGGGAAATTTCCCTAAATTAGCATTATTCACGTATGGCATTACATGTTTGTAACCACTAAGATTACATCACTTATTTAGTTTCGATACTTTCCCCACCCTACCCCAAGGGAACAAGTGGGCAATTTACTTTTAACAAATAAAGACAAGGTACTGTGAAAGTGACAGGCCCAAATCAGCAGGAGAGCTTGCATTTCTGTTGCCTTGCTGTCATTCAGGGATGGAAACATTATAGAACGTTTTATACTATATGTATTAGAACAGTCCGCAATTTCGCAGAAGCAACCTTATGACAGACACTTCAGTTTATTTAACATAAAAGACTGATGGTCCCATTGACGATCCAAGATAGGAAGGTTCAGCTTAAAATATTTCCAATTTAAAATGTTTAGGGTAATGCCTTCCATTGCCCCCTTTCAGGCTTTGCCCTTTGATATTTAAGTGAAGGAACCCGTGAGACTGCTCACTAATGTCACTTTTGCTGTGTGGGGCTTCAGCGTCTCATGATAAAGAGACAGTGTGGTGTAATGGTTAAGCACACAGTTTGTGCCTTAGTTTTCCTATCTGTAAAATGAGAATAACAATAGTACCTACCCCAATGGGTCGTTGTGTACATTAAATCAGTTAATGTATATTATACTTAGATTAGTGTCTGGCATATAGTGAGCATCATGTAAGTGTTTGCTGCTATAGTTATTACTTAAACCCTCATTACCAAGAATATCAGCCTAGAGGGTCTCTGTGAAAACCAAAGTCTGGATTCTGTTAGAGAGAGGAAAGGGGGTGATAAAGGAATTCTGTTCTGTAAGGAACCAGTAGGATCTGCCGCAAATGTTTTTTCCTACCTCATCCACCTGGCAAAGCCCTTCAAGTCTCTTCAAGACCCAGTTCAAACATCTACCTCCCCTACCTTCCCCACCCTTCTCCCTAAACCTAGTGGATAATTCTTACTATAATATCAACACTTCATCAGTAAGTTCCTGGATTATCTCATTTACTGTACTGTACTCTAATCTGTTTGTGGGTCTCTCCCCTTCACTAAACGCTGGGCTCCTTGAGGCCTGGGACTGCTATAATTCCAGCACGGTGCCTTGGTACCCAGTAGGTACTCATTTTATACTAGTGGGATAGCTGACTCTTGCTGGGCAGATTTCTCTTTCACTGCTGGCCTTCCTGGTGGTCACTGCCTTCCCCACAAGACTATCATAGAGCCAGCCCCAAGTTGGCTCGATTCACTGCCTGGCCAGAGGTGTGCACTCTGCAGTGGGCAGCTGGACAGCTGAAGGAGGCGGTCATCACAAGCAAGGTGGGTGGTGGTGGTGGCTGGAGCAGAAAGAGAAAGAGGCAGTTACGAGACAGTACATCTCTCCTTCCTGGGGTGGAAGGCTGGAGGGGGCTGCTCTCTCTCCCCCTCCCTCCTGCTAGACTGAGGGCCTCGGGGCAGGACTGGTAGCTCTGTGCCCTGCAGGCTGGTCGTGTGGCTTTCCCAGGGCCCCTCCTCCCCGGTGCTCACTGCAGTGGGTGCAGCTACATGAACAGGTGAATTTACAGCATCGTAAGTAATAATACCTACATCGTACTTTGTTGGCCTGTCTGCTCCTCACTAGACTGTGAGCCACAAGAGGTCAGGTACTCTGTCTTTTTTTTTGGCTCTGTTGAGCAGCCAGGGGTAAATGGTCGGTAAATGAGTAAATGAATAAGGGAACTGGTTTATCTTTCTGCTGTTACTTCCATGATCTGCTCAAGTACATTGAAAAACGTATCTAATGACTTGTGTATCAGCCGGCTTTTCTGTTTGAGCCGACCTTCATTCAGCAGAGTGTGGACCCATTCTCTTTCACTGGCACCTGGCACACAGGAGGGGTTCAGTTGAATTGAATGGTCCCCAAAGGAGTACGGGTATAGGGTACTTTTGCCTTCTGGGTGGGTGTATTGGGTGGCAAGAATACAGATCAGCAACCCATAGTGCAGTAGTCCCTGGGGGAGGACATTGTGCCAACCTGTGCTGTTTAGAAGCCGTTGGGGCGGTGACCACACACAGTTACATGGGCACCAGCTACATCAGGCAGCCCCATTACACGTCCTCTTCAGCCACATCTTGTGTGTACAGCCCAGCCCATTGGAATACTGATGCACATAAGGTGGCCGATCATGTTTGAGATCCTCTGCTTAAGTAGCTAGAGAAGTATATCCTAGCTGCGAGAATGAGTTCTGTCATCCAGTGCTTCGGTCCATCTCAATAGAGCTAAGAAAAAACATTAACCCCTAGTATTTCAGAAGACTCAAAATGTGAGGCTTCTGATTACTAGAATTTTTGCAGTGGCCATCCCGGCTTAGAACAATTTGGGCATGGAATGCCCTTAGGGAATATCAGTTCTAGAAGGCCACCATTTAGCCAAGTGCCCAGCATGGTGCGAGTTCCACAGATTGATAAGGCCTGATCATTGTCCCCAAAGAGTTTGTGTTGGTCTCCGGAAGGATTATATCTGAAAGGTCAGGGAGCAACCGTGAAACAAAGCTGTGTGTTTTGCACACGTGTGAGGTGTTCAGGAGGAGCGTGCTGTGGGGGGGAGGGGAATGAACCAGGGAAGGCCCTTTGAAAGGGGGGAGGGCACCCTTGGATGGCAGCTGCAGTCCAGGAAGGGACAGCTGGGAGACAGGAATGGCAGGAAAAATGATCATGGGTGTTAGTGATGGGCCCGGCCTGACAGGATCACTCATTCATTCATCAGGTGAAATTTATTTGATCGACGACTATGAGCCATGTCCTGTGCTGGATACTAGGAAACAGAGATGCATAGGACAATGGTCCCTGCTCTTGTTGCTGTGGGGACACATGGGGACTGCATTCCTTCACTTATCACTCCTTTGTGCCTCCATCAAACATCTAATAAGTGTGTTGTTTGAGTCTCAATACTGGATATTAGGCATACAGACATAAATCAGATCCATATTCTAGGTAGATGCATATATTAAAACATGCAGTCAGCCATTGGCTGTTTACAAAGCACTTTTTCACAGATGAGGCGGGTCTAATTCCTGTAGCCATCCCTTGAGACTGTTTCCATTATCGTCCCCATCTGGCAGATTAGAAAACAAAGGCCCAGAGCAGTTAAGCGATTTGCCTGTGATCCTGCTGCTAAGAAGCAGTAGCAGCCGGGTTGGGACATGAACCCAGTTCTGCATGTTTTTCCTTCCATCCTGGAATCACAGGATTACTTGCTTCAGAACTGTATGAGCAGAAATAAAACTTGAAACCAATTGTCTGTGGAAAGAGATGCGTCTTTTCCTAAAGAGATGCAAGAATGATTTCTCTGAATGGGAAAATTTGCTGTCAACTCAGGAAGAGTTATGAAAAGTTTGAAGACATGTCACGGGAGGGCAACAAAAGTACTAAAACTCAGAGGGGACCACATCTGGGTACATTGTTTCCCCAGTCCACGGTGAGATACCTTGGATTTACCATGATTTGTGGTACATTCTGTGTTGTTATTTCTTGCCTAGGAGCCTACATGCAATTGTGGAATCCTTCCAGACTGACTCCTGAGGACTAAAGCAGTCTTAATATTTGGAGTGGACTTTGACTAAAAACTGAGAACTTAACCAGACACGAGCCATTTCCATGTGAAAACTCTTTCCCCTTCACACCACTCTTGGGATGGTTGTGATCTCTGCCTTTCCCGAATAACCAGTGCTAGGCCACTGACAGATGAGTCAATTGGCATCATGGAATATTGACTGTAGAGTTAAATGTTCTGTAAAGTAAAACTATTGTTATAAAGTCACTTGTGATATCTTATCACGTGCAAGTGTCAGGTGTCATTAATCTTGGCTGGCTTGCAATTTATAAATAAATTTTTTAAAAGAGAGACTTTGTTAGGTAGTCTGGGTGACAGATCTCCCTTTCTCTCCTTTTCCTTCTTTCCTCCCTCCTTTCCTTCCTTTCTTCTTTCTTTGGCTGAGTCAGTAATTTTCAGATAAGGAAAGAGATATAAAAAGGGTCTAGAACACTGATGTGCAGTTTATTCCCTCATTCTTTCTTGCAATCAGAGGATAAAGTAGGGAAATAACTGGAATGGGCTTGTGAAAAGAATGAAAGAAAGAAATTGACTGTGATTACAGACCTCACACCAAAATTATGATTATAGACCTGACACCCAAATTATGCAGATTGAGACCACACAAAACACATGGTGTCGTGTTTTTCTAGGCATCGTTCGCTTGGTCTTTCTTTACAGCCCTTAGACATAGAGCTGACTGTTATGAAATTCCGTCTCTGGTAATCACAGTCCAGGCCTGCACCCCCTTGAGATTTTCATGGAGAATGTCCAACTTTGCAGGAGTGTAAAGTTATGTGACGTGGTGTGGAGTGTGAGCTGGTGGCTCTAAGTTGGAGATGGGATTGTTGGGGTGTTAGCATGAAAATACCATATACTTGATAGCATTCTCTCTGGGGCTGTTAGAGCTGAATGGATAGAAATATCGATTTGGTTTAGTTAGAAGTCTCCTCTGGCAATATGGCATTAGAGCTGTCTCTCACATCCCTTCTTCCCATTTTCTCTGTCATCATCCTACACTCAGTGACCTTAGAGATCACTCGGCATTCTAACAGTTGAAGGAACTGAGGCATGGAGGGGGTAAAGGATGTGGTCAAGATGTTTTTGTACAGCAAAATATAGCTTCTGGAAATGCTTTCCATTGATCATATCACTTGATCTCTAAAACAATTTGATGAGCTAAGTGGGGCAGGTAGTTTTATTCCATTGTCCAGATGAGACACTTGAGAGCCAGAGAAGTGAAATTGCTTGTTCAGGCTCCAGGAGATAGCCAGTGGCATCGCTGGGCCTAAAGCCCAGCTTTTCTGATTTCTGGTAGGATGCCTTAATGCCTCTGAATCCTTTTCTTTCAGAGCAGACACTTCTGTTGTGTTGAGGTTGTCAGAGTACCTCCTACGACATTTTTTGGCGCTGTTATTCATTGGTGCTTGTAAACTGCCTTAGATTGTAATTAACTTTTAAAATTGATCGATATTTTGTTTCTCTAACTGTCTTAGTGCATCTGAGCTGCTATAACACAACGCCACAGACTGGAAAGCCGAGGTCAGGGTGCCAGTGTGCTTGTGCAAGGGCCCTCTTTTCAGTGCAGATGTCTTGCTTTGCCCTCAGATGGCAGGAAGGGGCTAGGGAGCTCTCTGTGGCTGCTTTCCTTTTCTTTTCTTTTTTTTTTTTTTTGAAGATTTATTTATTTATTTCAGAGAGAGAGAGAGAGAGAGAGAAAGTATGAGTGGGAAGGACAGAGGGAGAGAGAGAATCCCAAGCAGAACCCACTGGGCTTGGGTGCAGAGCCTATCTCAGGGCTCTATCTCACAACTGTGACATCACAACCCCAGCCAAAACGGAGAGTTGGGTGCTTAACTGACTGTGCCACCCAGGGGCCCCTCTGTGGCTGCTTTTCTAAGGGTACTCATCCAGCTTCATGACCTAATCAATCACCCCCCAAAGGCCCCACCTAAAACGGATACCGTTGGCATTACATTTTCAACATATGAGTTTTGGGGAGGACGGAACATCCAGACCATCGCACTTCCCATGTTATAATCTCTCTGAAGATTGGAGACAGGCAGGTTTTGTACAGCATCTGAATCCCCCTTGGTACCAACCACATGATATATGCTTTATGAATTTTTGTTGAATTCAGCTGGGGGCTGAGCATATGTCTGACATAAATCCGGAAATTAAAGTGTTTTTTGGTTCTTGGCTGAATATGAAAAAAAAAAAAAAACCACGGGTAATAGAATTTGCGAGTCTCTTAGCCTAATCAGGTGTTATGTAAAATTTGTATCTTGATTTGAGAAAATCTGTGTCTGCCAGCAGATCTTGACTCTGTTGGAACATGAATATACAGATTAATTTGTGGTTGCAGAATTCTGGCGGAGGGCTTGTGTAAGGAATACTATCTAAATTATCCTCAGAGCTTTCTGGTTTCTGCCAATAATGAACAAATTGATTTTGTTTCTCCTTTAAAAATTTCTGTGTCCAGAGCTTTGTGCACAGGTTCACGGAGTAATATTCTACTCCTCAAACCAAGACCTTGGAAACCTAGAATGGATCAAATACCTGGTTTCTGCTAAGAGCCAAGAAAGCAGAAGCGAGATTAGGCAGGGGTGGAAAATGGAGAGAGAAAGAGAGAGACAGAGAGCAAGAGGAAGGAAGAAATGGAAGGTGTGAGTGATGTGAGCAGGAGTTTGGCATAAGCCTACATAGGATTCAGGAAACAAGGTCCCCAGGGGCCTGGCTGATTGTCATCTCCCCACCAGCTGGCCAGAACGAGTTAATAAGTGTTCCTTCACTAAGGCTGGCCTTCCAGCCTGCTGCAGAACTAGCTCAAGAACTATCAAATTCATCACATATAACTTTCTACTCAAATTGGATTGGGGTCCTGATATTAAGGAATAAAAAAATAACCACTTCAAATGTTTATGAAAGTATATGGGATTTTTATGGACCAGTAGGGAATGTAATACAAATGAAAGAGAAATACGGAGTAGTGTCTGAATTTTTACGTTGGAATCAAATCCAGATGAAGCTAGTTTTAAACAACTGTATTTATGGAGGACCCACTGGAGGCAAAACACATTCTATGTATGCTTTTCAGTTTGTTTGTTTTTATTTTTTTTCAAGAAAGAGACAGAACCAATCACATCCAAGTGACTTGAATGTTTATAAAGGAAAATAATAGAACAATGCATGTTCTTTATTCTTGAAAAGTTTATGAATCAGCTGCACATCAAAGCAATATCATAATCACAATGTAGAGAAGATAATCCATTGTTTTCTTGCATAGAGTCGTTAACATCCTAACTTATTCATTTGGAAATCACACTTTGAAAAGAAAACAATTAGCATGCTCTTTCACTTGACTGTGATAAGTCCTCCTTACTCAGGAAGCTGATTTGTTATTAATGCCTTATATATTTTAGAAAAAAAAGCAGATTTAGATATGACACTGGTTTTTGTTTTTACAAAATAAAAGTCATTATGGATGGTTATAAGGAGACAAGCAGGTAGACAAACAGGCTGTAAGGTAGAGCTTGGATTGGGGTGTAGGGTCTGCTCACAGCCCCATTTCTGCAGAGAGGAGATCATAGTCTAAGAGCATTCAGTAAAGGGTTGGATTAGAACCTCAGATCAGAAGATATTCATAGACATCCCCTCCCCCTACTCCCTTGCACTTGTTTCTTTAAAAAGCCTTTTAAATATTCTTTTGGTACTCTGTTGTACAACCTACGAGAAATTAGGCATCTAATAATAGTTTTCTTAAGGAGGAAAAGGAGCACAATCTAGACTTTGCATTTCACACATTCCTAATAAGGATCCTTCTTTTAAAAATAGCTGTGAGAATGGATCCTTCTTTCGTCAAGCTTGCGGTTGAGCACCTGCTGTCCGCTCTGGGGACACAGAGATGAATGGGACATATTCTGCTTGCCAGAAGCTCACTATCTGGTAGGCCTCACAGGATGAGACACACATAAAGACACCCTCAAAGGCCTCTGGGAATTCAGGGGAGGTGGAAATTGATTCGTGCTGGGGTGGGGGGGGGACTCATGGAAGAGGGCAATCCAGCTGGTCCTTTACAGGTGGGTTGGATCTGGATATGCAAAGAAGGGGGAAGGCAGAGGGAGCGGTCACAGGGTTGTGAAGGCATGTGGCATGGTGGCTACCTGGGAAGTAGGTTTTTCTTGGGGTGTAAGGCTTGGGAAAGGGAATGGACAGAAAGGTTAGTCATGTAAGCTGAAGCTAGATTGGTAAGGACAGCCTTGGATGTCAGGCCAATGATGCCTTTTGGACTTTATTTGGCTTTATTTAGCTCTGCTGTGCTAAGACATAGCCAGAGGATTAGCTAGACAGCCTTACAAACAGATATTTACAGCATATTATGGCAAGAAACATAATAGAAACAAGTACAAAGTGGTTGAAAGCACAGAGGAGGGAGCCACTAAGTTGCCAAGGTGTGGAAGCCCTGGCACACTCAAGAAAGGCTTCATGTAAGTGATGACACTTAGCTGAGTCTCAAAGGATGGCTACGAATTATCCGGGGTATGAAGTGGGGACTAGCCTTCCAGGCAGAAGGAATAGTACCTGCAAGGGCCCAGAGGTCTGTGAACATCGTCATGCTGGGGAATGAAGGCTACTTTGGTAGAGACAGTGTAGGTATTCAGGAAGCGGGTAGCAGGAGGTAAGACTAGGAAGAGGGCAAGGACCAGATGGTGACAGACCTGACAGGCCTGGCTAAGCAGCTTGAACTTCAAAGGCCCACATGCAGGAAAGAGGCCTATTTGGATGCCTGCTTTAGAAACAGCACTCGAGCTGAGGTAGGGAGGGTGTGTTAGCACGAAGGAGGGAAGGGTGGCTTGCTGGGTGAGGAGAGATGGCAGTGGGACCAAAATGTGTGAACGGTGTCTGGGGCTTAGAGTCCTGGACAGATGGGGAGGGTAGACTAAAATGATTTAGGGGAATGGTTTTAATGCCTTTAATTAATACTACAGTTTTAGCAATAGGTCTCTTGATTCAAAGGAAATCTCATACAAACTCTTTCGCCGGTTTGGGCACTGAGAATGCAGGCTTAGCCGGGGACAGTCAGCTGGCTTTCCTTAAATGCTCTCTCTGTCCCTGGTGGCCCTCTGGCGAGTTGTCTGGGGGTATTCTTTGATACCTAGGTCATCGGTGATCCCCAGGCATTCTAACTGTATTCCAACCGGGCTACATTTATGAAAGGGTTTCCGGGGCTCTAGGAAGAAAGCAGGTAAAAGTGGTACCTAGGCCAGCAGGGGGAGCAGGTAATAGGGTCGCTGTACAAAGGCATCCGGCTCTTGGGGTGAATGGGCCTGAAATCCAGATAGCGCTTGGCAGCCTGGCAAGGGTCTGGGCTCTTCTAGAGGGGATATACTTTTGAATTCACCCCAACACCTCATGCTCTAAGCCCTGGGTATTTGGGAAGATGGTAGGAAGAGGTGGTAAAAAGCAGGAGAGGATTGAGGAATGGAGTTGGATTCAAATCCCTACCCTACCCCTTACGAGGTATGTGACCTTCTCTAGTTTTCCCTACCGCATAGGGCATCAACTTCATTATCAAGCAAATGTAAATCATACTAGTATCTTCTTCAGAAGGATTTTATGAAGGTGAAAGAAGAGAATTTGCATAAAGTGCTTCACACAGGGCCTGCCACATATTAAGTGTTGGATACATTTTGGCTATTGATATTCTTATTTGTAATCAGAAGACTGTTTCCTCATTTACACCAGTGGCTTCGGGCTTCATCTCCTGATAAATTTCTCTTGAGTACAAAAAGTCTTGGTTCAACAGTGTGAGCATCATTTATTTGTAGTTATGTCCCATAAAGGGAACTCCAGGAATTAACACCAGCACTGGGTTTTGAAAATTCTTAGGAAATACTTCACATATAAAAATGGTATGAAGGGGGCGCCTAGGTGGCTCAGTCGGTTAAGCATCTGCCTTTGGCTCAGGTCATGATCCCGAGGTCCTGGGATCGAGCCCTGTATCAGGGTTCCCTGCTCAGCAGGAAGACTGCTTCTTCCCTTTCCCTCTGCTATCCCCTCCCCCAACTTGTGCTCTGTCTCGCTCTCTGGCAAATAAATAAATAAATAAAATCTTTTAAAAAAATGGTATGAAGAATAATCTAGTGAACACTACTGTCACGTAACTAAATATTACAGATACAGTTGGAGCTCCTTGTGTATCCCTCACTGATTGTACTGCCATCCTTCCTGGCTGGAACTTACCAAGATTTCTGAATTTGGCACCAGTACTTACATGCGTGATTTTATATTGCTATTCCATTTAGAACTATCCAAAAGAATATATCATTTGTTTTTCATCATTTCTACTTTGTATAGAAGACCTCTTACTGTATTTCTTCTTTCACAGATCACTTTTTCCCCCTCAGTGTTTATCCAGCATAGATACTAATATATACTTGTTGCAGTACATGAGGGAGGGAAGGAAAACTTTCGTTACTTCTTATGGAGAAGACCATTGCCTATTTATCGTAAAATAGACAGATTTTATATTTTTTAAATAGGCATGGTATTTAAAATTGGTTTTCTGCATGTTCTAGGCAGCAAGAAACTCAGATTTTGGAATGTTCTCTGATACACCTATAGGCCAATCCTGAGTCCAGTGTGCCAGTGCTTGATTAGATGGCTTTATCAATGAAACTTCCAGAATTTTGTTTACACAACAGTCACCTGGATTTAAAGACTTGGCGTTTTGACTAGTAAGCATGAGACTTTCGTGAAAAGTAATATGGAAAACAGTTCAGTTCACAAGTGGTTATAACAAAACACCATGCATCTGGAAACTGCCCTCTCACATTTAGGCATTTGAGCATGAAATAGTATCGTAGTGTCCATTTTGAATGCCAGCATCTTCTATTTATGAAGTATGATGTCCTCTCATTAAGCGTGATTGAATAGTTTTTGAAAAGATGGACGTTTGTAGTTTATATTCTGGTAAAGTTGGTAGATCATTACTCTGCAGCATTTGCACTTTGGCATTTGGGAGGGGACCTATGCATTGTTATTTTATTTTATTTTATTTTTTTATTTTTTTTATTTTATTTTATTTTATTTTTTGCGTTATTTTAAAAGCAGTATATGTCATGGGCATTATGATATCAACCCTCATTTTTGCTACATGGAATTTGTCTGGTTTTGTGGGATGATAAAGGATGCCATATTTATCTTCGGGATCAAACATGTGGCCGATCAGTGCTGATATCATACACAGGCTCTGAGATTGCGTGCTGGGACTCCACAGACATTGGCGATTAGAGCATTCATCATTACATATCACACATGAGAGATTGGGGCCACCGGAGGTTTGGACACCTGGCCATGTATCGTGGGGATGGAACTCATCTGGGAAACTGTTATTACCAAATTCCAAGTGAGATGTCCACATTCTTGAGGTGTTGCCACCATTCGTATCTCAGATATTGGTAATAGTTGCCTGGAGTGACTTGAGATGGTTGACATTGACTGAGTTTCTACTTTGCTATAAGTAGTGCAATGTTGACATATTGGCTTGATGTGTGTGTGTGTGCATGTGTGCATGCAGAAACGTAATTGCTGACTTGACTTTCACTTTTCTTCATCTCTGTAATTAGAATATATTTGGTCTCAATGTTTAGATGAAATCTGCCATTTTCCCATGAACATTTTACTGTGTGTCAGCTACTATGCCAAGTACAAGGTGTAGAGAGATTATTTTACCCTTGAAGAGCTCACAATCCAGGAAGGGAGACAGACAGTGTACTTCCACAAGGCCTTCATTTGAGTTACGTGTGGTGTATTAGAGCAACACGGAGAAAGGGGATGTTAATTTCTAAAGGATAATTCTTCAAGGGAGGCTTCTCGGGGGAGGTGATGTTTGGCATGAGCGTTAGTGGAGGAATAGAAATTTGCCAAAATGAAATGCAAAGAGAATACTAGTTGCAAAGGCACAGGATCATGACAGGAGGATGAGTTTGGGAAGCATGTGGTGGGGGGGGATGGGTAAGAGGAGGAAATCCGGACCTGGGCCAGGTCATAAAGGACCTTTGTTTCAAAATAAGGAGCTTGGACACTATCTCTGAGGTAGTGGAGAATTGGTGGAGAGTTTTATATGGCAAAGTGGAATGTTCAGATTGGGTTTTAGGAAGAGCTCTGTGGTGGCTGCCTGGGGGAATTATACCTGAGATGATGGTGGAAGGCAGGGCCCCATTAAAATCTCATTATGATCTGGTCTAACGCAAAGAGCCTGGGGCTAAGTCAAAAAAGACCTTGGTTGGAGTCCTTGCTCTATCACTTACTGGTGGTGTGACTTCAGACAAATGATAGAGCTTCTCTGAGCTTCAGTTGGCCCTTGGTGAAGTGGGGGTGACAGTTTGTCCCTTGCAGAGCTGTCATGAGGACTAAATAATGTCAGGCGTGTGCTACCTGCATCATGGGCCCAGTGCATGGTAGCTGCTCAGCAAATGCCACTTCCTTTCCTGGTCTCACGTCTGCATTCCTATCTTTTGGACGATGCCGAGAATAGTCTATTTTGCTCTGATATTTTCCCAACAGCATCTGTTTGGGTCTTGTTTTTCTCAGATGACTTTGTGGGGTTTATTTTATTGCACTTAGCTTTTGACTCGTCGCTTCAACTTGCCCTAACTAGCAGCTGAAGGACCTGTTACTTTTTCCTCACCTTCATTGATGATGGCCTGTAAATCTCAAAGGTGTTGGCTTGTGGACCACACTGTACTTGCCTTGCCTTAGATTTTAAGTATGTTCCTCATGGTGATGCACAGTAATATCTACAGGCAGGAAATTTGTTGGATGGCACTCTTTTTCCTGTAAAATGCTGAATTTAATTAGGAGTTGATGCTCCATTGGATCCAAACCATACTCACCAGTTTCCAAAAGATGTAATGAGTTACTTTCTATAAATGCCCTATAAGTTTCATTTCATTTCAGCATTCCTTTTATTAAGTGTCTGTGACATCCAGGTCTCTGGGTCAACTGAGGCAGTGAGTGTTGATTCACACATGCCTGTGCCTTCCCCATACTTGCTTTCCATGGTGTCGAGAGGCATGTGAACTGCCGTGTGATTGAAAGTAGAATTGAATGAGTGAGATGAATGAGCAGATGAGCTAGCAAAAGACTTGTTGTAGGAAAACAAAGGAGGGGGACAGTCATCAGGAAGGGATCAGACAAGTGCTTCTTGGGAGGAGGTAGCTTTTGACGTGACAGTTGGAAGTTGAGTAAGACATCTGAAGGTGGAGAGGTGGCAAAGGAAGGGGCTTCACTCCAGGCCAAAACAACCGTGTAAGCAAAGACAAGGCATGTAGCTGAAGAAGAGCACGTTGTTCTTTGTGATCAGAGGATAGATGTATTTGAAGACAAGACCAAATACAAGAGCAAGGGTCCTGGATGGCCTTGACTGCCAGCTGTAGCGGCATACGCTTGACATTGAGGGGGTCCTAGACATTATCTGCAGATTATTTTGTTGTGTGCGTTTTTAGTACATGCTCATTATGAGAAACCTGGAAAATATACAAAACATTCAAAGACAGCATAATTTACCCTAGGGAGAAACCACTCAAGTTTTTGGTGGATTTCTTCTCAGTGTTGAATCTGTTCAGTGGGGATCATACATGTTTACGCTATACTTCTATATTTACAAGTATAGTTACAGCTGTACTTCTTGTATTTTTTCACCTATCATTTTGTGAACATTTTATGATGCGATTAGAATGTCCTTAAAACATCATTTGTCATGACTGCATACTGTTCGATCACATGGGTGTGTTGCATTGTATCTAATCGTTCTTTTATTATTGGCTGATTCAGAAGTGTATAATTCTGTATTTGAGGGCTGTGATGAATGACTTGGTTAATCTTTGCATTGGCAGTGAAGGTTTTTAAAGAAAGGCATTGATATGATCCCATTTCAGTTTAAGGACGATCTTTCTGGGGGGTACTATGAAAAATCGATTAAAAAGATGGAGGGATTCGAAGCAGGGAGAAAGGGTAGATTGAAGACTATTCCATTAGTGTAGGTAGGATGAGGGATACAGCTCGCAGGTGGCAGTGGGAACGGAGAAGAGGTGGCGGACTGAAAAAGACTCCAGACAAGAAAATGAACAGGAATTAGGATCCATTGTTGGGCAAAATGTGACTTCACAGTCACCATTTTGTGAAAAATGCTTTGGAGTCTTGAGGTAACCCCCCACCCCCCACTAGCATTCCTGAGGAAGACCTTCGGGGCGGGTGGGCCCTGATTTTTGGTGAGCTCCCTGACTATTCTTTGCATACCAAAGTTCGAGAACCACTTACTTAGTTCTATGGGTTGTCGGGCTGAGGGCCTCAGTTTTTTCCTGGCTGGTAGGAGATGTCAGGTAGGCACTTAGCTTCTTCAGTCTGGAGCTTAACAGAAAGGTCAGTCGGCCAATGCATGGGTAGCTGATTGCAGAATGGGAAAGCTGTCCATTACCACCAAGCATACCAGGTCCCTGGAGCCCAGCCTCAGGTGATTTCTTTGTTCTTGTTGGAGGAATCTTGGCTGCCCAGAGCTCACCATGACAAACAGCCCCTAGCTGTGGCTTGTGACACCTTGGCTTAACAGCTGTTACCAGGAGGTGGTCATTAGCAGAGGAGAAATCCCTAAATCACCATCCCAAGCACTTTCTGAAGAATGTAGAGGACAAGTTCCAGAAGACTGTGCCTGTATCTGGTCCAGCATTCTTTGAGGGCTCATGCAAAGCAAAGAGGAGGAAATAGAAGTCTCAGGCAAGCATTTGCCACACTTGTCTCTACACATCTGTCTTCCACTAGGAGTCTGTATCTCCGGGGCGAATGTGCTGCTGGTTCCAGGCTCCTGTGCTGTGGCCAGAAAGAGCCTTTGAATGTTTCTGCACTTCTTTCTGTATCCAGACTTTACAGGTTCTTACCCCAGGACAGTGACTCAGGGAGTCCACATTTAGCTACAGTATCCTGAAGATAACTCACACGGGACAAGCTAGCAAGTCAAATAAGTCACATCCTTATACCTCCTGCCATCTGAGTACTGGGGGATTGCTTTGCCCAAGGAGTGGGGACTTGAGGGGCTTTTCTTCTAGTAGGTACTTGACCAGCACTGACCTGGCAGGGACCTCCATGGAGATGCACAACTGGACTAGGCTTTTGGGTATCTCTAGCACCAAGTCCCAACCTGTGAGTCCTGGAGCCTGAGAATGGAGGGGGTGACATGAACGCCTCATACTAAGTATGTACAGCTTATATTAGCTCTAGACTAAGTGATCAACATGCTCTGCGTGTGTGCTCCTGGCTTTCACGTGGATGTGCTTATGCTCGTCACGGCAGATGAAGAACAGAGGCTCTGGAATCTGAACACTTGGTTTGAGATTCTCCATCTAGAACACACCCGTTGTGTGATGTGTGATGATGCTGGACAAGTTACTTAACTTCTCTGAGGCTCAGCTTTGTTATCTGGGAAATGGGCACAATAATAATACATGCCTCAAAAGGTTGTCGTCAGGCTTAAGATAGATTTTCCAAGAAGGTGCTCAGAGCAGCACCGGGTACAAAGTGTCTGCTATATGTGCTACCCTTTGTTATTACTAACGGGCACATGAAAAGAATTGCTCAGTGCATCCTAGCTGTTTTTGGTTCATGGTTTCTCAGTCAAAGGACACAAAAGTACAGCTGCCATCACATCCGCAAATAAATGCAGAGCTGGGCTGGGGCCCAGGGCTCCTGATTCTAGTTGCCACGTTGTTTTGCTATTGTGGTCTCTACTTTTTGTCTCTTAAAGCCTTTGCTTAATGAAAATACATTGAGCTTTTTGTTGTTTTTGTTATTGTTCAGGGCCTATGGTTGTTTAGTAACCCCATTTTGATATTAGGGAACTCCTCAAATTGACAAGCAGGCACTGGGCACTCTCAGGTAGTAAATGCAGAAGAGCCCTTGTTCGTAATTGTTTCTTTCTATGGTCGTGTTATATGTTCATCTGACCCTCTCCTGAAACCATGGACATGTTGTCGTGGATACCTCTCTGCTGCTGATTTGGGGTTGGTAAATACACTGTTACATTGCTGCTCCCAAAATGGTGACTTATTGTATGCTTTGTGAGCAGCACAAAATGTTCTGAATAGAAAAAAACCTCCTGGTAACTCTAAGTAAGGCGATTTTGAGTCCCCTTGTCCACTCCTGCACATGTGCCTGCTTTCTGTATAGCCAGAACCTTGTTTCACTAGCAGCTGTCCTAGGAAGTCCTGTTACTACCAGGACCCAAGGACATACCAACCAGGGTTAGTCAAGGGGTGTTAGGTCCTAAGTAAAATGAGAAGACCTTTTCTGTTATTTGTTTTTGTTTTTTCCTCAAGATGGTACCTGTGTTAGTTTCCTAGGATTGCTAACAAATTACCATAAATGTGATGGCTGAAAATAACAGAAATTCATTGTCTCACAGTTCTGGAGGCTAAACACCTAGAATTCAAGGTGTCAGTGAGCCCGTGCTCCCTCTGAGGACTCTGAGGGGGAGTCCTTCTTTGCCTCTTCTAGCCTCTGGCATTGTTGGCAATCCTTAGCATTCCAATTTTGGCTCCCATCTTCCCATGGCCTTCTCTCCAGGATGTGTGTGTCTCCTTTTTTCCAGTGACCAAATTTCCTTCTTCCTATAAGGACACCGGTCATTGGATTAGGGTCCACCTTAATTCACTATGACTTCATCGTACCTTGATTACATCCGCAAAGACTGTTTCCAAATAAGATCATATTCACAGGTACTGAGATATCTTTGTTTGAGCTACTATAACAGAATACCATACATAGTCTGGGGGGCTTAATTAACAAACATTTATTTCTCGTAGCTCTGGAGGCTGGAAGTCCCAGATCAGGGTGCCATCATGGTCAGATTCTTGATAAGGGCCCTCTTTCTGGTTTATAGACAGCCATCTTCTCACTGTCTTCTCACATGGTGGAGAGAGAGTGAACTCGGGTCTCTTTGATCCCTTGCAGGGACACTGGTGTCATCATGGGGACTCCACTCACATGACCTCATCCAATCCTAATTACTCCCCAAAGCTCCCACCTCCAGATGCCATCACATTGGGGATTAAGGCTTCAACATAGCAATTTTGGGATGTCACAAGCAGGCAGTCTGTAGCATAAGAGTTAGGACTTGAATACATGTGTTTTGAGGACACAGTTTGACCCACAACAGTAGGTATATCCTTTTCTTTTTTTTTGAAGATTTTATTTATTTATTTATTCATGAGAGACACACACACACACACAGAGGCAGAGACATAGGCAGAGGGAGAAGCAGGCTCCATGCAGGGAGCCCAATGAGGGACTCCATCCTGGAACTCCAGGATCATGCCCTGGGCAGGCAATCAACCATTGAACCACCCAAGCATCCTGATTTCTTTTTGTTTTCCTTATTATATTTTATGAAAGGAGAACTCCCCTCAACCCCATCCAGCTAATGGTATAGGAATAACTTGATTTGTAAATTAGGATGAAAAGTCATCGACTGCTAGAGCTGGAGGAGGAATTAGAAGATACCGTCCTTTTATTTTACCAACTGAGGCCTAGTGGGGGGAGAATATTTGGTTGAGGTCAGATATCTGGTGAGGGGTAGAACCTTTCATCAATCTCCTTAGGTTTCCTCACTCCCAGGTCAGGTTTGTTTTTGTTTTTTTTTTTGTTTTTTTTTTTTGTTTTTTTTTTGCATTACTTCTTGATAACGATGTTGACAGTTGTGGTTGAAAACCTTCATGGGGCACCAGTGCATGGAGGCAAATTCCTGTAAAACCAGAAATAGCTGAGAAAGTAGAAGCCAAAGTTGGTCTGGCCAATAGTTGGAGTTCTTGGCTCTCAATTGGGGAGAGGGGAGCTGATAGCCAAAAGAACCCTTGTCAGACTCCCAAGTCTGTCTTCTGCCCATTTCAGCTTGATCCATCAATATTTTTATTGAGTTATTAACCTAAAGGAGGCCTCAGGGATTGGCTGATAAGAAGAGTAGGTAGTGTTCCTGCCCTCACAGAGCTCACAGTCAAGTGAGGGCTGAAACAGTGCTAGACTCACCTGTCTGCTCATTTATCTGAAAGCTGTGACAGGAGAAGGGCCTGACAGGTCCCCCAGTTCAGCTGGGGGTTGGGGGTGGGGAGCCGAGACCCAAAAGATGATTAGGAGTTCCAGAAAAGGAAGAATGGAGAAGGGTTGGAGGTATAGGAGCTTTCCTGACAAAGGGAAGGTGTACGTGGGGGCTTTGGAGGTGACAAGAACAGCATGTGTTGGAAGAACTGAATGGAAGTTCAGTGGTGGTGGTGGTGGGGGCATGTCATGAATAGCTTTGCAAACTATTTCAGGGATTTGATTTGATTTCCCCTGAGGCAATGCTGAGTCATTTCAGGGGGGTCTGGGTGTGAAGTAAGCATTCAGGATGGGGACTCCAACCCCCAAGTGAGAACGAGCAGAGCTTTATTCTGAATGAAGAAAGCATCAGGATAGCTCCATTCAAGATAAAGCCACCTTTCTGGACTTTTCTCTCCCATATATGTGGGTTCACAATTAGCTGCAGCATCTTCTTCAGGCCCTGGAGCTAGAGAGTTCTCTTGAGAGCGTGATGCACAGGTTGTAGTCTGTGGTTGGTTCTTGGAGGGGGTGTGTACGTGAGCATGTGTGTGCGGGTGCACACTCAAGTGCACATATACCCTTATGCTGGCCCACACAAGAACACTTAAAGCCTAGGACACATTGGCCTTGTTTTTTAACTTAATCGCCTTGGTAATTGCCCCAGGGCCTCTTCCATCTTTTTGCAATAGTTCACTCATTGCTTAGAGTGAACTCGTTGCTTTCTCTGGATCTACTTTCACCTTCCTGCACAGGATTTGAGCTATGGTTTCCTCTTTGCCTGTGGATCTGAGCTTTCCATCTCCAGGGAATTCCTCAAATTCTAGTACAGGGAGTATCCTCTTGCCTCCCAATTGTTCACGGTGCTGCAGTTAAATCCTGTTAGACAATGGAGATTAGTTCATTGCCTTTTTAAACAAACTATTCTCCCCTAAAGAGCCCTTTTAGCCATTTTTTCCCTAAACCCCCCTCTCCATGAAATTTTAATACCAGAGATATGCTGCAGTTCTCTTTATGTATTATATGTATATCTGTGCTTCATATAGAAAAAGAATAAGGCTTACTTACATTTTGATAACATGCAAGATTAAGAATGACATTTTAAAGATAAAAGTCAAATTAAAAATGAAAAAGCTACTACCAATAAACTTATTGGTTTATTTGTATTTGCAGAGTAACTTTTATATACTTAAAAATTGTAATGGGCCAAATTGCATATACAGATTTACAATTTCTAGAAATGTGTAATAATAGTAACGATGTGATCAGATTTTTATTTTTATTTTTTTTAAGATTTTATTTATTTATTCATGATAGACACAGAGAGAGAAAGAGAGGCAGAGACACAGGCAGAGGGAGAAGCAGGCTCCATGCCGGGAGCCCTATGCGGGACTCAATCCCGGGTCTCCAGGATTGCACCCTGGGCCAAAGGCAGGCGCTAAACCGCTGAGCCACCCAGGGATCCCCTGAGCCACCCAGGGATCCCCAAGATTTTTAAAAATCATTCTAAACTGTTCTAGTAAAAGTAAACAAGTGGAAAAAATAAATTCACTTAAGAGCACTTTTAGTGAACTCTTAACTATTGTTTGAACTGAGAAAATAACTAATTTAATTATCTCCTAGATACTTATTCAGATCTTTGCATATGACATAATTAATGGTGGTTGAGTGATCTTTTTAGAAATAAATAGTGTAATAAAATATAAATTGAGGGCGAAATGTAAATAATCTTCCCAAGGTAGCCGATGGCAGCAGATTGGCACACATATGCCATCTCTTGCTATATGATTTCTGGGATGAACAATCCATCCAAAGAAAGTCTTCCAATCACAACTATGTATTGATTATAGTTTTGTAGTACTGATCTTGTGTATGTTTTTTGTATCAACTATGAATTAATTGTCATTGTTGTTCATCAGATAGCTAAGAAAACCTAACAGGAGAAATTAAACTCTAAGCAAGGGGATTTTGTTAGGTAGGGTGAAGTTCGGAGGACCACAAGCCATTGTAATATGTAAGCTTTTTGCCTTCCCTCCCTAAGAAACAACTTTCACCCTCTTGGAGTCTGTGTTGTCTCCAAGAGACTGCGTGGTTTATCGGATTATATCCTCTTAGGAATCTTAATTCCCTAATATATAGGGCCCAGAAAAGTTGGGTATTAAAAGGATATAGGGTGGAAGATTAGAAAAGACTCAGGGCATGAACCATGGCCCTGGGAGAGCAGCCCAAGTAGGGTACTGAAACAAGGGGACTCAGCCTACTTCAGGGTGTAGATGAGGGCTGGATCCACCAGGAAAACAGAAGGTGCACTATTTGCTAAGAATCCCAAGCCACCACGTCCAGACAAAGCTTTCTCTTCCACACCAGCTCAGCTACCTGAGCCCCAGGAAGGAGGTCGCTGTGGATAGCTGAGTTTGACTATTTGCACTTTAGGTTGCCAAAGTAGTTTTAACGTGAAAAGTTGGAGCGAGTATCTTTTTAAGATGTCCTAGTCACCACTTGTAGAAAATATTGCTGAATATAACTTACCTTTGATTGGAGGCTTAGAAGCTTCCTAAGAAGAATCAAGTCTTGAGGTATGAGGAACACTTTATCTACCAAATGCTCTGAGACCACTTTGGGTTCTTGGGCTGATGTTTCTGAGTTTTGTTTTTGACTCCTTCCCTGGCAGGCTAGTAACTGTCACTTTGAGTTGTTGTTAGTGGCCTATTCATAGCACTCATTCTCCTTCCTATCATTTGATGGTACTCAAATGTTCACCTGGACATCAATAGCCAACCCTGTTAAAACTTTGTATCAAATAGGAGAAAGGAAGGTTTTTTTTGTATATTTTTTTATTGGAGTTCGATTTGCCAATATATAGTGTAACACCCAGTGCTCATCCCGTCAAGGGCCCCCCTCAGTGCCCATCACCCAGTCATCCCATCCCTCCACCCATCTCCCCTTCCACCACCCCTAGTTCATTTCCCAGAGTTAGGAGTCTCTCATGTTCTGTCACCCTCACTCATATTTCCCACTCATTTTCTCTCCTTTCCCCTATGATCCCTTTCACTATTTTTTATATTCCCCGTATGAGTGAAACCATATAATGATTGTCCTTCTCTGATTGACTTACTTCACTCAGCATAATACTCTCCAGTTCCATCCACATCGAAGCAAATGGTGGGTATTCATCATTTCTAATGGCTGAGTAATATTCCATTGTATACATAGGCCACATCTTCCTTATCCATTCATCTTTCGATGGACACTGAGGCTCCTTCCACAGTTTGGCTATTGTGGACATTGCTACTAGGAACATTGGAGTGCAGGTATCCTGCCGTTTCACTGCCTCTGTATCTTTGGGGTAAATCCCCAGCAGTGCAATTGCTGGGTCGTAGGGCAGGTCTATTTTTAACTCTTTGAGGAACCTCCACACAGTTTTCCAGAGTGGCTGTACCAGTTCACATTCCCACCAACAGTGCAAGAGGGTTCCCCTTTCTCCACAAACTCTCCAACATTTGTTGTTTCCTGTCTTGTTAATTTTCCCCATTCTCACTGGTGTGAGGTGGTATCTCCTTGTGGTTTTGATTTGCATTTCCCCGATGGCAAGTGATGCAGAGCGTTTAGGAGAAAGGAAGTTCTTAGTGAGGAGCTGTCCTGTGAATAAAATTTTGTAGAAGTGTGTGTGTGTGTGTGTGTGTGTGTACGTGTGCATGCACGTGCACACTTGTGCACATGTTCTGCTTCTCTTCCTGTTATCATCTGAGTTCTGGATTGGTGAAATGCACTAGTAAGTTTTGTGCTGGATAAGCAAGGGATTGGTACACTGTCTTCTCAGAAGAGTTTATAGAAAGTAGACATATGAAGAAGTTTACCTCAGTAGGCCATTCAAGACTACTTTTAAAGGGTTTCAGCCTTGGATCAGGGAGTACAAATTTCCAATTCATAAAAAAAGTAACCCGTGGGAGAGCTAGGTTGCTGTGTGCATGGTGATAGGTACCTGTTCAAGGAATCTTACCAAGTAGCATTATCCAATGGTGGTTTTTTAGAAGTACTAATTAACATTTGGTTGGTAAAATGTAATTACTTGAATGGGAATCTTGACCCAGATACTTAGCTGGTATTATTTTTTTAAAGATTTTATTTATTTATTTATGAAAGACCCAGAGAGAGAGGCAGAGACACAGGCAGAGGGAGAAGCAGGCTCCATGCAGGGAGCCGGATGTGGAACTCAATCCTGGGACTCAAGGATCACGCCCTGAGCTGAAGGCAGATGTGCTCAACGGCTGAGCCACCATTAGTGACTTACCCTTAGCTGGTATTCTTAGGCCACTTTACACTTAAACACACTTTTCTTTCACTAAACGTACTAACTGGATATAATGTTTGTAGCCCTTATAAGTATGAGCACTTCAAATTTTCCACATTTGTACAGATCAAGTCCTTGTGTATTGACCCTGTGTCTACTTAACAGAGTATTCTCTGTATAACACAGTACGTGGGCACTCTTGATGTCAATTCCATGTGTCTGGCTTAATTTTTCAACCTTTAATCTTACGTATTGTAACAGTATATATTACGCAGAGGTGTCTTGAAATGGAAAGCCTTTGAAATGGGGCAAGTTAATGATGTCTTAAGTCTCACAGTTTGAAGAAGGAAGTGAAAACATCCTAAAAGAATAGAGGAAGAGGAAAGAAAGAAATGAGAGCAGAGAGAGACAAAGAATCCTCAAGGGGAATAATAGGGCTTTGCAAGTACATTGCCAAATCACCAAGACTGACAGCAGAAAAGGTCAAGGCCATTTTAACATCGCTGGAGATGATGTCCAGGTTGCCTTTGAGAAGAATGCCGTTTTGACTAACTCAGAATTGTACTAAAGATGAGGTGTTGGGGACAAAAGGGAATCACAGTAGGGCGGAGGCCCTCTACCTCATTGTCTGACAGATTCTTGTGTTCTGGGCAGAGGGGGTTAGGGCCCTACTGGGCCTGTCCCCATGAGTGTTAGAATACTCTCTAGGAATCCAGGCCTTTGGCAACCGGCAAGGCCTGCTGTGTGTTGAGGGCAAAACTGACATTAGGACATCAGGGACTCACTCATTCCTGCCAACAGCTCAATTACAGGTCTCCCCTTGTGGGTGTTGTTGAACCTTCCTGGCCTTTCAGTGTTAAAGACAGACACACCATATTTATGTCTTTCTGGTTCTCAACAGACTTTGTGGTGCTTTACCGCAACATTTCATGGTGTGTTGTAACCAGTGGCCACTGCAGTAGAAGCATGCTGGATCGGTGCTGATTTGGGAAGGCATTTTTAGGGTAATTATATTCAGAGTCATTTTTTCCCTTTTATTCATTCGAAAAAAGCTGGCCTTTACAATTTATTGTGTAGGCTGCATACACCAAACATATCCTCTCACTGGGAAATTCTACCCTTCTTGCTGAGAAATTTTAGCATTAAATTATAGTCCCTAAGTATAAGGAGGCGATTCCTGGATAGCATCTGAACAGGCAGGTGTGTGTTCTGTATGGGGCTGACCATGCAGGGCGGGGTGAGGGAATAAGGAAACAGGGAGGCAGAGCAGTTGTGGGAGGAGGATAGGAGCCGAGAAGAAAGGTGGTTATCATCCACTTCTGTCTTTCATTTCCACCAGCCTCTCCCATTTGGCAAGTAAGCGTGTAAGTAGAAAGCCTACAAGCCTAGGCCATCCCCCCAGTGAAGGGAGCACTTGGCTACTCATCTGCATCTGCAGAAGGAAGGGAGGATGGTCACCTCCTGGGTGGTGGTACCTACTGGGTACCAGGCACTCTCTCATGTGCTCTGTGTGTTCTCCTTCAAACTCATGTCTAATCACAACCTTGGAATGGGACTTGATTTGGAAATAGAATCCTTGTAGATGTAATCAAGTTAAGATGAAGGTCATACAGAATGAGAGTGGGCCATAGATCCAACGACAGGTGTCTGTATAAGGAAAACAAGATTCGGAGATACAGAGAGATCTACGGGGCCACGTGAAGATGGGCACAGAGATTGGAGTTACGCAACTACAAGTCAAGGAACCCTACAGTTCACTGGCAGGTAGGGGAAGCTAGGAGAGCCTTTCGAGGAAGCATGGTCCTGTAGGTACCTTGGTCTCACACTTCTAGCCACCAGGAC
Organism: Canis aureus; assembly: GCF_053574225.1. Lineage (NCBI taxonomy): Eukaryota > Metazoa > Chordata > Mammalia > Carnivora > Canidae > Canis > Canis aureus. The sequence goes on from NC_135649.1 coordinate 14,579,511, forward strand.
TGTGAGAGAATAAATTTCTCTTGTTTGTGATATTTTGTTATGGCAGCCCTAGGAAACTAATACCCTCTGTAATTAAGGACCGAGGACAACCCGTGTCTTCTCAGATGCCATTTGTGGCCGGAGAAGCTGAGTCTTCTGCCTTACTTGCAGCACCGGTATTTCGTGGAGCCCTGCTATGTGCCAAGACCTTAGAGGGTTGTGGTGGCTAAGTGTGGTCCTTGCTCTCAGGAAGCTCTCTGAGTGTGTATATGGAGTCGTGATCACTTCCTTTGTATGGGGTGGGGGCTGGAAATGGACTTGGATTTTCCTCAGAGGCCCTGTAACACTAGGCTGTTAGCCCTGGGCTGCCTTCATCTGCTTGTAGGCTCCTTGGAGCCCCTTTTTTGAGTGTCTCTTCTCGATTCACAGAGGATTAACAGGAAATAGGCCAGTGTGAGGAAATCCAGATGGAGATGTGTCCCCTCCCCCAGGTGCTCTCACTTGATTCTTTCCTCACCCACAAAAGTTGAGGGGACAGTAGCTTAATTTTCCTTCCAGAGTGTGTTGGGATCTGGGAAGGTTTCTTAGGCTGATAATATTTGATGTGGATTTTGAGGAATTTCGCTAGTGGGAGAAGGGAGGGAGGCAGAGGGTGGAGGCATCATGGGTGGGGAAGGCATTTCAGGCCAAGGAAGGGGTAGAAGGAAAGATGCCAGGCTGGCTGGAGCTGAGGTGCCACTGCAAAGTACCACAGAGCTGGGGTGTAGGTTGTGTGGCTCTGTAGGGAGTGGAGGGAGAGGAGGAAGAAAGGGAGGTCGAGGCCATGATGAGCAGATTTTTTCTTTTTTCCTGTTTTTAACAGCTTTCTTAAAGTATGATTGACATAAACAGCATATATTTCAAGTATATAGTTTGTTAAGTTTCGATGCATGTGTATACCGTGAAACCATCAAGACAGTGGGGGAATGTGGAAGTCCTCCCTTTCCTAATTACATCTCTGGGTAAGACTGGAGTTTCCTCACACACCTCAGCTATAACAACCTATCCCAATGAATCGAATGCAGAAGCAAGTGTGAAAATCCAGCTTTCCTCTATTAAACCAGACATTAAAAAGATCTGCAAAAATACAAGCATTGGTACTCTTGTCTACGTTTTTGGTTGTTTTGAAAAATATGGTTATTTTCAGTAAAATGTGGTTATTTTAAATAAAAATTGATATTTATGTATCCATGTAATTATGTTATTTATATTCACATGTAGTAAGTAGGTTTATAATGGCTATTTTTAAAAGATTTTATTTATTTATTAGAGAGAGAGAGAGAGAGAGAATATATGTGGATGAGCAGAGGGGAGAGACAGAGGGAGAGGGAGAGCCAAGCTGAGCAGGGAGCCTGATGCAGGGCTCGTTCCCAAGACCCTGGGATCATGACCTGAGCCAAAGGCAGACGCTTAACTGACTGAGCCACCCAGGTGCCCTATTATGGCTAACTTTAAATGCATTAATACCTGAATATTTTACAAACTTTCAGTTTTAATTTCTTTTTTAAAGTTATTTATTTATTTATTTAAGTAATTTCTACACTCAACATGGGGCTCAAACTTACGATCCCGAGACCAAGAGCCACATGCACTTCCTGCTGAGCCAGCCTGGTACGCCTCAGTTTTAATTTCTAGTGTGATAAATATTGACAGATATAACCCTATGAATAAAGGCCCTTAGGGCTCCTTACCTATTGTTTCAAGAAATTATGCTTTATTTCCCCCCTGCCACCTCTCAATTATTTTTAAGAATCTGAGATCACCACATTTGAGGATGGTTGCTATAGAAGGCTTTGAATGCTATGCTGAGGTTCATGAAATTGATTAATTAATTAATTAATTACCTAAGTGGCAGGGACATATTGAAGATCTTTCCAACAGAGGAGTGATGGGCTCTGCCTTGGTTCTAGAAGGATGCCTCTGGCAGCCTAGAGACTGGGGAAGACTGCAAGGGTCCAAGCACAGGAGAAGGAGCACCTGCCCAAGGGGCATGGCCCTGGGGGCTGGTGGGAAGTGCTCTGCCTTGAGGGGTAGTTGGGACAGAAGGTACAATCCCAAGACATTGTTCTCAGAGGATGTGGTAGTGAAGTGGTCCCCAGAAAGGGGAGGGTCTCAGGCAGTGGTTAAGAGGGAAGCAACTTCTTATCTCTAGGGTTTCTGGCTGGACTGTGGCAGCTCTTCCAAACTAGGGGGCCTATTGCTTGGTCATGAGTAATGTGGAATTGGCAACCCAGATTACCAAGTAAATATCCAAATATAAATGTGCTTAAAGACCCTGGCTCTCTTATCAAAATCTGCATAACAGGGCTCTCCGAGGCAAGAGGTCCCCAGTGGCCTTTTAATCTCATGGGTTGCTTGTACTGTTCATCTGGCTTATCAAACGTAGAGGGAATGAAGTGTGTGCATTGCTGAGCCCTGTCTTTGCCAGTGTGTTGTTACGTGATTATTTTGAATGGCCTTACATCACTCTCCAAATTCTCATTCTTCTTCCCATTAAAGGAAGGCTAGCAGGACCTCTACTTGCCAATATCTCTTTAGCTTTAGCTCGTGTTCTATGTGGATGATGGCAACTAGCACCACCATAATGAAAATAACATTTCAATGAGTGCTCATTCTGTTCTTTTCATATATGACTGCATTTAATCCTCATAAAACCTATGAGAAAAGTATTATTTTTGTTCCATTGTACATATGAGGAGGAACCCAAGGCTCACAGTGGTATCACCATTTGCCCAAGGTCCCATGACTTGAAAGGGGCCGCACCTGGAGTTGAACCCTGGCAGATCCTTTGGTACCAAGTCCTCTTTCTTACCCACTGCACCAAACCTAAAAGCCATAAATCATTTCTTCCCCCAAACTGTTAAGAATTAGAGAGGTCTACTACTTAGTAGCAGTTTTGAAGAATCATGTACTTAATTAAAGTTTCCTTGGAGAGAGTACTTTGTTATTCTCTGGAAGTTTTCACATTGTCTATTTTTATTATTTGCAGTTCCATTTATGATGTTTTTATGTGGTCATGTTTTTATCTTTCCCTTTCTGTTAGCTGTCATTTTTATCTAGAGAACCTATAGCTGATTATCTGTGGTATTTTCTCACATGACAACTAAAATATTGACAATAAACATCTCAGTCATTGCTTAAAGCTTAGAAAAAAATGTGGTAAAACACATTTATGATAACTCCGTTTTGGGTATTCCTGTCTTCATATTCAGGTGACAGGGGCACTTGTGAATAACTGGTGTTTATAGCACTGATTTATTTATTTTTTTAAAAAATATTATGTATTTATTTATTAGAGAGACACACACACACACACACAGAGACAGGCAGAGGGAGAAGCAGGCTCCATGCAGGGAGCCTGATATGGGACTTGACCCCAGGTCTCCAGGATCACGCCCTGGGCTGAAGGCGGCGCTAAACCGCTAAGCCACCGGGGCTTCCCTATAGTACTGATTTAGATCTCATGAATGGAGTGTGGTGGTCTCACTTAGGAGCAACTGTGGGCTCCTCCGCACAGCCTGTACCTTGAGTCCTTGAGCCCTGCAAAGTCATAACTTGGCCTGAGCTCCAGGGAACTCTGTTTCTGGTTCTCAGACTAATCAGTATGTCAGTCCCAGGGTGCACTAACCCCATGACCTTACATTTGCAGAAGTGAATATGGTTTGAATTGTGTTATCAGGCACAAGCTTTGAACAATCAGTTAAGAAGTATTTGCTGAGTACCTACTATGTGCCTTTTAGGCATCAAAGTACTGAATAAGATATGATCTCCGTCTTCATGGTTTATTGGAGGAAACAGAACATCAAAGAGCTAAATAGAAATGTTAATAAGAGAAGTAGAGAGGGCACCTGGGTGGCTCAGTCGGTTAAACGGCTGCCTTCAGTTCCAGTTATGATCCCAGATTCCTGGGATCCAGCCCTGCATTGGGCTCCCTGCTCAGTGGGGAGTCTGCTTCTCTCTCTCCTTCTGTCTCCCCCTGCTCAGCTCATGCTCTTCCTCTCACTCTCAAATAAATGAATAAAATCTAAAATAGAGGAGAGAGAGAGAGAGAGAGAGAGAGAAGTAGAGAAAGGCTATAGAGAAGATATACAAGACTGGGAGGGCTGCCCTAGTCTAGGGGTTCCAAGAAGGCTTCCCCAGAAAGTGACTTTTCAGCTGGAATGGGAAGGATGTGATGGAGTTAGTCTCTGATGAGAAGGGAGGAGACAGCATTGCCCATGGAGGGGTCAGCAAATGTGAAGCCCCATCAGTGGAGGAAACAAGAACATGGTAGAGAACTGGAAGTCCAGCAGGGCTAGAGCGAGAGAGTGAATGGAGGGTGGCCCGAGATGCTTCTGCCTTGGTACCTTTTTCTCTGGCAATGGGAAGTCCTTAAAGGAGTTTAGGCCTGGGGTAACATGATCCAATTTGCATTTACATTTTGTAAAGGTCAGTGCAATTACTATTCATTCCACAAAAAAATTAATGAGCATTTACTACATTTCCAGTTTTTGTCCTGGGTTCTGGGCATATATCATGGGATAAAATAGACCAAAAAAGTCCCTGCCCTCATGGGATTTACATTCTTTTGTGTGTGTGCGTGCATGCATGCACCTGTGTGCGGTGGGGGAAAGACAGTCAAGAGAACAGCAGGTACATAGAGAAGAGCAGCAGTGGTGCGGGGGTGAGCCGTGGGGGAAAGGGTGCCCGTTTCCGTAGAGCCGTGCTGGAGGAGCTCAAGCAGAAGGCCACGTTTCGGCAAAGGCCTGAAGGAAGTCAGAGACAGAAGCATGAGAGGAAAAGAATGTTCCAGGCAGAGAGAGCAAGGTATGGAGGCCCTCAAGAGGGAAGATAATGTGGATGTTTGAGGCCCAGGAACAAGTCCAGTGTGGCTGGGATGGAGTGAGCAAGGGAGAGTGGTGGGAGCTGAAGTCCCTGAGAGAGTAGGGACCAGGTTGTGGAAAGTCTTGTTGGCTGGGGTCAGGATTTCAGTTTTCCCACTTGGTGAGAGGGGAGCCATAGGAGGAATGGTATCAGGTGCATGATGGTTTGACAAGACCCAACTGGTTGCTGCCTACCTCCTGGATTCCCTGGCCACTGTCTTGTGGACAGAAGGAGATGACAACTTGGACCAGGGATTTGAGTGCAGAAGGCAAGGTCAGAATGACTTAGTATAGACTGGATTTGTAGAAGCGGAGGAATAGAAGCAGGGAGATCTGTGAACCAGCTTCCCCGGGGGATGGAGCAGTGTGGGCAAGTCTGAGAGAGAGTTAGAGCACGCAGCTGCCCCGAAGGACTCGCTGATGGGTGGGATGTGGGGAGTAAGGATATGACTCGCAGGTTTCTGATTGGAGCAACTGGGTGATGTCATTAACTGGAAGCACTAGACTCAAGTAAGGTGGGTGAACGATTCCACTTTGAACCATGGTTGAGCTGGAGATACTGTGAAACCTGAAAGGGGAGAAAAGGAGTAGCTCATTGGATGGACAAGTCGGAATTTCAGATGCATGACGCATTCTGGAAATGAAGATTTGGAGGTGGACGATAAAGATATGAATGCAAAGTTAAGCCATGGATTATGGCTGAGCTCATACAAGAGCAGAGTGTTTACAGAGAAAGGGGCATGACCCAAGTTGAGGAACGCCATTTTTTAAAGTTGGGAAGAGTAAAATCAGTAAAAAATGGAAAGTCCAAGGGAGTGGAAGGAAAATCAGAATGGTGTTTGTCAGGTAAGCAGAGCGTTTCAAGAAGAAAGAATTGGCCAGTAGCAGTTGCCTTACTTTGTTGCTTCAGTGAGTTTGTACACACTGTTCTTTGTCCCTAGGCTTTCCTTCTCACCCTGCTTTGTGTATTTCTCCCACATTGTGCCTCATTTGACCTTTTGTGCCTAGCATCTAGCATAATGCCTGACATGTAGTTCTACTTCAGTGTTTGTTGAGAAAATGAATGAATGGATCTGTAATGGACCCATGGCGATGACAGGTCTTTCTACTTTTAGTTTTTTTCTTTAAGGTACATACAAATCATTTTAAGATAACCAGAACAAACCATTTCTACCCCCTTTCAATTACCATTGTACAGTTCTGGAAGCCTGAACACTCTTAGTGCCTTTAATTGGCTGCCCTCCTATGTGGAGTCTATGTTTCAACATTGTAAGGAGTTTAACACTTTATGTAATAAGCTCTTTAAAAAATATGCTAACATTTTGTTGTATTTTGAGTGATCTGACCATTCTCAAGTGTCTGTGTAATCAAGAGAGGGCACATAGCTCATGCCCAGTTTTGTGGATTCCCGGGTGTTTCTTATAGTTCTTTGTAGACAGTGAGGCACTCAGTAAATCTTTGCCTGACTTGCAGGGTGGGATGATGACAACTCAATATATATTTTTTAAAGCAGGCTTTATTTATTTTTTTAATATTTTATTTATTTATTCATGAGAGACAGAGAGAGAGAGAGAGAGAGGCAGAGACATAAGCAGAGGGAGAAGCAGGCTCCATGCAGGGAGCCCGACGTGAGACTCTATCCTGGGTCCCCAGGATTGCACCCTGGACTGAAGATGGCACTAAACTGGGCCACTGGGGATGCCCCTCAATATATATATATTTAAAGATTTTATTGATTTTTTTCATGAGAGACACAGAGAGAGAAAGAGGCAGAGACATAGGCAGAGGGAGAAGCAGGCTCCATGCAGGCAGCCTGATGTGAGACTCGATCCTGGGACTCCAGGATCACACCCTGGGCTTAAGGCAGGCGCTAAACCCACTGAACCACCCAGGGAATCCTCTCAATATTTATTAGTAACAAATGTGATTTCGTATAGACAAGCTCAAGGTTTGGAATCAGAAGACTTGGGTCAGAGTCCACACACTGCCTCATACCAACTGTGATCTGGACAAGTTGCTTGACATCCTTGAACCTCAGGTTCCTCTAATCAGAAGTGAGGGACTCACACCTCGCTCAGAAGGTTGCTGGGAGGATCAGGTGAGGTTGTGCAGGCAAAAATGCTCTGTAACCTGGAACTCCGTCCCCCTGCAAGGTATGATGCTTATTATTGAAACCCTAGCCAGAACATTCTGAGGCCTGGGGAGACAGGATCCTAACCCAACCTGTGCCATCGTTTCTCCCACAGTGTATGTCTCTAAGATGTGACAGTATTAAGTGAGTTTTGGTAGCTGTCTCAGTCCCCTGTGCATTTGGGTGTGAATGGAGAGAAGCTGTTCTTGTGAAAAAGGCTGATGGGCTATGGAACACGGATCTTCTTTTTGGGCCCAGTGTAGACCTGCCATGACCACACTGTTTTGTCCTTAGTGCAGAAATAGCCCCTGGGTTGTAGGGGGAGGGAGGAGCAAATTGGCTAGATCCCGCTGCCTTGCTGCCTTACTTCCTCAGCCAGCCTTCCCTAATTCCACACTAACTTCTCTAAGGCAGTGAGTGAGGTGAATGGTAACTTGGGTTTTGAATTTTTTTAAGATTATTTATTTATTCATGAGAGACACACAGAGAGAGGCAGAGATACAGGCAGAGGAAGAAGCAGGCTCCCCGTGGGGAGCCTGATGCAGGACTCAATCCCAGGACCCCAGGATCACGACCTGAGCCAAAGGCAGATGCTCAACCACTGAGCCACCCAGGCATCCTGTGAGTCAGGTTTTGTAGTCAAGTAGAAGTGGGTTTGAATCCCAGCTTTACAACTTATTGAATGTTTGGGCTTGAGAAAGCTACTTAACCTCTCTAAACCCATTTGCTCCTCCACAATGTGGGGCTAATATGACTTCCTACCTCACAGGGCTCTTATGAAGAGGAAAAGAGATGATGCGTGTCATGTGCTTAACACAGCACCTGGTGTACCCAGTAAGTGCTTAATAAGTGGTGGTTGTCATTGTTATTATGGTTGATGTTGGTTCCAGTGGGTCTTTTCAACTTTGCATCGGGAAAGGATAGTCCCTACAGTCAATCTTGGGAGAAGGGAGCAAGAGAACTTCCACTGTTGACCCCTTACTCTATGTCACAATGTTCAAGGACGGTGACTGGAACTTGTTCATCTCTGTAATCCCGAGGCCCAGTGTAGTACTCTGACCAGAGCAGGCACTGAATAAAGGCAAAGAACTTGAACTGGAACTGGATACCTAAAAGTTGCTTCACAGTGATTTGAAAGTTTTTCCCTAAACATACATGACCCCTAGGTCATTACATGAGTCCGCTGCTGTCCAGTCTCAATGTTAGTTCCATCAGTGAGTGGGAGGGTTGACACAATCAGAATGTTTTTGGGAGGAAGTTGGCCAAGGTGAACGAATGTTCCTGAAGTAGGGCCTGGGGACTCTGGTGCTTTGGCTACTTACAGCTCTCCTTCTCTGGGCCAGGTCCCAAGTGGAGCCCTTTGGTGGGCTGGTGTCTGCTTAGCCTGACAGGCACGGCTATGAGTCTGGCATGTTGCCTGAGTTCGACATGGTGGTTCAGTATATAACTTAGCCATTGCCCCTACCAAAGTAGCTACCTCAGGAGAGTGGCTGGAGACCAGAAGAGAACTGAGCAACTTCCACATCAGACAATGCATGAATGCCTCTTGAGAACTTTTTTTTTAATTTTTATTTATTTATGATAGTCACACACACCGAGAGAGAGGCAGAGACACAGGCAGAGGGAGGAGCAGGCTCCATGCACCGGGAGCCCGAAGTGGGATTCGATTCCGGGTCTCCAGAATCGCGCCCTGGGCCAAAGACAGGCGCTAAACCGCTGCGCCACCCAGGGATCCCTCCTCTTGAGAACTTTTACAAATTTCTTTGGCACGTGTCCTGCAAGTCGAGTAGCTTCTGTGGGTGTGTGTGTTTTTCTAGCCATGCAGTTTCTGCTGTTCTACTCTATTTGTGTGCTGCTTGTGTAATCCCCACTGGGTAAGCAGTTGTGGGAAAGCGCAGAAGGCTTGAGGTCTGGGTCAGGCACCCAGAAGTGCAGATCCTCATCTTGCCATTTTAATGAACATGTTGTTTAACCTATCATCCAGTTTCTTGTCAACAGTTAGAATAGCACCACGTATGATGTGGAGTGATTGTGAAAAGTCATGGGCTTACCAAGGTAAATTGACTACTTAAATGTCTGATATTTATTCATTCTTTTTTCATTTTTTGAATGCCTCCCCTGGGTCAGGCTCAGTATGAGGTGTTAGAGACTATGCCGAGAAGAGTTAGCATAGCAGGCCTGACTGCTGTCCTTCAGAAGCCTACGTATAAGGTTAGTGTGGTCCTTGGCCAGCATCTGAGAATTTGGATTTCAGGAAGGTTCCCACCACTCCTGAAATGATAAGAAGGCTCACTGTGCCTGAACTGTTTGTACAAACATTGTGGTTTATGTTGAATCTGGGGAGTCGAAAATTTTGATAGGTTCTTGGTAGAGTATCTGTATTACTGTCCCCAAAGAAAAACCTTGGACATTTAGTTGAATGAGCTTCCCTGGTAAACAACATCTCACTTGACTAGTCATAGCTTGTGACTATAGGAATTAAGCATGTGTACTGTGACTTCCCTGGTAGAGGACTCTGGAAGCTTGCATCTGGTTACCCCCCTGGACTTCGCCCCATGTGTTTTTTTACCCTTTGCCCATTTGGCCTTGTATCCTTTTGTTGCAATAAATTACAGCCACGAGTGCAACAATTTGTCAAGTCCTGTGAGTCTCCTAGGAGATCATTGAACCTGGGGGCGGTCCAGGGTCTCTGGTACATGGATAAAGATGTAAATGTAAGGCACATTCTTTGCCCTCAGAAAACTCACACTTTTAAATAGAAAGATCATCATGTAACTACTTACTTATAATATAGTGAGTGAGGTTAATGCAGGGGGCTGTGCTAGCCCTGAGGAGGGGCATTGGCTCTGGCCCCAGGGGGAGCTGGAAAGCTTTCTGGAGGAGTTAACATTGGACTTGACTCTTGAAGGGTAATTAGAAGTTATTTATGTGGAGCAGGAGGAAAAGACATGATAGACCTCTAAAGTCTAACGTGCTCTTCTGAATCATTTTAGATGCTCTCACTCTTTTCTATAATAGTATTTAATGGCACTAGGCTCACTCATTCATTTAACCTGGGTTGAGGACGGGCTTAGACCTCTATGTGCTGAATATTTGGGTTTCAGGAGTAAAGAAGAATGGCCCCTGCTTTCAAGGCAGGTCTGGCAGTTTATGGGTTGAAATGGTTGGGCTTTGAGGAAATTATGATGCAAGGTGATGCACACAATGATGAGAACACCTAGGCTAGCCTGTTGGGTAGGGAGTGAGGTAAAGCATTTTGTGAGAGGCAGTGTCAAGATAGAAGGAGATGTAAGCTTCAAAGAAGACAGGAGAAAGGCATTCCAGGAAGAGGAAATCACATGTGCAAAGTCCCAGTGGCAAGACAGACCGTGATGTCTTCTGAGAACAATAAGTAGTTCAGTGTGTTTGGAGAGTGGCCAATAAGGGGTGGTAGGCAGAGGGTATATTTTGCAGGTAGTAAGGTCAAGTGTAAGGGAACAGGTGAAAAGATTCAGTGAGTTGTATTATGGAATGGGAAAGAAACCAGAGTGAGATATATGAAAGAGTTGTGGGCCAGGATGAAGGCACAAGTAAGGTTGGACAGTATAAATACATAGTAGCACCACTCCATATTGCTCCATGACATATGTTCTGCTGTCAGAACCTGTCATTCTTCTGCTGTGTTGATCTGGAGTTGCGGGTTTGCCAGGTGGGGAAAATGGGAGGAAAAGGAAGCACAGGAGTTAAGGATGTTGCCAAAAGAGGGAAGTTCAGGACTCCAGTATCTAAGACGGAGGCAAGAGTGGCCTAATAGACTTCTTGGAGCCTTCGTCATCTTCTGACTTCTCTACTTTTGAAGTACCAAAGTGTGAGAGTCACAGGCTGAGAAAACTAGTGCCCAGAAAAAAGAAGCTGAAGCTATCAGAGTTGAACTTGAACTGTTGTAGGTGAATACAAATTCTGGAGGTCAACCTGGATGTATGGATGTGACCTCTGGAAAGGAGGAGAGCAAGGAACCGAGAGGGCTGAGGTCAGACGTGTTATCTACTTGCACACTGAAGTCATATTGTGTGCAGGTGGGGCTTACAGTGGAGTGAGGGGACTGGGAGCCCCCAGTGAATGTGAGGGAGTGCTTGTGAGGCCTGAGGTGACCGTAATGAGGAGTTGGAGAGGGCATGCTGCATGGCTGTGAACCTCCAAGGAGAAGGGACATGTTTCTTATAGTATGAGGTTGCTCTTCTTTCTCTGTTATCTAAAGCTCAGTTTGACCTGGGACAGTCTCTGTTTTGGGGCTCAAGGGATGGACACCCCTTGGAATCTGTGGAACAGTAATCAGTGCCCTCTTTTCACTACTTGCCCCCCTATCTTCTGCTTTTGTTTTGCTCACTATCTCCTACTTGACCTCACTGGGTCTCCTGCTGGGGCCTTTGTGTTTGCCCGGGGTAACTTGCTTCCAAAGGCCAGGCTGGAGAACTGCTTTTGTTATTCAGCAGTAGTGTTTCGCAAAGTGTATTCCATGAAAATACAGGGCTTGAACATGGTTAGCAATGATAGGTTTCGTGGTCAAATACTGGGGAGCCTATATCCCTTTTTTTTAAAAAAAGATTTTATTTATTCATGACACACACACACACAGAGGCAGAGACACAGGCAGAGGGAGAAGCAGGCTCCATGCAGGAAGCCCCATGTGGGACTCGATCTCGGGTCGAGCCTATATCCCTTTTTAAGAAATTCATAATCTCCATTAGTACATAAAGACCCTAAGACGTTTTGCAGTAAGGAAACTTTAGTGTAAACCAGCTTTCCCATTGTAACTGACCACTGAAGCCTTTCCCCCCATTAACCTATGGAAATACATTGGAAAGTACTGGTCAGCTGTCGGAAAAGAATGATGTGGGTTTTCCCCCTGATCAGTGGCTATTTATCTAGAAGAGGAACATTATGACAACACTAGTGTATTTTGAAACTACCAAAATGAGATTTCCTTGCCTTTCCGAGTTTAAATACCATGAATTACTGCATTTAGTTAGAATTAACACATTAAAATATTTTGTTTAGACTGTCATTCTTACGTTAAGTGGCAACATTAGGAAATTAACTAACAGCATTTCATTTTCCTTTGGAAGAATTCCCATAACTAAGATTAGAATCTAAAGAAGAAAATGCACATTTTCAGGGTCCTCTTGCTCTTACTTTAATTAAAAATGACAACATAAATTTCAAACTAATCACATTATTTACTCTTAAGGTGGTGATAAAATTTCTTTGCAAATGCATGCAGACCATTCATAAAAATTAATGATATGCCTAGATTTAGATACATTTAGGTACATATTTTGAAAATATAAAAAGACAAAAGTACTAAAAAAACACTTTATGAAACCATAAAGAAATGCGAAATAAATAAGGGAAGTTAACAACACACTGTCTTAAATAACATCTTCTGAGAGAAGTGCGGAACCCAGTAACCCAGACTTTTTAATAAGCAAAACGAACATAAATATGAACATATCAAAATACTGTGGGATGTTGCCAAAGTGGTGCTTACAGGGAGATGCATTATTCTAGGTGTTTATGTTGCTAAGAAAGGAAAGGCAAAGCATAATGAATTAAGCTTGCATCTAGATGTTTTTGAATAGGAGCGATGTCAGAAGCCAGAAAGAGGGGGCAGAAATAATAAAACCTAAAAGTAGAAAGAAAATGGAGAAAAAGCTGATAAACTCTATAGCTGAGTTTTGAAAAAATGAACAGTGGTTTCATCACAAATTCACTAAAAGAGAAATCACAAATTCATTACATTAGAAATGAGACAGGAGATCTGATAACGGAAAAGATTTAGAAATCTGCAGATAAACAGTACTCTTTACTGTATGCTAATAAATCAGATAAATCAGACTGGGAATGAATGATGCCTCACAAAATTACAAAATATAAAAGCTCATGCAAGATTAACCAGAAAACATGACCAGACCAATTACAGAGAAAGAAACAAGACGTTATTAAAGTCTTACAGTGAAAAACTCAAACAAACCATGCGTATTTGGACAAAATATATTAATAGAAAGATCCCGAATTTTGAAAGCCATGGTATGGTACGTTTTGACCACCTATCATGGACTAGATCATACACACACACACACACACACACACCTGTATAGGTTCTGATCCATACTATGATTATATTATGGGAGCTATTAGTAACACCAGTTTACAACTCATATGTGAGGCTTTGAAAAGTTAGATGGCTTTCTTGAATCACATAGCATATAAGTGGTGAGCTAGGATTTGAACTCAGATCTATCTGGCTAAAAAGCTTATAAGAGTTTCCTATACTGTATTTTCTACAAGTATGAAAAAATCCTGTCTCCACTAAATTGTTTATAAAGTTGAATTGATGCTGGTTTACTCAATTTCCAATTTACTTTTTGAGAAAATATGATTTCAACCCCCAAATTGGTAGGAAGTACAAAAAAAGAAAATTACAGGCCAATTTTCTTATAGATATTCATTCTTTATTAACAATTATAAACAGAAAATAATTCCACTTAAAAATTTATCTCTGACCAAGTGATATTTAATTCCAGAACACAGGACTAACTGATAAAATTAAAATTATTATGACAGTTCATCCTATTAATAGGAGAACACAGTTAAAGTAAGATCTCAATAGATATTGAAAAGGCATCTAATAAGTGGAACAACTATTCTCGGACAGTATATATAGCAACCCAACCCCCAAAAGAATCTGGTTTTCATATATTTAAATATAAAATCTAACACTGTCCTTCATAGAGAATAGAGTTTAATAAAAATTGGAAAAATTATGACTGATGAAGGTAGGACTCTTATTGTTTTTTTTTTTAACACTGTACTAGAAATATAAGCCATAGTCATTGGTAAGGAAAAAGAAATTTGATGAACACCATCAGCAAAGCAAGCCATAACTTTTCTTCAGTAGGCCTATCACTTATTGTGTGCCAGACTCTCATAGATACTGGAGGGATGCCCCAGAAAAACTGCATTTCTAGAACATCCAAGGTTAACATATACTAGTTGTATAAATGAAGTTAACAAGCATCTTGAAATTCAAGGCAAATTAACACAAATAGTCATGTTCTTGGTTGCAAACAACTGAAGAATATACTGACGAAGAGAATTCATTTACAATGGAGATAAAATATATTCAATACTTGGAGATTAATTGAATTTGGGACATGAGATTTATTTAAATAAAATTATATAATCCTAAAGGGAAGAATAGAAGGCACTAAATAACTGAACAGAAAGATACTTTGTTCCAGTTGGAAAGACAAAACATGGGAAAGATTACCGCGTTCTTTGAGTTAATGTAATAATACCTGCCAATTAAAGACCTGGTGGGAGACTTCATGAGATGTGACAAATTGCTAGCAAAATTCATCTAGAAAAAGAAGCAGTAAGAAATACGAAACAGTTTTTAAACTAATCATTTGAAATGATACTTTCTGTGGTGTGTCTGTTCGTTATTGAGTTAGTCTTTCTTTCCATATCCATCCAGTTCCCAGCACTGTGCCTGACTCATGAAGTTCCTCTGTAAATACTGAAAGAAGAGGGGGAGGGATCCTTATTGTTTTTATTTTATTTTATTTTATTTTTTATTCATGAGATACAGGGAGAGAGAGAGAGCGAGAGAGAGAGGCAGAGACACAGGCAGAGGGAGAAGCAGGCTCCACGCAGGGAGTCCGATGCGGGACTCGATCCCGAGTCTCCAGGATCACACCTTGGGCCGAAGGCATGGCACTAAACCACTGAGCCACCTGGGCTGCCCGGGATCCTTATTGTATAGGAGCTTTGAAAATGAGCTAGAGACTGACTAGTGGCTTTCTCCAAGGTGTCAGAGAGCTAATGAGATAAAACATCAGTAACTTGGCCTCATCTTTAAGCAAGCAGGCAAGAGTGGTCATAATCAGAAAAGAGAATTTTCCAGGATCTCATAGCTTGCTGACATTTTTCAAGCAGAAGGGATCTGCCTGTTCTTTGCCTGGGCTTTTCCTCAGCACGCAGAGTGCTCAAGCACTGCAATCATGGCATTTAGTGTTTATTTGTTCCGTGAAGAGCCTAAACCAGGCCATGTTAACTCATGTTAACATAACAGGTATGCTTCCCCACCAACTTCCTTGGGGGATGGGATTTAGGCCTTCCTTTCTTTTTCCTCTATCACATCAATTCTGAAGCTGGGCTGGTTCTCAGAATCACCTGAGCCTTAAAAGAGACCAATATCTCTGACCTTGGTGATTCAGATTCTATAAGTCTAGAGGTATAATATGTATACAATGAATATATTACGTTACATGTTATATTACATACACACACATGCGCACATACATACATACATACGTATGTAAATTTCCCAGATTATTTTGCTGAAGAACCAGGTTTGGGAAGACTGGTTCCGTAGCATTGGGCAGAGTATTTTCACAGGGGAGGCCCCTGCACACAATTGTTGAATGAAGGGATGAAATTAGGCACAGTGTTCAGTGATTATAGTGCGTTGCTATGACCACATGGATGATCCATCCAGGTGCTGGAATATACCTCAGGAGCTAGTGAACACTTATAATGGAATGCTCTAACCAACATTTTCCTTACTTTAACTAACAATTACAGAGCATCTGCTAATTTCTACTAGGATATTAGCACTAGGTGGTCCCACTATATCCTCCGTTGACTGACTAGCACAATGTCTTGCACATAGTACGAACTCAACTATTTAATGAATGAAAGCAATATTTATTTTTTACTCATTCTCACAATGACCCTTTATTTATTTTTTTTTACAATGACCCTTTAAGATGGGTACTCTTCTTATCATTTCATAAATGAGGAAGTTGAAGTAGGCCGATGTGTTCAAGATCATATAGCTAGTGAGCAGTAGAGCTGTGGTTTTCCTTCATGTCTTCGTCATTCCAAAGCCCAAGTCCCCAAAAGTTATGTAATAGCAGAAGGCACCTTTTCAGCCCTTGGACTAGGCAGTGGCCAGGCCAGGAAGTACATGGATGCAGGTAGCACACACCCCAGGCAGGATAGCACAAGTGCTGGGGAGAATATTGTGCAGCAAGGCCTTGGAGAAAATTTAGAATATGGTATCTGGAGATACCACTGTGGGGTTGGTGACTGGAAGTTGTGGCAGTATATAGTGATTGGGAGTCCAAGTCGGGGCTGAAAATATGCATTCCAGGCCCTCAGAGATGGGGAAAGAATAAGACAGGAGCCCAGGCCTGGAGGAACCAGGGAATACTATTAGTCTTGGATGCAGAGGAACAAGACAAGAAACAAGTGACTGGATTTGGGGGACATGGCAGGGCCTGCCTCTAAGGAACAGGGATGACTCCTGCAATGAGAACTAGAGGCCAGGGCCAGTCCTAAAGGTGATTCTGGTGCTAATGCTGACTGAGCTCTTGAAGCCGATTGTGTTTTCTGACTGAGAAGAGGCTGGAACCCAAGTGAAGGTAGTGCATGCCTGTGAGTCCAGGCTGAGGAACTATTTAGAGATAGAGAGAGAGGTGGACTTGGGATACAGGGCCAAGAAGCACCCTCAAAGCAGGGCTGCTCCTAAGGTGACCTCTAGTCCCAGACCAAAGTGAAAAGCAGTGACACAAATGGCAACCATTTTAAAATGGTGAGACACGGTTTTGACTCCTTCTGATGTGCTAAGGGTCACTGGGGAAATTATTACAGGCATATACCTAACACTGGTCTTGGGGCAGGTTTACTTGCTCCTGAAAGGTGGTCATATATCTTGAAGTTACCAGCTCTTGCTCGAGCACAGCTTCCTAAGGGTGTGCTGAAAAAATGATTTAAAGTATGTTCAATGTGTTCCCTTCAGCCCTCGTAATGGTGAGAAGTAGGGGTCTGGGTTGCCTGTGGTAGCTAGTAGCCTCAGCTGTTTGCCCCGGCATGCTAAGTAAGGTGGGCATTATGTGTAGATGCCATGACATGAAAACGTTAGGGAAACATCACTGGAACCCCATGCCTTCTTGGCCTTTTCTTCAGCACTGACAGTCATGTCCACTTCCACCTGTCCAGCAGCACAGTGGTCCCATTCAACCTTCTTCTTGCCCCAGACCCTTGAGTGACAACACCCTTCCAGTGGGCCAAGGTGCTTCACCACAGCTCTGAATGTCAAGAGAAGAAGGCCATGTTCCAGATCCCTCCAGAGCTGGACATGGTTTGAAAAAGCCCCTCAGATGACTCTAAAATGTCTTCCGGGGAGAGAGGCCATGTTCCTATCATTTGAGAATTAGTACTTCCTGGAGTGAAGAGCATTTTCACTCCTCTGGTCTCCTCACTTCCTCTGATCTGGTACCATTATTGTCTTCAAATTATATATAAGGAAGCTAATGCCTGAGCTGCCCAAGGTTCTCACAGTTAGAAAGTAGGGGGAGGGGCAGCCCAGGTGGCCCAGCAGTTTAGCGCCACCTTCAGCCCAGGGCGTGATCCTGGAGATCCAGGATCGAGTCCCACGTCGGGCTCCCTGCATGGAGCCTGCTTCTCTCTCTGCCTGTGTCTCTGCTTCTCTCTCTCTCTCTCTGTGTCTCTCATGAATAAATAAATAAAATCTTTAAAAAAAAAGGAAGTAGGGGGAGCCAGCAGTAACACCTGGGTCTTCTGACTCCAAGTCCAGTGCTTTTTTTCTGTGGCACTGTGCCCTATCCCTGATATTAAGATTAGTACCTAAGAAGAAAATGTCAAGGTAAAAAATCAGGCCCATGGACATGCTAGCATACCTCTAGGAGATAGTACTTGAGACATGGTGGGTGTGGCGCAACTGGTGGGTGATTGGCCAAAGCAAGGTATAGGGAGCTGGAGTGAAGTAGGTAAGCCCTTTGGAGAGGCAAGAGAACCCAACAGCTTGCAATGTGGCTCAGCCAACAAACCTCTGGGTAAGCTGTGCTCAGAGCTGAAAAGAGCCTTTAGGGCTGCAGGCCTGGTGGATGAACCTTCTCTGCAAGCAGCAGGGGCAGGTTGGACTCTCCTGATGATGTCTCTTTGGCCACACTTGGTTGTTGGAGAATAGTTTCCTCAAGTGGTCCTTATTCTTACTGATGGGCCATGACCTTGACTTCAACAAGTGCCATGGCAGTTGTTGAGTAGGGGGTGGTGTAGCTTTGCGTGACATTGCAGATGCAGCATAGCCAAGCTCGTTCATTCCATCAGGATTTATTTAGTACCCTTTCTGGGTCAAGCCCTGCGTGCTGGGTGGTCAGGGTCCATAGATGAAAGAGCCATAGCCCTTGCCCACAAGGAGGTCACTGTCTTGAGTTTCTGACACATAATTCCAACCCAGTGTGATTAGTGCTTCATAGGGTCATGAACTGAGTGCAGAGTGGGGGTAGGGGTACATATTAGAGGAAGACTCCAATGTCCTTGGTGGGGTAAGAGGTCTAGAAAGGTTTCCCAGAGAAGAGGACTCGACCTGAATTTTGAAACATGAATGGGATTAATTAGAAGGAAGGAGAGGACATTCTGGGCAAGGATCTGCAAACGTCTTCTGTAAGGGGCCAGATAGTAAATATTTTAGGCTTTGTGGGCCACTCTGTCCCAACTATGCAACTCTGCCTCGTAGTTCAAAAACCTGCCATAGACAGTATGTAAGCAAACGAATTCGGCTGTGTTCCAGCCATTGCTGCCTGCCGAAGCGCACCCCGCCGTATGAGGTTTAGGTGCACTGAGTGTCCCCATTTGACATGTGAGCAGATGGAAGCTCAAAGGTGTGAAGTGACTTGCTCAAGGTCAACCAGTGGCTTGTGTGTTAAGCACCATCACCCGAGCAGATGAGAGATCCCTGGCACTAGTAGCAGGGGCCAGAGGGACACATGAGATATGCAGGTAAGTGAGCTGGAGGAGGTGGACATGGACTAGACCACAGCAGCCAGGACTGGTCCTAGCACTTGGACCAATTGCTACTGTCTACCCTGGTCCTTTCCACCTGCTGGACTTCCCCTTTCCGAGGCCACACATGAGACCTGGCACTGAATAGGTGCCCAGCCCACATTTGCTTCATTGATTTACTTAGGATTCGGCTAAGGGCTATGGGTCATTTGAAGTGCTGTTTGTAATATAACTAGAGTCACAATCTTTTGCTCTTTCCATTCGTTTTAATTGATGCAGCTTACTGCTCATAAAAACTAAGACATTCAACTCTGTGGAGCTACATCACAAACATAGGATGTTTTCCAGATTATATTGGAGTTTCCCCAAGGGGAAAAAATAGTTTTCATTCTTAACTAATTATTTTTTAAATGAATGGCAGGTGGAACACTACAAAATCCATAATTCTGTAAGCTGAAAATAAACCCGAACATCATTTTCATGCCAAAGAAAAATTTACTGGTGTTAGTGACAACAGTTTTATTTCCCCTGGATCAGATTGAAGACATTTATGAAATAATCAGTCCTAAATATGAATCTTCCCACAGGGAGGCTGTTTCTAAGGATACTTAAAAATACCCCTGAAGTCAGATGTGTGGCACTATCTATTTCTGTGACTTGCCCCACCTCGCTCCCATAATGGATTTCAGTTGGTTGAATCCTTGTTCCATGTCATACCATTTTGGCTTCATGATTTTGGGGGGAAAAAAGCTAAAAGGGTTTTTTTCTGTATCATGGAGAGAAGCATAAAACAGATTATCTGGTTTTGGTTGTTGAAATTTGTTTTAAAACCTGAAGACAGTTCACTGTCCATGCAGCTGGAATGAGAGTTAGCAGTAGCAACCTCTCCACAGAGAGTTCATTTGGAACCCCAGGCCGCCTGTGCTCATCCTCAACTCACTCTTGCCCACCCTCCACCCCCGGCCCCTGTTCACTCCTGTGTACCATTTGTCTTGTCTGACTTGATCGTGGTAAAATAGCAAAACAGCAAGTGTTTAATGAGCACCAACTCTGGGCCAGACACCAGACGAACATGCTTTCGGTCGAGCCTCACAAAAACCTTGTGAGTGTCTTGCTGTTATTCCCATTCTTCAGATGAGCAAACCGAGACAACAACTGGCCAGAGTGAGTGGAAGCTGAGGGGCTCTGATTTGACTCCAGAAATGGTATCAACTTTGGAGCTATGATGTTTACATTTTGGTAGCTAGCCCACTTGTGGCAGGAAGTGCCTATGCTTAGTCGTAAGCTCTACACTGCAAGGCACATAGGATCTAGACTTCTTGAGTAGTGTGTGAGGGTGGACAGTCTTGAAGTCAAGGCCTGTGTGGTTTTGGAGGCACTGAGTGATGTTTGTCCTGGGGAAGAAAAGACTCAGAGGAATTAATAGCTCAGTTTCCATCTGATGGGATTTAGCATGAAGAGATTTATTTTTATTTTTTATTTTTCTGTAAAGATTTATTTCTTTGAAAGAGAGAGAGAGAGAGAGAGAGAGAGAGAGAGAGAGAGAGAGAGAGAATGAGCAGGGGAGCGGCAGAAGGGGATAGAGAAGGAAAGCTGACTCCCTGATAAGTGGGGAACCCAACACAGAGCTCTATCCCAGGACTCTGAGATCATGACCTGAGCTGAAACCAAGAGCCAGAAGTTTAAGTGACTGGGTCATTCGGGTGTACCACAGTGAAGAGATTTCTTTGTTCGTTTATACACTGTTTGAATTGTCTCCTAATTTGCCCCATTGGTGAGGGAGAGATTCGTGCCATAGGGTTATGGGTGTGGTCCAACACAATATCTGCCACTGGACAGATGAGATGGATGACATTTTATTAGTTACATATACTCACGGCCCAGGGCAGTGGGCCACCGCCCTCCATGCAGTGCCACGCAGGAGTTGCACCTGTGAACAGAGTGAGCAGCCAGGGACTGTGGAACACAGAGTTTGCAGCATCAAGAGAGTAGGAGTGCCCTGACTCTGGGAAGAGGTGATTGGCTTGTTTGAGTAATTCTGTAGGGTGGCATGGAACTGAAACTCACTACTCCCATGTAAGACAAGGATCTAATGGTGGGTGGTAATAAATGCCTTGAAGGCAAAAGAAGAGAAGGGGATAGTGACTAGGGTGCTGTTTTAGCTGGGAAAGGCCTCCTCAAGGAGGTGACATTTAAGTTGAGACCTACATATAGTAGGTGAGCCATCTGAACAACTGCAGAAGAGCCTGTCTGCAAAGAGAAGAGTGGGTCTAAAGGGTCTCTGCTCAAGATCTGCTTGCTGTGCTTGAGGACCAGCAAGGGGGCCATGGTGTGGTGAGCAAGGGGAAGAGGGTCAGGAGAGGTGGGCAAGGGCCTGATCATATAGGGCTTTGTAAGCCATGATGAGGATGCCAGCATTTAAGAAAAATGCGACTGCAAGCCTTAAGAAGATTTTGAAAAAAAAAAAAAGATTTTGAGCAAACAATGCCATGATTTGACTTATTTTGAAAGGATCAGTGGCTGTTCTTTCGAGAGTAAACTTAGGAAGGAGGACGTGGTTGCAGGAATGTTGCCTATCCCAGGTGAAAGCTGAAGGTGGCTTGGATTTAGGTAGAGTTGTTTGAGAAGTGACTGGTTTAGGGCAGTGGTTCTCATCTGGGGCAATTAAGTTTGGGTGGGAGTCACGAATTCCAGTGTGACCGTGTTACTTTTGAGAAGGCTATTATGAATCTAAACATTCTTTAGAGGAGCTTGAGGAGGGGTAGCCAAAGAGGAAAAATGGGAATCAAGAGAGTACTGGGTATAGTTTCCATGTACCCAAGTGTCTCAAGTGTCATAGAGAATTGCCTATTGGATTGGGCTATGGGGAGATCATTGGCGATCCTCACAGATGTGGTGCCTGTGGAGTGGTAGAGGTGAAAACATGCTTGGAGCAAGTTCTTGAATCAATATCTGCCTTCCTATGATTTCTACCCAGCAGCTCAACTTGCACATGGCTTTGGGAGGTCATGGAGAAGCTCGCATTTATAGATAAGGTATGGACTCCACACCAACTCCACTCAACTCTTGGCTATCCCATGTTATAGAGAAGGGGACTGAGGCCCTTTATCAAGCATGCTTTCTATTTCCTCTGTTCTGGTGCTTTGACATCTTGGGGACTTGCTGACCTCCGAGGCACTGCTGTTCCAAGGTCATCACTTCCTGGAGATAGTAAGCAAGTTGCCTTCCAGTGTGCCTTTCTCATGCCAAGCAATCAGTTCAGAGCTCATACCCCCAACCACCGTCCATAGGGGGCTTTCACACTCCGAAGATTATTCACCTGCCCTAATTACTCTAGGGCAAGGTACCAGACAACTACAGGAGCCTTTCTGCCCCAGAGCCTGCTGAGATGATTAAAAGGTAGCCCAAACTAAATCTGCTTACCTCACGTCACCTGTCCCTTCCCAAGGAAAGCACAATCAAGGCTCTTGCTCACATTTTCTTCTCATTCCCTCTGCCTCCTGGCTGGCCCCAGTTCTTTCCCATGTGGCCCTGCTGGAAGGGCGTGCATCCTGCTTCAAGGGGATTGTGAGTACTGTAATGAATTTCCTTCATGACAGTCACTTCCATGTCTGTGTGTCTTACCACGCTTGATTAAAACAAATCCTGGGTACCATTACAGCCACCTAGAGTGGAAACTGCCTTGCTTACGATCACACAGGTGGTGACAGAGTCACTTCTGGAATCCAGATCTCCCAAAATACAGACTCATGCTCTTTCTTATTTCACAAACAGCACAGAGGCGCTGGTCTCAAGAAAACACTCCAAACACTTAAAATCCTGTCCAATCTTTTCATGGAGGATGAAAATTGGTAGCTCATTCTGTGACAGGCCGTATGGATGAGGAATAGAAGGAAATGCAATAAATTATAGTGATGTCAGAATTGTAACATTGGCGGCCCTTGGGGGAAATAAAAACAACAATAAATGATTATATGCTTCTCCCCATACCACTCACTACTATAAAACGGTACTATTAGATATAGAGTCATCCTTACTTGTCAGAAGAGTGCCACCTGAAATTATTAGTGAGTAAGGTTATAATTGTACATTTGTGATTTAAAAATGAGTAATATGCTTGTCATTTCTCCCACCTCCTCTGCCTTCATTAGTCATCTGTATTACAGTAGTGAACCTGGTTGTCAGCTTGGGCCTGACTGTAATCTAGGGCTGGGGAGGCAGGGGCTTAGGGAGGCCCAGGCTCTGCAGCTGCCCTTGGGGCATGTTCGGAGGTCAGGACAGACCTCCTGGTGGGGAGCCTCCTAGAGCAACCTACCTCAAAAACCACAAATACTTTTTCTTTGGCTAGAACTTGCTGTATTTGGGGATGATTTAATAAGGGATATAGCTGGGAGATGAAAAGAACTCATTAGGGCTCATTAGGGTTACGCGTACAGTGTGGTGGTCAAGAGCATGGACTCTGGATTGGATTCCAATCCCAGATTCTTTCCTATTGGCTGTGTGACCTCAAGTGAGTTACTTAACATCTCTGAACCTCAATGTCCTCATCTGTAAACATGGCGAGGATGGTCCCTGTCTCATAAGGCTGTTATGAGATGAGAGGAGTTAGTATACAAGAGGGAAATACAGGGATTAGGGAGACTATGGGACCTAGACTGCCTAAATTAAAATCCTCACTTGAGCACTTTACTATCCCAGGGCCTTGGGATATTGTCTTCACCTCTTTGTGGCAATAGTAATAGGGTTGTTGGCAGGATTAAATGAGCACCCTATGTTAAGCCACTCAAAGGGTTGCTGCCACATATAAGCACTGTTTCAATGTCTGCTGTTGTTACTAAGAGTGCTGATTTCAGTCCATAGCTAAGGCAGCATGGACTACAAGAGTTGCAGACCCTGTGTGCTTCAGAGTTCAGAAGAACAGGGTAGCTCAGAGGCTGGGGGTTCAAGGAAGGTGTCACAGAGCAGGTAGGCCCTAGGGACACTGCTTGGGTTGCTGGAGGGGAGTAGGGCCATGGGGCCTACTGGAACTAGGCTTGGCTCCCCGTCCAGCCACTCATTAGCTGTGTGACCTTGGGCACCTCGCGTCACCTCTTTGCGTCTCGGTTTCTCCAGCTGCAAGATGAGGATGAGAACAGCACATCCTCAGAAGGATTAAGTAAAGTAAGTGCATAGCACGTGGTTAGTATTCAGTAAATGAAGATGTTGTTTACTGATCACCACTCATTCTCATGGTTGCAATGAGTGCAAGGAGTAACTCCTTATTAGCGGGCAGAGTTCCAGCTGCTGCTGTGAAAGGTGGGCAAGGCCATGGGTGCTTTGGCAGGAGAGCTTTGGGTACTAGCAAAGGCTGGTGGGGAGGGGGAGTAGAGAGAAGCTCCCCAGGCAGTTCTAGCGGTAAGGAGCAGACCAGTTTGGATCCCTTAGCAGCTTCCTGTAGCGGGACGTGTGGCTTAAGCTAGGCATTGAAGGGCATTGGATGCCAAGGCAAAGAGTTTGGTTTTATTTTGTTGGCAGTAGAGGCTATAAATCATTGAATACGGGGTATGTTGGGGGTTTCCGAAAGAGTCTTTTGTTTTACTTAAATATCAAAAGCCCTAAAACTAGAGTTGGATGCAGGTTCCTTTGCTGCCTATCTCCTCCTTTGTGGGTTGATTCTCCCAGGTTCCTCGCACATGTACTTCTGTAAAGAAACGCTCTGCTGCTTGCCTCTGGCCATGCAGGATACTTCCTCCAGGAAGTCTTCTCTGATTCTCCCAGATGCCAAATGTACTCCTTTCCTCCTGTGGCCTCTCACAGCACTGTGTAGCTTCCGGAGACTCTTATCCCAGTTTACCGGGTAGCAAATGGTTCATTGCCTCCCCCATCCCCTGTGAACCTGGGAGCCCCTAGAGGACCTGGACTGTGCCTTGTTTTTCCTCTAAATTTCCTTGATCCTTTGCTCCCGGCCCCAGCTTAGTGCCTTATACCAAGGAGATGATATGAAGAGGGTTGACTGCATGAGAAAGCAGGAAAGGGGATGCTTCATTGAGCAACCAAGTGGGCAGTGATTGAGGGAGGGCAGGAAGCTTGTTGTCTGTGTCCTGAGCAGCAGGAAGGTATGACCTCAGGCATCCGTGGGATGTAGTGTGTGAGTTGGGGGGTAGGGGAGTGGCTCTCTCTGCTCTCATTATGGCTGTACTTCTCATCTAAAAAATGATACTAAGAGGACTTAACTTGGAAGATTGTATGTTTTTCTGGATAGTAATGGGCTTCTTGGAAAATAAAAGCACCTACTTCAGCTTCTCTGAAAATATATCTGGGGGTAGAGCAGTGGTTTTCACACTTTTCAAAGTAGCAGGGCCCTTTATTCAAATGAAATTTTTAACTATGGCCAATAGACGAATGGATAGATAAATAGATATATAGATAAGAATGACTGTGGACAGAGGCACCTGGGTGGCTCAGTCGGTTAAGCGTCCTATTCATGGTTTCAGTTCAGGTCATGATCTCAGGGTTGTGAGTTTGAACCCCACATTGAGCTCATGCTTATTGCGGAGTCTACTTGAGATTCTTTCCCTTTCCCTCTCCTTCCTTCTCTTCCCCTCTCCCTGCTCAGCTCGCGCTCTCTCTCTCTCTCTCTCTCAAAATCTTTAAAAAAGAGAATGGCTATGGATAAGACACATTCCTTCTGGACTTTGATCTCCTCTGTACCATAAGGGGTAGAGCTCAATCTGGATTTCCCAAACATTGACATTTTGGACTGGATAATTCTTTGTTGTGTGGGATTGTACTGCACATTGTAGGATACCCAGTGGCATCCCTGAGTTCTATCCACTAAGACACCAGTAGCATCCGCTGACCCTCTCCCCAGTTGTAACAACTAGAAATGTCTTCAGACACTGCCAAATGTCCCCAGGGGACCCAAACCTTTTCCAGTTGAGAACCACTGAGCTAAATGGTCTCTGGTGCCTCTTTTTTGTTTGTTTGTTTGTTTTCTTCTTTACATTCTAAATGGTTATACCTACAAGGTTCTTAGCACAGTATCAGGCACATCACACATCCTCAGGGATGGTGGCTATTGTTATTGTTATTGTTATATAGGTGCTCCGCTTCAGTAGACCTTATAGCTTGACTAGTCCTCATCTCATACTGTAGCTATTTCTAATGTCTAATTTGGTAACATATCTCATCTTGGGAAGGGAAATGGTCTACTTTGCTTTCTCATTAGCAGTCTCCAGGGCAGTCTAACCATCAGTAATCAGGTGGTTGCCATGGTGGAGACGGAACATGGTCACTCTGTACTGTTCTCCCTCCTGCTGTATGTTCTTCAATTTGGCCTTTCCTGTCCTTACTAACATGCCCCCTGGTGTTCTTTTCTCTCTTCCTGGTTAACCAGACACAGTACAAAATGGAACTTTTTCCCACTCCTTGGTTTTCCTTTCTTTACCAACTAGAAGCAAAAAGCATTCAACCCCCAGAACAGCTTCCAGTATTCCTTTAGGTTGCTGCCGCTGAAAGCCCATTAAAATCAGCTTTTAGGTTTGTAAGGAGAAGGGGCATTTGCCATTTTTATATTAATATTCATGTGTTTTTAAAGATTCAAGAAAATGCCCAAACAATATTCATGGGAAGAATTCAACCACTAGAATAGACAAATCCACAATGGAATTATTATAGTCTGTCATATATTAATTACCCAAAACAAGTTGGTCTTTTGGGATAAATGAGAAATATTTGTTACTGTATTTTCTTGATCTAGGAGGAAGAATACCAATGGAAAAAATATGTTAGAAATGAGCGAAATAAATTAAGGGTATTAATCTTAATGCCACAATATGAGCATCCAAATTTTGGAACTTGTACATTTTTAATGAAAATGAGCAATAATCATTCACCATATCTTCCTTGTTAAAATTTCAGAGTAGCCCATGATCAGAGTCTGGTTGCTTTTGCTAACTTGCTGTTGAGATAGTTTTTGCATGAAGTGCTATGAAATGAATATTTGGGAAACACTTCTCTTTAGTCCTTGGCATAGGGCTCGGAACCCAGTGGGTGCTCAATGAACTTTTGTTGAATGGTGTTAACAAAGTGATCCTGGCAATCTATACATTACTCATTGGGTTAAAAGCTCCTCATTTTTCAAAATGGGAGTAGATCTGGTGCACTCACTGTATATCATACCATATTTAAGCTACTTGAATCATTTATTTGAAAAATATTTATTAAGCCTCTTTTATTCTAGGCACATGCTAGGAGATGGTAAGCCAAAAAACAGTCTCCATAGTCATAGAGCTGACATTCTAGTTGGGAAGGCAGACAAACAACAATAACAAAACCATAAAGAAATAAACAATTACATAAAAAATATTAAGAAATGTTATGAAAGGAACAAAGTAATATTTGAGCTGAGAACTTATATCAGAAAAGTCATTTAATACCAGATAACAGAAACTTCTCAAAATAATAGCTTAAATATGTTTCTCTCACATGTAAGAAATCTGGAGGTGTGCATTCCAGGAGGTAGATAGAGTAGTTCCATGATGTTATGAGGACACAGATACCTTCTAGCTCGCTTTTAGGTCCTCTGGATTTAGGATGGGGCTTCCATAAAGTCATTTCTTAGTCCAAGAGGTCAAGAAGAAAGAGGAAGAGAGGAGGCAAAAGGGTCTGCTTCCCAGCTAAGTCAGTCCTTTGAAGAGCAATCCTTGGAAGCCCACCCAAAACTGTCATTTACCTGACATTTGCAAAGGAGTCTAGGTCCTACTGTTTTTTAGCTTGACATGTGGCCAGAATAGAATGGGGGTTTTGACAGTAAGAAGGAAAGATAATAGATTTTAAGTAGTCAACTAACAGAATTTTCAATAGACTGGAAGGATGAGAAGGAGGTAGCCATGTGAAGAATAGGTGTACTGAGTTGGGGGGAAGGCTGAAAGGAACAGGTCTGGGAAAAAGGCAAGAGTTCAGTTTGGGACTCATTAAGTTTGAGATGGCTGTTGTGGTTTGGAGTTTTCAGGTTGATGCACCACTGAGCTCCAGGCTGGCATATGCAACTACTTACTCCTTGTGGTACCTCCAGGAATCCATAAAAAAGCTCTTATGGTTGGGAGGGAGAACTTAGAGATTTAACTCAAAGATGTAGAACACACACGCTTTTTAACTTAGATCGTTTTTTATGGAATTTGCTAAAAATAGTAAAGTTTCCTGAATGAACTTCTTCCCTCTCTCTCTCCCTCTCTCACTCCCTCTCTCCTCTCTTCCTTCCTTCCTTCCTTCCTTCCTTCCTTCCTTCCTTCCTTCCTTCCTTCCTTCCTTCCTTTCTTCCTTCCTTCCTTCCAGAACTATCTGATGAGCACTTACTCTAAGTAAAGCACTATCCTAAGTTCTGGAGATAATATATTAAGAACCAAACAGAGATCTCTGTCCTCATGTAGGGCATTTTAGTGGGATGAGACAGACAAGAAATAATATAAAAAGAAGCAAATTGTATAGGTCATGCTTTGCATAAGATTGAGAAAACATCATGGGTACTATTGTTATAGATTTTTATTGTGTTTTGTTTCTCCACTGATTGCCTCATTGACCACTCACATCAGTTGTGTGAGGCTGACTTCATTCCCCCATTGAACAGATGAGGAAACAGCTGCGAATGTGGGTAAGCAAGTTCAAATCTTTGCTCAGATGTCACCTCTTCCAGGAAGGCTTCCTGTTAAGTGTCTGTCTCACTCATGAGACAATGAGGTCCTTGTGGATAGGGACTGATTAGACGGAGTTTAATCAGTGGATCCCCTGACCCAGGACCTGGCATCTGGTCAGTACCCAATAAATGTACAATTGTTGAATAGAACTGGTTCAAGCTCATATACCTCACATTTAATTTTCTAAGCCAGGATTTGATTCCATCCAAGTGTGTTGAACTACAAGCCCGTGTTCTTCGTCGTGTGAGCAGTTGCCCGTGATACATCCATCTTGTACATTTAGATTTTATTTATTTATTCTTCCAGACTGCCCTGGATTGTTAATATAATATTACTATACGTCTAGATTTTAGATAATTGTGTTTTCTTTAAAGATTTTATTTTTAAGTAATCTCTACACCCAACATGGGACTTGAACTTAAACCCTAAGATCAAGAGTTGCACGCTACGCCAACTGAGCCAGCCAGGTGCCCCGATAATTGTGTAACTGTGTTTTCTAAAGCAGATCCAGTTCCTTTTTTTTCTCTTAATATAGTTGATTCACTTCAGGGTAAAACAAGTTGGACTCTCCAAGGCAAATCATTCTGCACAAAAGTCATTCTCTCTGTGCCCATGAATTTCCTTTCATTCCCTTTAGTGAGCCAGCTTCCAGTGATCCAGGCCCTGAGGCCTGGGATGGAGACCTGAACTCTCTGCTCTTTTCTGAGGAGTTCATGATTAAATCACTTGATGACTCGCCATCAAAGGCTGTAAAGACATTAATTATTTAAATTAAGTGGGTGTTAAGAGAATCTGGAGTCAGTTTTTCTTTGCCTAGGGACATCAGCGAATCAGAGACTATTAGAGCTGGAAGGGGCCTTAGTCATCCCTGGTTCAGTCCCCCTCACTTCCCAGGAAGAGGAAATGGAGATTTAGAGTAGCACAGGCACTTGGCCAAGGCAAGCTGTTAGTGCCCCTGTCATCTGACTCCCACTCCAACACTCTTTCTACTCGGTCATGCTGATGCTCATGCCACACATTAAAAGGGATTCTCACCCAGTGGAAGGAATTGTGAATGGACTCTTCTTCTAGAGTAAGGAGGTTATTTATTACAATTTAACCAGGTATTTCAAATATAATAAGCCAAGTATAGTCAACCCCCAACCTGGTTGGAAATAGCATTCACGTTACCTGCCACCATTGTAGAAGACACGAAGAAAGCAAGCAGAATTTTTTTTTTTTTGGATTCCTAAAAAAATATGAATGATTCTAATAAGGAAGCTGTGGGAAGTAGCCAAGAGAACATAGACTCTGGAGTGAGGTGGCCTGGCTTTGAATCACAGCTTCATAACCTACTAGCTTTGTGAGCCTTTGCTAAGAACCTTCTGGAAGCTGTAGGAGACTATGGCAGGTGTAGGTTCATATACTTGAAAGATGTGAGAAGGGCTCACGGTGAGGGGGATGATGACTTGGTCTGGATCTCTAGAGTGTGAGTTCATTCCATGTGGTCTCTGTAGCTGAGTTTAGACTGTGATTATGATCATTTGGAGCAGTGTTGATGGACACAGCCCTTGGATGTGCTTGCCTGTAGTTGGCCTTAGATGTGAACACTTTCTTTTGCTTTCATACTATTTTACTGATATTCAATAAATCATTTGCAGTTTTTTTTTTCTGGAATAGGATCTTGTCTAAATGAAAAGAAACACACACGTGTACTTCCATGCATGTGTGCACATATACACAACTGCCATATGATTAAGTGTTGAGTTCATGAAATACTTATTGTGCTTACTGTGCAAAAGCATTATTCTAGACCCTGGGGATGTGTTTTAATGGAATGATCAGGAAAAACAGGTGAAGAAGGGGAAGAGAAAATTAAGCAGAATGAATTGAAAGGTGCTCATTGGTGGGCCAGCCATTGGCTGGTCCTATGTATGCATTGTCTCACCAGATCTTCACAGCTGGCATATAGGGTAGGTACTACTATCACCTCCCTTTTACAGTGAAGAAACTGAGGCCCAGTAAGGGTTAGTAACTTGCTGAGGATCACACAGTAAGCAGGTGGTAGAGCTTGGACTTCAGCTCAGTTGTGACTGGCTCCAGGGCCCAAGTTCTTAGCAATCTTTGGCAAGATTAAAAAGGCAGTATATTGGCTGCTCATGGGTAAAAGGCTTCTTTTTGGGGTAACAAGAATATTTTAAAATTAGACTATGGTGATGATTGTCCAACTCTGAATTAATACAAAAATAATTATATTGCATACTTTAAATGAGTGAATTGTATGATATGCATATTATTATTTCAAAGCCATTATTATAACAAGGCAGGTTAACTTCGTGATTAGTTCTGATTGAGAGCTTACTTTGTGTCGTGCACTAAGTGAAGAGTTTTATAAATACTACTTTATTAAATATCCTAACAGCCCTCTAAAGTAGGTGTACCATAATCCCCATTTTACAGATGAGAAAATCAAGGCTCAAGTAAACTAAGACACTTGCTTGAGATCTAATAAGCCTTGGAACCAGGACTCAACCCCATAATTATTTCACTCTATAGCTTGTGCTTTTCTATCTCCCGAGAACTAGATAGAGATTGGTATTCTTTTTGGTATCACAGAAATATGGCTTCCGTTTTTTTTTTAAGATTTTATTTATTTATTCATGAGAGACACACACAGAGAGAGAGAGGCAGAGACACAGGCAGAGGGAGAAGCAGGCTCCACGCAGGGAGCCCGACGTGGGACTCGATCCCTGGTCTCCAGGATCACACCCTGGGCCGAAGGCAGTGCCAAACCGCTGAGCCACCCAGGCTGCCCGGCTTCAGTTTTTATTGGTCTTAGAATTTATCATCATTTCTACTACTAAAAGGTCATGGCATAAAACTTTGCAATGTTTCTGCCACATTACCACTCACATGCATTATTTGTCATGTAGAAGAAGCTGGCACGAGTAGGAGTGTTCATCTAGCAGTTTAGTGATTAAAATTTAATATGTCAGGTATAAGCTGAAGATTGGCAAATGCTTCATGTCTGAGGAATTTAGAATGGGGAAAATGTATTAGCTAGCTCTTGCGCTCACTTTCGGTAGTACTGAAGCATTTTATTTTAAATGTACTGCTCGTTTTGGGTGTTCTGTTTTGTTTCTCTTATGTAAACTTTCCCCATTTATGACACATAGCAGAATTTTTTTTCTAGAAATAGATAGCATTCATAAACTGTAACAGTTTCATCGGGGAGATTTTTCTGTGGCACTGCGACAGGCTGTCTTGGCAGAGATACTGGAATCCTATAAAATAGAGTTAATATTGATATACTTTAATCAAAAATTTCCGTTTAGAAGCAATAAAATTGTTCATTGTTAGGCGGGTTCAGTTCCCTCCTGCTCTAAACATCTTTAATCTTTGGAGTACGACACCATAACTATATATCTCCAGATTTTCCTTTCCCTAGTAGTGATAGAGAACTTTTTGTTTTAAAAAAACTTTTTTGAAGAATAACTGACAAATACAATTGTATACGATTAAAGTGAACAGTGATTACCAAGATCAAGATAATTAGCACATCAATCAGCCCACATAGTCAACATAGGTAACCTGTTTTTTTGTGTGTGTGGCAAAAATGCTGAAGACCCACTCTTAGCAACTTCCAAGTATATGATACTGCATCGTTAACTATTGTTACCATGCTGTGCGTTCCATCTTCAGAACTTTTCTATACCTCAAGATTTGTGTCCTTTGACCTGCATCACCCCATTTTTCCCATCCCCCTGCCCCTGGCAACTACCATTCTGTGAAATCTTTTTTTTTTCAAAGGGGGCTTTTGAGGCTGGTGATGGCACTAGTTGCCCAGCCTTGCCTCATGGGGGTGGCATACAGTTGCTCTCAGTCCTCTCTGATAACTGATAACAAGATCATGGGGTTCATTTTGTGGCATGAGTCCCCAGAAAGCAAACCTTCATCTCTTTCTGCTCTGGCAGGAGGTAACTTCTTATGCTCCCCGGACTGCATCCTGCCCATTCCTGCTGTGCCCCATGCTCAGGCTGGTCCCACTAGCTGGGGTGGGTTACTTTCTCTCTCCACTCCATCTCTGCCTTTTTTTGAGGTCTAACCCATTTGTAGCAATCAGCATTCGTCTGAGGGCAACAAAAGGTGCTCTTGCTGTTTTAGGCAGGTGTTTTAATTAGGTGCTTACAAAAATCGCTGAGATGGGGGGGGGGTTGCTGAAGGCTGGAACTCCTGGAAGGATACCCAGGATACCACCCCTGAGCTGGCCCACCAAAGGGAGCCACTGCTGCTTTCGCATTTAGGGAGGTGGGGAATCAGGAAGCTTCTGCTGGAACACGGGGCCTCCGGGCACTTAGCTAGTGTGGTAGTTCAGGAGGACTGCCACCACTGCCACCACACTTGTCTCTCAGCAGACACACAGCAAGCACCCGGACCCTGAAACATTGCTGTGGAGTACTCTACGCCTCCTCTGCTCTGCTTGCCAAGAATAAAGAAAACAGAACAACCGACGATATGGGAAGACGGCCTTTACCTCACTCGAGTCTTCCAAATATACATATAATATACAAATAAATGACTTAATATATGTATACACATATATACCCACACAAATACATGTACACATATATTCCCAATTTACAATATATTAAAATGCTAAAAATAGATATGCCTCACCTATTCATATAAAAATGTATATAGCTTATGTTCCAGGCAGTGTTCTAAGCTTTTAGCTCTTGACATGTATTCACTCAGTTAACCCTTTGAAGTAGGTATAATTATTGCCCCCACCTTTTAGATGAGGAAACTGAGGCATGGAGAGATCAAAGTATCCTGCACAGATTGTAAGCATTTTCACCTACAAGACATATTTTGTGACTGCCCCCTCCCCCTCCGAAAGTTCTAGAATAATGTTTGGCCCAAATGTTTACTAGGTGTTTACTGAATTAGTTGCAAATAGATGTGTGTCATTGGTAAATTGTCTTCCCCTCCTTGGGCCTTAGTGTTCTTCTCTGAGAAAGGAGGGGTTAGACTCCATGATTCCCAAGTTGTTTCCAGCTTTATGTACTTGAGGACTCCCTGGCTGAGCTGTGAGGACTTCTGCAAGACAAGCTACCATTGTCATTCTCTCACTAAGCCCCAGGCTCTGTTCTAAGCACTTCATATGCTTTGTTTCATTTGAGACTCTCTGTAACCCTGTGAGGGCAGTTACAGTTGTTACACATTCCTGTATCATATGTGAGGAAATGGGTGCTCAGAAAGGGGAAGTGACCTGTCCCTGCTCACACCACAAGTGAGTGGCTTAGCTCAAGTGCCAAATCATGTCTATCTGAGCTCAGAGCCTGTGCTCTTAATAATCACTCAGAAAGTCTTCAGTTTCTCGAAGAGAATCACATCTGAGGCATGGTTTTGTCTTCTTCTCCACTTTCCTTCCCATACATTCTTTTTTCATCCTCACTCTTTATCTTTGTCACCATCATCCAAAAACACTGCAGGTGCCCTGGCTTATATCTTACGATTCTCACCCTTTTCTTGGTATTGAAGTGAAGAGTACTTTTGTTGGTATTGAATGCACTTGACATGTGTTGACAGCTGGGAGCTTTTTCCTTGCTGGGCTGGTTGTTAATAAACACTAATGAGCTGGTCCCTTCTCCCAGAGTGAAGACAGATACCACAGGACCTACTTCTAACAGCTGTCAAGAGAATAAAAACTAGAAAACATTGTGGTTTCCACACCATATTATCCCATTTTTTCCTTGTGTTTATTATCTAATAGTCTTCTTTTTATAAAACCCATCTATTTTTGTAATAAAATATCCTTACTTTTAAAAAAGATTACCATGTATCATTGTAATCTTAAAGATCCATGTTTATATGCATGAAATGAGATCTGAAAATACATGTTCAAAGGTATTATCCATGGCTATATGTAGGTAGTGCAGTTATGACTTTGTTTACTTGATTCTATTTTTCATATTTATATTCTCATTTTTTCTATCATGACTTGGTGTGGCTTCTGTAAGAGCAAAAGAATGATAAAAACGAAGTGTTGACTATGGTCTGTATTGGCATGTTCTTAAAGCTGAATCCATTCCATGTCTTTCATCTGTGCCTTGTCTCTGAGCTTGTCAGATATGACATTTTTCTGTGTCAGCTGCCCAGGCAGAGCCAGGGTTATATGGCATGAGGGTCTCATCAGAAGCCCAACTAGAGCATTGACCAGACTGTCCATAGCATAGAACTTCCAGTGACCAGAACTCTGTAGGTTTGTGGCTGTTGACCTCCAGAATATATTTTCGTACATGGTTTCCTGTGCCTTATTTGATGTGGAAACAGCAAAACTGTACCTTTCTCAGATCTGGAACTCAAAGGGAACTTGAGAAGGTACATTATTTTATGTCACAGTTAAATAGTGTTCCCTATTGGGAGTAAAAAGTATTACTAATGTTTGACAAGACTTTAGAGTTTCTATGGCCCATTCATTCACTTGGAACATCTCATTTGACTTTCACAGTCTTCTAGATGGTTAGGACAGGGATTGTTATTTAATTTTACAGATGTAAAAACTGAGGTCCAGAGGGACTAGCTAGGAAGTGGCAAAGCCAAAACTTGAATCCACATTTCTCTACCACTTGATCAGTGTTTTTTTTTTAATATTTTTTAATTTATTCATTCATGAGAGACACGGAGAGACAGAGAGAGAGAGGCAGAGACACAGGCAGAGGGAGAAGCAGGCTCCATGCAAGGAGCCTGATGCGGGACTCGATCTCGGGTTTCCAGGATCACGCCCTGGGCCGAAGGCAGGTGCCAAACCGCTGAGCCACCCAGGGATCCCCGAGTGTTTTCATTAGTTAAATGAGATGATACTAGATATTCAACAAACTATGGCTCCCTCTTCTCCTCTTCCTTTTCTTTACCATCGTCTTGTCTTCCTTCTTCCTTCTTCCCTCTTCCCTCTTCCCCTTCTTCCTCCTTCTATTCAGTATCTTTGTGGGCATTTATATTTTATAGATTTTGAGATACTGAATATCCATTCCCAAGGGAGCCCTCATCATTCCCATGTGCTAGAACCCCCAGAAAAGGAAAGGTGACATCAAAGGCAAAAATCATCCCTCTCACGTCTCCTTTTCTGTCTTTCCTCCCTCCATCCTTCTTCCATTCTTTAGTTAATTCTATAAATGTTTATTTTAAACTCTCCTTCCCAAGATTCAGGGAGATGCAGACTTAGCCCTGGCAGATGGCCTGAGAGGCCAGCTTTCATAACCTGATCCTTCTCTTTTCTGCAGTGAAGGATAAATATTTCATGATCAGCATATTTTATCGATGGCCTAAGGCTTTCTGATTACTTTCCATCTGCGGGGCCTAGTTTATTTTGTTGCCTTGGCTTTTTACGAGGTTGCTTGTATGTAATGCATTCATGACAAATAACCAGTTGCTTTTGTTGCAACGAAACTCATCTTAGAGGGGCACGTTATGATATGGTTTCCCCCTACAACCATAATTTTAGATATTATAAAATACCATCTATAAGTACCACTCCAAGGAGCCTGGAGCCCCTTATGGTAGTGCCTAGCATGTGCCTCTGTAGATAATACTGTGTTATCCTTGTCAATATACTTGTCCACACCCCTCCTCCTCTCTCTACTGTGTACTCCTTAGGGGTAGGACTGCATCTTAATCACTTTCATATCCTCAGGGGCTGATACATATTAAAAGTAAAATAACGATGAGAAAATAACATGGCCTGTGTACAAAGGATAATTTATAAGCTTCCAAAGCCTTCTGGAAATATCCCAAGGCTTGAGTTCTGCATCTGTTCAGCGGGTACAATAGTGATTTTACAGAGTAGCTCTCAGGGACTCTTGCTGTTTCCCCTCCAGCTTCTTCTTGGTCTCCATGGTCTCCTTCCTGTCCTTCAGAGCAGTGCTTGCAGTGGCACATCCAGCCTCCTTCACACTTGGCTATGATGAACTTAAAATCCATTTGTAGATTGAAGGCCCATTTTAACTCTATATAGCCGCTTTCACATATTTTCATTGGTAAATTTGGAGTCCTAAGTAGATCTTAGAAGTTGTGTCTTTGTTCACATATTCTCTGAGCCCAACCCAATAAAACTGATTTATTAAAATATTTAAATCAGCTACCAGAAAGCATAATGAGGATAAACATCTTGGAGGCCCAAATCGATGATCTCATGCTCCCATTCCATCTGTGAAGACTGATTCTCCATCCGCCCCTACAAGTTTGAAAGTACAGAGGCCGTAAGACCCTAGTCAGCAGGAAATTACAAAACCTGGGCTCCTACAAGCAAAGCCCAACCTTTTCTTTAGAAGTTTACAGCACTGGACTTAAACGAATCCATATCGCAGGTATTGTGAGTGGTAGCCCTGGATTTTGAACACCACTGCTGCGGCAGGCATGCAGAATGGCCCTGGGTAAGTCACCAAACTTCTGCATGGCTTGGTAGAGTAATCGGACAAATGGGTAATCAGTCTTGAGTGCCTCTGTGGAGTTACAAGGGCAGCTTTCGGGTGCCTCTGGGTCTAGAATGTGCTCCGTTGGCTGGAGGGCGCTGTCACACACAGGGGAGGGATGTGTTTTAGGATGATGACTCAGTCACAGATCTTAGATTAGAGGCAAAGATTTGCCTTAGCTCCAGTTAACAAACATACAGGATTAGCATTCCCATGCTGTGTCACTCCCATTACTTCTGGAATCCTGCCTGTGATTGCCAACAGAAGCCAGCATAGTGTTTCCCCTTGATGTGTATGAAGCAAGCCATCTTGGTTTACACAATGGAAGGGAATTTGAAGAATTGAATGAAAATCACATATTCATACAGCAACTCCTATTTACTTAAAGGAAGTTTACTTTTTGCAGGAAACTTGAAGTGAAACCTGATGAATTATTGGATAGAGGAAAAAGTCCTTTTGTAATGGAACTAATCATCTTCTAGCTCTTCTATAAATTTAGATTCTTTCATAAAATTTTTTTGTAGTCAAACCAGCCTGTAATGTATTCTAAAGTATTTTTTTATTCTAAAGTATTAGAATGTAAAATCATGTGCTCTATTCTAAAAAGATGATGTCTTTTAAATATTTAGTAAATAAAAAATCCATATTTAGTTATTGTGATAGTAATTGCTCTTGTTTATGGGGTGCTTACTATTGGGCCTCTTGTTTATGGGGTGCTTACTATTGGACCCCACACGGTGCTAACTGCTTAATATGCTCAAACTTATTGGATCTTCACTATTTGATAGATGTCATGAAGGTGAACTAGAGTCCTTTATACTGTATAGAGTTTGGAGCTGGAGTCATGAAGCTGGGAGGGACCATAAGGGTTCAGAGGGGGACTATGTGGCCCAGAAAGGGAAAGCAGTTTTCCTTGAGTCACTCAGCAAGTTAGTGGGAAGGCCAGGATTACAATTTCGGCCTCTTGGTTCCCTGTGCCCTGCCTCTTCCCCATACTGCCCTGTCTCTTCTGCATGGGGCACCTCACGATCTATGCAGGCCAGATAGTGGCAGTTGCAGGTTAAAGAATGAATGAATCACCAACAGATTTTATTTTTTAAAGTGTCCAGCAACCTGAGGCACCTGGGTGCCTCAGTCAGTTAAGTGCCTGCCTTCGGCTCAGGTCATGATCTCAGGGACCTGGGTTCAAGCACTATACCAGGCTCTGTACTCAGTGGGGAGTCTGCTTCTCTGTCTCTCTCCCTCTGCCCTTCTGCCTCACCCTAAAATAAATAAATAAATCTTTAGAAACAGAAAAGTGTCCGGCAGCCCTGAGTCCAGTGCCTTTTGTACCTGAGACTTGTTTAGTATGGCCAGATAGGGAATCCCACTGGAAAACAATGTTGATATTAATAATGTAAATGATGAAACTTGGTAAAACGCGGTAAAGAATCGGAGTTTAAAATGGGAAAAGGTCGAAAAAAAAATGAGAATCATACAGGACATAGTAGCATGCTCAATATAATTTAAACCAGGGTTGGACAAACTTTTTCCTTTTTCTGTAAAGGACTACATAACATATTTGAGGCTTTTGTGGGCCATACAGTCTCTGTTGCAACTATTGAACTCTGCCATCGTAGTATGACAAAAGCCATAGATCATGCAGAAACACACAGCCATGTCTGTGTTACAGTAAAACTTTATTTACAAAACAGGTGGCAGCTGGATTTGGTTTCGGAGCTGTAATTTGCTGGCCTCTGAATTAAACAATCATACAAGGAATGTGAGTTGGTGTGCTTATGTGCACTTTGGAGTGCGCATTCTCCTTTTGTCAGGCAGGCAGGAAATGGCCAAGCTCAATTTAGGGTTAAGCAGTCCAATGTTGCCCAATGTCCCTGGTTACCCTTGGGTATGCCAAAGACCACATTTCTCAGAGGGTATTCCTTACTAATAGCCCGCCTATTAAGTTTCACTGTTCTTTTTGGAAACCCAGTGTAAGAAGTATTTTGAGCAGTGAAGTCACATCAGCTAATATGTATCTCAAATGTAATGACAAGAAGCCCTAGTCTTGGCCTCACCAGATACCAGGCCCTCTGAACTTAACCCCCTGCCCCCCACGTTGTTCTTCCCATTTGGTCAAAGGCATTTCTGAATAACGATAATGATAGTTGATCATGGTGGTTGATATTTATTGAGGACCTTCCATGTGTTAGGCAATTTACCTGACATTAATACATTTTTTTCCTAAAGCTCTCATTTATCCATTTATTTCTCAGAAGCCTGCCTTTGGGAATGTGACCCCTGGCCAGACCTTGAGTTGTGAGGTTTGTTCTCAGTACCTCTTCTTCCTCCTTTATAAACCCTCTACCTGCTGGTGGCCAGTGGCCACTTCACTTTTCAGCCAGGTCCTGTGTTTAGAATGTTTCTTTCAATTCACAGACCTCAGGAAAGGTCCTCAAAAACTGATATTAATGCATTTTTCATCGTCAAATACTTACCATGACTCTATGAGGCAGATACTACCATTTCTTCCATCTCTAGCTGGGAAACTGAGGCTCAGAGAGGTTTAGTGACTTGCCCAAGGTCAAACAGCAAAAAGTGGCTGAGGCAGATGGAAAGCCCAGGCTGGGTGATGATAAAGTCTATGCTCTTTACCACTGTGCTGCATTCCTGTCCCGGTCCCCGGTTCTCAAGGGATCCTCATCTTCCTCTGAATCTGGGTCTGAGAATAGTTTCTCACTTCTTCCTGTCCCATGCTCTTGACTCTTTCCACCTGGACTGCTGCAGTGGCTCCCAACTGGCCTCAGCACTATTAGGATGTATTTCATAAGTTGCCTATGATCTATTTCAGAACATTCTTATCACCCCAGAAAGAAGCCCCCAACCCTTCAGCTATCATGCCTCTATCCCCCTGTCCATGCTCCCTCCAGCCCTAAGCAAATCACCAATATTCTTGCTATCTCTACAGATTTCCCTGTTCTGGAATCATAGAGAATGTGGACTTTTGTGGCTGGCTTCTATCACTTAGCATAATGATTTTGAGGTTCCTGATGTTTTCAAGGCTCATTCCTATTATAGTATATTTCAGGATCTCGTCCTTTTTATGGCTGAATAATATTCCACTGTATGGACAGACTATATTTGTTTATCCCTTCATCCACCAATAGACATTTGGGTTATTTCTACCTCTTGGATATCATGAGCTTATTGGCCTCTTAAATGTATTCTGGACAGGACTCTGGTTAATTTTCCTAATGTGTAGCTCTTGTCATGTCAATGCTCTGATTGAAAGTTGTCACTGATTTCCAGTGCTCTTGGACATTGTTTAAACTCCTCTGAGTCTGGACTTTGTTATGGGAAGATGTGACACGGAGTGGGTTCTTATGCTGGGGGAAGGATGGCAAGGGAGCTTTGCTTTCCTGCACATGGAGCCTTCCCATGATGGTGCAGCCTATGTGAGCTCTCCCTCCCTTGTCATCAGCCAAAGCTCTCACCTCTGTTACTGCCCATTTGGTCCTCAGCATGTGGGGCTGCACACTGGGAGGGAGGTGTGCTTCCCTCTGTATCTCATTTGCTTGGCTGGACTGGGAATGCTTTGAGGTCAGGAATCAAGTGTAAATAATAATCCTGATTGCAAGTATAATAATAATACTTATCATCTGTTTGAGGCATTGTTATGGTCCTCTAAGGGTCGTTTGGTTGATTAACTAACCAGGCAAGTCTTCAGGATAAGGACTATTATTCCAATTTCATAGAGGAGGAAATAGACTACGAGCATCTAAGTAAGTTGTATTTGATGACTTAGTAGGTAAATGACAGGACTCCGGTCCATCGGACTCCAGAGTTTGTCATTCCACAATGCCATGCTGACAAGAAGGTCTTTTCTCTTCCTGCTCCTCCTCCTCCTCCTTGCCTTCTTTCTCCTCTTCCACCATTATGCATCACTCCCA
Source organism: Canis aureus (assembly GCF_053574225.1). Taxonomy (NCBI): domain Eukaryota; kingdom Metazoa; phylum Chordata; class Mammalia; order Carnivora; family Canidae; genus Canis; species Canis aureus. The sequence goes on from NC_135649.1 coordinate 14,620,428, forward strand.
TTTTGCAGATGAGGAAATTAAGGCCCAGACAAGCTAAGTGTTTTCTTCAGGGTTACATTCTTGGTAAATGATGAAGCAGGGACTTTAAAATTAGAACTTCTGTCTCTAAGCACATTTCTACTCTCCCCGACTGTACCATGGTATTAGTGTATGTTGGAGCCTTGGCAAGCTGTTTGATGATGATAATTATCATGTTATAAAACAGTAGGGAGGAGAAGATGCACATACATAAACAAGTAGGGGAACTATAAGATACTATATTGTGAGGATTATAAATGCCATAGAAATTTTAGAAAAGTTATGAAGCTTTATGGATGAGGGTATATTGATGTTAGGCATGAATTTAGTAAGGCAGAGAGGAGAGAGGCGGTGGGGGGTGGGTGGGGGGAAGAGATTGACATCTTCCTCTGGGGCCATTCTCCAGGCCAGTCCTCCACGTTGACCCAAATTCTCTAAGGGTTTGGGCACTGGTCTCACCACCACTGGGACAGCTGTTAAGAAAGAAATAAGTAGTTGCATAATATGGAAATGGGCGTGTGGCTCTATAATATGCTTATATTTCTCAAAGGGACAGGCCAAGGACATTATACATTTGGACGAGGTCCGTCAGTATCACTTGAATTTCTATTTTAAATAAGTTTGTTGTGGTGAATGTAGCAACACCATTTTAAGTGACTGTAATTTGTGGGAGAGTTCACAAAAGCAACCAGCTACGCACCGAAGTATGAGTCACGCACAGACGTAGAGCAATGCTTGTGGCAGTAACAAGTCAGCCCTCTTAGTAAGGGCAGCAGCCTGAAGGAAGGGCCACGGCCTGTGTAGGTTCTCCCCTTTCCTCGTTTTGAATCTGTGCCATGAAATATGGAAGCAAAACAGCACATGAGCCTGAACTCTTGAATTGATCCAAGTTCAGAATAGGCCAGCATGATAAGGAAATATGGATAGTCCTGTAGGATGCCTTGGCTACGTGCTCCCACGAAGTCCCCCAAGAAGCCATAGGAAGGAAAACAGCCCATGACAGATGCCTGGGCCTCTAACAGGGTGAGCCTGGGCTGGGTTGGAAGCCTACCGTTGCTTTGGGCCCTGTTTTGCATTCCTCTGAAAAGCCTTTCTGTGTCCTCAGAACAAAACCTGACTCGATTTTGATCAATCTGTCCTTTCCTAGGTACTTAACTTCTATTCCAGAGTACTGTTTTCTCCTCATCTTCTGAAACTATTCTAAGTATAGTGTCACAGAGTTGTTTCAGGGACATGTCTGGTGGTCTGCTCAGATATAAGCTGATTTTTTAAATCTGCAATTAATTTCATTTACTACAGTTTTAAAGGGAATAGATTACGGCCTTAATGTATTTTTTCCGTTGCAGAAGTATTTTATATTTATTCTGAAGGTTTTATACTTCCTTGAGTTCTATTTTTTATTCCTCAAGCATAAGAGTTCTTTCAGTTCTCTTGAAAGGCAAGATAATACCCAACCCGTTGAATATTCTTTGGCAAAATCGTAAACCTGTTTCTCACCTAAAAATATGATACTGTGTCTGATTAAAACCCACAAATAATAGCACGTGTTCAAAACTAATGCTGTAGTTGGAAGAGCAGTAAAATAAATCGCACCAGTTTGTAGGTGTTTGCAGCAGACTATTCAATAGCTTTTGGCTTCAAGGATGATTAAAAAGTACATTTATTGATTTCTAACCAAACCACTATATTAATAATCTCTGGAGGCATAGTGGACTATTGGCTTCTTGTCAGAATAGCTTTGAGAAGAATGTAGCCTTTGGTTCTTCTCAGCAGAGGTCAGAGTTGGGTCCCTGAGTCCATTGCATTTATGGCTTAGCAGCTAAGTTTCCCCAATCTCGGTGGATTTCTGCAGTTTGAAGGGACATGAGTCATATTTGGGGACCGGACAGACTCAGGGCATCTCAACCTTATAAAAGATTGCTCATCTTGCTCAATCTTTGGTTTGGATGCTAAGGCACAGCTGCTACCTTTCTTGGCTCATGGTATTGTGGGAAAAGAGTAAAGGATGAATGGTATCGAGTCCCTTTCCCTTGGGCCGGCCAAGGAGGGTGGCTCACATATAAAGTCAGTGATGCCCGTTTCCCCTTTGGCAGATGAGAGATCACATCCCTGCACCTCTGAGCTTTTACTTTTCTTATTCTTTTTTTTTTTCTAGAGAGGGACAGAGTTGGGGGAGGGGCAGAGGGTGAGGAAGAGAGATTCTTAAGCAGGCTCCACGCCCAGCATGGGCTCCATCTCACCACCTTGAGGTCATGACCCCCAGCCGAAATCAAGAGTCGAACACTTAACTGACTGAGCCACCCAGGTGCCCCTGAGCTTTTACTCTTCTAGAAAGTGGGAATTACGAAATTCACCTTTCTTGGCTAGTGGATGGATCCTATTGTTTGCAGGTGTTCATACTTTTCAAAGGGAAAAAAAATCTTCCATTCCTCTTCCTGGTAATAGAGCTTCCCTGAGGGATCTTCAACTTAGCTTTCTAGGTAGTCTGCCTTCCTTGCAGTGGCCACCTTTTGGGGTTTGGTCTGCGCATCACATTCCTAGTGTTGTTTATTGTCAGTGCCGCTCAGAGCCTCTCACTCTTCTGATCTGCCTGTTGTCCCCCCTTCTCCCCCTTCCTCCTTCTTTCCTGTCCTTCTCTCCTTCCTGTCTTTGGTCACTCCCTCTTACTCCCTTCTTCCGTCTCTCCATTCCTCTCTCTGCTAGGTGCTAGGGTGTCCTTACTGAGGTACCTATTGGTAGTTTTTCCTTACCTCCTTAATCTTCTGCTTGTGTGTCCTTAGTACATGGCCTAATGTGGTGAACCAAGCTGGGGCCATCTGCTCTGCAGATCCTGCTCATACCCAGTCTTTGTGTGTCACACTATGCATGTCATGATGGCTTCCAGCCCCAAAGAAGTAGTTTTGCCTCGCTGCTGGTTGGTGTGTGTGTGTGTGTGTGTGTGTGTGTGTGTGTGTGTGTATGCTTGCTTGCTTTCCCCACTAAGGGGCTGGTTGACCTACATGGCTGTTGGATTATTCTGGGAACATGGATGGCCCAGAGTGTGAGGCGGGTCAGTTGCTGCCAGTACTTTGGGTTATGGTTCTGGGCTCGTTAGACTTACTCATTTTGGAGTAAGCTGTTATTTTCATGACCAGAGGTCTTCCAGTATAGCAGTTTTCACACATTTTTCGTATTTTGCTCTGTATTCTTTTAACAGGACTTTTTTGAATCCTCACGGAAAAATCTTATACAAAGTCCATTATGTCCAACAGGTCACCCTGGGGCTGCTGTGTTTGAAGTGTGGGTGGAAAATTCAGTTCCTGTCCTCCTCCTTTCCCAGCCCAGGGGCCCGCTGAGGGATTCCATGGCAGAATGCTCTGGGTCTTTGGAGCAGAGTTTGATATATTCCTGGACTGGTCCCCTTTCTTTTCAATCCATAGGGGAGATCCAGAGAGCGGGGCAGGGGAGAGGGCATGGTACAGAAAGACTTAAGGGCAGAAAGTCGAAGTGCCAGGAACCAAAAAGATAACCCTTGTTCCTACTTTTATGTCAGTATTCTACTAGCCAGGTGGCCAGCCTTGGGACACAGGATATAGAATTATTATTTCGGAGACAGAAAAGGTCCTCTCCACTACTATCCCCACCCACCAAAGCCCCAGACAGATTGAGCTATGGACAGCAACTTGACAGGTTACCATGCCTTTGCTAGAGATTAGTTAAGGAAGATTTGTGCTTATCTTATGAGGATGTTATTTCCTGTATTTATTCTAAGAAGAGAAGCTGGGTCATTCAGACCCAGGAAAGCATATTTACTCAATACATCCGGCTCTGTTTTTCTAAGGCCAGGGCTAGGACGGGCTGTGCTCGCAGACAAGAGTTGCCAGAGTTAGCAAGGTAGGGAGCCGAGATGAGACCACCAGTTGTAGCCTTGGGGGGGGCACAAAGAAAGTGGTTCCCCCATCTACTACTGACAGGTACAGAGCAGAGCTGTCAGGAAAGGGATCCTGGGGCAAAGACCTCATTGACACGGAGGTGAAGGGTGGCTCTGTGCTCTGTTCAGACTCTTCTTTCTCTCGCCTTTTCCCCTGAGCTCTGCTAGTTGTGGTTATATAGTGGGCTTCCTGCAGCAGCCCCCAGCTAGCCGTCCTCACTGTCCCTGCACTGTTGCAGACCCTCCTGTCCCTCACCTGAACTACCAGGAGAATGCAGCACTCATCTTTCTGTCCCCAAACTTTTTGTTTGTTTCTCAATGTTTATGATGAAATGTACATATACAGAAGCCTACATGTACCATATGCGTGAAGGTTAAAAATAATTAAAATAAAAAAATGAACCCCCACCTGTCTACTGTATAGCCTGGACAATTGAATAATACCGCCTATACTTTAGAAGTCTGTCTCTGACAGCCTTGTTAAATTTGTTTAATAAAAATATAATGATTTATAAGATTCTTTTATTCTATAGAATTAATCAGAGTATTAGCAAATAATGATGGTTTTATTTCTTCTTTTCCCTTGTTTGGCCATACTGCACCAGTTAAGCCCTGCAGTGCAATGTTGAGTCAAGGTGGCACCAGCCCAAGAGTGTATCATGAACATTCCTCTTTTGTTCCTGATTTCAAAAGGAATTCTTATAATATTTTACCACTGAGTTATCATGCCTCCAAAATATTTTGTATGGATAGCTTTTATCAGGTAGCTAGTAGATTTCATTGTGGATGGATGTTGATTTTTATCGAATGCATTTTTCTGTACCTTTTGCGATGTTCATATAGCATAGTTTTTTCTTTCTCCTTTAATCCTTTGAAGCAATGCAGTGCTTTACACTCACAGAATTTTTAATGTTAAAACAAACTTAAATTCTTGGAATTAACCCAACATGGTCATAATTGATTTTCTTTTGTAGACATGGTTAGATTTCATTTGCTGGTATTTTGCTGGGCATTTTTACATTTATTTTCACAAGTTAGGTTAGTGTGCCTTTTGTCTTTCTCTATTATTCTTGACTATTTTTGGTACCAAGGTGAAAATAGCCTCATAAAATGCGTTGGGAAATATTCCTTTATTCTGTTCTCTAGAAGTGTTTGTGTAAGATTGGAATTATCTGTTTCTTGAATGGTTAGTCGATCTTGCTTGTAAATAAACCCTCTTGGATCTGGCATTTGTTTAATATGATGCTTTAAATTTTTAAAATGGTTATAGGGCCATTCTTGGGTCAATTAGAAAATTTATGGTTTTCTGGTAATTTGCATATTTCATTGAAATTTCTGAACTTATGAGTATAAAGTTGCTCATAACATTATCTGATCTTTTCTCCTCTGCTGATCTATAGTTTATTTTTTTTTTAATTTTTATTTATTTATGATAGTCACAGAGAGAGAGAGAGAGGCAGAGACACAGGCAGAGGGAGAAGCAGGCTCCATGCACCGGGAGCCCGACGTGGGATTCGATCCCGGGTCTCCAGGATCGCGCCCTGGGCCAAAGGCAGGCGCCAAACCGCTGCGCCATCCAGGGATCCCCTGATCTATAGTTTAAACCCCTTTTAATTCTTAGTATTATTTATTTGCCACTCTGCTTTCAGTTCTTTCTATTCCTTTTTGTTTCAAAGCCCATATAGTCTTGCTCTGCATTAAAAAAAAATCTGTTTTCCTATTCATTACTTGGCATTCCAGTCATGCTGGATTATTGCCTTTCTCCTGATGGATGCATAATTTTCTTAAGCAGTGCCTTCATTTATGGCCTTCTCACCATTTCGATCGCTCTTTCCTACATCTTCTTCCTTTGAGCTACTCATTTCTCAAGGCTCATCTCAAATTCCACCTGTTTTATGAAGCTTTCTCCTATTTTCCCTCAAACAGGATGAGTATCTCCTCCTCCTGTGTTAACCGCATATTCCCCCAACTGCTCCATACCAGGTCTCACGTTCCATTTTATATTTAATGAATTGTTCACATGTGTGCAAGCTCCTGCAGGTCATGAACCTCTGGAAGGTGAGATTCTGGGTTATTCATGCCCACATTCTAAGATCCTAGCGGAGAACAACTCAAGAGTCTAAGTTCTATCGAGCTGAATTAAACTGAGTGGAATTGAACAGGTATTCATCCTGTGGCAAAATGTAAAGTTAAAGAAGTGAATTGTAGGCCACACATTGTGATCTTGGCTAATGTGAAGATGTCCTTACCTCTGAAACCTCCCCTTTCCTCAACTGGCTGAAGTCTGAAAGTCCAACATTTGAATCTCATTCGTCTGTATGTGCTTCCTGCTTACTAAAAATGCTCCCTGGTCTAAGGAAGCCATGGCAGGCATTGACCCCACACCTCTCACCATTTTCCCTGCTTCCTAACAAGTGAGTGGATTTACTAGATCCTTTCCTGAGAGCAATACCGAGGAGACATGGACAAGGAGCTTCTCTTTGAGGGAACAAGGATGCAGAAAAGGATGGCTAGGCATACTCATAGTTGTTACACTTTATCTAATATCTGCTATATTCCAAGTATTATGCCGGGTTGTATGCAATCTTTGTACCAATTCAAACAGGTAGGTACTATTATCATCTCTACTTTTACAGACAAAGAAGCTGAAATTCAGAGAGAGTAAGCGATTTCCTCAGTGATGTATTGGCCACCTGTTATGTGGGTAGCCTCTGCCTGCCTCCCATTATCCCATGGTCAGTTTTTCAGGTATTTTAGTGGTCACATGTGACCTCCTGTCTGCTGACTGTTCTTGGAGACTGCTAGATGAGGTAAGAATGTGTGCCGCTGCTTCGGTGGCTTCCTGCCCCAATAGCATCTCTGCCTACTTACCGACTCAGAGCTTCTGGGTTTCAGAAGGGTCTGGAGCTTCCTTCGAAACAAACATCGCTGCCTTGTCACGTCATTCCCACCTCATCTACAGGCTGTCCCTGAAACCTTAATGTACAACCTCTGAATTTTGGAATCAACAGCTTCCTTGATCAGAGGGAAGGGGGACAGCTGCTTCCAAGTAAGCTGGGAACTAACTCAGAGGTGCAACCAAAGACTGAATGTTTCGGTACTGTGTATATTTGGAGGCAATTTGGGGTTTACTGTTTCCAGGTAGTTGTCTGCTGGCTGGGAGAGCACGTTTTCCTCCCCTTACCCCACCAACCTACAGATCGAATTCAGGAGCTTCCAGATCAAGAGGCTTACAGGTCATCTGGGCCAAACCCATCATTGTGCAGATGAGGAGCCAGAGGAACAGAGAGGGGCAGAGTCTCACCCAGAGACACATAGAGTGGAAGTCAAGTCTGCATTAAGACTCGGGGCTTTTGATGGAATGTCCTAGATTGGGAAACTTTATTGCAGGCTACCCTTTTTTAAAAAAATAAGATTTTATTTATTTGAGAGAGAGAGAGAGAGATAGTGAGAGAGCAGAGCAGGAGGGAAGGGCAGAGAGAGGAGCAGGCTCCCCACTGAGCAGGGAGCCAGACACAGGGCTCGATCTTGGGACCCTAGGGTCATGACCCGAGCCGAAGACAGATGCTTCACTGACTGAGCCCCTCAGGCACCCCTGAACTATCCTTTCTTATCACTTATCTCTGTAAGGGAACATGCTTTTTATTTTCAGTCAGGCTGTAAAGTGCCTTGAAGACAGAAAGCACATTTTCTAATTGATTTTGGGCTCCCTACCATGACTCGCACATAGCTGGCTCTCAGTGGGGAGTTGGTGGCTTGATTAGGTCAGCCTTCTCCTCTTCTGACTCTTATCCCACAGGACTCCTGGTTTCTCTGTATGGCATTGCCCTCAGCAGATGTAGCCCTCTGCCATGTGTAGATCCTCTCACCCGGAGGTGGCCCCTCAGCAAACTGAACCTCTGTTAGCTCCAGTTTCAGGAAATACATTCCAAATTTTGTTTCTAATTCATGCAGATCTGTTAAAATGGTCCCTCACTGCATACACACCATGTGTGGTATGTTTGTTTTTTTTTCCACCTAACTCTAGAGCTATATGGTGATTCTTCACACAGCACTAGTAAGTAATATGTATAATTGTGTTCACCATGTCCATAAGATGCAGAATAATTTGCTTATGACTCTTGGTTTTCTGGGTCCTATTACTTTAAGAAAGGAACCTTCCCTTGGGATGTTATTCCTTTTTGACAAAATGTTTTATTTATTTATTTGAGAGAAAGAGCGCACAGGAGTACAAGCAGGAGGAGTAACAGAGGAGGGAGAGAATCTCAAGCAGACTCTGTGCTGCAGCCTGATGCAGCGCTCAGTCTCATGACCCTGAGATCAAGACCTGAGCTTAAATTCCAGAGTCAGATGTCTTAAAAAAATAAAAAGTTTTATTTATTTATTTATTTATTTATTTATTTATTTATTTGACAGAGAGAGAGCGAATGTGCGAGCATGAGAGTGCACACCAGTGGGGGGGAAAGGGAGAGAGAGAGAGAGAGAGAGACTCTGCAAGCAGACTCCCTGATGAGCCCCCAACATGGGGGCTCAGTCTCAGGACCCCAAGATCCTGACTTGAGCTGAAACCAAGAATCAGCTGCTTAACTAACTGAGCCACCCAGGTGCCCCAAGATATTATTCTTAACTGTAAGCAAACAAATAGACACTATAGAGGGCTTGTATGAGAGACAACCTTATTTTTGAATGGGAGATCAGATTTCCTCCTTTTTTTCTTCATCTAGATTTTTATATTACTCTGAGGTGTTACTCCGGCATCCTCTACCAAGCAGAATGATTTTGGTCATTTCATCTTTCCCAACCTCAGTCTCTTCGTCCATTGAGAGAGATAAAAATGTTGGGAGGATTCAATGTGGTAATGTCTGTCAAGGCCATTGGACATGGTGTATATAGAGTCCTCTGGGCAGTAGCAATGTGATTGCTCATTATTGGCAATCATAGAATATAATAAAATTTAGTTGTAGAGGATTATTGTAAGAGCAAAGCCACTGTTGTGCTCCCACACATCCCCTAAGCCCAGAGTCCTGAGTGATACCCAGTATGTGTATCTTGGCTCCATGGAAACCTAATAGGCTGAGGCCACTGACACTTCCTGCAGTCTGAGGGCATTAATTGTCCTGGGCCAGAAGAGGAGGTTAGAAAGGTAACTCCAGTCCCCTAGGTGATTCTGGGATCACACCTTCTGTTAACATCCAAGTTATAGCTGTCCAAGTACCGTGGGAAGTCCAGAGCCCCCTTCAATATCTTTGAGAGCCCCCTTGATTCCTGGTGGAGGAGGGAGCTTATATTTTTCTTGAGGCAGTTCCAGCTGCCACTTGTTTTTCCACTGTCTAGCTCTCCTAGCCAGAGCAGATGGTTAAAAGTATCCATGAGCATCTTGGAATGCAGCTGTCCGAAAGTTGTGGGCACATGCGGGGCAGTAAGTTGGAATTACCAAGGGACAGCTTTGGAGACGAGCGATCCCATGGATGTGTACTCTGGGGTATAATTGTGACGACAGCTATCCTCAGCCCACTGGAGCCATATCTCCTACCTGGTGTGATGCAAAAGGCCCACTGGCCCATTGATTTTACATCTCTGTCCATAGGGATGATTTTGCTTGTGGTTGGTTCTGGTAAATAGTACTCCACAGGTGTTTGCGGCATGCTCCAGTGCTCATCTCTGGAAGACTTTATTATTTTTGTCCCTGCCGATCACTCCAAGCTCCTTTGCTTGCTGGTGGGTGTTCCATTTTTAGTCTTGGTAAGGGTTGTGCAGCAGATTTTGTTATTAGGAGATTTTGTTATAGATTTGAAATGTGTTTTACTGGTGTAGACAAGGCTTTATCAAGTAATACTGCCTTATCCGAAGATCAGTAACTCATCAGAGGGGAGAAAACCAAACCCACCTAGTTAATTTTCAGCAGATATCTTCAGCGAACACGGAAAGGTTGTGCAGATTGCTGTGAGTAGGTCAAACATCAATATGTGGTGCTGAGGATTGGTCTCTCTGGTGGGGCTCTTGGGTTTCTTGCAGAGTCTAGGAGCTCGGTGGATCTTCCTCTGCTCTGTGCCTCCCAGATACTTTTGCAGAGTTTTAGTTGGGAAATACTGACTTCTGAATGGACATATCTAATTGCCAAGTTGCTTTCTCTGTTCGCTTTGATCCTGGGAGGCAGGTGCCTTTTTCGAGGATTGGTGCAGCGAAAAGCTCCAGCTAGATCCAAGACCCAGGAAAAGCAGTGGTCACAGACAATGGGATGCAGTTGTCAGTTTGGTCACAGTGGAAGGGCTGTTGTCTGGAAGTGGCTGGCTTCTGTCTGTGCATCCCATCCTCAAGCTCCACTGGGGGGAAAAAAAGCAAACAGTTATGTTGTGTTGATGTGAAGTCATTAAAGTTTAGGACTAGAGGATGTAAAAAGGCACTCAGTCATGTAAGATTGGGTCAAACACAGGCCAGAGGGACTGAGTATTCTGAAGCTAGACAGTCCCATCCCTTCAGGGAGCAAAAGCCTCTTTAAGGAGTAAGGTGTGCATGAGCTGCTCCAGATCACCGAAGTGTCCCTGCAGTGAAACGCAGCGCTAGGGGAGGAAAGGACAAGTCTGTGGAGTGGGCCCGCTCCTCTACCCTTTGTGGGTCCCTGCCACACTTTATGCCACTCTCGTCCCCTCTTGTCTGTTGCAACAGCCTCCTGACTCTTCTCCTCATTCCTACCGCCCTTCTCTTGGGCCTCTTCCCCCCGCAGATGTTTACCAGAAAGCAGTGCCAAGGGACATCTTTCTGAGGCCGGTTGTGGTTGTCTCGGTCTTATGCTCAGACTCCAACAGCTCAGGACAGTCTCCCCTCTTCTGCCTCCCGTCCATGGGCTTCCCAAACAACTGGACAGCCTTATGTTCCTCTGTTCTCCCTTACTTGTACTCATTCTCAGCCAAATTGAAGCCCTGCGAAGCTTCCTGAACACCCCCGAAAGGTTTCTCCCTATGGCTCCCAAACAGCCATTGCTGTTTGTATTTTTCCTTCTCATAATTTGACTCGTCGTTTGCTGATATCATCTCCTCTACTGACCTTCCCCTGCCACCCCGCTGCCCGCTGGAAAGGATTTTTCTTCCTCTGAACTCACCTAGCCTGGTGCCATTCAGCTTCCTCCTTGGCTTGAATTCCTGTTGCTTGTGACTTGTCCATCTCCCTCATTGGACAGTGAGCAAATTGAGAGCCAGGGCCTGTGCTGGATTCATTGTCATATTCCATCTTGGAGCACTGACAGAGCCCTTGGTAAATGTTGGAGTGGCCCCACCTGCCACTCTGAAAAGCTTTCAGAAACCCTGAGCTTCTTTGTGAGGTGATGAAAACGCATTGCTCCCCTTCTCAGGACTTCAGATTTCTGGTCTACCAATGATGGGGGGGTGGGTTGTAAAGTTTGTTTGCCAAGGTCTTGGCCATTGCCAGTATTCCATGACCCAACTTGACAAGAAGACTTTATGTGACTGGATTTTCTCCTTAGGGCCCAAATTGTTCTGTAGCATGGGCTCTTGGTACCTTTTGCTATCTTTGTATAAGGACAGAGACCAAGGGACAGCCTCTGTTCTTTTGCTTTATGAAACTCCAATTCTCCCAGTATTTCTAGTGCCTTTCTGATTTATGACCCTGGAAACCAAGGCAGTATTGTATAGCTGTGCAGAATCTGCTTAACATAGCAATAAGGCAGGTTGAATATTGGGTACAGTATCTGATAAGTGCTCATTGAAGCTTTGCTATTTTCATTATTATGATTAATAGTCACTTTACAGTAAGAAAGACCTGAGTTCAAGTTCTGGTTTGGTCACTTACTAGTGATGTGACCAGTAATAGAACTTTTTGATCTATAGGAACCTCTTCTGGGCATTTACACTGCAGATCCATTGTTGGTATTAAGTGAGTTACTTCATATTAAACTGCCTAGCATAGTCATGGTGCTTGACACATCACAGCTAAAAAATGCAGTTATTGTGGTGATCATGATTATAGTATACATTACAGTATAGTAGCCTAATAAATTAATCCAAAAGCCAATTTTAAGTGCCTATTTATTCTGGGAACTATGAAAAGCACCTTAATAGTAATAGGGACAAAGATGATATTAGTATTACCTGTCACTACGTTTATTAAATACTTTCTCTGCTGTGAAAAAGAGATCGAAAGAGATCCCTGGAGGTGCCTGGGTGGCTTAGTTTGTTAAGCGTCCAACCCTTGATTTCAGCTGAGGTCATGGCGTCAGGTTTGTGGGATTGAGCCCTACATCGGGCTCTGTGCTGGGTGTGGAGCCTGCTTAGGATTCTCTCTCTCTCCCTGTGCCCCTGACCTCCCCACCCCACCCTTAAAAGAGAAGAGATCCCTGGATTGGAGACTCTGAGTGGGGTTATATCATTGACATTTCTTTTGAAGTCTGGTCCATGTCTACCTATGAATAGTGGTCAAATTTAATGTTGGGGGTTATTTGGCTCTTTGGGATTTTTCTTTCAGATGATGATGAGTGAATCCAACTGTGGCTGGCTTTGTTGAATCTGCTTGGGATAGCTCTTCCATTTCTTTCCCTTGTGTCAAAAAACCCCACTGTAAAATTGGCCCTGGCTCTAGATTGATTATGTGCACAGATGGGGCTGTGTTGACCAAATACGACTCCCTCCCCTCTCCTTCCCACTGAAGTTGCCACTTAACACATCATCATTGGCTTTCTGATAGGCAGGAAACAAGTTGAGCTCCTTTGTCTCATTCCAAAATCTAGGGAGTGATGTTGAATCCCATATAGGGCTGTGGAAGCATAGAGGACTTCGCTGGTATGGTGTGCAGTGGGTAAACCTCTGGAGGCTAGGATCCAGATTCAATTCAGATCATTCCCACCAGATGTATCCAAACTCGTCAGAGTGATCAGAGCTGCCCAGATGTTTCCTAAAACCTGCCATTTGCAGGAATGGGCACACCAGCTCGGACTCCAACCGTTGAATGGGGGTGTCACAAACTGCAAATTGGTGACACGTACATTAACAAAGTGATCAGAAAAATCTTTGCTGCCTCTGTCATGTCAGTACTCCTTTGATTCCAAGTAGATCACTGGCAACCTTGCAGTTCAACTATGGAGAGATGTATTTGAGAGCCATTTGATCACAGACCTTCTGAAAAATTAATCTGTACAAAATACAAGGAAGGTATAATTTTCTTGGTTGTGAATGGAAAGCTTTTTTGTCCCTCAAATAAACAATCTCACTGGGTTATGGAGTTAGGGCATTGTGAGAGATGCAGATCAAGAAACTGCTGTGTTAATGACAGTGTTTTTGAGACTCAGATGAAACCTGGATCTTTAGCTTTCCCAGGAATAAATAAGTTGTGGAGCATTACTGGGTTAATCCACAAGCATCACCTGCTTCTCATAACTGAAATAACTGTATTAAACAAGGATGAATTTGCTCAATACAACTATCAAAACACAAAGCCAATGTACAGTATATCAAAGGATTTTGGGTGCACAAAGCAAAATCAGGAACAGGGCATGAGGCAGAGAATTTGATCAAACAATAGATAGTTATTTAAAAATAAGTTTAACGAGGCTCAGAAAATAAAATAAAAGACTAGTAGTGGATTATTGTGGCAAGAACACTGTAGAGACACTTGGCTTTTTTACAATTTGTAATTTACTGCTTTTGTAAATTACTTGCATATTCAAGTTTGCTCTAACCTCAGTTACCAATTCTGTAAAAGGAAGTGGCTGGTCAAACTATCTTTCAGTTCTAACATCCTGTGACTATGATGACATGATAAAAACTACATATTCATTAATAACACACATCCCCCTTAAACAAAGTGAAAAGTGTTCTTTTGGGGTAAAGGTTTTTAAATTTTTTTTTAAAATTTAAATTCAATTTGCCAACATATAGTATAACACCCAATGCATATCCCATCAAGTGCCCTCCTCAGTGCCCGTCATCCAGTCACCCCATCCCTCCAACCTTCTCCTCTTCTGCAACCCTCAATTTGTTTCCCAGAGTTAGGAGTCTCTCATGGTTGGTTTTCCTCTCTAATCTTTCCCCACTCAGTTTCCCTCCTTTCCTTTATGGTCTCTTTCACCATTTCTTATATTCTATATACGAATGAAACCATATGATAATTGTCTTTCTCTGATTGACTTACTTCACTTCCTCCAGTTCCATCCATGTTGATGTAAATGGCAGATATTCATCCTTTCTGATGGCTAACATTCCATTGTATATATACCACATCTTTATCCATTCATCTGTCGATGGACATCTCAGCTCTTTGCACAGTTTGGCTATTGTGGACGTTGCTGCTGTGAACATTGGGGTGCAGGTGTCCCGGCGTTTCATTGCATCTGTATCTTTGGGGTAAATCCGCAGCAGTGCAATTGCTGGGTCGTAGGGTAGGTCTATTTTTAACTTTTTGAGGACCCTCCACACAGTTTTCCAGAGTGGCTGCACCAGTTCACATTCCCACCAACAGTGCAAGACGGTTTCCCCTTTCTCCACATCCTTTCCAACATTTGTTGTTTCCTGTCTTGTTAATTTTAGCCATTTTCACCACTGTAAAGTGGTATCTCATTGTGGCTTTGATTTGTATTTCCCTGATGACAAGTGATATGGAGCATTTAAAATTTTGATCTAGGGGAGCCTGCATGGCTCAGTCGGTTAAGCATTTGCCTTTTGCTCAGGTCGTGATCTCAGGGTCCTGGGATTGAACCCCATGTTGGGCTCCCTGCTCAGTGGGGAGTCTGCTTCTCCTTCTCCCTCTGCCTCTCCCTCTGCTCCTTCTCTCTCTCGAATAACTTTAAAAAAATAAAAATAAAATTTTGACTTAGGTGTGCAGAATATTTACATGTTGGACACACACAAACTAAAGAGGCACATTTCCCACATCCGTAATGAAGTTACCTGTCCTGCACTCAGTGTTAATAGCTTAATTTTAATTTTTATTTTATTGATGTGAAATTCACACAACAGCCAGCCATTTGAAAACATATGCTATGATGTTTAGTATATTCACAGTGTTGTGCAACCATCAGCACTATCTAATTCCCAAACATCTTCATCGCACCAAAAGGAAACCCCATATCCATGAAGCTGTCACTCTCCGTTCTCCTCTCTCCCCAGAATGGCTTCATTTAAAAAATGTATCTCTGAAGTGATTTCAAAGGGGGATTGGTTGCTTAGGAAGCTGAAGCAGGGAAAGCAACAAATATCCCTGCCTTTATTTCTCTGTTAGAACACATTTAGGGGACAGCAAGTCAGTGCCTGTCTGTTTCCTGGGAGACCCAAGGCTCCCTGAAACCAGTAGGTCTGCCTCTGAAACCAAGTTTTGACTCCTTGGCAGACTTAGAGACTTAGGGTTAGGGACTCTATCTGTCATGGTGTTGAACAAATATGGTTTCATTCTTTTTTTTAAGATTTTTAAAATTTATTCATGAGAAACAGAGAGAGGCAGAGACATAGGCAGAGGGAGAAGCAGGCTCCTTGCAGGGAGCCCGACATGGGACTCTATCTGCAGACCTGGGATTATGCCCTGAGACGAAGGCAGAGGCTCAACTGCTGAGCCACCAAGGCATCCCCAGTTTCATTCTTTAAAAAAAAAAAATCATTAAAAAAAAAACCTCAGAAAATTTCAGCTCAGTCCAAAGAAAAAGCAAAAAAAACCACCTAAATTCCTAATATCCAGAGAGTCACCATTTAGTGTCAAGTTTTTGAGAAATTTTCCATACATTTTAACATATATGCTATACATTTGCAAAAGTGAGGTCATGTGGCATACACTTTTTATTCATCGTCAAGGTAAAATATGTTAAAATTCATTCAAGAGTGGTTTATAACGTATAAAAGAGGACATCTGTGGTTCTTGACTTCCCTTTCTTCCATTCAGCGTGTATCTTAGGCCTATTTTTTCTGTCAAATATGCTTTCAGAGCATTGTTTCAATTGCTGTCCAGTAATCTCTTACATGCATATGTTATGATGTCCTCAAACCTGGCTCCGTTTTTGAATGTTTGGGCGGTTTCCGATTGTCAGCTGTCATAATGATGCTGTGGCCGGTGCCGAAATTTGTGCCCTTATCTATGTATTAGTTCTTTCGCACAAACGTGAATACGTGCTTTTCGCTGCTGCTGCTGCTAAGGATGCAACATAATGAAACCAAGGCAGAAACTTAGTTACTCACATTCGAGTCTGCTATTGCACAAACATACTTCAGGCGTCTTTTTTTTTTTTTTTTGATTTTACGAAGCATGCCTATACCCATTATTTCATTTAATACTACCTGTGGCTACTAGCTAATACTTAAACACACATGTACTAGACATTGTGCTATGTGCTTTAGACATAGGGATCTTATTCAGTCTTTCTCCTTATGCACAATTATACCTTTGTTCTAGAGATGGGAAGAGGCAGGAGGTCCTTTAGAGAGATCTGAATTGCCCAACATATGACAGTGGTAGAGCCCAAATTTTACTTTTTTTTAAAGTAGGTTCCATAGGCGTGGAGCCCAAGATGGGGCTGGAACTCACAGCCATGAGATCTAAGACCTGAGCTGAGATCAAGTTTGGACGCTTAGCCGACTGAGCCACCCAGGTGCCCCCCTCCCTCAGATTTTACTTTTGTCTTTTGGATTCTAGATCCAGTATTCTTTCCAGCATACCACAAAGCCTCTGAATTACAAGATATTCTAAGGCGATATATGGACAAGTGAGTTCAATTCCATACTGGTTAACTTGGAAAATTCACCAATAAGGAAGGAAAATGGAGTTCATAGACCATGTCCCCTGCCTTCCCAGTACAGGGTGGTTTCCTCAGGGGATGCCTGCCTGTGGTTGATTTCACCATGTGGTCCATAGAACTTAAAGCGTGGTGCCTGCCATGCTGGAGCCTTTCCCAGAGTAAGACTAGAGTGGCTGTGCCTGAGGTGGTCAGGGATGATTTATGGATGTTCGAAAGGGACCAGGAGCAGAGAGCGTTTAGGGGGAGAGGTCTCATTTACATTAAGAGTCACTGCGTATTAGGCTCTGGGGTCAAGGGTTCCAATGAATTTATCATTTAAAGGGCCAATAAAAGCTATTGAAGGACAAATTGGCTGAATTCATTGGATTGTTTCATTCTGTACTGAGGAACAAATGATAGTCTGTGCTGTTATTCCTTCAGGGAAAAGAAGCTGTAAAGTGAGACATACATACCAGTAGGTTCCTGGGGAGAATGTCTTCCTGGAAAGTAAGTTGGGGGCTATGGGAAGGCAGCTAAGGCTCCATTCAGGAACCAAAATGATGTTGGCACTGGGAGTCTCTGCCTGTTTTCAAGGACATCTGCTAAAGCTCCAGACTGTGTTCTGGTTGGCCCTGGTGCCTGGTGGCTCCACTGACCCAGATCACGGAGCCAAGCTGGTGACTGCAAAGATTATGGATTTACAGAGGTCAAAGCCATGAGGGTCACTGTAGATCATCTTAGGATACTGGCTTCCTGTGTTGATTGGTGAAGAAACCGGGGGGGGCAGACAAGGAAAGGTACTTGCCCAAGGTGTCCACACCGTGACTCCAGTGTCAGAGTTCAGTAGCCATGTTTGCCATCTCCAGTAAAAGTTAGATTCACTGCTGACACGGCGAACTAGATCACTTTTCTTCCTACTTTTTTTTTCTCCCTCCTCCATCTCTTCTACCTTTGCCACTCCTTCTCCCTTCCCCCATCTTCCCTTTCTCTACCTCTCCCACCTCTTTCACGTTCATCTTCTCCATTCTCATCTCCTTAACAACCTCCCTGGTGTGCATTATGCACACTATCTAATTAACAGGCTGCTTTTACATCGATTATGTCATTTGATCCTTCATCTGTCTTGGCCACAGCGCTCAGAAATGGAACTATTTATGCATAGACAGAAAGTGCAAGCCCAAGACCCCCTCCCCATTCAGGCTGGCTGGCTTCCTGAGCCTGGTGCAGATGGTATATACAAGCCATGGACTTCCTCCCTGAGATACTTTCTCTAGACATCTGAGGGTGGGACTTTCCCTGGCATAGCCTCAGGCTCAGTGGCAAGGAAGGAAGGAAGGAAGGAAGGAAGGAAGGAAGGAAGGAAGGAAGTTAAGAAGCTTTCCTGTCATTGGATCCGGATCCTAAATAGACCTTGGCTTGGCAAGCATACTTCCCATATTCCCTGGCTGGCCCAGGGTTGTGGGCCCCAGTGCCTGGCACCCTTTAGCCAAGAACAAATTCCATGGAGACATCATCACTCACATGGATGCCCAGGGTATGCTTCCCTGAAGAGTGTCCCTTTGTAATAACCTAGCCTCCTGGGACATTAGACCTCTATCCAGATGATGAGGAGGCTGGGGGAGGGAGGTAGGGGTATGGGATTGGGGGGCAGAGAGAGAAAGACTTATAAGCATGCAAAAGGTATTTTCACCCACAGTGGGAAATTCATGCTTTTCTTTCCTTCTTTCAGTTTTCTTGTTCATTCCACAGGTAATCCTTGAGTGCCTACTAAGGGCCTGAAACTACTTCTGGCTATAGACTACAACATTATCTGCAAGGAGTTTATATTCCAATGGGGTGGGGAAGACAGTAAAGAGAGAAACAAGTAGACCTATGTTATTTTATCAGGTCATTTCTATAATATAATACTGCAAAGACAGTGAGAGCAGGTGTGATTGTTGCTCAGTATGGGTGGAGGGTCATCCTTGGGAGCAGGGACATGTCATCCACAGTTAGCAAAGAGCAGGCAAAGTTTACAGGTACGGATGCTGGTAGGTGGGTAGACATGGTATTGGAGGAGGTGGAAGTTCTCCTAATTGCTTCTTTTTTCTCACTGAAATCAGAAGCCAGGTCATCAGCTGGGAGCGGTGAGGAGGAAGAAAGGAGAGTTAGAGATGTGAGCAGAGAGGAGACAGTACAAAATAGTCTCAGGATGGGCAACCAAATGGTTGGGTGTGGGAACCGAGCAGGATGCAGACAGCATGGAGGGCCCACACTTAACATCTAGGTTTAACATCTTAGTTTCAAGGACAGCAGACAACGTAGTTGTGTGTTTTTCCAGCCATGTTAAGCTGCTTGGGAGCAAGTGTGGAGTCATTGTGAAGAGTTGGAATTAACTGGAGCTCCTGAGAGAAGAGGCGAGGGGGAATTGAAGGTGTATGCTAGCTTCTTCTTGGCTTTGTCTCCCTTGGCCTCCTTACCTTGTTACCTTTTTATGTCTTCCCTGACTTTATAATGTGGCAGGTGCCTGTCCTACACAAGTATGAAATATGCCCTCCCAAGTTACAAATAGATACGGCGGAGCTCCAGAAGAAGCATGTGTATGGAAGTCAGAGGGACTGGCACTGAGTTTGTAGGATATTTAATTTTAAGGAACTCTAAGGCAGGTATTCTGGGGGAAAACTCCCTACGATTCTGCTTTTAATGATCCTCTGAGGTGGCAGGGTCTCCAGTTTGGTCAATGTAAAAGCTTCCTGGTCATTTGTTGTTAACAATGATCATGGTGATGAAGACATTTCTTGAGTCCTTACCATGAAGAAGGCACTTCCCTAAGCACTTTAGATGCCTAAACTCACTTAATCTTCACAGCAGTCATAGGAGTTAAGTACTGTTACTCCCCTTTTGAGATGAGGTGAGGTAGCTTTCCCAATATGACACAGCCAACCAGCTTTAGAGCAGGGTTTTGAACCGAGGCCTTTAGGATCACATAGCCCACATTGTTAACCACTCCAGAACCGCCCTTCAGCACCCAACATTTTGCATGTTGGAGCTGGTACACTCATTCATCTGTCTGTCCTCTCAGTTCAGTGCAACTCTCCCTATCCCAGCTCCAGGCTAAGTCACTGTGTCAGTTGCTGGGTGGGGAGAGGGTGTGGGTGAGGCTCAGCCACCAATCCTTCCTCCCTTCTGTGCTCATTTAGAGGTTCTAAAAGAAGCCAGAGGGGGAGTTGCCTTTGTCCCCGGAAGCTGCTCTGGAAACATGAGTTTAAGGCTCTTGGTATATATTCTGATGACTAAGCCCGTGGGACTGTGCCTCTGCCTTCTTCCTCTCTGAGACCTTTATATCTTCTGGGTTTGCTGGTTCTGTGGATATCAGGCTTCTGTCTTGTTCTTCTTCCTGCTGTCATCCTACCTGCTGCTTCTTCTCTGAGCTCTCACCTCTTATAGGAGAGCCCGAGACCTGTTTCTGGCTCCCACTTCACTAGGCTTGGTGTGACAAATCGCCTTCTTATCATACTTAACGCTGGCATGTAAAATAGAATATGCTTTGTGTTTACATACTGCTACCATCTCCTGTATCCATCTAGATCCGAGAAGCCTGTTTCATCAACATAAAACCCATAGAAGCCACGCATGCTGGGAATCGGTCCTCCATATGCGAGCTGATCAGGATGGATCGGTGAATTCTGTAGATCGCATCTGTCCTAAGCAGCAAATTAGCTATGCTTGACTTCAGCTACCACATTTTGCCTGCTGTGAGCTTGCTCTACCCTCCTATGAAATGTATTTTCTAACAGTGTGGAAGAAATACACAAGATTGATTAGAGTTGGCCCAATTTGTGCATTCTTCTGCCGTTGTTATTGTAGCGGCTGCTTTAAAAGACTCAAAAAAAATCTTTCGGCCAATTTCATTCCTCTATAAAGTTCCATTTAAATTTTAGTGGGTATATTTATGTGTAAATCGGATCAACTTCCAAGGATAGCTCCTTATTGTTAGCGTTTTGATGTTTTGTTTGCCTGAGCAGATTGATTTGCCATTATGGGAAAACGTTTGAACTAAAAAAGTTCTCTGAACTTTGTTCCACTAATCTTATCAAAGAAAATAGAAGCAGAACACGTAGGCAGAAACCTGCAAATTAAATTGACTTTTCCAATTGAAATGTATTTGATCTGCATTCATTACGGAACTAGGGTAGTAGTTGTTTCTTGATTCGGCAAAAGCATGGAGGTTTAGACTATTTTCCTTTTTTTTTTTTTTTTTGTTTTTTGTTTAGACTATTTTCCAAAAGTCTTTAAAAATTCACTTGGGAGAAGAATAGGCAGTGTGAACTGCTAATAGCATCTTCTCTTTCGTATGAAGTTAGGATACCTCACAGATGATGTCACTGTCTTTCCAGTCCCATCTGTCAGACTCAGTGAGCACTGTGCAATGGTGCTGTCTGTGGCAACAGCCGGGCCAGCCTTGCTATGTGGTGACAGATTGTTCAGGGCAAGCCAAGAGCGACAGAAGTGTCAGAACGCTTGCGGACATGGTCTGCAGCCACGTGAAGGTCCTGTTTCCTTTGCTTGAGTCTCAGAGATGGGTTAGTCCGCATAACTTTATTCAGATGTGGAGAATTGTGCTAATGGTCTCAACTGCTAGCTTCCTTCCTAGCTCACGCATTTTTCATCATTCTCTAATTTACTCTTAACTAGGTGTATGAGTCAGGACCACCGTGGGAACTAAAGAAAGAAAAAAAGAAATGCACAAGCTTAAGCCCCAGTGGTGGTAGTCAAGTAACTCAAGTCCATGTAGCTGAAGTCGATGGAAGGTAGGAGGAAAGAGGAAGTCACATGGACTTCAGTCTGAATCCTGGTTCCATCACATGATAGTCACGTGCCCTTGGGCAAACCAAGTCTCATTGTCTTCATTGCACAAGTGGGTAAAATGTTAGCGCTGCTTTCATAAGACTGTGGAGAGGGGTGAATGTGAGGTAACAATATCCAGTGGACAGTACATTGCAAAAAAATATGCCTAATGTTTGAGTGCTATTATTAACTGAAAACAGAAGCACCTTCCTTAAGTCAGTGCTTGGAAGCCAGTTTAGAGTCCATGCTACTACAATGGTGCTTTCTAAAAGGATGTATGTATGTAGGTTTGTATGTATGTATGTCATGTTGATGGTGCGCTAGGTCCTGAGGACACATGAAACACGGTCCCTATCCTGAAGAATTGAGTCACCTAATACTGTGTTCTGCTCCGTGATGAAGTGGTGCAGTATTTCCAAATACAGTATTAACTAAAAGTCTTTGTGGCATTCAGAGGTGGGTTTTATTGCTAATAAGCTGAAGCTTTCTTCTCCAAACACAGTTGTTCTTTAAACTAATCAGTAACAAACTTTCCACTGGTAATTTTTATTTTGATTATCTTCCAGTTGCTTTTTAAATGGAGGTGCATTTTATTGAGGCTCAATTGGCATTTATTGACTACTACCATATGGCAGGCCTAAGTTTGATATTATTTCTTTACATTCTCATGACAGTCTATGAAGTTGTCCTCATGAAAATTTATGAGAAACCGAAGGCTCTGATAAGTTTAGTAATGTGGTCAAGGTCACATAGCTAGGAAAGTGCAAAGTCAAGATTTGAATCCGGACCAGCCTGACTCCCAAGTCACATTTTCTGTCCCCTCTCCCCCCTCTTCCCCCGTGCACACAGGAGTTAAAAGATGGGAGCTAATTCCTGAGCAAAGTTGAAGGACCATCTTGGCTGATACATGTGAACAAGGCTAGGTAGACGGATGTGCTGAATGCATGGATAAGCTCGAGAAATATTAACTGTGCTGGGGTTAGAGATCCCTTTTAAGGTCGAGAATGGCCTGTGTGTTCTCTCTAGTGTGTTCCACTGAGTGGATCAAGTTTTTTTTCACAGATGAGCTCGATTATTTGTATTATGAATCAAATTAATACTTTGTGGTTATCAGCTGTGTGATCCTCAATACCACTGTTTTATATGGCTTTCAGCTCAACTAAGCCATCTCCATGACCTCTGCTTGAACTATGTGTGAGGTTGCCCACTGAATTTATATGCAGCTGAATCGAATACTAAAAACAACACAAGCCCAGTAAAACAATGTGTTTTGCATTTTGGTCCTGAAGTGTCCTATTAAGGTGCATATTAAAGTTTCAGAGGTGCCTCCTGCTGCTTAAATAAGGACCTCCAAGGGGGCTGGTGAGTAGGCAGTCGGAGCCCACTAGAAAACAGTGCCATCAACGTCCAACCAATGCCCTGGAACTGAAGCTGTGTCATCCGTCCCAGTCAGCAGCCCACCACCCTGTCCTTTTGTAGAATAGGAAGTCGATCCCAGATCCCAAACGTAGTTCAGGTGCAGTGATCCGGGAAGAATGGTCCTGCGGTGCCGCAAAACCCAAAACTCTTCAAATCTGAACGTTTCAGGGAGTACATTCTTTAGCAGGTAAACACACCTGTGCTAGGCACCACCTTCCCCATGGGCTGTGGTCAGAGGTTAGGCCAGAATACATCCTCAGAGTCTCCAGGGTGGAATTCGGAGGCAGTTTGCTATATGTGCCAAATGGCCCCGACACTTTCAAGGCCTTGAAAGTTCTGAGTTGCCAGAGGATCATGGGAGGGCACTGAGGAAAACATGGAACTTTTTCTTCTCCCCAGTTCCCCGGGTGAGAATCGGATTCTTCCAGCCTCAGTTAAGTGATTCTTTTCACCTCTGCAGTGTTCAGATTTCTCTGTGATCATAACTCATTAGAAACATTATGATTGCATAGAGTTGCATTTTATTCATACTAAGACTTGATGTTCTTATTTCACTGGTCAAAGAGATGATGGAGAGAACATATTAAATCGTTAAAAGAAAAAAAATTACCACCCACCAAGGTTGATTGCTTTGAAACAAATTAATCTCCCTGCTTGCAAAAGATGCTGTGGCCCTTCCCTTTACTTTTTCTTTTTAGGTTCTGGTGAGCATGATGGACAGTGCTTCAAGTAAATTGTTAGGTATCCAAATGAGTGGAAATTATGCTTCCATACCTGTGCATTTATTCCAGTGATTGCACTGATTGTATTTGACCATGGGATAATTAGGCCACATTCAGATCACAAATTCTCAATTTATACTTTTTGGGTTTTCTAATCCAGGATGCACTAATGGTCTCTGGAGTGCTTTGGTGTTGGGTGACCAGAGAAACCATTTGTATGATGTTCTTGCTAATGGGGAGGTTTAAATGTAGGGAAGGTGGTCTCCACACACAGAGGCTATAAATGGTCAGAGAAGGGCACCACCATAATCATTGGAGAGCACTCTTTCTTAGGGATCATGTCTGATTGTTAGAGATTCAAACTATATAAATGAAGATAATTGGAGAAATACACATACACATGCCATTTACCATGGGGTTAAAATGGGTAATTTAATATACAGGTATATACAGGTCTAACATGAAGTTATCCATTCCAAACTAATGGGAAAATAGGCTGGAATGGAAAGACAGATTTAGCCTATGGCCAAACTGAGAGCCTTTTCTTTTTCCTCCATTCCTCTGCTTTCAGTTTTTTCTTCCATTTAATTATTTGAGTACCTCAGCCAACTCTGAGCCAGGTGAAGTGTATGACCTCAAAGGTGTTGACTTGGAGGGATAGATAAGTCAAATGTTACCTTCCTCCACAGTAGGCCAGTGGACGTTTTGAAAGGGAGCTACATGAAGACAGCCATCCTTATTGGGAAGAAACAATATCCTGATGGTGGCATTTTAGGTATTAGTAGGTAAGTGATCCTTCTTCCCATGACAAAAGCTGTCCCTAGATGAGGGGCACTTGTCAGTGAATGTCTAGGTAGAACTGAGAATAGCCCCCTAGAGGCACCACTGGAATTGGGCAATGTATGTTGTGAGGAGGCCACTGGGATGACTGAGGAACAGAAGAGGGGAGGACAGAGTGGGAAGGTAGAATTTGGGAATAGGAGGGAGTATGAGGAGATTGAGTCCTGGTTCAAATCCTGGGTCTACTACTTATTTATCCATTTAAAAAAATGGTCCTGGTGAGCCTCTTAGGCCTTACCATCTAGTCAAGAAGACAGACATTAATCAAATGATTTGTGCATTCACCAAACAGGTATTGAACTTACTATGTTACAAACATGGTCAGTGCTATGAAGAAACCTGACCTTGTCTGGAGCATCAGTGAACTTCACTGATGGAACTGCATGACCCTCAGATGTGAAACTTGAGGTAATATGAAGAATGAAGAGTCATTTAGGCAAGGGTATGTAAAGAAAACATTCCTGAGAGAGGGAAGAACAGGCCTAAGAGAATACAGTATGTTCTAATGCATTACATGAAGGCCAGCATTCCTGGACCATAGCAAATGGGGGAGAATGTGGCAAAAGTTGAGGCTGAAGGGATAGGAAGTGAGCTGAGTCTTCCAGGCCTACCTGTCCATGGAAAAGTGAACATTTCCCTAAGAACAGTAGGAAGCCATTGGTGGGTTTTATGTAAGTTCATATTTTCATTAGATGACTCTGGCTATAAGGAGGTGGATGGTGGATGAAAGCAGGAGCCATGGAGGAGAGAGGGAGACAATTTAGGAGGCTACTTCAGTGGACCAAACAAGGTATGGTAGTGGTTTAGACTTGGGTTGATGCAGTGGAAGAGAAAAATGGATGGATTGTGTGACCTTGGGCAAGTAGCTTTACCTCTCTGAACCTAATTAGGCTCATTTTTTTGGTTTCATCTATCATATCTAGTCATTTAAAAGTGGGCTTTGCTGCTCAGATCATCTGCTATCTACAACCTCCCTTTAGATGCCAACTATTCAACAAAATGTTTGTCCACACTTGATATGAGGGAAAAACAGAGCTAGCTTGGAAGCCCTTAGAATTGTATTTATTACACAATTCAGTGAGGCTGGTGGCCTGGATGAGTTATACATTTTTATGGTAAAAATTGGCTTTGAAATGAATAAAGGGACACTGACATAACACACACCTGTTATTCCTTTCACTCTTAAGTGCTAAACAAAAGAGCCAACAGAAGTCTCCCCAGCATTGCACAGTAATTAAATACAACTACGCTTGTATAGGATAACAGTATTCTATTTACTGATAACAGTAAATAGAAATTTAGTGCCAGCTATCTGAGGAGAAACAGTCCAAGACTACCTTTTGTTCTTATAGTTAGAAACATTTCCAACACAAATTCAAAAGAAAGTGCCTTTCAGGGTTATAGTGTCTTCCCTCAAACTTTTGCAACTTGGCATGAATTTCTTGCCAGCTCCTCACCCTATGCTTTGTAATAAGTTTGCTCAATGTCCAAAAAGGAACAAATGGCTCTGTGAGTGAAGATTTTGATTATAGGTATTCAAACAACTTCCCTGGTGGGAGTAGGAAAACACTGAAGCTACATGCCCAAGCCTTTCAAATGGTTCAATTCCATTTGATTGATATTTGTTGTGGTTGGCGAAAGTTCTCTGGGTAATGCTTTGTACTAGACATCTTCAGGGAAGACAGTAATTGGATTTAGCAAGCAAACAAATATTGGTTAGAATAGAGAAGATTTAAATAAATGAATGGCTAAATCAGATCCAAAGGATATGTATAGATGAGAGAATAAAATGATTAGAGAATAAAAATTGTTTTCTAATAAATAGGGCACATGTACAAAGATTGACCTTGTATTAAGCCTTAAAGGAAATCTCTAATTTGGTATTATACAAACCAAGTTATCTGACAAAAATGCAATACTGTGTGATATCCATAACTATAAAAATATATTAAGGGAGAAAAAAGCCCTGTTGTCCTTGTGATAGGTATATAAATCATTCAGTAAACGTTAACAAACATGCATGATTAATAACAAACAATAAAGCCACTTAACAAACTAGAAATAGATCCTCTGATGAAGGCTATCTGCTAAAACTATAGCAAATATTATGCTTAATGACAAAATATTGGATGTCCATATGTCTCTTTGAAGTCGGGAACAAGATTGACAAGAAAACCCTTAAAATTTTTTAAAAAAATTTTTAAGTCATCTCTACACCCAGCATGGTGCTCAAACTCGAAACCCCAAGATCAAGAGTCGCATGCTCCACCAACTGAGTCAGCCAGGCACTCCAAGACAACCCTTAATCACCTTTTTATTCAGCATTATAAATGAAATCCTAACCAGCTCATTGGGAAAAGAAAGATAAAAGTTTTGAAAGTATATTGTTATTTTCATCCATGGCGTGATTGCACAGATAATGAAGAGTACCTGTAGACACTAAAAGAACTGATACAGAGCTCAACAAGTTTTCTGGATACAGGGTCAATATAGAAAAGTCGTTAGTGCCCTTCTACAACATTAAGAACCTAGGAGAATACATGGATAAAAAAAGATGTGATATATATACACACACAATGGAATATTACTCAGCCATCAGAAAGGTGAGATTCAGAATGGAATATTACTCAGCCACCATTTACATCAGTGTGGATGGAACTGGAGTGGAGGGTATTATGCTGAGTGAAATAAGCCAGTCGGTGAAAGACAATTATCATATGGTTTTACTCTTAATATAAAAAATAGTACAAGGAACCATAAGGGAAGGGGGGGAACTGAGTGGGGAAAGATTATAGAGGAAGACAAGCCATGAGAGACACTGAACTCCAGGAAACAAAGAAAGGGTTGCAAAAGGGGAGGTGGGTGTGGGGATAGGGTAACTGGGTGATGGACATTAAGGAGGGCACATGGTGAGATGAGCATGGGGTGTTCTATGTTAGCAGATTATTTAAATTAAAAAAAAGACATGCTAATAACCAACATGGCATCCACAATTGTGCATTGGTATCTCTTCTTCCACCTTGTAGTTTCTTTTAGATCATGTTGTTTTTGCAAGATTTTCCTTGCTTTCCCCACAGTAAGCTTGGGCCCTGAGGTTTGTTCTTCCTTTCAGCCGGCCCTCTAAAAGGAAATTAACTAACTTAAAGCAGTGAACAAATGAAGAGGGAACAGGGTCACTGGAAAGAACTTTGAGAATAGCCCTTTGCAATGGTTCCTTTCTCAAGATTGTAGTGACTTCAATTTAGCCACTGCTATGAAAATTGAAAACCCATTAGTGCATATGTTTCCTCAGTTGAGTGTATTTAAGTAAGAAGTTCATTAAAGTTACTTTCCTTTTAAACCAACTCCTTTGACTTTTAAAAGCTATTTTGGAAAAGTTCAAGGAAAAGAAGTACTGAAAAAGGAAGACCAAAAGTAAATATAAATACTTCAAGACTTTAACAAGTAAATAAGAAACTATTTAAAGCTCCGGGTTCCTGTGAGTAGATTCATAGAATGGAGGGAAGCCATTCATATAAAAAAAAATTAGTCTT
The DNA here is from genome assembly GCF_053574225.1 of Canis aureus. Taxonomy (NCBI): domain Eukaryota; kingdom Metazoa; phylum Chordata; class Mammalia; order Carnivora; family Canidae; genus Canis; species Canis aureus. Next base: position 14,648,403 of record NC_135649.1, read on the forward strand.
TGGGCAAAGCATTGCAAGTGGATTTTAGAACTGTATTAAAAAACTGAAGTATGATATCATTTTGAGGAATCTTTGAAACTTATGAAGGTTGTTGAAGATTTGGTAAAAAGAGATCTTGATGATTATAGATATGAAAATATAGATGGCTGTGGAAAATTTCACCTATTGGAGAATCCATTACAGAGGATATATGTTATGTTTAGTATGTAGATGTGTATGATAGCAAGTTGGTGGAAGATGGTTCCTGAATAATAAGTACTGACTTACCGAAGAATATGAGCCTCTATCTAAAAGAAGAGGAAATTGTTGAAGAAGCAGCTTTGTCTATAAAAAAGGGATCTTCAGGACAGCCCAGGTGGCTCAGCAGTTTAGCTCCACTTTTAGCCCAGGGCCTGATCCTGGAGACCCGGGATCGAGTCCCACGTTGGGCTCCCTGCATGGAGCCTGCTTCTCCCACTGCCTGTGTCTCTGTTTCTCTCTCTCTGTGTCTCTCATGAATAAATAAATAAATAAATAAATAAATAAAATCTTAAAAAATACATAAAAAAGGGATCTTCAAAGATGAGAAAATTAAAAAAAAAACTGTCACTTCCAATAAACCTTCCCCTCTAAAAAAAAAGATGAAAAAATTAATGTTTAACATAAGGACAGAGTGACTACAAATGGAGAACAGAGAGTAATATCAATACAGAACAAGCAAAACAGTATCAAGAAGAAACACTATATATTGAAAAAAACAGATAAAGCGTGTGTGCCTGTGTATGCAAGTGTGTATATGTTTGTGTGTGTACACATAATATGTCCTCTAAACCCTTCTAAGGAGAAAAAAAAAACATGCCTACAAAAAGCATGCAGGTGATTTGGTTTATGTATACAATGGAATATTACTCAGCTATTAGAAATGACAAATACCCACCATTTGCTTCAACGTGGATGGAACTGGAGGGTATTATGCTGAGTGAAGTAAGTCGGTCGGAGAAGGACAAACATTATATGTTCTCATTCATTTGGGGAATATAAATAATAGTGAAAGGGAATATAAGGGAAGGGAGAAGAAATGTGTGGGAAATATCAGAAAGGGAGACAGAACGTAAAGACTGCTAACTCTGGGAAACGAACTAGGGGTGGTAGAAGGGGAGGAGGGCGGGGGGTGGGAGTGAATGGGTGACGGGCACTGGGGGTTATTCTGTATGTTAGTAAATTGAACACCAATAAAAAATAAATTAAAAAAAATAAAAAATAAAAAAAACAAGCATGCATATTAGAAAAAGTAAAGGACCAATACATAGTCTAAAGAATAAGAAAAAAAACTGTATTTAGAGCTACCACAGTTGAATGAGCCCTATATAGGGAAAGTGGAAGCTTTCATAGGAAAAAATCTTTCTGAAACATAGAAACAATGCCAGACTAAAAAGCAGTCTCTGAGCACAATGGGAATTGTTCTACTTTAATGAAAGGATAAAAAGTGACTCTAATTTGGTAAGCTCAGGATGTCAGCTACTTTCAAGCACATAAGCTCTATTTCCTTAGCTGTTTATGTAATTCATGAATATATACACTAGAATTAGAGTTTATTTGCAAGATAAGTCACTAAATTGGAAAGGAAAAAATCCATTAACAATAGCAGCAAAATCCATAATAAATTGAGAGATACACCTAATGAAATACATACCTTTTAAGGAAATATTGTGAAATTTTATTGCTGAGCATAAACAATGACCTAAACATAAATAATGGAAGATATATGCCAACTTAATGGTTTGGAAGACCCAATATCATAAAGAAGTCAATTCTCCACAAATGAACTTGTATATCAGTGCAGTTCCCATCAAACCCTATAGATTTGTTTCATGAGACTCGAAAAACTTGTCCTAAAATTCTTACAGAAAGAGAAAAGGCAAAGATTGGCCGAGATTCTCTTGAAGAAGAAAAATGAGATGAAGAGACCAGCTCTATCAGGTATCAAGAATGGTTATTAAACCATATTAATAAAAATGTGAAGTTGGTACAGGAACAGAGAAGTGTACCAATAGAACAAAATTGAAATTCCAGAAGCAGGCTCACACCTATATGAGAACTTGGTTTATGACAGGGGACATTACAAATCAACAGAAACAGGATGAATCACTCTATAAATAGTCCTGGGAGTATTGGCTATTTAGATGGAAGAAAAGGAAAATTCTTTACCTTCTACCATACAGAAATGTGAATTCAAGGTAGATTAAAGACCTAAATGTTAAAAGCAAAAATAATTTGCTTCTGAAAATTTTGGAGAATATCTTAATGATTTCAAGGTGGGGAAGGATTTTTTTTTTAAATCACAGAATGGAAGCCATACATAAAAGATTGGTGAATTTGACTTCATTACAAATAAAACCCGTAACTGATGAAATATACCACGAGAACGGTTAAGATAATGAGCCACAGGCCAGTAGAAGGTATTTTTAGTTCTTACAAACAATACAAGATTAATATCCAGAAGCTATAAATACTCTAAAAATCATTGTGAAAAAGATCATTTGTGAGAAAAAATGTGCAAAGGATATGACCAGCCAATTTACAGAAGGAAAAAGCTGATTCATCTATAAACATATGAAAAGTATTTAGCCTTACTAGTAATGAGTTACATGAAATGTGAGTTAAATTCAAAAGAAGACAATCCTTCACAACCATCAAATTGGCAGATATTAAAAAGCAAGATAATGCCAAGTGGGCATCAGAAGGGAAGATGGAAGCAACTGGGAGCTCTGTTGGGAGCTTTAATGTATACATCTGCTTTGGAGAATATCTTGGCAATATCTAGCAAAGTGGGAGAAGATGTGTGTACATTATTGTGATCCTGAAGTCTGTCTTATAGGTATTTACCATGAAAAAAATCCTTGCACAGGTAAGAAGACATAAACAAAACTGTTTACTGTCCTATAAGAAATTAATATCCAACAATACTGGGAATGGATTAATATCATAAATAGCATATTTAAGGACTAGAAGACTACATGGCAGTTTAAATGAATGAACTATATCTCTGTGCATCAATAAAGATGAATCTGGAAACTATGGTTAGGCATGCAAAGCAAAGTGATAAAGTATCGGAAAAGTACATTTGTGCAAAAGGACAGGAAAATACATTTGGTCATGCCTAGAGGGTCTCTTGGGGCCTTTGTATTGGGCCACACAGACCCCATAATGTTCCCTGAGGAGACAGTTGGAAAAGTTTAATATTATCTCCTGGTGCCTGAAAACCTGAAGCAGGGAAGTAGGGAGACCTTCTTGGACATTTTTACTTAAAAAACATTCTTCTCTTTACCCTTGATGAAAAGTGTGGTGTAGAAACACCTATTTTTTGTGGCAGTGACTCAGGTATGCTGTGTGGTGGCTGTCTGCTGGGGAGTTGAGGGGTCAAATGACTCAGGATTCTAGATGAAAAGGCTGAAGTTTACAAGTTGCCATAGAGGAGCTTAAATTGTGGGTTTTTTTTTTTCTCTTTATTCATCACTGAAAACATTTTGAAAGAAAAGGACTCTGTGGTTATTTTTTTAATCACTTTTGGTTGGTTTTTGAAGATCAGAAAGTCATATCTCAAAAATTCAGAATTTTCAGGCTTTTGGGCATATTAATAATGGTAGTGATGCTCAAAGTTTTTCCGATTTCCCCATACCTTCCTCGCATCTCCTTTTTTTCAATCTCAGAACACGAAAGATGAAGGCACTTCTGAAAAGTAACTTTTTGGTTGATTAATCCTCTTGAACTCAGTGTTACTTTCAAAGAGAGAAGGGGAGCCCAGCCACAAACCAAATCAGAACCTCATCTCATGTGGTGACCCCGGCTCCTGTTGCCATATTTTAGGTGGTAGGATTCATGGATTCATGGGTACTGGTGTTTGTATCTCTCATCCTCCCTGCACACATGAAAGAGCATGGCTGGGTTATGTATTTATTTGGAATTTTTTCTGTTCATTCTTGGAACCTGCAGTTAGTATATATATTTGTTGATGGACTGCTTTGTGCTAATTATAGAAACCATTGTGATATCATTAGTGATGTATGGACTTTTAAAAAAATCTCATTTCTCACAGCGTTATTTTGGGGATCAGTGAACACTGTTTATGTGACTGAAGGTAGTCAAATCAGCAAGCAATATAGGAAATTGGCCCAGCCCACTGTCTAAGAAAAGACATTTTAGTCATTAAATGACTACATCTATGGCTATGGAATTTAAAAAAGTCCCCAAAGCCTCAAGAAGATACTTGAACTTAGATGCAATTTTAGAATTTTCAATCATTTTGATGATTTTTTTGGTAAACCCCATGAGGGTGTGGGCTTTGGCAGTCTTGCTCACTGTGGGAGGTCCTAGCAAAGTGCCAGGCACGTGGTAAGACCTCAGTGTCTGTTCAGTGAATGAGTAGGTGGACAGAGGGTAGGTGGATGGATGGATGGATGGATGGATGGATGGATGGATGGAAGTGAGAATGGAAAGAGAGTAGGACAAATTTGATTTTAAAAGGTTCAGGGTGCCTGGGTGGCTCAGTTGGTTCAGCATCAGACTTGATTTTTGGCTCAGGTGATGATCTCAGAGTCATGGGATCCGGCCCTACATCAGGCTACCCACTGAGCATGGAGCCTGCTTAAGATTCTCCCCCTCTCCCTCTGCCCTACCTCGTCCCCCCGCCCCCGACCCCAGCACTCTCTCTCTCTCTCTCTCTCTCTCTCACACACACACACACACACTCTCTCTCTCTCTCTCTCTAAAAAGAATAAACATTGAAAAAGGCTTTCATAAAGAGGGTATTCACTTTGCAGGAACATTGCCTTTTATATTTAAAACATCTGCCCCCTTCTTTAGATACCCAGGGTGCCAGCCACAGGATGCTTGCTATTTATGATCCTGAAAATATTCGAAGCCCATCCCAGGGACTAAGGGAAGAAAACCACATCAAAACTACACCGCTTCTTTTCTGTTTTTGAGTTCAAACAGCATTCAAGATGATGCAGGTATTTGATTGTATAGAGTTAGCATTTTCCAATAAGGTAGAAACAGCTGAATTATAAATAGCCTCTAAGTTTTTTAGTAAACTTCAGGAGAATGACATTCATACAGCAAAGTGCACGAATCCTAAGTGTATAATTCACTACATGTTTACAAGTTGAACCAACCATTCTAACTAGCACCCAGATCAAGAAAGGTTCATTGCCAGTACCCTAGAAACATTTTCCCTGACCTTGTCTGGAACTTACTCATCACCATAAGAGTAGTAATAACTAGAGTTTCAAATACCAAGAGATTAGATTTTTATTCTAGACATTTATATAAATGGTATAATATGTGGCTTTTTTTCATTTAGCATCATAAAATTTTTATGGTTCATCCACATTGTAGCATGTGTCAGTATCCATTCATTCTTACTGCTGAATAATATTCTATTGTATGGATACACAGGGGGAGATTTGTTTTTCTTTTCTCTTCTTTGGCTATTGTGAATAATGTTGCTATGAGCAATTATGTAGAAGCTTTTGTGTGGACATATGATTTCAACTATTTTGGGGTTATACCTAGTTGAATTGCTAGACCATATGGTAGCTCTGTTTAACTTTTTGACCTGCTGCCAAATTGTTTTCCAAAATGGCTTCACTGCTTTACATTATTAGTTGCTTATAAGAGTTCTGGTTGTTCCACATCCTTGCCAACACTTGGTATGGTCAGTGTTTTAAAATTTAGCCATTGTGATGGGAAAGGTGGTATTTTTGTCTATAGTGTGTGTGTGTGTGTGTGTGTGTTTTATATACTTAGAAAATAACTCCAAAGCTAACTTGTACAAATTAATTGATCTTAAGTCATTTCCAATCCAGGGTTCTAATTGGAGCAACCAGTATTTCCCTGTATTTTCTAAAAGATAAGGGAAAAAAATTAAAGATGAGGATAGACCCTTCAAGATTTAGCTCAATTGCTGTTTCTATTAGAAGGCCTTCCCTGACTCTTCTTTACCAAGGCTTCTCTCTGAAGACCTGTTTGTTTTATGTGTCTTTTGGCACATGCTTGGCACAAAGTAGAAACCCAAATACACCTTTGCTAAGTGACCATATTTTACTGGTAGAGTCTTATTCTGCATGCTGTTATGTTGAAGAATATTAGTACCCAAGTTCTGGGAGGGCCTTAGAGTTCATTTACCCAATCCCATCATTTTACTGATGAGAAAGTGGAAAGTCAGAGAGAGAACAGGCATAGCCAGACAACCTGAGCTTAGTGGACAGGTCTCCAGACTCCTCCACTCATCTTTGCTTCCCCTCTGCTGCTAATTTGCAGAGAATGAAATTAATCTTTGGCAAGGGAAAACACACAGGAAAAACAATAAACAAAAATGCATATTTCCAGGGCTTAAATTCAAAGTCAAAGCAGCAGCTCTCCTATCATTGAAAGTTTGTGTGCTCCAGCACTAAGAACTACCATCGTTTAGGCCAGGGAAAGGAAACTTAAAGTGACTTTTCAGCAAATACAGTTTTCAATGATACACATATAATATCTTGTTCTGTTTTATACTCTGATCATGATTAAGAATTTCAAATAGCTCAGGAAGAATTAAGAAGATTTACACCCACATTATTACTCATAACCACTTAGAGCAAAGAAAGAAATCTTTTTAAAAGATGTTTATTGCTTTCATACCAAATGAGAATTTGAATTAAAATGATTCCCAGCACAATCTTTCGAGTTGAAAATACATTCAGCAGTTTTCAAAATCTCTTGTAATAACAACGATGCTCTGTAATTTCATATTGTTGGTATTTCTTCAAAGGAGATTAGGGGAAATGCTGTAAACATGAACTTCCTAATCCTAATCATGAACTGACTGCCCTAGATCAATCTTGTTACACTTGCTCCTCAGATGGAGATGGTAACACTCAGACTGGCTGGCCAGGTTTCAGGGTTCGACCCCTTGGTCCACTGTGAATTGATATCAAATGGAAGAACCTTATTTCTTAAGTAATTATCTGACCCTTAATTTCTAGGCTGTAATACATGATGATCATATTCCCATTTCAAGGAGAGGTATGTAAAGTACCTAGTACTTAGTAGATCTTCCTTGTCTGGTAGCTACTGTTAGATTCTCTGCTGGAGAAGGCTATGGACTAGAAGAAGATGGCTTTACTGATTCTCCAACCTCCCCAAATTATCTCAAGCTTGTCCATTCATTCATTTATTTATTGATAATAGATTGATTGCTTTCTAATCCTGTAAGTGTGGGGGTGAGGAGTGTGACGCAAAAAGTTTCCACATTCAAGCATGTCTCATCCTATTTTTTATTATTTTTAGCTTATGATTTTTATAAATAACCATTATTACCAGTGCTAAGGTCTAGCATACTAAAACAGGGCTAACAGTGTTGTGAAGAATGATTCAATAGAAAATCCGATATATCACATATCATAGACAGATGAGCTGAAGTAACTCCTCCTATCTAAGTAAATGTTAGTAATAAAGCTGTAAAGACTTGTAATTTATACTGATTCCTGAGTCTAGATCAATGGCTTAAAACAAGTGAAAAAATGTAGGATTTTTTTGCCAGGAGGACTTTAAGAACATGGCTGAAATCATTCATATGCTTAACATGGAACTCTTGGGAACTAGTGCTAACTCCTATTTTCCAGAGCAAATACAGGGCAAGGGAAATTGCAAGAAAGACTGCTAGGGGTGGAGACCTGGCTTCTAGTTCCAGATCAGTCACTATTTTCTAGTGTGACCCTGAACAAATCATTTTGATAGTGTGGGTTTTAGTTTCCCAATCTGAAATGTACTGATCTAGCCAAAACTCTTAATTATAAATTTCATGCTACGGATTCATAGAGTTCTACAGAGGTACCTCAGAGATCACTGAAGGAGTTAGTCTGAGACCTCAACCCCCAAACCCAACCCAAGTGATTCCATTTTACAGTGGTTTATACATATGGGTTCTTCCTGGGGTTATATTTGAATAAAGGGTTCTGAGGTGTAAGATTGAAAGCCACTAGGCTAAGCGAGCCTCAAGATTATTCATGTTTTAAGGTTCTATGATATCTAAATAACCAAAGTGGATACCAGTGACATTTTTCAATTACTCATATGTTAGCCAGCCTTAGGGCTGAAATAACAATGGTAATAGATATGCCCACTATACTATCTAGGTACATCTCACACCTTGGATTACTGGATTCAGCAGAGCATCTGAAACATCAAAGATACGTTGAATTTGACTTTATGTAATTTTACTGTTGCACACTTCTGTGTTCAGAGTATTTATTGGGGCTCTAAGTATATTTGGTGAGTCTTCAATAAGTAGAATGTTTGATTAACCCACACATGCCATTCCCCACCTATGCCAGGCAGCAAGAAGTTTATAGAATCAGACAGTGAACAGTTTCAATTTGGGGCAGTGCTTCTCACACTCATACAGAAGATGTCATGATGAAGAGCCAGAGAATAGGTGTGTGTATTGAGTGTTGGTTGATTTTTATAGACATATAGTAAAGGCTGATTTATTTGTGGCCTAGAGTTATTTCAGACAATCTGAATTAACTATAACTGAAAATGGTTCTTCTGAGCTATTCCATTTCCAAGTGACTAAAAAACCCATGCACAAAAGGAGAAATATAGATTTTGTCAGGATACTCCCAGCATCTCCTGGAAAATAAACTGGAGGTCTATAACATTCCATTTTAAAACATCGTGGTTTCCCGCTGAGTGACAATAGTGCTATTAGTGTCATTGTAAATGGGGGAGAGAATCTTGTGGCACTGGTGATAATTTTTTGTGCATTTCTCCATTTGTTTTCAGCTTCCATGTCTATTTGCCTATTCATTCCTTCATTTTTTGCTTTGCCTTCTTCCTCTATACGTTTTGATGCTCTTGATACTTGACTACATTCATACATTTGTGCAATCCAGAACACAGATAGGCTGGCTGCCCATGTGGAGCAAGGTTGTGTATTAGGCACTGCAGGGATATAGAGAGAATGATGAGATTCTTAGTATGTTATTGCATTTTGGAAGGGAGTATTTTGAAGGATAGCATTGTAGGTGAGGTTCTTGTTTAAGACTAGTGAAAGAAAATCAATTATTGTATCTAAAATGGAGGCTGAGGGGGAAGACTTAAAAGACATGGGTTCTGTACATCCTTCTTTTATCATATCTTATTGTATAATATTGATATGCTAACATATGTTTCCTCCTTACTAGACGTTGGGCTCCCAGAGCCTAATACACTGCCTGTAGAGTTGGCTCTGCCCATCATATTCAATGAATGAAAAAAAAAAAGAGGTCTGAGATATAACTTGGGAGGGGCTTTTCTAGAAAAGGAAAATGTGGTAAAGATGTATTCCTATGCATTGTTTGAAATTTTTATTGATATCAAGGGTGAGGAAAATTTTAATTGCTTGGGCTTTGAACTACCATCAGGTAGTTGAGGTAAAGATTTAGACCCTTCCCAAGTATTCATACCAGTCTGATCCCAAAGATAGTCCAAATTGTTCTCCTGACTGCCCATTATACAAGGGCACTGATCCCAGAAATCAGAAGGAATGTCATGGGATTCCAAAACTTAATTGCCATCTGTGCCATGTATGGCTGAACTATGAAAAGTCATTCAGTCAGCAAGATAGAAATAACATCTGCATAGGCAGACAACAAACTCAGACCACTTTCCCTGTGAAGTCCAGCTGCCATTGTGCCTCATGGCAAGTTCCTGCAGAGCAGAGGCCCCTACCCGGAGTGGAAACCAGAAAGGGCAAGAGCAGTACAAAAGCCAGTTTTTTTGACACCCTTAACAAATAGGTTTCCACGAACTCATTCATTTCCATGGACTCAGGTTGGCAAGTCGGCAGAGAAGAGGGAGAGGGGATGAGTGACAGAGATACTTTATCAAGTTGGGTTTATTCCAGGAATGCAAGGCTGGTTCAACAATTCTAAATCTATCACTGTGATAGATATAAAGCAGAAAAGCTATATTATCAGTAGATACAGAAAAAAGAAAATACTTTATAGAGTTTTTAAAAAAAATTGTGATCAAATACATAAAATTTACCATTTTAACCATTTTGAAGTATACAATTCAACGGCATTTAGAACATTCATAATGTCATGCATCTACCACTTCTGCCTAATTCCAGAACATTTTTATCAGCCCAAAAGGAAATCCCTGAAGGAAATTGTATACCCACTGAGCAGTCTCCCCCATAACCCTCTCCTTCAAGGCCCTGGCAACCACCAATCTATTTTCCTTCTATGAATTTGTCTGTTCTGGCAATTTCATATGCACAGAATCATATAATACATTGCTTTCTGTGTCTGGTATCTTTCACTTAGAATAGTACTTTCAAGGGTTCACCCATGCTGTAGGATGTATAAGTACGTCATTCCCTTTTATAACAGAATAATATTTCCATTGAATGAATACACCACATTTCATTTATCCATTTATTTGTTTTGTTTTTTTTTTTTAATTTTTGTTTTTATTTATTTATGATAGAGAGAGAGAGAGAGGCAGAGACATAGGCAGAGGGAGAAGCAGGCTCCATGCACTGGGAGCCTGACGTGGGATTTGATCCTGGGTCTCCAGGATCGCGCCCCGGGCCAAAGGCAGGCGCCAAACCGCTGCGCCACCCAGGGATCCCTATCCATTTATTTGTTGATGGACATTTGGATGATTCTACTTTTTGGCTATTGTGAATAGTGCTGCTATGAACTGTCAAATTTAAGGATTTGAATACCTGCTTTCAGTTCTTTTTGGTAGATATCTAGGAGTAGAATCTCTGGAATTTGATAATTTTATGTTTAACTTATTAAGAAACAATCAAGATGTTTTCCCCACTTGTGGCCTTTTAATATAGATTACCCCTCCCTTATTAGGAAGTGTGGCCCAGTGGATGTGCCTCACAGTTGGACAACTTACTCTTCCTCTTTGTGGTAGATTAAGTAAGGGGTGGGGGTTGTAAAAAGCCAGGACTATTACTACAGCTGAAACTCATTCACATGTGCACCTAGGTCAGAGAAATGGAGTACCTCTACCCCCAAGAGATGACACATAGCTGGGGCTGATATCCACATATTAAACATAAACTTACTGAGGACCATAATTGTGGGAGTGTAACAAGCATTGTGAATACAGAAACAAGGAATGTTCATGTTCATGTTCTAAAAGCTGAGCATAGATCTTTAAGAAATGAAATAAGTAAATAAATAAATAAATAAATAAATAAAGCGATATAAAGCAAAATAAATAAATGAAATAATGCAATAATCAGAATCCACGATACATTTAAAAATCCAATTCTCTCAAATACAAATCTAACATTATATGGTGATGGCTTTCAATGATACGTGAACTTGCTCTCACACTATGTCCACTCATAAAATATTTAAAGGGCCATGTCCAAAGAAATTACATATAATTCAGTTGAGATGAGCACTGCACAAAATTGAATAAATTCCAGTGAATCATCTGTCTTTTAAAAATAATATTTAAATTAAGAAACCAAATGGGATCATTAGCTGTACTTTATTATTAAAATCAAACATTTTTTATATAAATGGATGTTACTAGGTAGGCAATGTACACTGCACTGATTATATTTGTTAGCTGAGAGAGTTTACCAACATCGTGTAATATGTGAATCTGTCTCTAAATTCTTAAGTGTGGGTACTACCTGTGAACTGATTATATCTTCCCATACTCAGCTAGACAATTGTCAGGCACTACCTTGGATATCATACCAGCACAACACTCCATTTTCAGAATGACTCCTGGTCCAAATGACTAATTTTTTTTTGGATCGGCCTCCACATACCCCAAACCCATGTTCCGCATGCATGGGTACTACGTTAGTGTGGACCACAGAGAATACCCATCTGTGGCTAAAATAACAGCACTGTTCTATAGAGCATAGCTTTGGCTTTTGAAATGGAAATAGATACAGGTAATGATGTCTCCTTTACTGCTCTTATAAATTTTATTTAAAATCTTAGGTAATGTAGATATACTCATTCTTCTAGTTAATGGCTAAATGCCCAGTTTTGTCAGATACCATGATGCAACATTCTGACAGGTCAGCAGTTTTACTCATGTGACTGATTGTTCAGGCTATTTCCTCTGCATGACAAGCTACTAAACACCATAAATAATTTTTTGAATGTCTTCGATAGAAGAGTGAACATCATTTCCTTTTTAGAGAGTAGATCCTGGGGATCCCTGGGTGGCTCAGCAGTTTGGCGCCTGCCTGCCTTCGGCCCAGGGCATGATCGTGGGGTCCTGGGATCGAGTCCCACATCAGGCTCCCTGCATGGAGCCTGCTTCTAACCCTCTGCCTGTGTTTCTGCCTCTCTCTCTCTCTCTCTCTCTGTCTCTCATGAATAAATAAATAAAATCTTTAAAAATAGAGTAGATCCTTTTGCAGTTTGTTATCGAAAATCTAGATGAATTCTACTAGGGCATTTTCCATGTTGTTCTTCCACTCACAATCATTGTGTTGTGATGTGTTTTCAAATGCCGCTTTTACAATTAAATTAAAATCCAAGTTGATGTGGTTAATGTAATTGGAAAATACCCATTGGGGTTACCTGAAAAAAGTTAGGAACTGTGATCCAAGCAGCTGAGTTCTATTAAAGTACCTGGGTTTACGTGGAAGAGCAAAGCTAAGATATGGCCAAGAGCTGTGCTGAAAATACACTAAGGGCTTAGTAGATGCCAGTTAAATGGATGAATACATGTAATTAACAAAAAAGGAAAGTAATCCAGAATATAATTTTAGGTGTCAGTAGGAGAAGTCCATCCTGTAGAAGAGACTCAGATTGAAATTCTTGTTCCAACAAGCTCACCATATATGAGCCTTAGTGCTTTTGTATGCACGTTATAATCCTTGCTAATCCTCTCAAGAGTGCTATTCCATTCATTTAAATGTGTTATAATAGAAAATAGATCTGCCTATTTTATTCCACATAATAGATTTAAAAAAAAAAAAAACCTTTGTTGTATCAGCATACATATTGGTCTATGGAATGTTATGTGAGCTTGGGTTTTCTTAGGCAACTCTTGATCCCCCACTCATCCCCTCCAAGGATTTTGTTTCTTAAGTGTCCCTCGATGCTGCCAATCTAATCTACATCCTATTCCCAGCTGCTGAACATCTCTCTTGCCCTCTGTCTCTGATCTCCCCCCTCCCCTCCCACAAGTAATGCTTCAGTGAAACCCAATTCCTTATTTAGCCAGCCTTTTAGTTGACCTGTACACTGACAAGTGTCTTCAACTCCCCTGGCAGGTTTAGTCACAACAAGGATGAGATGGGGCTATTGTGTGCCTCACTTTCCTCAGCACTGAAAAGGAAATAGCGATAGTATTTTATGGGGCTACCATGAGGATTAAATGGGAAAACATACTTGAAACATCTACTACAATCCCTGCACAGTAAATGCTCAGTTAATGTCACAAAAGATAATGGTGAGCACTAGGGTTCCTTATCAAAAAGTTCTCCCCAGCCGCTAAACAAACTGACCTGGGAAAGTAGCCCATTGATCTCATTTGATTTGTTTGAGAATGTAAACATTCAACCCTTTTGAAAATTGTTTGCCCATCCCTAGTTCTCCCACATGTCTCACATTCTTTATCTTTCCTTATGTTCCAAAGGGCCATTCAGAAATCTAATCTGCAGGTGCTGTCTTTGCTGGTAACATTACCTAAATGGGCAGGTGACTTGATTGATTTATTCATAAAATAGTGGTAGACTGGTATGGGACAGTTGCCATTCTTGATTGATTTATTCATAAAATAGTGGTAGAGTGGTATGGGACAGTTGCCATTCTAGGGATACAGAGTAAATGAAATAACACCTTTGCCTTCAGGAATCTTCTATCACAGTCTCTTCACCAAGCTTTGCCCCATCCTAACCATTACTCTCTTATAAAGTACCTTAGTTCTGCCTTTTCCAATGGTCAGCTCATTACCTTTGATAGAGAATGTAGAAGCAAAGTAGGAGTTGAAAATCTCTGCTTTCCTTTTTCTCTGTTGTTCCCAAGAACAAGCCTCACACTTTGTTTTTCTTTCTGTCTAGGAAATAACAGAATAAGTAATTTCTAGGTAAACCTTACCTTATTCTTTTTTTTTTAATTTATTTTTTATTGGTGTTCAATTTACTAACATACAGAATAACACCCAGTGCCCGTCACCCATTCACTCCCACCCCCCGCCCTCCTCCCCTTCTACCACCCCTAGTTCGTTTCCCAGAGTTAGCAGTCTTTACGTTCTGTCTCCCTTTCTGATATTTCCCACACATTTCTTCTCCCGTCCCTTATATTCCCTTTCACTATTATTTATATTCCCCAAATGAATGAGAACATATAATGTTTGTCCTTCTCCGACTGACTTACTTCACTCAGCATAATACCCTCCAGTTCCATCCACGTTGAAGCAAATGGTGGGTATTTGTCATATCTAATAGCTGAGTAATATTCCATTGTATACATAAACCACATCTTCTTTATCCATTCATCTTTCGTTGGACACCAAGGCTCCTTCCACAGTTTGGCTATCGTGGCCATTGCTGCTATAAACATCGGGGTGCAGGTGTCCCGGCGTTTCATTCATTTGTATCTTTGGGGTAAATCCCCAACAGTGCAATTGCTGGGTCGTAGGGCAGGTCTATTTTTAACTGTTTGAGGAACCTCCACACAGTTTTCCAGAGTGGCTGCACCAGTTCACATTCCCACCAACAGTGTAAGAGGGTTCCCTTTTCTCCGCATCCTCTCCAACATTTGTTGTTTCCTGCCTTGTTAATTTTCCCCATTCTCACTGGTGTGAGGTGGTATCTCATTGTAGTTTTGATTTGTATTTCCCTGATGGCAAGTGATGCAGAGCATTTTCTCATGTGCATGTTGGCCATGTCTATGTCTTCCTCTGTGAGATTTCTGTTCATGTCTTTTGCCCATTTCATGATTGGATTGTTTGTTTCTTTGGTGTTGAGTTTAATAAGTTCTTTATAGATCTTGGAAACTAGCCCTTTATCTGATATGTCATTTGCAAATATCTTCTCCCATTCTGTAGGTTGTCTTTGAGTTTTGTTGACTGTATCCTTTGCTGTGCAAAAGCTTCTTATCTTGATGAAGTCCCAATAGTTCATTTTTGCTTTTGTTTCTTTTGCCTTCGTGGATGTATCTTGCAAGAAGTTACTATGGCCGAGTTCAAAAAGGGTGTTGCCTGTGTTCTTCTCTAGGATTTTGATGGAATCTTGTCTCACATTTAGATCTTTCATCCATTTTGAGTTTATCTTTGTGTATGGTGAAAGAGAGTGGTCTAGTTTCATTCTTCTGCATGTGGATGTCCAATTTTCCCAGCACCATTTATTGAAGAGACTGTCTTTCTTCCAATCGATAGTCTTTCCTCCTTTATCGAATATTAGTTGCCCATAAAGTTCAGGGTCCACTTCTGGATTCTCTATTCTGTTCCACTGATCTATGTGTCTGTTTTTGTGCCAGTACCACACTGTCTTGATGACCACAGCTTTGTAGTACAACCTGAAATCTGGCATTGTGATGCTCCCAGATATGGTTTTCTTTTTTAAAATTCCCCTGGCTATTTGGGGTCTTTTCTGATTCCACACAAATCTTAAAATAATTTGTTCTAACTCTCTGAAGAAAGTCCATGGTATTTTGATAGGGATTGCATTAAACGTGTATATTGCCCTGGGTAACATTGACATTTTCACAATATTAATTCTGCCAATCCATGAGCATGGAATATTTTTCCATCTCTTTGTGTCTTCCTCAATTTCTTTCAGAAGTGTTCTATAGTTTTGAGGGTATAGATCCTTTACATCTTTGGTTAGGTTTATTCCTAGGTATCTTATGCTTTTGGGTGCAATTGTAAATGGGATTGACTCCTTAATTTCTCTTTCTTCAGTCTCATTGTTAGTGTATAGAAATGCCACTGACTTCTGGGCATTGATTTTGTATCCTGCCACACTACCGAATTGCTGTATGAGTTCTAGCAATCTTGGGGTGGAGACTTTTGGGTTTTCTATGTAGAGTATCATGTCATCGGCGAAGAGGGAGAGTTTGACTTCTTCTTTGCCAATTTGAATGCCTTTAATGTCTTTTTGTTGTCTGATTGCTGAGGCTAGGACTTCCAGTACTACGTTGAACAGCAGTGGTGAGAGTGGACATCCCTGTCTTGTTCCTGATCTTAGGGGAAAGGCTCCCAGTGCTTCCCCATTGAGAATGATATTTGCTGTGGGCTTTTCATAGATGGCTTTTAAGATGTCGAGGAATGTTCCCTCTATCCCTACACTCTGAAGAGTTTTGATCAGGAATGGATGCTGTATTTTGTCAAATGCTTTCTCTGCATCCAATGAGAGGATCATATGGTTCTTGGTTTTTCTCTTGCTGATATGATGAATCACATTGATTGTTTTACGGGTGTTGAACCAGCCTTGTGTCCCAGGGATAAATCCTACTTGGTCATGGTGAATAATTTTCTTAATGTACTGTTGGATCCTATTGGCCAGTATCTTGTTGAGAATTTTTGCATCCGTGTTCATCAGGGATATTGGTCTGTAATTCTCCTTTTTGGTGGGGTCTTTGTCTGGCTTTGGAATTAAGGTGATGCTGGCTTCATAGAACGAATTTGGAAGTACTCCATCTCTTTCTATCTTTCCAAACAGCTTTAGGAGAATAGGTATGATTTCTTCTTTAAACGTTTGATAAAATTCCCCTGGGAAGCCATCTGGCCCTGCACTCTTGTGTCTTGGGAGGTTTTTGATGACTGCTTCAATTTCCTCCCTGGTTATTGGCCTGTTCAGGTTTTCTATTTCTTCCTGTTCCAGTTTTGGTAGTTTGTAGCTTTCCAGGAATGCGTCCATTTCTTCTAGATTGCCTAATTTATTGGCGTATAGCTGTTCATAATATGTTTTTAAAATCGTTTGTATTTCCTTGGTGTTGGTAGTGATCTCTCCTTTCTCATTCATGATTTTATTAATTTGAGTCTTCTCTCTCTTCTTTTTAATAAGGCTGGCTAATGGTTTATCTATCTTATTAATTCTTTCAAAGAACCAACTCCTGGTTCTGTTGATCTGTTCCACAGTTCTTCTGGTCTCGATTTCGTTGAGTTCTGCTCGAATCTTTATTAACTCCCTTCTTCTCTTGGGTGTAGGATCTATTTGCTGTTTTTTCTCTAGCTCCTTTATGTGTAAGGTTAGCTTTTGTATTTGAGTTCTTTCCAGTTTTTGAATGGATGCTTGTATTGCGATGTATTTCCCCCTTAGGACTGCTTTTGCTGCATCCCAAAGATTTTGAACGGTTGTATCTTCATTCTCATTAGTTTCCATGAATCTTTTTAATTCTTCCTTAATTTCCTGGTTGACCCTTTTATCTTTTAGCAGGATGGTCCTTAACCTCCACGTGTTTGAGGTCCTTCCAAACTTCTTGTTGTGATTTAGTTCTAATTTCAAGGCATTATGGTCCGAGAATATGCAGGGGACAATCCCAATCTTTTGGTATCGGTTCAGACCCGATTTGTGTCCCAATATGTGGTCTATTCTGGAGAAAGTTCCATGTGCGCTTGAGAAGAATGTGTATTCAGTTGAGTTTGGATGTAAAGTTCTGTAGATATCTGTGAAATCCATCTGGTCCAGTGTATCATTTAAAGCTCTCGTTTCTTTGGAGATGTTGTGCTTAGAAGACCTATCGAGTATAGAAAGAGCTAGATTGAAGTCACCAAGTATAAGTGTATTATTATCTAAGTATTTCTTCACTTTGGTTAATAATTGATTTATATATTTGGCAGCTCCCACATTCGGAGCATATATATTGAGGATTGTTAAGTCCTCTTGTTGAATAGATCCTTTAAGTATGATATAGTGTCCCTCTTCATCTCTCACTACAGTCTTTGGGGTAAATTTTAGTTTATCTGATATAAGGATGGCTACCCCTGCTTTCTTTTGAGGACCATTCGAATGGTAAATGGTTCTCCAACCTTTTATTTTCAGGCTGTAGGTGTCCTTCTGTCTAAAATGAGTCTCTTGTAGACAGCAAATAGATGGGTCCTGCTTTTTTATCCAGTCTGAAACCCTGTGCCTTTTGATGGGGTCATTAAGCCCGTTCACATTCAGAGTTACTATTGAGAGATATGAGTTTAGTGTCATCATGATATCTATTCAGTCTTTGTTTTTGTGGACTGTTCCACTGAACTTCTTCTTAAAGGGGAATTTTAAGAGTCCCCCTTAAAATTTCTTGCAGAGCTGGTTTGGAGGTCACATATTCTTTTAGTTGCTGCCTGTCTTGGAAGCTCTTTATCTCTCCTTCCATTTTGAATGAGAGCCTTGCTGGATAAAGTATTCTTGGTTGCATGTTCTTCTCATTTAGGACCCTGAATATATCCTGCCAGCCCTTTCTGGCCTGCCAGGTCTCTGTGGAGAGGTCTGCTGTTACCCTAATACTCCTCCCCATAAAAGTCAGGGATTTCTTGTCTCTTGCTGCTTTAAGGATCTTCTCCTTATCTTTGGAATTTGCAAGCTTCACAATTAAATGTCGAGGTGTTGAACGGTTTTTATTGATTTTAGGGGGGGATCTCTCTATTTCCTGGATCTGAATGCCTGTTTCCCTTCCCAGATTAGGAAAGTTTTCAGCTAGAATTTGTTCAAATACATATTCTGGCCCTCTGTCCCTTTCGGCGCCCTCGGGAACCCCAATTAAACGTAGGTTTTTCTTCCTCAGGCTGTCGTCTATTTCCCTTAATCTATCTTCATGGTCTTTTAATTGTTTGTCTCTTTTTTCCTCAGTTTCCCTCTTTGCTATCAACTTGTCTTCTATGTCACTCACTCGTTCTTCCACCTCGTTAACCCTCGTTGTTAGGACTTCTAGTTTGGATTGCATCTCATTCAATTGATTTTTAATTTCTGCCTGATTAGCTCTAAATTCTGCAGTCATGAAGTCTCTTGAGTCCTTTATACTTTTTTCTAGAGCCACCAGTAGCTGTATAATAGTGCTTCTGAATTGGCTTTCTGACATTGAATTGTAATCCAGATTTTGTAACTCTGTGCGAGAGAGGACTGTTTCTGATTCTTTCTTTTGAGGTGAGGTTTTCCTTCTAGTCATTTTGCTCAGTGCAGAGTGGCCAAAAGCAAGTTGTATTGGGAAAAAGAGAAAAAGAGAGGAGAGAAAGAAGGAAAGAAAAGAGAAAGAGAAAAAAAAGGGAAGAGAAAAAAAAACGAAAGAAAAAAAAAGAAGAAAAAGAGAAAGAAAAAGAAAGGAGAAAAAAAAAGGGGGGGTGGGGGAGGAAACAAATCAAAAAGCAAAACAAAACAAAACAAAAAAACAAACAAAACAACAACAACAACAACAACAACAAAAAAAGAACCACAGGGGAGTATCTTCTGATTCTGTGTTCTTTAAGTCCCTTGGCTTCTCCTGGAAGTTGTCAGTCTAGCTGGTCTTCTGGGGGAGGGGCCTGTTGTGCTGATTTTCAGGTGTTAGCAGTTGGGGGAGCTGCTGTGCCCCTGCCTGGTGCAGGGCTCAGTGGGGGTTGTTTACCCCGTGAGGCCGTAGGAGGAACAGCCCCAGTGGCTGCTGCAGCTCTGGAGCCCTGGATTCAGCCCCCGCAGTAACTCCGGAGCTCTCCGTCTGCAGGGCCTGGAGGCTCCGGGGCGGGGCCGCTGATCTGCTCAGCTGGGGCAGGAGCGTCCTTGCTGTCCTGGGCCCTCCCGGTCTCTGCCTGTCCCGGGGGAGGCGGGATCCTGGGCTGTGTCCCGGCGCCCTGTGCTCCGGAGCCTGCGCTGGTGGATTCGCGCTCCCGGGCCGCGCAACCCCCTCCGCGGAGCCGCCGCCCGAGCCCCTCCGAGCTGCTCCTGGAACCGCGCAGGCCCCTCTGCACGGAGCCTCTTCCTCTGCCCGAGCCCGGCCGAGCTGCTCCCGGGGCCATGCAGCCCCCTCCGCGGAGCCGCCCCCGAGCTCCCTCCCCCCCCCCCCCCCCCCCCCCCGAGCTGCTCCGGGTCCCGCTGTGCGCGCTGCAGCCCTTAGGGAGCTCGGCGCACTCTCCTGGGCGCGGAGTTGCTGTTACTGTCCCGGGGAGCCCGAGGGCATCCCCTCCCTCCTGGGTCCTGCTCCAACTCCCCGCGAGCCCCTTTCCGCCCGGGAAGGTTGGTGCAGCTCCTGCGTCTCCGGGACGGGGCTCTCCTGTCCTGGGGACACTCGCCCCGGCCTCAGCCCGGCTCCTCGCGGGCCCCTCCCCCTTGGAGGCCTTTGTTTCTTTATTTCTTTTTCCCCGTCTTCCTACCTTGATAGAAGCGCGAACTCTTCTCACTTTTGCATTCCAGCTGGTCTCTCTTTAAATCTCAGGCCGAATTCATAGATTTTCAGGATAATTTGAAGGTTTTCTAGGTAGTTTGGTGGAGACAGGTGATTTGGAGACCCTACTCTTCCGCCATCTTGCTCCTCCCCCCAACCTTACCTTATTCTTGATGTCAGTGTTTCTGACTCCTTTCTAAGGGCTCTTGGACTTACTGATGCCAAGGACAGAGCTTTGGAATCAGATCAAGCTGGACTCAAATCTTTATTCCTTTCTAGCTGTGTGATCTCCAGCGAGTCATTTTGCCTCTCTGAGCCTTATTTTCCTCCTTGTTAATGAAGGATAATGATTACTGCTTTGTAGGGTTGTTGTGACCATTAAAATGAGAAAATGTCTATTAAGCACTTAGTACAGGCCTGGCACAAAGTAAGTGTGCAATAAACATTAGCTATTATTAGCAAGAGCTGCAGAGTGTAAAGGATGCCTGGTTTCAATCCTCTGTTCCAAGCTTAGCTGATTAACATTTAGCAAATTACTTACTTTCACAGAGGATTGGCTTCCTTTTCTGTAAAGTGAAATTTAATATCTACTTATCCACATGGTTGTTCTACGGATTAAATGAGATAAAATTTTTAATGATACAGCAGAACATGGTCTTTCCACTCTTATTAGGTCTGTCGTTCACTATAAACATTTTTAATGTCTTGTGCTTAGCCTGGAGGTACAGTGGAGAGCAAGATAGACATGATCCCTTGCCCTCCTGGAGACAAATTAATTAATTAAATAAGCATAGATGGTGAAATATTATGAAGGAAACAAGCAGAGTTATTATAGAGAATAGTAGTTGTTGAAATCAAAGGAGCAGAAAGGACTTCTTTTATGAGATGACATCTAAACAGATCTATGTGATAAGAAGGAACTAGCAATGGGAAAAGCATTTAAACCAGAGGGAACAACGTATAGAAAGATCCTGACGGGAAGAGCTTGGCCTGTTCAAAGAGCTAAATAAAGCCTGAGGTCTTGATTATATTTTTTAAATATTTTATTTATTTATTTATTTATTTGAGAGAGAGAGAGCAAGAGAGCACGTGGAGAGCAAGCGCAAGGGAGGGGATGGGTGGCAGGGGCAAAGGTAGAAGCAGATCCCCTGCTGAGTAGGGAGCCTGGTGCGATGCGGAGCTCGATCCGGAATTCATGACCTGAGCCGAAGGCAGATGCTTAACTGACTGAGCCACCCAGGCGCCCTTGTCCTAAGTTTTTAAAGAGTACATGTACCCTTTATTTAGAAAAGTAAGGAAAAGCTGTTGACATCATCAGATATTCTAGAGAGGTCAAGGGAGTGAGGGCACGTAAGTTTTAAGGTGGTGGTCATGGTAAACTTTCCAAAAGTAATGCCAGTATTTTTATCAGGTTCCCAGCAGAAAACAAGTGTACACCCAGAAGAGTAATTAAAGGATAATTTAATGAAGGAACTATTTACATAGCTTTGGTCCAGGTTTAAGGTTAATGGTTAAAGGAGACCAAGAAGCAATGAGAAAGCATCCAGGGCAAGCAACAGCAGGGACTCATTATTGCCCCCTGTTCTGATGAGGCTGAGGGAGGGGTGGTTACAGAGTCTGAAGAGAGCAGCAGCTGTTTGGACAGAGCTGTGGCCTTTGGTCGAGGAACACAGGTATCACCAACCTGTAGCCCAACACCAAGAAATGTGGTAGTGAGGATGCATACCCCATGCTTCATGGACTCTCTTGCCAATGCGTCTTATTGGCCAAACCTCACTGGAAGCCAGAGAGGAAGGGAGCTGGGTTGATGTAGACCATAGAGGTCAACCTTCCGGAGTGTATAGTGAGGTGTGGGGGGAGGGTAATGTAGGTATGGAACGGCACATGGAGACTATCACACAGCTCCTAATATAGTACTTTGGAGGCTGAATAATGCCCCTCACCCCCAAGATGCCCACTGCTTAACCCTGGATAATATGAATCTATTACCTTATGTTGTAAAAGGGACTTTGCAGATGTGATTAAGTTAAGGATTTTGAGATGGGAAGATTATCCTGGATTATCATCCACATGGGCCCAATGTCATCAGAATGGTCTTTATAAGGTAAAGAGGGGCAGAGATCAGAGTGACATGCGGATGTGAGCCACAGAATGTGGGCAGCCTCCCAAAGCTGGACATTTTTAATGACGCTGTTCTCTAAGGGATCCTCCCTTAGAACTTTCAGAAGGAACACAGCCCTGCTGACGCCTTGATTTTAGCCCAGTGAGACCTATTTTGGAGCTTGGAGAAAATAAATTAGTGTTGTTTTAGACACTAAATCAGTGATCAGTTTTTACAGCAATTGGAACCAAATACAATAAGCTCTTATTTCCATGTCATTTTTCAGTTGAACAAGCAGGTTCATGAACATCACCTCCTTTTAATGCTCACAGCAACTCTTTGAGGAAGGAATTCCTTTTTTCAGTGTATAGATAGGGAAGTGTGTGTGTGGGGGCGGGGGGGGTCAGAGATATGAAAAGGCTTGCCCAGTGCCAGGAAAGGAGGCAGCTGGAGATAGAACCAGCTGTTTTGACTCTAAGGTCAGTGTTCTTTCGCTTGACACTATACTTACTGAACCACTGTAGAGAAGTGGCAGAAAGATGCCAGGTTGCAAAGAGTTAAGTAGGTGGTGAAGAGTAAAGAGATAGTAGAAGAGTGGTCTTTATTGGGGCTCATAGAGTCTGCCACTTGATCTGAGCCCCCCTACCTTCAATTTCAGGGTGTCACCCCTCATTAAACCTGTGCTTGTTACAAGGCAGTGGTTTTCAAGCTGAGCATCATAGAGACTTAGGGCTTTTTACAAGAGATGATGGGATGATGGGTTTCCTTCACCCAGAGAAGTTCTGTGTGTATCTATTTTTAAAATATTAGACTTCTAGGTCAGATTTCACTAAAACCAGATACTGGGGTTAAAAAGAAGTTTGAAAATAAGGTGGTCATTTTGCAAATTGTCACTGTAGAAAATAAAAAACAGCAGAAACTCTGGAGTGATGGCTAATCAAACCTCATGGACCTCAGAGAAAGGGAGGAAGAGCAGACTTTTTGGAGCCCCCCCAGAGGCCTGGCCTTCCAGCTTCCAAGCAGAGGATAGCTATGAGAAGCAGCAGAATGTCATGCATATGACAGCATCTGGGCTGTTATTTGATTTTTAAAGTGGATTATAAAAATTGGAGCTCTGTCACCCATGAGGCTTCAACACATTTGTGATGCCAGGGTGTTTCTGTTGCATTGGTAAAGGTCAAAATCAATAGAATTATCCAAACTTCCCCTATTTTATGGGTCATGTGTGCTATTATTCCATAGATCACTAGTGAGTTTCCCTGTGATCCTTAAGTATTTGCTTGACATAAAAATGACTTTTAAGGTTTACTTACTGGTCCCTTGGCAAATGAGGGACATTTCATATCTCTAATACCTCAAATATATCATCTGGGATGATGGCACACTGAGCTGTTGCTTTTTGCCTGGCTGCTGAGAAAGGTGCTTGAGTTTCAAAGGGCTTCTCTTTGGGGTGGTGAGTGAAGAAACTATATTTTTCTGTCTGCTTCTCTGGAAATGCTCTTTCTCAATGAAGTGAACACGTCAGAGAGCTATGTCCCAGAAAAGCATCTCAGGCCTCCTGAGCCCGTCTTCTCAGAATTGTACTTTAGCCCTAGATGCTGGACGTCCATGCAGCTCTGTAAGAACTGTCCATCAGAGGGGCACTGGGGTGGCTCAGTTGGTTAAGCGTCTGCCTTCAGCTCAGGTCATAATCCTGGGGTCCTGAGATGGAGCCGCACGTCAGGCTCCCTGCCCAATGGGGAGCCTGCTTCTCCCTCTCCCTGCCCCCCACTCATGCTCTCTCTTTCTCTCTTTCTCTTTCTCTCTCTCTCTCTCTAAGTAAATAAAATCTTTAAAAAGAAAAGAACTGTCTATCAGAGACCTGACATTGTGTTAGTGGTAGGAATGGGGTTAGGCACATTGTCCACTATATTCCATTCTACACACTTCAGAAGAAACCATGAGAGAGAGGAAGTATTCTCTGTCCTCACTGCCAGGAAAACTGTTTCTTATGAGCAACTGAGGTGTTTTCTAACAGATGGGCATTTGTTATTCAATGATCAGATCTACTGAGTAACAAAACCATAGCTGAATATTAGAATTATGAATGCATGGCCCCACTCTCAAGAAGTTGATTTTTCTAGAGTAAGGATCATTTCTAAAAGCCTTCCTCCCTCCCTCTAGTGATTCTAATGAGCAGCCAGGGCTGAGGATCACTGTTAAAACTGATTGGCTTTCTTTGCTTTGGCTACCAGAAAGCTCAAAATCAAGTTTGGGTCATTTTCTAATAGCTCTACAGGACTTCATGGTATGCAGTTCTGAGTGTGTTTCTGATCTGGAATTGATCTTAGTGACATATTTGGATTTACCTTTCATCCCAAATTTTTTACCTATTTTTTTAAAATTTTTTTATTTATGAGAGAGAGAGAGAGAGAGATAGGCAGAGACACTGGAGGAGGGAGAAGCAGACTCCATGCCAGGAGCCTGACGTGGGACTCAATCCTGGGACTCCATGATCGTGCCCTGGGCCAAAGGCAGGCACCAAACCACTGAGCCACCCAGGGATCCCCTTTACCTATTTTTTTTTATCATATTGTCTCTATGTATTGGGGCTCTTTTTAAATGATCTTTGATATGAGGCAGCAGATGGATTGGTGGGTGGAGCAATGATAGAAAGATCAGTGCCATACAGTGTTTACAGTGGGTCTGTTCCCTGCCCTGGGATATTTCCACACATTAGATGCTGCAAATGGCACTGTACTGGCCAGTCCTGCTGCAGAGGTAATAGAATACATTGTCCTTTGTGATACTATCATAAAAGCATTCCTCTAGTTATTTTACTTGTTATTTGAGAGGAGGAGTATTAGCAATCTTTTTAAAAATAAAACAAAAGGTAATTTAAAAAAATCATTCCCAGTTCTACCCCCACCCAATATAATGAAAACATTTCTTTTTCTTTCAGAACACCAAATTGTCATCAGGGGGCTTTTCTTTCAGCAAAATAAATAGGAGTAGAAAATTCAGCAAAGCAAATATATAAGGAAAGTAAGCCCAGTATTCAAGATGCTCAAAAGCCACATTTTCCACCTGTGAATCATGGACCCTAAACTCTACGCCATTTGTTTTAGTGGCTTCCTACTGTGCTCCAGACACCATGGTTTATAAGCTCCTCTAAGATAGGGCCCCCGTTGACCTCTTCAACTCTCAAACCATTCATTACCAACCCCTCACCCTCACTTTACTCATAACGTATTTATTTCAGTTTCTAGAACATGTTCTTTCTTGCCTCTGGGTCTTCACACATGCTGTCAGAAGCATATTCTCTCCCTCCTGCCCACATTCACCTGCTAGCTTCCCCTCATTATTTCCATGTTTTAGCTTAGATGTCATTTCCCACTGGAGATTTTCCTTGAGTTTCCAGATTATTTCTCTGCTATAGCTATGTTTCCTGTTGGGCTCCTTCTCCCACTAAGTGGTGATTACCAGATTCAGGTCTGTCTCCCCTCCTAGACTGTAGGCCTCTAGGACATTGACTTTGTCACTGAATTTCTAGCAGTGACCACAGCGGCTAGCACAGAGTTAAGTACTCAATAAATGGAATTGGCTATTATGATTATAAAGTATCTGTTTCCATGTTTAAAGGTGCTTGGTAAATGTTGGTAATGCTAATAGAAGTCATTTTGGGAGCAGGACAGCCATGATCGTTTAGTGAGAGAAGATAGAAGCTCAGGCAACATCTTGACTCTGTAGCCAGACATTACTTTTCCTGGCTCTTTAGATATTATGTTAGGGATAATAAGACGTACAGCAATAGAGAGAAATCAGCTCATTCCAAACTAATTTTCGCTTTTGGTTAACACTTGCTCTATGCAGTGAAAGGTCATATTAGTTGGGAGCTTGAATGCTTCAAGATGATTGCCTATTTCCACAACTCGAAAGAGCTTCTGGCTTTGCCCTGTGCTTCAGTCATTTGATCATGAGGTAGATGGTACCTGAAATACGACAGGTGGGAGGTAGAAGCACAGTGGTGGGTGTCATGAAATACCATGTGCATTTATATGGCTTTGTGTTTTGGCCAATAAGATTTTGTCTGTTTCCCTGTAAGAACACAGCTCTGTATACTGGAAAGAGCTTTGAACCTGGACTCAAACTTCTTACCTTTCTACTTCCTAATAATGTTACTTTGGGCACATGAGTTATCACTCTGGGCCTTTATTTTCTCATCTCTGACATGGGGACAGTAACTTAAGCTTCATGGCCATCTGGGGAATATTTATCACGCACCTAAATAGGTGATTGATAAAGGCTTGTTAAATTCAAATATCAAAAAAAGACCTACGGTATTGGGATTAATAAGTGTGAACCTTCTGGCTTTTCTCTTTCTCAAAGTTTGTGGGTAAACTTAAACATTTTTATTGTTACTATTAACATTACTTATTTACACAGTACCCTTCTGCAAAAAAAGATACAAAAAATGTCATGTAACTTACCTTTCCAAATAAAATTTATTTGTTTAATAAAGCAATAGCTGCCAGAAACTCTAATTCTGCTCTGCTTTGATACAAATGTGAACTGCGGATCTCCCTACAGAGCTGAGGGGGAAAAGAAGGCCTGCAAATCTCTCCAAATTAGCCCCTGAATATCAACTGCATTTCTTTTTTAAGTATAATCAGATACTCTGCCTCTAGTCTTCTAATTATTTTACCAGGCTGGGGAAAGAGAGCTGACAAATAAGCCCGATTCTTCCTTGGCACCACAAAATTCAAAGAACAGAGAGCCCATTGAAGTCCTCCTCTGTTCTTTGGAATGCATTCGATCTGTCTCCTGAGATGGCAAGGTTGTGAACTTGAAACAGGAAGGTTGTAGAGAAATGAGTCAAGAAACATCCATCCATCTCACTTGTCATGGCTCGTCTGGCATTCAGAGCCCAGCGGAGCAGGAAGCACTGAGCTGCAAAGTGCAAACATGAGCTCCCACTTGCTGCTACTGATGTAGCAACACTCCTTAGGCTACTCAGCAGCTTGGCTCATGCCTTCCTACCTGTGCCTCCAGTGTCTAACCCAAGTCCTCTTTTGCTGGTGGCTCTGAGGGCTCTGCTCTTTCCTCCTTGGAATCTCTTTTAGTCATTTGCTCTCAGTACCTAACAACTTCTTTTCTTTTCTTTCTTTTCTTTCTTTCTTTCTTTCTTTCTTTCTTTCTTTCTTTCTTTCTTTCCTTCCTTCCTTCCTTCCTTCCTTCCTTTCTTAGAGATTTATTTATTTATATGAGAAAGAGAGCGAGAGAGAGTGGGTGAAAGCGCGACAGGTAGGTAGAAGCTGCAGAGGGAAAGGGAAAGACAGACTCTCAAGCAGACTCTCCGCCAAGTGTAGAGCCCAGTGTGGGGCTTGATCTCATAACCCTGAGTTTACTACTTGAGCTGAAATCAAGAGTCAAGATGCTTAACTGACTGGGCCACCCAGGCACCCCTCTCAGTACCTAACACTTCTTGTGTAACCTAGCTGGGAACACATCATAGGCTCATTTGGGACTTTGGTACAGTACATGGAGACATAGAGCTACAGGGAAGTATAGAAGTAAATGGGCTCTCAGGGAGCATCCTAACAGCTTACTTGGTGGTTTTCAAACTCTGTGTCAAAGGCCCTATTGATGTACTCTGGAGGAGTATCAAGGATGTCATAGAGAGGAAGTTGGTGGGAGATGAGTGTCAAAGAAAAGCTGAATAGGAAAGGCTATGGGCAACCTATCATTGCTTTGACCAGAGAAGTTCTATTTTTGTCTACACTTCACCTTTGACATCAGCATAAGATTTCATTTAAAGAAACAATTCTATGGCCAAAACAATTAGTCAGGAGAGCATTTTCTCAGTTCTGTTTCCTATCTATAGGAGGATAGGGACCTGTTCATTATGAATCATATTATTTTGTACCTGTTGGGGTTGCATTGATGCATTTTCTATCTCTACAAATGAAATGTGAGCTTGTGAAGACCAAGGTCTATATATGCTGACTGTTTTTATGCATAGACAACTAATCATCTCTCATTGGGCACATCTCTGGTCAGAGCAATACTAGAAAAAAACACTGGGCTTGGCATCAGCTGAAATGAGCTCCAGATCCTATTGCTGCCAATTTCTATGTATGTTTCCATAGACAAATCACTTATCTGAGCCTTAGTTTCCTTATCTATATAATGAGAATAATGATATTGCCTATTTTATAATGATCTCAGAGGGTTGTTGTGAGATAATGCACGCAAATAATTGATCATGGAATAGTATACTTGATCAAAATGTCCATTCCCTACAACTTATTGCAGAAAGGGCACCTGCATTGTGTGGGAAGTTGAA
The DNA here is from genome assembly GCF_053574225.1 of Canis aureus. NCBI lineage: Eukaryota > Metazoa > Chordata > Mammalia > Carnivora > Canidae > Canis > Canis aureus. The sequence goes on from NC_135649.1 coordinate 14,677,120, forward strand.
ATGGATACTCTCTCAGGTCCCTTGTGATTCTGAGATTCCCTCTTGGTTTATCTTTTCTGCCCTGTTTCTTAGAATAACCCAGAAACTGTTATTTTCTTGCCTCGGATTTACTCTCAAACAGGCTTTGTGACTAGAATCTTGGGCAATGATTACTTTTTGCCTCAAAGGTCAGCTTTAAAAAAAAAGTCTTTAAAAAATATCCTCAGCTTCTTTGAAGAGATTTTATATCTTTATTTGAAAGTGGCTCTACATGCCCCTTAGGAAGGTGAGGAGACTGACCAAAACTTCTGACATGTTGTACTCTGTAGGCAAATAATCTAGGGAAGCACACATTTATGAGCAGATACTATAAGCTTAGTGTTTGTGATCTGATTTGGCTTCACACTTATAAATAATTCAACCAAATACAGTTCCAAACACTTGATCTTCAGAATGGATACGTTTTGACAGGCCTGTGGTAGCTCGTATCCAAAGATGGCATCTAAATGAACCATGCTTCTGTATATTGGGGCCCTCCCTTTGAACCTGGGCTGGCTTTTGACCAATAGAATGTGGTGGAAGTGACACTGCATGACTTTCCAGAAGCCTTGCAATTTCAGTCTGAGTCTCTTGGAATACTAATTCTGGGAGAAGCTAGGTACCAGGCAGGAAGTCTGACTACTCTAGTTCCATCGTGCTCGAGGAAGCTCAAATATTAAATAGGGCCACATGGAGAAAGAGATGTTTGACCAGCTCCCCACTGCTCTAGCCATCCTAGCTGAGGTGTCAGATGGAGTGAAAAAACCATCTTGCACATCCAGCCCAAGTGAATCTTTACAGGACTCCAACTGCCACCTGAGTGCAAGTTCTTACTTTGGGAGAGACCCAAGGTAAAAACTCTTAGCATAGCCCAGTTAATGCAGACAACTGTGAGACAATAAAGTAAATTGTTGTTTGGAGCCACTAGTTTTGGGTGGCTTTTTTTCTACAGCAATAGATCACTGAAAAGGATGTATAAATCACATGTGTGTGGTCAGACATAAACACTGGTGAATTGTATGCAGTTTCCAGCAGAATAGCTGGTAGAGTTGTTGGAGGGCCTGATGGCTTCCTAGTAAAGGGGCCACACTGGTTGCCATTGACTCCAGCTGTTGAGCCTTAACCCTCAAATCAAGAAAGTCACTTGTAATTGGGTTAAGACTATTGTGGCAAGAATACAGCTTATTTCTCTCCCACTGGCCACTTGGTATCCAAGTTTATACCTTCTTTCTTATTCTTAAGATAAGTGCTTTTTAAAAAAATATTTTATTTATTCATGAGAGGCACACAGAGAGAGACAGAGTCACAGGGAGAGGGAGCAGCAGGCTCCACACAGGGAGCCCATGAGGGACTCGATCCTGGGACTCTGGGATCATGCCCTGAGCCAAAGGCAGATGCTCAACAGCTGAGCCACCCAGGCATCCCTTAAGATAGGTTCTGTAGATTTTGTGGTATGGTTTCTCCAAATTACTTGCCAGGCTGATCTCATATAACTGTTAAAACCAGGGTTGGCATAGTAGAGTCTGCAGGCAGACCACCTTTTTTTTTTTTTTTTTTTTTTTGAGTAAAGTTTTACTGGAACCAGCTCATTTGTTTAAATATGGTCTATTGCTGGTTTTGTACTGCATTGGCAGACTTGAGTAGTTGTGACAGATGGCTTGGTGTGCAAAGCCAAAAATATTTACTATTTGACCTTTATAGAAAAGTTTGCCAAGCCCTGGTGAAAGATCAGTGAGTTAACTGGTTGATGACATTTTAGACTGTGTATGATATTATACTTAGACTGATTCTGAGAACTTGACTTCATGATGAAGTTCTTCTAACCTCATCTTTTCTTGGGACCACCAAGCAGGTAAATTTAGCTTCAGTCAACATTTTTAAAGACCTACTATGCACTAGGTACCTAGTGTCTGGATATGTGTTTTATATTATTCATTACTGCATGTAGTAATCCTGCAAGGTGAGTATTTTGTCTTCACTTTATAGATAAGAATATTTGAGACTTTGAGAGAAAAAAATGATCCCATTAAGGTCATGTAGCTGCTAACATGATTGAGCTAGGATGTGAACCCAGTCCATAGGCTCCAAGTACTGGATTCTTTTTCTTGCACCAGTGCTTTTCAAATTTTATGTTACTTTTTGTACTTACATATATGTATGTATGTATGTATGTATGTATGTATGTGTGCCTGCAATTAAGTGTTTGGCAGCAGAACCTTCTTTTACTCAAAAATGCTATCCACGAACCCTATATATAAAACAGATTAAGGCAAAAATTTTTTGGCAAAAGTACTCTGTAATTATACCCCTCCTTCTTGCAACATGCATGCATGTATGTGTATGCCACTCCTCTCTCCCGCCCCAACTTCAGCCTGAACTTAAACATAGTGTGGATCTTTTCAGGACCTACAACAAAAGATGGAATGACATGAAATTTGGTCCATTATTATTTGGTCTTTGTTTTTCCTGTAGCATAGATATCTGATTGCTGTTTTGCCTCAATGCTAGTGACTTTCAAGGCATTCCATAAAATTGCCGCACACAAAAAAAGCTCAAGGACTAATATTTCTGTTTGTGTGACTACTTTGACCACTTCCAAGCTTCAAATTTCCCTATTCAAATCCAAAGTAATCTGAATAGTATCGTTCGGTATTTTTTATCTTATTTTAGTACATCCATGTGATGGAGCTTTATGTATAAATATTAGCAATTATGTTTATAATGATAGTAATATGAGAAAATACAGTGTAATGCTGATAAAACTAAAGAACTCTGTATACATTATGATCTCAGCTTTCATGATGGATTTGGGTCAGGGTGTGTATTATCTCATTCAGCCCTAGGCAAATAAAATTGGAGAGACCTGTGCGGAAATGTTGATGGTCATCTCTGGGTAGAGGGGTTCTATGTGATTGTTGCTGTTGGCTTTAGACCTTTGTGTATTTTCCCTTCTTTTGAAGGCTGTAGAAACAGTCAGTTTGCCAAATATAAGTTATCTGTGTGCATTATATTGTGATACTTTCTGATGTTGTTTCAAAAATTGGAGAAGAAATGGCTAGGCTGCAAGAATCTAGGCATGCTTCTTGAATTCTTCTTGAGTGTCCCACTGTCCTTTCATTCCTTGTCTGTTGTCTGTCTGCATTTGTATGCCTTATTTACAAGGACCTTAAAGAAAAGGTACAAAAGGCCCCTGACCTTTTATTTAGCATGTTTAAGGATTTATCTCTACTTACAGCCTATCAGTAATGAGTGAAAACTTGACTTGAGATAAACCTGTTTGTATCTCAGACAGAAGTAGCGTAGATGTTAATTGCATTATATGTTTTAAGTGTCACCATCAGTGTGTTCCTTTGGATGTAAACTGAATCCATGCAAAATATGAATGAGATGAAAAAAAATATGAATGAGATGTTATTTAGGCAGATAAATGGCTTGAGAAGTTTAAAGACTTAAGGATTCACGAGAGATGATGCGTGACATGCTGTATATTGCTTTGGACTAAAAGTTTCCTGCATCATAAAGTGAATTGACAATGGAAGTAGATTTTTAAACATTAAAATTTTTAGGAAAATGACAAAAGAAGCTGTATCCCATTATGGAAAAGTGTTATATATTAATGCCACTCTCGAATTCCAAAAGATCAGTGTCATGTTATGTAAACATCTCTGTATCAGTTAGATTGTAAGTGACAGTACATTTTATAAGGTCTAAGGAAGCTTACATAAGAACAAATATTTTCCCAATACAATCAAATGCCACTTTGAATAAGGGGCATAATGGAAGAGATGCAATGGGTATGTGTAATGTGTGCTAAATTCGTGATTGCCTTGGGCACTACTAAAGCCACACTGGGTAATTTCACTTGACAGCCAAAAAAGAGGAGCTAAAGAAATGTGGCAGTTTCACCTCCTGTGTCTATTCACAAACTCCCATGGTGACCTCATTAATCTTGGGGAGGAGAAGCACTCAAAGACTGGCTGTATAATGCCAGAATGACTGCTTGCAAAAATCAAAATCCAGTCCATCTGCCACTGGCTTTCTTTATGCTGGTGTTTGGCAGCTTCATAAAGGGGTGTGCCAAGGTGTGCTGGGTCACAGTTGGGGGCAGGGGAGAATGTTGATTGAACACTGGTTGGAGTGGCAGCAAATGTTTCCCATACCTGCTGTGCCTGCCAGCCATGGGAGCTCAGGCTCTAGCCCTCTCACCTCTTTGCTGCTACTGGTTCTCACCATGCTGCCAGCAGGAATGACAGAGAGAAGAATGGAAGCCGCCATTGGGCCTGCCATGGGAGACAGTGGACTGCCATGTCATCATTTGCATACTTTAGTACAACCAGGGGATGCTAACCTCTGGCCTTGATCTTAGTACGCCAGGCAATTTGTTGGATGGATACACTTTACTTACCTTGACTAACTTGGTGTTTTTTTTTCAACTGACCCATTGTTTAACATCCAGGGAGACTCGATGACTTTAGATTTAGATGCAACAAACCTTTGTCAGGCAACTTGCTTTATGCCAAGCAATGTTCTGGTCACTCTGGCACTTTTACCTCATTTAATTCTCATAGTATTTTTAGGGTAATGGCACTATTCCCATTTTTAAATGAATAAACCAAGGCCCTTTCTACTAACCTATGCTGTGGCCCTCCTTACTTTAGGGGCATTAATATTAGGAAGAATATTAACTAATAATTATGATTAGCTTCAGAGGAGATATTAATACTTTTATTAAAAAATACATAATGTGAGATAAAAATTATAAGGCCATAATCTTTTAAAAGATTTATCATTGTAAAAATCTTAATCAGGCATCAAAAATTTTAACAAGGACGCATTTCACTGGTGAAGTGGTATAAAGGCAGGGAAGTTGGGACAAAGGGAATTGAAATATAATGAGTAACACTGAGCTTACACGTGTTGAGATCAGTCTTGAATTCTGTGGCAGACATTACAAGAGAAACTATGAGTCAGATAGATTGGTAGAACCAGGAGCATGCATTGTCATGGACACCAAAGAAAGAGGAAACTTCAAGATGGAACAAGTGTTCAACATTGTATGCCTAGAAGAGAGGTCCAGAGTGGTAAAGTCTGAGAAGAGCTACAGGATTTTTTTTTTTGAGCTACAGGATTTTGCATTTGAGAGACCAATGCTGACTTTACCAAGAGCCCTTTCTATGAAATGAAAAGGGCAAGAAGCAGATAGTGTAGACTGAACAGGTGAGTATGAAATGAAGGAAGAGAAGACTGTTAGTGAGTAGTTGGGTACTTCCAATTGTTTCGCGGGGGCAGGGAGAGGAGAAAATGTGGTTTCTAGAGGGCATGTCCTTAAGGGAGGGGCATTTTGTAAAACTTTAAAGCAATGAGGGGATTATAGCATACCTGTAGTTTGAAAGGGAAGAGCCTGTATGGAGAGAATGGTTTGAGATATGGGAGGGAACTTGAGAGCCAATGTCCAAGAGGTAGACAGGAGAGGATGCAGACCAGGGCACACAGGGGAAGGGTTGCTTTTGAATTGGATGAGGGAACTCCCAAACCTTATTCTTGAGGGAAGAAAATTATGAAAGTTGTGATTTGTGAATGTTTATGTTGGAGATATGGAAAATTCAGGAAATCATAGCCAAAGGTGCCAATTGTGTTAGTGAAACAGGGGGCAAGTCAAATATTGAAATGAGAAGGAGTAGGGTTGAGTAAGGGGCTTGTGAATGAGACAGTAGAGGCTTAACAAGATCCTCTCCTGAGGGAGAATAGAGTATGGACTAATGAAAAGTACAAAGGGATGTTGCTGAGATTCCAGCAAAGGTTGGAGACCATGAATTTATCATGATGCTAAACTGCCTGGTTTGCATGACTTTCTCTTGCTGGGTAGATCAGAAAAGTAGATTGTAATATTGGGCCAGGGCTTGGAATTTGTTATTGTGGCAGAAGGACAGTGGTGGAAAGAAGCCAAGGGGGCTGGAGGGCAAGTAGATTGGATTTGTAACCATCAGATCCAGGCAGCATAGAGCATGAAGACAGATTCTGGTAGACTCAAAGGAAATGCAGGCATCAGTGGACTTCAGGACTCTCAGAGGATGATGTCAGGACTCAAAGTAGAAAAGGGAGGGGGGCAAACCATAATCTAAAATCATCCTGAATAGATCCTAACTGGAGAAGAGTAATTAGAAGGCACAGAAAGCCATAGAGCTTGAAGGCAAGCATTTCAGGAGGACAGAAGTTTTTCCATAAGGATTTCAGGAATAATGATCATGATATTGGGTTAGTAAACAACAGGGCCAGCTCCCCAATATTCCAATATGGAGATATGAAGAATAGATGGAAGAATAACCAGAATGAGACTATAGGTGAGGAAGGGTAATGACCAAGGATGACACTTCTGGAATAGAGGATTCATTGAGATTTACTGGCCTGAGGTTGGTGCATGAGGCCCGTGGTGATGTTTGTGGAGTTTCTCTACAACCTTGTAAGTTGTAGATAAGTAAGTCATGGGTGAGAGCTCTTGGGGTCTAAAGCTTGAGTCTAGATAAGGACCCCAAACTTCAAAGTTAGGTACTTTGTCAATATTTCTTACCAGGCCATCAGTGTGTTTGGATACAGCTTCTTTGACTAGCAATATCTTGAGGACATTATTTCTTTATTAATACTCCATCTTCTGATTGCTTTTTAAAAAAGGCTTAATTGATTTATTCTTGAGAGACACACAGAGAGAGGCAGAGACACAGGCAGAGGGAGAAGCAGGCTCCTCACAGGGAGCCCGATGTGGGACTCGATCCTGGAACACCCTGAGCTGAAGGCGGACACTCAACCACTGAGCCACCCAGGCATCACTTCTGGTTGCTTTTGCTATTTATTTGTGCCCCTGCCTTATTTCAAGGAAGATTTAAGGCAGAAATTTAGTATTGTGAGGTCCCTGGTGTGAAGCATTAATGGAATTGACTGGGAATGTATCATTAGTTAATTTGGAAAAGCCTTTCAGGGGGTTGAACTGGCCTTTTCCCCACCCAGTTTTTGGATATTCTGTAGCCTGAAAATATCCCCCATAAGATTGTAAAGAGAATATAATATCCAAATTACTCATTTTACAACAGTCTTTTTTTCTTCCAGGTTTAATATTTATTTGTTTGTTTGTTTGTTTGTTTATGCAACAGTCTTTTTTAAAAATGTCTTCCAGAGAAACTTCTAGTCCAAATGATGTTTTGGGAACTATCTGTGGATCTCACTGATTACTGCTTTCCTACTGCTTAGTGGCAGAACTATATGTACCTGATGGTCTTCTGTGGGTTCACTGATGTTGCCATGGATGTAAGAGCCAGCCCGTCAAGGGAGAAGTTTTTTTTTCCCATGGACCTAAGCCAAAGATGTTTAAAAGTAGGAGAAGCATATAGAAACTCTTCAGAAGTTTTTTTTCTTTAAAGATTTTATTTATTCATGAGAGACAGAGAGAGAGAGAGAGGCAGAGACAGGCAGAGGGAGAAGCAGGCTCCATGCAGGGAGCCCGACGTGGGACTTGATCCTGGGTCTCCAGGTTCACGCCCTGAGCTGAAGGCGGCGCTAAACAGCTGAGCCACCCAGGGATCCCCCCTCTTCAGAAGTTTTATAGCACTACCTGACTGGGGTGTAGGTGGTAGAAATTTAACTTCACTTTTCCTAATTATGAAAATAAGACATATTTGTTGTAAATATTTAAAAACAAAGGCTATAGAAAATCAAAAAAGAAAAATCACCTTTAATCATACCAGCTGCAGATATCCATTGTTAACAGTTTGATATATATTATTCTATCATCTTTATGTCTGTATGGTTTTTAGCAAAAATGAGAACATAACAAAACATTTTTTTCTTGTCTTTTGAACATAATCAAATGTCATTAATACTCTGCCACAAGATGATATTCAATATCATATTCCATTGATTTATTGTATTTACTTCACCAGTCTCATGCTATTTTCTGGAGGGTTTTTTCATCTTTTTAGAATTATAAATCATGCTGATATGAACATCCTTGAGAAGAAATTAATCTTGCACACATTCATGATCACTTAAAAAAATCCTTAGAAATATAATGGCTCTATCAAAGTGTCTTCTCTCCTTCTTCCTCCCCTCCCGCTGTGTCTTCGCTTTCTCTTTGTCTCTTTCTTCCTGCCTTCCTGTTGGCCTTTCTTTTTTGGTTAAAATTACACTTGAAATCAAATTTATCCTTGGGATTATGGTGCTGTGGATTTGTTATCAGATACATTACTAATTTACACTGGTGGGGAGGGTAACAAATTTTAGACCACGTGCTAAATCCAGCCTGCCTCTTGTTTTTGTCTGGTCCTTAAGTTCAGAAGGATTTTTACATTTTTTAAATGTTTAGAAAGCATCTAAAGAATGATATTCTGTGATATGTAAAAAATATATTAAATTTAAGTTTCAGTGTCCATTAATGAAGTTTGGAGTACAGCCATGCCTAGTTGTTTTTATATTTATAGCCTATGGCTCCTTTCATGCTCATATCGCTGAGTTGAGTAGTTGCAACAGAGACAATAGAACCTACAGTGTCTAAAATATCTACTATCTGGCTCTTTAGAGAAAAAAGATTGATAATTCCTGATTTAGGACAGAAGGGTCTAGAAAGTTATTATGGATGATACCAAAACTTTATTTTGACTCTAGATACTTTCCTTGTATGCTGTTCTCTATCTTATATTGTAAACCAGTGCCTATATTATTTCTTCATCTGTAGAATGAGGGTAATAATGACAGTCTCACATAATTTTTGTGAAGAGTGAATGAGTTAACACATATGAAGTGCTTAGAGTAGCGCCTGACTTAGAACTGATAAGTACTGTCACTGGAGAGTGTGTGGTTGTTGGCAAAGTGTTCACTAATAGGATGTGCCATTCACTTCAAAGGAGGAAAGTCCAAGTTTGTTTATTTCGGTGAAACTCATATATGTATGTTAGACACATATTTAACTTCTGAGACCATTGCAGATGCTCCCTTATTTGGCTGGGGTGGGAATTGTTCTTTATCAAGTGGCATCTTTGGGTTGCTCCCCTTTGTGGAAGTACCTTGGGTGTTTCTGTTAGTTGAAAGAGATTAAGTGGGTTTCACTTCCGCTACAAAGTCACCATCAGCATCACATGGATTACAAATGTTCATACCATCAACAATTGAGAGAAAACAAGGACAATGAGGGAAGTGATAAGAACTTGGTTGGATAAAGAGTGTATAAAGAAAGAGAAGAGGGGCTTGCCAGAGTAGAGGGAAGCAGAGAGAAGAGAAAGTATTGGAGTGCGATGAGGTTTTTTTAAACTTTAACGGGATTTAGGACAATGATTTTAAAGATGGCTGTCAGTATTATGTACCCAGAAAAGAATACAGGAAAAAATATACCGAAAACATAGGCTTTTAAGTACATCACTAGAAATGACTTCAGAACCCAAAGATTGCCATGTAACCAAAGGTTGGTTGTCCATTTTAAATAACTGAAGTCCTTTCTGTGCTTCTTCCCACACTCATCATTTTATCATTGTCTCTCATCTTAGAAGAAAACAGTCCCTCCTTTTCTATCAAGATTAGTCCATTGGTCTTGTTTCCCCTTTTTCCTCTTGCTCCTTTGTCAACTGGTAAATCTCCCATCTTCTTCATCAGGTATCCCTTAATCTTCAAACATTCCTGTTTGAAACAGGAATTTTCTATAGAAACTTTTTCACTGGGTCCTCTTTGGTATTTGAGGACCACAGGGCAGGAAATTGAATACAGGATGAAAGAGGCCAGTCACTGATGTTTCCTAATACAGTCAATTCTCAGTCTTCCAGATCGATGGAATGCAAAGTTGATATGGCAACTATTTTTTCAAGTAACACCTTTTTTTTTTTTCAAGTAACACCTTTTAAGTATATACCATGCTTACTCTATTCAAAATATTTTAAATCCCATTACAATGTTTTCTTTGATATATAAATTATTTAGATTGCTATTTCAGTTTCCAAACACACCGCCTAGTAGGTCTTTCTCTTTCCCTCCTTCCTTCTCTCCCTCACTACTCCTTTGTGGCCACTTGTCATTTGATCTTAGGATTTTTGGAAAGAGCTCATGTTCTTTTTGAAAGCATTTCTTTGGAATTTTTGAGAATGTGTTTATGGCCAGTGTGTGATCAGATTTCCTTAATGTCCTACGTGTGCTTGAAAAGAATGTGTATATGTGAATTCTCTAATCATTGGGTACAGGGTTCTTTATGGTTCAGTTAGATCAAGCTTGTTAATTATGTATTTCAAATTCTCTATGACTGTATTAATTTTTTGCCTGATTGATTTGTCACTTTCTGAGAGACGTTTGATAAAATTCTTCCACTATAATTGTGGTTTATATTTCCTTGTAAGTATGCCATTTATTTTTAGGTTATATTGATATATTTTATAAATAATCATTATATAATGAACTTCTTTATTTCTAATAAAACTAATAAAAAATAAAATAAAATCTTAAATACTTACCTTTTAGAAGTATTATAATATATAAGGGATGGAGGCATAATATTTATTTCCTGAAGTTTATTTTGATTTTTTTAACTTATGAAAAGCAATCCCTGGTCACTGTGGGAATTATTATTATTATTATTGTTATTATTATTATTATTTTAAGATTTTATTTATTTATTCATGAGAGACACAGAGAGAGAGAGAGAGAGAGGCAGAGACATAGGCAGAGGGAGAAGGAGAAGCAGGCTCCACTCAGGGAGCCTGATGTGGGACTCAATTCCGGGACTCCAAGATCAAGCCCTGGGCTGAAGGCAGGCGCCAAACCGCTGAGCCACCCAAGGATCCCCCTAGAATTATTATTGATTTCTTTTATCCATACCTACATTTTAAGTACAACCCCATCACCCTGTCATAATCACTGCCAAGATTTCACCATACAGTTCTTCATTCTTCTCTCAGTACGTTTTTTCTAGTTGAGATCATATATAAAATATAATATTGGATCTTGATTTATTTAAACTTCACTTTACCATAAACATTTTCTCAAGTTACTACAGCCTATTTTTGGACATCATATTTCTATATCTTTAACCACCAAGGGATTTAAAATGGACTTTGGGATACAATCAAATATACCTAAAATAGTGAATATAACAGAATCAAATGGTGAAGTACTGATAACAAAGACTATGACTTGAACATTCATCACATTTAGATGCCACAGTTTAGACAATTTGAATTCTAAAACTTGAATGATGGTTGTAGTCCTTGGCGAAAACTTCATTGCAAATGTGGAATTTAAGCTCAACATTGCTTTCTTCCTCAATGCTAAGTCACTTCTATTTAATGAAGGTATTAGAGCTGGCATGAGGCAGGCCCCATAATACAGGATGGGTGATGGAAGGTAGAGCAGGAACCAAAAATGTAAAGGAAGACCCATGAGCTTCACTCTGGAGGGAGGAGAAGATATGGTCCACTAATCAGGATGGCAAAAGATTCTGGAGGACCTAGATTGTCAAGACAGTTGCTACTCTCTGTGCGAAAGACAGATGCTCGTGGCTGTGTTGTTGCCACATGAAGAAAAGGAAAGGAACTTTTATGGCTCCATTGGTCATGCTGTCTTAACTACAAATCTCTGCCGAGAAGGGAGGAACAGAACAGAACCACTTTAAGAAAGCAAAGTAAAAACCATTAAGCTGATTCTACTGGTGGATTTGTAATTCTAATTAAGTAAAACCCAGCATATCTTATCCTTCTTTCAAAGCTTTGAGGAAGTAGTATAATTATTCTGATATTAAATAGGAAGTAACCAAGGCTTAAGGAGGTCAGTTGAGTGATTCTATATGCCCATACCATTAGCCAGATCTTAGGGCACCTAGTTTGATGGTCTTTGCGTCAGTCTGCACTGCTTTTCCAGGCTAAACATGATCGTTTTTAACAATGGTAACACTGGTTGCTAGTATTTATATTGCACAACTTTCAGGCCCTTAAAGTATTAGGTTTTCCTAGAAGAATTCTGCAGTTCTAAATATCAGGGGGTAAAAAACCACAAACATCCCCAGAGAATACCAGGCTGATTGTTGTTTTATAATTGACCTCCTTTATTCTAGACTCGATTCTTGTAGCATTTTATTTATTTTTTTTTTAAATTTTTTATTTATTTATGATAGTCACAGAGAGAGAGAGAGAGAGAGAGGCAGAGACACAGGCAGAGGGAGAAGCAGGCTCCATGCACCGGGAGCCCGATGTGGGATTCGATCCCGGGTCTCCAGGATCGCGCCCTGGGCCAAAGGCAGGCACCAAACCGCTGCGCCACCCAGGGATCCCTCTTGTAGCATTTTACATACACACGCACGCGCACACACACACCCCACATATTTATCTAGGTGTGGATCTCTTTTCACTGGTTTCTCCTGGAATTTGAGGCACCCATTTTATCAATATGCTCAGGTTTTCCTTCAGCTCAGGAAAGTTATCTTCAGTTATATTTTTAACCATCACATGTCTTCTAGTTATTCTGGTTTCTTCCTTAGGAATGCCTATGATGCATATCTATTATCCTTTATCTCTTTGCCATGTTTTAGTCTTTGTTACGTTCCAGAGATCTTCAGTATGTGAATATTTGCTTTTATTTTCTGTGGTATTAGTTTGCCTCTTAATGTGTCTCTCTTGACCTACCTTACTTCTACTTTTACCCTCTACTTGACCTACCTTGCCTCTACTTTTACCTTGGAACTTTCATCCATCTAGTTGCTCAAGCCAGGAACTCTCTGTCTCTGAATACCTACAGATAATTCATCACAGTCTTTTCTATCAAACATCCAAAGTCTGTATTGAATTATTTCATTTCACAAAGCAAAATACTGGCTAAGGCAAGGCTGGAATCCAGGTCTTCTGGAATGTATACGATGGAAAGATAAAAATAGCATTGATTTTAGATCCAGGGACACCCTGATTTGTTTCCTGGCTTCACCACTCTCTGCCTGTGAGACCATGGACAAATTACTATTTTTCTGAGCTCCCATTTACTTCTTTATGAGAAGTTAAAATAGCCACATTTCAGAGTTATTTTTTAAGTTGTATAATTCCATTTATATGAAATACCCAGCATCGGAGAATATACTAAAAACCACGGAATCGTTCACTTTAAAGGGTGAGTTATATGGTTTCTGAATTATATCTTAACAAAACGGTTTAAAAAGTTAAAAAAAAATAGTAAATAAAGGAAATGAGTTTCTGAGGTGACAGATAGTATAGTCCTGCAAAAGCCCAGTCCAACTTTTTGGCCTTCTTGAGTTTGGCCATGTGATTCTGTGGTTCAAAAAAGCCCCATGAGTACATGGTCCTGGGCCTGGACAAAGTCCCCTTGGGTGCAGCATTGTGGCTGTGGTGGAAGGATTGCCTCCCTTTAGGAACTACTGCTGGGAAATTTCTACCCCTTTATGGATTTTGGTAGTTGCTTTTTGCAGCTTCCTAAAGTATGCACAGTGCAAAAATAATTTGTCACCTGGGGCTTCATAGCAGATGGGAGCAAGTGGCCTCCCAAGGTCCCCATCTGAAAAGTTGAGATACACCTCAGGCCCCAATTTTCTAAGGGATTTGATCTTCTTGTCTTCACTGCCAACTTCTCTGGCCTGCTACTGCCAGTAATTGCAATGTGAATTACTTGAGATGTTTGATAGAGTTGTTGACATTTGATAGGGTTGAAGGCATACCTTTAAGGAGTTTGATTTGCTTATCTCCACTAAGAAAGATCCTCCAAAGTGGAGTTACTTTGATGCAGCTTTACTAGAGACATCTGACACAATCTGGAAGATTTAAGAGTTGGGGACACCACCTTGGGCCTCCATTTGTAAGGGGTTACATTGTCTGGTCTCCACAAGAAAACATGACCGGGGGGCTGAAAATAAATGGCACATCTTGGGCCTTGATTTTGTAAGGAGTTCAGTCTATTTTTCTCTCCTTGAAACCATCCCGTATTAACACAGCACAAAGCAGAGTCACCTGATACAAATTTACTGAAGACATTCCATATGATTAGAAGGAACCTGACATGTGAAAACGTCCAGTAGGTCTGAGAAACCAATCCAGCATCATGATGTCCCATTTATAGGATTACTTGAAAAGTTAAGTGAAGTAATATGATTATAGTACCTAGCACACAGTAGTCTCTGAATGAATGCTAGTTCATGCATCCCTACCTCTGGCCCCATATTAGCACCTTCATTTATACAACAAATGGCCATTGTGTATGTGTGTGTGTGTGTGTGTGCATGCATATATACATTTGTACATAATCTATCCTCTAGGGTAAAATGAGTAGCTATTTGAGATTATGTCATTTGAAAAAATGCTGAATACCTTACCACAGAGGACAGTTTTGAGCATTTGGTATGAGAGAAGCAAACAAATATTTTGGAAAAACATAAAATATAATGTGACTTTGACTGAAAGAAATCAGTGCATCTGCATCTTTCTTAATAACACAGAAACTAAAATTAAGAAATATGCATACTTGTATGGTGTGGGGGAAAGCAACTGTCCCTTGAGTGGCCCATTTCTTTTTGGATCTTCATGCAAAAGGCAAACTGGAGTCATGCTGGGACCAGGGAGGCCGGAGCAACCTAGATAGGACATCGGTGGGGAGGCCATGTGATTGGCCCTGAGGCACCTCGCAGACTGTCATCTCAAGTACTGTTGCGGAGCCAAATGCTGAAGCGAATAAAATATGTTCTAGTTATGCTTGGGAGACCTCCCAGGCCCAGCTGCCTTACTTTCCTCCTCCCTTTGCTTTCTTTTGCCAAGATATAATCTAGAAGGGAAAGTCAAGAGGAGAGGAGAGGGCTGGGCTGACTCCATCACTGAATTATATATGTTACATTTTTATTTGCATTTGGAAAAGCTTGGGTTTCCTACCAGCTCCATGTTTACTTAGCAACTTCGGGATGGGGACTAGGAAGATGCTAGAAGTCCTGATCTTTCACTGACCTTGGGCAAACTACTCTGACTCTCTGAACATTCATTTTGTTATTTACAAAAAAAGAGGTAGGGACAATAATAACTTTCCTACCTTTTCCACATATTGCTTGTTATCAAAATATAAAGCACCAAACTTACTAACTTTAGATGATATTTTAAAAGACCGCTACACAAGACCACGTAATTCACATTTAAAATGAGACTAAAAGCTGTAGCTCAACTAAAAGAAAAAAGTTAACACAAAATATTTTCTACATATTAAAAAAACAGAGTTTTTTTTTGTTTTGTTTTTTTTTAAAGATGACGTGTTGGTAAGGGTAGAGGGAAGTAGGACTTTCATTGTTTTCTAGAGAGGCTTGAAACATAATGCCCTTTCTGTGGACAACTTGGCTGTGTGTATCAAAACGTTAAGAATTTGTGAAGCCTTTGTTTTTTTGTTTTTTGAGAGAGAGAGAGAGAGCAAGCACGTGAAGGGGGAGGGCCTGGGGGAGAGGGAGAGAGACAGAATCTCAAGCAGGCTCCCTGCTGAATCTGGAGCCTGATTTGAGGCCTGATCCCATGACCCTGAGATCATGACCTGAACCAAAACCAAGAGTTGGACACTTAACCAACTGAGCCACCCAGGCACCCCAAGTCTTTGATCCAGGAATACGACTTCTTGGAATTCATTTGAAATAAAGGATGAAAGATGTGCAGAAAGCCATTTTTTTTTCAAGGAACTTTGGGGCAGGGTCATTTCTCACAGCAAAATGTTAGATATAATTTTTTTGTTCAATAACAAGAAGCTAGCTAAGAAAATGGAATGCATGATGAAATATAATGCACTTGTTAAAAAGCATAGTGTGAAAGAATATTTACTGACCTAGAGAAATGTTCCCAAAGATGAAGATCCTTGTTTATGTGTCTTTCAGCACCTTATACCATTGTTTTTAAGAATGATGGCAAAGTCATCTTAAAAAAAAAAAAAAGAATGATGGCAAAGTCAACTATGTCATATGCTAGAGTAGGGATAGAACTATAATACATGCTCTGATGAAATATTAGATGGTTAAAAACCCTAGATATTCTGTTTCCTAAATAAATCCATAGGTATATTGATGCAAATGCTAAGTGAAAAAATACCATATATTTAGTATAAATCACAATATCTATATATACTCATCATATGTGTAGGAAAGAATAAAATATCTTAAAAATCAGCCTTACAGAATAATGGGAAAAAGATATGAACACACAAAAAAGATCTAAAGATGGCCTTCAATTTAAGAAACAAAACAGATGAACATATGAAAAGGGGGAAAAAAGAGAAAGGGAAACAAACCACAAGAGACTCTTAAGGATAGAGAACAAATTGAGGGTTGCTGGGATGGAGGTGGGCAGGTGATGGGTTTGATGGGGGATGGGCATTAAGGAGGGCACCTGTGATGAACGCACTGGGTGTTGTATATAAGTGATGAATCACTAAATTCTACTCCAGAAACCCAATATTGCACTGCATGTTTACTAACCAGAATTAAGATTAAAATTTTTTTAATTAAAAATTTAAAAAAATGAAGATGGCCCTCAAACATAGGAAAAATGCTCCAGCTCACTCATAATTAGAGAAGTGCGAGTGAAAGCAACCCCAAGATGCCATTTCCCACCTATCAGAATGGTGACAGTTTCAAAGTATCACAACATAATTCCGTTGCTGAGGCTGTGAGGAAACAGGTGCTGTCATACATTGCTGGTGGGAATGCAAACTGATACAGAAAGGGACTTTTTAAACTACCTAGTGCAGAGGTTGTACAGAAGTTGAAAGCAGAAGTGTGTTCCTTTTTCTAGTGAAGTTTGGGAAAAGGCTGGTTTACAATATTCCTAAAGGTCACTGGAAATGTAAGTTATATTACGTAAGATTGTCCGACAGGCATTTATAGGTACTTGAAACACTTTTCCAAATACTCCCCATCCCCTATTTTTTAATCATTAAAGAAACACATTCATGATTGGGAAGCCATCATTGTTGATTTTGCTTCCCCTCCCCACCCAACTCTGGGATCTGATGCCTCTAGAAAATGTAAAGGGAGCTATAGAGCCATAAAGGTCAGAGCTGTTAGGACCCTTGGAGATGATCTAATCCATTCCTGAATGATCTAAAGGAGGAAATGAGGCCCAGAGAGTGTCAGTGACTTGCCCAGGGTCACACAGTGAGCCAAGCCTGGAAGAAAAGAGTCCTGACCAGAATACTTCATAGTCTCTTGCAAGGTACTGTAAAGTACGAGACAATCAGGCACACAATCTATGAGAGCAATAATAAGCTCTTCAGTTCTGTTCCACGAGAGGAACTCGTATTCTGAGTACCAAGGCTGAGAGAAAGTGTATACTCTATTTTTGTGAACATCAGGAATCTTCCCAGAATCCTTATGTAGCAGCAGTTCGTTAGCAATTACATCCATAACATCATGGAAAGGCACCAACAGGTGAGTTGTGTGTCCACCACTAAATCCTGGACCAGCACCATTATCCTTTGCGACAGATGGTTTAACTCCCAAGTTTCAGTGTCCATGGGCCTTGCACTGGGCCTGGGACCTCCATTTCAAAGGCTTGCAGTAAAGATGCCTGAGGAGGGAGTTGATGGGGGCTAGAATCCAGCCTATGCTCTGCTAATGAAACCATGAGCCCTAACTCAGAACTGCCTCCTTCTACGAAAGGGGCACTGTTCTCCCATAGGCTCAGAATTCCTGTGCCTACAGGGTTGTAGCCAAAAAAGAGCTGAGTGGATATCTAATCCAAACCTTACCAGTTAGAGATAGATGAAGTGTAGGCTCCTAGTGGTTAAGAGACTGCACATGGTCACGTAGTACAGATCCAAGCCTAAAGGTCAGGACAGATAGTCCAGGACTGTTTGTACCATCAAAAAGGTTCATACAGTGCAATTCTGGAGAAAAAAAAAAGGGAAATCTTTAATTTCTCAAATTAAGAGGTCTCCAGGTCTGGACACATCCTGCCCAGACAGATTCTTTTAAATGCCCAAAAATTTCTCCCAGCTTTATTTCTCCAAAATCTTTTACAAGCTCTGCTTAGAAATGTGTGCTAACGCTTCATTCAGTTCAGCACTGGTCGATGTCATAGCTTTTTTGGGGATTCCAACCTTGAATTTGGGGCTGTTGTTTTGTTTTTTTTGAGAAAGAGAGTTGGGGAAGAGCAGAGGGAGAGGGACAAGCAGACCTCTGTGCCCAGCACAGAGCCTGGGGTGGAGCTCCATCCCACGATGCTGAGACCAAGACCTGAACCCAAATCAAGAGTTGGATGTTCAACCAAGTGAGCCACCCAGGTGCCCCAAATTTGTGGGTTTTAATGTGACATGGGGATGTGAACATGGTTTGAGGTTAGATGAGTCTTGCTTCTTATCCTGGCATTCCCCATGGTAGTTATATAACTCTAGGCAAGACCTTTAACCCCACTGAAATATGTAAATTGCTTTTTTCCCCATTTAACAGTACATCACGAGTATTTCCCCATGTCATTATTCTTTTACGTCATTATTTTTATGTCTGCATAATATTCATTGTGTGACTCAAATATCAAATTAATCTGTTTCCTGTTATGGTTAGATGTCTGTGCTGTTTCCCGTATCTGTGATGATTTCCTTTGTAACTCCAGCTCTGTGAGACCCCCTAGTTTTGAATGTTATTTTCAGATGGCATCTTTCCACTCCAGGTATCTATGACAATAGCACAAAGTTTCTTTAGCTTGGAAATTTCTAAATATGAAAAATCAATAATAATATTGTTTATTGAATATTACCGTGTGCCAGGTCCTTCCTAAGGAAATACTTTGGGTTAGGAAAGTTTCAGAGAAACACCCCCTGAGGCTCTTGTGTGAAGTGTGGCTGTGGCCAGCGTAGCCTCTGGTGTACTGGCCAGGACATCTCAGCAGTAAAATAACATCCCGGGACACCAAATCGGTTGACTTGCTAAATGGAGTCCTTCCCTATTGACAAACTGGCTTCCAGGGGACAGAGTTTTTATTTTGATACAATTCATAATGAGACCTTCCTGATCCTTAAATACAAGTACCATTTCTCTCTTGGTTCTTGGCATTGTTCCTGGTTGGAGATGTTAAAAAGGTAGCATTCGCATAAAGGAAGAAATCTATCTCCCAACCTGGTATGACAAGACAGGATAGGTTTGATCCACCTATACGTGGCAGCAGATGCCCAAGGATACAAGTTAAAGGGAAAGGGTAAAAACTCCAGTCCTCATTTTGCTTCTCAAACTATTACTTAGGGATGCCTGAGTGGCTCAGTGGTTGAGCATTTGGCTTCAGCTCAGGGTGTGGTCCCAGGGTCCCGGGACTGAGTCCCGCCTCAGGCTCTCCACAGGGAGCCTGCTTCTCCCTCTGCCTGTGTCTCTGCCTCTCTGTGACTCTCACAAATAAATAAATAAAATCTTAAAAAAACCCCGATTAATTATTCTTAATTTCTAATCTCCTCAGCAGTCTTCAGGATATTTGTATATGCCTAGCAGTGGCCAGAAAATGAAGTATAGAAATTCACTGAGACAGCAGCTACCATAGAGAAGGTGTCAGCAGGCATGCTCAGAATGAGGCTGTGGGTGTACAGTTTCCTCCTTTACCCCATACTTAAACTTCAAAACCCTCTTTATGCTAGTTCTAGGTCCTTCTTTTTGTGATTGTATTTTTTTTAATTTTTATTTATTTATGATAGTCACACACACAGAGAGAGAAAGAGAGGCAGAGACACAGGCAGAGGGAGAAGCAGGCTCCATGCACCGGGAGCCCGACGTGGGATTCGATCCCGGGTCTCCAGGATCGCGCCCTGGGCCAAAGGCAGGCGCCAAACCGCTGCGCCACCCAGGGATCCCTGTGATTGTATTTTTAAATGATGCAGCTGGATAGACTGGCTCCCATTTACCTAAGTTTTTTCTTAATCATGACATGAACACTTAACATGAGACCTACCCTTTTATTTTGAAGTGTACAATACTATATTATTAACTACAGAAGCTGTATGGTACAAGCAGACTTCCAGAACTTACTTTCCTTGCGGTTCTTGGTTCCAGAAGTAGAGGAAGTCCGGGCCTCCTGTGCAATGTACACGGTGTAGCAGTCCTTTCCACCAATGCTCTCATACTCCCTCAAGCATACTCCTTCTGCATGCTAATGACAGAGCAGAGTTGTTTGGAATGACAGTATTTACATTCGAAAACTGGAGCCTTTTAGGAAAATAGTAGCAAATTTTGGTACATTTCCAATCTGTGTGATTCCCTACACATTTATGCAGCATGATTTGGAGATCCCAGCTGAGGAGCCTGTGATAATAGCCCATCATTATATAATATAGATCCATTCACTTTTTCATTCGTTCATTTAACAAATATTTATGGGGGACCTGATATGTGCCTGTTCACCTGTGGTGAGAATTAGAAGTCTGATTTGCTCACCTAATTGCCTCGTTAGTCCTGCTATGGAAAATAAGGCCATTGGAGGGTCTGTAGCATATGGATAGCTGAATCCGGAGAGCAGATGACGTTCACAGCAGGAGAGAGAATAGAGGGAGAAGAGAAGGGGCTTAATGAGGGAGGTTCTGGTACGCCTAGATTTAAATGAGAGGTGTAGAAATGAAAAAGAGCCCACCAAGAGAACACATGGTGAGTTAGGTAGAAAATGATTCTGCTTATTTTTGCTAACTTAGGGAAGTCCTGAGAACCAGAGAGTGAGTAGTGACTGAGCTTCATAAATCAAACTATTATTTTGATCTATGATAATAAAACTAGGCAATTTCCATTATAATGAGGAGATTCTTTCCTATCTTTAAAGGTGTTATAAGTTACTAATGGAATCCTATAGATTGGGTTTTTGGCTCCTCATCAGCATTGGAAGTGAACTCACAAATGAAGAGCATATGTTTTATATATACTTAGTTTATCACTAAAATGCTGTACATGTATTTTATAGCCAAAACCTGAATAATAGCTATCACGAAAACAAATATTAACCTCACCCACCATCCCTGAGAAATTTCCAATATGAGTTCAAGAACTCATCCCCCCCCCCCCTGATGTATCTGAGTACAATTACCATCAGCTAATTCGCTAATGTTAACATTTTTGATTGTTTGTTCATTTTTTAGACCAGCAGTCTATCCACTATTCAAGCCAATAAGAAGTCATTCTGGTCATTGTTGAGGTTATTCAACTATGGGAACACCAGCCAAATCTTTGCTTTAGCTGAGGATTATCCGATTTTGAATTTCAAGATTTGATTTAATGAATTTAAGTCATGAATTACCTCTGTGGAGCTGCATATTTAGAGCTACTTGCAGGATTTGTCCCTTGCATTTTGCCGCTGATGCTGGTTCCAGCAGTCCTGACAGGTTTATTCAGAAGAACCCAGGGGTTTATTAGTAGAGGAGGAAGAGAGTCTAGGAGCTAACACTCTAGGGGAAGGGAAAGGAAGAGGCAAAGCATACAATGACCCTGGGCAGATCTGAATATTTATTTATTTTAAGAAGTTTTAATTTTTAAGTAACATATCCTGCATTATTAGTTTCAGGGGTAGAATTTAGTGGCTCATCAGTTGCATATAACACCCAGTGCTCATTCCATCAAGTGCCCTCCTTAATGCCCATCACCCAGTTACCCCATCCCCCCACCCAGATCTGAATATTTAAAATAATGAGATCCCTAGAAAAGCAGAGGTGGCTTGCATTTCCTCCCACTGGAAGTAATGCTGCCTTTGTGGCCATATCACAACATTCTTGCTCTGCCTTCTAAAAATCTTAAGGAGTCTTTTGTAAGTTGTCTCCAGCCAGTTTCTTGGTATGTAGGGGTCAAATCTCCTGGAGTGTGGTTGGGCCACTGAATTCAGTACACACCGCCAGAGGGACACATGCGTTTACAGAGCTGTGCTTTGTTTTATTTCCTTAGAAGTGTTTTGAGGTTTTGTTCATTTTGAATATTTGTTGCACAAGCAACATTATAATGGTATTAAATATTTGGCTTGAAGAGATGGCAGGATAATGGGTGATTTTTTAAAAAAATGTTCATTCTATTTCTGTTAATTTTCCATATTTCCTTCCTGTGACTCTTTATTTTGATACACTTTTCATAATATCCTGTGACAAGAAAATCGAATATAAAATATTCCTATTTTTTAAAGTGGATTCAATGGGAAAATTGGGTGGCTTTACAGAAGTTAACTCTAGAGCCTCTTTAGTGGGTATGCCAGCCTTCTCTTTAAAAATATTTCCATTATATGGGAAAATGTACCCCTTTCCCTTCCTATGTGATATGGTGATTAACTGGATTTGCTAACCCAGCAGAGGGCATGTTCAGCTTCGACTACATGGTGTAGTGGAAGAAATTCAGGCTGAGGTGATGTAGAGTCTTGGCACGTCTGTGCCATTCACTGGTTGTTTGATCTTGGACTTTGCTTGCACTTTGGTTTCCTTATGAGTAAAATTAGAGAAATTATGACAGATGAGTTCAGAGTACTACTTTGGTTGTAATTACAATGCCCAGTCATGGAGCTGGGTTCTCTTAAGGAACAAAAGCACAGACAGGAATGATCCCATTTTTGGTAAGTTTCCATTCACACAGGCAGCAACACATGATGGTTAAGGGCATAGGCTCTGGAGCTCGGCTGCTTAGGTTTAAATCCTATTCCTATCACTTATAAACTCCATCATTGTAGGCGAGTTTCTCCATTTCTCTGTGCCCTAGATTTCTCATCTGTCAAATGGGATAATACAACATAACAACAAATGATTGTTCTAGGGGTAAAATAAGCTACTGTATGTAGAGCCTGCAGATTCAAGAGTCAGTTACAAACAAGGTGCTAAATTTTATTCAAGTAGTCAAGCTATATGGTGTCTGTATAGATCATATAATACAGCAGTCTTTTTTCTCTTAAGGCACCTTGTAGAAAAAATGCCATGTTTAATTTTATGACCAGAGGGCTTTTATTCATCAGCAAGATAATAGTTTCTCCTTATAAGATTATTCTAATGCTAATCATTGCATTGAGGAAATGGTATTCTAATTTACTAATTTATTTTTGAACAACAATGATTGAGTAATAATTATTCCATTCCTTTAAGATCAGTGTTTGGTAAATTAGCAATTGCATTCAGTAATCACTCATATTTGTAGACAACTGGCTTCTTAGGGTTTGGGAAGAGTCAAGGTCCTTTTGATGGCTTTTTTCTTCCTGGAGACTCTCAGCTGGAAGCCAGCACACTGGGGTGGGTGCAAAGCTCAGTGGAGGGTCCTCTCAGAGTCCCCACTTGTCTAGATGGACCTTGGGCAAAGCCTTGAGGCACTTTCAAGCTCTTTTAACCTGTTCAGCCAGCAACAGTTCTCATCTTCTAAATTTTCCTCAGAACAAAAGGATAGTAGAGGATTTTGCTTAAGGGTCACTTTTATTTGTAATCTATGTGATAAACCAGAATGGTTGGGGAGGTATTGTTGCAGTAAAGTCCATCATGTTTACCAGATAGATTATGTGGAAAAAGCATCGGCTGAGAAACAGCTGACCTGAGTCCTGTTGCATCCCTGCCACTGTTTACTGGCCCCTCTCCTTTAGGTATCTCTGGAAGACTGTGATTGGATGAGCTTTGTTAGCTCAATTGGGTAACACACACACACACACACACACACACACGTGTACACATACACACACACAGCCAAAAAGAATTGCCTAAAAAACTAGGACATCAGTCCCTCTCTGTGAATCTGTGAAGCATTTAGTTCCTTGCCACGTGTTTGCTGTGATCTAGACTTAGCCTCGGTTTTGTCTTCCACGTAGTCCTATGGCCCCTTCCTAATGGATGATGCTCATGTTCTTCCTTCCTTCACAGTGGCATCCTGAGGACAAGCATGCTAAAAGTAGAGGCCATGCCATTTGAGCTCTTTGGGAGGAAGCAACTATATAACTAAAAGGCATTAGTATGAATACATGCGATGCCATTAATATTTCCCCAAACTGCCTTAATCCTGTTTGTGCTGTAGGTAATTTTTGTGGCTGGGGAAAATCTCCAGTTGTGTTTTTATTTTAATGAGGACCGATGACAGTGTTACTTCATAGCTCTTAAAGGGAAAAAACAAAACCAAATAAAAAGCCCCACACAGGGAACTGACACAGAAGCTTAATACATCACATTTTTACCTTGCTTCCAGTTAACACACACACACACACACACACACACACACACACACACACACACACAAGCAAATCAAATGCTGAGGCCCCTTCCAGCTCTGGTCTTCATTGGCACCAACTATTCAAAGCTCCTCATTTTATAGATAAAGAAGCTGGGGGTTCTGAGAGGAATATACTTTTCCTGAAGACTGTCAGCTAGGCTGGTGGCAGAGCCAGGATGAGGACCTTAGCCTCCTGATTCCTGAGTCGTGCCTTTTCCCACTCCAGCTTGTGCTGATTTTTCCTCCACCACTGGATCATACATGTTCAGGTTTCTCTTCTCTCAGTCTGTGAAGGCATGTATTGGATCATATTTGGCTGAAAGAATGATTTTTTTCAACGTTCCTTGTACAGCTTCCTCTATGGCTTCTTTCTAAATGCCTTCCTGAGTTCCAAGCAGAAATCTGTTACTGAAACACAGAGTCCATTTCTTCCCACTTCTTTGGTGAGAAATACACATTCTGAGTTTGGGCTTTATCTTTGGTTTTCCCTGGCATGGGTGTGCTGTGACTACAGGGATAGGCTGGATGAGGATTGTGACATTCCATAGGAGAAAGGGTTAGAGATATTGGCAAAGTAGAGAAAATAGGCATGAAATAAGAAAAAAAGGAAGTGTAATTATTCCATTCACAAATATTCTCTTAACTTCAATCAGATTCATGAATTTTGACAGCACCCGAAAACTCAGATGATTTCCCCCACACCTGTCTGTACCCTATCTCTGGTCCCACCTGCATTCCTGACCTTAGGGACCTTCCCCCAACCCTGATTAAATCCTGCAGCCTGAAAGAGCCACTTCCACTGAGACTTCCATTCCATTCACTGAGACATCCATTTATCCCATTAGTCAAATCCTTAACTGTTGACTATACCTCTACCCTCATGCTCCCCAAAGTGGCCACACCTCAGTTGTATTGGAGGTACGCATCCTGACTCTGCTTCCAATACTTGCCAAACTACTCAGCCCTGATCAGAAGCTCAGTCTGATCCCTGATCCTGCCTAGCTACTAAAGCAAAGATGAGAGCAAGGGAATTAAATGAACCAAGAGGTTGTGTGTGAGGGAGAGAGAACAAGAGGTGAGGAAAAGGGTGGGGAGTGCTGATTATGAGAGGTGCTTCGTGATGTGGCTTCTGAACCTAAAATTAATGCCCTGTGGTTTTGGATGGAGATTGAGGATGAGTTAAATAAAAGATGTAGGCTGCTTCCCTAGTTCTAAAACTCTGTGGACTATGGAGCAAGTGGATTATTGGACATTATCATCTGAACCTGAAAGGAAGGACTGATTGAAAATTCTGTGGAAACCTATCTGTTGAACACAGGTATAGAACTGGTATAGATAGTAGATAGTGTATGTAGTGTACAATTGGTCTGTGGCCCTTCATGGAATATGTCCTACCCCTCTTCATGTCTTCCTCCTCACTCCTAGCATACTGGCATATAGCTGGTATACAGTATTTGCTCAGTAGAAGATCTCTTATTTGGGAGAATTCTCAAATTTGTTAGCATGACACATGGAGCCATGATTCTTGCCTGCTTCATTTCATACCATTATAAGCCTCCTGTCTGATGTTCATACACACACATGCACACACACACACACACGAACACTTCCATTTCAGCTGTGCTTCTTTGAGCCATATTCTTTTACATTTCCTTGCCTTTGCACTGGCTCTTTCTCTGTCTAGAATGACCTTTTGCCCTAACTCTCGTTCAATCTTCCAGTCTTAGAACAAGCATCACTTTGTCCAAAAGATGTTTTCTGCTGACCCTACAATTCCCCCAGATGTTCTTTCTCTGTTCTCATAGTATTCCACTCTTAGGGCATCGTTGTCATAAAAGTGAAATAAACATAACAGTTTTGTTTCTGATCTCATCCCATATTGAACTATGAGCTCATGGAGGGCAGAGGCTGCATCTTACTCATCTCTTTCTATCCCTAGTGTTTAACCAAGGCCTGGCGCATACTAAGCCTTCACCATCTGTTTCCCAAAGATGTGAATGTAAACCTTTCTACTTATCTTGTCTGCTCTGTTTGACCCTTTTGTTCACCTCTTCTATTGTTTTTGTCTGTGAACAGAATACATAGATCATGAAGGCGCCAAAATTAATGAGCGTTGACAAGCAAACCCTATTCATTCTTATCATCTAGGAAACAAAAGATACCTGTATCTCTCCAAACATGAATTTCTCCTATGCTTCCCCTCCATTAGTGCCAAAAAGTATGTCTGGAAGCGTCTATAGTGCTGACTATCATTATTACTCACTAGAGATTATTAGCATTTATCAACCAGCTGTTTCATGGGAAGAGCTTTAGCAATTGTTTTGCATTTTTGCAGCTAATTGCAGGGACAAAGTGGATACCAATGCAAAATTTGTTTTTTAAAAGAAAACATTTTCTCTCTAATCAAATCCTCATGGTAAAGACAACATGAAATTATAACTGATCAGCACTCATGAACCAGGGAGAGATGAAGGGGTAAATTCTTTTTGATTCCTACTTAATAAATTGAAAGGTAAGATGTCACATATTTCAAGGAAATTTGCAGAATCCAATGATACAAATGCTGGAGACTTAGAATGAGATAAGGTTTGGCTCAAGGATTAAAAGGAATGGGTAAGGAGTGCTTTCTGAACATTATAGAAACCCAGACTAATAGAGCTGGAAAGGCTTCTAACATCTAGTTCAGTGATCCTCAAAATTTTTGCTCACATTCCCTCTAAAATGATGAAAGTATTTTGAAAAACTGCATAACTATTCACATAATTATTTTTATTTATATAAACCAGGAGCTTAAATGATTGCAAAAGGGAATGCCAGTCTGGGTCAGTGAGAACATGCGACTCTTGATCTTGGGGTCGTGAGTGGAAGCTCCACGTTGGGTGTAGAGGTTACTTAAATAAATACTTTAAAAACTTTAAATGGTTGCAAAAGACATAATTTTCAGCATATTGTGTATTTTTTATAGGCTTTAAGTCTATTTTTGTCACAACCTTGGAAATGGCTTAGTTAGCTCATTCAGTTTATGGAAAATGTCCACCATATAACCTCTAAGATTAGTGAACCCAGTCTTCATTGTCAAACCAGTCAACTCAGATAGACTTTCTATTAGAATCTGATTTTATTATATTTTCCTGTGACAAATGTTACACTACCAAATTCTGACATGAAGATAGGTAGGCAAGCCACAGAGCTTTGCCACGGTTTGTCAACTGGATGACATAAAGGCATTGCCTCATCAGTACTTTTTACCTGAACACTTTGCTTTGCTCTACTGGGACTCTCCTTCAGGAGCTTCTCTGTTCTTGAATTCTCCCTTTGTTGTTTGGTACTCCAGAGGGTTTTACTCTCTTCAACAGTGCTCCAAAGTAAAATTCAGGATGGTCAAGGGGGTCTATCTCTCTTCTGTCAAATGGGAAAAGGAACACCGTGGAAGTGGAAGTGAGGAAGGAGAATCTATAAATGAGTGGCAGCTGTCCCAGCCTACTTACTTTCTGGAAAGTCAGATACCCAAATTTGAAAATTTCTGATCTTGTGTACTGTTCTCTAATTTTCCTAATGTTTCAACTAAGCCCTAAAAAGGAGCAAGTACTGATTCAAAGCGGCAGTGCTTGTTAACCAGTGGTGGAGCCAGTCCTGGAATATAGATGTTTTGATTTCCTAGTTGGTGTGTGCTTCTTATCCCATGATGTCTTATTAATCTGCCCTACATTTCAGTGACTGTAGTCTCTTTAGACAATCACAGTGGAGCTTTCTCTTAGAAGACAAGAGGTCTGACCTTGATATTTCTTCACAGGGAGATGTGTAAACAGAGAACTCAGAGGTGGTAGTTATTTGTTTGTAACTGTTCTGACATTACTTGAAGGCTAAGCAGGTAGGGTTACCACTTAGCAAGCTTTCATTCAAATGCCTGTGACTTAACAGGTCTGTTCTATGTTCGTGGAAAAGGTACTTTTAACATGAGACCAAAACCTCTTAGTAGTTATCAATTTTTTGAAATGCTTACTGTTTACCTCATTTTGTTAGCTTCTGGGATTAAGTTTTCCAAGTACATAAACTCTGTCTTGTTTCTTTACTTCATAGTCCTCTAAAACACTGTTTTAGTACTATGATGCGTAGATGTTTCTGGAATCAGAGTGCCTCCATTCCAGTATTGGTTCTGTCACCTGCCAGCAGTATGGCTTTGGGTAAAATATTAACCTCTCAATACCTCTGTTTCCCCGTCTGTAAAATGGGTAGTAAGGTTTGGGTATATGGTAAGAATCAAGTGCATAGAAGTATAATTATAATAAGTACTCAGGAAGTGTTAGCTATTTTTATCAATATAGTTAAATGAAACCACCAAGTAATCTAATCTTAAGAGCATGAGGGGAGCTAGCCCATGAAAAGAAAGCAGGTTAGAAAGTACATTAAATTCACACAGAGGTAAGCTCTGAAGGAGAGAGAGCAGGCCTGCAGAAAGGAAGGGACTAGACAGTTTTATGGAAGGTTCATCAAGCCACATATGAAATAATGTTTTAAGACCATGCTGACCAATAGAACTTTTTTAATAGAATAGAAATGTTCTGTATCTACGTTGTCTGATATGGTAGCCACTAGTCACATGTGGCTCTTAAACACTTGAAATGTGACAAATCCTAATGAAAAATTGAATTCTTCATTGTATTTAATATT
Source organism: Canis aureus (assembly GCF_053574225.1). Lineage (NCBI taxonomy): Eukaryota > Metazoa > Chordata > Mammalia > Carnivora > Canidae > Canis > Canis aureus. The sequence goes on from NC_135649.1 coordinate 14,705,954, forward strand.
AACTAATTTCCAGTTATATTTAAATGGCCACTTATGGCCAGTGGCTACCATTTTGGCTAGTACAAGTTTAAGACTCCAGCTTTGTTTTGTCTGTTACCTCAAATCTTTGAGTAGTAAGATAGCTTAAATAGACTATGAGAATAGTGAAGGTAAAAGTGACTCCAGGATAGCAAGTGCCATGTTTAGGTAAAGGCCAGTTCCAAATGGTATGCCATATGTCCCTCTTCTGGCTCTGTTCCTCCTTTCTTACCTCCTTCATCTCCCTCTAGACTGTTTCCTTTCTCACTTTTCCTCTATATACCCCTCCATCATTCCTCTTTGTTTCCCTGTGGTCAAGCCTCTCAGCCAAGTATTTTGAGACCTATGTCCTTACCAATTAAGTCCCACTAATTAAGGTCAAGGAAGTGTATTAAGATACCTGTGGTAAAAAAAAAAAAAAAAAAAAAAAAAAAAAGATACCTGTGGTATAGTGGCTGATTCCTTAGGAATGGAAGCTAATTGTGAAAACATTGCAAGCTGTGGCAAAAAAGAGATCTTTTCCCACACTATTTCCATATGAAGTACCTTTTTCTATCAATTTACTGTTAAGTAGTAGATCCATTAAGTAGATCACAGGCAAAATCATTTAAGATTTTGTAAGACTGTTGGGGCACCTGGGTGGCTTAGTCGATTGAGCATCCAACTCTTAGCTTTGGCTCAGGTCATGATCTCAGGATCTTGAGAACAAGGCCTGCATTGGACTCTGTGCTCAGCATGGAGTCTGTTTGAGATTCTCTTACTCCTTCTACCTCCCCACCCCCTGCTCATGCTGTCTCTCTCTCTCAAATAAAATAAATAAAATCTTAAAAAAAAAAGATTTTGTAGACTATCTACAAAGGCTACTACTGTATACCATAACTAGATACAGATGATATTTCAATGCCTTCCTCATCTCACGAAATCTTATATTTTGAAAGTTTAGTCCTTTAAGGGAAAGAAAAACATTTATTTTTTTCAAGATTTTATTTATTTATTCATGAGAGACACAGAGAGGGAAAGAAAAACATTTAATTTAAGTCAGGAAAATGAATCGCACTTAATGCATTTGGAAGACAAAGAAGTACTATCTGGACCCTACAGATTGAGAATCATGCATATTGTCATCTGAGCACTATTTAGGGCCAGTGTTTCCATGTGAACAAAGTTATAGACCTTCTGAAAACAACCCCTTTGTGCATTTCTAATATTCAGGTTAAAGTAGTTCATTGTTAGTATTTTGAATATCTTAAATGTGCACTGAGTCATAGTTAATATCTTAAATGGCTTTAACATTTGCTATTGTAAAAGAAGCTATTTTTTAGAGCACCATAAAAACTCTTTTATCTGTGGAACCCATCTATATTAAAATTATAACTTTATAGCAGCTTTCTGTGGGGGAAAATGGTGACTCTGACATTTTATTCCATTTGACCATGGAGAAGAGGACCATAATTTCAACAGTCAAGTCCCAAATGCATTGTTGTGCCCATTTTCTTTATACAAAATGTCATTTCATCTGTCTGCTAATAACCCACCTTAATCCATTTTCAACTGCCACTTTTTCTTTCAAGAAACTCTCACAAGCACTTTTCATTTTCTTTAAAATAGAAGTAACTGTTGTAACTTCTCACACATGTTCATAGAATAAATGTATTTAGTAAAATTGCAAGTCACTTGGAAAGTCATGAGAGAGTGGGCCTTGCTTTGGGGTGGCCCCCAGGGTTCAAGATCCTTTCTGAGTCCTGTGTCTACCACAGGTAATACAGTGCTAGAAGGCCAAAGTGAATATTAGTTGCCCATAAAGTTCAGGGTCCACTTCTGGATTCTCTATTCTGTTCCACTGATCTATGTGTCTGTTTTTGTGCCAGTACCACACTGTCTTGATGACCACAGCTTTGTAGTACAACCTGAAATCTGGCATTGTGATGCCCCCAGATATGGTTTTCTTTTTTAAAATTCCCCTGGCTATTCGGGGTCTTTTCTGATTCCACACAAATCTTAAAATAATTTGTTCTAACTCTCTGAAGAAAGTCCATGGTATTTTTAATTTTTTTTTAATTTTTTTTTATTTATTTATGATAGTCACAGAGAGACAGAGAGAGAGAGGCAGAGACATAGGCAGAGGGAGAAGCAGGCTCCATGCACCGGGAGCCCGATGTAGGATTCGATCCCGGGTCTCCAGGATCGCGCCCTGGGCCAAAGGCAGGCGCCAAACCGCTGCGCCACCCAGGGATCCCAGTCCATGGTATTTTGATAGGGATTGCATTAAACGTGTATATTGCCCTGGGTAACATTGACATTTTCACAATATTAATTCTGCCAATCCATGAGCATGGAATATTTTTCCATCTCTTTGTGTCTTCCTCAATTTCTTTCAGAAGTGTTCTATAGTTTTGAGGGTATAGATCCTTTACATCTTTGGTTAGGTTTATTCCTAGGTATCTTATGCTTTTGGGTGCAATTGTAAATGGGATTGACTCCTTAATTTCTCTTTCTTCAGTCTCATTGTTAGTGTATAGAAATACCACTGACTTCTGGGCATTGATTTTGTATCCTGCCACGCTACCGAATTGCTGTATGAGTTCTAGCAATCTTGGGGTGGAGACTTTTGGGTTTTCTATGTAGAGTATCATGTCATCGGCGAAGAGGGAGAGTTTGACTTCTTCTTTGCCAATTTGAATGCCTTTATTCGATAAAGGAGGAAAGACTATCCATTGGAAGAAAGACAGTCTCTTCAATAAATGGTGCTGGGAAAATTGGACATCCACATGCAGAAGAATGAAACTAGACCACTCTCTTTCACCATACACAAAGATAAACTCAAAATGGATGAAAGATCTAAATGTGAGACAAGATTCCATCAAAATCCTAGAGAAGAACACAGGCAACACCCTTTTCGAACTCGGCCATAGTAACTTCTTGCAAGATACTTCCACGAAGGCAAAAGAAACAAAAGCAAAAATGAACTATTGGGACTTCATCAAGATAAGAAGCTTTTGCACAGCAAAGGATACAGTCAACAAAACTCAAAGACAACCTACAGAATGGGAGAAGATATTTGCAAATGACATATCAGATAAAGGGCTAGTTTCCAAGATCTATAAAGAACTTATTAAACTCAACACCAAAGAAACAAACAATCCGATCATGAAATGGGCAAAAGACATGAACAGAAATCTCACATGCATATGAGAAACATGCATGCATATGAGAAAATGCTCCCCATCACTTGCCATCAGGGAAATACAAATCAAAACCACAATGAGATACCACCTCACACCAGTGAAAATGGGGAAAATTAACAAGGCAGGAAACAACAAATGTTGGAGAGGATGTGGAGAAAAGGGAACCCTCATACACTGTTGGTGGGAATGTGAACTGGTGCAGCCACTCTGGAAAACTGTGTGGAGGTTCCTCAAACAGTTAAAAATATACCTGCCCTACGACCCAGCAATTGCACTGCTGGGGATTTACCCCAAAGATACAGATGCAGTGAAACGCCGGGACACCTGCACCCCGATGTTTATAGCAGCAATGGCCACGATAGCCAAACTGTGGAAGGAGCCTCGGTGTCCAACGAAAGATGAATGGATAAAGAAGATGTGGTTTATGTATACAATGGAATATTACTCAGCCATTAGAAATGACAAATACCCACCATTTGCTTCGACGTGGATGGAACTGGAGGGTATTATGCTGAGTGAAGTAAGCCAGTCGGAGAAGGACAAACATTATATGTTCTCATTCATTTGGGGAATATAAATAATAGTGAAAGGGAATATAAGGGAAGGGGGAAGAAATGTGTGGGAAATATCAGAAAGGGAGACAGAACGTAAAGACTGCTAGCTCTGGGAAACGAACTAGGGGTGTTGGAGGGGGAGGAGGGCGGGGGGTGGGAGTGAATGGGTGACGGGCACTGGGGGTTATTCTGTATGTTAGTAAATTGAACACCAATAAAAAAAAAAAAAAAGGCCAAAGTGAGAACAGTAGTTGCCAGTGAATGGCCATGAATGCAAGTCCAGGCTTTCAAAAATCTTTTTTTTCCCAATTAAGACAGTGTGAGAAGTTTCTAATGAACAGTGCCTCAAAATCTAATACTGCAGGTCCCAGATAACTTTCTCAAATCCCATTTTTCTATATAGATCAAACTGCAGCCTTTCCAGTATATTCTCAGTGCTACTACAAGCTTAAGCTCCCTAAAGCATAGCATAGTGTTCTTGCCCTTTGCTATTCTCTCAAACCTCTGTACCACCTTAATGTCTACCAGATACAGTCTTTTCTAACCTAAAAGTTCAGATTCTTTGCAGTTGTGCTCTTACCCTTGTTCTCAGCCTTTTTCACTGTTCTACTCCCCTGAAGCCCCAGTGAACTGCTTTTGGTTCTCTTATCATCCCCCGTGCTTTTTGGCTATCCCCTCTTATTCATAGCATTCTTCCTCCAGGATCCTTTGCCTCCTCTGGATTCTGATGGCCAAAGAACTGTCCATCTTCTAATCCTGGATCATATCCTGTCTCCTCCAAGGAACCTTCCCAGAGTCCCCAGTGGAACAAAGGAAGGGCTTTTTCTCTGTAATTCTCTCATATTTTTACATTATGGTACATGGAAGAGCTTGAAATCAGCAACCCTGGATTTGAATCCAAGTTCCACCATTTGCTAGATGTATGATCTTGGACAAGACATTGAACCTCATTTTCAGAGCCTATGCCTTCATTTGAAACATGGGGATCATAATACTTTCCCTGCACATGTCATAAGCTTGCTGCACACCTCGAAGGAGATAGTGCATGTGAAAGTTCTGGGTATACAATGAACATGGGGAGTGTTGTTCCTCTTGTAATTGTTCTTCCATTGAAAAACCAGCCAATGCTGCCACGAAACAATCATTTTGAAAGGTTCAGAGAGGACAAGTGTGTCATGTAATCCCTTGGCATGATTATCAAACTGTCCCAGAAACTAGGGTTTCAGCCTCCACACTCTACTTTCTTTTTTTTTTTTTTTCACACTCTACTTTCTAGTTGGCTTCCAGCACCAGACAGGCCCGAATACATTAAGTCATACTACATGTTCTGATTTAGGGTTTGAAAATCAGGGTGGCTGTAGTTACAGCACTTGCACTAGTGAGTTCCATGAGGACATAAATCGCAGCTGGTTTAGCTCCGTGTCTTCTACACTGCTTAGCACCATGCTGATGCTGATACATACGATGTGCTCGTTCTCGTAAGTCTCAGTGAGCTGTGACGAATGCCAGAAACCTCTGCTGGAATGCGTCTAGTTGAAATCCTAGCTGTTAGGTTCTAAAACCCGTATTTTGCCAGTCTGATGTAATGTTAGGCATTTCTCTTTCCTTAGTTGTCTTACAGGGTTGGGGGGAGGTGTCCCAACTCTCATTAAATATCTAAGAGCTGAAGACTTCAAAGTAGAGAGGAGATAATGACTCAGCGAAAAGGGAGTTGAGAGGTGGGAATGAGGTCTCAGAGTAGAGCCATGCAGGGTGGAGGACTTGCTGGAGCTCTTGTTCTCAGGGTCAGGAGCTCCTAAGCAGGCTGTATTATAAAATAACCAAATGGCACCAGCCAGGGAGATCCATTCTCCATCCCACTCGTTCTCTTTTAACCAACTCACCATGTCCCCAGCAACCAATAGCAAAGTTATGGGGTGGGGTGGGGGGCTTGCCTGGGTGGCCCAGTCAATTGTCTGACTCTTGATTTTGGTTCAGGTCATGATCTCAGGGTTGTGAGATTGAGCCCCGCGTCAAGCTCCAGGCTGGATGTGGAGCCTGCTTGAGATTCTCTCTTTCCCTCTCCCTCTGTCCCTCTCCCACCCACCTCCTTAAAAAGAAAAAGAGTTATGGGCAGCCTAGTTCTGTTAACACCATAGACTTTTCTGCTTCATATATTCTTTCCAACTTTCTCCCATCCCACCCTCTCCAATTCTGCATCCACCCAACTGCTGGCCTCTGATCCTTATTCTACTTTCTAGCCCCAAACTCACTATTGATGTGACTTTGATACTCAGGAAGAAATTGTGGGCTCAACCTGCAAATTGTCCTCTTGCTCAGTCTAATTCAGGTGTTCCAGCACTCAACTCCAGCATTGGCTAACCCGACAGGCTCTTTTGCCCCCCACTGAGGCCAAGGCAACTGCTGTGAGGAAATTAGCACGCCCTGGGTCTGGTGACCATTTGGGGGCTCTCTATCCTAAAGGCAACGAATGATCTGTTTGTCTTATCCTTCCCTCCTTCTGCTGAAGTTCAGATCTCATGAGCTGCAGTAGGCTAGCTCCAGCCCACCATGCTAACCTGAGATCAGGAATTGCTTTCTGAATGAGCTTCATGGTAATAACCTCCATGCCTGAACTCCAGTGATTTCTTCCACTTTCTACATCAAACTTTCCTTTATTCAGTTACTCACAAAATAAACACTAACTGCCATTCAGGTGGTGTAATCCTGTATGTCTCATGTATTTGTCTTATCTGTATAGCCAAAATGTAAACTTCAAAGTAAGTCAGTCGGAGAAGGACAAACATTATATGTTCTCATTCATTTGGGGAATATAAATAATAGTGAAAGGGAATATAAGGGAAGGGAGAAGAAATGTGTGGGAAATATCAGAAAGGGAGACAGAACGTAAAGACTGCCAACTCTGGGAAACGAACTAGGGGTGGTAGAAGGGGAGGAGGGCGGGGGGTGGGAGTGAATGGGTGACGGGCACTGGGGGTTATTCTGTATGTTAGTAAATTGAACACCAATAAAAAATAAAAATAAAAAAAATAAATAAATAAAAGGAAAAGAAAAGAAAAAAAAAGGAAGGATCCTCTTGAAGGAAAAATATCAAACCACCCAACTGATTCTTATGATTCTATTAATGTGCTCAAGATAATATTAAAAACACCTAGCATTTATTCATCCCCACTATGCAGTAGGCTCTGAGTTAAGTGCTTTACATGGAACATTTTATTTAAGTCTAACAATATCCCTATGAGGTAGTTGCTGTTGTGTGCATTTCCCAGATGAGGAAGCTGAAATCTTGAGAGTGTAAGTAACTTGCCAAAAGCTGCACAGCTAATAGACACTAGAACCAGTTATTAAATGTATCTCCATTTGACCTCAGGGCCCTGAAGTCAAAGCAGTAAAAAAAAAGTCCTACCTTTCCCCCAGGGAACACTGGCACAGTTGGCCACCATGGTTAGTTCTGTCCAAATTTGCTTATACCGGGTTTCACTACTTTTCTAAGTAATATTCGCTTTCTGAAGTCTAGCTGAATAAAGTGCATTGTGAACAACTGTAGTACCTAAGAGTGTTTTATTACTTGCCATATTTGAAAATAGAATGTGATTGCTGCAAAAAGTATGGACAATGGGTGGGAACTTAAAGAATCTGAAAGGCCACATGAAAACTCAAGTAGTTCAGAAATTATTTCTGCCATTCACCACGGAGACTTGTGTGTTAGTCACTAGCAGATGTCATAGGCCCACTTGGTGCTTTGTAGGAACAAACATTTCTCCGAAAGTTATATTTGGTATAAATAGAAACACTCTTAAACTAGAAGGATCAAAGGCTTTCATGGAAGGCTGTTTGTGGGGTATCTGAATTGGCACTGTTTCTACAGCACACCAATCCCTGGGCAGGGTTCCTCTTGTCCTGATCCCCATCTCATTGAGGGGAACAGTGTGACAGCATAGACATAGCATAGGCTGTAGGGGCCAAGAGCCTATAAATCCCAGCTGTGCCCCCTTTCTAATTGCCTGAGTCACTGGAAAATGGGGCTTGATGCCCAGCCTCCTTCTCTTCCCCATTCAGTTATATTAAAGAAAGCTTCTTTTTTTTTTTTAAAGAAAACTTCTTGAGAGCCAACCATGTGCCAGGCACTGTGCTAGGAAGTATGGCTATAATGGCGAATAAAACATTCTCCTTGCCCCCATGACACTTAAAATTTAACAGATTATACCTATCTTTCTGTCTTTCTTCTTTTCGTCCTTTTATTTTGGCATACCCGACCCAATCATGCACACCTGCACATGTGCGCACACACACACATTCAGATCTCTGTGACTTGTGTCTATTTCAATCCAAGATTGTTGCCATTCGCATGCACAGCCCTTCTGGCAGGTGAATCAGCCAGTCAAAAACAGGCTTGATTGATTTGCTTGAGTGACTTGCCTGCCAACAAAGTATGGATATAGTCCTTGAGTCAGGTGGCTTTCAGGGTTTCCACTGGTGTTAGAATTTCAAATTTAGTTCCCTGCTGCTGGTTATACATGGGAGGCAATGACAAGCTATCAGCTCTGCAATTTGTTGTAGTGATGTGCTAATTAAAAGGCATCCCTAATACGTTGAATTTTAGGTTCAGAAGCCAGTGCTCTTATAAGAAAATGACACTAGTAATGAAAAATGCACTATGCTTTCCTGTGACAAATTACAGGAATATGACACCTCACAAATTCACTTGATTTTGCAGGCATTATATAAGTTATATTGCTGTACTGCGATTATATGTGGCTGATGGATCATCCTCTTCCACAAAGTGCTCTGCCCAGTGGATTTCAAATCTCTGTGAAGGATGTTACCAATTAAGTCCGAGACCTGGAAGTCAGCCTGGACGTTTTGTTCTCTGCCCCCATCCTCCCCCAAATGTGTTTTATCCCAAAGTTCTCTTGAATTTGCTCCTTAAATAGGTCTCCTCTCCGTCCCCACTGCCACCACTGTAGTTCAGGCTGTTGTCACCTCAGTCATCAATGACAGCAATGACATACAAGGCCTGTTGCCCTCCGGTCAATCCTCCTCTTTGTCTTTTCCCACCTGCTGCCAGCCTTCTTTCAGAATACATTTCCTACCACTGTGTCCCTTTCCTCTTCAGCATCATTCAATGGCTCCATGTTGCCTACACAGAATAAAGCCTAAATGCCTTAGCATGATGTGTACAACTCTGCCCAACTTTGCCAACTCTATCCAGCTTCAACTCTCATCATCCCTGTTTATTTCCCAAGCATACCCAAATACTTCCACTTCCAAGATATGTCGTTCATTCACTAAGGAGTTATTTATGTCTGGACACTGGGTATGCCTCAGTGAACAAAACAGACAAAAGTTCCTTTCTACATATAGCGTATATTCTAGTGGGGAAACAAGCACGAACGTTATTTCTACAACTTATCTTTTCATCTACCCTTTCTTCTGTCTGAGGAAACTATCTAGCCCTCTGTCTGTCTAAATATTGCCTACTCCCCTTTCAGGAATGAGCTTTGTTTTTTAAAAGTTTTTTTTTTTAATTTTTTTTTTATTTATTTATGATAGGCACACAGTGAGAGAGAGAGAGGCAGAGACACAGGCAGAGGGAGAAGCAGGCTCCATGCACCGGGAGCCCGATGTGGGATTCGATCCCGGGTCTCCAGGATCGCGCCCTGGGCCAAAGGCAGGCGCCAAACCTCTGCGCCACCCAGGGATCCCCCTAAAAGTTTTTTTAAAAATATTTATTTTTAATTTTTTGAAATACTTTTAAATTTAAATCCAATTAATTAACATATAGTGTATTAGTTTCAGAGGTAGAGTTCAGTAATTCATCAGTCTTATATAACACCCAGTGCTCATAATGTCACATGCCCTCCTTAATGTCCATCACCAAGTTACCTCATTCCCCCGATCCACTGCCCCTCCAGCAATCCTCAGTTTGTTTCCTATGATTAAGTCTCTTATGGTTTGTCTCCCTCTCTGATTTCATCTTGTTCTATTTTTCCTCCCTTCCCCTATGGTCCTCTGTTTCGTTTCTTAAATTCCACATATGAGTGGGATCATATGATAATTGATCTTTTTCTGACTGAATTATTTCACTTAGCATAATACCGTCTAGTTCCATCCACATTGTTGCAAATGGCAAGATTTCATTTTTTTGATGGCTGAGTAGTAGTCCATTGTATATACATACATATATACATACCACATTGCCTTTATCCATTCATCTGTTGATGGATATCTCAGCCCTTTCCATAGTTTGGCTATTGTGGACATTGCTGCTATAAACATTAGGGTGCAGGTGCCCCTTCAAATCACTGTATCTTTGGGGTAGATACCTAGTAGTGCAATTGCTGGGTCATAGGACAGCTCTATTTTCAACTTTTTGAGTAACTTCCATACTGTTTTCCAGAGGGGCTGCACCAGCTTACATGATGGTTCCCCTTTCTCCGCATCCTTGCCAACATCTATCATTTCCTGACTTATTAATTGTAGCCATTCTGACTAGTGTGAGGTGGTATCTCATTGTGGTTTTGATTCACTAATCACTAATCACTAATGCCAAGTGATGTTGAGCATTTTTTCATGTGTTTGTTGGTCATTTGTATGCCTTCTTTGGAGAAATCTCTGTTCATGTCTTCTGCCCATTTCTTGATTGGATTATTTGTTCTTTGAGTGTTGAGTTTGATACGTTCTTTATAGATTTTGGATACTAGCCCTTTATCTGATAAGATATTTGCAAATATCTTCTGTTATTCTGTCGATTGTCTTGGTTTTGTTGACTGTTTCCTTTGCTATGCAAAAGTTTTTGATCATGCTGAAGTCCCAATAGTTCATTTTTTTCAGGATTCAGCTTTTAAGCATTACACCTAAGGTAGACTGGAGCCTGCTTTCTTCTTTTCTCTGGACTTTTGCATCCTCTAAGTAGGGCTCTTATTTGTCATTGTTGGTGTGTCTTACCCAGCCCTCAAGATGTTCTCCATTTAATGGAGCACTATCTTTTTTCAGTTTGTCTTCACAATAGCCAGAACTGTGCCAGCACTTCATCAGGACTCAGAAAATGTATTTTGGTCCATGAAAGAATGAAAGGAAGGAAAGAAGAATGGAAGGAGGGAAGGAAGAAAACAAATTCTTTCCCATTTATTCTTAGCTTGGAAAAATTTTAAGTAGTTTTAAATTATGACCAAGTAGGATTGCAGTCAAGAAAATGCCACTAAATTCGACAACTAATAATAATTTCCTAAAAAGTATGGAAGGAATGAACATTCCTCTGTGATTTGGTGTATAAGTCATTGTCTCAACAGCTTTTTATTCAACTAAGAAATTAAGTGATATCTTTCTCACACACAGCTTAATTAATCTTTGCCTTCACATCCTCTATGTAATAATTGTCAGAATTTGTAAGACGTTAGAAAAGCAGAAATCACAAAGAAAATGAGTGATACACTCGACATACCAAAATTTAAAAAAAAACCCTCCATCCATCATAATACCAAAAAAAAAAAAAAAGACCCAGGTCTTCTCCAACACTCCCTTTCATTGGCTGTAGATGTTAAAGAGACTTCTGGTCTTTAAGAGTGTCTTCAGGGCTGGCTTCATGGATGTGTGAACTGTGCTTGGTTTAATGCTCTTCTGTCACCATCTTGAAGTTCTCTTTGAGCAAGGGACAACCCACTCTTTCATTTTGTACTGAGCTCCCCAAATTATGTACCCAGCCCTGAATCTCTTGAATCATTCAAGAACCTCCCTGTTCCTAGTGATACTTCTTACATCAGGCCCACATGTGTGAGGCTTAGCAAAAGAATTAGGAAAGCACCTGCTCAGTAAATATAGATTTAAAAGGAAGTATTGAGGGGCAACTACATGTCCCACACTTTGGCAATGTGCCATATATCCTGGCATTCGTTTATTTGTGCCTTCATTAATTTAACAAAACATTTTCCGATTCTACCCTTGGTGCCAAGCACTGTACTTTGCACTGGGGATAAAGCGGTGAGCAAAATGAGTGTTGTGAAAGTGATGTAGATATAAGTGAAAGATCACAGTACAATGTGGAGGTAAGTGCAAAGGGCAGCCCAAGCACAGAGCAGTGTCCCCTAACACAGCTTGAAAGAAGATTTAAGGAAAGCTTCTGAAGGGAGAAGACATCCAAACTGGCCTAAAGGAAGAAAAGAGGTAGATTTGAGAAGCACACCCTGGGAAGGGCAGTCAGGTCATGTAAACAGCATGCTTCCATGGGGCTGGAACAGCTGGTTGGCCTCTACTTGGGATGTTGACCCCAGTCCGAGCTGCATACTTCTGTGCTTGCATCCTTGGATAGGTAGAACTACATATTGTTTGATGTCCAGTATATTCTGCAGCAGAAGAAAGTGGAAATATCCACTGCATCCCATATCCCTAAGGCATCAGATCACCCACCTGGATATTTAGAAAGGCCCAGATTTCAAGTAGACTCAGATTCTCCTAAATTTATATGAGCCCTTGAAGAGCCACGCTTCATTCTTAACTTACGAGCCATAGAAAAACAGTTAGTGGGCTAGATTGGGCCATCGTTTGCTGATTAAGACCCCAGATCCTTTATTTGCATTTGTTTTTCCATTGCCAAGAAAACTTTCCCTCCACCTCCCTTCTGTCTTAGGGCTGTCCTCACTCTCGATGAAGCCCTCTTGCTCTCCAGATCAGGCTTGAACTTCATTCACTCCTGCTGTATGTCTCTATAGCATCCTTGGATCTTCCCTATCAAGTCATACATCATATTTTAATGTTTAACTCTCCTTATACACTGGAAACTGAATGGAAGCAGAGTCCCCAGCTGTATTCTCTTTCCACAGTTCAACCCATGCTGTGCTCCTAGCTAACTGCCTGCCTGAGAATAGCTGCTCAACAAGTGTTTGCTGAATGTAGGTATGAGTGAGTGAGAGTACCCCTGTCCTCATGTTACAGGTGATGAAAGTGAAGCATAGCTAGTTGATCCTGACCAAAGTCAAAGAGCTGTTAGGTGGTGAAATAGAAATAGCTTTCTAGTTAACCACATCCCTTTTGTAAACATTCAGAGGGCGTGTTTGGAAGCGAGACAAAGAAAGCAAGTTAAATAGGACTTTCTATAAGTAAAACATCAACTCTGAAGATTCTGTTTGATTTGTTTTCTCCTTGTTCCCACAGGGAATGAAGTGTAATAAGGGATGTTAGATATCTGCAGAGAAAAGAAGTCCAACAATCCAAGGCAGTAGGCAGCAAGGACCAGGAGGGTTTGTGTAGGTGTGGGCTGCTGTGGTGAAGTGGGGACATGGAGAAGGTTGGAGGCATGCACTGACCTAAGTCACAGGAGTCACCTAGGCTGTGTCACTCCAGAGAGACCCTTCCATGGGGACTGGCTAGCCAGTACAACAGGAATAAGAACCTCTTAGGCAGATGTGTAGGGACATGCCTGGACTCTTTCCCAGGTAATTTGTCCCCCAGAGTGCCACACAACACACCAGTCTGTCACTGCAGGAGCACTGAGAGCAATGACAGTGGTCAGAGGGCCTTGCCAGGAGGAGGGTGGTTTCTAGTGGCTGCCCAGAAAGTTAGAGTAGGGATTTCATGACTCACAAAAAAAAAGGACTCTGGGGCCTGAAAGACTTTAATCTTCTACCGCTGAGTAATTTGGGAGAGTCTCTTAAGCCATGTTTATTGAGTGCCTACTGTGTGCCAAGAAAGTCAAATGGGGATTCTATTTCTGGTGGCTGAACTTTTCACTCCTGTCCCTTTTCTTCATCTTGAGTTGAATATAAATCTGATTTAGAGGTGAAAAGTAAATCTATTTCTGTGCCTGTTCATTCTTCATCCTCCTCTCCACTAAACAGTCCCCAGCAGCTGTACCAAGCCTTTCTGAATGCCATGAAATCATTTATGCACTTTGATACTGTATTATGGAAGTATTAATTGTTTCTCCTTATTATAATGTGTTCTAATTAGCTTGGACAATGCTCCTAGTGTCCTCTTTGAAGAGACTCAGTGTGGCTTGCAATGATTTCTCTCATTCTGATATGGGAGGTTCAATGATGGGCCTGATCTTTCCCCTGCTCTCCTTTTCTTCTCCTTTCTTTTGTTCTTTGTTTGTAGATATATATCTATTCCAATATCCTAATTTATACTCAATCTAGATTTACAGTGAAATGGATTTATACGGTAAGGGGGCTTTTGAACATTCCATATCCCTTCTAGCAGGGATCATGGATATCTTGAGTATCTGATGAAAGATATTAACCTTTTCCCAGAAAAGTATAATTTTGCATCTCTGCATATAATTCAGCCTGCAGGAGTCTCTTGATCCATGGATGTTTCCCCACAGCACATGAGAACCGCAGATTTTTCCATGGTGGATCAATCCTACAGGTCATTGAGTTCACTGGATTTCAGAATTATTTTAAACACATAATCCCCTGGTCAAAGGCAGTAAGGAAAGAGAGGCTGGGTGGTGCTCACCCTTCCCCTCCCTCAAAGTGCTTCCTAAGGACGTTCTGAGGAAACCCAGTGAACTAGTCCAGTTCCTTCATTCCTTTGCATGAGAATATTGATCCAAAGAGAGCAGAAATGACTAACACAAGGTCATGCATTCAGTCAGTGGAAGACCTGAGATTGGAACCCAGGCCCCTAATCTCCAGGGTAGAGTTTCAACTATCTCTCATTTCTCTTCTAATTGCAGACCTCCTACCACCCATACCACATTAGCTTCACGAAGAAGCTGGACATGACACAGTTTAAACTCACAATTATATAAAGTCACCACTCTCTCAACAGCAGGAAATGGAATTAAAGCTGACTTGTGTGCTGCTGTTCCATCAAGGTCTTCATCCTCTCTCATTTCTGCTGGTTCTCTTGTCCTTGTCACCTGCATCCATCCGGCAGTATGGACTTTAGTAGAATACCCATCACAATCAAAAGCATCCCCTGTGTCCTCAACAAAGCACCATCTCGTTGGCTTTCCACAAACACTCTGCCATAATTCTTAAAGAAGTGGCAGCCAGTTATGGTCCTGGCATGGTGCCTGCTTGGCTGCAGGCCAACCCAACTAGGCAACCTAGGCTATTATTGGGCTGGTCTCTACCCTCATCTTCCAACCTACTTTGTCACTGTCAGAAAACCTGACTGAGTCCCAGCTGTGGTCTCCAGACTCATTATGAACCTGACAATGGGCAAACCAAGACAAGTCAAGTCTGTTTTGGTCTCCTTTGCTGTTTGCTGGTCTGAGATGAGGACAACTTTGTATTCTGAATGTTGCATTCACCACTGATCATCTATAACTCTCTGTTGCATGGAGAGAACATGGGAACTGTGGCAAGGTGTGGCTATAAGAGCCCTGGTTTAGCCACTAGCTATTGTGAAAGCCATGATTTAGTTCCCTCTCCCCTGTTTGGCCTCAGTTTCCCCAATAGGGGAGGAGGGATTTGCACCTGAACAAATTGTTCTGTATGTGATCCAGGACTTCAGTATATCAAAATTATCTTAAGAGGTTTTTTTTTTCTTTTTTAAAGTACAGATGCCCACTGGAAAGTCTGAGGGGATCTAGAGTGTGGTCACAGATCTCTAGATCTTTCAAGTCCTCAGGTGATTCTGGTGGGTAGTCAAGTGTGGGAACCACTGATTTGGGAAGAGTTCTCCAGATCCTCCCTTCCCTGATTTCCTTTGGTCTTAGTACTTCTTACTTTCAACAAAATTCTCTCCCCATTAATCAGGCCCACCACTCAAACATGGTGGTTTTCACACAAAGTATTTGACACAAAGAGTATTTACAGTTTTTCTAGAGGACCTCAAAGATGAGATTCTCTTCCATGGAGAATTCCTTTTGTTCTTGCTTTAGTGACTTGGTATCAGATTTCAGGGGATGTAATACTAGAACAGGGTGAACTTTAAGGGATCACCTTTCTGTTGGCTTCCCCAGATGATCATTCACATCATCTTAAAACTGCATTTTCTCTATTTTATGCTGACGCCGAAGTACTGAAGTTTAACAGTAAATGTAATGGAGTTAGAAGTATCTCAGGGTAGATCATAATAATAGCTATTGAGCATCTTCTAAATGTCAGTTGGTACCTGTATTTCCATAATCCTTATGATAATGCTTGAGATAAGCATTAATATTTTTAACAAAGATAAAGCTCAAAGAGGTAAAGTGACTTATCTAAGGCCACAAAGCTGATAAATGATCTTCACTTGCTGAATGGGAAAGAATGATCTTTTGAAAATGCAAATTGGATATAGCTTTACTTCCTCTCTTAAAGTCTTCCAGTGTCTCATTATTTACCCTTAAGAAAGTATCCAAACAACTGTATGAGGACAGTGGTTTTTGCCTGTTTTGGTCACTGCTGTATCCCCAGCAGGGAGAACAGTACTGGACATATAACATAGGCTCAATAAATACAGACTTATAGAAGAAGTTACATGATGGTGCCTGGATTCAACCCACGTCTGTTTGACATCAAAGCTCCCTTTTAAGTAGTTCCTCCCTATACACACATCTTTGACCTAGGTTAAATTTACATGCCATAAAATGTACTAATATTTAATTTGCATAAAATGTATAATTTAATGAGCTTTGACAAATCTTTACACCTATGTAACCCACAACTCTATCAAGATCTCAAAACTTTCCATCACCCCAGATGGTTCCTTTTTGTCCCTTTCCAGTCAACTTCTCCACATACACTGGGGGCCAAAGCTTTCTGTTTTTATTTGCATCATATGTAAGTATTGTGTTTTCTAGAATTTCATATAAATGGAATCATATATGATGAAGCCCCTTGTATCTGTTATTTTTCACCCAGTGTGCTGGTTCTGAGATTTGTCCACATCATTAGTAGATAGAAGTAATTTCTTTTTATTAATAAGTAGCATTCCAACGTATGAATATACCACAGTGGATCATTCTCCTCTTGATGGACATTTGGATTGTTTTTAGTTTGGGGCTTTTCCAGATAAAATTGCCATAAACATTGGTGTTCAAGTTTTTTTGTAGACAGGCATTTTCATTTCTCTTCAGTATCTATCTAGATATGGATTTCCTTGGTGATATGGAAAGAGTATTATTTCCAAATAGACTGCCATAGCAATGTATGAGAGTTGTGGACACCCCACATCCTTGCCAGCACTTTGATAATTGTGGTCCCTTTAATTTTAGCCCTTCTAGTGGGTGTGTCATGGTATCATTATGGTTTTAATGTGTATTTCTCTTATATGTCCCTGGTGAGCACAGTTTCATGTCTCTGGTCATTCATTTATCTTCCTTGTGAAATGTCTGTTAAAGTCCTTCACTATTTTTTATTAGCTTGTTTATATTCTGGATGTAAGTTCTTTATTAGATCTTTGTTTTGTGAATATTTTTCCCCAAACTGCGGCTTGCTTATTATTTTTCTTCTCTTCTTGTGTATAGGATCTTTTCATTTTGATGATATCTAATGTATCAATTTGTCAATGGTTCACACATTCTGTGTCCTAAGAGATATTTGCCAGCCCCAAACCATGAAGACATTCTCTTGTAGTGTCTCCTAGAATTTCCATTTGAACAACTATAAAATGTACCCTCTCTTTGACCTTATTTTTTATAGTGGATACATTCATTCATCAGATAATTTTTATCAGAATGAGCTGATGGGAGGCAGTATACTGCTGAATTCAACAGGATGGCTTTCAAGTATGACAGACCTGATTTCAAATGCTGACCAGCATTGTGACCATAGCACATTGATCTTTCTGTGCATCAGTTCTTTAATTTATGTAAAGGGGATGATACCAACTGCTCAATTCACAGAGTAATTACGAGTATTAAATGAACAATTGTATGATCAATTCTAAGCACAGGGAATAACACATAGTACACCCTCAACAAACAGTTCCTGCTGTTGCTAAAATAATTTTCATTCATGTTCTACCATTCTCACCAAGAGCAATTAATGCTAGAGGCAAATAAAGGGGAGTTGCCTTTTATGCCCTTAGCAGACTTGAAATGGAATTATTGAACATAGAGATGATTCACCATGAAGAGACAGGCTGTAGTTATGGACATAGTTCTTTATATATAAGTCTAAAATCACATCTTTATACTTTTTTTGATAATTCATTTTATTTTTTTAAGATAGAGACAGTGAGCACCCAGATGGGGTGGGGAGGGACAGAGAGAGAGGGAGAGAGAGAATCCCAAGCAGACTTCCCACCAAGCGTGGAGCCTGATGTGGGGCTTGATCTCACAACCCTGAAATCATGACCTGAGCCAAAATCAAGAGTCAGATGCGTAACTGACTGAGCTACCCAGGCACCCCACATCTTTATACTTTTTGATTATTACTGATAACAGATTCTCCCAGCCCAGATATGACAGATACAATTATACAACTCCCTGGCATAAGAGGACATTTTTTTTTGAAACTGAAGTTGTGTGAAAAAACAAACACATGAAGTGCTTTTGCAAAAATGCAATTTGGTAGTTAAATGTGGTTACATGCAGGTGTTTAGGAGATTTTTAAGTCATTGTTATAGAGTGAAAAGAGCAGAGTCTTGAAGATGAAACAAACATGAAACTTGAATTCTTGGACACAGTACTTGATTTTTGTGAGCCTTACTTGTATCTCTAAAATGGAGTTTAAGTAAGTACTGGTGAGTGTGTTGTGAGTGTTCCATAGAATACAAGTGCACAGTGTGGCACATAGTAGGTCCTCAAAATGGTATTTATTGGTTAGCCTCATATTTAATGACTTATATTACTACTTTTATACATAATAGCAAACAAAAGTGATATCGAATTTCAAATGAGTTACATCCTAAGAGGAAAATAATATTTTTTGATGAACTTCTTCTCTGTGTTTGGAGAATATATTCACAAAATATATTTGTTTGATATGTGAAGCCGTGTGCAGATCACTCATTGATTCGGTGCTTTCCTGAATCATAGAGGAGGATCCCTGGCTATTTGTCATGTCTGAATGATGGAAACACACATTCAAATGATTCTTTGTAATGGAGAAGAATGTGGTATTTGCTCTGTACATTTACCCCTTTAACACCTTCCCTTCTAACATCTTCCTCTTGTGGTAGGGAAGGCAAAGGGAAGATGGTGCAGGTAAGTGGCTTTCTGCTACTACTATTGCTGCTGATTTCAGAATGAAGTGTATACCCAGCCAGAACATAGAAAGCTGAGCATTCTGTCTGCATTTTGAAGGCAACAAAAGACTTCAGTCAAGCCTTTGGGAGCTACCTGTGCTGACGTTCTCTCCATGGGAATCAATCTGGGCTCTTCATGCTCTGGTCTCAACCCGTCTTCATAGTCTTACCTCTTTTCTTACCAGAGTAAAACCATTTACCAAGTAATTCCCATGTCTTACTGTTTCCGCATCTTTGCTCATGCTGTTCCTTCCCCCTGACTTGAGAAGCCTTTCTTCTCATATCAGTTTGTTGAAAACCCAAATGGCTGTACTGAGTTAGAGTTCCCCTGAAAGTCACATCCACCCAGAACCTCAGAATGTGACCTCATTTGGAAATAGGTTCTTTTTAAAAAAATATTTTATTTATTTATTCATGAGAGACACGCAGAGAGAGGCAGAGACACAGGCAGAGGGAGAAGCAGGCTCCCTGTAGGGAGCCTGACGCGAGACTCAATCTCAGGATCCTGGGATCATGACCTGGGCCGAAGGCAGATGCTCAACCACTGAGGCACACGGGTACCCCTGGAAATAGGTTCTTTGCGGGTGTCATTCGTTAGGATGAGGTCATACTGGATTAGGGTGGACCCGAATCTAGCAACTGGTGTCCTTATAAGAAGTCACTGACAACACAGAGGCTCAGACACACTGAGAAGGCCATGTAAAGACAGAGATGGCAACTGGAATGGTGCAGACACAGGCCAGGGCATTTCAAGGATTATTGGCAACCACTGGAAGCCAGGAAGGATTCTCCCCTAGAACCTCGAGAAGAAGAATGACCTTGCCAACACCTTGATTTTGGACTTCTACCTTCCACAGCTGTGAGAGAATAAATTTCTGTTGTTTTAAGCAACCTTGTGTGTGGTAGTTTGTTACAGCAGCCCCAGGGAACTAAGACACCATGTTTCAAGGTCCACCTCAAATATGACACCTTCCCAGGTCTTCTCAACTAGATGTCATTTCTTATTCTTCTTGACCTCTGTAGCAACAGCATCACAGAAATATCCCCAACTTTGGTGCCAGAGAAATCTTGGATCTAATCCTAGCCCACTTGCTGAGACTGGATTTCTTCATCTGTACAATGGGAGTCATAATGCCTACCTTGTAGGGTTGTCATGTCCATAAATGTGACTCCCCCTCTCTCTCATCCACTCTGCCTTACATACTGTAATAGTTTTGTTAGAAGAGCAGTAGTTCTGTTATTACTAGTTCAGGCGTGAGAGAGAACATGGATGGGTATGCAGGCAATTTTGTCTACTGTAAGAATGCAATCCCTGGTAGAGACAAGCAGTGTTCAAAGAGTCTACTTTTCCAAAATGAGGGTAGCAAGAATCCAGTTTTCTCTACTAGGAGTTCCAGCCATAAATTTGTAAATTGAGTTATAAAAAAGGGGGGAAGTCTGCTTTTAGTCTCAAAACTCTGGAATTATAAGATCTGGGGTGGCTTGGGTCTCAGGGGCTAAATGTGGAGCAAGACCTTTGGAAACATTAGAGCCCTGTACTGATTGCATAGCTCAAATATAGGTGCTCGAACATCCTTACACCTGGCTGGACATGATAAAGCCAGAAGTTCTTTACCTGGTGTTCTGGTCTGTCTTCCTGCAGAACACCTTCCCAAAAGGCCTCATCCCTTAAGTATTTCTGTTCTTTTAGTCCTGGAGCCTTCACGGCCAGGCCCAAGTCCCTTTGACTGTCTGGACTCCTCATTCCCCCCCCTCACCAGTCTCTTCTAAAGGGTCAAGAGCAGCAGCATCCTTTTAAGACTTTTTAGTCCATCATCTCCTTTTCTAGATACATCATCAGAATTATTTGAGAGCCATTTTGTGAAATCACACTGAAGTGCTGATAAACATTGATTTGCTCTCTGGTTAGCATGGCCGAGTGAATAAGCACAAAACACTTGCCCGCTCTGCTGGGGAAACCCTCATATTTGTTTGCTAGGTGCTGCCATAACAGAATAGCACAGACTGGGTGGCTCGAACAAGACACATTGATTTCTCACAGTTCTGGAGGCTGGGAAGTCTGAGATCAAGGTGCCAGCAGGGTTGTTTTCATTGTCAGGTCTCTCTGGCTTGTAGATAGCGTCTTCTCCCTCTGTCTTCCCGTGGTCCTTCTTTTGTGAGAGCACACATCTGTGTCTAAATTTCCTCCTCTTACAAGGACACCAGTCATGTTGGATTAAGGCTTTCTTTACCCTAACAATCTCATTTTACCTTAATTACTTTATAAAGGCCTTATCTCCAAATGCTGTTACATTCTGAGGTACTGGGGTTAGGACTCCAACATAATAAGTTGGGGAAGACACAATTCAGCCCTTAACAGGCCTGTAGTTGTTTTAGGATCAGGATCAAAAGGCTTGGAGATCTCTTTGTGATGAATTTATTGTTTCATCTTGGTTCTCTAGTGATCACATCTTGTGAGGCCTGAGACTAGACTCATGGCATATACATAGGTATTACTCAAGTACAACTCATGGGCTTTCCTTATCAGGAGAGGCAGACGAATCACAGAAGTTGACACTTGTTGAATACTACCATGTGCCAAGCAAGCACCGTAATGGGATTTTTTATTTGCTCCTCACAGTCACTCAGCAAAATAGATATTTATACCCTCAGTTTTCAGATGTGGAAATTAAGATTCAGAGAGGCTAAAGTGATTTGCTCAAAGGCACAAAACTAGTAAGTACTGGTGTTGGGATTTGACTGTAAATCTGTCTGATTGTAAAGCTGTGCCCTTTCTACATGCATCCCTTATCTGAAATTGGAAAACAAGGTTTTTTTTTTTCTCATTTCAAGCTGTTGCATTAAAATGGAAAAAAATACTTTTATGAAAGAGTTTCTCAGTGTTTATAGTCATAATTTATTCATACTTCCATTTATCCTATACCCATAGTTGACTATGCATTCTTTGTAGTATCATCTCACCTGGTGACTCTGTTTTAAAGCCTGTTATGTAAATTGCACACCTGAAGAAGTAGGAAATGGTGACAGCAAAGTAGCTAATTTTAAATTGAAAAGAGAATGAGGGGTGAGAGTGCACAGAGCCCTTTCAGCCACACCGGTGGAATGAAGTGATTCAGTTTCATCCTATGGCCTCTGCAATCAAGCTCCAACTCACTTTGTCACAACACGTGGCTTATGGTACAGAAAATGGTCTGTTTCTGTGCCTTGTTCCCTATGCAGTTATGTTCCCAAACTCTGAAAGCGGTCAGAGATTATATAGGAAAAATCAGGAGCATCCCAGTTCTCTGGATGTTTTCTATGATTGTGATACATTTTGTGAGAGTATTTCTACCCAGTGAATCGATCGGTTCCTAGGGATGAATTCTTTGCAGAGGAAGGGGGGTGATGGCAGTTCAAAGTGACAGATCAAATATATTTCAGGAGATTGGAGGGCCTGTTAAAAATGATGAGAGCAATGATAATAGCAATGCTTCATAGTGTTGAATTCTTTACAGTTTACATGGACCTTCTTGGTCTCATTTGATTTTCACAAAAACATATTGAAGTAATCAGTCTGGGCTTGTTACATCTACTTTCCAGATGTGAAAATTGAGGTTCAAAGAGGTTAAATGAAGGCCAACTCCCAAGTCTTTTGATCACCTCGACTCCCTTACTAAATTACTCTTTATAAGTCCAGCACACCGACTTCATTCACTTTCAACTCTTGAGCATTTCCAGGAGCATTTCCTCCTGGGAAAATTTATAAGTGAATTGGGGCCATGAATAATCACTTACTAGTTTCAAATGCCTAGTGCATGCCCATTAAGATAGGGGGGCTCTTTTCTGCCTAGGTTGTGTAAAGCAGAGCATTTAGTTAATTCAGTCCATATTCCATTCTTCCATCCACTGCTTTCTTCTCGCTGCTAATAATTCATAACAAATAGCCACTGTTTATTGAACATTAGCCATGTGTCAAGTGCTATCTTTGCATCCCTTCTAATTTTCACAAGGACCCTGAAAGAGAGGTATTGTAACCAAACTTATGTGAATTCAGCTCCTTGGTGAGTTACAGGTAGAGACTACACCAGATGGAGGGAGTTGTTGCACAAAGAAAGCTTTATTTGCAGCAAATCAGGAGATCACTAGGGAAATCACTTCCAAAGCCATGACTCCTCCAGCAAGGGCGAATGGGTTCCCTTTATTTAAGGTTAGAATAAATATTTAGAAAGGACAGCCTTGTCATATATGTAGAGGCCAGCATAAGGTGGCGCATGGACCCTGAGGAAACGTGCCTATATATACATTTTATGTTATCTAAGTGAGGCTTGTGCTCATCCTTGGGCTGAGATTTTAGTATTATAATGAAGTAAAGGTCATTGTCGGTCTCTCCATGGTCCATCTGCACAGGCATGAATTGGGGGTTGAGTTCAAGCTGGTCTGGGTGGTCTGGGCTGCCAGAGCTCTTTGTCCTGAGGGTCATTATTGCCTGAGGGGTAGTTTCAGTTCCCATTGTGGGACACTATGCCCCTTGAGTCTTTTGCCTGAGTTAAGAGAGAAGCTGGAAAGAAGAGCTTAAGGGAAAACGTGGGAAAAAGATTATTAAGTGCAAGCAAGTGAGCAGTAAATGTCAGGTCTTGGGGTCTCGCTGGTGACAGTATTATCATACCTACCTTACAAATGAGGAAACTGAAGCTTGGAGCTGTTAGTAACTTTCTAAAGGTTATGTAGAGAGTAAGTGGCAGAGCCAGACCTTGAAGTCATCCAATCTGCCTCCAATTCATTGCTCTTAATCACTATACGCCCTAGACTTGAAGGAGTCCATTCCTAAAGAAACAGATTGTCAAACATAAATAATACTCTTGGAAAAGTACATGGAATGTGTACCTGGAAAGTGGAATTGTCAACTTATCTACATTGTCTAATTAGAGAATAGTCTTCTACAGGTGGGTAGAAAGCTTATGGTGTAAGCCACGCTTCTCAGTCACTATGAGTGCTCAGACGCCTTTGTTGCTTATCCTGATATGAAATTATTTCTGACCTCATATCTCCCTAACCCACTGAATTTTTTCCACATACCTATTACTTCTAGTTCATGTCTAATCACTTAATTGGAAACACACTGACCAATAGGAGTCTCAGTTCCTGGATGCTTTCCTGGTAAAGGGTTAATCATTTCTGTTGGCAAGAGGTGTTAATAAGCATCATAATAAGGAGCCCTGGGTCTGTAGAGTCCTGGGTAGGCTGATCCTTTCCCCTAGGAATAGTCCCCACTGTTCATGGAGTAGGCAGGAGTATTGCACTAAACTGCCTTCCTTCAGACTCCATTGCCTGAATGATCTGTAGACATTGGACTACCTCTTTCATTGCTACCTATGATTTACCCTCACTGTGCAGGATATTGGAGGTCAGCATCTGTACTGGAGAAGCAGAGGAGGAGTCCCTACCTAAATTGTCTTGATGATTTAACATGCTGTTAGGACTTAGAATATTGCCCAGGAAGAGGACTAGTGCACATCCACAAACTCTTCCTTACATAGCAGTGAAGAACACCACTTGTGGTATAAATGTGTAGGAAATGACAATCCAAGTACTCCATTACACCACAGGCCTAATATGGGACTGCATTTCTAACTGCAGTAGCTACCTTTTCCTAGGCTGTTCCTTGCAGGTACACTTGAACTTCTCCTTAGTGTAAGCTGCCTCTGTATACTCAATACCTCATCGTGGTCTACGGACCACCAACACAGTCTTCTTTTTTTTTTTTTAAGATTTTATTTATTTATTCATGAGAGACACACACAGAGAGAGGCAGAGACACAGGCAGAGGGAGAAGGAGGCTCCATGCAAGGAGCCCGATGTGGGACTTGATCCTTGGTCTCCAGGATCACTCCCTGGGCCGAAGGCAGGTGTTCAACCGCTGAGCCACCCAGGTGTCCCCCACCAACACAGTCTTGAGAGCAATGATGACCAACAGCTTTTATGGGAGGCCAAAATAAGAAAAAGAAAACAATGTTTGGGATAAATAGTAGCCATTTCAAATACATAGGACCAAAAGGAAGGAAGAAAGGAATGACAGATGAATGATTTTTTTTAAATTAAAATTGCTTTATTGGGGCACCTGGGTTGCTCAGTGGTTGAGCACCTGAATTCGGCTCAGGTTGTAGTCCCAGGGTTCTGGGATTGAGTCCCACATCATGCTCCCTGCGGGGGGTCTGCTTCCCTCTGCCTATGTCTCTGGCTTTCTCTGTGCGTCTCTCGTGAATAAATAAATAAAATCTTTTAAAAAATAAAATGGCTTTATTAATCCTATGAGGGTGGTGGGGTGGTGGGAATGTTTATTCTTAAAATTTTAGATTACCTCTTTCCCAAGTAGAATAATACTAGTGAGAAAATTGCTACTGCTTTTCAGCTACTAAAAAATTTAATATCTAAGCAGGTCTGAGGAGCAGCAACACAGTAGCTGCTTTTTAATCTTTCATCCTGAAATTAGCCTGCCTGGCTCTACGATGTAGCCTATGATCTATTGGCTGCCCGGGAGTACTTTAGAGGATTTTAGAACTGGAAGGGCCCTTGGAGATGATCCAGTCTAGTGGTTCCAAAAGTTTTCATCATCAAGGGCACCTTTAATTAATTTACCCCTGCATTCCATGTTTTCAAATATCCGGCCTACTAAATAAATTACATTTATCACATCGTAATTTATTTTCCCATTGCTTTTTGCTCAGAGCCATTGATAACTGCCCGTTAGAGCATCTGGTCAGCATGAAATAATCAATATGACCACAATACGCTGATAGAATTCCTTCCAAAGCAAAGGTACTCAATGGTTGAGTTAGCCTGGGGTCTGCTAGACCTCTGGGATCTTTACAATCATTCCATCTCTCTTTGGCTTATTGAAATGTTAAAAATAGCTCTTAGAGCTCCCATCATGACCTTCTCATAATCCTTATGGAGAGCCATTCATCTTCTCCTCCTATAAGGGCAGGCAGATGAGGAGACTAAGATTTAATAGCCAAAGTGATTGGCCCAAGGTCACATAGCACCGAGGACCAGAACTCATGTCTCCTGAGCCTCCATCCACTTGATCCACATCCTCGATTTGCACATGCTTTAAGTACAAGAGCTTCATTAATATTGTCTTTTCCTCTTTGGTGACAAAGGCTTTTTAATGAGGAGATGGGAACAAGAAAATGACACATTGTATCTGGAGAACTTTGAGGATGGAAATGTTGGATACAGACCTTTTGGAGAACAGAAGGCACTGGGGAAGCTGAGGTGACTATGTAGTTTTCTGGATAGGGCATAGGCTTAAGAGTCAAAAATACCTTGTGTTCATTGTCTGGCTCTGCCACTTAGTGGCTGTGTGACCCTGGGTGGGTTCCTTATTACCCTGAACTTACCTGTTTGGCACATAGAGGCATCCCGTAGATATTTGATGAGTCCGTAGAATAGAGACTATGCGGCTTAACTCATGGGGTTGTGTGTATATTGAACGAGCTGACAGAGATGGAGTGGAGTTCCCATAACATATCTAACACATAGGAGATACAAAAAATAAACATCCATCGTGAATTCATTAAGTAACCTGTAAAATAATACTAATAGTCAATTCTGAGTCCTGAATTTGTACCAAGCCTTCTTTCTGTAAATTGTTTTGGGCATCTCCCTAAAGAGTGTCTCAGGTGCTGTTGCTCTCAAAAAAGATTCACACAGGCAGTCAAATAGCATCCTGTCATTGTGTTTTAGTTTGTCCCCAAGGGCTGAAAAAGGCATGGAGTTATTCTCAGCAGTGAACCTCATGCAGGCTCCTCTTTTGCCTTCATCCCCTTTATGGTGCTGATCTTTACTAAAATGGTGAGTATTTGAATAAGAATACCTCTGGAAGGCTCATTCCCACTCCTTCTAAATGGAGTCCTAGTGAAGATCCACTCTGATTTTTTTTCTTCCCTTAGCAAAATGGCTCTGTTACCATTTAGATGCCCTGTAGTTCCCCATATGGGACACATCCATTGGTCGTTTAGTTAATGACATTATTGACAGGCAGACAGATAAACCTACTTCCTAGTAGGTCAGGTAGTGAAGTTTCAGTGGTACATACTTTATGTAATTTTTATTGGAATTAATATTGGGAGCCCTGCCAAACTCAGACTCTTAGCTTAGTGACATGTTGAGGCATGGGCTTCATTGTAGGGCTTTGGTTGCCATGTACTGTCCTACACGTAGGGTGCCATTCATGTCCACCAGACTGAGCTGTGCACAGCCCACAGGACTAGATGGCCAGGCCCTACTCCACATTCCATATCGGAGCCCACAGGGGGCCTCTACAGGCCCCTCTCACTGGTTGTGGGCTATGAGGGTTAGCCGACACCATTCTCATGCACATTGATGGCCAGGGGAGGAACAGCTGATCCCAACTCATCTCTGTTCAGCAGACTTTCTCACGTCCCCCACAATGCAAAAGAAAATATGCAGTGTGATTCTTATAAGGATTTAGGGTCAAGAGGAGAGAATTGGTGAGTTTTTCTCCTCCCTCATAATTCTAGGTAGTGTTGATATAAATTTCATGAGCAAAGTAGAATCTTGGCTGGTCTAATGCTTGCAGAAACTGTCAGGCTCAAATAAAATTTTTCAATCTTGTAAGTGGCCTAGAGCAATCTTGAAGATGAAAAGTTATATGTTGAATGGCAAAACAAACAAAATACTTGAAGAGCACAATGTGCAACGTGCTGGTGTAATGAGAATTTCTCCAGTTTTGTTTTCCTTGCAATATTGAGGGTTTTTTTTCCCCCATTGTGAACTAAGGGGATAGAAAATACCTTTGAGTCTAGTTAAGAATGGATTCTTAATTAACTGTCCAGAGATTTGTTATGTGAGGGGGGATTCTGAGAAGAGTTCTTTCTATGGACAGGAAGAATTAGCTTTTTAGCAAAGAAAAAAAAAAAGGTGTACTTCTTCTTACTGGTTTTTCTGAGCAAGCCAGGGGAGGAGAGTACCTATCCTATTGCTCCAGTGACCAGGTTTTTTTAACCTGGAGCTACGGCTGAGTCACAGGTGTCCCTGGAGCTATGGCTGAGTCCACGATGTCCCTTTCTTTGCCAAATTGTTACGTAGAAGTGTATATCAAAAACACACTCCAACTTTGGCTGTTTGTGGGGGGCTTCTTTCAGGATGGAGATGGCACTATGTTAATTGACTCAGGCATGCATTTTGTTCCAGACGGAAGTATGCAGGAGTGGGAGCATGGGATCTGGGGTCTATGCTCTGATATTTATTATATACATTGCATATATGATCTGGCCTGGATAGCTTACCCTCTCTCAGCCTCAGTTTGCTCACCTAAGAAATTAGGAAAATAATAATACCAATGTTTTGTGGATCAAATGAGATGCTCCATATAAAAATCCTTCTCAGCATTCCAGGCATATAGTAAGTAGTTGCTTAATTAAAGGTCGATGATAACAACAGTGTTTTGTAGAATAAGGACTGTCTGGGTTTGTAGACTATTTCTTTGAATGTGACACTAATGAGAAGACCCCATCTTTTGGGCCACTGGGTCTCACTCAGGGAAGAATTCTGATGCACATCCACTGACTACAGGCTTAAACTCTGTCCAATACTCGTTTAGATTGAGGACTTGGTTTCAAGGGAGTCCAGGTGAAATTGAGTATAGACACAGTAGTGAAGAGGGGGCTTCAGGCACCTGTAGATCAACAGAAGTGCCCCGTTTTCAGAGGAATGAGAGGCCATGGCTACAACCCACTCTGGTCTCCAATTCCAGGAACTAGGACCGCCTAGTTGAATGCTACTGGATGAGGTTTGAGGACTTTGTCCGTATAAGAAAGCATTTGTAATTTGTGAAATATGAAACAGCATCTGTAGTTTCTCATTTTTACCAGGTGAATAAAGGTGAGATCATTTGACTTAGGTCCTGTCCTGGGGCACTTGACCCATGGCTTGGTTTCCATCAATAAATTTTCACTAGCAGCGTTGGCAACGTCAACAGATGTCAGGCTAGGCCCAGATTCATTATTTCCTGGCAGTGCCTCAACCAAGCATGAACATCTTCAGATAAATCAGATTTTTGTTTTGTTTTGTTTTGTTTTAGGAAATGGCTTTAAATACCAGCCTCTCTTACCCAAGCCCTTTAAAAGCAAAATAAAATTAAAATTGCACTTAAACCCAACCAAGCTGGGGAAACGTCAGTAAATGTCTCTCAAGGCTTAATGGACAAGCTTCTCATCAGAGCTTATCTGGCCTTGGTGTTATTCTGCGCTCCAGCCCACATGAAGAACTGGGTAGAAAAGACTACATTGTGTTCTGCATGAGAGACTTACCTAAGCATCTAGGTTTAGGGCCCAATTTGTAATTAGACAGTTTCTTGGCAGTACATCAAGCTCAGCCTCAAATCAGAACATCTCTTGGGGAGAAATCTGTATTTAGATGTTTCATTTAAAAATTCAGCATTGAATAACAAAGTATTTTGTTGCAACTCCTACTTGATGCATTCCAAATTCTCCCTAACTCTTTTTTGATTACAATGATATCATTAATAATAGATGGAACTGGGATAGTGAGAATGTGCCAGGGGCTAAGCAGCAAACAGAGGGCAGCACAGGCTGATCATTCATGGCTCTTTGGGGCTGGAGAATCCAGTGAATCTCAGGCCAAAAGCTTGCTACCCTGCCCCCCTTTCTGGATGCCTGTTATTTGCATCCTAGAACTGCTCTAAGTTGGCCAGGAGAGAAATGTCTTTTTAAGTAGTGGGCAGGAAATGAACTACTAAAAAGGTATTTGGCAAGCATATTAAATTTCCCCGAAGGTTGGAGGAAGGACTTACTGTTTGTGTCTATAATGACAGCCTACTCTTCCTCTTCTCCCATTCTCTAGTGCCATTCTAGCCATCCCAACATTGAGACTACTCTTGGTGAAGGTCGCCAGGGACCTTGTTACCTGTGTTACCTGATAGAACAGTCCTTTCTTTCCGCGTCTCCTTTGATCTCTCAGTAGCACCTATCAGTTGATTGCTGTCATTTTTTCGATTTACTTGATTTCACGAAGTTTTCCTGGTTCTCCTTCCTCATTGGACACTCCTTTCCCATCTCCCTTGCTGGCTTGCCCCCTTCTAACTAATCTCTGAGTGCTTGCCTCTGAGCTTTCTTCTCCTCCCCATGTGAACCCTGCCCCAGTGATCTCATCTGGTCTCAGTGCTTTCATGTTTTCTGCAGTTTGGCTTCCATATTTCTTTCTCCAGTCCTAATCCTTTCCCCCAGTGTGTTGTGCTCAATATTTTCTCTAAAGCAGAATACTCAAGTAAAGAACTGTGGGGGCATTTCTCACTGTGAAGAACACTGATTGCTTACTGGCTTTCTCTTTTTCTCCATGGGCTTTGATTTTCCATGTCTAGATCATTCTTCTATGGGTATTCTTTCAGCAAATATTTTTTATTATAAATTTATTTTTTATTGGTGTTCAATTTGCCAACATATAGAATAACACTCAGTGCTCATCCCCTCAAGTGCTCCCCTCAGTGCCCGCCACCCAGTCACCTCCCTCCACCCCACGCCCACCTCCCCTTCCACCACCCCTAGTTCATTTCCCAGAGTTAGGAGTCTGTCATGTTCTGTCTCCCTTTCTGATATTTCCCACTCATTTTTTCTCCTTTCCCCTTTATTCCCTTTCACTATCTTTCAGCAAATATTAACAGAGAGTCTGCACGATGTCAGACACAGTTGTTAGCTGCTGTAGAGATTGGGGATGGGGGGGTAGACAATAGCAGCATACAGGGATATGTGGTTTCATGAGATGGCAAAGAAGGATATGTTTATTCATGCAGTCATTAATACAAATACTCATTCAGCAAATATGAACTGGAAAGCTACAGTACCAGATGCTATGCCACACACTAGGTACACCGTGAGGACCGGGGCACAGCTCCTGCTCACAAGCAGCCTAGAGTTTAGTTAGGGAGTCAGAAGGCAATCATAGGCAATGTTAAGGGTCCCACAGAGATGATTTGGGTACAGGGATGAATATAGCTGAGGGTCTCAAATTCAGCCCTTATATATTTTTGTGTATATTTTTGTAAGCTGTGTTGGAAATACTGGTATTTGCCAGCTTGCCCCACAATATACACAAAGGAACCCTTTCTGGGGCTCTGGATCTCAACCCGACGCTGTAACCCTAGTCCTGGTGAGCTGAGCTGGACTTCCAAGACCAGAAGGGATCATGATGTCTACATTCAGTCTATCTGGGTTTCTTTAAGCTCTCTAAAGGAGGGGATCAGAGATGGGCTGGAGGGCGGGGAGGGCACCTCTACTCAAGCAGAGGGAGTCTTGGGCCTGCTCCTGTCACACTAGTCAGGTAGAGAGAGATGACCTGCTTTTGTAGGGAGGTGTTCTCTCAGGCAGAGACAACAAAAGCCATAGTCACTCTCATTCTTATCCCCACCTTGCAGAGACACAGACCTCCAATCTTTCTCCTCACCAAAGTGACAACTCTGTCCTAGAGCATTGTGACCCATGCCCCCACCCATGGTCTTGCACTTTGTCAGGATCAGTTCCTGGGGTCTTAGTGCAGATAGGGGAAGGAGAGTGGTAGGCCATTGGAGCAAACTCCTCATAGAGACCAGTGTATGTGGATATTCATGGAAATTTTCCCGTAGAAGGTGTGCTTTCGTGGGGAGGAGCACATAAGAGGTGCTCAATTAATGTTTGTCAAGTAAATGACCGGATATAGTCTGAGCAGGAGTTAGCCTGAATTGATTCTGGCTCGCTGTTAAGCTTGAACACTAGGAAAGCAGAAATGAATGACACCAGGTCCCTGGCTCAGGGGAAGGAGCTTAGTTCACGATCGAATGTGAGAGACTGAAATGTTAACAAGGAGATGCCACGTGGTCTTATAATTATTATAATCACAGCTAATGCTTATGGAGCCCTGACTGTGTCCAGGTATGGCTCCATATGAATTATCTCCTTTCATCCTTACAATAACTCTGTGTGAGATGTTTTATTAGTTCCCACTCTTTGGTACAGAGTCAGTCACAAGGAAGTTAATGTTTTGTTTTTTAAAAAGTGACAAAGCTAGGATTAAAACCAGGCAGATGAACTCTAAAACTTGGGCTCCAGGCAGATGAACTCCAAAACTTAGGCTTTTCGGTGCTGTTGACATTGCCTGTGGATCTGGATGGAAGCTTCTGGGAGTTTTGACATGTACAGAGAGAGCTTTTTCTTGTGCAAGGAGAGGCAGCCCAGGGATGGAGTTTTAGGGAGAGGCCATGGAATGTCGCAGGCTCGGGAGTCTGTGGCAGCACTCACGGCATAGACTGTGTGGCCTTCTCTCCCAAAGGTGACAGAGCCTTAGTGAGAGTTTTGAGATGATTTAATCTTTGCTCAGGTGTTACTTTGGGGCATTGGGGTCAACCAGTATGCCTGTCCCTTTCTATGGCCGTCAGAATGCCCAGGGGACCCAGGAGAAACAATCTGAGAGGTTCAGTCTTCACAAGTTTTTCTTGACCCGTCAGCCCAGGCAGGCTATACACCTAATTCCTCACATTTAAAAGCACCAGGGCCTGCGGTTGTGCCTCGTGCACACCGAGATGAAACACCAGAGAGGTTTTATTCTTCTCATTTGTGTGACGTTCTTAAAAAAAAAAACAAAAAACAAAACCCAACCCATAGTGATGTAGAGAAAGCGATTATTAGGATGTAGAAGGGGGCAGGTATGACAAAGAAAGGCTCGGATGAGGGTGAGCTGGGGAGTGACGGATGTGGTGGTGCTTCCCCAAATCTATACATGTGTTACGACTCAGAACTGTGTGTTAATTTTGAAAAGCAGAATTTTAAGAAGAACCAAGCGTACCCTACATAGATTTGATTTTTCACTTCTTACCTCCTCCTGTACAAAAACACAGGTACTCAAAGCCTTTGATGATCTTGCAGGGCTGGAAAAAGGATGGTAAGAGGAAGATTGCCTAAACTTGGCACCTGAGTCTTTTCAAGTCACAAGAAACTAATTTATCCTTCCACGTGCCATCTCTATTGATAAGGTGTCGAAGGCCCTTATTTGCAAATGGCTATGAGGGCGATATGGGGCGATGCGTGATGATAGTGTGCGCTCCAGAGAAGTAGCGTGAAGCTGGGTGGAAGAGCGTCTTGCCCGTGCTGCTGCCCGCAATCCTCACATGCTCTGCTTCCCAGCTGTGTGTCAGTATTTGTCATGACCTCAGTGGTTGTTTCTACTTGTGGCACAGAACAGGTGGATCTGGATTTACATGGGCCCTGATCCATTGGAGGGCACCCACAAAGTTTTCTGCAAAGACTAACGATTCTGGGAAGTTAGGGTCTGCTGCTACAGGGTCGAAGGACCACTCATAGCTGCCAAACTGGAGAGCTGTCCTTTCTCCTCTCCTTGTTCCTCCCCCTGAGGTCGCAGGTGTGCCCAAGTCCAGGGCAGGGGTGAGAAGAGAGGAAAAGCTTGGTCACTATCCTATTCCATCTAGACTAGCTTTACTAACACACACAGTATTTCTGCAGACTTCTTCCATTATTGGCTGTGGGACTTTGCCAAGGCATTTAGGTTTCTTTGATTCCTTTGATTCCTTCTTCATCTGGGGCGTATGGATAATAATATTTGCCTTGCTCAACTCACAGAAGGACTCCTGGAATCCAATTGCAAAGTGCTGGGTGATAAAGGTACATTGAATAGGACTTAGGATGGGCCAGCTTGGATACCTACCATTTCTTTCTGTGTGATCATGTGATTTGATTTCCAGCCTCCTAAGCAACCAAATCACAGATGCATGTTTGCAACCTATAGCACATTTCATCCAGTTTATTTTCAAAGCTGTGAGCAGAGAGCCACACTCCCTAAGAAAAACACTTTTGAAATAAAACACAGGTTCCCATCAAGGTACCCTGACACATTAGACAAGATGCCAAATTGTTACTGCGCTGCAGAACAATTAGACAAGATTGAAGAGCAGTTTTTATCATTATGGCAATTCATCTGTGCTTGCCCACGTTTAAACCAGACATATTTGAGGTGTGGTCATGTGGGATGAGAACATTCTTGCTTCTGCATCCCTATCAGCATTTTGAGGAGAAAGCATCATCTCCTGCTTCCTGGCTATGGGCCCATTCCCTCCTCTGAACTCCCATAACATCGTGCCGGGACCACTCTTCCAGCTGTTGCTGCCTTTTGCCTTATGGCACCATTGTTCCTCTAGTTGCTGCATCCCCCAATTAGTCTAGAAACTCCTCTAGGGCAGCCACATCTCGCTCGGGGCTCTGTGAACAGTGTCTCATGCATTGCTGATATTTGGGACTGAGCTCTTGAGTTGAAAGTTGAAAGCCAAAGGGGTTGCACTGGAGTCTAACAAAGCAACCTATTTTTTTCAGTTAGAAAAGTAAAACCGAATCTTTTGATTACAGAAACTTTTGAAATAGTAATTAGCAAAAGCATGATAATTAAAATTATCAGTAGTCTACCACTTAAGTAAAAAGATTCATCACTGAATCTAGCTTCATGTGGCTCGCTACTGTGACTGATGTGAATCTGCAGAGGACCGTGGCATGGTCAGTGCACTGACCTCAGTCCCCTCATAGACTGGTGGGAAAGGCAAATACGTGAGCTTAGTCCTGTAGGCAACAGGGAGGCAGTCCAAGTTCTGAGCAGGACGTTGAGGACAAAACTATTTGAGGAGTATTTGTCTTACAGCAGTTTGCAGAATTGTGTGAAGAAAATGAGGCCTGAAGCCTAGAGACCAGTTAAGGAGCCATTGCTAAGAGGCCACACATTTTACTATTTGGCCTTAAGATAAAGACAATGCCATTCACCCAGAGTGACCTCCTTCCCAAGTTACTCAACCGGGGGACTTCCAAGAGTGAGACTTGGAGGATGGCCTTGCTCCCTTTGCATTTTCTGAGCAACAAGGAGCTCAGAGGGCCCCTCAGTGTAAGGGCAGCAGGCATCTCTCTCTCTCTCTCTCTTTCTCTCTCTGTCTCTCTGTCTCTCTCTCTCTCTGACTGGCTGGGCTCCCAGGCCACACTGCAGAAGCCGAGTCCTAGGGGACAATACCTTTAACCCACAAGTCAGCCAGTGGGTGTCTATGTTAAAAAATGTCTCAGAGAATCTTCCTAGGTCTGTCACTGTTATCCTCTAAGAAATAAAGATTTTCTTAAAAATCTGGATGCTCCTGGTTAGAAAGGCATAGGACCAAAGACTTATTTCAAGCTAGAAAACACATCAAGACCTTTCTTTTTATAGATGAGGAAAGGAGCTCCGGAGAGGTCATACTTGCCCAAGGTCTCATATAGTGAGTAAGTGATGTCGATGGGCCTCAAATTTAGCTCCCAGCTACTTTGACCACAGCCCAGCCAGTAAATGGAAGTTGCTCACAAGCTGGAGGAAGTGGCTGAGCCTCTGCATGCCTCGGCCGGTGGAGCTGGAGGCCAGCAATGAAGCCCAGGCTACCAGGATTCCCATTGATTCTTGCAGACACTGAGCAGCAATTTAAAAACAAGAAGCAAACAAACTCACAACTTAACAAACCAAGGCATGACACTCCTGGCAGACTTTTTGCCTCTTCTACTTTTTGCTGGGATTATTTTTCACTGTATTTCAGGGAACAGGTTTAGTTTTAATGGCTCAGTAAGCTGTGACCTGGTGTGGAAGGCGTGGGGGGATTCTTGGGCCGTTTTGTTGCAAAAGGGCCTAAACTCTTCTGACTCTACACCAGGTACCTCTTATCTTTGTGGCGATGTTCAGATTTTTTTTTTTCTTGTGGAGATGTTCAGATTTAAGATGACACTGTTGGGAGGGACAAGTGCACCACTGGAACTGATCTCAGGAACAGTCAGTGGCGATGAGCTCATTTACAGAGGATACCCCATTGGCTAAAGCCAGCATTTGGGAGGGGTGAGCTACTCTCAACTCCACGGAGGAGTGACCTTTATAATGTCGTGTGCGTTGAGGGGGTGCGCAGGTGGCAGCTGGCTTTTCGATCTGTGTGGCCACCTAAGCTGCTGGGAAACGCACATGGGAAAACACTAGCTACAGAATCAGATTGCATCTGTTAGAAACTGAGCTGTGGTCATTCTTTCCTATTTAGATATGTGATGGTTTTTATTTGTGCATGCAAACCTATTTTTGAATGCTGCAAAGCGCCCTTTCTTAGGCTCTTCTCCCTAGGCTCGTGTGTTTAGGGTATAGCTGAGTAGAGTACACAAAAGTTTTTGGAAACAGTAAATTCTCCCATTTCTATATCCTGGGGTAAAATGAAAAATATACAGGCTTTTGTGTATCAGTTCGCAGAAGGTGATGACTCTATTCACAGAGAGCTACATTAAGGCTTTTGGAGGCCTGGAGCAATTTGGCCATGGCGAGCTGTTTTTTGGTGTGGAAGACAGCTCAGCCCCCAAACTAGATAATGTGACATGTTCTATTTTTAATGAGTGTATTTTCCTGTTTCAGCTCAGAGGTGTTGGTTCATCATTTTGATTCTTGACAAAAGGATTCTGCTCAAAATCTCCGCTCCCTGGTGGATTGGAGTTTTCACAAAAACATCTGCGCTGACGCAAAGGGGATTCAGACCATCCTAGACAGTGTTCACCAGAAGATTTCCCATAAACATCTGTAGCTAGAAGAGTCCCTGTCAGTCCCTACTCCGTAGCTAGGGATGGGTCTGCAGTCCTCACTGCTGGCTGGGGGGAAATCGGCAGTTATTAAAAAAGAGGATTCTTGTCTATCAACAAAGAATCAAGTCTGCTATGGGCAAATGAGCCATAACCAGTGCCCAGGTATTTCTCTGAGTACCTCCTCCAGCATGTACTCATGCTTGCTGAGCAGTGTGGGTAGTTAGAGAGTAAATAGCCCCAAAGATGGGCCTTGAGGGAGAAAGACATGATGAGAATTCGGATTATGGTAGCAAATCCTTTTCAATTTATAATCCGTGATAAATTTACTCCAGAAGAGAATTGATTCAAGAGTCCCCCCCACCGCGACATGTCTACTGTCCTTTCTTTTCATTTTCTGTTTCCTGCAGACAACCGGTTATTAAATGGGGGATACGTGTGTACCTTGGTGACCCAAGTTGCTAGGGATACATCAAGTGCATCAGCCCGGAGAGGCTCAGGGAGGTGTGGGGTATCTCTATAGCCCTTGACTTTACAACTTCAATTATAAATCTGTTTGGTCCAGTTGTGGTTTACCCTGTGTGTGGTCCCAGTGATGGGTGCATGTGGTAAACAGCTACAGTGCAGAAGCTTCTCAGGCTGGTGTGTTATCCTGTCTAAGCTGCCCGGGTCACTGCATGGGGAGGGGGATTTGGCAAGGGAAAGGAGGTCAAGTTTTATTTTTACTTTTTTTTAAAGATTTTATTTATTTATTCATGAGGGACACAGAGAGAGGCAGAGACATAGGCAGAGGGAGAAGCAGGCTCCTTGCAGGAGCCTGATGTGGGACTCGATCCCAAAACTCTGTGATCACGTCCTGAGCCGAAGGCAGACACTCAACCACTGAGCCACCCAGGCATCCCAGGAGGTTGAGTTTTATTTTTTATTTTTTTTTGTATATTTTTTTATTGGAGTTCGATTTGCCAAGATATAGCATAACACCCAGTGCTCATCCCGTCAAGTGCCCCCGTCAGTGCCCGTCACCCAGTCACCCCAGCCCCCCGCCCATCAACCTCCCTTTTTACCACCCCTTATTCGTTTCCCAGAGTTAGGTGTCTCTCAGGGTCTGTCACCCTCACTGATATTTCCCACCCATTTTCTCTCCTTTCCCCTTTATTCCCTTTCACTATTTCCTATATTCCCTGAATGAATGAAACCATATAATGTTTGTCCTTCTCTGATTGACTTCACTCAGCATAATACCCTTGAGGTCGAGTTTCAAAGTGTAGGTTCTTAAGTTCCTGAAGGGAGACCACGCTTGGCAAATGACTCTGACTTTAAAGAAAAAAAACTAAAAGACTTTCACATCTGTCCTCCCAAATCTCAGCAGAATATTTTGTTCATATCCCTTTATTTCTGCCCATTCTCTGGAGTTTGGGGAGTCCTCTTTGTGGGGGGGGGGTAGTATGCCCCATTCAGAAAACAGCAGATCATATTTTCCATTCTGTATGCATTTTACTAGCCCTCTACCTTGTTTCTGTGAACATTAAAATGAACAGAGCTCTATAACCTAAATTTTGCTTTTACTAAATAAGTGAACACAGTCGTTATTAGTTGAATTCAAGTAGCTTTTAGATAAAAACATTATTCTATTATGGCATAAACACAGCAGAAATAAAAATCCGACACCCTACCACAGCACATGTTTCATTGGGAGCTTGACAAATGTGTTGGCCTCAAAGTAAACAAGCTGTATTCTTTCTGACTCGCTGAAGCGCATTAACTCTTTCAGGCCACTTGCTGCTAGGCACCCAGTACCCTGCTGGCTTGAGTCCATGGCTTCGAAAACTATCAGTTTCCTGCCAAAGATTGGCTCAGAGACTGAAAAAGGCAAATTTAGACTCCATGCTGCATTTCTTAGGCAAGTATTTATTTAGCGCCTGTTCAAGCCAAAGATAGTGCTAAGGATTGGAAATATAAAGAGAGGTAGAAAACAGGGTAGCCCCTGCCTTCAAGAGCTTTCAAGCTGTTGAGATGACTGAATGCACGCACACACGCATGTGCACACAGAAGCACAGCTAGAGCAGGGGCATAATAGTTCCTGACAGTATATGCCTGAGGATCCGCATGAATGGTGTGGACCGCACAGTTGCTGTAGAGTATTTTACGGAAAGGAGGTCATTGCTGTGATCACGGAGCCAGGGAAGGAGCTCTGGCAAAATGGAGCTTGAATTGGACCAAGGAGAACTAGGAGAATATTGTAAACACAAAGCAGAGGGAGTCATGATATTGCCCAACTAAGGCAAGCAGTTACCTCTTACGTGCTGAATGCTAGGGGCAGAGCGAAGGACAAGCCAGGCATTGTTTGGGCTGTCGGGCTTATCCAGTATGAGGACAATTATTTTAATTATGTTTTACTGGCTGAGTTAGTACAAATGTGCAAAGTGCTGTAAATAAGTGGAGAATCTATTTATAAACTGCTTCAATAAAAGAGGTGACCAGACTGGGGGAGTCTGGGAGTATAGCCTTCCCCAGATCCTGTGGCAAGACCCAAGAACTGGAAGGTCAAGGACCAACATTACTTGTTCCATCATGTCAGGTCATATAGACATTCATCACTGCTTCTCACAGCACTTTCTCTCTCCTCCCCTCCTCCCCATACTAAATGCACACACACACACACACACACACACACACAAGTTTTGTTTGTTTGTTTGCTTTTTGTTTTTCTGCTTTCACACACTTATGGCCACATCAACCTCAACTTTAAATCCACTTCCTAGTTCAAGGATCCAGTAGGGATTGGCCAGAAGTCCCGGGTTCTAATGTCAAAGTGGCCTCGCTTGTATCAGCTGTCCCAATCAGCTATGCCTAGTGGGGCAAGTCATATGATCTTGAGAAGAG
This sequence comes from Canis aureus, assembly GCF_053574225.1. Classification (NCBI taxonomy): domain Eukaryota; kingdom Metazoa; phylum Chordata; class Mammalia; order Carnivora; family Canidae; genus Canis; species Canis aureus. The sequence goes on from NC_135649.1 coordinate 14,745,326, forward strand.
AGCAAGAGAAATGATTGCATTTGCAGTACAGACAGTCACTGTTGGGGGACAGAGCCAAAGCCCAAGCAGCGGCTAAATATCTGACCGGAGTATGTATGCTTGATAAACAGTGGGGCGACTGCTGTCACTGAAAACCAGGCTCACTGTGGTAGGAAGTAGTGAGAGGTGGTGAGATTGTACCTGGAAAGAGAACTGGAGTGGGCCTGTGGGTTAGGAGATTGTTTTCATGTGGGCAAGGGAAGTGTGCATGTCTCATTGGTGTTGAAGCGTATTCTGACTGCCTGATGCATAGAGAAACGGTGGAGAAAAATCCTGCCCTGGCTGGGGAGCTGTGGATCTGGATTAAGCCTTTTCTGAGATCTCTTCCCAGCGTATGGGTCTTTGATTTGAGGTCCCTTCAGATTCCTCTCTGAGAGTGATTTTGTTGATTCCTCTCTCCCGTGGGGAGCGTGGTGTCCTCCGGGGATCGGGAGACTCTGAGGAGGTGCAGGCACCCCCAGGTTTGGCCTTCTACCTTCCTAAAGCACTGTGCCAACACCTACCCACAAGAGGACAGTGTCCTTCAAAGGCAGAAATGGAAGAGATTCAAAACTCTCCTGTGCTCCCCGCCGCCATCTAGGTGTAATGCAATACACCGACGTAAGTAACACATACAAGCCAGTTTTCTTGGAGACCCCTGTTCCCAAAATTGGGTCAGTTTTTTTGTGTTATGCTTCTTGCTCGTCTTAGAATATTTAAGTTATTTATTTAATTTAAAAATTTATAGATTTTACATGCATAAAATTTTAATATAGAAATTAGAATGTTTGGGATCCCTGGGTGGCGCAGCGATTTGGTGACTGCCTTTGGCCCAGGGCGCGATCCTGGAGACCCGGGATCGAATCCCACGTTGGGCTTCCGGTGCATGGAGCCTGCTTCTCCCTCTGCCTGTGTCTCTGCCTCTCTCTCTCTCTCTCTGTGTGACTATCATAAATAAATAAAAAAAAAAAGAAATTAGAATGTTTGCTCATTATGAGAGATCAGGAAAGTGCACACAGTGCCTGAAACTCTAAACAGCGAAAGAGCAAGGTGGCATTTTGTTAGATTTCTTTCCATTATTTCTGCCTCTCTGTGTCTCTCATGGATAAATAAATAAAATATTAAAAAAAATTAAAAATAAAAAAAATAATAAAAAATGGGCAGCCTGTGTGGCTCAGCGGTTTGGCGCCTGCCTTCAGCCCAGGGCGTGGTCCTGGAGTCCTGGGATCGAGTCCCGCATCGGGCTCCCTGCATGGAGCCTGCTTCTCCCTCTCTACCTGTGTCTTTGCCTCTCTGTGTCTCTCATGGATAAATAAATAAAATCTTTAAAAAAAAGTAAAAAAATAAAATAAAATTATAACAATGTAGTACGTACAGTTTTTATCCACTTTTTCCTATAGTTTATAATGAGCATTTCTCCATGTCAGTACATATTCCTAGTGGTTATAGAGTGATAGAAAAAATATTGAAATATTTACTTATTTGGAAGAATTTGTCCGCTTCCCCCCTCCCAGATATCAATACAAACAAATATCTGTGTGTGTAAACATTTGACCACAGCTCTGTTTCCTTAGTCCAGCTTTCCAGAATTAAGTTTACTATGGGAAAGGAAGTGAAATGTTAAGGTCTTACTACAAGTTCCAAATTGCTTGCTACAGAGTGTATCAACTTATACTTGCATGGGCAGCTCATGGGAATCGCTGACCCTATTCTTTCTGGTGCTGCGTGGTAGCATGGCTTGTAATCTGTATCAGCTGGATGGCTAGGAAGCTTCTCTAGGGTGGGTACTGTGACATTCCCTTCTTTAATGGTGCCAAACACGCATCGGGCACAATACGCCCATTTGTTGAATAAACTCCAGTCAAAAGGGAAGGTGGTAAGATCTATTGGGATGGTGTGTGATTTGCTCCAGGTGTATGGGAGAGTCAAGGGGAAAGTCCTTAAAGCCAGTGTAGGAATTGGCAGTGGAGGGATGGGATTGGGAAGTGAAGGGCTAGTGAGCCCATGGTGTGTTAGGTGCATCGGAATTTAATAATAAGCAAATAGGGACAGGGAGAGAAACTTCTTAAAGATACAGGTGCTCGGAACGCCTGGGTGGCTCAGCGGTTGAGGGTCTGCCTTCGGCTCAGGGCGTGATCCTGGAGACCCAGGATCGAGTCCCACATCGGGCTCTCTGCCTGGAGCTTGCATCTCCCACTGCCCGTGTCTCTGCCTCTCTCTGTGTGTGTCTCTCATGAATAAATAAAATCTTAAAAAGAAAAAAGATATAGGTGCTCTACTCCATGTAGCAGATCCCAGGTGACTGCACAGTGGACTGTGAATCATTTCAGTCTAAAAATCAGTAGATCGAACTCTGGATCCCAGGTGGATAGATTCGAGGGTCCCCGGAGCCTAGGGACAAAGTGAGTCTGGATAGGCTCCAGGGAGATCAGGTTGTAATAATAAAAGTCAGATTTTTCTATTTATTCATGGATTCAGTCATCCATTTAACAATTTCTTTTTGAGTCAGTTTTCTTTTCATAGTGGGGATGCCTTCTTTGAACATCACCTTGGGGCTCTCTTGTTCTGGTAGTTTGTTCAAATGCATTAGGTAAGGAAGCTGGTTCAAGGTTTGCACTCTGGGCCTGAAGGAATCATCTTGGCTTTCTAAGAGACTACCTGAACAAGACTCATTCATTCTTCTCCAGCCACAGAGGCCTCCTTGCTGTTCTTCAGAAATGCCGGCTGTTCCTTCCTGAGGGCCTTTGTGCTGAGCCTTTGGGCCCTTAATGTGGAATGGCCTTTTCTTAGATACTAGACTAAATCCTTCAGGGCTTTGGCTCATCTCTTACAATGTCAATGATGCCCAAATCGACCACCCAGTTGAAAACCACAATCTCCTTAAAACCCTCAGCTCTGGCACTCTTGATCCCCCCTATTCTGCTCACATTTTCCTTTTTTCCTCAAATTATACTATGTATTATACTGTACAATTTACTTATTATGCTAATTACTTATTGTCTGCCCCACCCCCCACACACACACTTTATGGAAACAAGAATCTTTGTCTGTTTTGGTCATGCTGTACCTCTGGAGTCCAAGCAGTGTTATATACCTAGTAGGGGGAGCATTATATATGTGGGATGAATAACTGATCATGGGATAGGCAGGTGCCACTGAAGAGGAATTTGGAAGAACAAGGGAGAAAAGTCCTCTATCCCCTGGGCTGTGGACTCCATATCAAAGTCTGATGAAACACCCTCCTCTATTTCTCAGGGGTGGTGGTCGTGAGATCAATAGGAGAATTGGGATAAAACTGGGAAGAATCAGGGGTTCGAGTATTCTGGACAGCTTTGTCATGCAGGCCAGCTTCTCAGAGCTGTTTACATGAGGGGCCGCATCTAAATGTGGAGACCAGATTGCCATGGCTGCTATTGCTGCTTTTACTACAATCTGAATCTTTCCTTGACCACTTCCCCCTCTGATCAGTGGTCTCAGCAAACAGATGCTCACTGCCACTTATCATTTGCATGACATGTTCCATAGCCCAACTGTGCCCTGCCTTCAACACCAGTATGCCAGAAGATTATAAGAAAAAGATTGACGAGGAGTAGACTCTTTGGGAAGTGGTGCAGAAGCCTCAGTGTGGGGAATGTGGGGGGGCATCCTGAGCAAGTTTTGAATTCTTTAGTGAATCTTGGGGCTGTTACTCATCCCTTTCGGGGTGTGGGTAATGGATGCAGAGAGATCCACAGCTGGTTTGTGCTGAGTCATACACTTGTATTTGTACTTTGCCTTGCATGGAGGAATCCAAGGTTGCTTTACAATGACTTGGTTAAAATTAGCACTGTCAGAGAGCTCCTTAAAGAGTCTTGTGAAAAGTCTTCCCAAATAAATCAACATGGGCTTTAGTCATCCCCCTTGCTTCTTTCTTCAACTGGAAATGATTTTAATGTGAAGGTGAGCCTGTAAGATTTTTGTGGTTTCCAGCTTTGAAAATACAGGTTGTGGTAAGGTAGAGGGGTAAGGTGGAAAGGGTCAGATAGACGGCCAGATGCTGGCTTGGTCACTAACTTGCTATGTGACCTTAACTAAGTTCTCTAACTTCCCTGATATTCATGTGTTGCATAAGTAAAAATTTGAGAGGCACTGGCTGTGTAATTAAGTGGAAAAACGTATATGAAGCATACTTCTAGGCACAGATGGGCCCTAAACAAATGGGAACAGAAATGATAATGATAACTGCTTTCCATATATCCTTCAAACAAATATGTCCCAAACCATGCTCATCACTTCCTGCCCTACTATTCCCATTGAGAACTGCTACTCCTTGAGTTCCCTGTAGCTGTCGGCGAGCACCATTCTTTCTCTCTGACGCCGTGATGGCTCATCACTTCCTTTCTATCACCACTGCCAATACTCTAGTTCTGTCTCTCATCACTTCATACAGTAGTTTACCAGTATTTTTTCTTGACTTCCCCCCTACCTCAACCACTTGGAAGTTTACCTACTAGCATGGTCCATGCTCCTGGTTATGATATCCCTTATGGTTTCCATCCTATTCTGCTTGCTGGGTACATATTTGAGTTATTGGGGAATAGTGCAGTACTGTGTGTCTTTCAAGGACAGGGACTTGATTGTTACATTCTGCTCCCTAACCCTTTGATCCGGGGTGGCACAGAGTTGGTATTCTGTAAAGATTGGCTAGAATTCAAATATATGAGAAGCTGTGACCATTGTGTCCCAAGGATGTGTTTAATACCACTATAAGAAATGATCATATTTATTTCTTTATATCCATCTGTCTATCTGTCTGTCTCTCTTTCTCTCTCCTTGCTGTTTGCATTGTTGCCTCTTCCACTCCTGTGGCATGTCAGATAGGAGAAGATGCCCATATAGCTCATCATTCCCCAAGTCATGCCTCCAAGAGAACAGGGAACGTGTCTTTCTTATTATTCATTGCTATGTCCCTAGCAGAGAGCCTAGTGCTTCTTGTGAGCATCTTTGCCAAATGTGAGAAAATTCTTCCTGAAAATGAAGTCAACAGAAAGAAGAGCTGAGATACAGAGAAGAGAGGAAGAAAACTGTTGACATTGCTCAAATCCTCGGAACCTGTCATGCCTGAAGCCAACTTGAATACCCCTCTCAGGATGTCCCATTTGTGAGCCAATACATTCCCATTGTTATGAAAGCTAATTTGAGTGATGTCCCTGCCATTTACAATCAAGAGAGGACTGACTAATACACCCTTTCTCCTGTACCTCATAAAGCCTTGGGAAAATCAAAAGGAACATTTCATCAGCAAAAGGTTATAGGTTCTGGTGTTAAAATTTCTCCATGGTTATCCTCTTCTGCCTTGATCAATTCAGGAATGCAGAGATAGTGATGCCACTGGAGACAGGCTGTCTTGGTAATGGGCTAAGGTGCACCTGAGGTAGTGGGGAGGTTTGCTACTTTAGATAAAAGAAGTGACATTTGAGCTGACATCTGAATGCCGAGAAGCAGCCAGACATGTGCTTATCTAGAGGAGGCACATTCCAGGTAGAGGAGGCACCAAGAACAAAGGCCCAGAGACAGGAAAGAGCTTGGTGTTGGTTTGAGAACTCCACAGAAGGTCCATGTGGCTAGAGCTTTGTGAAAGGGGAGATGGATGGGAATGGAGAGGGAGCCAAGGGAATGGAGAGGGAGCCATACATCTTTCAGGAGAAGGCATGATGGCGAATGATGAGTAGCCTGGGCATCTACCCCCTCTCATATGAGACAGGAGTGAGAATTGGCAACAACCAAGACAGTGAGGAAGTCCCATATTCATTCAATAACATCACCTGGTGGCTTGCTGGGCTGTGTCGTTCAGTGTAGTTGTATAAGATGGCTTCTGCAAGGTTGTAGGAGCAAATCAATTGCTGTACTACCAACCTAAAAAAGTCAGTGAATCATCCTTCTGTTTTGATCTTATAGTTAAATATATTCTGTTTGATCCTTTAGTAAGTTAGCAGAGCTGGGAATAAATGACTCAGGTTTGAGAAAGAAATTAACCTCTCACATTCACTAGGGCTTAATTTAGTGATTGCCTCCTCATTGCCCTAGATGGGCCAGTAGGACACCCTATCTCAGTGTGAGCACCTTACTTTCAGAATGTTGCATAGTTTCCAAAGGGCAGTACCATAAAATATGAACTCATAACATTAATAAATTGGTATTATGAAGTTCATCATACCTCAAATATGCTGGCAATTTAATGGAATGTGAATATAATAGAAGTGCATTTTTCTTTTTAAGTCCTGGGACATTATGCTTGCAAAATACCTTGAAATCATGTTTATTCCCTGGCACTGAAAGCATCCCTAAATCATTCATGTGCACATGTTCTGAATAAGAAGTTTTACTGCAATTTAATTTACCTCAATTCAGTGAACACATATGAAGTGTCAGGTATGGATTTGCAGTGTGGACAGAAGACTCTTCCCATTGAGAATGACTGGATGGGGGGAGAGGCAAGAAATGAAGCAGGGAGTCCTACTTTTTTTTTTTTTTTTTTTGCTGTCTACAAGAGACTAATTTTATTATTTATTCATTTATTTTTATAAATTTATTTTTTATTGGTGTTCAATTTGCCAACATATAGAATAACACCCAGTGCTCATCCCGTCAAGTGCCCACCTCAGTGCCCGTCACCCAGGCACCCCCACCCCCCGCCCACCTCCCCTTCCACCACCCCTAGTTCGTTTCCCAGAGTTAGGAGTCTTTCATGTTCTGTCGTAGGCAGTCCTATTAAGAAACACTTCCAGTCCTCTGGGGAAGGGAAAATATTTGCATGAGCTGCAAAGGTGACAGTAGAGATGGTAAGTGGACAGATAGAGATATTTATGGGCTAAACTGTCAGGGCTTGGAGACAAATTAGATAGGGAAATAGGGAGCAATGGGAATCAAAAATATGTCTGTGGAGTCTGTTCACTGATGGTACTTAGATAGACTTGGGAACATTTGAGGAAATCTAGTTTGGGAAGGTTCTGACTAATGGATATCTGGAAGGCGGGTCTAGAGCTGAACATGAGGTTAAGTCTTGAAGATGCAGCATTGGAGATTACCACCACCACCACCACCACCCGCCTCCATGAAGGATGGTTGCTAAGGCCATGGAAACGGATAGGCTCATCCTATAAGGAAATGAAGAAAGAAGAGAATTCCCACAGATTGAGGCTTGCAGAGAGAGTTCTATGCAGGCCATACTCCATGACTTTCCCCATGAGGTCCATCTTGATTTGGAATTCAAGCCTTATACAATGGAAGAGGGAAATTTATGGGAACATTCACATTTTGCCACTGGAAGCCTGTTTGATGGTTGAATGATGGACCTTAAACACTGAATATAAACATTGCTTCCACCAAAGTTACAGTTAGGAATCCTTAATTTAACATTTAAGTAACATTAAGTATTTTTAGAAATGGGTAGTGATTTCTTAGAGAGGCTCATTTGGAGGCATAGCCAGCAGCAAAATCAGCTGTTGACACCCTGAACCATAGACCAAAATGAAGAACAATAGTTCAGGGATTTGTATCTTTTTTTTTAATTCCATAAGAAAGACTTGATTGGCCAATTTCTTTGGCTGTTTTATGTGTGTAAATCTTATCTCCACAATGAATTTTCAGTTCTTTTGAAGCCTAGGTTCCACCTCATAATTGTGGCACCTTCCTGCAGCTCCTAGCACACTACAGGACTAGTGCAACAAAATTCACATATCTCTTGTGGGAAAAACTACATCCCAACAAGTGCAATTATAAGGGTAGATGGAAAGATCTTTGAAACGCCATCAAATCTGTTCATATGCCTGTGTGCAATATTGCAATCAAGCTGTTCCAGGAATATTGACTTCCTTCTTATAAATCACAAGATATATTTCTTAGGCTGAGGCAAAAAAAAGTCATGTGGAGAAACCACAGCTTCAAGGGCTCTTTATAGCTAGCAGTCAGAAAGACCCAGGGAATTAGCAGTCATAGAGACGGGAAAGAATAATTGTAAGACTTACCCTAAGGAATGTGGTAATAGCATTTCTTATAATACATATCCCATCAACATAGTCACTAAAGAGGCAAGGCCACTTTGGAGTTAGAAATACCATAAAATGAAATAATAAATTTGCAAAGAACTTGATAAATATGCATAGTATCACCACCTAAGTTCACACAGTAAAATAAAGCCTTTACGTGCTCTGGAGTTCATATTACACAAGTTCTGTGTGGTAGCAATGATGAGGGGGTAAATGTTCTAAACCAATTCATTTCTTATGACCTGTTAATTCCCTGTATGAACTTTTAAGACATGATATTGTTGTCAGTAGAGTTTGCTTTTGATATAAGTCATACTTAATGGTTGGACAGATTGACATTAGCTAATTCTTCAGTGTTACAATATACCTAGCGCCATGCTATGTGTTATATATAGATTATTTCATTTAGTCCTTAAAATAACCCTATGAAATAGCTTTTATCATTTGTATGTTTATAGACAAGAAAACTGAGGTTTAGAGGGGTAATTTGTCTGAGGGCATACAAGAAGTAGTGGCAGAGCCAGGTCTCAAATCCAGAGCTAAATCTAAGATCCATGGTCTTAAGAGCTGGGCTGGGATACCTGGCTGGCTAAGTTGGTGGAGCATACAGCTCTTAATCTTGGGGTTGTGGGTTTGAGTCCCACGTTGGGTGTAGAGATTACTTAAAAATAAAACCATTTTGGGATCCCTGGGTGGCGCAGCGGTTTAGCGCCTGTCTTTGGCCCAGGGCGCGATCCTGGAGACCTGGGATCGAATCCCAGTCGGGCTCCCGATGCATGGAGCCTGCTTCTCCCTCTGCCTGTGTCTCTGCCTCTCTCTCTCTCTCTCTGTGTGACTATCATAAATAAATAAAAATTAAAAAAAATAAAACCATTTTTTTAAAAAGAGCTAAGCTATACTGCTTACAGGCTATATTAACTCCCAGCCATTAGTCACATTCATGCTCTATGCCAGGCATGTTATATCCATTATTTTAATTAATCTTACAAAAAGAAATCTCTTTAAGGCAGGGATTATTATGCTAACTTGATAAAAGAGGAAACTCATATTTCCTCTGAGAGATTAAGTAATTTTGTCATGGTCACACAGCTAGTCAGTGACAGATCTATGATTTGAAATTAGATATGCTTTAGTTACTGTACACAAGACTTCCTTGGGTTATCCTTTATAGCCCCACCTGCATCTTCTCCCCTCTCCCTAATCTCTGGCAACAAACCTATTCTCTCTTTAAACTGTGTTTTTCCTGTTACTGTTATTATTTATTATGGTCACAAAACAATCCAAACGTAGAGTATTGGTACAGAAAATAATGTTACCTGCTCTTACATGCCCATCAAAAAGACAGAGTTAACATTTTGTCTACTTTGCTTCTGATCTACCCTCCCCATTTTGAAAATTATTTTAAAATGTTTTATTTTTAAATAATTATAGATTCATAAGGGATTGTAAAGAAGTGTACAGGGAAGTCCTTTACACCCTTTCCTAGCTCCTTCCAGTGTTAATGTCTTACACAACTATAGTGTAATATCAAAATCATTGATACAATCTTTAGAGCTTTTATTCAGATTTTACCAGTTATACATGCACTCATGTGTCTCTGTATGTATGTGTGTATAGTTCTTTTTTTTTTAAGCCCAATGCAGGGCTTGAATTCATGACCCCAAGATCAAGACCCAAACAGAGATCAAGAGTTGAATGCTCAACCGACTGAACTACCTAGGCGCACCTGTGTGTGTGTAGTTACACGTAATTTCATGTTCTGTGTAGCCTTGTATAACCACCACCACAGCACACTTCATTATACACAAGACTTTTCCGTGTTATTCCTTTATAGACATACCTTTCCCCTCTCCCCCTCCCTCATCTCTGGCAACTAACCTGTTGTTCATATCTATAATTATGTTATTTCACAAATGCTACACAAAAGGAATCATACAGTATGTAACTCTTTGAGGTTGGCTCTTTTTACTCAGCATGGTTTTCTTGAGGTTTCTCCAAGTTGTTGCACATAGCATGCTCTCGTATGGTATACCACAGTTTAACCAGGTAACCATGGAAGGACACTTGGACAATTTATGGTTTTTGAAAACAAGCCTTCATTTCTCTGGGATAAATGCCTGAGAGCGCAACTGCTGGGTTGTATGGTCTAGTCCATTTTCAGTTTTGAAAGGCACTGCCAAACTATTTTCTGAAGTGGCTGAACCTTCTCCCTCTTGATAATTTGCATTTTCAAGATTATATTGGAAGTGGAACATCTTTTTATATATTCCTTGGCCATTAGGGCTTTCTTTTCCTTGAAATTCATATTATCTGCCCACTTTTTTTCTGATGAGCTTTTTGGCCCTTTTCTTACTGACTTGATGCAGTTCTTTATTTATTATTAATAGTTATCCTTTTTTGTTAAATATTACAAGTGCTTTCTGATATGTGACCTGTTGAGTTAATTTTTCCAGGGTGTCTTTTTTGTGTACACATTTCACATTTTAATATAGTAATATTTGTCATTCTTTACCTTTATGGATTGTGGTTTTTGTGATCCTGAATAAGAAATCCTTTTGCACTTTATTCTTAGGCACTCCCTTTAGAGTCTCAAACAGTCTCTTGGCTCTTAATTTATAAATGATACTAACACTCCTACTGAACTGATTTTGATGCGCCTCACACATTAGAAGCAGTACATTGGAAGGGGTAGGGAAATTCTATAGACAGATACTCTGATGACAGCAAATAATGATTTTCAGTTCATGTCAATTAATATTACTATCTGCCAGCCAGTCGTTCACTTTTATTCATCCTTCAGGATTTAAGTTAATATCTACTCCTCTGGAAAGACTCCCTTGCCACTTCTCAAGTCTTGTTCTGAGCTCTTCCTTTATGTTTCCATGTCATCTCATGCTACCCTCATTATAGCATTTCTCACACTGCCGTGTAACTGCACATTGACTCATCTATATCCCCCATATGGCTTTGGCTTCATGAAAGAAGAGATTGTGCCTGTCTGTCTAACAGATATATCCCTGAGTACAGTGTCAGATCCCATGGTAAGTGGTCAGTGACCTTCAATGAATGTGGGAATGACGGAGAATCATTTAAAATAAGCAAACACCAGACCTCACAAAGCATTGTGGCTTAGTGTACTTCATGTAGAGAGGCATTTGCTTGTGATCCAGGACTCCTTTTCTCCTGGGAGAAGTAGGCTGGCCAGAGCTCTGTGGGCTGAGATGCTGAGGGCAGAGAACAGGGTCTGGGTGTCATAGGCTACAGTGTGGGGGATTTCATGCTTAAGGCAGTGGGGGGCCTTGGTAATGGAGGGGGTCGGTTAAATTAAAGTGAAGGAAAGTGAGAGAGAACATGGATGAACAACAAGCTTCAGTGCCAAGAGCTACATGAAAATAATAGTGAAGAACAAGTAGACAGGGACTCTTACATTATTTTCTGTGCTCTATTTAATGAGACAGAGAAGTGCGCCAGTTGTTTTAGGAAGGTTTTACCCCAAGATGTTTAAACTGTCTGGTGGTATGGTTCCCCTTCCCCATCAGATGTGTACACGGAGACACAGAGACACAGACACATGTTCTTTCTGAGGGAGATGGGTCAGACCTCATAAAACTCCCAGCAGCTTCTGATTTCAGATGACGTGATCATGTACTCTCCTTTCTGAATCCTTGTAACTCATGAAAATTGTTCCACTGGCAAGCACGAAGAATATAGGGCCTCTTTTTTGGTACCTCATGCTGCTTTGGGGCTTCAATCTAATCGCGGAGTGAGAAGACTCTTTTTAATCAGAGAGCTGAAAGCCGGATCTTATGTCATGGCAACCTGTTGCAGATGAAACACACACTCCTGGATTCTGCCAGGAGCAAAAATATGCCCATAGCAAGGCGACTTACAAGTAAAAACAGGAAAATAAACAGCAGAATTCAAGAAAGCATGAGACATGATGAACACAATCGGATAATCTTTACTGAACCGGAAGCAATTGTCCAGAAGTGAACTATCATTTAGCATTTGTGGTAAATTATAGGAAAGTAAATTCCCTTAAATAGGTCTTGCTGCTCAAAAAGTGAAGTGAAGGTGCAGAAGGCTCACAGCTAAACATGCATTTATTTAAGTCTTAGACTACTTAGTTATTTGGTCTAATGCTGCTCCTTTTCTTTTTTTTATTTCACCTTATTCTTGCATAATTAGCAGTGCTCTTTGAAGCCAGTACACGACTATAGTCAAAGTTAGCTTCAAAAAAAGCTTTTACGTTTCATACTGTCTTTCTCTTATGCTCTCCCACTTTCTCTCCTTCACTCTTGCTCCCCCCTCTTCTTTTTGTTTTTGTAGTTTAGGAACCATCTGGCTTAGTAAAAGAGCTTTGGTCCTGAAGCTAAAACACATTGGCTCTAGTCGTAACTCTGCCCCTAACTCACCATGTGAACTTCTCCTATGTTGAAGTCAGTCTTCCCATGTATGCAGAGAGGATGGGACAACTCGATCTCTAAAGTTCCTTCTGCCTCTGCTCATATTGGTCTCATTGAAATACGATCACTGCTCAATTGGGTATTGATGTGATGCCTGAACAAGCAATAATATCATTCTCCTAACTGAAAGTGCTTTTTTAAAGCAATCAATTTGTCAAAAATGAGTTAATGTGTTCCGCCTGCTTCATATTAATATTTCTATTAGTGATATCTCTGTCCACATCAGAAATAGGAATTTATAATCAACACGATATGCTGCAAGCTAGCCCTTCTCTGACTCATTGCTGCCCCCTTCTGATGGTGGTCTATTAGAATGTGGACCCTTGGCATGTAGTCCAAACACTCCTGCAAATTTCTTTGTGTTATGAAGCCTGTTTTGTTTTTGTTTTTGTTTTTGTTTTTTATCTAGTCTATCCAGATCAGAGATTTCAAATGGACTTCCTTCACTTGCCAACTCCAGTCAATTGGTGAAAGATGCCAGGAGTCTGTGTTCAGAAGCATTGTGAGGATTCTTTGGCCGCTGTGGACTTAGAATTGTCAGAGTGGCTGATATGTCAGAAATTTGCCATCCCAGACCTGGCATGAGATTTTCAAGTCATCTCCTGCTGTCTGACAATCAACTCACTGGGGTTTGTGGAGCAGATGTTGCTCTATGATCGATAGGCCTCCCAAAGCTCTGGGGGCACCTTTGTGTGACACCAGCAGGACCAATTGAGGGAAATTACCCAAACATCATAGAGCTACTTGCGGTTCACACTTTGCAGCTTCTTAGGATCCAGGACAAAAAAGAGTTTATGGAAGTATTTGCGGTGAAATGGATAAGAAGGAAGGGTGATCAGTGAGGGTGCTTGGACTAGAAAGAGATTAGAGAAACCGAAACCGTTCACCATGGATATGTATCGATCATTTTTTTGTATGCATATTCTATGCTAGGCATTTGGAAAGGCAGCTTATAGCTAATCCTCATGACAATCCTATGACTGTGGTGCAGAAGTTTTAGGTAGCTTCCCAAAGTTCACATGCCAAATAATGAGTATCTTTGCTTCTCTCAGAGGGTGTAGAAAATGATGACAATGATGAAGAGAAGCCCATGAACTCATCAGCTGGAATCCTTGAGGATTTGTAATTCCTCACCTGTAGATCCTTTCTGACAGTGGAAGGGATGATAAGACACAAGCTCCCGTTGAGGCTTTAGTGGATCAATAAATAATACCCCTTCATTCTCCATTCAAGTTCTGAACAAAATGAGAAATAGTAGTGAGATAAATGGATATGAACATAACACCTTGATTTCTGATAAAACTATTTAGAGATCATGGCTTAGGTCCCTGGCCAAGCAGACCAGAATACATGTTCCTTCAAGCAAGCAGGTTACAAGAGAAGGGGGGTGGGGAGCTGAGCTGAATATGCCCAGTTCTTTCTTCCAAACTTATAAAATAGACTGGTTACTCTGTCCCTGGGGAGGGGTGAATGAGCTCATGGAAAGAGACCACAAATGTTATACTTCAAGCCATCCTTCCACATGGAATCATGAAGACGGCAGAAAACATTTCGCCTAATAGGTACAGAGAGCACGGTTGAATGGCTGAATCGCATGGGGTCAGTCACAGCAAAGCCATGTTCTCCAGACCAGAGCCAGGAAGTATGGTCCTGACTTTGAGAATCTTCTAGAGTGGCCAGTTGGGTGGACGAAGTGAGAAATCTTAGCATATAACTCCTAATAAATGACTCCTAGTAGCAGTTTTCATATCATATCCTTCATTGAGCATCTCTAGCCAACTCACCAAGTGTCCCTCCTTGTCATAGAGGATAGAATCCTGTGCTGCCTCAGAAATGCTGTAGGCCCCTCCCCCAGGGCAGAGATCGGCCTAGCAAGCCTCATAACTACCGTGTGTAAAGTGTGTGTAAAGTGCACATATGAACAGTCCTTGGAAAGAGCTGACAAGAGCTGTGGGCAAGAAGGTTGCTGTCCACAGCACTGCTCCCAAACCCATTGGCTTTTTAGCAGACATGGTCATGTGGTGATGGCGGCAGCGATTGGGGAGGGGCAGTCATGGGCCTGGGGATGATAATGCTAAGGATCTTAAGTCAGCTTCTCCCTGAAGTAGACACTGAGGCAGGACCTGAGCTCAAGTGGTTTACTTGGGAGGGGATTCCAGGAAGCACCATTATTGGAGTAGGGAGGTTTAGGACAGGGAAGCAAGGAATGGAAGGTTATTTAGCAGGTTCCAACTGCAGGCATCTGGGATTCAGTCATCCCGGGAATCGTAGGAGTTGTGCAGAACATGCCTCAGAGTTTAAGAAACTAGAGTATTTATTCACCAACTCTATCACGAACTCCTGTGTGTTAAGGGCTACTCCTGGAAATGTCAACTGCCTGGCAATTACCAACTCTCCAGCCTACCCTGAGCCCAGGCTGAGCAAGTTCCCATGGTCAGAAAGTTGCACTCTGGCTGGCAGAAATTGCAGGTATGTGAAGTAGAAAGGTGTCCATGTGTGCAGAACACGGAGCACCAAGGTAATATGGGTAGGGTAGACACAACACAGCATTTGCTGTGAGACCTGACGGACCTGACCAGGTGGATTTTCTAAGAGCATTAACAAAACCTTTGCTTAGAACAGCTTTCCTGCTACTTCCTTTCCTCTGCAAGGAGTTCTCACCAGGACTGTCCCAACCTGAGCATGAGGGTTGGTTGGGGCACAAATAAGAAAGGTTATATTTTTCCTTCTTTCTCTTATTTTTCTGTTTGTAAGGCAAGACAGGTCCAAGAGAAGCTCAGAAACAGCAGCAAGGTCTTGGCTTTACAAAAGCTTTGGAAACCATTAGTGGGTTTGGAAGCTGTCAACATGCTGTCAGGCAGATTGGTTTTAAAGAAAAAGGGCAGAGATAAATGTATCCTGAGCCATGGATGACCCAGCCCTACTGTCTAGGGAGGCCGAGAAGGAGTGCGTAGCACGAGGAGCTAGGCTTTATTCTTTGCGAGTGGGGAAAGAACAGGCAGGGACCAGGGAGTTGGCCTACATTACAGTGTGGGGTACCTGCAAAATAATGGCAAGAGGAAGATTCAAGAAAAGGACTGGCAGCATATTTGTGGGAAAGGCAGTAGCTGCTCAGGGGAGCAGGAATAGGTCAAACCATCTGCTCCAGTGCCCCTTTGCCGGCATCTTAATACTTCCTTGGCTATTAGCTGCTTGCTGACCAGGGCAGTGGTAGAAGTGAAGGTGGGGAGCTGTCTCCAGAGGAGCCCAAGACTAAAATCTCTGAGAGAACTGATGATTGATCTGTAATTAGTGAATGAAGTTTGTCAAAGGCACATGTAATATTTCCGTGGCTTTTTGTATTTTCTTTATTTATAAGGCCTGGAAGAGGAGGAATTATCTCAGTGGTCGCCTTGCTCTCATTAATGAGGCATTAGCTCACCTGGTTCAAGCACAGAACAAATAATCCTAACAGGATAGCGGTGAGAGCCTTCCCTCAGGGTAGGTCTGGATTTAATCCTGGATTGGAGGCATGTTGCCTCCATTAAGTCATTTCTTCCTGGAGCCTTGTCTTTGCACCAAAATCCAAAAGCAAGCTATTGAATTCTTCCAATCATTAAGGATTCGCAAAACCGGTCAAATCATATCATTTTTTTGAAGGATGATTTAAAAATGCTAGTTATTAAACATGGTAGTCCTTTTTTTCTGTTTGGTTGGCTGGTGGGTAGGTTTTTTTTTCCCCTTTCCTACCCTGTTTATCATTGTTAACTCTGGGTAATTTAATTCATTATATTTTCACAAATCCAACAGTAACCCAATTATAATTGGGGTTTCTAAATAGTAGAGGCTTTTTCTGCTCAGGTACAAGAGAAGAAAATCATAATACAGTCCTGTCCCTAAAAGGGGAATGATGCTGTCTGGTTACAAATGGGTTTTAAGATGATGTAATGAAAGCAGTGTTTGCAGTTTATTGCTGTGGAATAAACAATATGCCTGGGTTCGAATGAGTTGTCTTTGCTAGCAGGTTGTTTTCTCTTCATACCAGGATAATATAAGAGTGAAAAGCACATCCTCAGGAAATGTCAGGGCCAAATACTGGGTGCAGCCAGAAGAAGGATCAAGATACTCTCTCCCAGGGATCCCTGGGTGGCGCAGCGGTTTGGCGCCTGCCTTTGGCCCAGGGCGCGATCCTGGAGACCCGGGATCGAATCCCACATCGGGCTCCCGGTGCATGGAGCCTGCTTCTCCCTCTGCCTGTGTCTCTGCCTCTTTCTCTCTCTCTCTCTCTCTGTGACTATCATAAATAAATAAATTAAAAAAAAAAAGATACTCTCTCCCAGAGACTTGTACAGGGCTCTTTGAGGAGTTCTTCTTCCTTGGATGCAGCCTGAGGACTGTTCCCACTTTCTCCCATGCCCTACTGCCATTTTTAGTTGGGAACTCAAAACAGAACCTGGATGAGACTCCAAATCTTACACCTTTGTAGTGACATAATCCCATGGACTCAAACATAGTTGCACAGCAGAATCACCTGGAAGTTGATTAAAATGCAGATTCCTGGGCACTGTTTTCGAGATTTGGTAGGTGTTGGGTGGAGCATGGTAGTCCGTGCTCTTCCATCCGCTCCTTGGCTTGCCCAACTTTGGTCAGTTTGTGTCAGTCTCTTCCTCGAGTCAATTAAATAATAATGTGTTGATAGAAGAGGTTTTTAACTCTAATTCAGTTACATTTTTCTTCCTTTCCTTTGTACGGACAGCTGGCTGGTTGATTAATAATGACTTCAGAGCCCAAGTTTCGATGTCAGTGTACTGTTCTCAGATCTGCCTCTGATTTGAAGGATGACCTTTAACATCACCGTGGTTGAGTTTTTCCATCTTTTGTGTGGATTTAACCACTCTTGTTTAGCATGCTGAATGCAAAAGGAAAATGACTGTGAAAGGTTCAAAATGTAAACTGCCATGGAAACATTATAGTGTCAGTAAAACATGGACACTGCGGACAAAGGGGGAGACAGATCAAGGGGATGAAACTTTCCATTCACCAATGGTGGATTAATCAGTCTCTCCTTGTTGCCTTAAATAAAGTGATTTAAGAGGAAATTACAGATTTGGGGACCAAATTTGCCCAAGTTATTATTTTTTATACCAACCCCAAACATTTTTTATAAGATGTATTGTGCTGCTTCTGGGATAGACACAAAGACCAATCTCTAAAAGAGCAGGAAGTTGTTTGCTAAGGGACCTCGGAGGAGGTGTTACTCATTATTCCCTTTCTCCAGGAAGGGGAAGGAGCTGTTCTTTCAGGATCCCTGTTGGGCATTTATACATCCTTTTTTAAGTCATGGATTTTTTTCTGAGTACTTTCCAGGGACAGGGGTCTTTTTCTGGGTGTTTATTATTCTGAGTGTTTTAGGACTTATAAATGTAGGGAATATGCAATCTCTGCTTTGACAAGCTCACAGCAATGCTTGGGAAGTTTAGAGTAAATGTAAATTATGAGTTGCTTGTGATATAAGACAGTATATGCCCTGGAGATTCAGAGCAGTGAGGGGTCCCAGCGTGTTGGGAGAATGAACAAATACTTCATGGTGGGAAACATAATTTAAGATGGACTCTGGAATTTAAATAAAATCTTGGAAGAAAAAAATAGAAATGAGCTCTGAAAAACACATAAAATGTGACAAAATGTAGACATTCACACTACAGGAAACAGTTAGAACAATGGCCTGGCAGTGGGCACAGGCAAAGTATATTTCAAATTGTCTTCAAAATCTACTGAAAGATTTTCAGAGTGTCCTGGAAAAGGGGGTAATTTTCCCTTTATTGGCATAAGCTGGGACTTCTTTTTACTACTTAGTCATCAAGGGATTTATTAGGCATCACAACACCTCTCTTGCATAAAAGGGGCCTGGGATGTCAGGGCTCGTGAACTGTAGGAAGGAACAAATCGGCCAGCTGTAGGATGCTGGTAAGGATCCAACCCTGGGACAAGTTACCACAAGAAGTCAAGAGGTGTAGGAAAGCCAAGCAACCTGAGTCTCTCTCAGTGTCAGTGAAAAAGCCTAGGCTTCAGAATCAGGTCAACCTGGATTTCAGGCCTGGTTCTGTGACTTACTTATCGGTGTTACCGTAGGCAAATGATTGAATAATAAAATATACTGTGCATGGTGTAGCTAGTATAGCTGGTACCTTGTAAATTTCAACAGATTAATTGCCCACGTCATATCCGTAGAGGCCAAGTTTCAGAGGGGGATGGTGGACGCTCACTTGGGTTTCCATAAGGCCACGTCTGTTTCTCTTGCTGTTTTATAACATGTATGTCTCCTTCGCATTTTTTAGCTGATGCTCCCATTTTGCTGTGCTTTGCCATTCTGGCCCTTACTTGAACTTTCTACTCTTGCTGGTTTTGCCCAGTCTGCATGGGAGCCTAACCGTAACCCTCCTGAGGTACCAGTGTTTTCTCTGGGCTAGGCTATGTTAATGTCTTCTTAAAGGTACTCCAGTGTTTGCATGTGGCAATTATTGCCAGCCAGTCTTACTGATGGTGGTCAAGGGTGACCAACCTGGTCGTGGCTGGGGACCTTGGACACTAGCTTGAAACCAGCCTGTGTGCTTGTTGACCTTGAGCTGGACTCCTCGGCCCTGGCAGCTCCTGAGAGATGATGCCCCTTAGGCAAAGGTAGGAGGACCTGTGGGTCATAGCTTGATCAATACACTTGGTCTAGACACTCTCAAGAAGTTGGTGATCCAGAATGGTTCCCTTGGGTCAGCCTAGCACTCTTGGCCGGCCTTGAGCTGTCCACAGCACTTCTGAGCAGATTCTAGACTTCACGATAGACTGAGAAGTTGGTGTGTAAGACTACAAATACAATAACTTCATTATTTTCAGAAATCTTTAGATCATGGTACTCTTCCTGATTCACATACATAGGCACCAACTACCCATTAACATATCTAGAAAATAGTTTCTCCATGCTTTAGGAAAATGTGCACATTTAATCTTCATAAACATGCTGCAAGATAGATTTATTGTCTTCATTTTATTAGTACAGAAAGTGGAGTTCAAAGAGATTATAGGACTCATCCGCTGTCACTTAATAAGCAAGTTATAGAGTCACTCACACCACTTGGAAATGCTGCTGTTTTTCTACCACACTCACTGTCACTGCTGTTACTGGCCCTTGTGAGAGAAACATCATGTTAGCCCAAAGTTGGGGAGCAGTACCTTCCATAGGCTGCCCGTGTTCATCACAATCCAGTGTTAATTTAATGCCCTGAATCTTAACGGCTCTACTTTGGGACTGAATTGAACTGGGACCATGAAACAAAGTCAGGAAGTTTCTTACTGACATGTCATTCAGTCTTACACCCAGGAGCCTGCCATGGGGCCTTCTGTCATCTTTCCCTCTCTCCTGCATTTAGAATTCTCAAACGGGAGGAGCCCGATCCCGGCATAATCACCACCTGCTCTCACTGGGGATTCTCGGCCTCCTCCACACTCACCCCCAAGCCTCCCAGGCCTCTGGCCCTGGATGGGAGTGACTGTGGTAGAGGCTCTTGCAGTGCTGATCATTATCTTTATGCCCCAGGGACTGAGGGAAAAAGCACAACAATAACAAATCCTTCTTCCAGAGGATTTGAAGTCCCTGAGTCATGGCGGAAAACCAGATAGAGACAGCTAGAAGCTCTGTGACGCCCCCAGTAAACTCTACTGCCCACAGTTTTGTTTCAGCCACATTGGTGGAGTTGCACTTAGCATGTCTGAGCAGACATGGGTTCAAATGCTGGTACCTAGGTGCGAGCCTCTCGGAGCCTGTTTCATCACTCACAAAGTGGGGGTGATAATGCATATCCCTGTTTAATAGTGTGATTGCAAGCATTAAATGAGATAATTGACGTACTTTGTTATATATGTTTCTGATGAACACTCCAAGGCAGGATTTGAAATAAACAGATTGTATCAGCTGAAGGCAGATGTTCTGAATAGTTTGTTATTAATCCCACACATCAAGACCCAAGACCAGGCTGACTCACAAGCAAATGTAGGATAATAGCAACACCTGCTAGCTCTTGGACTCAATGTCAGAACCCTGCGGAACGGATTAGTTCCTACAGCGCATGGCAACTCTGGTCAGTGACTTGAAATTGTGGTAATGTTCCAGCTCTTTAAATTGCCTAAATCTACTACTATTACCCCTCAAAATGTGTTAGTAACACTGCACATTAGAGCTAAAGTCTCCTCCTCCAATTTCTGCCTTTTCTTTTTTTTTAATATTTTTTTTTAATTTTTATTTATTTATGATAGTCACAGAGAGAGAAAGAGAGGCAGAGACACAGGCAGAGGGAGAAGCAGGCTCCATGCACCGGGAGCCCGACGTGGGAATCGATCCTGGGTCTCCAGGATCGCGCCCTAGGCCAAAGGCAGGCGCCAAATCGCTGCGCCACCCAGGGATCCCTGCCTTTTCTTTTATAAATGAGAAGACTAAGGACCCAAAGAAGGGACTGTACTAGGCTCCAAAGTGACACAAGTCATAAATGATTAAAAGGAGACTTTTTCTTAAATGATTTGTTTGTTTATTTATTTGAGAGGGAGAGAGAGAGAGAAAGAGAGAAAGAGAGAGAGAGAACGTGCACATGAGTGCAGGAGGGAGGGGTAGAAGGAAAGGGAGAGAGAAACTCAAGGACTCTAAGTTGAGCTTGGAGCTCGATGTGGGG
Organism: Canis aureus; assembly: GCF_053574225.1. Lineage (NCBI taxonomy): Eukaryota > Metazoa > Chordata > Mammalia > Carnivora > Canidae > Canis > Canis aureus. The sequence continues at coordinate 14,766,530 of NC_135649.1, forward strand.
CTCCATCCCAGGACCCTGAGATCACAAACTGAGCTGAAGGGACATGCTTAACTGCCTAAGCCACCCAGACACCCCTAACATGAGATTTTAATGCCAGTCTTTTATCTTATATGATGTCAGCATTCTGATTTGACATGCTTACTAGATAAACTCTGAAAAATATGGAAAATGATAAAGAAGAAAAAACCACTCGTAATCCCACTCCACAGATATATCCACTATTACCATTTGGGCGTATTTCCTTCCTTTCTGTCTTCTCCCAGTGCATTTTCTTGCATCTACTTGGGGATATACTGAAACCCAGGTCTTCTGGCCTCACATGTGATGCTTTTCTTGACCATGTCAGGCTGCCTTTGTTTTATAATTTTCTTTTTTATCTTTTTAAGGATTTACTTATTTATTCATGAGAGACATAGATGGAGAGAGAGGCAGAGATATAGGCAGAGGGAGAAGCAGGCTCCTCACAGGGAGCCTGATGCAAGACTTGATCCGGGATCCTGGGATCATGACCTGAGCTGAAGGCAGGTGCCCAACTGCTGAGCCACCCAGGCGTCCCATTTTGTATTTTTATTTATTTATGTTTTAAACTAAGTTCTATATGCAATGCGAGCTCAAGCTCACAACCCCTAGATCAAGAGTCACACGTTCTACCAATTGGGCCAGCCAGGTGACCCAGGCTGCCTTTCTAATCAGCATCCTTATTTGATTTTTGATAAGTGGTAATTAGGTTTTTAATTCTCAAAACCCAGTCAAGGTGCCAGTGACTTCCCAACCCCTGCCCCTTCCCGCCCCCATATGGCTCAGGAAGAAAACAGGTGTAATTATGAGATCAGAAACAAATGAGATCACTAAGATGACCCAGAACAGAAAGCCAAGAAGGTGCTAGATTCTCAGGGGAAATCCCCAAAAGCACCTCCCAGCCCTCCCCCTCGGGGAGCGTGCTCAGTGGCAGTGGCCACTATCTGAATGAAGCTGGGCCTCTAAGCCAGCCCTCTTGCCAGCTGGAAACCAGAGCAGAAAATGAAAAGGCCACAGGGGATGCTTTCTACAGTCCTGTTGATGTCGGGAATGTGATGCCTAGGCCCCAGGGCATTTTGACTCAGCTTCTGTTCTTTCTCCTCAAGGTTGAGTTACTGGAACTCCAGCTGCAGCGCCCGCTTTAACTCCTGTCCCTTCCCAGCCCACAGTCTTGATATCAGTCTGTTAGAGAAGGGGAGTGGGGGGGGGTGCTCATGGGGATGCGACTGAGGGGGACGGACACAAGCAGACCGTCCTTCCAGTTGATTCTGCCTTAATGGAGTGATTCTGTACCATCCTGTGCACTGGGAGAGAGTAGCTCCCGCTCCAGTTAGTTAAGCTGAGCTAAGAAGCTCCCCTGCCACCCCCGGCTGCCCCCCGCCCCCCGCGACATCTCCCCAAGGCTTTTCCTACCAGGCGTCCTATGCGCCTCACTGTCTCATCATGTGGCCACAATTCCTTGGGGAGGCAGGAGCCAATGAGACTATCCTGGCCGACTTGAATAATAGGAATTAAATGGGCTCGAGAGCCATGCAGCCTCTTTGTTACGCAGCACCTTACTGAAGCAGCCATCTATTTTTAGAAGAGGGAAAAAAAAAAGGTAGTAGCTTATTCTTTAGGGATCGGCAGGTGGAATAACAATCTGCCAAACTCAAAAATTCTTTTTTTTTTCTCTCTTTTTTTAAGCTGGGCTGCAAATGAGGCTTTTTTTTGCCTGCCTTTGTGTGGTGCTGGCAGCAAAATCGCACAACCCTGGGAGACCAAAACCTGAATGCTGGGGGAAGGAGACACAGAACTGCAGGCCCAGGGAGCCTGCATCACCGGTTGCCTAAGTGATTAAGTTGAGGAAAAAATTGGTGTCTTGGTCCCTGGGAGCATTGAAACCTCAGGTCTCTCCTCAGATGTCACCCTCAGTGAGGTCTTCCCTGACACCGACCGTCTCTCTGTCCTCCATTATTCTAACTGGCACACATCACTACCTGACATTAGGCTTTCTATCTGCTTACTGATTTTTCTCCTTCTCTGTCTCACCTGCTAGAATGTAAGGTCCAAGAAAACAGGGACTTGGTTTCATTCGTTACTGTGTTCTCAGGGCCTAGAACCGTGCCTGGCACGTGGCAAGAGGCCAATCTCTCACCATCCATTCATTGGTAAAGACTGAACCTAGTATCAACAAGACAATGAGTACACCAAGGGCAACAATATTTTCTGAATGCTGCACATGAACCCCCTACCCTTTCAGCAACTGCACTCTCCTTATCCCCATTTTGGCAGTTCAGGAAAGTTTGATTTAGGGCTTAAGTGACTATCCTCTGTGATTTTGGGGTCACAACATGAGTAAGTGGCAGAGCTGGGCTGTGATCGCCGGCCTGGAGGCAAACCATGGCTGACAGGCCAGGCTGTGTGTTCATTCCCTGTATAATATTTTAAATTGAATTCTTAGGGATTTCTTTCCATGATTCTTCCCCAACTCTATAAAGCTCTTTCACAAAAATGGCCTCATGGGGTGGATAAGCTTCCTTTGTATCTCTTTAACTTATCTCACACCGACCCACGAACTGGTCCCCATGAATCCAAACTCACAGAGCAGACTATGGCCATGTGGCTCTGTCGGTGGAAAGAGCCACATTCTTCGGCACAGTTGTGGCTTGCTGGTGAGGCCATACTGCCAGATAGGTAAGGGGAGTCCCCTTCCTTGAAGATTTGGGAGAATTATATGTTCTCATTCATTTGGGGAATATAAATAATAGTGAAAGGGAATAGAAGGGAAGGGAGAAGAAATGGGTAGGAAATATCAGAAAGGGAGACAGAACATAAAGACTCCTAACTCTGGGAAACGAACTAGGGGTGGTGGAAGGGGAGGAGAGCGGGGGGTGGGGTGAATGGGTGACGGGCACTGAGGGGGACACTTGATGGGATGAGCACTGGGTGTTATTCTGTATGTTGGCAAATTGAACACCAATAAAAAATAAATTTATTATTAAAAAAAAAGATTTGGGAGCAAAGATTAATGACCATTCAGACCTGCTATGTTGTTGACTTTCTCCTGCAGGAGATGTGGCCCGGGCCACCCTGTGTACTGACATGCTTAGGCCTCTTCCCCAATATCATTGCAAAGTGCAATGCACATCTATTCCTCCTCCCAAAATAAAATGCGATGAAAATGCATCAAACCCAAACACCGCATCAAGTAAAAGCAGCCCACCAAACTCCTGAGGTCCCCAAGGGCAGCGAACATTGATATATGCATTTGAAAGTCCCTAAAGCCCCCTCAGAGATCATTTCCTTCCCCGGGCTCTGTGGTTCTGTGAGCATGCTGGCTGGGGAAGCACAGGGAGTCTCGCTTGTTTCCATCCTGAGCATAGCTTATCCATGAGCAGCACCTGGTGCGATCCATCGTCAGAGTAGTCACATCATTATCGTGTGTTTATGAAAATTAAAGTCTCTATCATGTGTTTGTATTCTAATTAGCCAATTACAGAGTTCTGTTATTCCTTTTAGAGGAGACCTACATATGAGAGAGAGAGAGAGAGAGAGACTCTGTTTCCATGGAAGATTCAAGGGGTCCCTGCCTTGTTATCAAAGGCAAGCTTCAGCAAAATTTATTCCGTGGATTCTGTGGTCAGTCAGATCCTTGGCCCAAGAATCCCCAATTGTAGGGAAATTCTGTGCTACCCAGCCCTCTCTGGACCTAGGTCCCTTCTCAGCGTTCAAATCACTTAGATTTCCTGAGCCATTCTTTCTTCCCTTCCGGTTGGGTTGCAACTGTATTTACATCTATGGTGAAACTACTGAGATTTCAAAGTACTTTTCTATCTTTCATATTGATCTGTAGATAATAAGTAAATCCCTAATAGTACAGACTCCTGACACTTGGATTCCTGTTATGTAAGAGAAAAATCTTTCTTCCTTTTTTTTTTGCTTTCCAACTATCTTTCTTATTTTTTAACAAACTCTTACTTTTCATTTTTTAAAGATTTTATTTATTCATTCATGAGAGACAGAATGTGAGAGAGAGAGAGAGAGAGAGACATAGGTAGAAGCAGGCTCCCCGCTGAGCAGGGAGTCTGACGTGGGGCTTGATTCCAAGACCCCGAGATCATGACCTGAGCCAAAGGCAGATGCTTAACCTACTGAGCCACCCAGACACCTCATACTTCTCATCAGTTCAAGTCATAAATCATCAAGGAAGAAAATTAGCCCATGTGATTTGTTCTCTTGGGATGCACATGTCTCTTCTCCCAACTAGCTTGGGAGTTGTCTTCCTGGTTGTACATGAAAATCACTTGGGAGGGCTTCTAAAAATTACCAGTGTGCTGGCTCTGCCACTGGCCATGTAAGCCAGAATGTCTGGGGGGGGGGGTAGGCTGAGGGGATTTTGTTTTTTTAAAGATTTATTTATTTATTTTAGAGAGGGAGACAGAGAGTGGATGTGAACAGGAGGAGGGTCAGAGGGAGATGATGTGAGGGAGAGAGAGAAAGTGAGTGAAAGAATCCTCAAGCAGACTTCCTGCTGAGCACAGAGCCCGACATGGGGCTTGATTCTATGACCCGAAGATCATGACTTGAGCTGAAACCAAGAGTTGGCCACTTAAACAACCAAGTCACCCAGGCATACCCAAGGCTGAGGAGATTTTAATGTGTGTCTAAGATCAAGAATCACTGAATTACAGAATTTTCATTGTTCCCACCCAGAGTTTTACTGTGCAGCCAGTGCTGTTGAGAACCATCGTGCTGGAATGAGAGTAGCTGATGGGCAGGTCCTCCATTTGAATCCTTCTGTTTTCCCAGTACCTAGCAAAGAGCCTAGAACCTGCCAGGTGCTCAACACATGTATGCAAAGGATAATAGATATTCTAAATAATTCAGTTCGCACCTGTCACCTTGTGTCATTGTCGGAAATATTGTTGCTGTTCTGACCATGTTTCATTCTGAACCCAGCCACAGGCCCCCTCCCAGCCCACCCCTTCCCACCCAGACACACCAATGCAATTACAAAACCTGTGTCCTCCTGGAAATGGTGCTGTGCTTCCTTGGAACTTCAGCCGCACTGCTTCTGTGTCATCACACTTAAAGTATCCTGACACAAGTCAATGTCCTTTTGACCTACTAGTTTGGAGTTTGGGGAATTCTTATTTGGAAGGAGCAATAATCATGATGCAGCCTGAAGACATTTTCCTCTTTCATGAAACAATGATACAAACCATGTGAATGCAGATACTTTAATTACTTGAGAAGAGTTCTCAGCCTGACTTATAGTGTGGGTGAGATATGTGGGGAGCCTCCAAACACTAACACCCCAGGGTGCTGGGTTATGCCCTGCTAAACAGTTGTGGACGTCACTGCACCAGGAGAAACAGCTTCCCTAGACAAGGTGATTGCTTTTCAGCTGGTAGAGTATAGTTTTATTGGTCCCTGTTCATTTTACCATTTTAATTTTTTATAGACTTGTCAGTTTTCTTGTCTTCCGTTCTACAATAACATTTTCCAGCAGAATAGCAACCTAAAGATTTAACTATTGGCATATTCAGTAGTGGGAATTTGGAGAGCCACTTTTTTATTGATGTCCTAGAAGCTTGTAAGCAAGGGACAATCACCAATGCCTGGTAACTAGTATTTTTTTCCTGTTTTTAATTGTTAAGCTTCTTTTAAACTGGTAGAGATTGGAAATTGTTTCACTGGGAACCAGATCATTTTTCCCCTCCTTTTTCAAAAATAATCTCTGCACCCAATGTGGAGCTTAAACTCAACAACCCCAAGATCAAGAGTCCCCCACACTCCAATGACTGAGCCAGACAGGCACTCCTCCTTTTTCTTTCCACCATTCCCAGAAACAGTAGCGAATCTCAGCTTCTCTGAAATTGATGTTCATTTAAACTCTTTTCCTACTGTAACAGATAATGAAAAGTTGACTGTCTAATCCAGTTCTCTAGATTCAAATATTAATCATCAGGCACTGATATATTCCACATGAGACATAACATTTTTTTTTCTGTTGGTTCTTTTGATACTTAATTAAATCTTTTTTTTTTAAACTAGGAGGATTTAGCAAAATATAGTGATGGGTCTCTCAAAGGTGCCTATAAATGATTTTATGGTTTTATGTAAGCATTTAGGTGATACTGCACACCATTTATGTTTTGCTTTCACTACAGAGGCTAGTAGCCAATATATCTAGAATTCCTTCATAGATTTCAATAAACCACTGCCTGCATAAATGTCATTATGGTATTTAAGAATTTCTACCAAGGCATTTCTTTTTTTAAGATTTTATTTATTTATTCATGAGAGACAGAGAGGCAGAGACATAGGCAGAGGGAGAAGCAGGGTCCCTACCGGGAGCCTAATGAGGGACTTGATCCCTGGACCCTGGGATCACAACCTGAGCCAAAGGCAAACACTCAAAACACTGAGCCACCCAGGCATCCCTACCAAGTCATTTCTTATGCAGAGTTTTCATCACCATGGTTTTTCAGTTCTTCCTCTTCTTTCCTTTCTATTCGTTATTGCCCCGACAGAAAGTTGGGGCCTGACAGAAAGTTGGGGAATAAGCAGAGCTCCAATTTGTTTTAGAATTTTTTTTCCTTCCCTAAAAATAGGTAAAAAGTTGATGGATGGAAAGTAAAAGGGTTAGTGAAAATGAGATTGTGAGAATATCTTTGGAAAGAGAGGTTGCAGGACAGAGTGAATCCTGTTAGAAAAGGAAGGATGGGGGCTCCCGGGTGGCTCAGTCAGTTGAGCCTCCGACTCTATTTTGGCTCAGGTCATGATCTCAGGGTTGTGTGATCTAGCTCCACATCGGGCTCCACGCTGAGCACCGAGTCTGTTTGTCCCTCTCCCTCTGCTCCTGCCCTGCCCCCAGCTAGTTTGCTCACTTGTTCACTCTCTCAAAAAAGAAAAAAGGAAGGAAGGAAGGAAGGAAGGAAGGAAGGAAGGAAGGAAGGAAGGAAGGAGAAAGAAAAGAAAGAAGAAAGAAAGAAAGAAAGAAAGAAGAAAGAAAGAAAGAAAGAAAGAAAGAAAGAAAGAAAGAAAGAAAGAAGAAAAGAAAGAAAGAAAGAGAAAGAAAGAGAAAGAAAGAAAGAAAAGGAAGGATGGTTTCCTTCAGAGAACAAGGGGCAGATGAGATGAGAATGAGATTGAATTACTATGGTAAGTGAAACATTCCCTCTGTTTCTTTGTCAGTTGATCGGCAACATTAAGAACATTTGTAAGGAAGACACGTAACAGGTGCCAACATTTGTAAGGAAGACACATAACAGGTGCCACGTTTACCCTTTGGTATAAGCATCAAAATAACCACTCTAGAATGCCCTCCTCCAGCAATCTAGCAGAAGTATCTGACATCATTAAATCTGCAAGTCAGTGGGCTCAAAGTTTTTTGAATCGTATCAAGACATCCCAGAACCTAGATTTCTACAACCGAGAACAGACTTCCCTTAGGTGTCTAGTTCGGTTATTTTACTGGTTTGTCTTTAAATGTTAAGACATATGATTAGCTTTACAAATCTAAAGCTATTCCATTTCTCTACGTTCCTCCCGAGAATTGTAAGGAACTTGGAATGTTTTTTCTTTGATCTCCCAATCAGTATTTATTTAGATTCGCTAGCAACTTCTTTGCCTGCCATTAGTTCCCTTACATTCGACTCCTTTCATTTGCATTCAGTTGCCTTCCTTTTGAACCATAGTATATCCTTGTAATGAAGTTCTCTAAGAAGTAAACTAAGTCTCCCTTTGTTCGAAGCTGTTGGAATTTTACTTTCACTCTTTGATTGATGGGTTAGAGACCCATTAGATCCGGCTGCCAACCTTAGTACTTTAAAAACACTACTCCATTTGCTGCCCATGAGAAGTCTTTTTTCAGCCCAACTGTCTATCTTTTGTAGGCGCTTTTTTTGCTCTTCTTCACTTTAAATATTTTTTGCTTTTCTTCAAGGTCCTATAATTTCACTACAATGTACGAATTTCATGACAAAGGTATATCTTTCCTGGAACTTAGTATGTTTTAAGTCTGAGGAGTCATATCTTTTTCTTCAATTCTGGGAAATGATTGCCATTACATCTTAAATTGTTTTCTTTTTTCCCCTTCTCTCTATTACCTCCTTCTGGAAGTCCTGTTAGATGTCAGTTGGCATTCCTCACTTTGCCTTACATGCCACTAACCTGGTCTTCGTAATTTCCATCTGTGTATCTCTCTGTACTACAATCTGGGTTTCTGTTCTCAGAAAGCTTCCAGTTTACTTGATTCTTCAGATATGCATGGATTCAAAATAGCAAGGAATTCATTATTTAATTTGCATGATTTCTGACACCTTTAAACTAACTAGAAATTCAACTGGACTCACTATCAGTAACTGTGGTGTGTGTCATCATGGAAAGAACACTGGTCTTGGATTATTTTCCTAATAGCAAGTGCTCAAGAAATATCTAATGAATGACTGAATTGAAAAATGAATCCACGAACCCTGTGTAAATGGGAAAACCTAGTCCCTGACCTCATGGAGCTTACACTTTAGAAGGGAAGTCATCACATTGCTTTGTGATTTTTTTTAAAGATTTTATTTATTTATTCATGAGAGACACACACAGAGAGAGGGGCACAGACACAGGCAGAGGGAGAAAGCAGGCTCCATGCAGGGAACCTGACATGGGACTCGATCCTAGGTCTCCAGGATCATACCCTAGGCCGAAGGCCACGCTAAAACGCTAGCCACTCGGGCTGCCCTGCTTTGTGATTTTTGATTGACCTGTAAGATATATTGTGAGAACCAGTGGAAGGAATGAGAGTAAGAGAAATATTTGCAGATGCAGCAATGTTTATACTGGATTTTGAAGGATCTGTAGGAGTTTGGGATGTTGATAACGCATGGAAGTGAGAAAAGAAGCACTGTGTATTCAAAAGCTCAGAGGTTCGCAAGAGTCCAGGATGGCTCCTGACAAGGGGACTGCTATGGACATAAAGGGAAAAGGTGCATGCTATGGAAAAGGTGCATCAAAGTGGGGGGAACTTGTAACCCTCTGCCCTGGCTCCTGCCACAGCCAGCTCTGCCCACAGCATGCTAAGCTCCCCAGTGTGCTGTGCAGGTTTCCTGGTGATGTATAACAGAGAGAAGTGCACGATGGTCATCAAGCTTAGGGCCTGCAGAACTCCCAGGCTTGGGTAGGAATCCACCAAGCAGCCCCACCCTCATAATTTAATCAACTGCATCAGTCCAGATTCTAAATACTGAAACTGGGGAGGAAAGAGGAATTACCAACTTCCAAAAAAAAAAAAATTAGAAACAGATCTAGCATGCCTTTCCACACATATTCACTGATTATGTGCCAGACGATCTGCTGGGGATACAGCAGCGCAAGAGACAGACCACGTCCCTAGTCATGTGCGGATTATGTGCCAGAATGAGGAGATGTGTAAGACCTATGTGACCCAGTGTGGAGCGAATATCATAAAGTCCTAAATGCTCTGAAGAAACTACAGCAGGGGGAATGGGTGGGAAGTAACTGGTGGGGCAGTTTCTTCAGCTAGGCAGCTCTGAGGTGTAAGAGTAAGACCTCAGTGAAGAAAGAGTGGTCCAGGCAGAGGGCAGAGGAGGTGCGAAATGCCTCCAAGGCGGACATAAGCAGCTTCTGTCGGAAGGACAGAAATGAGCAGTGACCTAGGGGGAGAGTCAGAGGAGATGAAGCCAGGAAGGTGGACAGGGCCCGTGTCATCTAAGGCCTCGTAGGCCACGCTAAGGAGTTTGGATTTCCTTCTAAGCAGCATGAGATACCATTGGATGGTTTTAAGCAGAGAAGTAACACAATCAGATTTAGGGTATAAAGGGTTGCTCTGGGGAAAAAAAAATAAAGGGTCGCTCTGGACATTATTTGAATAAGTAGAAAAGTGCAAAAATGCAAGTGGAGAGATAAATTAGGAAGCTAGCGGAGGAGTCCAGCGGAGCGCTGGTGGTATGAGGATGATGCATGATCGCACCTGGGGGCTGCTTTTTGTGGTAGAACCTGCTCGTGGATTGGAATTCAGGGAGTAGTACAGAGAAACCCAGGTTCTGTACTGAGTTGCCAGATGGCGAGGCCCGGCAGGAGGAAGACAGGTGAGGGGATGAGGATCAGGAGTTTCAGCTTCCACATGCCAAGGGACAGAGGGTAACAGTGGAGAGATCTGTGTATGATGTGTGGTGAGGGAGTTAGGGCGTGATTCTGTGCGGAATTCTGAGTTACTGGAGGTTTGCACGCTGGTGGGTAACACAATCAAGCCTAAGGCATGTAAGAGTGTAGCCGGGCAAAAAAAAAAAAAAAAAAAGTGTAGCTGGGCATCCATTGGGAGCCCTGAAGTGTTGGCAGATGTCTAGGAAAAATGGTTTTGACTCATGCACAAAAAGAATCTTGCTGACTTCTTTGGCCCGATAGGACCTGTGGTCATCTGTAAGGTAACTCCTAGTTCTTTTTCTCTTCTCCCATTCTCTCTCTTTCTCAAACTTACCTCCTTCCATGATAATAAACCCAGGGCACACGCACGTATTCTCATGTGTGTGAGGACCCGGGCGCGCGCACGTACACACACACACACACACACACACGCACAGAATCGTATCATTTCCAGTTTTCTGAGAATGAGTGATCTCACTTAGGGAGCTGGCCTGGCTCTCTGCTTCATGCCTCTAATTGCAGGCAGTCTCCTGGGGATGTGAGTTAGTTACTCATTTATTAGTAACATTAGGAAAGGCTAAAAATAGGCTTTTGGGCTAGGGGATGGTAAATATGCTGCATGGAAGTTTCTTTGGAGAAATCAGAGCCTTTGCCATGGCCTGCCACGTGTATAATCATTTTTGTAACTCTGGTTGCTTTCTGCTTAGAGACGTAGAGAAGGCTTCTCCAGGCATGTGTCATTTGGGCCCCAAAACATCAGTTCCTCATAAAACCTCACCACACTTTCCTAGAATGGCAACTTTGGTACCATTGTTCCAGAAATGGAGAGAATAATGCCAATATGACTGCAGTTTTGTGCTGAGGAATAGGCTGAAAAGATGACATTGCCCAGCCAAGAAGGCTGCTCTGTGGGATGTGAGGGCAGTGTACATCCTGGACAGTGTGCTTTGCTTTGTCTGGCAGGGGGAATTGTAATCAGCTTAACAATCATTACACTGAATATTGTATTTAAATATAGGCTTCCATTTCCTTGTGTTTCTCCTACTCACACATATCAACCTCAACCCACGGTCAGCAAGTGTTCAGGTTCTTCACATTCTGATAAGCCCCCACCTCTATACACACACACACACACACACACACACTCATACGAGCTTTTTCTTTTTTTGCATCTAAGCCCTTCCAATATGTAAGCCACAACAACAACCGCCTCAGCCCTGAATAAAACACTAAATAAAGGCTAGAGGATCCGAGGGAAAACAACAGAGCACTGAATCCGGGTTCTGATTCTGTGGACCTGAGTGGATTGTGAAGGAGCAGGAAGGGGAGGACAAACCCACCAGCATGAAGGCAAATGCCAGAAAGATCTTTCCTCGGCGAGAGGAAATGTTCCTACAATTTCAGTGGGACAGTATCCTCCTGAGCCCTTGCTATGGGCCTAGGAGAGACAATAGGAGTAAAGAGAGGGTGACAACAATAAATCATCAAACAGCATCACTCAGCTATTTCACTTGCCAGCTGCCCATTGAATGCAGAAGGCAGGTGATGCAGATTCTCTCCTTTTCTTTCTATAACATCGCCCTGATGGTTCATGAAGATGTTAAAAGAAATGATTCTCCTTTTGATTCTCTTCATCTCACCAATCTGCTCCTCCCTAGCAAACTCGGGACATTGAATCATCTCTTAAGTATTCTTGGAAACTTCTATTTAAAAAAAGGTATGAATGCTTGAAAATAATAAGAAGGCATCGAGGAAAAGGGAGTCTTGACACGCTGATTGAGGGTGAACAAGGGCCTGTGTTTCTCCCTCAGAGAACCGAAGTATAAAGTGGGTGCGTAGGGCCCCCCATGGTCTGCCCCAGTGACTGGATAGAAGGAAGTGTGACAACCATCAATTCGCTTCACCACACATATACCGAGCACCTGCTTAGCACCTAGTAAAGTGCCTGACCTGGCCCCTAATGGGTGTTCAAGAACTGTTTATGGACCACTTGCTTTTAGCTTCGATCCTGTGGTAGTCACCGATGACACAGGTGAATAACACAGATAGTGCCTGCCCTCAAACAACCTACAGATTTTAGCTAGTTAAAAGGTATGCAATGGAATAAAGTAGGGCTCTTTCCCCTCCCTTTTGCCTTGTTTGTTTCCAGATCCATTAGGAAATCTTAATTTGTGTTCTTATTGTTAATGTCAGAGGGAGCATTTTTAAACAGAAGAGTGAATGTGCCTCTTGTAGCTGGAGAAAGATCCCATGGCATGTATTTAGGCAAGTGGAATTGAACTTCAGAGGCTGCTGATATTATGGCTAAGCTGAGGTAATGTGCGAGAATTTGTCAGCAGTGTGCCTGAGAGCCTGAGGGGTTGCTCCGTGATCCAGCAGGTGTCTGAGAGAGTCCTGTGAATATTTGGCCTCATCAAACAAACACAGAAGCATGAGCTTTTTAGTTCCTTTATCACGGAGGGAACAGTCTTGGTTCAGATCTGAATCTGGACTGGTTCCCTGGCCGGAGCATTCACATGACAAACTACTAGAGCTGGCCATGCAGACCCTAGACGTGGTGGAAGGACAGATACCCATCAGCCCCATAGTGGTTTGGCAGGACGAGTTCTCTGGGCCCGTGTTCAGGTTAAACAAGAAAGTGCGCCCAAGAGTCTGGTGGCCTCCTAAAAATCTGCTCCAACCAGGCCAGTGGAAACAGTGCTGGTCCCGCAGGCAGAGGTGTGGCAGTTGTGCAACATCTGCCGTGGCTTGTTCTGCTGCTTCACTGGTGAGTTTCCCTTCTAGATTTCTCACAACTGTACCTGATGTCTTATGACCTTAGGGTCCACTCACATAATTGTCCATAGTAGTTAGTGATCAGTGGAGTGTGAGCCACTCCAAGCCTGGGATCCATGTTCACTTAGCCAAGCAAAGCAGAATTAAGCACCCCCCCGCCCCTGAACTTTGTACTGGATCAGGGATTTAGACCCTCACCGTCATTGAGCATCATCTACATTATCTCTTTACTCTTCTGCGTGATCTGCCACTGCTATTGAAGCACTGGTTGAAGGATGCATGGGAGCCATTGAGACAGAGGTGACAGAGGAAGGGTTGAGAAAGGCATCCCAGGCCGGGGAGGACCATGTAACAGTCCCAGATGTGGAAGAGTAATTGTTTCCTTATTTTACAAGTAAGGTCACTGAAGTTTAGAGGAGCTGAAGTTTACATATCCAGTGAGCAGCAGAGCCCAGATTTAAATCCATCTGTGTCTAACTCCAAAGCCTGTTGTATTTGTACTTATAGCGCCTTATGAAGGCCAGGCTGAGGAGTTTGGCTGTCTCTCGTAAGAAGTGGGCAGCCAGTGAAAGGTGACGGAGGAGATTTACATGAAGGAAGCAATGTTTTAGGAAGATGAATTCAGTGACCATGTGCAGGCTGGATTAGCAAAGCAAGAGGCTAGTCATAAATGATTTAAGACTCATTACTGGGTGCTAAGCTACTGATATGTAATTTCTCCATCATAATATTGATAAGAGTTGTATTTTTATAGATTTTATTTATTTTTTTAAAAGATTTTATTTATTTATTCATGAGAGACACACAGAGAGAGGCAGAGATATAGGCAGAGGGAGAAGCAGGCTCCCTGCAAGGAGCCAGATGCGGGACTTGATTCCTGGACCTTGGGATCATGACCGGAGCCAAAGGCAGATGCTCAACCACTGAGCCACCCAGGCATCCCAAGATTTTATTTATTTGAGAGCAAGCGAGTGAGGGAGAGCACATGAGCTGGAAGGTGGGGAGAGGCAGAGAAAGAGGGAGAATCCTCAAGCAGACCCCCTGCTGAGCAAGGAGCCTGATGCGGGACACAACCCCAGGACCCGGGGATCATGACCTGAGCCAAAGGCAGATGCTTAACCAATTGAGCCACCCAAACACCCCTTGAGTTGTATTTTTTAAAGCAGGTCTTTGCCCACTAGATTGTAAGCCGGATAAGGCCATGGACCATTTCTCTCTTCGTCCTTGCTTTGTCTTTGATGCCCATACAGTTTCAGGCACATAGTAATGCACAATAAATACATGTTGGTTGAGAAAATTAATGCAGATGCAAGACAGTGAAAGAAGATTTGAAATGGTTTGGCTGACGTGAAGTAGATAAACATTTAAAAGTTAGAGAAAGAAAAAAAAAAGTTAGAGAAAGGATGATAATAGCAACCATCTCATGAATACATGTTTTGAGTAAAGCAGGTGCTTTAATTACATTTTCTCAATTCATCTTCACAGCCACCATGGAAAGAAAATAGGTCCTATGATCATCCAAATTTAAAGCTAAGGAAATTCCCTTTCAGAAGTTGTAAAATGGAGCATGGTGACGATAGTTGACAATACTGTGTTGTATACTTGTAACTTGCTAGGACAGTGGATCTCAAATGTTCTCACTACCCATGCAAAAAAAAAGTATCTTTGTGAGATAATTGAGGTATTAAGTAACCTTATTGTGGACATCATTTCATAATATATGTAGGTTTTAAGTCATCATGTGGTACTTCTTAAACTTACACAATGTTAATGTTATTTGTCTACTCTATCTCAATAAGGTTGGGGGGAAAAAGAGTACAGTGTTTGGTCATGATACCAAGAAAAAGCTGAGCCAGCATTTGAATCTGAGTCTGACCCTAAGCCTGTAATTATAAGCATTATATTTGAGGGTCTGGGCGATCTTTGGGCCGAAGGTTGAAGCTAGGAAGTAAGGAAAGAATGTGCTCTCTGAGGTCCCTTTTGACTTATTAATCTGCGACTTTGAAGATTTGGGTTTGATTTTGGTAGCAGGCCGGTCTAGTACAGATGAGATGCCCAGCTGATGATACAGAAATGAGGCTTAGGGGGATCCCTGGGTGGCGCAGCGGTTTGGCGCCTGCCTTTGGCCCAGGGCGCGATCCTGGAGACCCGGGATCGAATCCCACATCGGGCTCCCGGTGCATGGAGCCTGCTTCTCCCTCTGACTGTGTCTCTGCCTCTCTCTCTCTCTGTGACTATCATAAATAAATAAAAATTAAAAAAAAAAAAAGAAATGAGGCTTAGGGACGCCTGGGTGGCTCAGCGGTTAAGCGTCTGCCTTTGGCTTAGAGCGTGATCCTGGACTCCTGGGATTGAGTCCCACATCGGGCTCCCTTCATGGAGCCTGCTTCTCCCTCTGCCTATGTCTCTGCCTCTGTGTGTGTGTGTGTCTTTCATGAATAAATAAAATCTTAAAAAAAAAGAAATGAGGCTTAGATGAAAAGTTGGGCTAGGGGTAGCAATTTAGCAGCCATAAGCATGTGGGCAACAGTTGATACTTAGAGAATCTTTTCAAGACAAAGAATGTAGAGTGTGAAGACCACAAGCCCAAAGCCTTCACCTGGGCTGATATTTGTATTCAGCAGACTGGAGGAGGAAGAGGAGCTAACAAAGGACGTGCCTTACACAAGACCGGGCACCTAGAGTAGTGTAGACAGAGAACCCAAAACCATAGGGGCAGTATTGATACCCACTAACACCCAAACATCTGTATAATATGGCCTTGCATGAGTATTTATTCTTGGCTCCATTGCAAGTTTTTTGCTTTATGTTCTGAGTAGTTCCTGGTCTTAGATTCTCATAATGTTATTAACTGAAAGGTGTCTCTAGAAGAATCACTTCTTCAGCCTGTCTCCTTCAACCCACTTAGGACAAAAATATAAAATGTATTAAAGAAGCTGACAGTCATGCTAGCTGGACCATTCCATTCCATAGACTGAGACAGAAATAAATTCTTTCAACTTTTCTAACAGCTTTCCAACTATTAATGCAGGTGAGCCCTCCTTCCTTATTACAGCTTCATTGCCAGGAAGGAAGAGAAAAAAGGCCCAAGGGTCACTGAAACTCATAGTGATGAAAATATTAGTGTACTTCCACACAAATTGCCTCTAACTGCCAAGAACTGTCCAATGTATACCCACTGCTTCACCCTGCCCATTCCTGCTCTTGTGTGGTGGGCATTCTAAGAGAACATATTCCACATATCCCTTAGCCTCCAATGCCAGGAGCTACCTGTCTGCCTAAAATCAGAACCATCCTTGACATAGGATGACAGCTTTGGCAAAGAGAATAGCAAGGCCTTTATTATCTGAGAGGCATGAGAGCAGTCGTTGTTTAATATAAGTCATCATTTAGCTTTCTAGCTCCTTTTTGTTTTTTCCATTGTGCTTTGAAAGGATACTGATGTGTAGATTTCCAAAGAGAGATACTCATATGCTCTCTGTTCGACCTTGCCATTTTCTTGTATGTATGCAAAGCATCTTTGTCTTCCTTGCAGAATAGCAATTACAAGTAGATAGAAGGTTGTTAAAAAGAAACAAACATGATATTGGACTAAACACACACACACACACACACACACACACACGTTAAGTGTCTCTCAGGAATCTCAGCAGTGGTCAGATGTACTCTAAAATTTTGAGCCAAAGGGACTCTGGCAGGGACTCCATGCCCAGGAGCAGTATGGTTCTTCTACAAGGCATTTGGCAAAGTGGTGGGAGTGTTTTTGAGTTGTCACCCTGACAGAAGGCAGCTATTGGCCCAGGGAATCCCTGAAGAGGACACTGGCGAGAAAGGCACAGGAGAGTTCCTATGGGATTTCTTGGATTAGCAAAGATCTGTGACAGGTGGTTAAAGCTGCTTATCAAAGTGTGGTTTCTAGATCATCAATACCAAAATTTCTTGGAGTGCTTGTTAAATAAAATACACTTTCTGGATCCCAACCAAGATATGCTGCATCAGAAGCTCTAGGAGATGGACCAGGAAATCTTTATTTTAACCAGTACTCCAAGTGATTTTTATGTGCACTAAGCCTTGAGAGCCATTAGACTAAAGGATCTTAATTTTAAAAAAGAAGAGGCTGAAGGTTGAACTAATTGATCTCTCTATATAAAGTAATAGAAAAAGTCGGCTATCCTCATTGAGGAAAGTTGGAAGTAGGTTTGGACAATAGAAAGCAGTATTTAGCATAAATTTAGGGAGAAAGAAGGACTCCTTATTTCTTCTTTGAAAATATTTAGAATCTCATTGACTTAAACATGGCCCCAGCCTCAGAAGGCTTCACAGAGTCTATTTACAGAATACAATCTACAAACAGCCAATAGACCTATGAGAAAATGTTTAGCTTCCTTTTCTAGTAATCAAGGACATGCAACGTAATAAATCATTTATTTCTTAGATAAATATATTTTAAATAGATAAATATATTTATGATGTTGGCAAAAGGTGAGTTCATTTGTTTGTATTTTACTGATAATACACATTGTTAAAGAGTATTAAGTTAAGGCTGGTATTCAAGTATACTTCTGTTGGAAAGGTACATTCAAACAATCTTTCTGGAAATCACATTGAACAGATGTATCTAAAGCCTTAAAATGTATATATCACTTGATGTTGTAATTATACATCTAGAACAAAAACTAAGAAACTTCATTATCATTTGTCTGCAGATCTGACTTAGATGCTCATTGCTATCTTATTTATGATAACAAAAATGGAAACAACCTAAATGTTCAACATTAGAGGATTGTTTGGTAGCGCATTATGTGGCCATTTAAAATTTAAGTGTATGATAAATTTTAATAAATTTGGAAAAATAGATAGTACCTGTTGTGTCATGTTATGTGAATAGACTGAGATATGAAAGTTTGAGTGTAGTTGTATGGGAGAAAAATTAACAATATGTAGGAAAAAGGGCTGGAAGAAAAAATAAGTGAAGATATCAACAGAGGACTATCTGTTGTTGGTGGGCTAGTGTGTAGCTATTAGCTTCTTTCTGCTTTTCCCAATTTCCAAATTTTCCACAATGGGCATGTGCAACTTTAGTAAGCAGAAGTTAATCTAAATATATCTGTGGCACAGACTAGAGGCAGAGAAGGATGCAAAGTTCTTTAATTACATTTAAGTAATTTGAGGTGGGATGGGGATCCTAGATTTCATTTAACATAATGTAATCAATTCTGTGCCCCCTAGCTCGTATCAATATAGCATTATCTAAAAAGGAAATTTGTTAGTGCTTGCTTTCCCCTTTTGAGTACATTCTATTACTGGTCTCATATTGATCTAACTCATGCCATTCCCAATGGAAAGGTAGTTGGAATTGAGTAGCTCCCTGGGTGGTAGTGGAAAGTTGGGCTTTATTTATTTTAATTTACATTTCATGAATATCAAATAAATTAGATTGACCAGTAAATTTCAGTAAGGCATCAGGAACCTTTGCAAATGAATGTCACCTTTTGTTTAATTTTTTCTGAGTATGCCATTTGCATTCTATTCCCTTGAGCTATTTATTGTTTGTAGCCTCATAGAATTGCTAAATTAAATCTCTGTAGTGCCATTTATGAATACAGTACAGATGCAATGATATACTTATGGGGTCATTTTGGCAAGAAGAACTTGGTTTTTCGATAAATAAAATACAACTAAAAGTATTCATTAAATTCAAAACCACCAAGACCATAGTAATTACATTTGGAGATTAAGCCTGAAAATGTGAATCATTGCTACCAATTACATTTAAAAGACATTGATTGTGCATGTATGCAGCATGATTTTACAGATTCCCAGGAATAAATAGAATGAATTGCTGCAAATAACAGGAATTGACAGCTAGAGATTTAGCAAAGCAAATGGGCTGTTGATGGTATGTCACAACATGTACTTTGTTCACTTATTTTGATAAAGGGAGTTAGATTCTAATTATTTATAGAACTCTCACTGCATTCTTAGTAATAATAACATGGTCTTTATAATCAGATACTTCTGACTCTGTCCTGTGAACACGGGGCTGAAAAATAGGGTGTAGTAGCTCAGGTACTGCTTTTCTTCTTCTTCTTTTTAAAAAGATTTTATTTATTTGAGATAGAGTGAGAGTACAAACAGCAGGGAGGAGTAGATAGAAAGAGGGAGAAGCAGGCTCCCCACTGATCAGGGAGCCCACCCAAGGAGAAGCACCATTCCTGGACCCTGAGATCATGATCTGAGCTGAAGGCAGAGGCTTAACTGACAGAACCACAAAGGTGCCCCTCTTTTTTTTTTTTTTTAAATGAAATATTGCATCTAGAGACTAGTCAGAAAGACCTGGAAGAAGATTTTCGAAATCATACATGTGAAAATATTAAGATGCTTCTATGTCACAGGAAATAGAGCCTAAGGGGACCAAAAGGAGCCAACTTCAGAAACACCTCTATCTCTTGATTGTGGTGGAGATGATACACACAATAGCCACTGGAACCCTTGCATGAGGAAGTGAAATACAGAGTTCAGGCTAACCTACTGAATCTTGTTACAGAGTCAGTGGCTTGCCAGCCTTCCTGATGGATTGAACTAATAGTCTTTTCTTTTGCAATGATTTGACAGTCATTGCCACCACTTATAGATTGTTGCTGTTATAATACAAGCTCAGTCACAGCTGCAATTCCTAACTATATGAAAATCATTTTGATTTTCACACAGCCCTTTTTCTTCTGAACTCCTGGAATATTTATACCAACTTAAATTGTCTCCTTAGAAGAATTGTGTAAGATAAGCAGGGAAAGTAGTACACGTTCCCAGTCTTCTATCCAAACCCCTTGGAACCCAGTGCATTTGGGAATACAGGACTATTTTGGAGTGAGAATGGTAATAAATATTATGAAACAGAAGCTGTTCCTGGCACCCTGACTACCCTGATCATCTCTTGTGGGCTTCAGGTTGTTTCCTGGGCTGAAATTCCTTCATTATTCTTCTTTGTTTATTTTTAATCATTCTCCGGTGCTACCATGAAGCCTTCTCTTGCACCTGCTGTTTATATTGATCCTCACTCTGTGGACTTTCTGCAACACTTGTCTTCAGTACCACCGATTCCCTACTTAATTATTCTGTTTTATGTGATATGCATATATGTTTCACTAGTATAGATTGTTTGCTTTTAGTCAGGCACTGTATTTACTATTTTATATCCATCATATCACTTAATCCCTACAGCTCAGAATTGTCATTCTGGCCATCTTATAAGGTTCAGAGAGGTTAGGTAGCTTGCCACATGGCTACATAGTTCATTAGTGATGAGACTGGAATTTGAACTCAGTTCTCATATGAAATCAGAACCTATACTTTACTATTACATTGTTGGGTATTAATCTATACCATAAAAGAGCTCAAACTATAACTGGGAAGACAAGAGTTTTACATCGTGTATCTCATTTAAAGACTGAATGTTTGCATTCCCCCAAAATTTATATGTTGAAGCCCTAAGTCCCAATATGATGGTATTAGAAAATGAAGCCTCTAGGAGATAATTATGTTTAGATGAGGTCATGATGATAGAGTCTCCATGATAGAACTACTACCCTTATAAGAGGAAGGAAAAAGAAAAAAAATACTAAAATAACTTCAACCACATACAAAAGCTCTACACTTTTAATTCCCCTTCCACATTTTGTTTTTGATGTCATGATTTACATCTTTTTATACTGTGCATCCATTATTATATTATTTAGTTATAGTTAAGTTGTCACCTTACAATAGACTTTTAGTATGTTTTGAGTAACTTTCATGGTAAGTTCAAAACAAAAACATATAGTAGAAACAACAAAAAAAGAGAAGTTAAAGCATACCATTAGAGACAGTCATTGAGTCACACAGGAAGACAGCAAGAAAGGAAGAAAGGAACAAAGGATCTACATAGCACCTGGAAAACAACTAACAAAATGGCAGTAGCACTCCCTTGTCTATCAATAGTAACTTTAAATGTAAATGGACTAAATTCTCCAATCAGAAGACAGAGAATGGTAGAATGGATAAAAACAACAACACTAGCACCACCAACAAAAAACAAGACCCAACTATGTGCTGCCTGCAAGAGACAAAATAGACTTTAAGCCAAAAACTATGACAAGACAAAGGAGGTCATTATATAATGATAAAGGGATCAATTCATCAAGAGGATGTAATAATTGTAAATACTTATGCATCTGACATCAGAGTGCTTAAACATATGAGGCAAATTCTAAAGGACCTAAAGGGATAAATAGACAGTAATGCAATAAGAGTAGGGGATTTCAATACTTCAACTTCAAAAAAGGATACATTATTGATACAGAAAATTAATAAGGTAACATTGGACCTGAACTACACCAGATCAAATGGACCTAAGAGACATATATAGAACATTCCATCGAGCAGCAACAGAATATACATTTTCCTCAAGTGCGTAAAGAACATTCTGTAGAATAGATATTATAGGTTGCAAAACAAGTCAAAAAATTAAGGAGATTGAAATCATATCAAGCATCTTTTTAACCACAATGTTATGAAGTGAGAAATCAATAATAGGAGGAAAGCTGGAAAAGTCACAAACAATGTAGAGATTAGACAACATGTTCCTAAACAACCGGTGGGTCAAAGAAGAAATCAAAGAGCAGTCAGAAATATCTTGAGACAAAAAAAAAAAGGAAACATAATTTACCAAAACTTATAATATGCAGCAAAAGCAGTTATAAGAGGAAAAGTTATAGCAATAAATATCTACATTAAGAAAATAGGAAGATTTCAAATGAACAACCTAATTTTACACCTTAAGAAACTAGAAAAAGAACAAACTATAAGCCCAGAGCTAGTAAGGAAAGAAATAACGGAGAACAAGGCAGAAATACATTAACTAGAGACCAGAAAGGCAATAAAAAATGAGTAACAAAACTAAGACTAGGTTTTTGGAAAGTTAAACAAATTGAATAACCTAGGAAGAAACCAGAAGAAATGGATAAATTCCAAGAAACACACAACCTACTAAGACTGAATCATGAAGAAATAGAAAATTTGACCAGATCAATCATATGTAAGGAGATTAAATCAGTAATTAAAAATCTCTCAAGAGGGATCCCTGGGTGGCTCAGCAGTTTGATGCCTGCCTTTGGCCCAGGGTGTGATCCTGGAGTCCCAGGATCGAGTCCCGCGTCGGGCTCCCTGCATGGAGCCTGCTTCTCCCTCTGCCTGTGTCTCTGCCTCTCTCTCTCTCTATGTCTATCATGAATAAATAAATAAAATCTTAAAAAAAATAAAAATAAAAATCTCTCAAGAAAAGAATCCTAGGACTAGATGGATTCACTGGTGAATGTAACAAACATTTAAAGAAGAGTTAATACTGATATTTCTCAAAAGCTTCCAAAAAATTAAATTGTAAGCAACACTTCCAAACTTATTTTAAGAGGCCCATATTACCCTTAATAGTAAAGCTAGACAGAGCACTATGAGAAAAGAAAACTAGAGGCCAATATCTCTGGTGAACATAGATGCAAAAATCCTCAACAAAATACTAGCAATACAAATTTGATCCCAAGTGAGAGTTATCCCTGGGATGCACGGATGGTCTCACATACACATGTCATTAATGTAATACACCACATTAACAAAATGGAGGGTAAAATCACGTGATTGTCTCAGATACAGAAAAAGCATTAGACAAAATTTGACATCCTTTCATGATAAAAACTGTCCAGGGGCACCTGGGTGGCTCAGCTCATCTGCTTTTGGCTCCGGTTGTGGTCCTGGGGTCCTGGGATTGAGTCCCACATCTGGCTCTCTATAGGAAGCCTGCTTCTCCCTCTGCCTGTGTCTCTGCCTCTCTCTCTCTCTCTCTGTCTCTCATGAATAAATAAATAAATAAATAAATAAATAAATAAATAAATAATCTTTAAAGATAATAAAATGAAACTCCAACAATATAGAAGAAATGTATCTCGGAATAAAAAAGTCCATATATGACAACCTCACAGCTAACATCATAGTCAAAAGCTGAAAGCTTTTCTTCTAAAATCAGGAACAAGACAAGGACTCCCAGCCTTACCACTTCTATTCAACATGGTACTAAAAGTTCTAGGCAGAGCAATGAAGCAAGAAAAAGAAATAAAAGGCAAAAGGCATTTAAATAAAAAAGAAAGCAGTAAAAGTGTCTTTGTTTTCAGGTGGCATGATCTTATATAAGAAAATCGTAAAGACTCCACAAAAACCAGTTCAAAATAATAAATTCAGTAAATTTTCAGGATACAAAATCAACATACAAAACCCAATTTCTTTTCTATACACTAACAACAAACTGTTCCTAAAAGAAATTAGGAAAAACAATCCCATCTACAATTGTATAAAAAATAATAGGGATCCCTGGGTGGCGCAGCGGTTTGGCGCCTGCCTTTGGCCCAGGGCGCGATCCTGGAGACCCAGGATCGAGTCCCACGTCGGGCTCCCGGTGTATGGAGCCTGCTTCTCCCTCTGCCTGTGTCTCTGCCTCTCTCTCTCTCTCTCTCTGTAACTATCATAAATAAATAAAAAAATTTTAAAAAAATTTAAAAAAAAAAAAAAATAATAATAAATTATTCAAGAATAAATATAACCAAGGAGGTGAAAAATCAGTACACTAAAAACACTAATGAAGAAATTGAAGAAACCACAAATAAACGGAAAGATGGATTGGAAGAGTTAATATTTTTTAAATGTCCATACTACCCAAAGTAATCTCCAGATTCAATGCAATCACTATGAAAAGTCCAATGGCATTTTTCACAGAAAGAGGAAAAACAATACTAAAATTCATATGGAACTATAAAAGACCCCTAACAGCTAAAGTAATCTTGAGCAAAAAGAGCAAAGCTGGAGGCATCACACTTCCAGATTTCAAACTACATATTACAAAGCTATATTAATCAAAAAAGTATGGTATTGGTGTTAAAAACAGGCACATAAACCAATGAAACAGAGTAGTTGCCCAGAAATAAACCCATGAATATGGTCAACTAAGTTTTGACAAAGGGTGGTCAGGAATACATAATGGGGAAAGGATAGTGTCTTTGATAAATGGTGCTGGTAAAACTGGATATCCACTTGAAAAAGAATGAAATTGGGCCCTTACCTTACACCATACTCCAAATCGATTCAAAGTGGATTCAAGACATAAATAGGAGACCTGAAACCATAAAACTCCTAGAAGAAAGCATGGGGGAAAGTTCCTTGATAACCATCTTGGCAATGATTTTTTGGGTCTCATACCAAAAGCCCAGGCAACTAAAACAACAATAAACAAGTGAACTACATCAAACCAAAGTTTCTGCAGAGCAAAGCAGATAATAAAATAAAAAGGCAACCTGCAGAATGGGAGAAAATATTTGTGAGCCATATATCCCAGAAAGAGTTAATATACAGTGTAAATAAAGAATTCTTATAATTCAATAGCAAAAAAAAAAAAAAACCAAACATATAACCCAATCAAAAAATGGACAAGGGACCCGAATAAACATTTTCCCAAAGGAGACTTAAAGACAGCCTACAGATAATGAAAAGGTGCTTAACATCACTAATCAGGGAAATGTAAATGAAAACCACAATGAGATATCACCTCACACCTATGAGGATAGCTATTTTTCAAAAAGTAAAATAATTACAAGTATTTGCAAAGATGTGGAGGAAAGGAAACCCTTATGATGAGAAGTTTGTACAGCCATTATGGAAAAGAGGGTGGAGTTCCCTCAAAAATTACCCTTATCTCAGACTTCCAGCTTTCAGAACATTGAGAAATAAATTTGTTTCTTTTCTTTCTTTCTTTCTTTTTTTTTTTTTTTTTTTTTTAGTTTCTGTTTCTTAAGCTATCCATTGTGGTATTCTGTTGTGGCAACCTGAGCAGGCAAAGTCACTTCCCTTAGCATATTGAAACAGAGCCAGGAACCTCTTGGGTGGTCAATATTTGTATGTTGTCTAATTGCTTACTGAACCTCTTTAAGGGCGACCATGGCATATCTTACTTTGGAACATGGAAAGTGTACTGAAAACATTTCTAGGATGATGTATTTTAATTCCAGATTGTGTAATTATGCAAAAAAATACAACTTGGCCAAGTTACTTAACCTGTGCCTTAATTTACTCACTTGTAAGATGGGAATAATAATAGTACCTCTCTCATAGGTTTATTGTGAGGAATAAGTGTATTAATATATGCACAGTACTTAGTACGCAAAGAGAAAGCCCTAAAGGTTTCTGTTGTTGTTGTTGTTTGTGTGTACAGTTTTATACAAACTGGAAAGGGATGTTTTTGATGATGATACCAGTGGCCCATATGTCTTAGGGAAAGAGAAGTCCTAGCACTGTTTCATATGCAACTTGGCACAGTGCTTAATGCCTGACAGGCACTACAAAAATATTTGTAGAATGAACAAGTTCTGGAATGATCTCAAACTTTAAAGTGCTAAGATATCTATGTAGAAAAAGTTCAAAAGGTAGAGGTTAGATATCTTTCCCTCATTTAAAAAATGATTGTGTTTCCAATGTATGCTAACATCCAGTCTTTCCCTCCATTCTGAGCCCCCAAAGCCCAATTTCTGGCTTAGCATCATGGCAGTGCCCCTCTTTCATGACAGATATTTTTCTCTTCTAGCCTTGATATACAGTTATAAGCAAGGATGCCACAGTAATAACTCTGTTCTCTGGCATATGAATGAGAATGATTTTTCTTGGAGCTCTCCATGCCTGCTGCTTTGAGTTATTTGTCATTTCCTTTATGGGCCTGTTGAAGAGAGCTGGGCTGTGGGATGTGTCATGAAAGCCACATGCATTGTCTTCTCTAAGACACCAGGGAGATTTGATGGGTTTTCTTTTTGTAGGATTCTAAGGAGATGCCTCTCTAATCTTGGAAAGACTGCCTATTGTTACCCTTGAGATTTGTCATGGTGGCATCAAATCAAAAGACTTTTGTTCTGTTGGGAGGGAAAACAATCAAATATTCTTGTTGGGAGGCACCTTTGAGACCATCTGGCTGAAATATCTACCTAAGGGCATGGACCAAGTTTGCCTTGTTTTCCTTTTCATCCTCAGTGTATAACATAGAGTAGATATTTGATAGATATCTGTTGATTAAATGAATATTTTGCAAGCTGAGGTCTGGAAATACTTTAGGTGGGCCTGTTTGGATTTGGCCATTTTTGTCTGTACTGCAGCAAAGAAAGCCTTTTCTCTCCACCTGCACCTCAGTCTGAATTATCCAGCTCTCTTCTGTACCCCCAACACATCCTTAATTTCCTCCATTGCTGTATAATAATGTCTCTGTCTTTCTGCCCCTTTTTGAATCCCTGTAGTTCTGTGTTTGTTTTGTCTACTGCTGTGCTGAGCCAGTGGTTGGTGCTGAAAAAATATTAGTTGGATGAACAATTTTAATGCCTATGGTGTACAGCAAGAACAATTACCATGCCACACGTCATATTTATGTCACACAAAGGACTTCTTGTTGACAAAGATATCAGAAGAATGGTGGAATTCATGGGACATCTACTAGGGGAATTGTTGGTCATTGAGTTTCTTCATTTGCAACATAGGAACAATAATAAGAGTGAATTCCCAGGAAGGTTGTAGAGGTTTAGTGGGAAGATCCTCTAAAGGGAGCTAGTTCATGACTTTTATGGTAGCAGGCAAAATTTTGCTTTTCCCCTCACCTAAATTCTATGAGCAAGCAGAAGAATGGGGAAGAAGCAAAAATGGCAGTGCCTTGGGAAGCAAGCAAAGATGACTCTCTTTCCTCACCTTACTTCTTTCCCCTCCCCATCATCCTTGCTAAGCCAAAAGGAGTGGTAAAGGCCAGCCATCAACCTTAGAGAGTCTGGGAAGCACCCTAGGTGAGAACCTGCTAAACATGGATCTTAGAGGCTCAGAACAGTAGAGCACTAAGCCAGGTTCCAGGTAAGCTGGAGAAATGGGAGCCTAGGGGCTCAAATGCTAGAGGTAGATAGGGAGGGTCCGAGGATAGGAACGTTTGTCATCATAACGAGGTAGATGGATGTCCACAAACACTGAGGTTGAGTGCTGGCTTTCTCAGTTTCAGTGTCTGAGAATCTGTTCTAGTACATGTTTCCTGTTAAGTAGTAGGGCTTGCAAAGTGATATTCTTAAGAGCATTAGATTGGAATGATACTACAGAATGGCAATAGTCTAACTAACGACCAGCGAGATCTGTAAAAGGGCAAGGTAGAAAGGAGGATCATTTTCATTTCATCTGCTTCTCATTCATTCATTTACTTTTCCATTCACTCATTCTTCCAACAGTTTAATAAGCTGTTCAAGTAGGTTAACAATTGGCCAAGAAACAAGAAATATGCTGGTGATCAAGATAAACATGAGGCCCTGCCCTGGTGATATTTACAATCCAATGGGAAGGATGAAATAACCATACAAATGTAATGTAATTTGAGTTCCATCGAGGACATATAGGAAGAGCTATAATAGCAGGAGGAGCTATTAAGAGTCGGAGAAAGGGCCTTTTGAGCTGAGAACTGATGGATGAATAGGCATTAACTAAGAAGCGAGTAGAAGGAGGAAGGAAATCATAAGAGACATTCTACTAGGCAGGGGGAACCAACATAAAAAAGCAGTCACAGGGATGCCTGCGTGGCTCAGTGGTTGAGCGTCTGCCTGCCTTTGGCTCAGGGCATGATCCTGGAGTCCCGGGATCGAGTCCTGCATCAGATCAGTCTCCCTGCAGAGAGCCTGCTTCTCCCTCTGCCTATGTCTCTGCCTCTCTCCTTCCTTGTGTCTCTCATGAATAAATAAATAAAATATTAAAAAAAAAGCAGTCACAATTGAGTGAGATAAATGATAAGGGAAGGAGTGGTTGCTACGAGAGCCACTGCCTAGTCTCCAAACAAACTTGAGAGAGAAGGAGAAGGTACTGCAAGAGTCACTGCCTAGTCTCTGAACAACCTTGAGAGACAGGCAGGGCAACAACTGTTATCTCTTTGAATGCATAAGGAAGTTGAGACTGTGACATATGCATGTCTTTAAGTCATTTATGAGTCATTATCAAGCACCAATTAGGTTTAAGTCACTGTGCCGGAGCTTTATGACCATGTTTAGATATGGTCCCTGCTCTTCTTACTTTCTAGTAGGAAAGTAAAACGGGTTAGCCTAGGTCACAGAACTGAGAACTGGTAGGGCTGAAACTTGAAGTCTTCTGACTCCAAGTCCAATGCTCTTTCCATGTTGTCACATTGTGGCTCCACAAGGAAGAGATCTTGTCAGTCACATCCATGATGGCTCGGTCAGATGAGGCAGCTTAGCTTTTGTTCTAGCAGCTGGTGTTTCCTAAGATTTCATTGAGCATGTCAGGAACCTGGGACTATAAAAGGTAAAGTTGAAACAGAAACAGAATTTGGTCAACACAGCTCAACTGTGTGACAACCATAGCTTCCTCTTCTTGAATTATTTCTGTGGAATAGACATTTGACACACATCATGGATCTAATCCTAATAACCACCCTATGAGTGAGGTACATATTCATACTCATTCACCTGTTTTATGAATGAGGATGCTGAGGCTCAGTGAGGTTCTGCAGCATTGCTAAGGTTGCTCAGTTAGTAATTTAGGGCTTTAGAAAGCAAACCCATGGAGACTCCATAGCCCGTGCTGTTAGTTGCCATGCTATGTTGCATCTGTCTACCAGACTGGAATGAAGTAGATGACACTAGCCCAGAGACAAAGGGCAGTCTGGGACAAAGGCCAAAGATTACTCTTTGTGGCAGGACTCCCATAGTTGTTTAATAGGTGAAAAAGCACAAGACATAGAAGAGCATATTGGCCACATCTGCTAATTTCAAATGTGAGGTGACTATTATTGACTTTGAGTTTCCCACTGTCTTGCCCATTGTGGTCATAATTTATAAGGCCTTTCTATTGTCCTAGTGTGTATTTTCTCCAAGTAATTAAAGCTACAAAACATAACTTTAACCCAGGCTGAATTTTAGAATCTTGCTGAGAGGAAAGATTTACCTCAAACTTCATGTGTTTGTCTTGCTTTATGAAGTCCCTTCACATTCAATCCCAGTGAGGTTCTTCCTGTTTTATAGTTGAGGAAATGTAAGGCTGAGAAAGTTCAAGGTCATGTAACCAGCAAGGGTTTTAGAGTTATTCTGGGGCTGTTTTGCTGTTGGAAATGGGCGAAAGCATATTCATTTTTTGGGAAGCTTATCACCACTTGGCAATTCTGTTTTTGTGCCCCCACTGGAATGAACTAATCAGAAAAACATTTGACTTTTCAAAATATATACTGTGTATGTAGGTGCACAGTGATTTACTAAGATTTATTTTCCACTCCAGATTCAGAAAACTCATTCAGTAAGTATTGATTGTGTTCATAAACGTTGTCATATGTTTTACAGAAGTAATGCAAAAAGTAGCACATATTATTTTCTAGGTTTCCTAAAGTAAGTACCATATCTGGATAGCTTTAGTTGGTAGAAACTATAGGGATTTCTATTCAGGTGCAACATATCTGGGTGAGGGTGGGGGTTTTGGTCCCTTTTAGGATATACCACATACCTTCAGTCCATTTGGATTTTGTCTACTTGGTGTCAATGAATTCTCTCTTGCCATGTCTTATCCCTCATGACTGGCAGGATTAGTTGCTTTAAACATTTTCACTTTCAAAACAAATATGACTCATAACCCATGTGGATATGATGACTGTAGTTGATTTGGGGAACATTTGAAAATATGAAGTGGGAATAAACAAGATCATTACTGTAAATGTTTTTTTTAAAGCGAACCTAATGCACTGGAAATGGTGTAGATGAAATAGAAGGAGAAAATGTGAACAATGGAAATATATCCCAGTCAGCTCAAGCTTAGGGGAGAGGGCATTAAAATTAAGGAGATATTCACTCACTTTTTCAACAAATATTTAATGAACTGGGCATTGTTCTAGGTACTAGAGATACCGCAGTGAACTAAAAAATAAGTCAAAAATACCTGCTTTGTTGAAGCTGACATTCAAGAGGGAAGAGACATAAATAACATAAATAAACATAAATAAAACACATTTTATGCCAGATAGTGATAAGTGCAATGGAGAAATATAAAGCAGGGGAGAGAGATGGTGTTGCTCAAGTGTGTGCATGCGTGCGTGGGTTTGTGAGTGTGCGTGTGTGCGCGTGTGTACGGCAGGGGTAGAGAAAGCTGAATAGAGAAGATGGCATTCAAATAACGCCCTGAAGGAGGTAAGGGAGGAGTAATGCAGATATACGCACAGAAAAAGTTCCATGTAGAGCGAACAAGTACAAGGACCGTAAGATGAGAGCGCGTTCAAGGACCGGCATGGAGACCAATGTGGCTGGAGTGGAGTGAAGGGAGAGAATTAAGAGGAGATGAGGTTGGAGAGGTGGCAGGGAAGCTGGCCCACCCATGGCAGTAAGTTTTGTTTTCAAGGTATCTGGTGGATGTTCAGCCAGTGGACACTGTTGGTGCCCTGCCCATGTTCTCTTTATTACTCATGTGGACCTATCCCTTAGCTGCTGAGAGCATTGCTTCCTAAGGCTCACTGTTGCCCCCTTCTCTGGAGCAGGAGGCCTCTTGCCTGAGAGCTACTGCTTCCCCATCCCCCTGGGGGCACTTCACAGCTCATGCTGGTTCGACCTTTTTGCCTCACGGGTGGGTCCAACCACCTGATGCAGTTTGTGCCCCAGAGCTCCTCAAGGGGTCAGGTTAAAGCTAGACTCCAGCTGAGACCACAGCCTTCCTTGGTCAGCTCCCTTCCTCCACCCTCTCTTTGATCACTCCGGTTTTCCCCAGAAGAATCCCTTACCTCAGGATCCGCTTTTAGGGAACCTAGCCAAAGAAACCAACTTGCAGCAATATGATTTCAGAAAGCTAATATGCTCCATTTTTCTTTTCAAAGGTCAACTTTGGGTTATATTTTATTGACCCAGGCACCCCCTGGTCGTGAGGCAGATCATCAATGCCAGTCTCTACTACCTTCCATTTAAGAAGCCGGGAAAGATATCTGTGAGCTAGATGGCACTTGAAGAAGTGCCATTGTTGACACCTGTGACGGTCTTTTTAATTCTCCTCAGCAGAGGAGGGCACTTGAACTAGTGTCTTTATAGTATTGTGTTACAGTGATTGATTTGTTTTTACATGGGCAAGTAAATCCACAGGAGAGTCCCTTTAGATGCCTCATTTTGGTTATTTGAAATCCCAGTCAATACATATTGACTTCCTCCCTGTGGTCCTGCATTTGTGTGTGAGTGAATGCAGTACTTGCCCTTTTCTGAGAAACACCAGTGTTTTACACACCTTTTGTCTAACTGTAGCCTCTCATTCCTGGTCTCCACTTTAGGAAGGGGAAATAAGCTGTGGCTAGAAAATCTGAACCCATTTCAAAAATAATCAAGTAATAAATTTGCCTTTCCCCCACTACTCACTAGTGTGGGCAAACTGACTTGGTCCTCAGGGACAAGATTTCGAGAACAAATGTTTTGGGTAACAAGTGCCTGGCTATAAATCTGACCTTTAACAATTAGTGTGAGAGAACTCCAGCTGAAGGCCCTCTTTCCTGCGTGGGCTGTGAATGAGCAAAGCCAGGTTCCAGAAGGGCCTCTCCAAATCTCTGAGGTTCTCCACTACCCACTTTTGACACAGGATTTGCCCGTGTTCCTGAGGACATTTGATTTCCCTTTCACAGAGCCACGTGTAAACCACTGTATAAGAGACTTTGGAGTTCTTTGGGATCACTGCAACATAGTACCATCAAGACCTTAGTTAAAATACCCTCAGTCACAGTGGCAATAGGGGCATCTCTAGTGCTATCTAGCTCACAAATATCTCTCTTTGCTCCATGAGACAATAGAAGGTAGTGAAGACTGGCATGAATGATCCGCCTCGCCATCTCGGGTACCTGGTTCAGTAAAATATAGACCAAACTCAAGCTTTGAGGAGAAAATAGAGTATATTAATTTTCTAAAATTGTTTTGCTGAAAGTTGGTGTCTTAAGTTTGGTTCCCTCGAAGCCGATCCTGAGACAGAGATTCTCTGCAGAAGAATAAGAGTGAACAGAAGAGGCTAGGCTGTGGTCTCAGCTGGAGTCTAGTTTGAACCTGACCCCATGTATTCAGGTCCTTTTGCCCTGCTCTCTCTTCCCCCAACATACTCATCTAGAGTCCAGATGGTGTGAGGTGCCCTGTTTCATACCTCATTTAATACTACCCTGTGAAGCAGGCAGAGGAAATGCAATTGTCCCCATTTTGCAGATAAAACAATAAAGATCCAGACACTTAAATGACTCACCTAAGATCACAAAGCTAGTAAGCAACAGTCAGAAATAGAGCCCAGGTCTTTTTTTTTCTAATGTTTTAGTTATTTATTTTTAAAGTAGGCTCCACACCCAATGTGGGGCTCGAACTCATGACCTCAAGATCAAGAGTCACATGCTCTACTGACTGAGCCAGCCAGGCACCTCGACCCCAGGTCTTTGAATGGTTGTGCCCTTCCTGAGAAAAGTGTTATGAAAGTGCAATGACTTATGTTTAGCATTCTGCTTGTTAATACAGTCATTCTGCTTCCTCCTGGTGTGGGGGGGTGTCAGCGCATCTCTGTTTATTCAAGCCAAATCGTTGTTCCCTCCGAGTAATCTGTCTAGGTAGTGCTCTCCTCATGAAAGCCTCCACGTGGCCTGCTGTGCTTCCCTTGCCACGGGCCCCCAAGTCTGGAGCTGTTGGATCGTGGCTGGGATGCACCTGTGCTGTATCTTGCATTCCTTTTCCTCACTTGCATGGCCATGTCCTTTTCCATCTCCAGCATCTGGCAACATATTTGCCTCTCCAGCTTATTACCTTGGCTCCTAGTTGATTATTATTGAGAAATGTCATCAATTTATGCCATGCTTTGTGTAGAATTCTGATCCGGACTCTTGAGAACGGGTCCCAGGGCTGCCCATGCTTATATACTGAGGCTCCAACCTATTCCACCAGGATTTGCCAAAAGCAAACAAGCAAATAGTCAAACACATTTACAACCCACCTCCTTATGTTTGGATCAGCTTGCTTCCAGTTCAGTTGGAAGGTTAAAGTCTTAGAGAGCAGGGGGCTGGTGGTGAGCTGTGGAGGGTAGGTAATGAGCAAGTACTCAGTGCCTGCTGGAGAAGTTGTTGGCTGTGCCTTTTATTTTTTCTTTTACAGAGGAAGGAAAGTAGATCCCTCCCAGTGATTCAGAGCATCAAAGATGGCAGGGGACCTCTCTTGCCATTATTTTATAGGTGGCCAAAGGGAAGCAATTCCATTATAAATGTTGACTGAGCCCCTGGGAAACTTTCTAGGGACCTTGACTTACAAGACCTCAACGGGCTGTCTTTGTGGCCCATCACACCTAAGATAGGGCAGCTCCCTGGAATTTGATTCCTTAGGTAATTAATTGCTAGGCTTAGGCAGACACTGCACGGCCTCTGTTTCCATGTCACCACTACCCTTGCACTTGGTTCTCCTTCTGCCCAGGGGTATATACCAGTGACATGCTGGCCAGAGCACAAACTGAGACTCTCACCTTAAATTTGTCCATTCTGTGTATGAAGTGGCCAAGCTGACTGGGGACAGACCCTGTGGTGAAGCTGGGTATGTGAGAGAAGGCTCCCACACCTCTGTGTAGATGCCAGGGCACCTGCTAGGTTGGCACTATGCCCTTTCCAGCAGGAGAGAAGAAGCCTGGTCTCGGCAAAACACCATTTGTAAAGCAACCATTTGGGCTTGGGTGACCTCTCTGGGGCATTTGGCTAAGGAGAGATTTTAGAGGCCTCCTAAATAATGCATATACCGAATGCTAAGTAATGTGTGGACCTCTAAATGGCAGCATTCACACATTTAGGGTTATGTACAGCCGACTGTATTTAGATTCATGCCAAGCCCAGGGGGCACAGCTACTTATAATTTTCTCTCCAAAACATGGGAAAATTAGAGGTTTGTTACATTTTAATTCAATGAGGAAAAATACTACCATCTCCTCCGCAGCTAAGTATGTAGAGGTGCCGATTCAATCTTTGTGTTCTTCTCTGGAAGTACAGTTCCTCAGTCTGGTTTTGGGGACTCCCCCTTCAACTCTTTGTTGTTGCTGCTGTGTTTAATTTCAAAAAGGAAAAAGATAAAGAGTTGTCTGGAGTAATTTTCTCTCAAGAGGCAATGCTGACAGATCTTAATTGAATAATCCCTGTCTAATGGTGTTTTCTTTACCAGATTTGCTTATAAAATCACCACTAGCCCTCAATTTGCCTAGCTCAGAAGGTTTTCAGGTTGGCTATGTCGGGCATGGTGTCCAGCATTGTGTGTCAGATGTTGGATTTAGGATCAGAGACCTGGTTCTGTTCCTAATTCTGGCATGTATTTTCCGGGCAGCCTTAACCAAATAACTCCTGGAGCCTCAGCTCCCCTCACTGTAATGATCAGGATAACAC
This sequence comes from Canis aureus, assembly GCF_053574225.1. Taxonomy (NCBI): domain Eukaryota; kingdom Metazoa; phylum Chordata; class Mammalia; order Carnivora; family Canidae; genus Canis; species Canis aureus. The sequence goes on from NC_135649.1 coordinate 14,800,941, forward strand.
TTGCCTTGTTTATTTTACATAATTGTTAGGAAGATCAAAATTAAATCAAAATGAGGAACTAAAGGGGAAAATAGTTCTTAAACTGAAATGCTAATAAACACATCGAATTGATTACTATTCTATTGGTCACATGTGACATTAGGTTTGGGTCTCTGCCGTATCATTATGATAACAGTGTTTTTCATTCACTGCCTCAGAACATCTTGATAGCATTCAATAGAAATGTTGCTGATTATTGACAAATTTCAATTACAATAATTACCTCAGAGCAAAGAGAGCACAGAATTATGTTGAAATGTTGATTTTAACCTTTTCCAGTGTGTATTGACACATGGATATAAAATATGGAGGAAAAAGCCAAGTATTTTCCCATCCAACAAAAATGTACTCTCTCACGATACCGAAGGAGGGGAAGTTTCCAATTCTGCAGACCCAACGTACTGCCTAGGACATGTGGGACTCTGGCAGTAGGGATGGTGAAAGCACCGAAACCCACAGCTACTGGATTTATGATTGGGATGGATAAGTCTCAAATCTGGAAAAAGAGGAAGTGAGATGGTGAGTGTTAGGAGGGACAATGTCCTGCAACATTTGAGTAGGTCTGCCTCTTGATCTTCTTGCTGCTAAAACATCTACGGGCTTTTCCACATCAGGCATTCTGGCAAGACACTTGTGAAGATTCATAAAATCAATCACATGGGAAGAATGCCTGTGACCTCTTCAGCATTCAGTAAGCAGTAGCTGCTGTCATCACTGATATTTTGTTATTATTATTACTATTTATCATTATCATCATCACAACATGAGAGAGGTTGAAGCTTATATAATCAACACTTTGGGACACTCACCCAATCCAGAGTTTGCTTTTCAGGGCTATACTCCTATTGACTATGAGAGGAGTCCCTCATCCCCCAGCTGTCTCATTTCACAGAGGAGAAATTGGGACCCAGATAGGAACCAATGTGCTCTGGGTCCCACAGCAAAAGAGAGGTAGAGATAGGACCAGAACTTGGAGTTCTTTGCTTCGTGTAACTTTGCACATATCATTGGCTGTCTGCTCTGGCTCTTACATCACCATTGGAGACATGGGGATTTTGCAGCCTCATGGATTGAGTCTTAAAATCAGAAAATTCTCTGAATCCTGTGTTTCTCTTCACCACATATTCCTCTGATTGCTCTGGGCATTTCCACTCCAGAGGGTGCCTGGCTCATAGAGGCTGCTCAATAAAAAATGTAGAAGGAAGGGGTGATTTCTGATTTTCCATTCCCCACAGCTGAAGTAACTGAGCTCAGTCTCCTGTTTAATTAGCCTTTTTGGTGGCAATGACTTGTGACCCCAGATTCCTGGTGGTATGCCTTGAAGAGGTTGATCTTCCCTCTCTTAGTTCTGATTACGCTCCCAAGTGCAGACCTTGATATCTTAGTTTGGGGATGAGTTTACCTTATGGGCCTGAAGGAAAGCTGTCTTTAATGAGGTGGTATCACTTGTGCTGCTCTCTCATCTTGTGACCTCTGCCGCCTAATGCCTGACTCCCATACGTTGTCTGAAGATATGGCTCGATACAAATTGTGACTGATAGAGATTTGGTTGGGCTTTACCTCCAAACCAGAAATGGCTTACTTTTGCAGTCTCTAGGAATTTTGTGTTAGAAAATGTTTGCACTAGGCTGGTTTTATTTGCATGGTGCACAGTAGAATGGAAATGAGATAAGTGCTGACACTGCAGTATAGACCCACTTTGTTGAAGCCAGTGCCAACCTTGGACAGCTGATGCTAAAGATGGCAGCACTGCAGTTTGCCTGGGCTGTGTCTTGATAGAGCCATGTGTCTAGGTTTCTTCTCACATATGCTTTGTGCCTGACTTGGAACTTCAATTGCAAGGGGTGGCTGCCACTGTCCTAGAGAATACAAATGTTTTCTGGGGCAGGCTTTTCCATCCTTTCTCCTAGCCTCAAAGCCTGTGATTTAGGGCAGTGGTTTTCAAGGTCAGTTTGAGGGAGGGGAAGCAGAGGAGGAAAGCCAGCAGGGCTCTCTCTGTACCCCCTCCTAAAACCAGTTCATGTATTGGGTTTCATGCAAGAGTTCATTTGAAACAAAGTTCTACTATTGAAGGAAATTTGAAAAACACTGATATGGTATACTAACTTCAGGCCTAAGTATCAGATGACCTGTGTTCTGAAACCAGCCCCATTCATCTCATCTCACAAAATGAGAGCTGAAGCTAACCACCAATTGATTTTACATGGCTTGACTTTTTTTTTATTATTATTATTTTTTAATTTATTTATGATAGTCACAGAGAGAGAGAGAGGGAGGCAAAGACATAGGTAGAGGGAGAAGCAGGCTCCACGCACCGGGAGCCTGATGTGGGATTCGATCCCGGGTCTCCAGGATCATGCCCTGGGCCAAAGGCAGGCGCCAAACCGCTGCGCCACCCAGGGATCCCCATGGCTTGACTTTTCTGAGCCACAAAATGATACCATGCTTTTGTTGATGTAACACTTTACTTAGTGAGGGGCTTAAGGTTTTACTGGTTGTCTATGAAGAATTTGGAACTCCTTTGAGGGTGAAGGAGAAAGAAGGAGAGTTAGTTTTTTAGAAAGTCATGTGATTCCAACATGAAAGCCATTTGATTCCAAACTTCTCCTCTTAAAAGGATTATTGTATAGAGTAACACTGCACACCAACTAGACTTAACAAGCATATATACAAAACACTTTGCCCAACAACAGAATTCATACTTTTTCTCAAGTACACATGAAACATTCTCCAGATAGACCATACATTAGGTCTCAAAACAAGTCGTAACCATTTTGTAAAGATTGGAATAACCAGAAGTATCTTCTCTGACCACAGTAGAGTAAAAATAAAAACCAATAATAGAAGGAAAGCTTGAAAATCCACAAATATGTATATATTAAGCAAACCACTCTTTTTAAAAAAAATCCATTATAGTTAACATTCAGTGTTATATTAGTTTCAGGCATACAATATAGTGAGTCAACATTTCTATACATTACTCAATGCTTATCAAGGTAAGTATACTCTTTAATTCCCATCGCCTATTTCACCCATCCTCCCACCTCCCCTCTGGTAACCATCAGTTCTCAATAATTAAGAGGGTTTTTTTTTGTCTTTTTTTGTTGATATTCATTTGTTTTATTTCTGAAATTCCACATATGAGTGAAATCATATGATATATGTCTTTCTTTGACTGACTTATTTCACTTACCATCATACTCTCTAGACCCATCCAACTTGTTGCAAATGGCAAGATTTCATCCTTTTAATGGCTGAGTAGTATTCCATTGTATGCATATGTACCACATCTTGTGTATCCATTCATCTCTTGATGGGTACTTGGACTGCTTCCATAATTTTGCTATTGTAAATAATACTATAGTAAACACAGGGGAGCATATATCTTTTTGAATTAGTGTTTTTTATTCTTTGGGTAAACACCCAGTAGTGGAATTATTAGATCATACAGTAAGTTATATTTTTAATTTTTCTTTAAAGGCTTATTTATTTGAGAGAGAGTAGGGGGAGGGGAAGAGGGAAAGAATCTCAAGCAGACTCCCTGCTGAGCACAGAGCTTACACGGGGCTCCATCTCATGACTCCTGAGGTCATGACCCGAGCTGAAACCAAGAGTTGAATGCTTAACTAACTGAGCCACCTAGGCACCCCATATTTTAAAATTTTTAAGGAACCTCCATACTGTTTTCCATGGTGGCTGTACCAGTTTGCATTCTGACCAGCAGTGCACAAGGGTTCCTTTTTCTCCTCATTGTTCCAAACACTTGTTTCTTGTAGCTTTGGTTTTAGTCATTTTGACAGATGTGAGGTGATATCTCATTGTGGTTTTCATTTGCATTTTTCTGATGATGATTGATGTTGAGCATCTTTTCATGGGTCTGTTGGCCATCTGTATGCCTTTTTTGAATAAATATCTATTCATGTCTTCTGCCCATTTTTAATTGGATTATTTGTTTTTTGGACATTGAGTTGTATTAGTTCTTTATGTGTTTTGGATACTAACCCTTTATCAGAATGTTATTTGCAAATTTCTTCCCCCATTCAGTAGGTCGTCTTTTAGTTTTGTTGATTATTTCCTTTGCTGTGCAGAGAAAGCAACCCATTCTTAACAACCAATGGTCAAATAAGAAATCACAAGGGAAATTAGAAAATACTTAGTAATTAAAATGGAAACACAAGAGGTGCCTGGGTGGCTCAGTGGTTGAGCATCTACCTTTGGCTCAGGTCATGATCCTGGGGTCGTGGGGATCGAGTTTGCATCAGGCTCCCGATGGGACACCTGCTTCTCCCTCTGCCTATGTCTCTGCCTCTGTCTGTGTGACTCTCATGAATAAATAAATAAAATCTTTTAAAAATTGGAAACACAAAATATTAAAACTTACAGGATGCAGCAAAGGCATTGTTTAAAGGGAGATTTATAAATGTAAATGCCTGCATTTAAAAAGAAGAAAGACCTTAAATTAGTAAGCCAACTTCACACCTTGAAGAAATAGAGGAAGAAGAATAAACTAAATCCAAAGCTAGCAGAAGGAAGGAAATAAAAGGATTAGGGTGGAGATTTACAAAATACAGAATAGAAAAACAATAGAATGAATGAAACCAGAAGTTACTTGTTTTAAAACAACCATTGAAAACAAAACTGACATGGGATGCCTGGATGGCTAAGCAGTTGGGCTCTGCTTTCAGCTCAGGGCCTGATCCTGGAGTTTAGGGATCGAGTCCCACATTGGGCTCCCTGAGGGGAGCCTGCCTCTCCCTCTGCCTCCCACTCTGTGTGTGTGTGTGTCTCATGAATGAATAAATAAAATCTTTAAAAAAAACAAAACTGACAAAACTTTTGCTAGCATGGCAAATAAGAGAGAAGATGAATCAAAATAAAAGAAGAAGAGAGAATCAAAATAAAAAATGAAAATGGAGACGTTATTCTTGACCTTACAGGAATAAAAAGAATTAAAAGAGGACCTTACAGAATAAAAAGTACTATGAACAACTGCAACAAATTAGGTAACCTAGATGAAACAGACCAATTCCTAGAAATATACAACTGGTCAAGACTAACTAATGAAGAGATATAAAATCTGAATAGGCCTACAACTAGTAAGGAGACTGAATCACCAATTAAAAACTTCTCAACGGGGGATCCCTGGGTGGCGCAGCGGTTTGGCGCCTGCCTTTGGCCCAGGGCATGATCCTGGAGACCCGGAATCGAATCCCACGTCGGGCTCCCGGTGCATGGAGCCTGCTTCTCCCTCTGCCTGTGTCTCTACCTCTCTCTCTCTCTCTCTGTGTGACTATCATAAATTTAAAAAAAAAATCTTAAAAAAAAATAAAATAAATAAAATAAAAACTTCTCAACAAAGAAAAGTACAGGGCCAGATGGCTCCACTGGTGCATTCTACCAAACATTTTAAGGAGAATTATCAATATTTCACAAAGTCTTTCATAAAATAGGAAAAAAATACTTCCTAATTCATTTGATAAGGCCAGCATTACCCTGATACCAAAGACAGATGAAGACATCATAAGAAAAGAAATTACAGACTTGTATCCCTTATGAATACAGATGCAGAAATCCTTAATAAAATACCAGCAAACCATACCCAACAGCATATGAAAAAGATTACACATCATGACCAACCTGGGTCTATCCCAGTAATGTAAAGGTGGCTTAACATAAGAATATCAATCAATGCATCATATTCATAGAATTAAGGAGGAAGAAATCACATGATTATCCGAACAAATACAGAAAAGGCATCTTATAAAATCCAACACCCTTTCATGATAAAAACTCTCAGAAAAACTTAGGAATATAAGGGAACCTCCTCGACATGATAGAGGGCATTTCTGAAAAACTCAAGGCTGACATCACACTCAATGGTGAAAAACTGAAAGCTTTCCCCCTCAGTTCAGGAACAAGACAAAGATGCTTACTCTCACTACTGCTATTCCACATTGTACTGGAAGTTCTAGCCAGAGCAATGAGGTAAGAAAAAAAATCAGGGGGGAGGAGCAAGATGGCGGAAGAGTAGGGTCTCCAAATCACCTGTCTCCACCAAATTCCCTAGAAAACCTTCCAATCATCCTGAAAATCTATGAATTCGGCCTGAGAATTAAAGAGAGACCAGCTGGAATGCAACAGTGAGGAGAGTTCGCGCTTCTATCAAGGTAGGAAGACGGGGAAAAAGAAGTAAAGAAACAAAGGCCTCCAAGGGGGAGGGGCCCGCGAGGAGCCGGGCTGAGGCCGGGGCGAGTGTCCCCAGGACAGGAGAGCCCCGTCCCGGAGACGCAGGAGCTGCACCGACCTTCCCGGGGGAAAGGGGCTCGCAGGGAGTTGGAGCAGGACCCAGGAGGGCGGGGATGCCCTCGGGTTCCCCGGGACACTAACAGACACCTGCGCGCCCAGGAGAGTGCGCCGAGCTCCCTAAGGGCTGCAGCGCGCGGCGGGACCCGGAGCAGCTCGGAGGGGCTCGGGCGGAGGCTCCGCGGAGGGGGCTGCAGGGCGGGAGCAGCTCGGGGGGGCTCGGGCGGAGGAAGATGCTCCGTGCGGAGGGGGCTGCGCGGTTCCAGGAGCAGCTCGGAGGGGCTCGGGCGGCGGCTCCGCGGAGGGGGTTGCGCGGCCCGGGAGCGCGAATCCAACAGCGCAGGCTCCGGAGCACAGGGCGCCGGGACACAGCCCAGGATCCCGCCTCCCCCGGGACAGGCAGAGGCCGGGAGGGCCCAGGACAGCAAGGACGCTCCTGCCCCAGCTGAGCAGATCAGCGGCCCCGCCCCGGAGCCTCCAGGCCCTGCAGACGGAGTTCCTGCCGGAGCTGAATCCAGGTTTCCAGAGCTGGCCCCGCCACTGGGGCTGTTCCTCCTGCGGCCTCACGGGGTAAACAACCCCCACCGAGCCCTGCACCAGGCAGGGGCACAGCAGCTCCCCCAACTGCTCACACCTGAAAATCAGCACAACAGGCCCCTCCCCCAGAACACCAGCTAGACGGACAAGTTCCAGGAGAAGCCAAGGGACTTAAAGTACACAGAATCAGAAGATACTCCCCGGTGGTTCTTTTTTTTTTGTTTGTTTTTGTTTTGTTTTGTTTTGCTTTTTGATTTGTTTCCTTCCCCCACCCCCTTTTTTTCTCCTTTCTTTTTCTTTCTCTTTTTCTTCTTTTTTTTTTCCTTTTTTTCTTCCCTTTTTTTTCTCTTTCTCTTTTCTTTCCTTCTTTCTCTCCTCTCTTTTTCTCTTTTTCCCAATACAACTTGCTTTTGGCCACTCTGCACTGAGCAAAATGACTAGAAGGAAAACCTCACCTCAAAAGAAAGAATCAGAAACAGTCCTCTCTCCCACAGAGTTACAAAATCTGGATTACAATTCAATGTCAGAAAGCCAATTCAGAAGCACTATTATACAGCTACTTGTGGCTCTAGAAAAAAGTATAAAGGACTCAAGAGACTTCATGACAGCAGAATTTAGAGCTAATCAGGCAGAAATTAAAAATCAATTGAATGAGATGCAATCCAAACTAGAAGTCCTAACGACGAGGGTTAACGAGGTGGAAGAACGAGTGAGTGACCTAGAAGACAAGTTGATAGCAAAGAGGGAAACTGAGGAAAAAAGAGACAAACAATTAAAAGACCATGAAGATAGATTAAGGGAAATAAACGACAGCCTGAGGAAGAAAAACCTACGTTTAATTGGGGTTCCCGAGGGCGCCGAAAGGGACAGAGGGCCAGAATATGTATTTGAACAAATTCTAGCTGAAAACTTTCCTAATCTGGGAAGGGAAACAGGCATTCAGATCCAGGAAATAGAGAGATCCCCCCCTAAAATCAATAAAAACCGTTCAACACCTCGACATTTAATTGTGAAGCTTGCAAATTCCAAAGATAAGGAGAAGATCCTTAAAGCTGCAAGAGACAAGAAATCCCTGACTTTTATGGGGAGGAGTATTAGGGTAACAGCAGACCTCTCCACAGAGACCTGGCAGGCCAGAAAGGGCTGGCAGGATATATTCAGGGTCCTAAAGGAGAAGAACATGCAACCAAGAATACTTTATCCGGCAAGGCTCTCATTCAAAATGGAAGGAGAGATAAAGAGCTTCCAAGACAGGCAGCAACTAAAAGAATATGTGACCTCCAAACCAGCTCTACAAGAAATTTTAAGGGGGACTCTTAAAATTCCCCTTTAAGAAGAAGTTCAGTGGAACAGTCCACAAAAACAAGGACTGAATAGATATCATGATGACACTAAACTCATATCTCTCAATAGTAACTCTGAATGTGAACGGGCTTAATGACCCCATCAAAAGGCGCAGGGTTTCAGACTGGATAAAAAAGCAGGACCCATCTATTTGCTGTCTACAAGAGACTCATTTTAGACAGAAGGACACCTACAGCCTGAAAATAAAAGGTTGGAGAACCATTTACCATTCGAATGGTCCTCAAAAGAAAGCAGGGGTAGCCATCCTTATATCAGATAAACTAAAATTTACCCCAAAGACTGTAGTGAGAGATGAAGAGGGACACTATATCATACTTAAAGGATCTATTCAACAAGAGGACTTAACAATCCTCAATATATATGCCCCGAATGTGGGAGCTGCCAAATATATCAATCAATTATTAACCAAAGTGAAGAAATACTTAGATAATAATACACTTATACTTGGTGACTTCAATCTAGCTCTTTCTATACTCGATAGGTCTTCTAAGCACAACATCTCCAAAGAAACGAGAGCTTTAAATGATACACTGGACCAGATGGATTTCACAGATATCTACAGAACTTTACATCCAAACTCAACTGAATACACATTCTTCTCAAGCGCACATGGAACTTTCTCCAGAATAGACCACATATTGGGTCACAAATCGGGTCTGAACCGATACCAAAAGATTGGGATTGTCCCCTGCATTTTCTCAGACCATAATGCCTTGAAATTAGAACTAAATCACAACAAGAAGTTTGGAAGGACCTCAAACACGTGGAGGTTAAGGACCATCCTGCTAAAAGATAAAAGGGTCAACCAGGAAATTAAGGAAGAATTAAAAAGATTCATGGAAACTAATGAGAATGAAGATACAACCGTTCAAAATCTTTGGGATGCAGCAAAAGCAGTCCTAAGGGGGAAATACATCGCAATACAAGCATCCATTCAAAAACTGGAAAGAACTCAAATACAAAAGCTAACCTTACACATAAAGGAGCTAGAGAAAAAACAGCAAATAGATCCTACACCCAAGAGAAGAAGGGAGTTAATAAAGATTCGAGCAGAACTCAACGAAATCGAGACCAGAAGAACTGTGGAACAGATCAACAAAACCAGGAGTTGGTTCTTTGAAAGAATTAACAAGATAGATAAACCATTAGCCAGCCTTATTAAAAAGAAGAGAGAGAAGACTCAAATTAATAAAATCATGAATGAGAAAGGAGAGATCACTACCAACACAAAGGAAATACAAACGATTTTAAAAACATATTATGAACAGCTATACGCCAATAAATTAGGCAATCTAGAAGAAATGGACGCATTCCTGGAAAGCCACAAACTACCAAAACTGGAACAGGAAGAAATAGAAAACCTGAACAGGCCAATAACCAGGGAGGAAATTGAAGCAGTCATCGAAAACCTCCCAAGACACAAGAGTCCAGGGCCAGATGGCTTCCCAGGGGAATTTTATCAAACGTTTAAAGAAGAGACCATACCTATTCTCCTAAAGCTGTTTGGAAAGATAGAAAGAGATGGAGTACTTCCAAATTCGTTCTATGAGGCCAGCATCACCTTAATTCCAAAACCAGACAAAGACCCCACCAAAAGGGAGCATTACAGACCAATATCCCTGATGAACATGGACGCAAAAATTCTCAACAAGATACTGGCCAAAGGATCCAACAGTACATTAAAAAAATTATTCACCATGACCAAGTAGGATTTATCCCTGGGACACAAGGCTGGTTCAACACTCATAAAACAATCAATGTGATTCATCATATCAGCAAGAGAAAAACCAAGAACCATATGATCCTCTCATTGGATGCCGAGAAAGCATTTGACAAAATACAGCATCCATTCCTGATCAAAACTCTTCAGAGTGTAGGGATAGAGGGAACATTCCTCGACATCTTAAAAGCCATCTATGAAAAGCCCACAGCAAATATCATTCTCAATGGGGAAGCACTGGGAGCCTTTCCCCTAAGATCAGGAACAAGACAGGGATGTCCACTCTCACCACTGCTGTTCAACGTAGTACTGGAAGTCCTATCCTCAGCAATCAGACAACAAAAAGACATTAAAGGCATTCAAATTGGCAAAGAAGAAGTCAAACTCTCCCTCTTCGCCGATGACATGATACTCTACATAGAAAACCCAAAAGTCTCCACCCCAAGATTGCTGGAACTCATACAGCAATTCGGTAGCGTGGCAGGATACAAAATCAATGCCCAGAAGTCAGTGGCATTTCTATACACTAACAATGAGACTGAAGAAAGAGAAATTAAGGAGTCAATCCCATTTACAATTGCACCCAAAAGCATAAGATACCTAGGAATAAACCTAACCAAAGATGTAAAGGATCTATACCCTCAAAACTATAGAACACTTCTGAAAGAAATTGAGGAAGACACAAAGAGATGGAAAAATATTCCATGCTCATGGATTGGCAGAATTAATATTGTGAAAATGTCAATGTTACCCAGGGCAATATACACGTTTAATGCAATCCCTATCAAAATACCATGGACTTTCTTCAGAGAGTTAGAACAAATAATTTTAAGATTTGTGTGGAATCAGAAAAGACCCCGAATAGCCAGGGGAATTTAAAAAAGAAAACCATATCTGGGGGCATCACAATGCCAGATTTCAGGTTGTACTACAAAGCTGTGGTCATCAAGACAGTGTGGTACTGGCACAAAAACAGACACATAGATCAGTGGAACAGAATAGAGAATCCAGAAGTGGACCCTGAACTTTATGGGCAACTAATATTCGATAAAGGAGGAAAGACTCTCCATTGGAAGAAAGACAGTCTCTTCAATAAATGGTGCTGGGAAAATTGGACATCCACATGCAGAAGAATGAAACTAGACCACTCTCTTTCACCATACACAAAGATAAACTCAAAATGGATGAAAGATCTAAATGTGAGACAAGATTCCATCAAAATCCTAGAGAAGAACACAGGCAACACCCTTTTTGAACTCGGCCATAGTAACTTCTTGCAAGATACATCCACGAAGGCAAAAGAAACAAAAGCAACAATGAACTATTGGGACTTCATCAAGATAAGAAGCTTTTGCACAGCAAAGGATACAGTCAACAAAACTCAAAGACAACCTACAGAATGGGAGAAGATATTTGCAAATGACATATCAGATAAAGGGCTAGTTTCCAAGATCTATAAAGAACTTATCAAACTCAACACCAAAGAAACAAACAATCCAATTATGAAATGGGCAAAAGACATGAACAGAAATCTCACAGAGGAAGACATAGACATGGCCAACATGCACATGAGAAAATGCTCCGCATCACTTGCCATCAGGGAAATACAAATAAAAACCACAATGAGATACCACCTCACACCAGTGAGAATGGGGAAAATTAACAAGACAGGAAACAACCAATGTTGGAGAGGATGCGGAGAAAAGGGAACCCTCATACACTGTTGGTGGGAATGTGAACTGGTGCAGCCACTCTGGAAAACTGTGTGGAGGTTCCTCAAACAGTTAAAAATAGACCTGCCCTACGACCCAGCAATTGCACTGTTCGGGATTTACCCCAAAGAGACAAATGCAATGAAACGCCGGGACACCTGCACCCCGATGTTTATAGCAGCAATGGCCACGATTGCCAAACTGTGGAAGGAGCCTCGGTGTCCAACGAAAGATGAATGGATAAAGAAGATGTGGTTTATGTATACAATGGAATATTACTCAGCTATTAGAAATGACAAATACCCACCCTTTGCTTCAACGTGGATGGAACTGGAGGGTATTATGCTGAGTGAAGTAAGCCAGTCGGAGAAGGACAAACATTATATGTTCTCATTCATTTGGGGAATATAAATAATAGTGAAAGGGAATGTAAGGGAAGGGGGAAGAAATGTGTGGGAAATATCAGAAAGGGAGACAGAACGTAAAGACTGCTAACTCTGGGAAACGAACTAGGGGTGGTAGAAGGGGAGGAGGGCGGGGGGTGGGAGTGAATGGGTGACGGGCACTGGGGGTTATTCTGTATGTTAGTAAATTGAACACCAATAAAAAATTAATTTAAAAAATAAATAAATAAATAAATAAATAAAGTTTCTCAGGTAGACTTTATGCATCTACCTAACCTTTGGCTAGAGTTCGCAGACCTTTAATGAAGTGACTTGAAGTCTTGTTCAAATTTAAAAATCTATGTTTCTAAGTCAAAGAGATAAAGGAAAAATAAAAGTGAATAACATCCAAAAAAAGAAAAAGAAAAAAAATCAAAGGCATCTGAATTGGAAAGGAAAAAATGAAACTATTTCTTCACAGAAATACATACCATATGTAGGTAATCCCAAATTATCCATGAGAAAGCTACTAGAGCTAATAAACTCATTGGGGAAAGTTGCAGGGTACCAGATCGACCTACAAAATCAGTTGTGTTTCTATATACCAACAATGAACAGTCTATAAAGCAAAGTAAGACAAGAATTCCATTTATAGTAATATCTGAAAGAATAAAATATTCAGGAATAAATTTAAACAAGGAAGTGAAGACATATACACTGAAAACTATAAAATATTGCCAAGAGAAATTAAGTAAGACCTAAGTATAAATCAAAAATCATCTTATGTTCATGGATACAAAGACTTAATATTGTGAAGATGTCAATACTACTTAAAGTGATCTACAGAGTCAGTGTAATTTGTATCAAAATCCAAAAGCTTTTTTTTTTGCAGAAATGGAAAAGCCAATCCTCCAATTCATATAGAATGACAAAGGGCCTCAATATAGACAAAACTATTGTGAAAATGTAGAACAAAGTTTGAGGACTCATGTTTATTGATTTCAAAACTTACCACAAAGCTACAGTAACTTAAAACAGTGTGGTATTGGCATATAGACCAATGGATAAGAATTGAGAGTCCAGAAATAAATGCATACATGTATGTCCAGTTGATTTTTTTTGAAAAGCTGATTTTTTAAAATTCATTTTAGAAACATACTGTAATGCATACACTATTTGCATAAAATTCTCTACAGAGTTTAGAACACCATCCCATAATCAGACACATTTGTGTTTCTGCACAAAATGTATGAATAGTCACTAAATAGGATAAAAATAAAAGGCTACAATACAAACAACCTTACAGAAAAAACAAACAAACAAACAACCTCACAGAGGTTCAAGTCAGGTTTGGCTGCTAAATAAGATACATAAATTTGAAAACCAAAATTTTCAGAGCTTTTTGGAGCTCAGATTTCAATAGAGGTAAAAATAAGTGATTATAGACTACCCATTGGAGTCCTTTTTCTCCATGGAGATGTGATAACTTTATTAGAATGATGACAGGTGCTCTGGCAATGGTACCAAAGGAAAATATAATACCATGGAATTTAAGAAAAACATGCTAACTTATGTGAGACCAGAGATCCTTAACATGCTAAATCTGTAAACAGTTGCATAGACTGTAGGTACTCTAAAAAAGTGCTGCTCAGCACTGTAACTCTCAAGAAAACAGATTTTCTTCGTGGAGAACCTACTCCCATACTCCCTTTGACCTGAAAGTGATGGCCACAGATAAAAAACAGGACACAATACCAAGATCTACAGCTTTTTCTGTACATAACAATATATTCCTCTCCCGGTCACCTACAATCTACTTATTAATACACAACTGGAGACAACTTGTAAATTCTGGCAATATGTCAACATAACCCTTTTGGATTTTGAAATATCTATGACATTTGTACAAAGCCATCTTTTTTTTAATTTATTTTTTATTGGTGTTCAATTTACTAACATACAGAATAACCCCCAGTGCCCGTCACCCATTCACTCCCACCCCCCGCCCTCCTCCCCTTCTACCACCCCTAGTTCGTTTCCCAGAGTTGGCAGTCTTTACGTTCTGTCTCCCTTTCTGATATTTCCCACACATTTCTTCTCCCTTCCCTTATATTCCCTTTCACTATTATTTATATTCCCCAAATGAATGAGAACATATAATGTTTGTCCTTCTCCAATTGACTTACTTCACTCAGCATAATACCCTCCAGTTCCATCCACGTTGAAGCAAATGGTGGGTATTTGTCATTTCTAATAGCTGAGTAATATTCCATTGTATACATAAACCACATCTTCTTTATCCATTCATCTTTCGTTGGACACCGAGGCTCCTTCCACAGTTTGGCTATCGTGGTACAAAGCCATCTTAATCGTGGACAAAAGAATATATGTTTTCTTTTCTTTTTTTTTTTTTTAGAATATATGTTTTCAATGAACCTCTAGGGCCTAACAGAAGGGAAAGATTTTGGAAAAACATGATCCGTTAAAAGTTAAAAAGTTGATTTTTTGACAAGGGTGACAAGTCCCTTCAATGCCGAAACAATTGTTCAATGGATGGGGCTGGGACAACTGGAATTCCACATGCAAAAGAATCACATTGAATCCCTACTTCACACTATATACAAAAATTAACTCAAATGGATTAACAAACTAAATGTAAGAGCTAAAACTGTAAAATTGTTAGAAGAAAACATAAGGATAGTTCTTCATGTACTTGGATTTGGCACCAGATTTTTTAGATATGATGCCAAAAGCCTGAGCAAGAGAAGAATAAATAGATAAATTTGGACTTCATCAAAATTAAAACTTTTGTGCAAAGGACAGTGTCAAAGTGAAAAGACACCCAACACAATGGTAGAAAATATTTGTAAATAATATATCTGATATGTGTTTTATATATTAAAAAAACTCTGTTTTAAAGATTTATTTATTTATTTAAGAGAGAAAGAATGCACAAGCATGGGGGGGAGTGGAGGGAGAGGGAGACAAGCAGATTCCCCACTGAGCAAGTTGCCCAGTGTGCAGCACAATCCCATCATGACCCCGAGATCATGACCTGATCAAGTCTTGAAATCAAGACTCAGATGCTTAACCAATTGAACCATCCAGGCACCCCTATATAAAGGATTCTTAAAACTCAGCAACAAAATGAGAAAAAAAAAATGGGCATAGGCCTTGAACAGACATTTCTCCAAAGAAAATATGTAATATCCAGTAAGCAATGATAAAATGCTGAACATCATTAGCCATTAGATTAATGCAAATCAAAACCACAATGAGCTACCACTTCATACCCATTAGGAAGGCTATAATTTTTTTTAAAGGAAAATAACAAGTGTTTGTGAGGATGTGGAGAAATTGGAACCCTCATACCATGCTGGTGGGAATATAAATGGTGCAGCCACTGTGAACAACACTTTGGCAGTTTCTCAGAAGGTTAAGTATAGACTTACCTTATGACCCACCAATTACACTTCTAAGTATATAGCCAAAGCATTGAAAACAGGAACACAAACAGATAGTTGTATGCCAATGTTCATTTCAGCATTATTCCCAAGAGCCAAAAGTTGGAGACAACTCAAGTGTCCGTCAACAGATAAATGGATAAACAAAATGTGGCATATACATATAGTGGAAGTTCTGATTCGTACTACAACATGTATTAACCTTGAAAATATTTTGTGAAGTGTAATAAGCCAGACACCAAAGAATAAATATTGTATCATTACACTTAGGCAAATTCAGAGATCGAAAGTAGATTAGAAGTTGGAGGGGGTGGGGAAGAGGAGAATGAGGAATTATTGCTTAAGAGTTACAGAGTTTCTGCTTGTGGTGATGAAAAATTTTTGAACTAGATATTGGTGATGGTTGCACATCATGGTGAATATAATTAATTCCCTGAATTGTACACTTGAAAATGGTTAACATGGCGAGTTTTATGTTCTATATATTTTACCACAGTAAAAGATAGGAAAAAAGATAACCTTTTCTAATTAAAAAGAAAGTTCCTCAAAAGTGATTATGTTATTTAAAATGAAATGACCGTGTTTTCAAATCATCTTTTTCTCTGAAAGAAGAAATAAAGCTAACCACAAACGAGCTTCTTCTAAGAATAGAAAATTTCTCCTAAAAAAGAGGCTTTTATATTTCATACTCAGAATGACTTTACTTCAAGTGGAAGAAATGTTACTGACGCTTTAGTCTACTCACATTCTATTTAGAAATTTTTCTTTTGTTGTAATCCTTCTAAGGTGACTAATGCTAAATATTGAGATAATTGTTTTTCTTTATCATGGTAATCTTTATGGAACAGGTAGAGAGCCATCCTAATTACTCTGGCTCAACAGCCTGGTCCTTCAGTCTTAACAATCAAAACCTCAGGATAACAGCACATTTGTAGCTGATAAAGTCCCTACCAATAAATATTTGGAGGCCGTGGCATAGCTGGCTTCTCTGTTCAGGATCTCACAAGGCTATAATGGAGGTATTGGTTGGGTTATCTTTTTTTCTGGAGGTCAGGGTCCTCTTCTAAACTCATGTGACAATTGGCAGAGTTCAATTGCTTGTGGCTATAGGCCTGAAGCCCCCATTTTCTTGCTAGCTGTCATCTGGGGGCCATTCTCAGGTGCCCAGAGTTCCTTGCTCCATGGCCCCCTCCTAAGGCTGCTCACATGGCCAGCAGGTGAGTCTCTCACTTTTAATGCTTTTGCTTGATTAAGTCAGGCCCGCCCAGATTTATCCCTTTTGATTAACAAAATCAACTGATCTGGGAGCTGTATTACATCTTAATTTTTTTTAAATTTGCCATCACAGGTTTCATTTACATTTTAAGGGGGGGATGAAACAAGGGCATAACTCAACTCATTGGTTGTCACCCAAGCATCTGTCCACAATGTGGAGTTGTCACCCAGCATTGGAAGTAAATGGGGAGAAGAAGGATTATTTTTACAATCAAGAATCAATGTGGCTAAATTGCAGTTTGGTTAGAGAAATGGACAAATGATATTCCATGTCTCCCAGCTTCCTGTGGTGTTTGCATTAGTCAAGGTTCTCCAGAGAAATAGAAACAATAGGATATATTTGTTAATTATAAGGAATTAGTTCACAGAGTGATGGAGGCTGGCAAGTCCCAAGGTCCATAGGGTGAGTCAAGCTGGACAAACAGGAGAGCTAATGGATTAGTTCCAGTCTGTGTCCTAAAGCCTGTGAACCAGGAAAATTGATGGTATAGCGCTAGTCCAGAGGCCAACAGACTCGAGACCGAGGAAGAGCCAATGTTTCAGTTTGAGTATGGAGGCAGAAATGAAGCTGATGATTCACTTCAAAGGTCATCAGGCAGAAGGAGTTCCCCTTTACTATGGGAATGTCCGCCCTTTTGGTCTATGCAGGCCTTCAACTGATTGGGCGAGGCCCACCGCATTAGGGAGAACAGTCTCCTTTACTCATTTTACCAGTTGAAATGTTCATCTCATTTCACAAACATCTTCACAGAAATACCCTCAAATATCTGGGCACACTGCAGCACATTCAAGTTGATGCATAAAATGAACCATTACAGTATTCTTCAATGATTGCATGCCTTTTCCCCTGACAAGTGGGACTAGTCCAATTATCATGGCAGTAGGACTCCTCTAGTTCCAGATTTTTCTAGGAACCTGAATCGAGCCTGAGGGACTTACCTCAGGTTGTTCCCAACAGCCATGGCTGGAGCATATTACAAGTCTGGTTAACATACTTTAGTCCACATGCCTCCAGGGAGCCTTTGGGAAAAGAGAAGCAAGTGGTACTTGCTCAGGAGCAAAGAGGCAAAGGTGAAGCCAGGAACATGGGCAGAGGCCTTGCTTTCCTGGGGAAGCAGGCTCCATCGGGGGAGCCCAATGCAGGACTCAATCCCGGGACTCCAGGATCACACCTGGGCCAAACTGCCGAGCCACCCAGGGATCCCCGAATGTCCACCTCTTCACAGACAAAAACTTAATCTCCCAATGTCAGACTTATTTAGAATAAAGGTAATATTTTATTCTTTATACACCTTTCTCTTTTGACTTGTTTCTTAATTTGTTCCCAACTTGGACAGAGGAAGAAAGAGTGTCCCCGCCCACCCCCGCAAATGCCATCAATATTTGCGAATGCTCAGAATCATGGCTTCTAGAGTATTGGACAAATCCTAAAACCTCTACAAGAACGTCAAATTCTGTTGGCCAATTTGACTTACAATGGTTACCACTGTTTTTTCATGGCCAGGATCAGTACCAGGAGACTTCTACTCCTAGGACGGGAAAAATGGTAAGGAGGAATGAGGAATAGGCAGGAAGGAGGGGAGACATGAAGGCTGGCTTGCCCCCTCCACAGATGGAAGGAGCTGGATGTTAATTTAAAAACCTTCTGCTAACGGACCCATAAATACAAAGAATAAACTGATGATTGTCAAATGGGAGGTGGTAGAGGAATGGGCAAAATGAGTGAAGGGGAATGGGAAGTACAGACTTCCAATTAGGGAATAAATTATAAGGATGAAAGGTAAAGCATAGGGAATATAGTCAATGGCTCTGTAATAGGGCTGTATGGGGACAGAGGGTAGCTACCCTGGTGGCGAGCATAGCAGAACACACAGACTTGTTGAATCACTATGTTGTACACTTGAAACCAATAAAACTGTTTGTGTTAACTATATTTAGGGGCAGCCTGGGTGGCTCAGCAGTTTAGCGCCACCTTCAGCCCAGGGCCTAATCCTGGAGTCCCGGGATAGAGTCCTACGTCAGGCTCCCTGCGTGGAGCCTGCTTCTCCCTCTGCCTGTGTCTCTGCCTCTCTCTCTCTCTCTCTCTCTCTCTCTCTCATAAATAAATAAATAAATAAATAAAATATTTTTTTTAAAAAGAAGAGATGGACATTCTAATAATGAACCCCATAATTAGATGTATCTACCCAGCCGCAGGCAGCTCTGGATCATTGCAGATCCCTGTCTTACTCTTCATTCCTTTACCTGGCATGGACCTCTACCTGCAAAGCTTAAGGCATAGAGGAGCAGAGCAGAATGCATGCTTTCCTTTTTTTTTTTTTTTTTTTTTTTTGAATGCATGCTTTCTGTGATGAGCTGGCTCCCAAGGAGAAAGGAAAAAGGAAGGGGCTAGGCTAGGGCTGCTAGTTTGTCTTTTCAGACCTCAGCAGTACCCCATCCAGGAAAGAGTGAATGATGGACCAGAGAGAAGCCAACAGTCTTATGCTAGTGAGCTTCATATTGAAAACATTATCAAGGAGAGAGAAGAACCCCCGACCCTTACCCTGAACTTAAGCAGTAAGAACCTTAGAGATCATCTGGTCCATTCCATTTGAGGTCCAAATTTGGGCTCATACAGATGGTGTGACTTATAAGGCAAGGGGAAGGCTACTAGGCTGGGCTTGGAGTCCAGGCACCTGAGTTCTAAGGTTGTTTTCCCACCATTCCTCTTCTCTAGTAGCACTTGAAGTGTTAGACTTGTTTGGTGGAGTCTTTGACATGACAGAAGGAAACTAGGTTTATAGAAGAGAAACAAGAATGGTGTAAAGGGTCAGGGGAATTGATTTCTCAAGAATGTTGTTTTGCAAACTGCCCATCATCTCTATTGATGCCATTAATACTCTCCTGCAATGTTCATGTTTGCTGGATACCTACTTGATCATATTCCATATAGATGTATTTAGTCAAATGAGATACCACAGGGGAGAGCTAAGGGCGAGGTAGTATCTCTCCAATGTCTAAAGAACAGAATTAGCTAGTCCACAGTAAATATTTATCCTCTGGGAACTATATAGTCCATGTACCGTTATCAAAAGGTATCTGTATTAGTGTTGCTAGATGTTGCATACTGTTACATATAACTTCTTTTTTAATTTATTTTTTATCGAAGTATAATTGACATACAGTGCTACATTAGCTTCAAGTGTACAACATAGTGATTCAACAATTCTATGGTAAGGGTAGTGCTCACTGTGATAAGTGTAGTCACCCTCTGTCACCATACAGTGTTAATAGAATATTATTGACAGTGTTCTCTGTGCTGCATTTTTCATTTCCTTGACTTGTTTTATAACTGGAAGCTTATACCTTTTAATCTCCTTCACCCGTTTTGCCCATCCCCCCACCCACTTACCTCCGGTAATTACCTGTTTTTCTGTTTTTGAGTCTTTTTTTTTTTTTGGTTTGTTCATTTGTTTTGTTTTTTAGCTTACACACATAAATGAAATCGTATGGTATTTGTGTTCCTCTAACTGATTTCTTTCACGTCACATAATACCCTCAAGGTCCATCCATGTTGTTGCAAATGGCAAGATATCTTTCTCTTTTTATAATTGAGTAGTATTACATTATATAATATATATATAATCAGATATATATACATATATATCTCATATAATCATATATATATATCTCACTTCTTTATCCATTCTAGATGGAACTTCTATTCATAAGAGTCTATGTTCCTAGAATGTGTACCCAGAATCCTTTCCACATATACCACTACGTACTATTATCATCTCTTACCTAGATTATAGCAGTGGCCTCCTAAGCAGTCTCTCTGCTTCTTCTTCCTTGAAGTCCCTTCTGTACACAGCAGGAAGAGTGAGCTTTTGAACACATGAGCCAGATCACATCACTCTTCTGCCTGAAACCATGCCATGGCTTCCTGCCACTCAGAATGGAAAGCCAGTTATTACCGTGGCCTGCATGAGCAGACTTCCCATTTCTTTTCTGACCTCCTGTCACTCTTTCCCCGCATTCTCTCAATTCCAGCCACGTTGACCTCCATTTTCTACAAAAATAGCGATTCAGGGGTGCCTGGGTGGCTCCATGGTTGAGCGTCTGCCTTTGGCTCAGGTCGTGGTCCTAGGGTCCTGGGATCGAGTTCCGCATCGGGCTCCCTACAGGGAGCCTGCTTCTCCCTGTGCCTGTGTCTCTGCCTCTCTCTGTGTGTCTCTCATGAAAAAATAAATAAAATCTTTAAAAAAAAAACCAGCAACTCCTACTCCTACCTCAGAGTTTTTGCATTTTTGATCCCTCCACTGGGAATGCTCTTCTAGATGTCTCCATGGCTCAGTGTCTTCTGCACTTCATTCTCCAACATCATCTTCCCAGTGAGGCTGTCCATATTATTTTGATGAGACCAAGTTATACTATAGTGACAGAAAGCTCACACAGCAGACCCTTACCTTGTAAAAGATTATTTCTCATGTATATGGGTCCAGCAGCAATTCAGAGCAGATCTCTTCCTGTGAGTGACTCAGAGACCCTTGGGGGATTCACCTTTCTGATTTGTTTACTGTTTATCCCCTCCCCTCAATGTGTAAACTCCATGAGGGCAAGGGTTTTTGTTTTTTCCCCATCTGCTGTATACTGTATACATTCACTAGTGAGTGCCTGACATATGGTAGGTTCCCAGTAAGTATTCGTTAAAAGAGTATTGAAAGGTACTATTATGTTGGGAATAGAAAATGAAAAGGCCGGAGGAAGCATTTTTGTACATATATTTTCTTCTCAGGCTGACGATCAAGATATGTCAATTCCATATGTAATATTTGATTACTGTTATTAAGTGATATTTAATTACTGTTATTAAAATAACTGTAGAAGGCTTATGAGTTATAAACCTGAGTTAGGTTTTCAGCATTAAACTTTGAATATTGTATTAGTTTTTGATTTCTGCCATAACAAATTGTCACAGACTTAGCGGCTTAAGCAACATAAGGTTTTTATCAGAAGATAGATGCACATCTCACTGGGCCCAAATGGAGGTCTTGGCATGGCTACATTCCTTTCTGGAGGCTCTAGAGAAGGAGTGTCTCCTTGCTCTTTTGGGTTGTTAGCAGAGTTCAGTTCCTGGTTGCCTGGAGATCCTTGTTTCCTCGCTAGCTGGCATCTGAGGGCTGTTCCCAGCTTCTACAGGCTACATGGATTCCTTAGCCCCTAGCCTCCTTCCTCAGCATTAAAAGCCAGCCACAGTAGGTTGGGTCCTCTCATACTTTTAATGTGTCCTGCCACTTCGTTTTTTTCATTTCTTTGACCGACTCTTCTGCCTCCCTCTTTTGATTTTAAGAGCTCATCTGATTACAGTGGAACTACCTGGATAATCTAGGCTAATCTCCATCTAAAGGTCAGCTGATTAGCAACCTTAATTACATCTGCTGCCTCAAGGTAACATATTCACAGATTCCAGGGATTAGGATGTGGGCATCTTTGAGGGGTCATTATCCTGCCTATCACGGATACACAAATGATTATCAGATACAGTGTTGTAAGAATATAGGCTACAGAGGCATGAAGACCTGGGTTTGAATCCCACTCTGTGTCTTGATAGCTGGGTGATTCTAGGCATGTTCCTTAACCTTTCTAACATCGAATCTCCTCTGTGTCTCGTGGGGATAATAATGATACTTGTCTCATGGAGTTGTTGTGGATATTAGAAATGATATGTGAAAGTGCATAGTAGACACCCGGCACTCTATTTTACTCCTTTTAAAAATATAATGTGAGTACTCCCAATGTTTTAAACATGAGCACCAGACCCAGCTTGGAGACCCCCCTCCAATGACCTTATCTTGAAAAGGATGAAGCAGACTGAGTGCTCTTTTGTTAAAACCTTACTTAACCAGCTGGGTTTGTAAGGAATGAGGAGGAAGTTTAATCTAAGTGTTTATGATTCATTTACACCTAAATCATTAAATGCTATTTAAAGGACATTTGATGGCTTGAGGCTTTTAAAATAATTGTAATTCCTTTTTCTTAAACAGAAATGCTGCCAAGAGTAAACAAACTCAAATACCATGTGCTTTGAAATTCTTCTCAAACAAATTTAGAGTGGGTTCTAACCTGGCACAATATCTTCTCCCATCTGTAATTCCTGCAGGGACAGCCCTCCTGAGAAGAAACACCAGCTCTATTTACTGAATGGAGAGTTAGAAACTGTGACAGGCTTGAGTGCAAAGAAAGAAGCTCATTGAATTAGAATGCTTCTTGTTTAGAATTATTTTCTGGATTTCAGCTATTGTAATTGGGGATTTTGTTGTAATGCTTTCCATTAGCTAAAAATGTGCCTTTTTTTTAATGTGCCTCTTTTAACTATCCAAAGGGTAAGAATTCTTCTGCAGCATCTACGTGAGAACTGTGTTTCTTGGAGGTGTTGAGGGCCATTTGAGCTTGCACACTGAATAATATGATGTTGCAGCTGAACTGAACTAACTGCCTTTTGATGAGCTTGAGTACAGTTTGTGACTAATTAGGGAGAGAAGGATGTAACCAGTGCATATTTTAAATGAAACAAGACCTGCCAGGATTCACATCTTGATCAAATGGAAAAGCCTTCTCCTCCCTCTTTTCCTGGACCTTCTTTCTCCTTTACCCCTTCTCAAATCACTGGCACAGTCACGTTATGTAGAATGCCAGGTAGCACAAAGCCACAGTGATATACACGTTTTTTATTGTTTCTGAGAAATGGCTTTTATAGATCAGCCCATGTGTTGGTATTTGCTTTATGGTTCCTGCCAAAGGGTCAGTCATGGCGGGCTGCTAATGGACGTGAGTGAACTTTCATCCATGTCACCTTGGTAGAAGGAGTGCCAGTAGGTGATAGAGGCACATATGACCACAGAACACTAGCAAGAATGGGAAATAAGGGAATTCCTTTTGCTTGAAAATAAAGGTACTATTTCCTGACCAATAAAGTACAATGAGTTTGCTACTTAGTTACCTTTTGGGGACAGAGAGGGAGAGGGAGAAGTGAGTTTGATGGCATTCATCACTCTCCCAGTCATAATTTTTAAGCAGCATTATATTGTTTTCCAGTTACGATTACCAGGACCAAGGACTTCCTGGCTGTCAATAGAGCCTGTAAAGTGGGGTTTCCTGAGCTCTCCAGAGACTTAGAGCAACCATGAGATTTATATCACAGATTAGCTTTCGAAATATGCAATAAGAACTCTAGGGAAATAATGACAACGACTAGTGCAGGACTCTTCAAGCATGCCATGTGAAGAAGTATGGTGTTGCTGAGCACATTTTCCAGGAGGATGTGGGTGTGGTGCTTGAGAGTGTGCTCTCTAGTATATTGGTGAGGAAACCCCAGTCCTCTGAGAGTTGGTGCTCTAAAAATGGAAACGATTGATAGGAGAAAATAGGCTTTCCCTAGCAATTTAGCCTGTGATATTGCCCAAGAAAGGTCTTAAGATCGAAGGCTGAGAAGACTTCAGGATGTTGCTATGAGTAGCTATGACATCATTTTGTGAGCCTAACCAGAGCACCTGTACTAACAATTATTAAAAGCAAAGCCTCAGACAGACAGACAGACAGACAGAGACACACACAAATAGAGCAAAGCTGACTGGAACAAACATGCATTAGGCAGGGAATTATATGGGAACTGTCCCCTAGCTTATTGTGTCTGAAGAGAAAGGCCACTTATTGAATGATGCCATTGCCTCCCTATTTATGCATGGACGAAGAGGCAGAAAATTTGATGCAAAAGTAATACCCAGAGTCTGTCTTACAGTAATCTTTACAGGCTGCCTAGAGTTTCAGTTTTTTTTTTAAGATTTTATTTATTTGAGAGAGTGTGTGTGAGTGGGAGGGAGAGGGAGAGAGAATGTGAAGCAGACTCTATGCTGAGCACATGGACCAAAGTGGGGCTCAGTCCCACTACTGGGAGATCATGATCAGACCTGATACCAAGAGTTGGACACTCAACCGACTGAGCCACCCAGGCACCCATAGAGTTTCAGTCTTTAAGAGACTGGCCAGAACCACTGCATTAGAAAGAAAATAAGTGAGACCAAATACAATTTTCTTCAATGAAGCCAATCATAGGTAAACATTTTCTAGAAATTCCATATGTATAGGATGCCTGGGTGGCTCAGAGGTTGAGCATCTGCCTTGGGCTCAGGGCATGATCCTGGAGGCCCAGGATCAAGTACCACATCAGGCTTCCTACATGGAGCCTGCTTCTCCCTCTGCCTGTGTCTCTGTTTCTCTGTCTCTCTCTCTCTCTGTGTGTCTCTCATGAAAAAATAAATAAAATCTTAATCTTAATCTTAATCTAAAAAAGAAATTCTATACATCGTTCCAGAAGAAATACCTTTTGTCAGTCAATTTACTGCTCTATGGGTGGTACAGCCACCTTTTTTCTCCTGCAGGCCAACCCCCCTACTTTGATTAGAAAACTAAAATGAAGATTGTGTAAGCCTTGTGGAGACTAGGGAAAGACACTTTTGCATTAAGGGCGATTCAACCTCGGTCAATACTCAAGGAGTACTTCGTGTGTATGGAGTACCTATCAAGGGCTAGGCATTGTGCTACCCACATATGCTTCTACCCACAAAATCTCTCTTAATTCTTAAAACAGCCCTGTTGAACACTGTGATTCAGTTTGGTCATCTATAAAAGATGGGACATGGATGTGCCCAAGGTCATAGCAGAGGTGGCAGGGTTGCCACAAATATACATTGAAGTGCTGCCCAAATAGTTGTTTGGCCTTGAGAGAGAAGGAAGTAAACCCAGACAGAGTCTGCACTGTGTGCCAGCCACTGTTCTAGGCAAATCTTGACTTCTAGGTGTGTAGCAGTCACCTCAGAATGTTTTGAAAAGACTGATGCTGATTCTCTTGGTCTGAATTTGGTGAGGCTAAGAGCCTGCATTTCTAACAAGCTCCCATGTGGTATCTGTGCTGCTGGTTCAGGGCCTTCCTTTAAGAACAGCGGGCATCCCATTTTATGGGTGAAGAAACTAAGCCTCCGAGAGGGTACATAGCTTGCTCAACGCCACACTGTAGAGACCACTTATGGTCTCAGACCTGGGATTTGAAACCAGGACAGATTGGTTGTAAGGCCTTTGCCTATACACCCCTCTGCATTCCCTAAGGCTTTTGAGACTTTCTCCTTGAAAGATCCATTTGTGTTCCTTACTCAATTATAAGGCCTAGCACCTAAAAGTCCCAGTTTCTTTAGAGTTCTTCCTTCTTTGCTCAGGATAACATCTTTGCAGTTAATCATGCTTACATTTGTGGCTTTATTTTTTCTCTTGTTCCCTCAATTAGACATATTGGTTTGCCACCTTAGCTGCACAATTAGAAACATCCGAGAAGCTTTTTAAGGACTACTATGACCCACATCGTGCTATGCAACCAATTAAATGAGAATCTCTAGAGGTGAGCCTTTTTTAAAAAAGCTCCCCAGGCAATTCTGATTCTGGGGCTAGAGTGGAGAACCCCTGAATTACAGGGTTCAAAGAAGCAATTTCTGGGAAATGTATCCCCAATCTCTAATTGTCTGATGTCATGAAAGAAGTCCCAGCATATTTAGCCAATCACCAACAAAGTTCCCAATGAATTCTTGGCACCATTTTGTTTTGTGACTGGGAGCTTAGACTGTACTTGGTTAAGGCTGTAGCATATGGAAACTTGGAAATAGCTGTGTGGATCTTGAGGGTGAGGAGCCTATGTAAGAAGCTGATGTGGAGGGACCAGGGTAGCAAGATGAGGCATCATGGGCTGGCTTCAGGCCAAAGACATATGTTGTCACCAGCCTAAGACATTCACCTTGAGGGGTGTTGATAAGAATATAGCTTCGTTTGACTCAGTTCAACAGAACTGGCTGGTGAGAGAATGAATCATTTTGAAAAAAATAATAAAGAGAACAGAGGGCAGGGATGGATTAATGCACTGGTAGAGCTGTGGGCAAGCCATGGTGGTTGCTCCAGCTGGAACGGGGCTGCGATGTGGAGATATGGACTGCTGTACAATTTTATACCTCATATAGCACCGCCGCACAATGCATGGTGGCAATGCTGGGCTGAGATATGGAAAGAAATGGAAATCATAAGATGACAGGGGGCCAGGGCCCATCCTCCAAGGGGGGAAAGAGGACTTTTCACTGGGGACAATGTGGAAAGGCTTGAATTATTCTGCACCCCAGTTGTGCAGTTGAATCAGCTGAGGAACTTGGAAACCTACCAGTGCCTGGCCCCAGCCTGGAGATTCTGGTTGAATTGATCACCGTGGGTATCTTACTTTTTTAAAGTGCCCCAGGTCACGCTAATGCTCCAACACAGCTGAGAACTGTGGTTTAGACTGTGGTTGCACCAGGCTGAGGGGAACTCGGCTAGGTGGAGATAGCTGAAACAGGCTATTTTTCTTGTTAACGGACTCATTTCTGTCTTCATTAGGAGGATGCTTCCTCCCTGGTGACTTGGGCTTTTAGAAGATGGGAAGGCCAGGCTTCAAGAAAGCTCCCTGGATAAGGTCAGAGAGAGTTTCCCAGCCTCCTCTTTGTACTTCTCATACCCATCCAAGCCAGGTCTTTGGTTGGCTGTGCCCCACCTGTTATTCACAGCAGGTGTCTGAGGATGCTCACCATAGGTGCTGCCCAGTGTCATCATTTGCCGGAAAAAGCCTTTGCCCTAGGCTGAGCAATGACTCCACTGATGTGTAGCAGTTGTGCTTGACATCTTGCCAGTCAACGGCTTTCTGTTACCGAGGTGATGGGGCACACTCACTGGTGCATTTCCTTCTCTTTCTTGTCTGGACTGTGCGGGGTAGTAATCATGCCCCAAACAGAATAGCGGAGTCCTGGCAGGATGCTTAGCATCTCTAAGGGTCACAAAGAGACTTCCAGGATTGGTACTTATTCTCTATAAAGAGGTTTATAAACCAGAGGGGCTTTATCCATCATCAAGTCCAGCGATTCTCAGCTAAGGTGATTTTGCCTTCATCCTGCTAGGAAGGGATATTTGGCAATATCTGGAGACATTTTTGGTTGTCACAACTTGGCCAGGGGAGGAGAGTGAAGGGATGGTACTGGCACCTCGTGAGGAGACGCCAGGGATGCTGCTAAACATCCTTTGATGCACAGAACAGCCTCTTAAAACAAAGAATTATCTAGCCCCAATGTCAAAAGTGCCAGTGTTGAGAACCCTTGGCCTAGTACCCATCACTTTTGAAATGGGAAAATTGAGGCTCAGAGGTGAAGTGGTATTCCAAAGGTCCCCCAGAAGGTTAGCAGTGAGGCCTGGTGTCCTCACTGCCAGAGTGCAGTGCTCAACAGTTTCATCTCTCTCACAGATAGCATTTCTTCCATGGCTGTGTCCACTGTGTGCCTGCCAGCTGCCAGGCAACATGCTGAACCCCTTCCATTTATGATCCCTTCTCAGCACACACTTTCAGGGTAGGCATGACTCTCCCTAGAAGGGAGTGATCTTATGCATGCAGAGCTACCATGTGCAAAAGCATTCTAGGCCATTAGGGAAAGCAAAGATGACACCAAAAGACATGGTTCTTTCCCTCTGGAACTTACATTTAAGTTGTGGAGGAAAGACATACATATGAAAACAATTGTCAACCTAACGTTTCAGTAAAAGCCTATTATGATAACCCAAAAACTACAGAGTGATAAATAAGACAATTAATGTTCCTGCTTGAGAGAGCTTCTCAATATTCTTGTAGGGAGAGTGAGACAAGACACATGCACATGTGCATCCCTGCGCACATGCATACACATACATGCACACATACATGCACACATTTACAAATTATAATTGTGTACAGACCTACCTAAGGTAGCCAAGAAGACATTTCTGAGAAGGTGACATTTAAGTAGAACTTGGTAGGACATAGAGGGGGAGTCATAATCAGCAGCAAGTATATGGTCTTCGGGCAAGAAAATGTTTACCATATTCTAGATACTAATGGAAAAATCTAGTGTGAGGAAGAACAAGAGAGGTATTGATGGAATTGAGGAGGTGGGAAGCCACCACGACAGAGAGTCTGCATTTAATCCTACCGCAAAAAGAACAAAACAGCCTGAACAAACAAAATTTGGAGGAACTCCTAATAGTGGCTGAGGGGGCTGAATGGAGACGGGGGAGGTTGCAAAGAAGAAGGCAACTGAAACTTCTGGACGAAGTATTTTAAAGTTGTTTTTAGGCTGATCATTAGTATTCAATTCTGTTAAGTGAATTACTTACTTCAGTTACTCATTTACCTTAGACCTGCCATCCGGGATCCCTGGGTGGCACAGCGGTTTAGCGCCTGCCTTTGGCCCAGGGTGTGATCCTGGAGACCCGGGATCGAATCCCACATTGGGCTCCCTGCATGGAGCCTGCTTCTCCCTCTGCCTATGTCTCTGCCTCTCTCTCTCTCTCTCTGTGTGACTATCATAAATAATAAATTAAAAAAAAAGACCTGCCATCCTGATCATTTTCACTCTGGCAGTAGAGTTTAAATATCATATACAGATAAGTAATAGGTAGTTAGCCAGAAGGCAAAATGGAGGTCTTGAGCTAACTCATCCTGTGGTTGAATGTACTTTTCAGCATGACAGGTGCTCGATGACATGGAAGAGTAATTGCTCCAATTACTCCTATTTTCTTCTCACTTTTTTTCTCATTATGTGAGGACATTTGATAATGTGTATATTTTGCCACATTTTCTGATTCATAGGTGTTTTTATGTAGTTGTCTCTTGGAGTCACTAATATATGTCTAATAACTTTGATTGGTAGTTCCAATCATTTCATTTCTGTTGCCCTGGTGATCTCAGATTCGCTTTGATTTAGAATCAGGTACCATTAATTACGTATGTTGAGTCATCTCTGTGAAGAGTTCATTTGAAAGCAAAAAAAAAAAAAAAAAAAAACACCATCATCAAATAATTGAGGGATTGTTAACTGCTTCCAGTTTGAAGCCAGCAAACCTTGAAAATTACAGTGACCTGGCAAGGGGGCAAGGGCCTATGTGGCATTGTCGAAATAGTTTCCTAGGCTGTCTCTAGTTGCCTTTCTGTCTTTGGATGAAGAAAGAAAAATGTGAAAGAAAAATGTGTTAGAGGCAGGGGTAATCTTTTAAGCTAAGTCATACTGAAGTACCCTATTCCTTTTTAATTTAGTGTTTGTACAACGCAGTCTTACTTTAGATTTTGCTGGTAAACATGCTGGAATCATGGCTCTCAGGCTGGGCTTTGTCAAAGTACCCTTTCCTGAGCTTTATTTTTCTTATGTTTTGAGACAAAGGGGTTGCATTTAATAATCTCTGAAGAAATTTTGTTTGGAATGACATGGAGGATTACATTGTAGTGTTTGTGATATTGCTAAATATTTGGGTAGCTGTTTTATGTAGCCAATGTTATACTTATTGGTAAAGTTCTAGAGCAAAACAACTGGATTTTTAAAAATAGGGATAAATGTTAACTTCATTAATTAAAAACACCTTTAAAAGGTACATTACATTGGGATTATTTTTTTTTAGTTTTTTTAAAGTTCAATTTGCCAACATATAGTATAACACCCAGTGCTCACATTGGGATTATTTTTTATTGGTGATTAAGTTTTGCTATGGATTATTGCTTTCTCTGTGTCTAGTTGAAAATGGGAATACTGTATCTCTGTGAACATGAGTAGCTTAGACCAGGTCATCAGGCTTAGACTTAAACCCCCTTCCCTTGCCCTAACTGCCCCCCTACCCCTGTCCTTGATCTTGGTGATTGCTGAAAGACCTAGAGGACAGTGGGGATGGTTTAGTAACAATCCAGTGCTGCCGCTGGGACACCAATTCTAGATGCAGGCTTACCTACCTCAGTGGTTAGTCAATAGAACACCATTTATAACAGGCCCTAGTTCTTTCATAAATTGTGCTCATAACAGTCATCCCCTTCCTAAAGTCACTTATTCTTGTCACTTCCATGTCTGAGTATGCCACCTGCCAGTGTCTGCGTGTCTGGATGTGTGGATTTGCATGTGTGCACTTGTCTTCTCCCAGCTCTTGACCACTCCTGTGGGACTTTGCAATCCCGAGGAAATGGGCTGGGTGATCAAGGCCAAGGTCACTGGCTATATGGGTGCAATTTCCCAGGAAAGGCCTACCTCTTGGTAGCTGTTGTCATGGGGCTCAGCAACCTTCCTCAAAGCATGGGACCACATGGTCTGGAAATCAACCATGGGCTACTCTTCCGGTCTTATTTGTCGTGAAGAGTTAAGTTGAGCCTCTGAAACTGGAGGAGGCTTTGTGTAAATCCACTGTCTACCTAATCACTGGAGTCATTTATCTCCCTCCAAGATCGGATAAATCTATTGTTGGGGAGGGCAGCAGGAGTCATTGCATAAATCTGGACAGATAGTTCAAATGAACAGAAGAAGGAGTGGCCTACAGAGGATAGAGGTCTTGGGCAAGAAGGGAATGTACTAGAAGGAGGAAGATGGCAGAAAACATTGGGCTAAGCCAGGGAAAAAAGAGTCACATTCTTTTCTTCCTGTTTTGATGAGTTGGTTACTTTACAAGCCTCCTCCCCCTTTTATAGAGCTAATGCTCCTTGAAAGCTTTGCATCCTCATCTCTTTTCTAGAGAAGAAGAATTAAGGTGCTCACCCGCCCTAGTGCTGGGGTCCTGTGGGAAGTCCCCTGCCAATCCTGTTGCTGTCATTGCACATATAGCCACTGTCCTACCTGAGGGAGCCCTGGGAATAAGTGGATTTGATACAATAGTTTTAATTTTTCATGTAGAATATCCTCAAGTTCGGAAATTTTATAGACCCAAGTGAGGTGTTGCCCATGCAGTGTCACTTCTGGTTAAAAAGTCCACAGTGGTTCTAGCTCTTGTGTCAACGTGACACCAAGCTATTGATAAATTGACTTTTTTTTCTGTTTTGCCTGAATTGACTGATGTTTGGGGCATTGAGTAGCGACAGGCTGAGACCCAAAGCTGAGCCATTAACTCCCAGATGTTCACAATTTCCAAGGAAATGTTCTATGCCTGTGGTTATTACTCACATGGCTCCTTAAACGCTCTCATCTTGGCACCTTTTGCACTTGCTGAATTCAATTCGAAGGAAGAACAGGAGAGAGAATTTTGTGGAAAGCAATTATCCTGCACTTTTGTGACCTTCATGCTTTCCCCATCATGATGAATTTTGGGACTGGTTCTTGTATCGGACAGCATGTCGCTTTTATTAGGATTTTGTTGTATGTTACAGATAACCAGTTGTATATAATTAAACAATAATGATGGCAGCGCAAGGCATTTTCTGGGAATTAATGACCAGCTGGGAAAAGCTGATGGCCGGAGAGTCAGCAAAAGGCTATTAGCTTCAGTCTGCCATTAATCTCCAGAAATGCCCATTTGTGACGTCATTGTTGGTATTGCAAAATGAGGGTGGAAGTCAATTTCCTGATGTTTATCATGGGCTTCTGAATGACAAGTTCCCTATGTATTATCAAAAAGTTGTTCTTTTCTTCTTATTCCTCCAATTGTCCTTTCATCGTAAAATATATTTTTTATATACAGTGCGTGAAAGTGGAATTTCTTAGCTTCTATATAATGATGGGAGTTCCTTTTTTTAAAGAGTTCCAAGTTTGGGAGGTTTTCTTTAAATATTTTGGGTGGTAGAACCAGAATTGGTCTTCAGCTGTGATGCTGGAATTTGATAAGTGTCTATATTATCATAACTCTGCTCATAGCAGGAAATGGTTGCAAATGTTTTGAATAGCAGCTGTTGCTAGGAAAGATGTGCATTTCACAACGAGATTCTATGGAGTTATAGTCACATTCCTAGTAGATGAAGGGAACTCTCTGCCAGGAAAAACTGTGATGGTGTGCCTATATAATATTTTTGATTACTGCTGCTGAATGCTAGAGGAAAATAGAGAGCTGACTAAAATATTCATCACCTTCTTGCATAATTTAATGGCTTATAAAGGAAGACAACAATTGCACATACAAGCCATCTATCAATAACTTGTTCTAAACTCATAATGCTAATTTAAAAGTTTTGTTGGTTTTTACACCATTTTTTTTAGCCCAACATGAAAGAAAGTTCTTAAAGGTCATTAAAATCCCAGCCAATGAGCTGGAATGCTTTGCCAAACACAGAAGCTTCAGGTCCCACTGAATACCAACCAGAAGCTGTTTATATTTTACAAACACCACAGAATTATTCTCCAGATAAGAGGGTTGCTGGTGGTATCGGTCCTTCTAAATGCATGCTAAGTGTATGCATTTGGGGGAGTAGGATGAGTCAGCATGCCATTAATCACAGCTTTAGAGGCACTGACTCACTCCTGGCAAAATGGAACGGCCTCATTGGGAAGGGTGTGAAAGAGAAAAAAAAATCCACTCTGGGGTCAGTTCCCTGTTATGCAAATACAGATCGAATTTGTACCCCACTCCCCTCAGTGGGTGGTTTTCAGGCTGAAGAATGTTGTGGTGGACCCTGTAAAAGCAGAACCCATGGTTTTTTTTTTTTTTTTTTTTTGCAGGGAGAAAGCGCTAGTTATTGACAATCTTGGTTAGGAAATCCAGAAAGGGTCTGGAAAGAAGGTGAGAGGGGCTTGGGATATATCTAAGGCCAGGCCAAATTTCGTGAACCAGGTAGGTCTTTCATACAGATCCGGTGTTGATTGTTAGGCTCTCAACTAGAATTTCTTGTCCTCATTAAGGGGTTCTGAATATCTGAAGAATATGTGCAACAGCTCCAGTTCTCTTTGAAAATCAAAGATTAAAGAGCAGCGCCCTTGAATCTTCTGTGTGACTGAGTATATGTTGTGCTAAAGTCAGGTTCTCCCGGGGAGCAGACCAAGGAAAGAAACATCAACTAAGACACTGACAATTGGGGGACATCAGCCAGTTCAACCTGCAGATATTTATAATTGTATCTTAAGCTGAAACATGTGAGCGAGTATATGGTGTTTATTTAGATACAATATGGTTATTGATGTTAAGGCTCCTGGCCTTATTTTTATCGGCCTTCTTATTTATTTATTTTTTGGTTTTATTGTGCTCCTGGCCCAGTTTCACGCCCTTAAATTTTCGTTACACTAGCAACAGAGCTCTACGTAGTTGAGGAAGCTATTCCCAGGGCTTGGTTATTTTAAAGTCAGCCCCTAAGAATAACATCTGAAAGCCATTCAATGATTTGCTTTGCGACTTTTCTTAGGAATGTTGTTTCTTTGGTCTTCCCTGGGAGTAGATGTGATTTAAGACGTTCGCTGCTTTCATGAAGCTCTAACTCGAGTTCATTTTGTTATGTGGTGACCACAGTTCTGGATGACGCCCCCCCTGGCACACAGGAATACATTATGTTACGGCAAGATTCCATCCAATCTGCGGAATTAAAGAAAAAAGAGTCCCCCTTTCGTGCTAAGTGTCACGAAATCTTCTGCTGCCCGCTGAAGCAAGTACACCACAAAGAAAACACAGAGCCCGAAGGTTTGTGCACGCCGGCCGCGTGTTTTGCTTGTTTTCTCTCCTTCTTTCTTTCTCTTTCTTTTTGACTGTGCATTGCCCTCTGGTGTGCTGTGTGGTGGCGGGCCCCTGGCAGGTAGGAGGACCCCCGGCGCGCCGGTGACTGTGTCGTGCGGGCTCGGAAGGGACCCTGCGTGACACAGTCCCTGGGGCGCAGCACGCAGCAGCCTCTGCTTGTCGTGGCTGAGCCGGGTTCGGCTGCCCCATCCTGGCTGCCGACATTGCTTGCTCCCACAGCCAACCTCTGGCCACGTCTGGGTCCCATCACCCGGCATTCCTGAGACAGCAGTGGGCTGAGGAATGACACTTCCCAAATGACTGAGTGAGAAGATGGTTCCAAATTCTCGGGCTCTCCTCCGCTCCGTAAAGCTTCCTGCATTGTGCTTGAAGAATGCTCGCGATCTCCGTAGTCCGCTGAAGCCGGGCCTGCCGTCTCATGTAATGCACGCCCCGTTGCACTTTGCCATGGTGAAATGCATGCCTCCAGGAAACCATGAGTGGTTTGGTGGGGTTTTTTTCCCCCTTTGCAGCTCAAGGACAGGTGTGGAAAATTCGACTTGCTGGTACTTAAAGTGGGGTCGGTAGTGTGGCCATCGCCATCCGCGCTGCGGATCTATCGCTAAAGTACTTCGTCTGTCTAGATAGAGTATTCCTGTTTTTCCCTCTTTTTTTTTTTTTTTTTTTTTTTTGCACATACCAAACGGGAACATTTTTCACGTGACAAAATGTGGTCTTTGCCATTTGTGTACATTGCAACTCCCAAGGTGCCAGTTGAGAAGCCCCCTGTGTGTGCTAATTCCTCATGGTAAAACAGCCTGTGTTCCCTCCAGGGCAGATCCTAGTGATGCAGTTGACCGGGGAGTGACATTGGAAGTGACAAAATGCACCTTCCCTTTGGCAGTGGGTGTATGTACACTTCTCCATAAATGGCGCTGGTATGATTTCTAAAAGCGACTTTGTTCCTATTTCAGGTTGCCCTTTTGCAACATTTCGGGTATCTGCCTTACAACTGTCTTTCCGACCTAGAAAAACTGCCACGTGGTTCTGTTTAAAGTTTGGTGTGGAAGGAGACGACTCCAGATTGACTCTAGTCCATAGTTCTGGACTCAATATTTTACATCGCAGAGCCCCCCTTCCCCTCACTTCCAACGAGGGTTTTAAATGTTCACTGGCAGAAAAGGAGCGGTGTACATTTTACTATGTTTGTTTATATTTCCGCATTAGAATAGAATGTTTGCCTTTGTTTCTTACCCATGCTTTGGTATCCCAGCTGTCTACTTTGGGCATGAGTTCTGATGTTAACACTTAACCCATCTGGAGATGTAGATGATGACCCTTTACAGTGAGTAAAATGAATCTTTTGGTGGTTTGGTAGAGAGGATACCAACTTGACTTTATGCTTCCATGAAACAAAAACTTTCAATGAGTGACAGTTACTTATTTATGATGCGTTCCAATATTTTCTGCTTTCTTTTCTCTAAAATGACATGTGTGTATTTGCAAGTATAAAACCAGTATCTGTGTTATAGATATAGAGCGTTTATTATATAGTCATATATGTGAAACATATATAACACAATTAAATATATGTGTGACCGATACTATACTATTTTTCTACTCGCATGTCAGCCTGAAAAACAGAATTGGGTGAGAGGAAGAAAAAGAAGCAATTTGAGAAGCACCTGGTTAAATTCAGTCAAGCAATCAGAAACTTACTTCGAATTATTTTAACAGTACTCACTTAAGAAAAATACAGTTGGATACATTTAAACCCTCATCCCCTTTCTTACTACAGACAATTTTGGCAGGATCTGTCAATTTTTATTTTATTTTATTTTTATTTATTTATTTATTTATTTTTTGGATCTGTCAATTTTTAGAATATCACCTGGAGTATATTGTATATACATACTGTTATGAATGTTTTCAGATATGAAAAATTCTTTAGGAATGGGTAGTGGTAAAACTCCTTATACAAGGTTTGGATAGTTTTTAATCTCTCATTTCATCCACACGTTGAGTGGCTGCCATCATGCTTTAATGTGACTATCATCCTTTCACTTGTACACTTTGATGATGGGCATTGTCTTCTTTCAGATTGAAGATTTTCCTTATCTTGCTCTCCTTCCAGGTCCTCTGGGATAGTGAAGCTAACATTTCCCTCCTTACCCCTATGGCTTATTCATAAATAGTACTAGACTCATTACAGGCTTTCTGAAATGACATTTGAATACTGTTTATACTTTTACTGTACCCCCTTCAAACAAGGTTCTCAGAAGTTAATGGCAAACCCAGACCTTGAAATGAAAACACTTGATCTCTGTACAAATTAGAGCGGTCCAGAAGATCTTAGATGGGGTGAGAGCAATCATGCTGTGGAAGCAGTCTAGGATAAATAAGGAGACTCTGCCAAGAAACTAACATGCTTGCTTCATGTAGGATGCCAAAGCTCGTCATTTCCAGGAGGTGAAGGAACTGCAGGTTTGGAAGGGTTCAGTGGTCACTCTGGCAACCTGGAAGATTTTTGCAAGACTGGTTTTTAAATGCTGTAAAGTACAGTCTTAAGTTTTCTCTTATAGTTGCTGTAACATGTTATTGCAATAAGTGGAAATAAAAGGCCTCTTACAAATAGAGTCTTAACTGTAAACTATATCCATACTTTGAAACATTTTATTCCCATGTGAAGCATTTTGAAGAGAGTTCCTCACATGGTTTCTGGGCCACAGCATGAGACCTTAACTGACCTTGGCTGTGGATACCTACCAGTTCCACGGCATGTGAAGGCAATGGACAGGATAACCTCTTCTAACGAGGTGGTTTTTATATAACCCTCAAGTGAAAAATGAAACCTTCGTTGAAATTTGGGAGGAAAATAAAAGTTTGAATTGGGTAAGTTTAGAAAAGATGAAATTAGGTCAAAGAGCTTTATGTGTATTACAATAAAGTTGCAATTAATTTTATTCTTACTGAATTGATAAAAATCGACCAACCCTTTTTCTATTATTTTAGACAAAGTCTTGGTGTTTTGTTTGATCGGTGATGTCTTTGTGAGGGCCAGATTATCCCTGTGAGACTTGGTATAGACCATTTATTTACAGTTCACAGTCATCTGTCTTTTAAAAGGTATTTTTATATCCTGTCCAGGGCACTCAGAAGCCATGTGAAACAATGCATTGAAGGATGGAACTATCCCACTGGCTTTTCAGGATACACTAAAGCCAAATCACACTTTGCCAAAAACAGGTTTCTATTTCTGAGCAGCCAATTCCAAAATAAGTTCTTTAATCTGTTCCAAACGCTTGTGATTTTGAGAGATATGATTATTTCCATAAAAACCACTTATGATGTAATCTTATGTGAGTACTGGAATTTGGCTGAAGACGCACATACAAGTATCTGAGAGTCTAATGTGGCTCAGTACCAGCAACGCTCTTTGTTATAAGAAAAGACACACAGAGAGTGGCGGTTGTTATCAAGATCTTTCTCCTTACTGTTCCAGGAGCCTTTTGAGAAGAGAAAATACAGTCTGGTAGCTTTTATTCTTTCCTTTCATTGTCATGTGTGCCAAAATGAAATCCCTGATTTTGAGTAACTTCTGAGAGCCAGCCTATTATCCTCATACTTGTTGTTTCCTAAATGCCAGTCTCAGGGCTTTTTACGGATGTTTGAAGATTGTTCAAAGGAATCATACCAAGATATACAGGCTTGCAGGTCGATACTGTTGAAAATCTACTGAGAGAAATAAATCCTGGATTTTCAGTATTTGCTTTTAGGATTAAAAATCCTGTTTACAATAGTAAATTTGAAGGAGTCAACACAATGTAGAAAAAATATTACAGAGCTCGGGGGTTTGTCACCCAGTCTTTTGATCAAGCATTTGGCCTTTTTCTTACAGTCTTGTTTATATTTATATTCCATCTCCCTCAGGGCATCTATAACCTTTTAATTCAGAGAGGCATCCAACCATAGTGACTTTGGTTGGAGGAGAAGAGAATCTGTGCTCAAGAGTGGTGATGAAGGATGGCAGCTTTTACCAACCAAAGGAAAGCAAAATTATGTGCCAAATGTTAAGGGGGCATATTTGTAACTAGTGCCAACGACTGTTGCTCTGATGTTGGCTTGCTTTCTTTACACCCGAAAAAGAATATGTCTCCATGAATAGCATTAGTCTTGCCTAAATGGAAGGAGAGGAAGAGGGTAGAAGAATAGTAAAGCGCGTACAAAGGGAAATGTCTTTATTTTCATCCTTACTTTTTCTTCGACTTTGTTGTCTCCTGTCGTGTGTCTTCCTCATTTTTAATAATAATTGGCCTTTTGAGAAAAATGGGTCTAATACTATTTGAATTAATAGTATGATAAAAACTAAGCAACCTCTGATGCTTGACACCTTGAAAATGTCTTGACTTGCGGAAGGGATGTGACGGTTCCATATCTGTCCCCTTGAGGGTGAGAACTGAGGGATATTCCTATTAGAAGAACATGGAGTCATATGTTTGGGTGACTCTGAAGAGATAAAAGACTTTATTCTTAATCTTTTAATTTCAAAATAACTATGACTTAGGGTCACCTTGCCTTTTGATGTATTACCTGAAGGATGACAAAACGACACCAGAGGGTTTTCTTTGCTCATTGAAGCAAATGGCAGCTTAATTGCAGAGTCACCAGAAAGATTTTAAAACTGGTCCAAATTGAAAACAAATTAAAGCCAGAAATCTGAAGGCCTTGGTGATTAGTAATGAGTAAATACTATCTTCTTCCCAGAAGGTATTCAAATGTGTTTCTCTCAGTTGCATGTCAGCTATTTCTTAATAGACGACTTATATCCTAAAACATTAGGAGACTAGTAATGGCACATTCTCTTGTGTCCTATTTCCCACCTACGGCAGCAAACAAAATTAAATCATATTTTGGGGATAGTTTCTACTCTCTAGAAAACTCATAATTTGATCAAGGAAGTATACTTAACAGCCAGTAATTCAATTTCAGGCCAGGATGGGCATTTATTATTCTCTTTTTAGTTACATGCATTTCAACTCACTCTCCAGGCTGGCCTTTGCAGTGGAAACTAGCAACCATTCATTTCTAGAAAATATGATTCGCTTTTTAAAGCAATAGACCTCCTTTCTTACCTGAGCCTAGGTATTTTCATCAAGCTGGCGGTTAGGTTTTCCTGCGGTTTCCCTTTGTTAGTATCGAAGGTAGATATTTCTCCTATATGAAGCCAACACTGATGACCCATTGCAAGTTTTTTTTTATGTTTAAAAGAACACTGCTCTGGGAAAATGCTCCGAAATGTCTTTTGGATGAATGACAGTGTATGGCGATGATTTTGATAAAAAAAAAAAAAAATGAAGTGAAAATCTAAGTGCCGATACTTGAAAACCTCATCCAGCCATATGGGTACTGCCCCATCAAAGCTATTATTTCTGAGTAATAGTAGTGTAGTTTAATAGTATATGGCTTCTGAGGGTCTGATATCTCAGCAACTCCTCTTGTTTGTTTGTTTGATCTTCAAAGCCAGTGGATAAACCACTTAAGAAAATATACCATTCTGACTCAGCATGGTGGGACCCAGGGAGGCTATGTTCCTTTGTCCAAAAAGACATAGCCTGAATGACTTTCAGCCATTTCCCAAAATCCAGCCCAACCCTAATGTATGAAGGCCTCACCATGTTAAGGAGATACCTAAGATTGTGCTGTAGCCTCCATTCTACTTTTTACTCTGTCTTTTGTTTTAAATGATAACTTGCTTGCCTGGTTGAAGAGACTGTGGGGACTGACTATACTTTCTTCCACATGTTCTTAAATAATTAGCAGATCGATATTTTCCAAATTAATGTTTCATGAAATATTGATCATACATCTATGTGAAAAGACAGATTCTGTGATCAAATGCGTGTTTCCTAAATTCCACACCACTCTTAGAGGGTCTCAATTCATAAGAATATATTAAAAGTTTTGAGGAGCCTTATGAATCAGGAATCTGACTTTGGGCAAACATCTTCCAGCTACCAAGCACTTTTTGTTCGTAATTCCTATCAACATCCCACAAATCACTTTGGGAAACACCATGCTGGCTCCACTGAGCATCAGCTATTCCCCATCACAGCTGGGCTTTGACAAGTAATACACTTTGGGAATGAATGTTGTTCTTTATCTCTCTGCCCCCACCCTTTCCTAAGATAGGAAAGCTCCTCAAAGCGGGGTTCCACGGATCAGTGCTGGGTCTGAAATTATTTGTTACAAGTCAATGATGAGATAAGGAGCTTGTGCCAGAATATAAACCAATGCAGTGCTTTCTTCATCAAGAAAGTATTACTGTCTTGCTGTGAAAAATAATGTTAGTTGAATGAAATAAAAAATGTGTGTAGTGACATAGTTCACAGATCAGCACTAAGTCTGTGGACCATACTTTTGAGTGATGCTGCTTTAGATTACTTAGATGATTCTCAACCTTGGCTACACACTGGAATCACCCGAGGACCTTTGGAATAGTAT
The DNA here is from genome assembly GCF_053574225.1 of Canis aureus. NCBI lineage: Eukaryota > Metazoa > Chordata > Mammalia > Carnivora > Canidae > Canis > Canis aureus. The sequence goes on from NC_135649.1 coordinate 14,841,745, forward strand.
TGATGCCTGAGCCCATCAGACCAAAACCAACCATTTAACTGATAACTTTTCCAAACAGAAACCTATAGAATCTCTCTTGGCAGAGGTAGTTTTAAAAAAGCTCCCCAGGTGATTCTAATGTGCTAACAGGGTTGGGATCACTGCCTTAGGAAAAATCACCTTGGCATAAGGTCTGGAGTGTGATGTCAACTGTCAATTCAGAATTCTTATCGTGCTGATTGCATGGGCCTCTTTAGGAGGTGCCCTGTGATGAGAGGGCACTGCTGGACAGCCAGCACTTATATGACCTTTAGAACTTGTGGCCATGTAAGGTATCCATCATTCGCAACACACACGCGTACGCACACATGCATGCGCACTCACACACACCCCTTTCTGTTGATTGTTTCCTTTACTGTGAGAAGCTTTTTATTTTGATGAGATTCCCAATAGTTTATTTTTTGCTTTTGTTTACCTTGCCGCAGGAGACATATCTAGCAAGAAGTTGCTAAGCTGATGTCAAAGAGATCGCCTGTGTTCTCCTCTAGGATTTTAATAGTGCCTTGCCTCACATTTAGGTCTTTCATCCATTTTGAATTTATTTTTATGTGTGGCATAAGAAAGTGCTCCATTTAATTCTTCTGCATGTTGCTATCCAGTTTTCCCAACACCATTTGTTGAAGATACTGTCTTTTTCCTGTTGTATATTCTTTCCAGCATTGTAAGTTAATTGACCATATACTTATGGGTTTTTCCTGGGTTTTCTATTCTGTTCTATTGATCTGTGTGTGTTTTTGTACTACTACCATACCATCTTGATCACTACTGCTTTGTAATATAACTTGAACTCCGGAATTGTGATACCTCCAGCTTTGCTTTTCTTTTTCCAGATTGCTTTGGCTATTCGGGGTCTTCTGTGGTTCCATACAAATTTAGGATTGTTCTGTGAAAAATACTGTTGATATTTTGATAGGGATTACATTAAATGTGTAGATTGCTTTGGGTAGTTATATACATTTTAATGACATTTGTTCTTCCAATCCATGAGCATGGAATGCTTTTCCATTTCTTTGTGTCATCTTCAGTTGTTTTCATTGGTGTTTTATAGTTTTCAGAGTACAGATCTTTTGCCTCTTTGGTTAAGTTTATCCCTAGGTATCTGATGGTTTTTGGTACAATTGTAGATGGGATTGATTCCTTGAATTCTTTCTGCTGCTTCATTATTGGCACACACCCCTTTCTGAAGTTCTCTTGCCTCTGCCACTCTCTGCTTTTAGATGAATTAATCAGGCTTCTCCGTAGGAGCATGGTAATCTGCCACCTTGTGACCAACATCCTTTCTTGCAAGCAATTGTTGCAACATGTGTCTTCTCAAACTACAATTCAGCTTGCAAATGCAAATGGAAGAGTTTCTTGGGACGACATAGGAGTGCACTTGAAGAAGAAGATGGAGAAGAAGGGTGTATCATATGTCAGAAAAGTACTATTACTTCTTTGCTTGATTGTTCCTGCTCTCGGTGAGATTGCAAAAGTTGGTTCAAACTGCTCATGACCTGTGTGTCTGTCCCTGAGTTACATGAGAGGCTGTCATCATCAGGACATTGCCCTCCTATCGTGCAGACATCACCAGCTCCTGCAGCATAAAATTCTTACAGCAGCATGTATGTGCTGAAGAATTTGACACAATCGGGAGATTTTAATTGCTATCCATGTTTCTAAATCCTGCCTAGCCTACATTGATTCGTATTCATTTGTTATACTCTACAGCATTTCTTAGTGTGCTCCAGAATACGCAGCTTGAATAATGCCCATGGGAAAGTGCAGAACAAGAGGTATAATATCCTGCATTTTATCAACACTTACCCTTGTCTTGCTTCACAGCTGATATCCACACTCACTCCAACACATCAAAATCACATGTCCACTTCCACCCATGTGCTAGCATATTTCTACTTACGAGCCCCAGCTATTTTAAGATATATATTCTTGGAACAGCTCCAGGTCATCCTTCAAGCCCATCCAGCTTTGGAAGCGACAAGTGTATGTTGGCTGGAAGACCAGATCTCCACAGAAGAAGGGAAAAAGTACAGTTCCACTTAGCTGCTCCTCCATATGAGAACACTGTGCGAAGCAACCTTAGAGGCATCATCACAAAATCTCTGTACGGTAGGGGCTGCTACCAACAGTTTACAGATAAGCAAACTAAAGTACGGAAAGGTTAAGTCACTTCCTTGTTAAATGACAAGAATTGATTTGAACCCCGTTTTTCTGCCCTCTGAAGCTCATGCCCCTTTCCCTCCGTGGCTTCTCCATATGTTCCATTTTTACCATCTTGCCTTCCATGTGAGTTTATTGTCTAACAGCAATTTAAGTGCAGAAGAGACATGTTAGGTTTAAAGGACTAAAATGCTATCCACACTCCATTCTCAGGCTATGCTATGAAAAGGAGTTGCCATATGTGGAAGGAACTCAGGAGTTATTTGTTAATTCCGTGGGCCTAGAGTTGGACGTAGTGCAGCACTCAAAAGAAGTAGGTGAAATGTCCCTTAGCTTTAAGGGTGTGATGACTTAATCTAGGACACACAAAAAAAGAAGATAGTGATTAGCTCTCTCTCTCTATTCTCTCTTCAATGAATAGCTGAATTCACTTTGAATGCGATAAAACTGTCCTTAGGTAGAAAACATAAACAGGTTACTTGGCCTCATCTCCTTTCTTTAAGTCGGGAGATGCTTTTCACCTGTAATGGTAGAAATGAGGAAAGGTCATTTCGAAGTATTAAAGAGCTGATTGTATTGCTGAATTTTTTCTCAGCTCAATAAAATTGCCACCATTGACAGGAATGTTATTAAGACTTGCCCAATTCCATAAGATTAGGATTACCTGGAGGTCTGGATATTAGCAATGAATTCTCTTTCATCACTTGTTGGAGCCCTACTCTCTAGCCTAAGGTAAATGATAATAAAAACAGTAATTGACAGTTATCCAGAATTTACTATGTGCCAAGCATTTTATCTAACACTAATTCTCACAACAGTCCTTGGAAAGTAGGTATTTTTTTTCTCTCTGTATTATGAATGAGGAAACCAAGAGTCAGAGAAGTGAAATAACTTGTCCAGTGTCACCCGAGTGGGCAGTGGTAGAGCCAATACTCTAATGCTGCCTGTCTCACTCCTAAGACCGTGGTCTCTAAATTACAAGAGACTATATCTCATAACAAGGCTGAACCTAGAAATATCTTCCATTTTGTTCTCCAGTTACTCCAGTGTCCTCTTATTGAGACAAATTGCTGTATATACTAAGTAAGCAGGAGGGACCTTGTGCCTGCTGTCGGAGAAACAATAGACTTAAAAGGTGCCTTGCTCTTCAGAGAAAAGAGAAACAGCTACATTTAACTTTAAAATGTTTACAGGACAAATTCTCATCAAATTTGACTTGGTCAAAATGCTTTATATCTTGCAGTATCAGAATTCAGATTTATTCCCTGAGCTGGTATACGTTTATTTAGCTGCAGGCCAGATATTAATCCCTCAGGCCAACTGACCTCCCACCTCAAAACATCATCTCACAAAATATCTGTTGCGATAAGTCCCTGGATGATAAAACCTTCATTACAAGGTGAGGACTGACTTAAGGCACGTGAAGAAAAAGTCCTTCCAAACTGGGTTGGGTCACTGTCAAGATATTGTTCTGTGTGACTTTCACAAGGAGCGAGATTGCGTGAAATGGTCCATTTCCCTCCAGAAGCATGAAGAAGTAGGTCTCAGGAATTTGTGTGATACCTTCTGCTCAGGACATTCTATAGTGTGCTTTGGTGAGATGCTTCGCTATCAATTTTTAACATCTTTTATATGCCAGGCACTTCAGATTTATTACTGTTAATCTTCCCAACCCATGAGGTAGGTGTCATCAGTCTTCAAGGGTACAGTGGGGGAAACTGGAGTGCAGAGAGATGAAATAACTTGCTCAAAGTCATACAACTAATAAGTGTCTTAATTGGGATTTGAAGCCAAGTCTTTTTCTCTCCCAAGCCTGGTTGGTTTCTTCTACGTTGTGCTGCCTCAGCTTGTTCTATACCATGACCTCTGACTCCCCCTTTCAGGTGCAAGGCATGAGAAAAGAGCTCAGCACCATCCTGTCCACTGCTGGTGACAGGTGCTGTTTGGAAGAAAACTCTAGAGCTGTCTTTAACCACCCAACAGAGTACACATACCCAGTGCATACACTGGGAGATGTGTCATGTGTTTCTCTACAACCTAGTTTGAATGCTGGTCTAAGCAGGAGGCCAGGGGTTAAACAAAGCACCATATTTGAGATTTGTCACATGTTTCTTGTTTTTAACTTTTATTTTGTTTTGTTTTGAAATTTTCACTGCCTTCTTTGAATTTGGATAATCTTTCATGCACTCTCTTCTTTCCTTCTGGACTTTATTATTTAAATGGAAGTATAGTTGACATACAATGTTATATTAGTTTCAGGTGTACAACATGGTGAATTCACAGTTCTGTACATTATTTAGTGCTTACTACAATAAGTGCAATCACCATCTGTCACTGTGTGTTATTACAATATTGACGTTTCCTGTGCTATACTTTTCATCCCCCAGATTTCTTTACTTATTGATTTATTTTTATTGAGGTATAATTGACACACAATGTTACATTAGGCTCAGATGTACAACATAGTGATTTGACAACTCTATACGTTATGCTGTGCTCACAAGTGTAGGTAGCATCTGTTACCATACAATGCTATTACAGTATCATTGGATTTTTCACATATTCTTGTCCTTTGTTCCCTATATTCACGTCTACTAACTGTAGGTCATTTTTCCTGTAGTACTTCCTTAAATGAAACAATGCTTTAGAGCCATAGTTTTCCTCATGGAGCCACTAGACCATAAAGCAGCCTTTACTGGTTGTGCCATGAGCCGCCTCCCCAAGAAAAGAGAAAGGGTGATGTATGGTTCTAAGAGTGCCATGTTTCTGAGGTGGGATCCACACAGATAAAGCCCATTTTGAGACCATCCATCTTGAACACTCCCAGTGGGAACTCAGGGGTTCCATTCTGATGCTGGATTTTTGCAACCACCTTGGAGGAGAGCAATCTTGTGTGCCAAAGGTGGCCCCCTTTTTAGAGTAGTCTATCTGTAGATACAGGGAGATTACAGGGACAGACATGTCTGTAATGGGGTTATTTGTCCTTCTGTCCCTCTCTCCTGGATCTGGTGCAGAGCCTTGACTGAGGATCTCCATGTAGCCAGAGCTGTCCAGGTTCAACTCAATCAGAAATCTGCTATTGTCCTTTACGGTGACACTGTTGACTTTGCCCCTTCCAGAAACACAGCACACTGGGACAAGTGAAATATGCCCCTTGTGGTTGCTAATTGCCATTCGAAAAAGGTGTGAGCCCACACATGCATGCACACACACACGTATGCACATCTCTAGTTAAAATAGCTTATTGAGAAAAACACAAATAGTAGAGCTCACGTGGTCCCTCTACTGGAGCCCTTTCTAGGAGACAGCCAGCCCAGCAATGCACAGCCTAATCACAGACCTCTGTGGGATAATGTGGACTCAAGCAGGCCATTCACACAGTGAGGCCATTTGTCTAGCAGGCTGCCTCAGGCTGTGAACAAAATCTCTTTCTTTTCATGCAACAAGGAAGGAACAAAGGGCATTTCAAAAAGTAAGGGTAATAGACACTTCGAGCTACTTACTTTTTCTCTTTTGTTCCTTCTTCTGCCACTTTTCCTCTATAATCGCTTAATTTTTCTCCAAGAAGATAGCATTTTGGATCCGTGTTAGAAGGTTCATGAACTGATTCAGTAAATTTCTAATTGGCATGCATGGTTAGCTGTTCACTTAGTGGATAATTGGCTAAATATATCCAGAATATTTACTGAGGGAGGAAAAAAAAAATCCCCAAAGCAAATCATGATAGTTTGGGAACCTTTTATTCTAGGACAGCTATTTCTTTGGGAGCAGTTACCAGTGTTTTAAAAGAGGTCTGTCTCCCTTCCCAATTATGACCCATTTAAACATCCATCCTTTATTTCATCCCTATAGAATAAGCTTTGTTAAAATAGATGCCATAGGCAGAGCAGTGTCTGTCAACAATAAATACTCAATAACATTTATTATTACTTCAAATAACCAATTTTGATATTCCAAGTAGAACCAGCCATTTGCCCTAATTCTAGGCAGCAAGTGACAGACAACACTTTCAGTCACTATTAGCAGAATTAATACATTTGCTGATAGAAACTTATTGTGTTATACAAGCCAATAATTTTGCTGGTTATTAGGCACAGCATTGAATAGGGGCACTCTCTGCCCTTGAGGTGGAAAGACTGGAAGGGAAGGCAGACTGAACTAGTCTATCAGTTAGTTCTTTGCATTTCAAGTCATCCTAAAACAGGCTTAAAACAGGAACAATTTTATTCTTTCTCATCATCTGTAGGCTGGCTAAGGCCATGTATAGGTTTTGCTGCTCTAGACTGAGTTCATGCATACATTTGTGGTCAGTCGCTGAGTCAGGATGGTTTGACGGTTCTAGGATGGGCTCATCTAGGACAACTCCGCTCCTGCACATGTTTTCAACTGAAGTCCTGTGAACCCATTTTTATGTTTCATTTGTTTATTCATTTAACACTTACCAAGCAACTTTTACATATCAGACACTACCGGGTCCTGCCTTCAAATGGCTTAAGAATGAGTTCCAGGTTGGTGGCAGACATGCCACCCATGGCATGGTATTAAAACCCAAGAGCAGAAGAGATCCCCTAGGGAGGGAAAATAGGCAGAGAAGTGAGCCCTGGAGCATACCAGTATTTGAAGGTGCTGTAGAAGAGACTCCCAGAAGTAAAAGAAAGGAAAAAAGGGGAATAAGGAAGCCAAGGGAAGAGTAAGCTTTAAGAAGTAGAGATAGATTAGTGGAGCAGAATGCAGTGCGGAGGTACTAATTTATTGTAAGCCACTCATATATTCATTTTTTAGGAGTAGGAGGGGCAGAAGAAGAGGGAGAGAGAGAACCCTAAGCAGGCTCCATGCTGGATGTGGAGCCTGACATGGGGCTCGATCTCACAACCCTGAGATCATGACCTGAGCCAAAATCAAGAGTTGGACACTCAACCAACTGAGCCACCCAGGTGCCCCAAGCCTCTTATATATCCCTTTTAACATCTAGATTTTGTGGCCCAATTCATTTCAATATAGAGCAGGTATCTCTCCACTTCTCTCACACTAGTAAATAACTGGCATAAATCACTGAAGTGCACTTGGTTAGAATGACTCCTGATAGGATGGAGTGCGGAGGAATTATATCATACCTGTTATTCCTTTAGCAGTAGGTCTTTATAAAGATGTCATTGATTTTTCTTCTCCATAATGCATCTAAAGTTTTAAGTCTTTGCCAAGACTGATTTATTCTTTTGTTGTTTGTCCTTTTTAATGTAGTTAAGTTTGCTCAATATTTTTTAATAGCCTCAAAATATTGGACCACCGGGAATTCAAATTAAAAGTAAATTGCCTCTTGAGTTCAGTATTTAAAAACAGATACACTTTGGAGTTGTATTAATATGCTGCAATCAAGGATGACATTATGTGAGTTTCCAATGCAGCACGTTTTCTGCCAACTTTACAAAGATGTGCACTTTTGCTAGACTATGGAAATTGATTCTTTGTCTAGTAGGGAAGGTTTCTTGCTGAATCGAAGAGCTAATGTTTAAAAAGAACAAATACACAGTTTTGTGGTAAAGAACTGTTGAGTTGACAATATGATATCGAGTCTATATATTTGAGCTGATTTGTCACCTAGGATTTGCAAATTTGGATCCCAAGGAAATGTTAACTTCCCGTGCAAAACTGGACGACAGTTTTCTGTATAGGTTGTCCCCTTGTCCAAGGTCAAATAAGTCTTCCTTAGTGGCCTCTAGAGAGTCAAAAGAAGCTTTGTGTTTCTAGGATGAGAAAAGAAAATTTTAATTAGCTTTTCATAGTGCAGGCTGGTCCACAGGGTTTTGGGGGAAAAGTTTGTTTTGAAAGAAGCCTTGTACTTGGCTCACCCCTTAATTAAGACTATATTAGGCAGCTACTCATTTCTAAACTAAGATCAGAGGCTATAGTTACTAAACCCTTTTTTGTTCAGTACCCTTTTTACCAAGACAGGAAAATGTAGAAAATACTGCATTCATGCACCTACTCCTATCAGCATTCAATTTTGACCTTAGTCTATCTATTTTTTTTGAATTTTTTTTATTTTTATTTTTTATTTATTTATGATAGTCACACACACACACACACACGGAGAGAGAGAGAGAGAGGCAGAGACACAGGCAGAGGGAGAAGCAGGCTCCATGCACCGGGAGCCCGATGTGGGATTCGATCCCAGGTCTCCAGGATCGCGCCCTGGGCCAAAGGCAGGCGCCAAACCGCTGCACCACCCAGGGATCCCGTCCTTAGCCTATCTAGTGCTAACTTTCCTTCCTGCATCTCAATTTAATCTGTGCTGAGACAGCAATCTGTACCATAAAATGTGGGTGGGGTCTCAGTAGTGGAACAAGGAGGCTAACCAAGGAGACTATATATCTCTATGGCTTGTCAAACCATTTGGTACCTGTCAACCTTTTCTCCCTGTCTGTTGGCCTTGAGAAAGGGCTTTAAAGAGGAAGGAGCTATATCTTTGCACACAGGAGGAAGAAGGTTCGATTTAACACATAATGTGAACTTTGTCTTCTCTCCTGTTTAGTATCATCCCCGCTGGCTATAGAGGAGTGAACAGTGGAAAAATCAGAAATGGACCCACACCCCTAGAGTACTCCAAGTGGTAGTATCCATCATCCTTGTGCACTGGTGCCTAATTTTTTCTACATGGAGGATCTAAACAAGCCTAATTTTTTCTACATGGAGGATCTAAACAAATCAGCCAACACATTCCAATACTTGGTAATGAATGACACTGGATTAAAAATGATATCAAATTAATGTGGGAAACCAAGTGAGAACCCAGTGGGTATATTTTTTAATGCTTCTATCCTGCTATAAGAAGTAGTTGACATAACTATTTTTTTTTATTCGGTCATGTCATGCCAGCCTTCGTGTTGAGCTAGAATAGGGATTCTCAACCTTGGCATTCCTGACCTTTGGGGCCAGATAATTCTTTGTCTTCAGGGGCTGTCCTGGACTCCACACACTAGATGCTAGTAGCATTCCCCAGAGTTGTGACAAAAACTGTCTGTCAACATTGCCAAATGTCCCATGAGGAGAGACATCCCCTGTGAAGAACCACTGGGCTATATAACAACAATGTAAATAAGAAAGATAAGGTCTACAAATTACTCTTTCTTTAAGAGCCAGTCCAAATGCTTCCATTTAATCACGACCAGTGTTCTCCTTCCTTGGAGAACTTAATCCAAATTCTGCGTCACCCCTCCCAATCTGTCCCCCACCTCTCCAAAAGCTTTTCAAGTTTTGTAAAGTATTTAGAAGACATTTCAGTAAAATTGAATGCAGTTATTTGGTAGAAGAAAACTTAGGCCTCTGGTTAAACGAATGATTCCATGGTCATTCATTGAGTACCTACTTGGTTTTTCCTGGAGTCTTCTCTGGGAGATCTGGACATATAAAAAGTAGTATGAATCAGTTTGTGTAAAGGGCCCAGGCTCAGCTACAACCGACTTCAGAAAGTTCTTTTCATTGTGGTCCTTTTAGAAAGCTTCTGTTCAGTCCACTCTCTTCAGCAGAGCTGATGATGAGCAGAGGTGAAAGTATTCCTAAATATTTTTTTTACATGTTTTCATATCTAGTTGAGAATTCAAAAAGTTTTGAACATTAAATCTAACCATTAAGACTCAACTAACGTTGGCTGCACTGGGCTTGTTGCTTCCCTTGGGGTCCTTAAAACAACCCTAGAAGATGTACTATCAACTTTTCCCTTTATCCTCTTGGTTCCTTTACAGCAACAAACATGAGATCAGGAAAAAAGGAATTTTGTGAAGCCTTGCATAATATTTTAGGGGATATACAGAAATTAAACTCATCAAAGTTCAGAAAAATTAATATTATAAAGGACAAAGAACAGAATTAAATTTACCTCTCAGCTAACTTAATTTTTTTTTCAAAAGCATTTGTGGTTTATCTAGTTCCTGTTTTTTAGCTTTGCTTTTATTCCCTTATCATAGTAAAGTGCCCCTGGTGGGTTATATAACTTTGGACAAGATCCCTTCCTTCCTTGGGTCTCCATATCTTTTTCTGTAAAATGAAAACAAAAATAGATTGAATATGTACTGATTTCTCTTGTTTTAAATATCTCAGATATATAAAATAAGAATCAGTAGGTTCCTAGGTTTCCTAACAGATTTATGTATAGTCAGGATGTAACTTGGATTAATAGATTTTGTCAAAGTGTATGATTTCATAAGTTTCAAGTGTTTGCTACCTTCAAGTGGGCCTTCATGGATCAAAAGCTAGAGCACTCCATGGTCTATATGCTGATGGCCATGGGCTTTTCCTTTTCCAGATTCTTGCTAAAGCTGGTGATCTTGATTCTGGGCTAGCTTTGAGAAGAATGAAGCCTAGGCATGGACTGGGGTAGGGATAGGGAGGAGTAACATTTTCTGAGTACTTGACTGTCTTCATGTCAAAAATTAATTCATATGATCAAATTAGCTAACTTGCTCAATATCACACCATTAGAAAATGGAGTAATTGAGGTTCAAACCTGAATGTGCTGCTTAAGCAATGCTCTGCTTTCTCCACAAGGGGGGCTTTTAGGACCTACCTAGAAGAGGTGACCCGTTAACCCCTCCCTTTAGTTCTTCTAAACTGGACCTCAGGGACCTAATGTGGTCATGGCCCTCATGTAAAGAACCTCATATTTGTACCCTATTGTGGAGAAGTGCTTTGGAGCAAAGAGGATCCCTTCACACAGACAGTCAAAAGCTGGGAGCAGAGAGAATGGTTGGTTGGTTGGTTGGTTGGTAGGTTGGTAGGTTGGTAGGTAGACCAGCACAGCTTGCTAGCCACTGGACTTCACACCTCTGTTTCCTGGCTCAGAATCACAGGCATCAAACTTCACATCACTCCTCAACTTCCCATCCCTCATCTTGGGGCTGTCCTGGCATTTATGCTCTCCTTGCATCCCCTTCCGTCTCTTCCAGACACATGGTGAGCATATGTAGGAGGTGCGGGAGAGGCTCTGTTCTGAAAGTAGCCAGGTATTCTTTCATTTCTCTCTCCCTGTTTCATTTTGAACCCCACTGTTTCATTACAATTTCCCCTGTGGAGAAGCAGAAGTACATAGAGGCAGGGGGACTTGGACACATCAAATTTTACCATCCATCTACTCCCATGTTTTCCTGTTTCTGCTGGAAATTGAATAACAACCCATATCCTCCCAGTGTGTAAACTAATTCTGGGTGAGCATTAGGTATAATGGTGGGATGTTTATTCACCTAAGTTTTAGAGTCTTCCGAATGACCTAGTTTTCTTCCAGATGACAGCCTATCATCCAGAGAACCAGCACCACTCCTCTGTGAGTACCACACCTGCTCTGATATTCCTACAACTGTTCCAAATGCTGGTGGTTTCAGGGACAGAGGAGTTTAAGGAATGGTTAGAAAACCAGAGTGACGTGCCAGGTTGATTGGAAATGAGAGAACCTTGGGGAATATCACCTCAAGGTAGGCTCTCTAATCTTATGTCTCCTCCCCACTGTCCCCAGCACCTTGCATTGGCCCGGGAGCAGCAGTAACCATAGCCGCTATTTATTTGAAGGCCCATCCAAGCCAAGTAAATGCCATGTCAAGTTTCTCTGATATCTCTATCAATCCTTTAATGTAGGCATATTTTATCCCAATTTTATACCTCAGGTAACTGAGGCTCAGTTGAGTGAGGCAGAACTAGAGAAAAGTAGGTACTTAAAAATACAATTTTTAAAAAGATTTTATTTATTTATTCATGATAGACATAGAGAGAGAGGCAGAGACACAGGCAGAGGGAGAAGCAGGCTCCATACCAGGAGCCCGACGTGGGACTCGATTCCGGGACTCCAGGATCATGCCCTGGGCCGAAGGCAGGCGCTAAACCACTGAGCCACCCAGGGATCCCCTTAAAAATACAATTTGATTTGAATTTTGAACGACAAGGGATCTAAACTGCTCTTCTGATATGTCAGCTCCTCCATCTGAGGTATCACCTAGGTTGGTGACTTGAATTGTTGATTAAGATGTGACTACATTTAAATGTGTATTTTTTATATACAAAATAATTTTATCTAGAGTAATAGGTATACTAGATGCATAAAACTCTGCTTTGGTAAATCTCTTATTAGCTCTAAAGATAGTAGCTGCATACATATGCATTCAAATCTGTTTGTCCATAAATAGCAGATCTGATTTGAGTATCTTCATCTCTGGACTTTAAAAAAACCCTGAAGATCTTTCCATTTTCTTTCACTGTGGACATCATCCCTATAAGTTCAAAGTCAGTCAGGTTCAAAATTCTTAAAAGCCTTGCTCAAATCCAACCTTAGCTTTTGCTTTCCCAGATCTGTTCCCAACACTTCCACTCGGAGGCCTCTTGGGATTAGTCTGTCCTTATCGATTTCCCTCCATGTTAGGCCTTACTACTGCCTTTTGTCTTCCCAAAGAGGGCAGGACCTGTGTCTTCCTCCTGGCACATAGTAGGCACAAGTTCTCCATTGAAGACTGCAATGTTGCTATGTTAGAGATGAAGCAGCATGGCATATCAAGTAAATAGAACCTTCTGCTACCTCTCGATGCACAAAAGAATACTTCTCAGGATTGGAAAATACTATGTGTTACGCAAGGCTATTAAGGGCATGTTTGTCTTACTAGCAAGAAGCTTTCACAGAATGTGTTGTACAATAACGTCTGTCTCTTGAGTGCTGTTTTACCTTAATGGAAATTTTAAAATGCAGAGTGAACAATAGATTGATTACTTTATCAAGGCAATTAGACTCCACATAGAATTTGCTTGCAGGTTACTTCAGGTTAAAAACATTTGGGTTGCTGATTGTATTTTTTTGTATTTTTAATTCTCTGCTGTGAGAATCCACTCATATATATCATTTTCTCCTAGTGCCTTCTGCTGGGTGCAATTAACTACAGCATAAACCACTGTACATGACATCCTACAGGCCCTTCAGGATTTGTCTTCACCAGTGTGTTCATGAGAGACAGCTGTAGTGGAATGGAAGGAACACAGAACTCATTGTGGAGCAGACCTGGCTTTCACTCTGACCTCCCTGACACTTGCTGAGTGATTGTGGCACACGAGGGGGAAATAGAGACAATACTAGGATTGAAATTATAGGGCTCTCTTTTTTTTAATTTTTTATTTATGATAGTCACAGAGAGAGAGAGAGAGAGAGAGGCAGAGACACAGGCAGAGGGAGAAGCAGGCTCCATGCACCGGGAGCCTGATGTGGGATTCGATCCCGGGTCTCCAGGATCGCGCCCTGGGCCAAAGGCAGGCGCCAAACCGCTGCGCCACCCAGGGATCCCATAGGGCTCTCTTGAGGACTGATTGACCATAGTACCTGAAACATAGCAAGTGATCGATAAAGGTGAACTATTTTATTATTATCATTGTTAAAGATAATGAAAGTTCAGCTCTGGATCTTTTAACCCATCAGCCCATCCATAAGCCAGTCCAGCCATTGTCATGTATAAATGGACCTCAGAGCCCTCATCAGTTTGTTGCCACTATGCTAAACTATTTATTTATTTATTTATTTATTTATTTATTTATTTATTTAGATTTTATTTATTTATTTGAGAGAGTGAGGGAGAAGCAGACTTCCCGAAGAGCAAGGAGCCCAATGTGGGGCTCCATCCTAGGACCCTGGGATCACGACCTGAGCTGAAGGCAGATGCTCAATCGACTGAGCCACCCAGGAACCCCACATCCTAAACTATTTCATGAGGCCCATCTTGGCACTATGTTTTTAGACTGGTTCCTGAGTTTCACATACTTTGTCCTTGCACTTAGTAAATGCTAGTTATTATTGTTATTAAGATTGTCTTTAGAACAGCAAATATGGGGCAGCCCGGGTGGCTCAGTGGTTTAGCGCCACTTTCAGCCCAGGGCCCGATCCTGGAGACCCAGGATCGAGTCCCACATCAGGCTCCCTGCATGGAGCCTGCTTCTCCCTTTGCCTGTGTCTCTTCCTCTCTCTCTCTCTCTCTCTCATAAATAAATAAAATATTTTTTTAAAAAAAGAACAGCAAATATGTTACCCACATGAAATGCTCCCCTAGGAAAGGTCCCAAGTGTAAAAACTTAGAAACAGCTGCTTGCCACATCCCTGCCCTGGAGATTTATACTGTGCTTTGGAATATTAAAGTTGCCAAAGAGTCTTATATCATTCTTATTTTATGCATATGAAGTTGTTCTTGCAATTACAAGGTACCTCCGTCCAATGAAAACTCTTTAGTTCTTGCCATCTTCCTTTTTGTTTTTGCTATCTTCACTTCTATATCAACAACCCTTACCATTCTTCCATTGTCTTTCCACTTCAAGGGAGTCCTTCAATAGCCAGGTGCTGTGAAGTTGCAATCACTGCAATCAGACCACCAGGACCATAGAACGTGTCAGTCTGTTCACTGGAAGCTTCCAGGTGGTTGGTATTCATTGCTTCTTTCTAGCTTGCACGCAAGTTCTTCTAACATCACAACATGCTCTGGTAACTGGAAGACTTCCTTTGAGATCAGCTGAATTTTAAAGTGCAGCCAATTAAACAGGAAGTACACTCTCACATAGAGAAGGCTATATATCACATATTCACCACTATGCTATTCTATGTGTCACAGCTTATGGCTTGTCTTTCAGTTTCCTATGCATTAATATACCAGTGTACCAGTTTAGAACCATAATGCAATCTTGAAATAAAAGTTGCTCTTGGTTCATAGCTATTAAGCTAGGGTCTCCTGGGTCATAAGTAAATCCCACTTTAAGTATTACTATTCAAGCATTAGAATTTGTAGAAGAGGTAAATGGGAGTAATTATTCATTTTACTAATGGATCCACTGCAAGATTGATTTGTAAGGCCTTTGCAAAATATATTTAAATAAGCATTGAGCTATATACAACTTTCCAAGATCAAAGCATTTTATTAGATAAAGTAAGAAATAGCTGCCTTGGGCTATGTGGTTTGATTCCTTCCCTTAGCAGCGTTCTTTGGATCTGATTTTCTTGTTTCTGCATAGTTGGCATATCATGAAGAAGCTTTCATGACTAGAATATTTTGTGAAATATTACCATTCAGGTCTCTCCTACCATTTGAGAAATCTGTGCTGTAGACCTGTGGTCCTAGGTTTTGTTTTCTGTGAAAAGGCACCATTCTTTGGTTTCATTTTGGATGGATTTTGTTTGAACACTATAAATGACTTGTAGGGAAATGAGTTAGGCATTTAAGGGATGTGCCAACTTTTAGACCACCTGAGTGCTGTTAGTACATTATAGACATACGTTGCCAAATGGTATTCATTTGGCCTAACAGAGATAAGAGATTTTCAGAAATAGCAGACTCATTCCCAAGAGCACAAAATGCATCAGGTGAATCATCCCAAAACTCTGAAGAATTATAATACTAAAGTCCTGTGGGAATTGGCACAGCCAAATATTTAAGAAAGGCCAGATATCATGATCTTCTAGAAAGGATCTTTATAAATCAGAAAGGCGACCTGACAGGGAGTGAGAGGATAGATTGCTTTTCAGTCAGGCAAAACTTTTCATTTAGGTGCTATTTCTGTAAATACTCTCACCCATTCTGTGAAAACCACCATTGCGGAGGAGGGGGTTCACATTTTCTAGAATCCGTCACAGATTGTTCCAGCATGGCCAAACTATTTCTTCATTCCCTGAGGAATTAGAAACTCCCTATCTAAGAAGCCAAAGAATTAACCATCCTGATGTGAGTTTGGCTGCTAGCATGGAACTGAGTATGGTGCAGGGCTCTGGACACTATTGTTGGGAAATCTAGAATTTGTCAGACTGTCCCCGGAAAATGTCATCTTTACTTCATGAGCTAAGAGTGAACATACTCAGTAAAATATCAATTGCCTACATTTTTAGCATGACCATATACCAATCACTGTGCTTTACATAAATGACTTTATTTAAAGAAAATTGGAGCCTAGAAAGGTAGATTATAAGTTGCAGAACAAGGATTCAAACTGGGGCAGTAGAGTCCAGAGGTCAAGTTCTTAATCATAGCAGTCCACTTTGAAAGGGTTTGCATGTTTATCATGAGGGCCTGGAAAGGTAAAGGACAAGTTACTTTTCCTTCCGAAACCCAGGCAAGAGGAGGTACTGAATTATTTTCACTTACCTGCACAATCTGGAGCACCACTGTGTGCCAGGTACCATGGAAAGGCTTTCCATGCATTACCTTTTGTGATTCCCTCCAACAATATTGTGAGGTTGCTCTTATTATTTGTCCTCAGGTCTGAGATGAGAAAATGGAGATTTGGAGCATAAATTTGAATTTACTCATCCAAGACCAGCTAGCTAGTAAATTGTGGAGCTGGGATTTGAACCCAGATCTGCATGACTCCATAGACCATGGTCTTTAACTACTCTCTCTTTGTATATATTTTGTTCCAATGAGTAGCTCCTAATACTATCAGAACAAGTCATTTGACCACCACATTTATCACCCACAACCGAGGTGCCGTAGTAACAGGTAGGAGAAGGGAAGATGAGTGACGTTGACAGTCCAACCTTCCTGTGGTCTTTTTCAGTGGGCCAAGAGTCATCCTCTTCAAAGGAATGCTTTACTCAACTCCTTGGGCTAGTGGTCCTGTCTGCATAAGACATGGACTGGAAGCTACCTGTGTGGGGGAGGAAATGCCCAAAGGAGAAAATGTCTGAGCACAAATACCATTCTAAAGCACAAATCAAGTAGGGCGTATAATTTCTTTGCAGCAAGATGTAATAGCCTGTTCTCTGAAGCAGAAAGACAGCATTACTTTTCCTTGGGGGCTGTGAAGCTATAGGGTAAGTGAAGGAAGGGATGTGAGTTTAGAGGGTTTTTAACATAGAAAGTCCTAACCACTCCCTATTCCTTCTCTTTAAAGTCCAAATGTTATATTATGGGCTCTTTGAATACACTTAAAGAGAATATAGGCAGAATTCTGTGAAACTAGGCCTGTATTTATGGCCAAGGTCTTTGACACAACTCTACTTTTAAGATGTGTTTTTTTTTTATCCCTAAGAAGTTATTAGTACGCGCTCTCAATTGTCCTTTAACATTTGACCTCTATCAGGTCAGTTTTTACAAAAAGTGTCATAGTTGGTCATGTTCTAGTTTTTTAGATTATTTATAATTTGGGACATAGTAAAAGAATTTCACCCTTTATAATGGAAAGTAGGGAAAATGCATCCAGGATGTATAGCCTTGCCACTGAAGGTTATCAGGTCAGTCCTATATCCTGTGTTGTCTCCATTTCATCTCCCACAGCAGATGTCCTAAACCTCTGCCACTTAGCTCAAGTTTCTGCCCTATCTGAAGCCTACCATATTGCTCAGGATTCTCCAGGGAAGCAGAATGAATAGGAAGGGAGGTAGAATGAGAGATTTTGATCCTAAGAACTGGTTCATGTGCTTATGGAGGCCAGGAAGACCCCCAATCTACCATCCACAAGCTGAAGAACCAAGAGAGCTGGTGGTGTAATTCATTCCAAGGCGTAAGAACCAGGGAAGCCAATGGTAGAAATTCCTGTCTGAGTCCAAAGGCCTGAAAGTCGGTGTGAGGGGCTTGTCAATGGTGTAAATCCTGGTTAGAGCTGTCAGGCTGGAGAACCAGGAGCACCAACATAGGAAGGCAGAAGGTGGATGTCCTAGCCCATGCAGAGAGCCTATTCACTCTTCCTCCATCTTTTTGTTCTATTTGGGCCCTCAATGGATTGGATGATACCTGCTGACATTATGGAGGGTGATCTTCTTTGCTCAGTCCATTGATTCAAATACTCATCTCTTCTGGAAACATCTTCACGGACACACTCGGAAATAATGTTTTACCAGCTATCTGGGAATCCCTCAGCCCAGTCAAGTTGCCATACAAAATTAACTGTCATACCTTCCCAGTGGATGTACTCACAATGTTGCAGGAAAAAGTCCAGGTGAACTCCCACAGCTTCCCCCTTCTGCACTTTCAGACTTACCAGCACTTGCAGTCGTAGTCCTCTGTCTCATTTCCCTGGTCACAGGAGATGCATCTCTTCCTGCTCAAAGGTTGTAATCCCCCATTCTGTGTGTGCTGCAGACCATTCTTCCTGCCTCTTTGCTGACCTTGTTCTCAATCAGTCTTCTGTCCCTTACAATTCTAGCATTTTCCGTCCCACTGGCTATGCGGTCTTTCAGAATATAAATATGTTCAGATAAAGGAGCTCTGGAGACAGGACACTTTCGGTGCTAATTTGCATGGGTATTAAACAATGTAGGAAAATGAGTTTCAGTTTACTCCCATTATCTATCCCCTATATAAAAATAATCCATTAAGGAAATGTTCTGATCTCCTAAATGGGTGTGATGAAATGGACATGATATGGTTCTTTTGAGGATCAAATGAAATAATGCTTATCACTGAACAAAGGTGTATCATCAAACATAGAAACTAGCACCTAGTAGGTGCTCAAAATGACAATGGCTGTCATCATAGTATTATTTATAGTACTTGTACTAGTCATAGGAATAATTTTTTAAAAGATTTTATTCATTTATTTATGAGAGACACAGAGAGAAAGGCAGAGACACAGGCAGAGGGAGAAGCAGGCTCCCCACGGGAAGCCTGATGCAGGCAGGACCTGATCCCGGAACTCCGGGATCACGCCCTGAGCCAAAGGCAGACACTCAACCACTGAGCCACCCAGGCCTCCCTCATAGGAATAATTATATGGGGGAATTGAGCTGAAATATCTTGAAGGTGCCCCTTACCTCTCCACATATAAGTCTGGATCTTATAATGTCCTGTCCAATCCTTTTCACAGTGTTTAATACATTGTAACTAAATCCAAACTCTCCCAATTTCATATCCTCTTGAAGCACCCTTGTTCCAGGCATACTGGACCATTTAGCATTCCCCAATTATGCTATGGAGTTTTGTGCCTTGTGACTATGTTCATGCTGGTTCCCCTGCTTTCCCTGCTTTTCCCCCTTCTTTATAAGACCTGGAATGGTACACCTTGATCGGTGATGTTTTTCTCATCCCCACACCCCTCTGGGCAGAATTGGTGATCCCATAGCCTTTATATATACTGTCCCACATTGTATGTTCCTTGTTGACTTGCTTTTCCATCTGCTACTCTTGGAACTCCTGGAGGACTTACATGAGTTAAACTTGACATCTCCAATGGCTGGGTACTCCTTAAAAGCCTCACAGTCCTGATAATGGACAGCTAATAGGACCTCGTGACACTGCCCACCAGTTGAAGAACTCTGCGTTCACTTTAACCAAATTTTTTATCCCATGATTGGAGAGTCGTCTTCTTTTACTTTTCAAGCCACTAAATAGCAATGCTCCTTTCTCAGACATTCTAAAGATGGGAAGTTAATACAATATTCAGTTCCCTCCTTTCTATTCCAATGGATGCCAAGAAATCGAGCCTTTTAGCTTCTTGATTATAAGGGGGAGGTAGCTTCTTAAAAATAATTGACTTCAATAAGCAGAATCCCTTCTCAGCCACTTTCCCTCATCTCTCTGTGAGGGCATGAGTGATTTTACTGATTTCTCATCAACTTGAAAGACAACTCTGCCATCTTCCCTGTTCAATGTGTATGAGGCCACTTAGCAAGCTTGGAGCCTGTGATCATCATCAACTTACTCTTTTATCCAAGAGGCAAAGCACGGCTTCAGCATCTAACAAACAGTTGCAGACAAGAAGATGATCCGATTGGTTCAGTCTCCATCCTGTTGGCAATGTCAGGGGCAGGATGTTGATAGGCAAGAAATTGATTGAGGAGGAAGAAAGAAGTATGCAGGGCTCCCTTAGCCAAGGGACTGGACCGTTGATTACTTTTAAGGTTGGCAACCTTGCGATAACTAATAGTTTATTTACATCTTAGTCACTGGCTACAGATACCCTAAAAGCCTTGCTTTGTTTTTCCTGCAGGGAGAGCAAATCCCTTCTTCCAAAAGTGGATTTTCTACTTAGTTCTTCATTCGTTGGCGCCCTCAGGTTTAAAAAAATGACCCAAAAGGTCAATTTCTTCAAACATCCTTTTATTCTTGCTTGAATCATTTCGTACTGGGCGTACCTCTATTTTGAACATTGTGGTTAAGATCCCCACACACACACCAGCTTAGCCACTGAACACATATTTGACCTTTGGCATGGCATTTAACCTCTCTGAGCCTGAGTTTCCACATATGTTAGATTGTCAGAATATGAGTACCTAATGTTAGGATTGTTGTAAATATCCCTTGGGAGAAGACAGAGGGAAAAGTTGACTTTTGTTGTTATGAATTGATTTTAGTTTTTCTTTCTACCCCTACTACCTCCCATAGGACTATGCAGAGCAAGCTCAGTCACCTTCAGATAACATAAAAACATTTACTAATGTCCTCAAGAGTCTCAGTGAAGAAACTTTACCTTGTGACCATTACCTCCAGATGGTCACTGAATGCAGAGGTTCAGTCTGAAGCAAGTAGAGTGAGAGATACTGTATGTTGTTACCAGCTGTCCAAGAATTCTCAAGTATGAGGAGAATTACCCAATCAGTGAGCAATCTCACAGATGAAGGCCTGGCTTCAAAATAGTCATCTGAACACTTTAAGAAAGTCACTTTAATTTCAGGGCCTACTTTCATTTCATGTTGCAGAAACAGGCTATCTCAGAGTAAATGCATTTTCTGTTAGGAAGTTAAAATATCAGTGTTTTTTTTTAAGTTCTTTGGCATACCAAATCTCTGAAATTTTTTTACCCTCTTTTTTCACATTCTCACTTACTTAAATCAACCACAATACTTGCTTTTAAAACATGGTTTCTCAACAGTATTGACTTTTGGGCCAGATAGCTTTGTTGTAGGCAATTGTCCTTTCTGTCATAAGATGTTTAGCAGCATCCCTGGTCTCTTACCCTTGACATACAAGCAGTATACCACCCCTGCCCTCAAGTTGTGACAACCAAAAATGTCCCTGGAATACCATGTGTGCCCGGGGGTGGAGTGAGGTGGGGCGGAGTGGCAAAAACACTTCCAGTTGAGAACCACTCATTTAACACATTTTGTCCATTTTGAAGCCTCCATGCCAGAACATAGGAAGAATTCTCTATTTTAGAAAGGAAAAAAAAAAAGGTGGAAATGATAGGCTGGGCAGGTTGTTCCAAAGAATAATGCAAGTCAATCTCAATTAATTTCCAGATATTTTTTAGTGCTTATCTAGTGTAAGGAATTGTGTGTTTTCATTTTTATCCTTATTAATTGATTTTTCTTTTGATTAGGTTCCTCAACATAGGCTATGCCTGTGTTTTAATTTCTACTGTAGATTTACTGTAGATTCTATACTTGGCCCAAAGAATGAATTTGAATTTTTTTTTTCATTTATTTATGATAGTCACAGAGAGAGAGAGAGAGAGGCAGAGACATAGGCAGAGGGAGAAGCAGGCTCCATGCACCAGGAGCCTGACGTGGGATTCGATCCCGGGTCTCCAGGATCGTGCCCTGGGCCAAAGGCAGGCGCTAAACCGCTGCGCCACCCAGGGATCCCCCAAAGAATGAATTTGGAAGGCAAAAATATTAACCATTTGCCCCTCTACATCCATTCTCTATCCTTTTTTTTTCCTTTTGGACCTCCTCTGACCATAGAGTGTGGCCTAAGTGAATCATCCAAAAACCTTTGCCCTCAAGCTTCAAGATAGTTCCATTAGAACAGGCCATTATGGAGCACTGACAAGAGATGAGAGGACAGGAAGAGAGAAAGGCTGATATTCCTCTGTCTTTGGCCAGAGTTTCTTTCAAGTGGTCCTTCTTCCAAGGCTACAGCTCTCTCTGGCTTCCAGTAATAACTTATCCCATGCCCTTTCAGGTTTACGTGAGATAAGGACTTTTTACTCTTTCTCATCCCTGGGAGCTTCACTATTTCATAAGGGTCTTCTGAATGCTGCCCTTGTTTCTCTAAATGGTCTACTTATTAGACACTCTTCAGTTACTCCCTTGAATGTGCCATCTGTTTCCTTCTAGAAAGCTGCCCATACAAGATGACCCTTCTCTTTCAGTGAACCCAGGTAGCTTTTAGTAGCTTGTTTCCATCAGGGCCTTGACTGCCTTTGAGGTGTCTTGTAAGTTTCCCATTCCACTACTTGTAACTCTGGTCCTGAAAAGCTGTTGACAAACCTTAGCATTGTTATGAATAACAAAGTGAAACTAAGGAATTATTTTGACTGCTTTAATAGGAATATGATGGTTACATCTGTCTTTGTTTATGCAGGGAGATATAATGATGGCTTTCTATTTGCTTTAGAGTGGTTCTAACCAGGCACAGATAACCAAGACAGAGCTACCACATTTCTTGACTGATCTGAATTTGAGGTTCGATGTGTATTCATGATCATGTGATCTTCACCATCAGTAATAGCCAACAGATATCATGTGTCCTCCATATATGAGGACCTGTACTAGGTATAGGTGTGCAGAGTATAGGAACCTTGGTCTTCCTTCCCAGATTGAAGAACCTGGATGGGCATGTACATTATGAGAAGGTCATTTGTTTTTTTTCTTTTTAAAAGCATTGAAATCATCTTTCTTTTATACTCTTCCTCAGATCATTCAATTTGATCACTGCTGTTACCCCTACTCTGTCCCATGTACTCATTAAATCATAGAAATCCTCCCTTTAAAGCAGTGCTGTCCAATAGCAACATAATATGAGCCACATGTGTAATTTTATATTTTCTAGCAGCCACACTGAAAAAGTAAAAATAAACTTAATTTTCTTTTAGGTAAATGTAAACTTAATAATATATTTTATTTAGTCCAAAATAGTGTAAATATTATCATCTCACATTTAATTATTATAAATAATTTTACTAAGTATACTCTTTAAATACTAAGTCCTTAAAATCTGTTTACTTCACACTTACAGCACATCTCACTTCCAATACCAAATATTCATTGGAAATATTTAGCCTGTATTTTGATTTCATCAAATTTACTGTTAAAAATGTACATCTATATCACCCAAGTTGTTCCAGGCATACTTGAATATCTGCAATAACTGAACTGAATACTGGTTTTTACATTTAAATTTTAATTGAAAGTTTAAACAAATTAAATATTCAGTTCCTTAGTTTTATTACCTCATTTCAGTGCTTGTGGCTGCCATATTGGACCACGCAAGTCGAAATTATCCCCAGAGTGCATTTCCTCTTGTCATGTAACCAATAAAGCCCTAATGTAACCAAGCCTAATTGTAACCAATGAGAGCTGAGATCGGTTGTTTGGACTATTACCATGTTCTCCTATCCAACCTCTTTGTCATTTATCTTCTTCTACTTCATCTGAGCCCATCATCCTTACTGGTTGATGCAGGGTTTTGGTAAAATATATATCTGATCGCATCATTTCATGGCTTAAGAATTCTTCAGTGCCGACTCTTTACTGCAAGAGAAAGCCAGATTTCCTCAATATGGCCTGCTAGGTAGGCCCTCTCTGACCTGGTCCTGGTCAACTTCTCCAGCCTCTTCTGCTGGTCCTCCTGTGCTTCAGACATACTGCATTATTCCCTGTTCTCTAAGAGCATCATATTACAAACAACTCTCTACAAGGAGAGTTGCACTAGGTTCTCCCAAATCCTACTCTTTATTCAGGGCCCAGATTAAATGCTATTTACTATAAGAAGCCTTCCCTTAGCCCTCTGCCAGGTAACACTAATGTCCCTACTCCTATCTCAAATGAAATGCTTTTCCCATTGTATTGTCTTCAGACGTGAGTTGATCTGGCTCGTGAGCTAATCTCAGAACTCAGAGCAGGTCACAAACTTTAGACTGCAGGCCAAATTGTATTATGCTTTACTAAATAAGCTCTTGCATTTACATATTGTCTGTTGCTGTGTTTATGCTCCATGGCAGAGCTGAATAGTCACAAGAGAGATGGAATACCAACAAAGGCAAAAACTTCTATTATTTGGCCTTTTATAGGGAAAGTTTGCCTACCTACATCCTAGAGGATGGGACTTGCATCTTGTCCACCTTTGGTGCCTAGCACTGCAATAGGCTCATGGCAGGTTCTCAGTAAATGTGGAATTGAACAATGGGTGAATTGGATGAAATTGCATTGATGAGTTGAATGAAAGTTGATATTTTTGTCTGTAATTGATAAGATTTTTGAGAATAGAGAAACATTTTTGCTACCTCTTTAGAGTTCTTTATGATCTACCTTATTGCCATTTTGTCACTATTTGCTTGAATAAAACAAGTTTTGTTTTACCACCTTCATTCTTTTTTTTTAATGCTATGTACCACCTACCATTTGTACTGTGATTTCTATTTGATTTCACTTGTTTCCCACAGATACAAATTGATTAACTCCTGAGAATTTGAGTGTCTTCAACACACAGAAGTGGTAGAAGCTGTGAATGCAAGTTTTGGCTTGATCTTTGGCCTAATTGGTTACTTTATAAAAGACACTTGACCTAACTTGTTAGTGTTATTTTCTGATTTGTTAGTGCAAATTACAATATCCCACCTTCAAGTTATTGCTTGTAGTGTGTGTAAGTATAATATGCAGCTTTGTAATGAGTATATTATTAACATAACACATTTTGCTAAAGTAAAAGAAGCTATTTTTCTTCTACAGAGAATGGAAAAATAAGCAGTATGTGCACCAATATTAAACATTGCTTACAGTCAGCCTCTAATACTAAAAGTTTCCTGTTTGGGGGAATAAATTACTGGCCATCAATAATCCTATAATAATTGGGTACTAAACACCAAAAGGCCGCTTGGCTATTCCTCCTAAGGTTGCATTTTAAAACTAGAATTTGAAAGCAAACATTGGAGATGGCTTCCACACTTGAGCCATACCTTTATGAAGCTACAGATCCTATAGAAAGGTCTAGAAGCTTTATGACACGAGGGCAAAAGATATAGGGGCTGTCATTGGGAAGTTTCATTTCTCGCAGAACTTTCTTGTAGCAGCTTAGAGGCATTCATTATCCATACCCACAGTTTGTTTCTGCCTCACAGTTTGCCCCCAAATTCTTAGGTCAGTGACAGATTCATTTATTGAATACTACTATATACTATTTATATATTTTGTTTATGTAATGCATCTCTTATCCTCACAATAGGCCTGTGAGGTAGGTACTGTTATCTTCAATTTACAGATAAGGATACTGAACCTCAAAGAGATGGAATTCCCTGCGCCCAAGTCATGAAGCAAGTAAGTGGCAGATCTGAGATTCGAACTCAAGTACCAGGGGCCCCTGGGTTTAAAACCACTATGGAAGCTGAAATATTTTCTGAAATGAAAGAAATTAGGTTTTGCAGGGGAAAAGTTGCCCATTCTGTGCTTTTAAATATTCTACTTTTTTCATTTGAAGGACTTCATCCTCGAACTAGAAGGGGCCAGAGAAATCACCTAATTTAATTCAAAGAGGTTGAACCACTTGCCTGCATTACCTCAGCTGAGTTAGTAATAAATACAATAGTCACCTGACTCCTAGCCCAGTGCTTCCTATACTACATCCCAATTCACATTTCTGGCTGCATATAAACAAGTGTACACCCATTTCATTTTATTTTAAGATTCATTTTAAGAAAAGTATTTCTGCTGAAAGAAGAGGAAAGAAAACAGTACTCCAGAAGTAAATGAAAGATGATTTATTTTTACCAAATCTGTGGGGAACCCAGCAAGGGATGCCAGCACACATCAAATTAGCTACTTAAGAGTTTTGCTGCTGACAGTCTGGGCTACTGTGAGTAACTCTCCAGATCTCTTTGAGCCTTAATTTCTTATCTGTAAAATGAAGAATCTGAACTAGGTGAAATCTAAGGTCCTTTCTGGCCCATAGTTTACAATTTCAGGAGAGCAATTAGGAGGTGCCAGGATCGATTAAAGGAAACAAATTTTGGCTCAGTGTAAGAAATTCTTTCAAAAGGGCACAGCCATTTTAGAACGAATTGGGGTACCTTAAGAGATGGCCAATTTTCATATCCAAGCAGAGATGGACCGCAACTTGGTGGGAATATTGTAGAAGTTATTCTGATGTTATAGTGATGATTGGATGACAGTTAAGCTTAAGGTTATTTCTATACTTCACACTCTGTGAGAAATGAAATACATGGAGATTTTCAGACATAACCATACCATCTAACCTCCAGCTGCCTGTGTAGTCATTCAACAAGTAGTTATTGAATACCATTGAAGACTCGAGGTACGGTGCTAGAACTGAGGATGTCAAGGCACAGCTTCTGCCTTGAATGTCACAGACTAGGGATCAACACATTATGGCCCTTAGGCCAAATCCTGTCCATCACCTTTTTTTTTCTAAATGTTATAAATAAATAAAATGTTATGGGAACACAGCCACATCCATTTACTTTCATGCTGTTGATGGCTACTTTTGCACTACGATAGCAGAGCCAAGTAGTTGCAACAGGGACCACATGGCCCACAAAGCCAGAAATATTTGCTTGTTCGATTCTTTATAGCAAAAGTTTGCCAACCCTTGCTGTAGATGCACACGTACATCTTTAACTTCAGTCTAGTGGCCTACGTACAGAATCGGAGGAGGCACAAAGGCAGCACATGTAATTACTTCTTCAAGAGGGATCAGAAATTTTTCAGAGGAATTAAACCATATAATCATGATGTCTTTGAGTGGGAAGAAACCTTAGCGGTTTCAACTAATTTTTCATCCATTCCTCTATATCTTGCCTCTCCAGCATCCCTGATGTACTGCATTTCTTGAAGAATGAAAGCATTCATGCTCCCTGCAGAGAAGTGGTAAAATCTTATAAAATTTAGCCTGCCGGGGATCCCTGGGTGGCGCAGCGGTTTGGCGCCTGCCTTTGGCCCGGGGCGTGATCCTGGAGACCCGGGATCGAATCCCACGTCGGGCTCCCGGTGCATGGAGCCTGCTTCTCCCTCTGCCTGTGTCTCTGCCCCTCTCTCTCTCTCTCTCTGTGACTATCATGAATAAATAAAAAAAAAAAAAAATTTAGCCTGCCAATTTATGCAGAAGTGCAAGAGATTCATAGGTGGCCTCTGCATTCTAAAAGGGATTAAGAACCACCAGTCTTAATGTTACTGTCTGAATTTCAGATGAAGCAAGTTCAGACTCTCTAGCTGGCCTATGCTGATGCCATCAACCTGCAGGAAGCTTGAGGGAATAAGGTCTTGGGGCCTGCCCTCCTTCCCATACACCAGGATGAGACCCCCCGCTTCTGCAGCCATGCTTTTATCTCCCTGGCAGTTGACCGAAGTCCTGGTAAACTGGACTCAGAGGTGCTCAATGACCTGTTGTAGGGAGACAGGGAAGAACAACCAGAACCACCTCCATCATTTTTGCCCTAATGTCACATAGGACCTCCTGGAGTATTCCCTTCACAGTAGGAATTCTCGAGATAAGTGGCATGGATTGATTGACTGACTTCTTCTACAATTTATTGTCAGTCTGAAGAGGACTACAACAGTGTGATTAATGATTTGTTAAATATCCTGCTCACTTATATGTCAAAGCCTTGATTCTCTATTTTTAAAATGCAATGTGAGATAGATACTTCGACAAAGGGAGTCTCGAAAATTCCTGATTCATGAGGGTCTCTTTAGAGGAAATCACCCCCCCCTTTTTTTTACTTTTAATTTTGACATGATTTTAGACTCCAGAAAATTACAAGAATGGTACTCTATGGCATACTCCTGTTTCCCATATTTTTGCAATTACACTGCTGCAGTAAGTAACCTTGTGCTTCTGTATTTTCATATTGTTGGAGATATATGTTCAGGATAAATCTTGACAAATGGGATTGCTGAGCCCAAATGTTAGTACACATATAATTTGGTTAAATGTTGCAAAATTCCCATCAAAAGACTTGCACCAGTTTACATTCCCACCAACAATATGTGAGAGTGCCTGTTTCTTGACAGCCTCACCTACAGAGTGTGTTATACTTTTTAATTTTTTCCAGTATGGTGGATGAGAAATGGATTCTTAATGTAGTTTTAACTTTCATATCTTTGACTTACATATCACTTGAGTGAGGGTGAATGTTTTTTTTTTTGTAAGCTTAAAGGCCATTTTAATATCTGTTTTGTGTGTACATTACCCATATCTTTGTACATTTTTGTATCTAGAATTTGGGGGTTTTTTTCCTTCAAAATTTAAGATTTATTTTATTTATATAGTAGAGATAGTAGTCACTTTTCTGCCTTACATGTTGCAGTATTTCTCTTGGCTTGTCAGTTATCTTTTCATTTTGTTTATGGTATTTATTGACATTCATTAGCTGTTTTAATTGTTATGTAGCGAGAAGGTATTGTTATGCAGTGAGATTTAATAATCATTTGTTTTATTGTTTTTGCATTTGGCGTTCTAGTTAAAAGATTTCTTACCACACCCAGCTTAAAGAGGAATTCACCCATATTTTCTTCTAGTGTTTATATGGTTTCACTTTGCATTAGATCCCTGACCTACTTTAAATTTATTCTTGGGGTACCTGGATGGCTCAGTTGATTAAGCTTCTAACTCTTGATTTGGGCTCAGGTTATAATCTCAGGGTTGTAAGATCGAGCCCCGAATCTGGCTCTGCACTGGGTGTGGAGCCTGCTTAAGATTTTCTCTCTCTCTCTCCCTCTGCCCGTCTCCTGCCAAAAATTATTCTTATGTATGGTCTGAGATATGGATCTAACTTATCGTTTTCCAAATGGCTAACCTTTGT
Organism: Canis aureus; assembly: GCF_053574225.1. Lineage (NCBI taxonomy): Eukaryota > Metazoa > Chordata > Mammalia > Carnivora > Canidae > Canis > Canis aureus. Next base: position 14,870,626 of record NC_135649.1, read on the forward strand.
CCCAGCACCATCTGTCAAAAAAGCCTGTCTTTGCTCTAGTTATTCACGATATAACTTTTATTATATACCAAAGTTCCATATTTACTTGGGTCTCCTTCTGAACTTTCTTTTTTTAAGTGTCTCTATTGATGCCCTACTACCACACCTATTCAATTACAGAGGCTTTATGTTTCATTATACTGGTAGGGCTACTGCGTGCTCATCCTTTTTTAACTTTGTGTTTCCATAACTATCGTTAATTTTTTCACATGAGGTTCAGTGACAACTTGTCTAACTCTATAAGAAAGTTCGTTGATATTTTTATTGGGGATACATAAAATTTACAAGTTAACTTTATAAATTAAACTGATAGATTAAGTACTCTCTTTATACTGTTGAGTCATTCCATTAACAAAAAACAAAAAACAAAAAAAAATGTCCTTCCATTTCTCCAAGGCTATCTTTGTGTGTTTTATAAGTAAAAAAATTAAAGAAAAGCAGGCTTTTCTTTGGACCGTTGAAGTTATTCAGAACATGAGAGATATATTTCATGATAATGCCATTTACATTTAGAACAAATAGTCCAGGGAAGGACAAATCTGCTCCAAGCCTATTCCAGTTGTATTCCAAGATGAAATGTCCAGTGTTCACTCATTCATTCATTCATTCATTCATTCATTCTCATCAGTGACTTCACTGAAGCCAAGGAATAGCTTATCAAAAGCCAAGAGAATAGTTATGGAAGATGACAGTCATGACAGGTAATAATGAAGATTCAAAAATATTTTGGCAGTCTGGAATGGTCAGCCCAAACTCAACAAGTAGAGAAAAATCTACCCTGAGCTTCAACAGTAGAATCACATATGTAAAATTCAAGAAAAACACTGCTCTAGCTGTAATACTTTTGATATCTGAAGGAGAATTCTAGATTGACCCATAAACTTAATAGGAGCCAATACTTTCTACTTAACTGTTAAAATAACACATTCATCCAAGCTTCATTCTACTTAACTGTTAAAATAACACATTCATCCAAGCTTCATTAAAACAAGTGTAGTGACCAGATCAGGCAAGAAGTGCACTGCTTTGGTTGGACCCACCTGTAGGTAGCACTCTCTTCATTTGAGAAAAAGAATCATAAATTGAGGGAAATACGGACAACAAGAGAGAATCTAGAGGAGAGCTCCCAGACATGTCAAGGTGTCAAAAAGTGTCTGTTGTTTGGAATTGTTGGAAGAGCTGGGGATCTTGGAGAAAAAGAAGAGAGAACTTGGAGCTTTGATAAATGGGTGTCAGGAACTCAGCACTGCTCTAGAGATCAGAACAAGGAAGTGAAACAAGGTGACAGCTGTTGGTTCAACTTGAATTTTCTAGAAAAGTTTCAGTTGACTAAAGAGTTTGTGGGAGAGGGGTAAGAGGTGGAGAAACGGGGTAGGGAGAGAAAATTAGAGTGAATGTACTATAATGGAGCAACTGCAGAAGCAGAGAGTTCAGTTAGGAGGATGTTGGTACAGTATAGACAAAAGACGATAGTGGTTTGGTCTAAACTCCAAAGTGACAGTGGAGAAGATGAGAAGTGTTGGATTTGGCATTTATCTTATAGGTAGAAGTAATGAGATTTACTGTTGGATTGAATGTGAGAGTTGAAGGAGATACAAGAAAGAAGGATGACTTTTAGATTTGAGAGTTGAACAACTGGATGGATGAGGGTGCCATTTTCTAAGGTGGGGAATATTGAGGGGTCAAGATGGAGTTGCGGTGGGGTTGGAAATCTAGAGTTCTTTTACGACCATGTGAATTTTGAGATGTACACTAAACATCAAAGCAAAGATATTTGGCATGCAATTGGCTTTATGAATGTGGAGGTAAAGGGATAAATTGGTGCTGAAGCCATTGTTTCTTCACAGCTCCCTCCTATATGATTGATTTTCAGAAGTTTGACCTCGAACTAAGTGGTTCATTACTATATGTTATACAGTGTTTATCCTAAAAGAGCCTTCAGTCTAGCTTAAGAGACAGAAAACCATCTTAGAAAAATTTAGGAAGCAAACGTGAGCAATTAAAAAGAAGTGTGGTAGAAATGGTAACTGCAAATGGAAGTCTGAAAAGAGGAAGATTATTGCAGACTACAGTAGAAGGAAGAGGGCTTCCTGCAGAAGGTAGCATTTTTTTTCTGGGCCTTGAAGACTGTGCCCAGGGAGAGAACAAGGGTATGAGTGTTCAAAGCTCTGCTAAAATATAGCATAACCTTTGTTTTTAGTGAGAATGTGCTTCGAGATAGCTTCATTTGATGACTTTGACATTTCCTAAGCATGCTCTGGGTGCTGTGCTCCATTTTGCTTTGCGGTAGAAATGCCCCGATTCTGCTATAGTGTTTGCTCATGGTTAAGGGCTGTGGATAGTGGAGTGCAGCAGGGCACATGACTTTCAAAGAATCTGAAATACTTGTGCCCTATATGGCCTATCTTTGGCACTGGAGATAATAACCTTCTCCTGGGATTACAACCTCTGATTGGACCATGATGCAGAGTGGTTTCCTCAAAGTAGTATCAATGCAGTTTCTCAGGTAGAGAAGCTATGGAAGGAAATACAGATGTGTGGGTGGGAGAACACATGGGAGAAAAGCACTTCCCACACTTGGAAGCGTTGACAAGGGCTGCATCAATGCACTCTGAATATAGACAGCAGGTTGTGTGTTTCTGCTAAGGCAGCTGCCACCAACAGGAGCACAGGCTGTGCTATTCTAGGAAGCCACCATAATCTGATTGTAGCTCTTGCTCATTTTACCTTGTGATACATTCTTTCAAGTCATTCCATGTTGTCCAGCTCCAGATTCATGTCCTCACATTCCCACCCTGAGATAGAACTTGGCTTTCCTTCTCTCTTCTTGCTGGAGGTAGTCCTAGAGTACCAGTTTTCAAACTCTGCTTTGGGGAACTCTAGGGATTCTGAGTGATGGGATGCTAAGACAGAGCTCTACTTTTTCATTGTTTTGTATTTTGAGTTATGGTTTCATTAACATAGAGTTGAAATTTACTGTTTTAAAAAGTATAAAGGGTAGATTCAAACTCTTGATTTGACTAGATTCAGATCCGCCACCCCAGATTTTTAACAGTGCCCCAACTTTCCCTCTTTCCTCTATGATTAAAAGCCACTGGGTCTTGGGGCACCTGGGTGGCTCTGTCAAGCGTCTGCCTTCAGCTCAGGTCACGATCTCAAGATCCTGGGATCAAGCTCCATGTCTGGCTCTGCACTCAGCAGGGAGTCTGTTTGTCCCTCTCCCTCTACTCTCTCTCTCTCAAATAAATAAATAAAATATACATTTTTTAAAAGCAGCTAGGTCCTAACATTTATGGAACTCAACTGGCCCTATACATTTTTGAACCATGAAATTTTATTCTGTTTTCATTAATTAGAGGATTAATTAGATTGTATGGCCCAATGGACTCCTCCACCCCTGCCCCCCACTTTCGGTTGCTGGAGCACAGGACCAACCAAATGTTGCATTTAAAAACTACAGTCCATCTAGTCAATTTAATAAGAGCATCAGCCATTTTTATATTTAGATTTCTTCCCTCAGTGTTTGTGTGCACTTATATTTATCACAATTCATCTCATTTTAGCTATAAAATATCAAGTATCTGAAAATATAGGAAAGAATTTTGAAATACTTTAAGGACAGGAGACAGATTTCTTCAGGCCCCAGTATCTGAAAATAACTTGGCATCTGATATTACCTTGTACAGTTATTTCCCTGAAGTCACTACATATAGATGGGTTTTCTCCTCCATATCCAAGTGTGTTTATTTAGAGTTGAATGCATAGGAGGTTATATGTACACTAATTTATATTTATATAACATATATAAACCCATGTCAGTTTGACATCTGACATAAATTTTGCACCTACCTGAAATGTCTGCCTTTTCATGTGATTAGTATCAACAAATCATTGCTAGGAGTCTTTCTTTTTAATCTCAGTTGATTCATTATTAGGTAGTCATTAGTCATACATTAGATAGTATGAAACCATATTAATGTTTGCCCTACTATCAGGTGATTAAATTGATATTTCAATATTTCTTTCAAAAGTAATGTGGGGGGCAGTCCTGGTGGCTCAGTGGTTTAGTGCCGCCTTCAGCCCAGGGCATGATCCTTGGAATCCCAGGATCGAGTCCCACATTGGGCTCCCTGCATGGAGCCTGCTTCTCCCTCTGCCTATGTCTCTGCCTCTCTCTCTGTGTGTTTCTCATAAATAAATAAATAAAAATCTTAAAAAAAAAAAAGTAATGCTGGATCTTTTAGTTCCCACAGTCTGAAATGAACTTGTAAGACTTTAGAGAATCCGTTTCTAGGGTTAAAACTATTTGAATGTAGTTCAATGGGAAAGACAGCCTCAGAAATTGAATATCCATCTGTTTTAAAACTTACCACAATGTAGTACAAAGCAAAGCTGAAATGAACTGTTTCTTCTGATACACTGATGCAAAGTAGATATGAATTGCAAAGAAGCCTTTTAAAAATAAGATGTGTGTATACAAAAAGAGCCTAAGTCACATTGACAAAGCAGAAATGCCCATGAAGCGCAGAGATAGAGTGATAGGTCATGTTAATGATTCTCCTTTTACGAACAATGAAGATCTTGAATATATATCTGGTTTCAGGTGTGTATGTGCGTGTGTGCATACACATCCCACATAGACGTGTAGAATATTGGACTAATCGTGATAAAGGATTATGGTAGAAGACATCACTGGCTCCTATGAATGATTGTGTCCACCTACCCTCGGTTCATGTAGGTGCGTACTGAAAATGAGAGTCTGGGCTTCTGAGTGATGCTTTCAGGCCTACAGTGTATTGCACCAGTCAGGTGCATGTGACTTATGACAGGTAGTGATGGTGATAGGAGGAGCTGTGACAATTAGATAGATAGCATTTTATGAGAAAACATAGTGCCACACTTGAAGCATCTAGCTGTCCACCAGAGGAAAGTGAATGGTACTAATTAGCTAAGGAAAGGGGTTTGCGAGGACAAATTTGAAGCAGAGTGCTTGCTGTTTAGCTTCCACACTTTTTCCTTGTTAGGGAACTGAAGATATTTTAAGTGAATGAAGAGGAAAATTTAAATTCTGTGGGAGCAAAGTGTGTCAGGTTTTATAAAGCAGAATAAGTCTAAATGTGGTAATGTGTGCTTCTCTTCAGAGGGGTCAACTCGAGAACTGGCTCCTTGCTGGAACTCAGGCAGAAGGAATGGCGCTGATGGCACCCAAGTGGGCACTGCTTTTCAGAGAGTGGGTTTGCATTCTGATTTTCTTCTTAGTCCCAAACTGGACTGGGTGCTGCCACCCCATCTGGCATCCAAACAGCCGGCTCTGTTGCCCAGGAAGCACATGTAGCTGCAAAGCTGCACCTTCCTGAGGGCTACGGTGTTGCCATTTTTTCTGAAGCATTGTGGAACTGGGAGGATGAGTGGAAGGCTTCACCAAAGCCTTGTCAGCCAATCCAGAAGGACATGCAAAGAGATGCCAATACTTGGCAGGAGATCCAACAGTGACAACTTTAGATAACTGAGGCACTGTCTTACCAGTTTCATACACTCTTAACCTAGAAATCACATTCTAGGGCTCAAGTACCAACTATCAGCTTGGCCTCCAGAATAGATTTATTTATTTATTTATTTATTTATTTATTTATTTGTATGTTTGTTTATTTATTTATTTATTTATATTGGAGTTCAATTTGCCAACATATAGCATAACACCCAGTGCTCATCCCGCCAAGTGCCCCCCTCAGTGCCCATCACCCAGTCTCCAGAATAGATTCTACAGGGAGTATGCATTTGGGTCTCACCCAGTAGGCTGTGAGACTGGGAATCCTGAGGGTTCAATCTGAACTGCCAAGACCTCCACCCAGAACAGTAAGTGTATGCAAGAGTCTAGCCCAAGCAGAGGTGAGTGACACAAAATGGGACCAAGTAACTCCTACTCCCAGGATACTCACCCTGACTCATTTTCCAGACCCTTGTCTCCTACCTGCTACTAGCTATATAAAAGAATCATATAGATTTCTGCTCAAATTCTTTATCTGTGTGCTTGGATCACCTCTGCATCCCCTCCCCCTATACACACACATACACACACACATACACACACTTGCTTTTAGCAGTAGCAATTATGCAGCTAAGATGGGTCATGCTTTGACATCTAAATAGAGGAGACTTCAAACCCTAATGATTTGAATTGGGAAGCTAAAAATGAAGGCAGATAGGCTAATTAAAAGGTACATAAACTATAACAAGAAAAAGATGCTGGGCCAGAACCAAGACAATTGCCATTAGAGTTGGACAGATGTAGCAAAAATTGGGAGACCTTGGTATTGCCCTAGATGTGTGGCTTAGAGAAAGGGAAGACAAAATGATGAACCTGGGGTTTCAAGCCTTGGTCCCTTGACAAACGAAGATACCCTTCACAGAAAGACATCAGAAGGAAGAGTTGGTTTAAGATGGTAAATTCTGTTTCAAATATTATGAGCCTGGGGTACAAATGGAATACGACATTGCAGAACTGATGCTTTGGAGGGAGACCCAAGTTTGAGAATCATGTGAGTAGTACTCAGAGTAGATGAGACCACTAAAGGAACAAAGAAAGAGAGGACAAAGAGTTGAGGATAGATCTGGAAATACCTGTTTGTGGGGCAGAGGGAGAAAAAGGCAATGAGGGACTAGTAAAGGGGGCCAGGGAGCAGTGCTCAGAAAAGAAGAGAAAAAAAACAGCACAGTGAAGTGGAAACCAAGGTAAGAGAGATTGGCCAATAATATCCAATACTTCAAAAGATCAAGGAGTGTGTGAGCTGAGACAAAGCCATTGGATTTGGTGGTTAGAAGTCTGTTCTCTCCCTTTATGATAACACTGATGAGCCAAGACTATCACCATCACCAAGTCCTCAATAATGGTATACTAACCCCAGTGGTTGGTGACTGTAAGACTTTGGAGAAGTGATACAATTTTACTTTATCCATGTATTCAGTCAACAAACCTTTATTGAACTTTACTACACACCAGGCCCTGTGCAAAATGTCCTCTCTCTGATGCCAACCTGAGTTATATTAGCAGAACCCTCCCCCTGCCTTCTAGCTATGTCTTGATATAATTATTTTTTGGATATAATTATTAATAGCTCCTCAATTCATCGTCATCAATGTCCTGATTTGGACAGTAAATTATATTATTTGCCTATGGTCCACTTCTCCAGACTCCTACGGCCTCGTCCACTCCTATGATTCTTTTTGCCTGGGCAGGAGCTCCTGAACTCAACTGGAATGGGACCCCCATGTGTGCCAAGTTGTCTATGAATCATAACCATCATTGTTGTCTTTACAACATGGGTCATTTGTTCCCATACGTATGTCTTACAACATAGGCTGCATGTGTTTCTGAGATTCACCTGCCCCAGACCCACTATTCACATGTTACCTGCCAAGAATCCATGACAGCCATTCAGTTTGGATTGATCTAGCTGATTCAGAGTAGGTCTGTCATTTACTCGCAGGAATAAGTCATGGTACAAACCAGCCTAGATTCACTGTGTTTATTTTAGGACTGTAGACATCTTTGCCAAATCATATAGTGTGAAGAATAAGTGAGGATAGCAGAGCTGACTTGGCTATACCAAAATTTCTCAAGTAGAAGTGAGGATTAGGGTATTTTTAGCTGGTCAGTAAAGAGTTAAGTGTGTTAGCTAGAGGCACTTGGGAATCCAGGCTGTGCTTATTTCTCGGGTTTATAAATAACTTAAACCTATGTAGGAGTTAATTAATTTGACTCCTTTCCACCTACGGTTTAGCTTCTTGAGGGAATAACTTGACCCTTCTTATACCCAATGTTTGTAGTTGTAAAGAGAACTCCCAACAGAATGAATAAAACCTCTCTTGGATTGTATGAGTTTGGCTTCCTGTAAACCTCCACGGAGAAATTCTGAGATGTCAGGCACAGCACAAAATGTCAAAATACCTCTTCAGTTAGGGACAAACATATGCTTTGTATTATTCCTGGCTGGACTTATTTGTGATTCTGGGAGTTTTTTTTTTTTCTTTTGAGTGACTGACATCCTAAGGCAGGAGCTAACATGTAACTTAGTAACGGTAATAGAGACCTGTTAAAAGTACTCCAAATTTTGCTCACTCCATCCAGACCTCTCCTTTCCCTGGAGAATATTTTAAAACAAAATTATTGCCTTTGGGACGAGAGGTCAGTTTCTTCACCTCCGAGGTTCTCCATGATTAAATAAGAAGTTGCAGGAGTTTTCTCAGTTGTCAGAATCCCAGAACACAGGAACACTGAACAGTAGGAATACAAAAGTCCACTTGTTATGCTGACAGATCTTCCTTGTAACACCTCTAAAAGGATCTGATAGATTAGACTGCAGGTAAGGCCTGTGAACTGAGTGGAACAGACGAAAATGAATTGAGTCGTTTGATGTCACAATGCAAATGGAGTGTGACTTCATAGAAAGTACTCATTTCAAATGCCATGTCCCTTGCGTCATCCAATTCCCAGCTACTCGAGTGGATGCCATCACAGAGTAGCATGACCACATTGAGCCCATTAGCTGGGATGGCCATTTGTATTGTTTTGTGGACCTCATTTTAAAAACTGTAATCCCTATGAATCATCCCTAATATGAATGTGAGTAAATTTTATCCTGAGTTACAGAAAAGCCATCCTGTCTTTTCAGAGCTATGAAATACATTGGATTTCAACATGCCTCCCCCCCCACCCCGCCCCACTTTGAGAACTGGGCCCAGGATGGAGAGGAAGCTGTTGTTCTGAGCCGTCTTCCACTTAGGTGGCAGCATTGAGCATGAGAAGAAGCCCACCCCTTACTCCTGAACCAGCTCAAGGACAAGACTCCAGTAATGGGGCTGCACTCTCATGTAATGGCTGCACTCTCCAGTAATGGGGCTGCAGTCTCATGACCGAACAGAGTAACTACCATTTTTTAAAAGATTTTATTTACTTATTCATGAGAGACACAGAGAGAGGCAGAGACAGAAGCAGGCTCCATGCAGAGCCCGATGCGGAACTCGATCCCAGGACCCCAGGATCATGCCCTGGGCCTAAGGCGGCGCTAAACCACTGAGCCACCCGGGCTGCCCAGTAACTACAATTTATAGTGAGCGCTTACTTTGTGTCAGTGATACTACATGTAAACTTGGAATATTTAATTAAATCCTGACAACATCTCAGCGAGAGAGTTCCTGTCATTGTCCCAATTTTGCAGATAAGGGAACTGAGACACTTTCTAGTTATGTCAGCTCAATGACTATAGCTTTGGTCAGGGCTAGCATTCAAGCCCAAGGTTGTTAGACCATGCTCATTTCTCTACCTCATACAGCTTCAGATGAAGTTTAAAGGCAGGGTAAATTGCCCTAATTGAAGCCTCGCTGAAACCCACATGTTTATAGGCTAGTACATCTTGTGTGGTATTGATTACCAGGTCATTAGAATCCTTCACACCTATCAAGACTCTCCTGGCACACATATTAGACCAGCTGTTTCCAATCATGGGGATTTTGCTAGGCCCCAACTGACACCCACATACTCCCTGAGCCTTATAGTCCAAGAATTTGGCCTGCACCCTGAATTCTAAGCATCCTGGATTCTCTGACTGGGGATTTGTCATGATCAAGCTACTCAGCCCTAGAGGTAGACAGAGCTCTCCTTTGGTGTGTCTGCAGATGGAGGCACCTCAATCCATACTCAGGGCATGTAACAGTTTCCGGTGGCAGCCATAACAAATGACCACAAACTCAATGGCTTGAAACAACAAATTTTATTCTCTCATGTTTCCAGAGGCCAGTGACCACAAATCATGTTATTGGCGAGGATACACTCCCTCCAGAGGCTCTAGGGGGAGAATCTATTCCTTGCTTCTTCTAGCTTTTGGTGGCTCCAGGCATTTCTTGGCTTGTAGCTGCCATCGCTTCTATCCTTGCCTCTGTCTTCATGTCACCTCCTCTGTGTCTTCTCTGCTGTCTCAAATATCCCTCTGCCTTTATTTTGTTTTTTTTTTTAAGATTTTATTTATTTATTCATGAGAGATGAGAGAGGCAGAGACATAGGCAGAAGGAGAAGCAGGCCTCTCAAAAAGGAGCTCAATGCGGGACTCAGTCCCCAGACCCCAGGATCACACTCTGAGCCAAAGGAAGATGCTCAACCGCTGAGCCACTCAGGCATCCTTCTGCCTTTCCTTTATATGGACATTTGTAATTGGATGTAGTGCCCACCCAGATAATTCAGGATGACCTCATCTCAAGATCCTTAATTTTATTACATCAGCAAAGACCCTTTTTCCAAATATGGTAACATTAACAGGTTTGGGGATTAGAATGTGGTCATACACTTTGGGGGATAGCCATTCAATTTACTACTAGGGCTTGATGTCCCCCAACAGTGTCCTGAACCACAGGGAATCAGGCTATCTAGAGCCAAATTGAGTCACTAGGATCATGAGGATAGTATTGTGGCTGCTGTCCCCTCCAACCTTTCTAAATACTGCCCCTCACCCACTGCACCCTCCAGTCCCCAGGCTTTCCTGACACCTCATGGGATCAAACTCAGGTCAACCTATGTCCATTTGTCAGGAAAACAGGTTAGTTTAAGAGAGAGCATGAAATTAGGAATCAGACAGGCATCTGGGTTACAAATTACTCCAACACTTCCTGGTGAGGTGACCTGGGACAATTACTTTAACCTATCTCAGACTCAGTTTACTCACCTATGAAACAGAAATGAGATGAAATTCATTGTGGCCAGAGGCTCCTGCAAGAGGAAAAATACCTTGGCTTTGGAGATAGAGACATGAGTTTGTTTCCTGGCTCTGCCACCCACCAACTATGTGATTGGGGGCAAGACCCTGAAACTCTCTAAACCTCTCAGTTTCCTCATCCACAGAAGAGGGATAATGCCTCTTGACCTACAGAGATGTTAGGATTTAATGATAAAATACACAGAAAATATAGATGGTGTCAACGCACATTTATTAAACTTATTGTTGTCATTTAGCTGCAACTTACAGAGTGCCGGATCTATGGCAGACATCCTACCATGCACTTTGCTGCAATGCTGAGGTACCCCCTGGTCCCCCCGGAGAAGTGGTTAACTTAGAATGGGAAGGTGGTATTATTGTGAAAAACTAGAAACATCACTCGATTTGTGCCCCTGAAAACCAGTTCCTTGGGATACAGTTAAATCATCTTCACTCTTCGGTGAAATTGCATAAATTTGTGGAGTTCAGAAAAGAATGAAGAAGCTGGGGCTGAATTATGTTTTAATGAGCAAACATTTTAACCATGGTGAACATTTTGATATCAAGACCACAGATCAAAGCTAATGTCTTTCCTGTCAAAATGCATAGATTTTAAATATATCCCGAGGATAAGTTGAGAAATGTAGCTGACTAACAAATGAACCCTTTTTAATTGCATTTCACTTTTCTAGCCGAATGTGCATGGGGTTCTTGTTTTACTGGCAAATTCCAATTAGGGTCATTAGGGTGACAAAACCAGCTTGACTGTTCATAAATATCTTGCTTCATACAGAAATTAAAATGTTGCTGCAGACATCAGGATATTACCATTCATAGATAGACCACCGAGGGAGCCTTCCAGGACAAAAATTGAGAAGTCCACATTAGCCCTTCCCCCTTTGATTGCAGTTAGATACATAATAGCTGCTAAATCTTCCAACGTCAGTTCCAATGTCATAGCACCACCAATGGTGGAGGAAAAGGACTTCCCTAAGTAAAACAGCCAATGAACAGTTTGACATATAAAAGGCAGGTCTTGCCATCATACTAAGCCTGTGGTCTAGGAAGCCCCATTTTTGATTCCTGAATGAGCAGATCCAAGATTAGAGGATCCATTCCTCTGCTCTTTTATTCAATAGGTAGTGACTAAGTACTTTGAAAATGTTACCAGCCTTATGCCAGGTGCTGGCAATACAGAGCTAAAGGAGACTCAGCCTTAACAGGTAAACTCTAAAGGTTATTATGCTACACTGCTGTGCACATTAGGAAGGGTATGGGCAGCGTGCAGGACATGCTGGAGAGTAAAGCGTGCCTATGTCTTGCAGACTCAGGGGAGACTTTCCAGAGGAAGGGCCACTTCAGCTACATTGGAGAGGATGGATGAGAACTAAGAATGGGCATGAGAGGCAGAGATTTTACTAAAGGCAGAGGACAAAGACACAGAAATGTAAAAGCACACACACACACACACAAAGCATGGGGGGGGGGTCATGGTGCAGGATGAAAGGGTTGGCTCTTGAGGTTGTTCCTATCTCTGAAATGTTTTTTTGAGGCAGATTCACCAGGGCCAGGTGTTGGATAGGCTATAGGAAGAGTACTGGGAGGGCATGGAGGCAGGAAGGCTGTGAGGCTTTAGGCTTGGGCATTGGGGTGGAGGCCCACCTCGGGTTTGCCCTGGTGCACTTGGCCCATGAAACAAAACCTGGGCTGCCAGAGCTGACGCTCCTGAAGCTCCCACAGCCCCATCTGGCTGATTAAGGGCTAATTCAAATATCAATTAATCGTTCCTCATTTAATTTCTTTTAAAACATTTTTCACAGTGCAGATAATGAGGAAAAATCTTCTCCTTTGAAATATCAAGAGAGACCCACCACTTTAAAGAAATTAGTCCAACACTGACAAATTGTAAACGAGTAAGGGAGCAGCTGTCGGCAGTTTGGTTCAGGAGCTTAAGGTTTCTGTCTCGCAAAAGAAAGACCAAATCATTGGTTAATCGTTAAGGTTTTCTAAGAAAAAAGGAAATGCCCAGGTTTTCCCCCCGCAAACTACCTATTGTTTCCCATCTTTGACCTGGTGCTAATAGAATTGGTGATGTGTTGCGACTTGAAAACAGTTGATTCTTGAATCGTAAGTCAGCAACATTAAGGCTCAGAGAGGTTATGTGGCCTGCCCAGGGTCACACAGCTGGTTAGTGTCATCTAGCTGGACCAGAAGACAGAAGGCCAAAGCTTTCCTTGCCTTTCTTTTGATCACTGTTGCCCTCTGGCCTTGGCAGTGAATGATGCTTGCATTTGGCTAGGTGGTGAGGAAGACAGTAGGAAGTGACGTAAAGATAGGGGGTGGGGAATTGTAACAAATTCTTGGAGGCAGGAAGTTCTCTCGAAAGCAGTCTCCCAGGGAAGGCTCAGATTGGTGGATTGATTGACCCATGCTTAGGAAGAAACTGCCAAAGGTTTTTAATTTTCTTTGTTAAAGATTTTATTTATTTATTCATGAGAGACATAGAGAGGCAGACACAAGGCAGAGGGAGAAGCAGACTCCCTGCGGGGAACCTGATGCAGGACTCGATCCCAGGACCCCGGGATCACGACCTGAGCCAAAGGCAGATGCTCAACCATTGAGCCACCCAGGTGCCCTGGCTTTTAATTTTCTTCAAGTAAAGCAGTCTCCTCTTCTTCAGGTACGGATACTGGGTAAGTGTTTATATGTTACTTCCTTTACCCTCGTCCACAGTAAGGTTTTTCTTTTTTCTGGAAAGTGGAGACCAACGCGCCTCCCTGGCTTTTCCCAAAGGACTTATTGGAAAGAGGTAGGAAAGGGAGTTTGGATTTTATTCTGTGTCTGCTGGGTAGTCCCTGGAAGATTTTAAGAAAAGAAGTGAATGATTTGATTTTTTAAAAAATTACTCTGGTGCTGAGTGGAGAATGGATGGCAGGGAGTTACAGAAGCTAAGAAAAAACATCAGAAGCAATTGCTTTAGGCCAAATGAGTATGGTGGATCAGATCAAGATGGTAATATTAGTGATGGATAGAAGTAGACAGAATCAGGATGCAGTTTTGGAGGTAGAATAAGTAGGATTTGTGAAGAATTGAACATGAGGTGAGAAAAAGAATGTAATCCATCCTAGAGTTGTGATGTGAGCAAGTGGGAATGTCTAGGGGAGAAGAATTTTGCAGGAAGGATCATGAGTTTGGGGCTGACCACATTAGTTTTCAGGTACCTATCAGACGTCTAAGTAGAGATGGCCAGGAGGCACTTGGACATATGAGTAGAAATGTAAGCTTGGGAAGCATCAGCACATAGATAGTATTTAAAGCTATAGGACTGAATGAGGTCACTTAGGGTGAGAAGGAAAAGAGGCTACAGAACAGATTGAGGAGAGGCCAGTGAGATAGAAATAGAACCAGAAGAGTGCAGTGTCCTGGAAGCCCAGGGAAGAACAGGTTTTAAAATGGATGGAAGAGTCAGCTGTGTCAAGTCCTGCTTGGAGTCAAGTAAATTAAGAGCAGAGAAGAGAGAACTGACTTTGATTACATGAAGGTCAATGATGACTTTGGCAAAAGCAATGTTTCTAGAGTGTCAGAGACAGTGGATTAGAGTGAATTGAGGAGAAAACAAGAGGCAAAGAGTGCAAGTGATAACGATATAGACTTATAAAAGGGATTTGGTTGTGAGGGGAATGGAGAAATGTGAGGTAAAAGGAATTTTTGGTAAAAGTAGGTGATAAATAGGGCATGCTTGTTTGCTGATGACAATCAGGTAGAGAGGGAGAAATATAAGACTCAAAAAATAGACAGGCTAAATGAGAGGAGAGTAACCCCTGAGAAGGCTGGAGGAGATGGGATGGACCCTGAGCCCAAATGGAGGAGTCAGCCACCAAGAGAAGCAGGGACATTTCACTGTCGTGTTCCTGCTTTGTCAATTAAGGGAGGCAAGGGCATCATGTGTGAGCATCAGGCTGGATGTCAGATGTGTTTGTAGGTTTGTAGCTGTGAAGTAGTTGTTTTGGAGAGTGGGAATGTGGACAGTAAAGCTAGTGTGGTAGGATGTCTGGGCAACATAGAGGGTTCATTTGAAATTTATGACCATGACTTTATTTTTTTTTTTTATTGGTGTTCTTTTTACTAACATACAGAATAACACCCAGTGCCCATCACCCATTCACTCCCACCCCCCGCCCTCCTCCCCTTCTACCACCCCTAGTTCGTTTCCCAGAGTTAGCAGTCTTTACGTTCTGTCTCCCTTTCTGATATTTCCCACACATTTCTTCTCCCTTCCACTATTATTTATATTCCCCAAATGAATGAGAACATATAATGTTTGTCCTTCTCCGACTGACTTACTTCACTCAGCATAATACCCTCCAGTTCCATCCACGTTGAAGCAAATGGTGGGTATTTGTCATTTCTAATAGCTGAGTAATATTCCATTGTATACATAAACCACATCTTCTTTATCCATTCATCTTTCGTTGGACACTGAGGCTCCTTCCACAGTTTGGCTATCGTGGCCATTGCTGCTAGAAACATCGGGGTGCAGGTGTCCCCGCGTTTCATTGCATTTGTATCTTTGGGGTAAATCCCCAACAGTGCAATTGCTGGGTCGTAGGGCAGGTCTATTTTTAACTGTTTGAGGAACCTCCACACAGTTTTCCAGAGTGGCTGCACCAGTTCACATTCCCACCAACAGTGTAAGAGGGTTCCCTTTTCTCCGCATCCTCTCCAACATTTGTGGTTTGACTTTAAAATGAAACCTGTCAACACAGCTGTGTGGTTTTTCAGGAAATACTCAGCTGCGAAAATATAGGGATGAAAGGGGTACATGGGTGGCTCTGTCAGTTAAGCATCCAACTCTTGATATCAGCTTAGGTTATGATCTCAGGGTTGTGAGTTCACGCCCCACGTTGGGCTCCATGCTGGGTGTGGAGACTACTTGCAAGATAAATAAATAAGGGGGGCACCTGGGTGGTTCAGTGATTAGGTGTCTGCCTTCGGCTCAGGTCATAATCCCAGAGTCCTGGGATCGAGCCCTGCATTGGGCTCCCTGCTCAGCAGGGAGTCTGCTTCTCCCTCTCCCTCTGGCCCTCCCTCCACTCATTTCTCTCTCTCTCTCTCTTTCAAATAAATAAATAAAATATAAAAGATAAATAGAATACGGGGATGAAGTAGGCAGAGAGAGTTGACTGAAAGTGGGACTTTGCAAGAGATGTGATAGAGGCAGAGAGAAATTAGGAAGTTTAGCTTGTTTGCAAGACAATGTGTATAATGATGGACAGTTGAATCTAAGGTCTGGATAGAGTGATGAACTACTAGGAGAAGGTGGTAAGGCCAGTATCTTGCAGGTCTTAATGAAGTTCATCATTAGAATGAATTACACTTGACCTTTGAACAACATGAGGGTTAGGGGTGCCAACCCCCCCATGCAGTTGAAAATCCACATATATCTTTTGACTCCCCCAAAACTTAACTACTAACAGGCTGCTGTTGACTGGAAGCCTTACTGATGACATATGCAGTCCATTAACATGTATTTTGTATGCTATATATATATCATCTCCTGTATCCTTACAATAAAGTAAACGAAGGAAAAGAATATTATTAAGAAAATCATAAGGAAAATACATTTATAGAATTGTAGTGTATTTTTAAAATCTGTATATTAGTGGACTGAGCAGTTTAAACTCCTATTGTTCAAGGGTAAACTATACTGTGTTGGGGGAACTGGAAGGAAAAGAAATAGGCAAATAGAAAAAGAAGAACCCAAAGTGAGATTAAGGAATAACCAGTAAGGTAGGAGGGGGAAAGAGTATTTCTAGAAGGAAGGAGCAGGCCACAGATTGAGGCATCTAGTAAGATTGGGACAGAAAGGTGAACACTGAATAGAAAGACAAGAAGTTCATTGTTAACCTTGACAAGAGCCATTTCAGTGTAACATGATAGGATCCATTGTGGTGGATTGAGAATTGATTGAGCAATAAGGTAGTTGACACAGAAGTCAGAGGACCTTTTCAAAATGTTTGGCTGTGAAGGGAAACTAAAACAACAAATAGGGTGGTAGTTAGAGAAGAGTTTGGAGTCTTAAATGAAGGCTTTTTAAAATTGAGCAACACTTGGTTATGTTTTTCTTTTTAGGGAGGATGAGGGAAGGGGCAGAAGGAGAGGGAGAGAGAGAATCTAAAGTAGGCTCCACACCCAGCATAGAGACTGATGCGGGGAATGATCCCACAACCCTCAGATCGTGACCTGAGCCAAAAACCAGAGTCCAGTGCTTAACCCACTGGGCCACCCAGGTGCCCCTTAATTATGTTTTTTTATTTGAAATTGCTATTGAGGTAACTGTAGATTCACATGCAGTTGCAAGAAATAATACAGAGATTCTTTTGCACCTCCTGCCCAGCATCCCCCAGTGGTAATATTCTGCAAGAACACAGTGCAATGTCACAACTAGGATGCTGACACTGACATACAATGCGAGTCCTACGCAGATTTCCCCAGCACCACTTACATCCACCTGTGTGGTTATATGTGTGTATACATATTAAATCCTATACAGTTTTGTCATTTGTGTATGTTATGTATGTGTCACCACTGTTAAGACTCCACATGGCTCCACCACAGGAGTTGCTCTTGTTGCCCTTTTATAACCAACCATACCTGTCCCCCTCCGCATCCATCTCACAACACCACTCAGTCCCTAACTACCTTACCTGTAAACAGTAATCTGTTCTTTATTTCTGTAATGTTGTCATTTCATTAATGCCCTATAAATAGAATCCACAATATGTAAGCTTTGGGGGTTGTCTTTTCTCATTCACCCTATTTCTTGGGGATTCATCCATGTACCGTGAGTATTAATGGTTGACTCCTTTTCATTGTTGAGTTCCATGATACAGACATACCACAGTGTGCTTAACCATTCACCCACTAAGGGACATCCAAGGCATTACCACTTTCTAGCTCTTACGAATAAAGCTGCTACAGACATTCATCTGCAGGTTTTGTGTGAAGACAGGTTTTCATTTATCTGGAATAAATGCCCAGGAGTACAATTACTGGGTCATACCGTGGTTTCATGTTTAACTTTTGAAGAAACTGCCGAACCATTTTCCAGAGTGACTGCACCATTTTACATTCCTACTGGCAATATATAAGGGATCCACTTTCTTGACATCATCACCAGAATTTTGTGTTGCTATTATTTGTCTTAGCCATTCTGAGAGGTGTATTTTGGTGTCTTACTGTGGTTTTAATTTGCATTTCCCTGATAGCTGATCATTTGTAATACCTTTTCATGTGTTTGTCATCTGTATGTCCTCCATGGTGGAATGTCTCTTCATGGCTTTTGTCCGTGTTTTCTTCAGACTGCTTGATTTTTACTGTTGAGTATTGACAGTTTTCTGTATGTTCTAGGTAGCCTCAATCATTTTTGTCAGATAAGTGGTTTGCAAGTATTTTTCTCCCAGACTGTAGCTTGTCTTTCATTCTCTTCACATGGCCTTTCTCAGAGAAAAGAATTTTCTTTTAGTACTTGAAAAATATTGTGCTACTTACTCCTATTTGCCATGGTTTCAGATGAGAAGTCTGCCATCATTCAAATTGGTGTTTCTCTATGGGTAATGTGTTGTTTCTTTTGGGCTGCTTTCAAAATGTCTTCTTTGTCTTTATTTGTGAGAAATGTAATGAGGATTTGTCTCGGCTTGCATTTCTTTGGGTATGTCCTATTTGTAGTTTGCTCAGCTTCTTCCACCTTTCACCAAACTTGGGACATCTTTAGCCCTTATTTCTTTACATATTTTTTTCAGTTCCACATTTTCCCCCTTTTCCTCTGGCATTCCCATGATATGAATGTTAAATCTTTTCTTGTTGTTCCACAAGTCTCTGAGGTTCTGTTCATGTTGTTTCCAGTCCATTTAATCCCTGTTGTTGATATTGCGTGAATTCTGTTGATCCATTCTCAAGTTCATGGATTCTGTCCTCTGTCATTTTCACTCTGCTATTGATTCCATTCAACAAGGTTTTTTTTTTATGTTATTGTAGTTTTCATTTCTATAGTTTCCATTTGGTTCTTTTTTTTTATCATTTCTATATGTTTTCTTTTATTTCAAGAGAATTTGTATTTGCTGTTTAAGCATTTTTATGAGGGCTGTTTTAAAATCCTTGTCTGATTGGGGCGCCTGGGTGGCTCAGTTGATTAAGCATCTGATTCTTGGTTTTGGCTCAGGTCACGATCTCAGGGTCCTGCCCTGAGATCAAACCCCACTTCGGGCTCCATGCTCAGTGGGGAATCTGCTCAAGATCCTTTCTTTCCCCCTATCCCTCCGTCCTTCTCTGCTCCTCTCCTTGTTCATGTTCTCTCTCTCTCTAAAATAAATAAATAAAAATTTGAATATCCTTGTTAGGTCATTCCAACATCTAAGTTACCTCAGTATTGACATTACTTGATTATCTTTCCCTGCCCTCCCCCCCACTCAAGATGTGATTTGCCTGGTTCCTAGTGTGACAGGTGATTTTTTTTTTAATTATGTACTGGACATTTTGGCTAATATGTTAGGAGACTCTGAATCCTAGCTAAATCTTTTTTTTTCCTAGAAATTAGGCAGTCATTCTGTTTAGCTTTGGCACACAGGTCCTGGCCTATCTTGTGGGTTGTAGTTCCAATGGAAATTTAATTTTTGGAGCCTTTGCGGTATTACTTTGGTTGGCTTAGTTTATCTATACAGGGGGTTCCCACTGGCTCCTCCTTCTCCTTGCCTAAGGGGTCAGAGGTTTTTCCAGGCCCACATGGTTGAAGAAACTTACTGGAAGTCTACTTGTAGTGACTGGGTTCCCCCTGCCAGTTCCACCCATCTGCCCCAACATCCCTCAGCAAGGGAAAGGAACTCATGTTCCTCTGTCCCCTTTATGGTGACAAAAGTGCTGGTAGCACAGGGTACTTGTTAGGTAAGATCCTCCTACCTTGCAACCTGATGTCTCTCAAAGCAGAAGGGAGTGTCAGGTCTGCAGGAACAGAGAATCTTTCTGGACTAGGCCTGCTTATTGGCAGGATGCCCCTTACCCGTGCTGTCTGGCTATGTGGTCTTTCTCAGTAAGGGAGGAGAGTATTAGGCCAGCAGGAAGAAGGATGCTTTCCTTGCTGGTGCCACCAGGCTCACCTGATGTGGTCAGAAGGATGACCATTTGATTTGGGGAAGAATGAAGCCTACCTGAGATCCCTTCTGTTATTCAGGCCAGGATCAGGAAATGGCAGGTCTGGATCACCTTCTGATGGATAAGAGTGATCCTGTGACAGCCTGCACTGTGCTGTTACTCCAGTCTTGAGATCCTAGTCCAGTTAGCCTTCCTTCTTGCCACTTTTCAGAGTTCTCCTTTACTTGCCTCTTACATTATTCCTAAACTCTATAGTTACACTTTTTACAGAGGAGCAGGGAGAGATCCATATGATTGTTTTATTTATTATTATTTTTAAAGATTTTGTTTATTCATGAGAAACACACAGAGAGAGGCAGAGACATAGGCAGAGGGAGAAGCAGGCTCCATACAGGGAGCCTGATGTGGGACTCGATCCCAGGACCCCAGGATCAAGACCTGAGCCGAAGGCACACGCTCAACCACTGAGCCACCCAGGTGCCCTATCTGATTCTGTTTTAAATGCCAGTAAGTGGAAGCCAATAGAGAGAGGACAATGAATAGGGTGAGGTCCCACAAATAGCTAAGAGGGAAGGGATCAGAATGCAGATGAGAATATCAGCATTAGCAAGAGGTTGGTTGGAAGGAGGAAAGGTGCAGATTCAGGTAAGTTTATAAGTTTAGTAGCAGGAATTTGAGTTCTTCAACGGATGGACCTAATTATTTTTCTGTGAAACAAGGAGGCAGCATAAAGCCCAGACCCTGCAGTGTGATATCCTTGACTATGAAACCTGGTTGTGTTTCTTACTACTTGTAAGACCTTTGGCAAGTCACTTAATCCCTCTGTGCCTCAGTTTCCTGTAAAACGATGATGATAATAGCATGTATCCTCATGGGAATATTAGGATGATTAATTGAAATAAATGAATGTTTGTGAAGTGCTTAGAATCAGGTGTTACATAAGCGTTTCGTACACAAATGTGTAGGGTTCTCTTGAGTATTAAATGAGGTAAGTTTGCTAAGCAAAGCATTCAATAAATGTTCCTCTGACTTTCATACTTATTCTTTTCAGCCTTAGGCCATTTCTTTGAAATAAAATCATTGGCTTAAATCTGCCAAACTCAGCTCAGGCTTGTGCTTTTGGTGGAGAGGGACCAGGTGAGGACAGGCTTAGGCACCAGGAACCAGTCTGGGTGGGAACAGTTTGGGGAGGGAACAACTGAACTCCAAGATTCAGCTGGATCATTGACTTCCCTGGGAAGCTTTAGGGCAAGTGCCTTCTGCCCGGTGAGCAAATCCTTCTGGAGTGCCCGTTTGCCTGCAGTGTTATATGCAGCTTTCTGCCCTTCTTTTTCCATAAGCCTGAATGTTCCTCCATGGACCAGCAGTAACAGAGGATTGCAGCCTCTTCACAGCATGCCCTCCATGTTGCAACATGTATCTTCTCCCAAAGTAACATTTGAAAGTCTCTGAGAAAACCATTTTCAAGTGTCTAAAATATGTTCATATGAGCAGTTAGCTACAGTAGTTGCAAAATAAGTCCTGGTTCTGTTCTGTTCATTCTCCCACAGTGGAGAAATCAGGCTCTTTCAAAATCATGATGGAGAAGGAATACAAAGAAGAATTAGGAGTGCCATCTTGTGGAGGGATCTATCATTACCACTTGAAAGTCAAAAAAAAAACAAAAAAAAAAAACAAAAAACAAAACAAAACAAAACAAAAAAAAAAAACACCAGTGGGAACTGAATCTGTTTGCTTAGTATCCCCCAAGGCCCAGTCTGGAAGAAATATTTGAGAATAATTTGCCAAATAAATGAATGAGTGAGAGAAGGGGATAAGGATGGAGTGGAGACTTGCTTTGGAAAGTTAAGCTGGATGTCATATCGATAAAATGTCTGATGCACTGACCATAGTTGGTTTGGAGACCTTTAAAAAATAATGTTGTAGATACCTAAAGGCATAATTACATACCTACCATAGAGGAAAATGAAGAATAAAATATTTGCATGGGGAAATCAAGGAGTTCCAACATTGCCATGTTCTGGCCTTTCCAATGGTAGGTGAGTAGACTATCTGATAGTATTATTCTCTTCCTATAAGTAGCATTATGCCAAAAACTAATAAAGATGCAAAGGGCATAAGAATATGGCTACCTTTAGAGCCATCTGGACCTATAACAATGTCAGTTTCATATGGCTTGGCATAATATTTCAAATTGGTTTACTTTTTAAAAAAAGATTTTATTTATTTTAGAGAGGGGTGGGGGAAACAGGATGAACAGGAGGGGCAGAGGTTGAGAGAGAATCTCAAGCAGACTCCATGCTAAGCATGGAACCCGACATGGGGTTCAATCTCATGACCCTGAGATCATGACATGAGCTAAAATCAAGAGTCAGATGCTTAACGAACTGAGCCACCCAGGTGCCCCTTAATATTGGTTTACTTTCAAAATGTCTTCTGGACCTATACTAGGCCCTGGGAGATACAGAGATAAATGAAACATAGGCCTTGCCTGCAAGTGTGTCACCATTCCGTGGGGGAGGTGGACACTTAGATAGCATGCCTCATATTCCAGTCATTTCTACTAAACGCCAAGAGCGTTAGGTTAAGCCAAAATCTGTGAAGGTGCTAGGAGAGCTGTACGAAGGGCACAGCAGTTTAGCATGGTGGATGAGAGCATGGACTATGGCACTAAGCTGTCTGGGTTTGAATGCTAGTTTTACCCCTCAGTTGCTGGGTGACTTTGGGCAAGGTACTAAATTTCTCTATACCTGTTTCCTCATCTGTAAATGGGACTCATATAGTGCCTGCTTCCTATGACTAAAGTGGGGACTAAGTGACTTCATATGTACATAGCACCTAGGATAGCTCCTAGCACAGAGCAAGCACTGTGTGAATTTTAGCTGCCAACATCATCATTATCTCTATTCCTGCCGAGGAGGCATTTCAGGTGTGCTGTGTAGGGTAGGCTAAATTTCATTATTCGTTCTTCTGTCTTTGTACTTGACAGGGATTTGCTTGTGAGATACTACTTTTTTGCCAGTTTCTGGGAATAGCTGGACAAAAGCTTATCAAAATAAAGATTAAGGGGCACCTGACTGGCTCAGTCAGTAGAGCACATAAGTCTCAATCTTGGGGTCATGAGTTCAAACCCCACATTGGGCCTAGAGCTTACTTTCAAAAATACCATAAAAAGTAAAGGTTAAGGGTATGTCCCATTGCTGGCATATCGTACTCTAAGTGTCTCTGTAGACACTCGATGAATGCTGAATGCTCTGTGTTCTTACGCTGTGGAATCGTCCCTCCATGAAATACATTTCCTACCAAATTGCTTGATGGTTAATTACTTTTGCTATGGCACAAAAATTATTGACAGCTAAGAAGTAAGGTTATAAAAGTTTTCTGCTACGGTATATGGACAGTCAAAATCTTACTTGGGTTGTAACGCCATAGCCACCTAAAATAGAACACAGCATGGCTTTACAAAAAGTAAATAGTGTACATCATTTGATTGTTCAGTATTTCAAAGTTCTCAGGCTAGTGGGCAGTTGTTATTCGTATTTAATGTTTCATAAAATGTCCAGTGTCCATCTGAGAAGAATGATATGTTTGCACTACCCCTTCCAACTTGGACACTGAAATATGGGAAGCCCATCAGCTTCATCCATTGCTGAGTCTACCTTTGATTCTTTATTCTCTAGAGGCCCAGTGCGATCAGGATTTCTCTGGAAGGCCTGCATGTGACTCCCTGGCAGGAGCAGCACTGTGCATCAGGCCCGATTCCCAGGCACACCATAGACTGTGGTAGTACAGGCCATATGGGGGGCTGATTAATTTCATGGTTCTATTTGAATTAACTTGCCTTTTACAATACCAATCCTTCTTTTAATTTTATGTGGCAACTATCATTTGCTTGAGCTGAGGCTCAATTGATCACCTCTGTCATTTTTCAGCAAGACCATTTTTTAAACTAAATATAGGCCAGCCATCAGCTTGAACTTAAAATGACACAGCAGTGAGCTCAGTCAATGGTGCAGAAATAGTCTTCTGATGCTGTGATTTGAGCCCACTATATACATTCATATCTAGCTCTGCCAGCAAGACTCAATGAATAATACTTTGTCCAGATTCCTATTAGGAACTAATAATACGAGAAGTAATACCAGCTTAACACAGGATCTATTTGTAGTTAGAGTACTTCATGAGCTTTAAAAGTTTTCAAAGCTAATGGTGAGTTAAATAGGTCACAGGTAAGAGGAAAAGTGGCTTGCCCCAAACAATAATGGATCAATTTGTGGTAGAGTTTGAGTTGCTAATTTACAACCTGGCTATCAGAACATGCTTTGGAATAGAAGAGGAGACCCAACCTCTACCCATATTTCTGTCTCTACAGCTCACTAACAAAACTAGCAGAGTTTGCCCTTGGCCCATGTTAAACATGGTTGAAAACGGCGTGGAAGCAGAGGACTGGCACACAGAATAAAAAATAATCAAAACTGAACAGCATCAAGATTCTGTCTAGGTAGAATATTTGCTCTTGCTGTGGGTGCCACAATTTGAGGGCACAAATCCAGCCTTGAGGGTGAAACGTAAGGCATGGAAGCCCACTCTTTTCTCCTTCCCCCGATAGTTATGTTTGTGCTGTATTCCTTCCTTTTATGTTCTAAAAGAAAGGCAGCTCATCATAGATTGCTCCAGATTTAGAAATAATACCAACAATAAAGATGATAATAGTATTAGCTCCAATTTCTGGAACATTTGCTCTGTTTAGGAGCTCAAATTGTGTTAGCAAATTCAGTTCTTGCTAAAGCCTTAAGACATAGGTATTTTTAAATTCTCTTCATTGTAATATTCTAAAAATTTAATTTTAAAGAAAAATATACATTTATATTTTCTCTAAAAGCAAAGAGAACAAAACCAAACAAACTAGCCGCAATAATGAAGGCACTCTCTACTTTTCATGTTAAATGTGTTCTGTTATCACAGCCTCCCCAGAATTTAGCAACCAAACCTTGATGTTCTAAATCCTTCCAAACTGAGTATGTTTCCTTCCTTTCTGGGAGAAAAGATTCTTTCTCTTAAAGTATCCTGGCAGTAATGCTTCTATTTACTCCATCCTGTATGTCAGGGAAGGCGTTGAGAGGGTGTTCTCATGTGTATCCATTAATTATTGCCCCAACTACCCTGTACCTTTCTCCAGAGGTTCAGTACCCAGAAAATCTGACTCTTCTATTCTAGCTATTGATACACAAGGGTATCGTGTGGTTGCCAGATTTAGCAAATAAAAATAGAGAATGCCCAATTAAATTTGAAATTCAGATAAACAGCAGCAACAACAAATTTTTTAGTACAAGTATGCCCCAAACAGTGCGTGGGACATATACTAAAAAAATTCATTGTTATATGAAATTCAAATTTAACTGGGCATCCTACATTTTTCTCTGGCAATCCTGAAGCTATTTATAATTTCCAAATTACATAAATAAAATACGGCAGTAAGGCCAATTTTAACTTATTTCTTTATAGTAGGAATCCTACAGAATGAGCTCTGCTTCCTTAGAGACAAATGAGCAGCAGATGTCCGATTTGGTTAATGGGCCATCAGCTGAGTACAACCAACTTCTATGATAATTTAAGCAAGAGAAAGGAAACATGCTAATTACATTTGGGTTTGCATAGAAATGTCTCTTTAGTTTACTTATTTTAAACTTATAGTGTTTCAGGTCTGAAAGGGCAGTGGAGGTCAGTCTGTGTAGCATTCCCTCCAAAATGCCACATCCCAGCTGAAACCCTGTTCTTTCATCCCAGGGTTGCTGGCAAAAAAGGTTCCAGGCCAAAGGGGTCAGTTGGAGCTGAAGCCCGGCCCATATTCTGCTTCCTTATTCTGCACCTAGAGGACAGGGCACCTCCCACCCACCCACACATGGGTGTGCCTTGCACTTGCCAAATAATGCACTCCCCGTCTGAGCCTGCTAAAGGCAGGTACCTTTTTATTTTTTTAAATTAATTTATTTATTTGAAAGAGAGAGAGTGAGCATGCATGAGTAGGAGAAGGGCAGAGGCAGAGGGAGAGGGAGAGGGAGAGAGAGAATCTCAAGCAGGCTCCACACTGAGTGCAGAGCCCAATGCAGGGCTTGATCCCATGACCCCAAGATCATGACCCCAGCTGAAGCCAAGAGTCAGACACTTAACCGACTGTGGCACCCAGGTGCCCCAAGTAAGTGCCTTTTAAAGCAATAATTTGCATAAAAGTCACCAGGCTGTTGGCCCTGGTTCATACAGACATTTAACATTTATTTGCAAAATCACTATGAGAGCCAAGAACTGTGCTAAATTCTGGGAATATGGAGATGTATTGGGCATGGTCCCTTCCTTCTTGCAGAGTCTGGCAGGAGACCAACAAGTAAAAAACACTATAATATGTGCTGTGATACGGGGTATGCACAGGGCACAATGAGAGCACCAAGGAGAGGAAGCTATTTCAGCCTGGTGGCTTGAGCTAAGGGGCATACTCAAAGAAGTTGGAGCTTGAGCAGAATCTAGATGGAACAATGGGGCAGGGCAGGAGGGGCTTGAGGGGAGATGAGGCATCCCAGGCAGAGGGCAGAGTGGCACAAGCAAATGCAAGAGGTGTGACACTGAATGCCATGCTTTGGAAACCTCTAGATACTCATCTCAGCTGTAATGAGAGTGGGGCAATCAAGAAATGTCCAATCATGAAGGGTCTCTAAAATGAGAATGCCTTTGGAAAACACTGGGCTAGACAGTGCCCTGTAGGGTAGTTTTTTTTTCCCTGCTATATTCCCCCCTCCCCACCCCATGTCTAGAATAGTGACTGGCAAATAGTAAGCACCCAATGCATATTTTATTAAACTAACAAATGAATAGGTGATCAAATGAATGGCAGGTCTTTGTCAGAGCCTTTAATAGGCCAATGGCAGTTACGGATATCAAGAGGCATGGAGTATGTACAGTCTGCACCGCATTTGACCACAGAACTATTTTCTTTCACTGAATATATTTTCAGAGACTGTTATTTTTTGGAACACATTTGGGTAAGTCATGTTCTAAAAGAGAGAGGCAAATGAATAACTGCATGAATGAATATAAAGTGAGAGAAATCCAGGCTGAGATTTCAGGGATTACACTTGGGTAAAATGCTCCGCCTTTGCTGTAGATTGTCCCTGAACTGGATGATCGATGGCAGGTAGGCAGCATGAGTTAGCTGGGCCCAGTCCCAGGAGGCTTTGCAAGACCTTTTCAGGGAAAATAATTTATAGTCACTTTTTCCTTTCCTTCCTTTCCAAGTCCAGATGATACCCCAAGCTAGTCAGGAAAACATCCAGCTGCCCTGTGGGCCAAATGTTCCCACACCAGTGCTAATCTCTGAAACAGTGGTCTCAAGATAATAACAGCATTTATCAAGCACTAACTTTACATCAGGAGTTTTCTGCACTCTATCTCATTGATTATCCAAGATAATTAAGGGCATGATAATGCTGTAATAATAATTACTTACGGAGTGTTTACTCTGTGCCAGGCAGTGGGCTCAGTACATTCTACAAACATTATCTTTTTTAATCCTAACAACCTGACTCATTTATAACAAAACCGAGGCACATAGAGTTTAATTAATGTGTGCAAGGTGACACAGCTAGTAAGTGGCAGAGCAAGGATTCGAACTGGATCTGACACCAAAGCGCTCTTAGGTCTACTATAAATCCTTTGTGTATAACCAAATAGAAGCTGAATATACTTCCTCCCTGTGTTTGCACAAATGTATCTTCAAGAAAACAATCCTAGCATCAGTGATTACTATGCAATAGGGTCCATTGAGGACTACTTGCCAGGTAGTCATGGATTGAATATGTATCATTGCCATATACGTGATAGATCGAGCTTGTCACCCATGTTAACTGGATTAGAACAGTCAGCTGAGTCATGGTCAATACTGACTCATAACTGGTCACTGATGCAGAATGTTGACTACCACAGCATAACACAATTAGATACCCCCTGGGACAGAACCAAACCAAACCAGTCAGGACCATGCTCTACAGGACCCCAAACTTCCCAGTTGCTCTTCCTCTCCCCACAGAATTCTAGGGTTTCATGATCCTGCTTCATGTGTCTTCTCATATGTAGACCAAAATAAAAGAGGTAGGCTGATTGGCAGAATTAATGAGATGTCACCAAGGCTGTTGGCACAGACACTGGCCACTTTTGAGGGATTATTTTAACCCTACTACTTCTTGCTTTTTGAACATAAAAGCATTAATTTACATCATTGCATAGTCTTTGTAGATGAGTTAGTAGGAACTGCATGTTTTAAAATTCATAGTAAGGTGGTTTCAGCTCAGGTCATGATCTCAGGGCCTTGAGATCAAGCCCTGTGTCAGGCTCTGCACTTGATGCGAAATCTGCCTGGGTTTCTCCCTCTTCCCCTGCCTCTTCTAAAAAATAAGTAAATAAACCCTAAAAAAATAAAATTCATAGTGAACTATGGCATACATATAGAAGAGTATACATATAATTAGTGATTCATGTTTACAGACTGCACACACCTATGTAAGGAGTACCCAGATGAAGAAACAGAATATTACTAGCACCCTGAGCAGAGCCTCTCTGGTCACTAATCCCTACAGGTGACCTCCATCCTGACTTTGAACAGCACACAAGCTAAAAGAGGTATGGCAATGGCCTATTCCAGAGCTGACGCATCAGATAATACATGCCGAAAATTATAGAACTTTCTGAATCCCATAGAAAGAAGAATGTTTCTAGATTTTTAAAAAAGTTTTTGATGGGGTCTGAAGATAAAATGATAGGTGCCTTAATCACCAGGCCTGAAAGAGCAGAAAGGGGAGTCTGGGAGGATGCTGTCTCTGGTAGGGCTGATGGCAGTAGCGATGTCAAAAGGCTAAGGGCCAAGCCCTAAACCTCTGAAGCTTTGAATTACCTTTAGAAGGCTCACCTCTTAGCAGGTATTCTCACAGAGGAAACAGAGGAAACTGCCAAGAAGGAAGCTTAGTAGACCAGCTAGTATGGGTCTTAAATGTAGCCAGGTTTGCTGGAGCCAAGGTGATCCTTAGCTGTGCTGATCTAATCACTGCCAGGCTCTGCCCTGTATCTCTAGTCTCATATCTTCCAAGCTCCTGTCTGCATTTGTGATCTCTTTTCACAGATGAGAAAACTGATGTTCAGAAAGGGCAAATGCCCTGGCCAGGGTCACACAGCTAGTGAGTGGCTGGGCCAAAATGCCCAGTCTGTTTTGACTGGCACCTCTGCTTGTAGTCATCATTAACCAAGGTTAAAACACCTCTTAGCTTCCCAGAGAGTTGCTTTATTGAAGCAATGCTTAACCATGACCCCCGGGAATTTCCAATTGGTGACCCAAATTTTTCTTCTTTGGAGGATGGTTCAGAAGGAATTTGCAGGGGAACCTGGGTGGTTCAGTTGGTTAAGCCTCCAACTCTTGATTTCGGCTCCGGTCATGATCTCAACATCATGAGATCAAGCCCCAGTCAGGCTATGTGCTGGTGTGGAGCCTGCTGGAGATTCTCTCCTTCTTTTTCAGCCCCTCCTCCTACCCTCCACTTGCTTCCACTTGCTTGTTCTCTCTTTCTCACTCTCTCAAATGAAAAAAAAAAAGAAGGGATTTGCAGGGCCCTCATAATGGTCACTGATCCCATCAATCACTACTGATGATATCAGGGAATGATATCCAAGCGTGGCCCTTGGAAATGTCAGATCTCAAGCCTGCCCAGGACCTCCTGAGTGGAGATTTGCATTTTAACAGGATTCTCAGGGGATATGTACACACATTAAAGTTTGAGAAGCATAGTTGAATGCCAGAGAACAAAGTTCAGTGTAGTCTGCTCAAAATGGGCTTATGTGGAGCTTCTATCTATCTTTGGTAAGAGACATGGAAGATATGAGTGAGATTATTGATTGCCTCATTTCAAGAGGAAGAAAAAGAAGCTGCCTCCCTCTCGCTGAGGCACTGGGAGATTGTGAGCAGGTTATAATAGGAACAGCCTCCTTCACTCACTTTGTTCTCTTTGTAGGCACGTGCTATCATTAGCATTAATTGGATTTACAATATTCACATACCTGCTGGGGAAAATAGACACCTTAATTTGCTGCAGTGTAAGGAAACATAAGCCATCTCAGCTGTGCCTTTGCATAAATCATGTGCAATGTCAAAAACATACTTAAACTCCCTAAATATGGGCTGCGTTATATGGCTTCTAATGGCATTTTGACTAGCAACAGTGAAGAGAAGTAGGTTTGCCGTGAAGTTATGTCAGCGGAGAGGTTGGAACTGCTGCCTGTTCTCCAAGTCATTTTGTCATCAGTGAACTGACCACTATGCAGACGTTAGCCTTCTGGATCTTTGTTATCTGTGAGATGATAAAGTTAATGGTTCTTAAGAGAGAGCACGCCACAGAGTCATTCATTCATTTATCCAATAAGTATTTACTGATCACCTACAAGGTAGCAAGCGCAAATCCTACTGCTAGAGATAAAATGGTGGGTGACCAGACCAAGCCCTTCCTCTCATGGATGAGACAGACGCTCAACAAATAATATGTAATTTGCAATTTTTAAAATGGAGGTATTTATGTCAAATGGTAGTACCCTGGGGTACCTGGGTGGCTCAGTGGTTGAGCATCTGCCTTTGGTTCAGGTTGTGATCCTGGGGTCCTGAGATGAAGTCCCATATCAGGCTCCCTGTGGGGAGCCTGCTTCTCCCTCTGCCTATGACTCTGCCTCTTTCTGTGTATCTCTCATGAATAAATAAAATATTTTTTAAAAATAGTAGTACCCAGAGGTACCAGATGTGGTGATGGGTTCATGAGGAGGAATCAAACTAGTTGTGTGGATATGGTGGTGGCATTAGGAAGAGCTTTCTAGAAGGAATGACATCCACACTAAGGTCTGAAAGGAGAATGGCCATTAACAAGGTGCTAAGCAGGGGAAGTGGGAAAGAGTAGAGCAGAAATGGAAGTTTCGTTCCCAGCAGAGAAAGTAGCAAATGCAGAGTCTTTTTGGTGGGAAAGAGCACAGAGCATTCAAGGACCTGAAACAGGTCCAATAAGGCTGAAGAGAAGAGAGGGAGGGAGAGTTGCAGATGAGCCAGATCCTGCAGGGCCTTGACAGTCATGGGAAGGATGGTGAATGTTGTCTGTGGAGTAAGGAGGAGACCTCGACACGTTCTCGATAGGCTCGATGACTTGTTCAAGGCCTCTCAGCTGTAAGGGGCAGAGTGGGGACTCGAATCCAAGCCCATCTGACCGCTTAGTCAGCTCTCTTCACTATGACAACATTGCACTTGTCCGTTTCCACGTGGCTACATTTATTCAGAAATCTCCAGGCCGCCTCTCATTCAAACTCTATGCTTTGATTTGTCTTGAAGTATGTCTTGGGTGCTTTCTGCTATGTGACTAACAGGAACTGGGTAGGGTGCCTGGCATGGTACCAGTGAGATGAAGGAGTCTAGCTTTCCATGTCAAACAAGTAAACAAACATGTATACTAGGCAACACGACCAGAGTCCTATGTCATGGCAGCAGGTGTCATTACTTTCTGTCAGGGGAAGCCATGCTTCATAGTTCTGGCAGTTTTGAAGGGGTTAGTAAGCAAGCGAGTAAGGGAGAGACAGTACATGTAAGAATAATCCCACTGGCATGGAAAGGATTTTATTATTGCATTTTGGAAGCACTTTGACATAGCTAAGTAAGTCTCTGGACCACTGGGAACGCTAAATGGAATGACATATTATCAACCCATTTTACAGCCACAGATCAGGAAAGAGGATCTGTAAAGTCACAGGTCTTCTCTGAGTTACATATTGAGCACACGGTAGAGCTGATATCCAAGGCAAGATCCCTCCAACTGTTGACTTCTTCATTTTTCTTTACCACTGGGGGGTTTAGTACATGTTTATTGCATTGAATAGGTCCTTGCCATTATCATGAAAGACCTAACTAAAGAGAGGAAGCTAACAGCCATCTCTCAGAGAACCCCAGATTTCTTTCCTGTCTCTGTGTTGCCTCTTAAATCCCCAAGAAGGCACATTTATATACATCAACTAATTTGATTCCTACGGAGGTCTTAAGGTGAAGATCGAGTTAACAATAGCATTCTATAAAAGAGGCCATTGGAACACTAAGAAAGGGGTTGGCAGATGTTTTCCATAGAGGGCTAGACAGTGGATATTTTCAGCTTTGCCATCTCTGCTCCAATAACTCAGCTTTGCCACTGTAGTTAGAAAGCAGCCACAGACAGTACCAGAACAAATGAGTATGGCTGTGTTCCAATAAAACTTTGCTTCTGGACCATGACATTTGTATTTCACATAATTTTCATGTATCATGAACTATTACTCTCCTTTTGATTTTTTCAACCATTAAAAAATGTAAAAAAACATTCTTGTGGCCATGCAAAAACAGATGGCGGTGGACTGGATTTGGCCTTTGAACCATAGTTTGCCCACCTCAGCATTGATAGGGTGGAGCAGCATGCCTAAGGATGCCTACCTAATAACTGTTGAACTATTAATAAGAAGTTGGGTGTTTGCGTCAGCAAGAGTTAGAGGTTTGCTCTCTACCTAGATTTTATTCCAGGTAGAACAAGAGAATTTGATTTTATTCTAGAGTATCAGAGGCTTAATTACACATGCTTTCATCTGGAAGAGCTGCCAAGAGTCCATTGGTGCAGGTTCACAGTTCACATGCTACCTGACCATAGTTTGTGTCTGTGCCACTGGACTGTGCTCAAGGGGCCCCGAATCTGAGGCCTTCTGGGCAAAGGAAGGGGCCTCTCAGCTCAGGGTATAAGCCAAAAATGCCACCCACGCAGGGGGAGAAGAGAACGGTTTGGAAGGCCTGGATCCACCAACTTGACACCATCTTCCTACCGTGCCTCAGGCACAGAGTGGAAAGCCAGGTATCTGGCTGATAACCACTTGCTTCTGTCTAAAGAGCAACCAGCTGACAGTGTGAGCATTTACTGTACTTAGGTTCGCCTGATTCAGACACTTCCCCAGCTCTGTTTTCTCTCTGCCCCATAAATACAAGAGTGACAATGCCGTCCCATTGCTGAGGATGTAGCACTGGATGTAGCACGTAACTGCAGCTTACCATGTGGAAAAAGAATGGAAGGCCTTGTTTCACAACTGGTAAATTTGATGCAGGGAAGAGGTGGCACTTAAGGGGGGAGGGGAATGCCAACTTTGTAGTATCCACTGAATCAGCCCCCGTGTTGCAGTTCATGATTTAGGATAGAAGAGAATACTATGAATGAAGACACTAATTAACTGGTACCAGCACACTCAATCAAAAAATGAATGTTGACTTTAAGGTCTTCTCCAATTATCTTGCTTGCTATACAGGAGACACAGTGTCTATGGGTACAACAGCCACAATTTTGTGCACAGGTGAATATAGTAGGTATGACATGGAAGGACAGCAAATACTGGTGAAGTGAGCCATGGGTCTGTCCCCAAACCAACAAAGACACACAGGTTTCCCAACTAGAGTTGTAGGTACTAAGGATTCACTCGCACAGGGAAAACCCCTCCATTATTTAGGATATGCATGTGCATATGAGATATATCTCACATAAGATATTATATGATATGTATAATGTACACTTATATGTCTAGATAGTTAGACTTCAACTAGAGACAGTGGAGCCCTCTACTTGGCTCATAGCAAGCTTGGGAAAAATAGCTTTATGTGAGTGTATATATACATATATATGTATATATTTATGTATTATATATGTATATATGTACATGTTTCTATATTATATAAAATATATATGCAATATAATACATATTTGTATATTATCTGAACATATATATTTTTCTCCCAAGCTTGCTGTGAGCTAAGCAATGGGCTCCAGTGGTCTCTAGTTATAGTGAAATATGATGGAGTGACTCAGCCATTTTGGAAACTATCCTTTCATAAATCCAGAATATCTTGAAGTCCCATGGGCTAACAGAGGATGTGTCTAAGGCAGATTTAGTGAACTCAGAGGGTTGTGCTCCAGATCAGTATTAGCTACCACTGTTACCATCAGCATATGCCAGACATGGCACTAGGTGCAATTTTACACATGACCTCACCTAATCCTCACAATCAGTCTATGAAGTATGATCATTATCCCCATTTTGCAATGAAGAAACTTGCCCACGTTTACATCTCATAAGTGGGAAAGCCAGGATTCATACCCAGACATTCCGACTGCAGATATCAAGGTCTTACCCCCAACACTATGCTGCTCCCCAAAGGACAGAATCCAAGTGCTTCAGGTCCTATGTGTGATGACAGAGTGTAATAATTTGGAGAAGAGCGTAGGTTCTGTCTTTTACAGCCAGCTAACTGATTTGTTCTTTGTTTGAACAGTCTTGTTCTCAGTCCAAAAATCTAGTACTCACAAGATTGGATGAAATTAAAATTCACTCACTGTTTTTATGCGTCCTCTCATTTAACAAGTATTTATTGTATGTGCTGAGTCTGTAAGTAGAGCTTTTACTGCAGGTAAGATCTGTGCAATTCTTGCACTCACAGTTGGTTATCAAGTCAAAGGACACTGGGGAGTCATAAACACGGAAGTGCTACCTAAAGCCATGCAAAGTGATCAGACTGCCACATGCCAGAGTCTACAGCTGCCCTATCCAGTAAGGTAGGCAGTAGCCACATATGCCTAATGAAGTTTAAATCAATTGTCATTAAATGAAATTTAAAAACCGGTTACACTAACCACACTTAATTGCTCAATTGCTGCATGTAACTTATGGCTACCACGTCGGACAGCAATGGTATTAGAAGCAAAGGTGTAGTTCCATCATGGCAGAAAGTTCTATTAGACAGCACTGATCTCAGGAGAAAGAAAGGAAGAAGAACTGAAGAGAGATGTTGACAGGATCTTGGCTATTGCCTACAATTAGGAATTGGGAAGTAGAAAATGGGGCACCGAAGGAGACAAAGGAAGACGTGGAGAAGTTGGAAAGATGAGCAGGATAATGCGAGCTCAGGAAAGCCGAGAGTGGGGGTATCGAGGAGCAAGGTTCTCAATGTCAAGTGCTGGTAAGTCTTTTGAAGTTAAGAGTTGAGAAATCTCTTCTGAGGGTGCCTGGATGGCTTGTTGGGTAAGCATCTGCCTTCGGCTCGGGTCCTGATCTCAGGGTCCTGGGATCGAGCCGCACGTCTGGCTCCCCGCTCAGCAAAGAGTCTGCTTCTCCCTCTCCCTCTGCCCTCCCCACTGCTCGTTCTCTCTCTCAAATGAATAAATAAAATCTTCAAAAAAAAGAAAAAGAAATCTCTGGATTTCATCAGTAGGACACTTGGTGCCATATTGGTGGGCATTGATGATAGGACTGCTTTCTTTCTTTTTTTTAAAAAAGATTTATTTATTTATTTGAGAGAGGGCAGGGGAAGAGGCAAAGAGAGAGGGAAAGGGAGAATCCGGAGCAGACCCCTCACCGAACACAGAGCCCAGGAGGGGCTGCATCCCATGACCGTGAGATCATGACCTGAGCCGAAATCAAGAGCCAAGTACAACTCAGAGCCACCCAGGTGCCCCGGTGGGACTGCTTTTATGACAGACATTGTGCTGGACAGTGGAGGGCCCCAGCCCCTGCTCTGGGGCAGACATCACACAAAGTGCACTATGGACTTGCTTTTTGAGAGTCTGGTTTTACCACTGGCTTTAACAGCATGGAGGACAGCATGCCTCCTGACTACCCTGCTGCCTCAGTGGCCCTTTCAAAGCCTTTGACCTTGAACATTTTCACAGCAGTTCCAGGAGTGGTGAAGTGCTCTGAGCTCTGGTAGAGCAGTACTATTCAATCCAAAGGTGATGACTGGGTTTGGTAATGAGAGTAAAAAACTGTCTCTGCAACCTTTGTCAAATTCATAAGTAATCATTAATAAGAACTGAATGGCAAGTAAGGGAAGACCAGACAGCATCATAGAGGATATTAAATCTCAAGGGCCATAAAAAGCATTGGCAAAGGTCCTCTCCTTGACTTAAATTAAACCCCTGGGGTTCTTTCAGGCACACTTAACATGGTGATTCTGCTGAGATCAGAGCGAGAGAGGAACATAAATCTGCATGTTCAGGATTTTGATCCAGTGCCTGTGATAATGCAGTGTGTGTCCAGACATGTGTTCCTAGAAGCTGGAAGACAGTTTAGCTTTCATTTTGACCTGTCCATGCTCAATTGTTCCAGATTTTCTTTTACTTGTAGCTGTTGGTAAAGTCCCGATGGTGAACTTGTTTACAGGAGTAGAACTGGAGGCCTTGATGGTGAGCTGTAGTGGAATCCAGGATGAGGTGGGATAGTGTGGACAAAGCCTGCTAGCCTCACTCTTCTAATCTGCAACAAATGCTCCACTTATTTCTTCTTTTGTTTTGGCCACATCCTCCAATGCTCTACCTCACCCCCATTGAGGGGTTCTGAAATCTCAGTTCCTTAAGGGGACTGCCTGGTCCTTGATTCCCAGGAATCAATCCTGGAACCCAAAGGCAGGAACTTTACATTTCTTTACAGTAATGGAAAACAACCACCTTTCAGACGCTTGCAAAAGGCTTTCTACTTCTGGCCTTTCTCTTTGGCACGAGTGTGCATGCTCTTATTCAAACCGCACAGCAGCGCCCTTCCACCTCTTCCGCTGACAATGAACACAAGGACTTTTGAAGGAGGGCAGATGCGTTAGGTGGACTACCATGTAAATAATTTTGATCTGGATTGACTGTGCATTGTTCTGGGACTCTGACATGAACATTTCCAAGATTAATAGCGGTTGCTGAAGTTGGCAGAAGTTCAGGAGTCAGCTTATTCCTTTAATTATAATAACCATCATCCTCTTCCCCCCCCCCCGCCCTTAACCCAAATGCACCCTTGGATGGCCCAATAAGGCACACGTAGCATCTAGCACAGTTCCTGGCATATAGCAAGGATTCATCAAAGGCTACTTTTATTCATGAAAGAACTGTGCTAATCAAGATGTGAAATGCAGGGTCCTAGTCTGATTCAGTAGTAGCAGCAACAGCTGCCATTTATTGCAGGCCTATCATGTGTCAGCTGCTTTACCTGAATCATCTCCTTGGAGCCTCACAACAAACCTGCAGAGCCCCCAATTTACAGATGAGGAACTGAAGTCCAGAGAGGTGACGTCATTGCCCAAAGTCCCCCAGCTCCCAAGCAGCAGAGTCAGTCTGGGTCTCTGGCTCTGGAAACTGTATACCCTTTCCACTTCTACACATTGCACTCAAGAAGTAGGACAGAAGAAGCAATGAAGAGCCCAGGATTAGGCCACATAGTGAGGCAGGCAGAACTGTACTGAGCAGGGTTCAAGATCATCGCGTTCCTCTTGTGACCCACAGCCTGGGATAAGCCAGCGAGGCCTTTGTGGCTGTTCCACACATTTTCTTTCTTCTCAACCTATATTAGAACTTCATTCTTCCCTCGTTTGCTTGTCCAGAGAGACAGGTGATGAAGAAAGCACACTTGAGATGTCTGCAAGAGCAGTGCCCTGCTTTGCTGACTATAAATAGCTCCCACTCTGCCAGTTGCCATAAATGGCATTATATAGGGAAGGTGACCAGTATAAAATAAGCCCTAAGGAGATGTCAGGACACCGAGGTTCACTGGGTATATGCCATGCTCCCAATCTGTTGCAGCAAGTTAGGAGTTTGCAATCTTGAAGCAAAAGTGGTCTGATGAGATTCATGATATTATCCCAAGCCCTTGGTCTGGGGATCTACAATTAACCAGAAATTTGCTTCTCGTGAACCAAAAGCCAACAGTGAGTTAGACTAACCTGCGATGGAAACCAAGTACGGGCAAAAAAGATTGTTTATTCATGAGAGACACACACAAAGAGGCAGAGACACAGGCAGAGGGAGAAGCAGGCTTCCTGTGGGGAGCCCGATGTGGGTCTCGATCCCAGGACCCTGGGATCACAACCTGAGCTAAAGGTAGATGCTCAACCACTGAGCCACCCAGGTGTCCCAACATCTTTACCCTCTTAACGGAAGGTCCGCGATATTCTCTGTGCCGCCAGGCAGTCTGAAAGAGTTAATGCTGTGCAAGCAGCCCTGAAGTGTGAACACATTTGTATTAGAGTCTGTGCAGACCATCCCAAGATGATTAAAAAGGGAGGGGGGTGTGAATTTATTCACATGAGCCACTGTCATTATTTTCCATTAGTGAATAGCCAAATAATTGATTGTAGATCTATTATTTAATTAGCATGAATAAAATGACTGTTATAAGATAAAATGCATCTATTGATTTGGGCTGCGTCCTTTAACAAGGATAAATGATTTTACTTCTGAGAGTTTTTGTAATCACAACTTGCAGCAAAGCAGAATGCTTCAGGGCAGGCAGCGGGAGGGGCCCCTTTGAGGAGGCCCTTCTTGAGTGACCAGGGGAGGGAGTTGAGAATCTGGCTGCCGGGTATGGGGACCCAAGGAGCCTTCTGTGTTTCTGTGGACCCGTTCACAGTGGCCCAAGTACTGTGCCTAGAAAGGTCCAGCTCTCATTTAGCAAAGGCTGTGTGAACCCAGAGCAGGCCCCCTTCCCCTCCTGAGGGTGCATTCCCTCAATTTCAACATTGGGGCGGGAGGACTGGCTCACAAAGGCCCTCTAGGCTCTGGTGGGAGGAGGAAGTACTCCGATGATGACACCTGTGGACAGCATTTGCTCCTCCCCTCTACCTTGACTTCAGAGGGGCAGTCGAGTCAGCAGGCAGTCAGAGCCAAAACATTAGGTGATGCTGGTGTTCGGTGCTGCAGTTGGCAGTTCAGCACAGTGGTTAATGCTACAGCCCCTGGGAGGCTAACAGACCCAGGCTCAAATCTCGCCCCTACTGCTTGTTGGGTGTAGGGTTTCCGGCAAGTCAGTTGGCCTTTTTGTCAAGTCCGAAATGGGTGTGGTAACAGGACTGACTTCACGGGGCTGCTGAAGGAATGGGTTCAGATAATGCAAATTGGGCCGCAGTTGCAGAACCTGGTACGGAGGGGGATCTCAGTAGATCGCCTGCCCTCCCCGCCCTGCCTGTCTTCCCACTGCTCCCGCATCTCCTTGCCCACCCTCACGGCAGAGCACTCAGCCGTCTTCCTCAGTGATCTGAGCATTTCCAGGCTGGGGACCCCGGGGGAAGCATTTGGTGCCGTCCTCCAGCTTCTGCCCCTGCCCCTGCTGGCACTCCGCCAGCTCCCGGTTGGCTCCCATGCATTGCTTGTCACAGGGAGCACCTAGCTCTTCCTTCAGGCCCTTGACTGACATTTCAACGGTGGTGGAAAATAATTGCAAGACACTTATTTTTAGGTTTTCTCAGAAATGCACCGAGGTGCCATGCTGGATGTGAATTCCCTTCTGCATGTATATGCAACATCTACAAAGTTCAGAGAATTACAGGCGACTTGGGACTATATTTAGTGACACACACCCTAGGTAGAGCACGGATGATGGTGGGGGTGTGGGGAGAGGGGTCATCGTGGCAGGGGGAGCCTCGACGGAGCAGCCATCAACACACCAGAACGGATGGGATGACAGGGACTTAGTTCAGCCTGGAAGTAGCTGAAGGATCAGGGAGTAGACAACGGGAAGGTGGGCATTCCAGATGGAGTAGATAGTAGGAACACAAGCCCGGAGCCAGAATTATGCACAGCCCATTGCCACGGGGTGTGGGAGGTAGGGGGTGGGCAGGAGTGTGAGTTCACCAGGATAACTGAAGTGGGGTATTTGTGACCTGTCCTGGGTGATGCAGGGGCATCATTGTTTCCCCTCCTTGCACCCCACCCCCACCCCACCCCGGTCCCCGGCATGGAGGCTTTGCTCTGCTAAAGGGCCGAGCGGGCGTTGGGGGTGGTGGTGGGGGGGGCAGGTATGGAAATTAGCCAAGAGAAAAAGATTCATTCTATAAGCTCTATAGGGCTCCCCATCCCGGTTAGAAACATATGGCCCTGGCAAGGGTCCTTGCTTTATTTGGGCTCATGCCTTATTCTCTTCTTGCCGCAGAATGTTAGGGAAAAAGCAAAAAGGCAGCTAGACTGCCTGAAGGAGTAATCATTAGCTAATGCTGCCATCTCCAGGAACCTGCCTGCTAATAACCAGCACACAGCAGGCCTGCTGCAAACTGTCTGCCCAGGCAGGCTCCTCCCCTGCCCCCACTGCAACCCCCACTGGCTGGTTTGGCTTCTCCAGCCAGAATTTTGACAGGGCAGCTGGAGGGAGGGATGAGCTGCCCAGCGCTCCTAGAATCTCTGACTGCCAGCTGCCTTCTCTGATCCGATGGGGATGTGTCATCTGGACGATAAGAAACCCCTTGTATGGTGAAAGAGAGTGGTCTAGTTTCATTCTTCTGCGATAAACTCAAAATGGATGAAAGATCTAAATGTGAGACAAGATTCCATCAAAATCCTAGAGAAGAACACA
Source organism: Canis aureus (assembly GCF_053574225.1). NCBI lineage: Eukaryota > Metazoa > Chordata > Mammalia > Carnivora > Canidae > Canis > Canis aureus. The sequence goes on from NC_135649.1 coordinate 14,910,993, forward strand.
GGCAACACCCTTTTTGAACTCGGCCATAGTAACTTCTTGCAAGATACTTCCACGAAGGCAAAAGAAACAAAAGCAAAAATGAACTATTGGGACTTCATCAAGATAAGAAGCTTTTGCACAGCAAAGGATACAGTCAACAAAACTCAAAGACAACCTACAGAATGGGAGAAGATATTTGCAAATGACATATCAGATAAAGGGCTAGTTTCCAAGATCTATAAAGAACTTCTTAAACTCAACACCAAAGAAACAAACAATCCAATCATGAAATGGGCAAAAGACATGAACAGAAATCTCACAGAGGAAGACATAGACATGGCCAACATGCACATGAGAAAATGCTCTGCATCACTGGCCATCAGGGAAATACAAATCAAAACCACGATGAGATACCACCTCACACCGGTGAGAATGGGGAAAATTAACAAGGCAGGAAACAACAAATGTTGGAGAGGATGTGGAGAAAAGGGAACCCTCATACACTGTTGGTGGGAATGTGAACTGGTGCAGCCACTCTGGAAAACTGTGTGGAGGTTCCTCAAACAGTTAAAAATATACCTGCCCTACGACCCAGCAATTGCACTATTGGGGATTTACCCCAAAGATACAAATGCAATGAAACGCCGGGACACCTGCACCCCGATGTTTATAGCAGCAATGGCCACGATAGCCAAACTGTGGAAGGAGCCTTGGTGTCCATCGAAAGATGAATGGATAAAGAAGATGTGGTTTATGTATACAATGGAATATTACTCAGCTATTAGAAATGACAAATACCCACCATTTGCTTCAACGTGGATGGAACTGGAGGGTATTATGCTGAGTGAAGTAAGTCAGTCGGAGAAGGACAAACATTATATGTTCTCATTCATTTGGGGAATATAAATAATAGTGAAAGGGAATATAAGGGAAGGGAGAAGAAATGTGTGGGAAATATCAGAAAGGGAGACAGAACGTAAAGACTGCTAACTCTGGGAAACGAACTAGGGGTGGTAGAAGGGGAGGAGGGTGGGGGGTGGGAGTGAATGGGTGACGGGCGCTGGGTGTTATTCTGTATGTTAGTAAATTGAACACCAATAAAAAATAAATTTAAAAAAAAAATAAAAAAAAAAATAAAACTATAAACCAGAAAAAAAAAAAAAAAAAGAAACCCCTTGTATAAGTTTGCTAGGGTTGCCATAACAGAACACCACAGTCTGGGCGACTCAAACTACAGACCCTGATGTCTCACGATTCTGGAGGCTAGAAGTCCAAGATCAAGTTGTTAGCACGTTCGGTTTCTATGGCGGTCTCTGTCCTTGGCTTGCAGATGGTCACCTGCTCACCATGTCCTCACGCAGACTTTCCTCTGTGTGCACACATCCTTGCTTCTCTTTGTGCATCCAAATTTCCTCTTCATTAAAAAAAAAAAGATTTTATTTATATTAGAGAGCAAAAGAGAGCACAAGCCAGGGAGAGGGGCAGAAGGAGAGGGAGAATCAGACTCCCTGATGAGCAGGTCGCTCCATCCCACAGCTCTGTCTGAGATCATGACCTGAGCCAAAGGCAGATACTTAACTGACTGAGCCACACAGGCACCCCTAAATTCCTGTTCTTATGTGGACACCTTTCTGTTCGGATTAGGTCCCACCCTAATGGGTTCCTTTAAACTTAATCATCTCTTTAAAGGCCTTGTCAAATACAGTCACATTCTGAGGTGGTGGGGGTTGGAGCTTCAACATAAGAATTTGGGGGGAGACACAACTTACTCCCTATCACCCCTCATACATTGAAGAGGGTACTCTTGATTCCTTGGGACTTTGGCAAGTTCTTTCCCTCTATAGATCTTTATTTCCTAATCATTACAGTAAATGGATTAGAGCTAGAATCTTAGAAAATTTGTTCAAAAAAATCAGTGATTCTATAAAATACAGATAAGTTTTGCAGAAAAGAATTGCAAATCTGTGATGATTTGCTAACAAATGGATTTTCACAGTCCAGACTGATTTCTTCTTCTGAGAGCCAACTACTGTAGCAATTTCATTATAGAGTTTGAACTTGGTATATATCGTCATTAATTTGTTTATTAAATAGCCATATTTTAGTGCCTTCTATATGCCAGGTGCTAAATGCAAGAGAAGAAAGCTGAATGTATTAGATCATCTTTTCTAATTAGCTCTTATTATGATTTTAGATATGCATTCCACCATAAATTGTTGGACCCTGAGGTATAAAAATCAACCAATACTTTTTAAAGATTTACTTATTTATTTTAGAGAGAGAAAAAGAGAGAGATTTTAAGTAGGAAGGGCAGAGGGAGAGTAGCATCTGAAACACACTCCATACTGAGCATAGAGCCCATCATGGGGCTCAATCTCATGAGCCTGAGATTGTGACCTGAGCCAAAACCAAGAGTTGGACACTTAACAGACTGAGCCACCCAGGTGTCCCCAGAACCAATATTAATTAAGTGTAACCACTCTTTTACCTTTAACAATGAGTTTGTAAACATAGTCTTAAGTTTTTATTCCCCATTCTTAATTCTCTATTTATTTGTTCTTTCATTGATTTTGTACATTCTGAATATTTTAAATATCCTCAGTTTGCCAGGCATGGTGCTAGGTGCTGACAATACTATGGTGAATGAAGCCTCGTGGAGCTTATAGCTTAGGGTGACTGAGGCTGGTTTGTTTATTTTATGAAATATGATGAGTATACAGTGGAAGATATGTTGAGAGGAGCCAAACCCTTCCCCAGGTTTGGTGATTTCACTAGAAGGACTTACAGGATTCAGAAGGTAGTTGTGCTCATGGCTAGGATTCATTATAGCAAAGGAATACAGAGCAAAGTCAGCAAAGAGGTAAGGTGCATGAGAAGAAATCTGGAGGAAACCAGGTGTAAGCTTCCAAGAGTCCTTCCTCATTGGAGTCACATAAGACATGGTTATTTCTCCCAGCAATAAATGTGACCACATATGTGAAGGGGATGCTCATTGGAGACCCAGTGCGCAGGGTTTTTATTGAGGGCTGGTCATGTGGGCACCATCTGCCTGGTACATACCAAAATTCCAGGTGCCCAGAAGGAAAACAGGTAAGCATTCAGCATAAACCACATTGTTTGCTCAAAGTTGTTTAAATGTGGTGAACCACTTTTATCATTTAGTGAAGGTTTATATCACTGTAGGGAATGTAGGGGACTGTTTGCCAACTGAGCTCCCAGACACCAGTCAAGGGCCAAAATGTGTAAGCAGGCCTTTCTAAGGACAGCAGTGTCAGGGCAGTTACCTTGGTAGCATAATATATGGGGAGTCAAGGGGCTAAATTTCTGGAAGTGAGCATTCCAGTTAGCAACAAGGAAAGATGCAAAATCCCAATGGAAAAAGGAGCTTGGCTTATTCACGAAACAAAGAAATTTGGTCTGCTTGAGGAGAGAGGGGAGCAATCCAGTTAATCAAGCAGATAATCTTCATGATACTTGTATCCATTCATTTATCCAAAAAATGTTTATTAAGTGCCTGCCCTGTGCCAAATATTATGTGAGGCACTGACGACATGAAAGGGAACTAGATAAATGTCCCTGTCCTCACAGAGCCTACATTTTAGTGCATTTTATTTGCCTATGCTGAATTATGCTCCATCTATTTTACTGGAAGTTCTCTCTCCAGTTTTAAGCAGAACATCAACATTTAAGTATATTTGTGGCATGCTCCCTAATTAAAAGAAAGACGAGGTTTCACATTCTATCCAAAATTCCAGTTCAGCCTGTGTGTTATAACCTATTACACATACATATTGATTGCTGATAAAGTAGAGTTTTTTTTAAATTTTTTTAATTTTTATTTATTTATGATAGTCACACACAGAGAGAGAGAGAGGCAGAGACACAGGCAGAGGGAGAAGCAGGCTCCATGCACCAGGAGCCTGACGTGGGACTCGATCCCGGGTCTCCAGGATCGCGCCCCAGGCCAAAGGCAGGCGCTTAACTGCTGCGCCACCCAGAGTTCCCTGATAAAGTAGAGTTTAAGTGGAAGCCATTTGTTGCTGCTATGATCAGACACTTTGGCATTATTTCAGTTGTGGGTCTCACAATCTGAATCCATTTGTATGTTGGCAGCAGGCTTTTGTTAGGTGGTGGTAGTGGTGGTGATAGTAAGTGAGGAATAATCTGTTAGCTATTCAGAAGTGATAAGACACAGCCAGTCCAGAAAACAGATTAATTAGCTTTATTTGAACAGAAAAGCACTGTTAGAAGTCTAGTATCTGATCAATTTTGATTAAGTCAACTAGAATACCATCACTTAACGGACTAAAATATTCTCATTAAGTGTCTAGTGTAATCAGCCAGGACACATCCCAATCCCATTTCTATATTATATTACTAATAGTGGCTCTAAACTTGAGACATTTCACAAAAGAAAAATTTATTTCCACAGAGTTAAGTCAGAGACTCAAATATTGCCCAGATTTGGTCACACAACTAGAAAGATAGGATGGTTATAGGATTCATATATTCATGTCAAAGGTTCCAGGAACCTTTTAGTTTGATATTGTTTATTTTCAGCTGAATTAGGCTGTCTTGAAATTCTACCATACTGATAGGGTAGATGTTTGATAATTCAGACACAGCTTCATCTTTGCACGCTAAGAATTCCAAGTGTAGCTCATAACCATCCAAAGGGAAACTACTTCTGGAACTGTGGGTTCATTTCTACCAATAAAATTAATTTCCACAATATTTCCAAAAGTCTTATCTAACAATTAAAACTAAGCAACTGACAGAGCCTCCCTTTTTACTATAGGTGGTCAAGAAACTCAGAGCAAGGGAAAAACAAGACTCCAGATAAGTAAAGCTTCACCTACTATGTAGCTCCTGGAAAAGACAAAAATTTGATATATGCTGACATAGGAGTTGAATGCTTGAATTCCTTAGGGCCTAAAACAGTGCCTGGAACCCAAAATGTTCTCAATAAGTATCTGATGAATGTATGAGCAAATGAATGGATGGACTAAATATATAAAGGTCAAAGAGTGCTTAGGAAATGTGTGAAAATATGAAGCTAACCTGTAGTGTGGTTGGCTCTCTGGGTACATGTTTTAAATTTTTAAATTCTTTCCATGTTTCAACCATAAAAAAATCATCATCAATAAAAATGAGTAATGGAAGGTGCCGATTCAAACATAGATGCCTCTGATTTTTTTCTGACAATGAGGAATAGCCTCAGAAGATAAATGTCTGGAAAATAAATTGTTCACAAAACTATATTTTAAATTAAAGTCATGGTCTGTGCTTCAGTCCAAACAATACAAGGGATTTGTGTTAAGTCCAAGTGGTATGAAATAGAGAGGCTTGGGAGCATGGGCTCAGGGGACAGACAGTTCTATGTGTGACTTCTAGGAGGTCAGGGCTACTGAAGTCTCATTTGTCACTATCTCTACACCTCATCTCGCTCTATGTGTCCTTCCTAGGGCATCTCATCTACCCCACTGGCCATAAGTGCAACCACCATGGCTTTGCTCTTTGCCCCACCATCTAAGTTATCTCTAGTCCAGGTACCTCTTCCCTCTTCCAGACCTACTAATTTTACATCATCTCCACTGCCATACCCCCACAGGCATATCCAAAACTGAATCCGTGCGTGTGTGAAACAATTAGTTGGCAAAGAATCAGAAAACATCTGCTTGTAGTGCCAGCGATCACTCACTTTTTGAATGATGTTAGGCAACTTTAGTTTCCTCATCTGTAAAAAACAGAAAACTGGCAAAATGAACTCCAAGACACCTGATCTTGGTGAATGACAACACCCCAACCATCCAATTGCCCAAGTCAGAATCCTGAGAGTACTCCTTGACAGCTGCCCCTTTCTTACCTTCCATCTCCAGTCTATAACCTGGTTCCATTAATTCTGCAACCACAGTGGCTCTGAAGTCTCTTGCCTTTTCCCCAGTCACCTTAATGTAGGCTAGCAACATTACTCTCTGGACAATTGCCATCCTCTTCAAAAGTCTCCCTGTGTCAAGTCTTGCACTTGGAACCACGACGCTAGTCTTCACACCACAGTCCCTGAGATCTTTCCAAAATGCCAATCACATTATCTTGGCCTGTCCCTTGCTTAAAACCCTTGCGTGTTTCCCCTTGGAAGACAGGATTGTATCCCATCCCTTTCTGTGGTTCATGAGGCACCACATGATCCGGCCCCTGGCAACTTTGCAGCTTCATGTCTCATCCCATCCCTGGAAACCTGTGCTGCTAGCATTCCAAACTGCCTGCACTTCTTACCTGTGTCAGACCCACTCAAGCCTGTATATCTTTGTACCTGTTGCCTGTGCTTGGCATTCTCTTAGCCCTATGCATTTTCTTACCCACTTGCAAATGACTTGACCGATGACCACTGGCCTTCAAAACCCAGCTGCCACCACCTGCTCTGAGAAAGGCCCCCCCCCGCCGGCCACCCCTGAGGCTGGGTTCAGTAGGTGCCTCCCCGCCCCCATGCTTGCATAATGGCTTGTGCCACATCTCTGTCATTTCACTTAGCACCTTATAAGGTGATTGCATGTGTGTTGGTCTCTCTCCTGGGAGCTAGGAGCTCACTTAGGGCAGAGAGATTGTAGGATTCCTCTCTGCACTTGGTTGCTTTCTGCTCTCCTTCAAGTCTCAGCTTCATATCACCTTCCTGGGATGCCTTCCCTGCCCCCCCCCAAAAAAAACCTCCCAAAGTTAGATGCCCTGCCTCTATAACACAGAACTTCTCCTTTGCTTTTTAAATGCCTGTTCACTCATCTCTCAACCACTAAGCACTGGTATCCTTGAAAGAAGGGGCTAGATTTTATTCAACCCCAGTCCGGCCCCCTACGGTCAAGCACTGAGCCAGGTACAAATTAGGCACTCATCAAAAATTTGCTGGTTTCATTTCTCATTTGGAGATTGCGATTTTGCCTCATTCCTATTTCATTAAAATTGAATTTCTGTTTTGAAACCACTCCGGGTTGTATCTGCTTATCCAAGCATGATACACTTTTACAAGTTTGGACTACTGTTTTGTCCTCTAGGTGGGGTTGTTTGGAAGAGAAATGGCAAAGTTATGTATGCTTTAGAAGAATAGTACTGGGGGCACCTGGGTGGCTCAGTTGATTGAGCATCTTGGTCTCTGCTCAGGTCATGATCTCCAGGTCATGAGATCAAGCCCCACACTGGGCTCAGTGTCAGGCCGTCTACTGAATGGGAGTCTGCTAGAGATTTTCTCCCTCTCACTCTTTCCCCCCAACTGTCTCTAAAATAAATAAATCTTTTTTTTTTTTTTTTTAAGAAGAAGTAGTAGTACTATATTCGTCTGCTAGGGCTGCCATAACAGAATATCAGAAACTGGGTCACGTAAACCACAGAAATTTGTTTCTTCCCAGTTCTAGATGCTAGAAGTCTGAGATCAAAGGGCCATAAGGCCTGATTTCCATTGAAACCTTTTCCTGGCTTATAGATGGCTACCTTGACACTGTGCCCTCACTGAGCTTTTCCTGGGTTTCCATCACTTCATGTGTCAGAAGAGGGAGCTTCTGCTGCTGGAGCAGTGCAAGGACAAGTGAGAACCCCAGGGAACCCTTGGGCTGGAGAAATGATATTTGAATTCTTTCCCTTTCTAGCCTTCATTGCCTCAAAAGCCTAGAATTGCTGTGGCAGGCCCAGAAGCTCCATTCTCTCTAGGTCAAGTGGACTACCTTCTTCAAGTGCTTTAGTTTTACCATTTTCTAGGTACCAGAGATCTAAAACCTCCCTAAGGGAGGCCTAGCTTGGAAACAAGTAGCACCAGAAGCAATGGTGTTGGCCCCATCAGAGGCAACTTTCTGACCTCATCCCTGCCACCATTGGATACATGGGTTGAGAATACAACACCAGCCTGGGATTTGGGCCCTTGGGAGGCCACTGACAGGGGCCTCTCTACACCTCTCTATGTGATTGTGTCTGCCCTGGCAAAAGAGGCTGGTGCCCAGGAGACATTAGCCTGGCATGCACTCAAACTCTTCTTCACTAGATATTATTATTAAGGAATATTAGTAGTTTTTATAAGACATAAAGGCTTCTGGGGAATATTAGTAGTTTTTATAAGACATAAAGGCTTCTGGGGGGCAAATTAGTAAGGTTAGCCCAAAGTCTCTCACAGTTTATGGATTTCTTTAGTGTTGGCATTATTAGAACCCAAGTCAAATGTATAATATGAATCTCTAAGAGGGGATGTACTGAACAGCCTTTCCCAAACTGACTGATCACAGGATATGAGTTCTCAGTCAGAGAATTTTGGCTGGATTAGTGTTCCCAGGACTCAATTTGATGAACGCTAATTCTGGGAGAATCATGTTAAAAACCTTTGCATGAGCCATCTCTCCCAGCACCAGCAACCCAACAGCTCTCAGGGATACCAAATCCACCTGGCCTCCCATTGTGGCTGGGCCTTTTCTTATTCACCTCTCTCTTTCTTGGCCAATTTAGAAATCCCACAGGATGCTGCCGCCAGCCTTGTTTCCAGGCTCCGTGGCCCTGGTGAGAATTGGCAGCTATGTCGACCAGGCCCTCTGGACCATTATAACCTGGCTTCTTCTCAACTCCATCTGTAGATGTTACACTCTGCTCTGGTTAGGAAGGAGACAAACTGCTGAAATCACCTTTCAAATAGAAGTTTTCCTTACAGCCCAAGGTAGGGTACCTTGGAGAAGACTATGGGACTAGCCATCTTACAAAAGACCAGTTTGCCTGGTCACACTGAACAAGGAAGAGAAAGATGAAATGAACTAGCCCTTATCAACTGCTTCCTGTGTGCTGGGCACTGCAGCGAGGGCTTTGTACGTTACCTAATTGAGCTGGTACAACCATCCTACAAGTTAGATACAATTACTACATCCATTTGACAGAAGAGGAAACCAAAGCTCAGAGGGTCAAGGAAACAGGCCCAAGGAGGCATAGCTGACAATGGGTAGTAGAGCCAAGTCTTGTCTGAGTTCTCTGGGGCCCATGCTTTTCACCACTCTGTTCAGTTGCCTCCTTGTGAATCTACAACCAGAATGGAGCTCAAGTGCACTGTGTTGGTCAAAGGAGCAGCTTAGATCACTGTTTGAAGTAATCACTGCCTGCCCCTTTTCCCAACCCAAAAGTCCTCTTTTTATGGTCAGCAGAACTAAGTTTTTAAAAATATTTTATTTATTTATGTATTTATGTATTTATTTATATATTTATATATTTATTTATTTATTTATTTATGTGTTTATTTATTTATTTATTTATTTGAGAGAGAGAGCACATGTAAGCGAGTATGGGTGTGTGAGCAGGTGGGGGGGTTGTGCAGAGGAGGAGGGAGAGAGAGAGAGAATCTGAAGCAGACTCCCCACTGTCAGCATGGAGCCCAACATGGGGCTCGGGGCTCGATCTTACCACTGCAAGATCCTGACCTGAGCCAAAATTAAGAGTCAGATGCCTAACTGACTGAGCCACCCAGGCGCCCCGAACTATTTGTTTTTTTATAGACAATGATCCAGGCTTTGGTGGGGTCTTCAGAGGGAACCTACGACTGCGGTTTCCATCCTTACAGTAGAGTACAATTTAGATCATCATCATCTCTCACCTGTATCCCTTAACAGAGCTCCTGGTCTCCAGGCTCACCCCCTGCGCTCTGATCTTCCAGGTGGCAGCCCAAGTCATCCATCTGAAAGCATTCTTGTGTTTTCTGGTATAAAACCCAATCACCCTTGGGATAAAGCCCAAGCTCCTTAAACCAGCTTTCTAAGTTATCCCCTGCCTTACCTCTCTGGTTGATGCCTCCAAAATCCTTTCCTCTATGCCACTGTCATCCCTTAGCCTGTGGCCATGCCAGACGACTTTTAATTTACAATGTAATCCATCCGGTTTCAGGACGTTCCATACCTCTGAGTCTTTGCTCTCTCTACTTTTCCTACCTGGAATATCTTCTCTCCCTCATCAGCCCCCATCTGCCTTGGGAACACCTGTTCAATTTTCAGTGCTTAGGTCTGCTGTCACCTGCTTTATGTGGCCTGGCTGGTTTCCACTCACCTTTGAGTCTTATCAGGCCTGGTTCAGCCCCTCAGCCTTGTGCTTTTGAAGATGGCTTTTCATGGTTATCTCTCAGCTTTGAACAAACTACTCCCCAGCAGGGACCCAGACTGATTTATTCCTCTGCCTCAAGCACCCAGAAAAGACCTAGTACATAATAGGCCCCCAGGATATGTTTGCTGAATGAAAGAATGAAAAGGAAGTTTCCTTAAAATAGGCAAGTACTTGACATTAATTTTTAGATCAGCCAAGAGAATCTTCAGAATAAGTGAACAAAAGTAACTGGAATTGGATTCTCTATTCCTCTGGTCATGAGATATGAATCTAGAAAAATCGAAATATTTATTTATTTATTTATTTATTTATTTATTTATTTATTTATTTATTTATTTATTTATTTTTAAATTGAAATATTTAATTTCTCCCTCCATAAAGCTCTTGAGAGGAAAATAAAGATCATGGACGGTGGATTAGCATGCAACGAAAATATGCTAGTTCTCCACCAGGGGGTGCTATGAACACAAAGAGAAAGTAGGCGCCGCTAATTTGTTCTTCCCTCAGAGAGAAACTGCAGAAACCAAATAACTTTTTAAAAAATTTTCCCTGCATTGCGTACAATTTTGCAAGGAATGAAACACTCCCCCTTCATGCTTGAAAATCATGTATGCCTGGAACAAGCCTCCTTGCTAATAAGATGCACATGTGCACACACACACACACACAAACACACACACACATGCCTCTAGCACCTTTAAAAGATCCAGGCATTAAGTTTGCAGCTGAGTGATTTGTTGTAGATCTGAAATTTGTGTATTGACCGATGTAGGTGTTATGTACTAGGCCGTCAGAAGCAGAATCAAGCAGCATAAAATGTGCTGCACTTTTAACCCTGACATTCAGTGGAGTGTTACAGAAGACCCATCCAAATATCAGAGATGGGTTGTCAGTCAGCTCTTGTTACGAATAGTACAGACACAGCAGTACCAGATCGTGTGTACTTGTTCAGTTTTGGAGTTTTGGAGGCCATAATGGCAGGACACCCACAATGTGGTCAATATTTGGGGAGTTGTAGTTTGTATATCCAGTGACTTAGGCAAATCAAATCTCGTTTTCAACATCATAGCTCCAGCTACTGCCTTCATGCAGCACGTCCCTCCAAGTTTATCTTCCTTTTAAACTCTGAGCTCTATTTATGTGTATTCGTATCTTCTGCATATGGCAAAGGTCCATTAATACAAGGGTACATTGTGAGGACTCAGTGTTCATAGATTGCTTGCTTATTGATCAGTTTCCATAAAAATGCTGCCAAAAACATCAGGAAGGATAACAGTGAGATTACAGGGGATACAAGCAAATGGGCCAGAAGGTACTCAGGGGAAGATGAGAAGAGGACTAATTTCCATTGACGGCTCACACTGTGCCAGGCGCTGCCCTAAGCACTTTCTTTGAATTTCTCATTTCATTCGTGTAATAGCCCAGTGAAGAAATGATTATCATCTGAATCCAACCACCTATCTTCTCAAGCAGTCGTGGCTGGACATTAAAATACTCAACTACTAGTGGCCAAGGTTTCCCCTGTACCTGAGAGCCGTGGTGGCACGGATTGGATTGGAGCTGTGGGCAACAGAGTCAATGAGCTGTTACTGAAACTGAATCCTGTGCTTCTTGGAGTAGGGGGCAGCGTGCGTCTCCCTGGAGTACTGAGGGCAGCCTGGGTCTCCCTGGCTCCCTCTCTGGCGCCTGCTATTCTGAGAAAATGCAAGGGAGGTGCAGCCAGTGGTAGTTGCCAGCAGTCAAGTGGCTCCTGTCTTCTGACTGGGCTGGGGGCTTCCCGGGTCACATTCTCTTTCCTTCCTGGGACTCTTGCCTGTTGTGGGAAAGGAGAGACATGGGCAGTGCCAGTGAACTTGGAGCAATTAGTGCACTGCAGAATGCTTTATGGAGGAGGAGGGACACGGAATGATGAAAACTCTCTGTTGGGAGAAACCATAAAGTGTGACCAGTTTAACCACCCAGTAACAAAGGAAACTTTCCAGGGTTGCCATAAGAATTCAGAGAAAACATGTGCTCCGGGAACATGTTAGGTACCAGTACTTCTGATTTTTATTTTTAGAGCAGTTTTAGATGCATAGCAAAACTGAGGGGAAGGTACAGAGATGCCCCATGTACCCCTGTTCCCCCTCTCACATACACAAACAGCCTCCCCCATAATCAACATGCCCCTTCAGAGTAGTTGGTTGCACAATTGATGCACTTCCATTGGCACATCATTAGCACCCAAAGTCTATAGTTTACATTAGGATTTACCTTTGGTGTTGTATACTCCGTGGGTCTGGACAAGTATATAAGGACATATATCCATCACGATGGTATCATACAGAGTGTTTTCACTGCCCTATAAATCTTGCATTCCATCTACTCATCCCTCTGTCCCCTTCCCCTTTAAACCCTGGCAAGCACTTCTCTGTCTCCATTTTTTGCCTTTTCCAGAATGTCATACAGTTGGAATCACACAGTATATAGCTTCTCAGATTGGCTTTTTTTTTTTCACCTAGTAACATGCCCTGAATGTTTCTCCATGTCTTTTCTTTTCTCTTTTTTTTTAGATTTTATTTATTCACAAGAGACACAGAGAGGCAGAGACATAGGCAGAGGGAGGAGAAGCAGGCTCCATGCAGGGAGCCCGATGTGGGACTCAATCCCGGGACTCTAGGATCACACCCTGAGCCAAAGGCAGATGCTTAACCACTGAGCCACCCAGGTGTCCCCCTCCATGTCTTCTCATGGCTCGATCACTCATTTCTTTTTATCATTAAATAATACTCCATTGACTCGACGTTCCACAGTTTATCCACTCACCTGCTGAAGGACATCTTGGTTGCTTGCAAGTTTGGAAAATTGTGAATAAAGCCATGGTACACACCTGAGCATTGATTTTTGTGAAGACAAGATTTCAACCCATTGGTACTTTTGAATAAAAAAGTATCTGTCCTTACTCCCATAAATTCTTCCTCCCATAACTTCTTCCCAATGGGAGGGATCCGCACAGCCAAGATGCCCAGTAGCAGCAAATTGCTCTTATTAATTAGCCAAGAGGCTGAGGGCACAGCAAGTAAACAATATACCACAAATCTGTTTACATCGGCTTCTCCAGACATTTTAAAACAATTAAACTGTCAAGGGGACCTGGAGACAGAGCTTTGCATTTTAATGGGAAATGATTAAATATCAGGCATTATTACTTTTGATGTGTCTGGGCCCTAAGAGGAGGGCAAAGTATTGATTGGGCCCTCCAGGAAGGCAGGAAGCTTGCTTGGGCCACTTGACCATAATGCCGTGAATGCTTGGAGATCTGTAACTTCAGGGGCAGGGATTAGAGGCCACTCACCAGAGAGTTAACTAGACTTGTCAGCTTCTGTTGAGTTGCATCCTGCCTGTAGGGACAGATGACAGATTGTGACCTTAGAGGCACACTCCCTGTCGAGGGGCAGAGAGAGTTAGTTGTTGATGGCATCTATTAGAAGAGGGTGAGTTACTCGGCACTGAACGCTGATCCCAGTATCAATCCTCTCTGTATGAAACCCATTGTAAAGGAAGTGAAGGACGCCCATGCAGCCCCCACCTAAGTCAACTAATGCAAACCTGCACCCTACCACCTGTGAATATGTATGTGCCACAATCATGGAAGCCACACAGGTTCGGACTTCTGGTGCATTCCCCATAAGGATACACCATTCTCCAGCGATGCCCTTTATTCCCAGGTGCTTGTCAGATCACCTGTGGCCCTTGCCCTCTGTCACTTACTTCCAGTAAATAGCGGGGAGGCGGGTGAGAATCGTGTAAACAGCCAAACGCAATCAAGTCTGATCATCCAGTGGTAGAAGTTTATGTTGGGTGCAGTGAAGGGACCAATGAGACCACTCTCAAGGGTCAACTTGAGAGCCTTCGTAGTAGATGTCCTACTTGAAAGATAAATAGGGATAAGGAGAAGGGGGGACCCCAAGGTGGGGGAAGATCCAGAACAGATCTTCGAAGGTGCGAAAGAACATGATCCAGACAACTCAGTCTGGTGTGTGAGGTTGGGAGTGGTGCCCTGAGCCAAGTGGATGGATCAGTTGAAAACCTATATCCCTGTGCCACTTTTTAAAGGGTGGGAGGACCTTAGCCCTAAGATTTAGAAACCGATACCAATAAAGATATGATAAAGACACCGACGTATATCACCAAGTAAGGCTAAGTAGGACAGGTGAGCACTATGATCCCTTGTGCCTGTCTAGCATTTGTTCACAAATCTGTGCAAAGCATGGAATCCGATGGCTTTCCTCCGTGACACCTGGCCGAGATCAGACACACCGAGGACTAGGAGGTCTCTATGAAATACAAAAGAAGGTAGAAGCATGGGCACTGAGGGGGGCCGCCAAGCCTTGTGGGGGTTACACCTGCCGGACAGGTCTAGTAGCTAGAGAGCAGCAGGAAGGCCCTGAGTGGCTGAGAATTCATTGGAGAGAAAGAACAGCTGAAATACATTTCACCTACCTTGCAATTTGGCTCTATGTCAACCCTCACTCTGTTTATTTCTGTGCAGTCTAGACATCCAAAGATTGAGTTACTGTCATCCCAGGGGACCTCCCCCCCTCCCCCGCTTCCCTGAGCACTGCAGACCCTGTAGGGCCATAAGAAGCCATGGCACAGTGAAAAGACGAATCTCTTGACTAGACCTGAGAAGACCACTCCTATTGAGATGACTTAATTTTGCCCCTTGGGAAATACTCTTCTTTAAGAGCCCTTATATTGGCCAAGAGACATGGCCTTCATGTTAGGGTTTTCTATTTTTGTTTGGAGGAATTTGGCATCTCTCCTGTGTAGGGAGTTCACTGAAGCCTAAATTCTTCCATTAGCCACTTTGGTTTGCAAACAGGGATCTGCGCATATACAACTGTATGCCTGGTGGCCTAGTCAGAGGGCAGTGGGGAAGACCCAATGGCCACACTCCAAAGCAGATCATCTGCCCCTCTAAGTCTGACTGACTATTTAAAAAATGCTGTTTGCAGGGCCCAGGACAAAATGAATATGTTCAAAAATTGTACCTTCTGTTGAAAAACCTTTGGCCAATAAAAACCGGTGACAGGAGAGCATTACATGAAGTGCAGGGTCTTTCTCAGAGTGTGTGTGTGGGGGGAGGTTTGGGGGTGGCCCTGTATAATGGCAGGAAGTCTGCTGAGAAACAACTCTTTGGCGCATTTGGGTTTTGAGGCCTCCTGATGTTCAGGCCCCTGGGCTGTGGGCGTCTGGTGGGGGTTGGGGGAGAGTGTTTGATTTCAGGGCAGAACAGATTTTCTCCACCCTCTGCCTACTGCTGAAATCCTGTCCTTACAGCTAAGCCAGTTTTGCTGGAGGCTGGATCCCTTTGGGAGGGGCTTACGTTTGCAGCTGTTGTCTGTTACACTCTTTAGTGTTGGATGGAAAAGTGGAGGCAGAGAGAACAAGGCAGTTCTGATTATGCAGAGAAGCTTAAGGGGAAAAATTATGTAAGTTGATGGAATGCTTTTGGATATACATGATCTTCCTTTCCATATAGCGCTGAGCATGGGTGATGGGGCTCAATAAATATAGCTCCTTGTAGGTGTCGGTAATTCTTCAATATTCATTGATAGTGACGATATTCAGACCTTGAAACAGATTTCCTTTCTCTCTGACTCAAGGGAAGTTTTCCCAGAGCTACACAGAAGGAGAATCCAATCTGTTCAATAGGAAAGACTCATTTGCTCCCGGAATAACTAAATTTCCATTTTCATTTCAATTTTCAACCAAAATAGTGAATTTTCCATAAGGCAAAAATAAAAAGAATGGCAATTTGGTGTGGGGTTTCACTTTTTCTTAAAATTTTGATTCCTATATTAACACTGTTGAGTGCTTCAGTAACATGTATGGTATAATGCTAAAATAGTCTGTGTTTCTTGCTTTTGGTTGTAATTAGCTGAAAGCCTTGTCATAGGCTGCTTGTAGAGTCTCTGAATTTTTAACAAAGGACTCTGATGTGAAAATGTGTTTTTTGGCAAGAATCTCAAAAGTCAGGTAGAATTTCATCATTTTACAAGTAATTGTTACAGAGGACTGAGCAACTGTGATTCTTATAAATGTCTGTTTTGCTTGTAGCATTTTCTCTTCATCAATAATTCAATTTCAAAATAAAAGATACATTTTCTACATCCCCAAAGCTATTGGGGAGCATTTCAGGCTACAAGATTCCTGACAGTGGGAGAAGCGTCTACCAAAGAAGGCAGCTAGTTCCAGAAGCTCCTCTGATGTGCAGAAGGATCCTGTTACAGACCTTTTTTTTTTTTTTGTAATTCTAGAAGGCAAAATAAAATTTTATGCTTGGAAATAATAAGTTTAAGCAAATAGTATGGGTGAAGCTTATATCTGAGTCCAAGCAATGGTCTGATTATTGCCAGAACAATACTGCTACATGATGAATCATTAATGATCTGTGAGAGTCATAATGGTCTGTCACTAATGCCCATTAATGATCTCTCTATACCGCGAGTATGGGCTTGATGTTTCTGGCCAGTACCTTGGAGAATACTTTAGATATGCCTCAAACTTTCTCTGATCTCCTTTCTCTGTGTCTGCTCCAAATGTAGACAGCAATTGTCTGGGTAGGACCAGCTTATAAAGAAGCATGGCTTTGTTAAGGAAGTCGTATTCAGGTAAGATTTTATTTAAGCAATGTTTTTGAAGGACGTAAATGTAAAAGCTTATCCTGGACGTTAACGCCTTTATAGAAATTAACAAAATTATGCCGGGGATCTTTCTGTTGAGATCTTTTCTTTCCGGATGGGACGAGGGCTCTGGAGTTTTCCCTGTACTCCATGATGTTTGGCTAGTGAGCAGGCTCTTTGAAAAATGCTTCCTTTGTTTTTATTTTCTTAGAAGAATTGTAGGGATTAACTGTGAGAGAAGAGCGAATGTGTCTATCTGTCTGTGTAAAGTCCTATTCGTCTTTAGAAAACTGTGACACCAGCAGATTCTGGAGATATTTCCTCCCTCCAGATCTGCATGTACCCTGCGGACAGCACAAAATATTAGTTCTCAAGGAAGAAGCAAGAATAAATCATTATGATAAGCTCTAAATGTATTTTGCTCTTAGCTTAGGAGAGAAAGAGAAGGCAACATAGAGCTAAGGAAAGGTGGACACAATCACTTTAATTCTGAGAATCGTATTAGGTGCATCTTCAGGGAAATCACAGAAGATGGGCACTCTGCAGTGTCTGCGCGAACCCAGGACAGGATCTGTCCCTCCATGGCGGCAGGGGAGATGCGGCAGACAGCTAATGGAACCAACGCCCAAGAGCCTCTGGCTCACCCAGAAAAACAAGATGAGAGATGGTTGCTGAAGCGGCCAGCTTCAAGCCTCTGAAAATAGCAAGACAGGGATGCTTTTGGATGGCTGGAATCTCTCCACTGGCTACTTTTTGATGAGAAATTTTAGCACAGAACTAAATGGAAAATGACATCTTTTCTTGGAAAACATCCTGCCCATTTTCGTATTACCTGAGCGAAGTAGCTTCCTCAAGCAAATGCTTCCATTGAAAACCCTTTGCACTTTATCGTTGAACTCCCAACGGATCCCCGAGAACGCTAACTAACCCCTCTCACTGTTGTATTTTGCTAGAACCTTTCCTCCGGATGAGTGGTGACTCTTTGCAGTTTGTGTTTCTTCAAAGTCCTTCCACCTGTCCTCAAACTGCTGAGTAGCTTGAGTTTATTTGTGGAATTAACTGGGATTTATAGGCTTTCCCTTCTGAGGATCTCCTGAACTACTTGGGGTGGTCCCAGAGCATTCCCAGAGGAAGGGTTGGGTTGATCTGTCCTGTCGCATGGGCATTGTTTGCTTGGTAATTTTCAGTTGATTTCCCCATGAAAAGGAGGGTGTGGGGAAGCTCATTCGAATGGTTAGGGCATCAAGGAGATGAGTGATGAAAATCCTAGAATTCGTGAACTGAGTCCAGAATTTCATTTTTTTTATTCTCACAATTCATGCCTCTATAAACCCATGAAAGTTTCCTCCTGTCAAGATGGGAAACAGCTTATAGCCATCCTTAAAGGATGGAACTACAGACTCTATGTCCCTTCTCCCAGGACATGGTACATGTGGCAGAAGCATTTAAACCCATTGCTCTGTTTGTAAAGTATTTGAGTGGAGTGCACACATTAATTCTTTGCTAAGTAAGGTCTGTGACACAGGTAATTTCCACCCCCCCAGACAATTATTGCATTGACATGTGCATGTATTCATTGGAAACAATCAGGTTGCCATCTGAGCTGTTTGGTTAGATCCGAGCACAGAGCAACTCTATGCTTACAAAAGACTTCTAGATTGATTGATGAAATGTTATAAATAGACGTGTCTGTTTTAAATAGATGCATGGCAAACAGAGCCCCCTTGCAGAAGTGCATGCCAACTAGGGGACAGATTGTCAGGGACTGGGAACATTACCATTTCTCTTTGAAAGGAATGTGAAAAGTACCTGGTGCGTATAGGAGAGGTGCCGAGTCCAGGGTAGCACTGTGCAAATGAGACCAGAAGAGAGGATTATGCTACTATGAAGGAATGACAAGTCCCAAGAAAGGTTGGGTAGTTTGTCCCTTTGCCTTTTGATAGGAAACACTTCGCCCCTCATATACAGATGAGACTGTCCCAGCCACAGCACCCATGAGCCCTCCAAAGGACCCATTTCAATAGGGGAGGCAAGAACACTCCCCTAAATCCCTCATTCTCTAGTTGAGTCTGGTGCCTCTCATTTGGTCCTCCGGGAAGTTAAAGAAAGGGCGGTCGTCATGCTCTGTGTAACCCTTTACAGCCTGGAAGCCCTCATGATCATGCTGATTGCCGTTAAAGGAATCCAAATTTCTTTAGCCTACCCTTTTAGTCTTGTGTCTAACCAGCCCTGTTTTAGCTCACCCATTTATTGCTCCAAGTGCTATGTCTTTGCTCTGCCACCTCCTGCATGTCCGTGACTCATTCTTCAGCTTTTCAAGGTCCCTTCATGCTCTTTCCTGTTTCTGGTGGGTTATGAGCATGCTATTCCGTGGCCATGCTTACACCTGCCCAATAGTCCACATATCATATTGACTTAGAGCTTCCAGAATTTAGAACACATAAGACAGATGTCTCTCTCTATGGGCAGTAGAGGAAACAATACATTTGTTAATTGTTTTCTTATTGATAGGCACTTAGGAAATGATCTATTTATTAACTGTGTTCTTATCAGTAATTGCTTAGTCCATTTATCAGGGGATGTAGATATGCACTTTCAGCTGTTCCATAGATCACTGTTTCTGAATACTGAAGCCCTTATCACCTGGGCAGTAAGTCAGCGTGCCTTTCCATAATATGCATTTCTGACTGCCTGGACCCAGGCCTGGTGCTTGGTAGGTACCCAGCATTTGTTGAGCAGACGATTATATCCACAATGGTTGCATAGGATACTCAAAAATATTTCTGTACATTTGCTTTGGACAAATGATTAAATGATCTAAGCTGAGCTTACAAAACTGACCGGAAAGATTGTCTTCAAATTGTGTCTTTAGAATGTATAGTGGAAGTCTGTATTTGCCTTGTGCCATTTGATTTAGAAACTGGAGGCTCAAAAAAAAAAAAAAAGAAACTGGAGGCTCTGGAGTCGTGGATACTACTGCAAGGGAAGAGGTCTCAGGTGGTAGGACAGTTCGCCCTGGCAGCTAAGCTCTTGTGAACAAAGAAGTATCCATAGGAAGCAAGTGCCTCCTGAGTAGAAAAGGTTCTGTTGGTTCCCTGAGAGAAAGATGAATATGCTGTAACTTTCTTTTTACTTCCAGCAGTGCCACTGAGCATGGCCTGAAAGTTTGAGCGTATCTCAGTCAACAGCACAGGTATATCCCACCCTATACAATTAAATTGTTTCCAGAAAATTATGTGTAAATCAAGTCCCATTTGAATTCTGCACAGAGTGTGTCGTAAGGAAAGGAACCTTTTGGTGAATGTTTTTGTAGGGTGAAGACTTCTTTTATAGTGGACAGATTTAAAGGATTACTCTTTAACCTATCCATTTGAAAGCCTAAATTTTTTGTACCAGAGTGAAAACATGATATCTACATTTTGTTCAGAAGGCATTGTTTGACTAGGACTTGCTGAAGTATGTTTTAATATAACAATACTTCATTTGTAAGAATGTGAAAATGGTCACATTTAAGTCTACTCACTTTGTTTTGCAAGTTTCTGAATAACTCATTAGTGTTTCTTCCGAGTTAGTGCCTATTATCTGATATGACACGATACTCTTGCCTTATAAAATAGAATTTTTAAATATCCTTACTTGGAGGGAGTTGTAAGTAACTGGCATGATCATTTCCATTTTTAAGGAGGGCTTACACATGCCTCCTGGACCCAAAACTCTTAATTGGTTACCCATGCCAATTCCCTGTCTAGTTCAA
The DNA here is from genome assembly GCF_053574225.1 of Canis aureus. Taxonomy (NCBI): domain Eukaryota; kingdom Metazoa; phylum Chordata; class Mammalia; order Carnivora; family Canidae; genus Canis; species Canis aureus. Next base: position 14,931,498 of record NC_135649.1, read on the forward strand.
CATGGAGCTGCACTGTCCAAATATTGACTCTTTTGCAACATATTCCATTCTTTACTCTGTTTTGAGAGGACAAAGAATTATGATCCAGGGGCCTTTCCTGGCTAAGATGGCTGCTAGTTAGGCATAGATGAGGGCTCCAGAAGACCCAACACTCCGTCATCCTTCGTACATTCATTGTTCTTCTTAGGCCTAACTACATAATTGAGTAAGAAGAAGGTATTTTTCCAGCTCTAATACTAGCTGTTATAATGGAATATGATAAGGTCTCCAAATGCCACATTCAACATATTCCTTCCCTGTTTAAAAACCTGTCTGTACTGACTTCATTCTGAATGCCAACCAGTTGGGGGGCAGGGGGTAGTTGACTTTATCCTGTAAGCAGATCTCACAATAGTCTGGCTCAGCATCCCTTTCCAGTTCTATGTCAGGAAGGCATAGTCCGATTGCCCAGCTAGCTAATACCAGAGGCACTGTGATGAGTGATCTAATGGAAATATACAAAAGCCACAAGGGATGAGGAATAGGAGAAACGCCCTCTGCTGGCAGGATTTGGGATGGCCTCATTGCAGAGGTGTAATGTAACCAGGGACTTCAATGTGTGACTTTGGTTCATGTCCTCTGAGTGGTTTTTCCTGTCCCCTCCCCCAACCAGAGAAGATTTCTTCACTGCTAGAACCCTCATAGTGCTTACTGACTAAACCAGTCATGACCCTCATTCTAAACTCCTTCATAGTGTATTAAACTTGGTGCTCATTTTCACCACTAGATTAGAAATTCCTAAGAGGCAAGGTTCATGTTCAGTCCTTCATCTCCCTAATCAAGAGCACAGGACTAAGAAGAATAGTAGTAACTAAAAATGTTATTTATACGGGAAAAAATCCCTCTTGGTTGGGTCCTGGGACTTCCTTGGCTTCTTGGTTAACCACTCATGCACCGTAATATGCCAAGATAGAGAACAAAACTAGTCAATTTCACTATTCCTGAGCTCGACGAGAGTGCGTACTGACCATGAAGATTCCTTTTGCTCCCTTCCATCCACTCGACAAACATGCCCTGGCAACCTCCTATGTTGCATGCACTGTGTAAGCCTCGAGATATACAATGCTGAATAAAACAAGGAATGTAGTCTAGAAGCAGCTCACTCAGCCGTTTTAGTCCCTTTCCCTTAAATCACATCATAATCCTATCCTAGAGACCTTAACAGTCCCAAAACAAGGAAAGATGAGCTCAGTATTTCATTCATTATCTTTCCTCTTCGTGATATTTCAGTCTCTAAATATGTGATCCACTTGATCCTTGCTCTTCATAAACAGTTTCTTTGTTGTCCTCATTAGGAAAGAGGCTGAAATAATCACCCTCATGGTTAGACTGTGTGAGCAAGTGCAAACAACTACCATTTGCGAGCATTGACTATGGGTCAATTCCCAGTTTAAACATGTACTGGTGTGTAGCTCTAATTTTTAAAAAAGGTTTTATTTATTTATTCATAAGAGACACAGAGAGAGGGGCAGAGACAGAGTCATAGGCAGTGGGAAAAGCAGACTCCTTGTGGGGGAGCCCGATGCAGGACCCTGGGATCACGTCCTGAGCCAAAGGCAGACGCTCAACCACTGAGCCACCCAGGCATCCCTGTGACTCTAATTCTTAACAACAACCCTGCAAGGTAAGTGAATAGGCCCTCATTTTACTATGGAGGGAACTGAGAGCTGAGACTCAGAGAGGTCAACAATGAGACAGAGTTCCCCATTAATGAACATTAGAGTCAGTCTTTAAAACCGATCCATATAATGCCATATGATCCCCAATATAATAGATTTTGAGCAAATACTGGTTTGCTGATTGGCTGATTATTACTGCTCTGATCGCAATATCTTTATATATTTAAAACTCCAGTGGAAGAGGTTGGTAGTCTTTGGTCACTGTCAATCCCAAGCAGGTGTTTTTATGTTCCGATGGCAAGACTACAATGTTTTATGCTTAATAGAAGCAAAATTATTGTTTTGATACAACATAACTCACTTACCTTAAACATTTTTACGTGACTCCATATTGACAATTCATCTAAATAACAGGAAAATTTAGAGTCTTGGGTAAAGTTATAGTTTCTATCAGATGCTTAAAATTTCAAGCATCCAACTAAAAATTATGATGTCAACCCTTCTCAATAAAATAAAATAATCTGATTTTATAGACATATGAAAGCTGACTCATAACATCCATAACTTGTGAAAATATCCAAAATCACATTCCAAGCATTAGCTTCAGTGTTGTCTAACTACACTATCTCTATATGGTAAAATTCTGTGTTCTGGACTGAAAATTCTATAACCCAGCTGTTCCCAAACTTTAGTGTGTGCCATCAGTTTCCTCTGTGAAACTGGTTAAAATTGGAGATTCCTAGCTAATTTGGTTGGAACCCAAGAGTCTACATTTTAACAAGTACTCCATGAGATTCTGGAACAGGAAAACCACATATATATCACTTAGAGAAATCCTCCTCTTAGTATTCTTCTTCACTACTCACTGTCTTCCCAATCTTCATTGTTGTCTTTCCCTTACCAGTCCCCCACACCCAAGAAGTTGAGTGTATGTTACTTTCAAAGCTTTCTGCCATTTAGGTATCATTTATGTACATTTAAGTGTTCAGATCTTAAGTAGACAGTGTGATCAGTTTGGAAAAATGCATACACTCAAGTAATCTATATTTAAGATATAGAACATTTCCATCACCCCAGAAAGTTCTCTTATACCCCTTCCTAGTCAACACCCCTCTGTTGCCAGGGCCACCACTGAACTTACTTCTATCATCACAGGTTCATTTTCCCTATTCTAAGAACTTCATATAAGTGGAAGATTATAGTATGTGTGTGTGTGTGTGTGTGTGTGTGTGTGTGTGTGTGTGTGTAGCTTCTTTCACCCAGAATAAGTTTGGAAATTCACCTATGTGTCTGTATCAATAAGTCCTTACATTGTTTCACTGAGTAGCGTTATTCCATTGCATGAATTTGCCAGTTTGTTTACTTATTTTTTCATTGACTGACATCTGGACTGTTTCCAGATTTTGGCTACACTGAGTAAATCTTCTACAAAGAATTTTTGCAAATATTTCCATGGACATATGTTTTAATTTCTTTTTTAAAAAAGTATTTATTTATTTTAGAAAGAACCCAAATGGAGCAGGGAGAGGCAAAGGGAGAGGGAGAGAATCTCAAGGAGAGTCAGAGTTGGATCTCATGACCCTGAGATCCTGACCTGAGCTGGAATCAAGAGTCAGACGCTTAAGCTACTGAGCCACACAGGAGCCCCTTAGTTTCTTTTGGACAAACACCTAGCAGTGAAATTGTTAGGTCATAAGACTGATGTAAATTTAATTTTCAAGCCGCTGCGAAGCAGGTATGTGATTGTTCCATATAATCACCAACACTTGGGCTTGTCAGTTATTTTCATTTCTACATATTCTTGTGTTGTATACTGGTATTACATTGGTTTTAATTTATGTCGGCCTGATGACTAATGAGGTTGAGTGCTTTTTCATGTGCTTTGTGGCTATTTGTAGATCTTCTTTATTGTAGATCTTTATTGAAGTATCTGTTCAAGCATTTTGCCTATTTTCACTGGGTTCTTTGTCTTATTGAGTTGGTCACAATAGCATCTCATTGTCCTTTTAATGTCTGTAGCATCCCTAGTAATGTCCTCATTTCCACTTATTTTATTAATAGTTTATATTTTTCTCCCTTTATCCTGATCTATATTGCTAGCGGTTTCAAATTTTATTATTTTTTTCAAAAAATCAACTCCTGCTTTTGGTGATTATCTCTACCTATTGTCCATCATTGATTCCCTTTTCATTTTTATTATATCCTTCCTCATACTTATTTGGGATTTAGTTAGTTCTTCTCTTTCTAGTTTCTTTTTTGTTTAAAGATTTTATTTATTTATTCATGAGAGACACAGAGAGAGAGGCAGAGACACAGGCAGATGGAGAAGCAGGCTCCCTCTGGGGAGCCTGATGTAGTACTTATCCCAGAACCCTGGGATCACAATCTGAGCCAAAGACAGACACTGAATCACTGAGCCACCTAGGTGCCCCTCTTTCTAGTTTCTTAAGGTGGAAGCATAAGTCATTTATTTTGTACCTTTCTTGTTTTTCACTAATGGCATTCAAAGCTATACATTTCCCTATAAGATGGCTTTAGATTGGTTTCTTTTTTTAATATCATACCTTAATTATCATTCAATTCAAAAGATTTTCTAACTTCCTTTTTTTTAAAATTTATTATTTATGATAGTCACACACAGAGAGAGAGAGGCAGAGGGAGGAGCAGGCTCCATGCACCGGGAGCCCGACATGGGATTCGATCCCGGGTCTCCAGGATCGCGCCCTGGGCCAAAGGCAGGCGCTAAACCGCTGCACCACCCAGGGATCCCACTTCCTTTTTTGATTTTTCTTTTACTCATGACTTTTTTAAATGTGTGATATTTGATTTCCAAATTTGGGGGGATGGTCTATTTATGTTCTCGATGTTGATTTCAAACTTGATAGTTTTACAGTCAGATAACCTATTCTGTTTGATTTTGATCTTCAGAAATTTATTTAAACTTGTGTTATGACTAAGCTTATAGTCTATTTGGTGAATATTCTAGGTACCCTGGAGGAGAATGTGTTTTCTGCTGTTGGGTAGTGTAGTGTTCTGTATATTTATGTCAAGTCAAATTGATTGATAGTGTTGTTCAAGTCTATATTCAAAATTTTTTTTGTCTACGTGTTCTATCAATGCCTTAGAAGTAAGTATTGAAACCCCCAACCATGAGGGTGCATTTATCTCAATCTTTTTTATTGATATCAATTTTTGCAATATGTATGTATGCAATATGTATGTAGTATGTTTCTTAGTAAGTACAAACATATAGGAACTTATATTTCTGATAAGTTGACCACTTTATAATTATCAAGTTTCCTTCTTTATCTCTGGTATCATTCATCACTTCTAAGTCTACCCTATCTTATATTAGTAGAGCCACAGCATCTTTGATAGGCTTAGTGTTTGCAATATGTATATTTTCTATCTTTTGACATTCACCCCCTTTGTGTCTTTCTGTTTAAAGTGTGTTTCTGGTGTGTATATGATTGAGTCTTTCCTTCCAGTCCTCACCCTTTTGTTTAGGGTTTTCACACCATTCATATTTAAATAATTACTGATACATTTTAATTTAAATCCTCCATCTTGATCCTTGGTCTCTATTTGTCCAGTATTCTCTGTGTCCCCCTATTTCTCTTTTCCAGCATGTTTGGGGTGAATCAAATATTTTTTCTCATATTATGTTCTAGGTATTGCTTTTAGCAGTTTCAAAAGATTACAATATGCACCTTTACCTTTACTACTTTGAATATATATTCTATTCACAAGCAAGGTAAGAAATTTGCAGCATTATTCTTCCAATTATCGCATTCACGGCCTTTATCATAATTTTCTCATCTACTTTATTCTGTACGTTCTTGTTACTTGATTATTAATTTTACTATAAACAGTCAGTAGTCTTCTATGTGATTTCTACATGTACACACACATAAACACAATACTATTTTTAAAAATAATGATCCTTTATGCTTACCAATATGTTTACTCCTACTGCTGTTTTTTTTTTCATTTCTTCCTTCAGAATTAGATTTCTATGTGGTATAATTTTACTTCAGTAATAGCTTTTTTTTATTTTTAAGCATGTCTTACAGTGCATATCTGCTGGATAAAAATTCTTTCGGCTTTTTTTCTTCCTAAGAAATTTCTTTATTTCACCTTCCTCCTTGAAGAATATTTTTTTGCTGGGTATGTAATTCAGGTTTGACAGGGTCTATTTTGCTTTCAGCAGATGAGATGATATTCTATTGTCTTCTGTCCCTCCTTATTTCTGATGAGAAGTTATATATGGTTCTTATCATTGCTCCACGGGATGTAGTATTTCTGTTTTTTCTGGATGCTTTCAAGATTGTCTCTTTATCTTTGTTTTTTTGTACATTGACTATGATGCCTAGCTGGGTTTTGTTTATCTTGCTTGGTATATTCTCTGAGCTTTTTGGATATTTAAGATTGGCTTTCATAAAGTTTGAAAAACTGTTAGCCATTATGCTCTCACACATTTCTACTGCTCATTTCTCTCATTCTTCTTCTCTAGGGACTCTCATTACTCATATGTCAGAGGCTTTCTGTTGTCCCACAGCACTCTGTTCTAGTTTTGTCACTGCTTTATTTCATTCTGTTTCTTTTTAGATCCTTTCTTAAAAAAAAAAAAAGATTTTATTTATTTATTTATTTATTTATTTATTTATTTATTTATTTTCGAGAGTGTGTGTACACACAGGAGGGAGAGGTAGAGGGATAGAAAGGCAGAGAATCTCAAGTAGACTCCGTGCTTATTGTGAGGAGTCCAATACAGGGTTCCATCTCAGGATGCTGAGATTGTGACCTGAGCCAAAATCAAGAGTCAGGCACTTAACCCACTGAGCCACCCCGGTGCCCTCTTTTAGATCCTTTCTATTCACATGTATTCAAGTCATAAGTTCCATTCTCTGCTCTATCCAGCCAACTGATAATCCGTTCAAACAAATTCATCCTCTATGATACTCCACATTTCATTCTTAGTTTTTCCAGTTTTCTCTATTTATAGCTTCCAGCTCAATGCTGAAGTTCTACATCCATTTGTGCATGTTACTTACCTTTCCCACTAGATCTTTTGAAATATTTATCATAGTTATTTTGAAGTCCCTGTTTAATCATTTTTCCATCTAGTCCATCATTGGAATTGGTTCTGTTGACTCTTCATCTCATAGGAATGTTTCCTGTTTTCTTCCCTTTTTTTGTAAGTCTTTTGTTTGTTCCTGTAATTTCTGTTGGAATACAAGTCACTGTGTATAAAAGAACAGAAACTGTGGTAAATTATGTCAGTACTCAAAATGGGAACACCTTTTCTCCTATTAGGCTGTGAGTACTTGATTTGGGATCAATCTTTTGGTAGGTGGATCTGGATCTGTGCTTTGTTGTCTCTTGAGTTATATTTAACCCATAAGCTTCATCTTATTTAAGAGCAAGAACACAACCTTCTCCTCAGAAGGGCTTTCTTTTTTTTTCATTCGTTTGTATTGAAGTTCAATTTGCCAACATATAGTATAACACCTAGTGCTCATCCCATCAAGTACCCTCCTGAGTGCCCGTCACCCCGTTATCCCAACCCCCTGCCCACCTCCCCTTCCGCAACCCTTTGTTCATTTCCCAGAGTTAGGAGTCTCTCATGGTTTATCTCCTTCTCTAATTTTTCACACTCAGTTCCCCTCCTTTCCCCTCAAATCCCTTTCACTATTTCTTTTTTTTTATAATAAAATTTTTATTGGTGTTCAATTTGCCAACATACAGAATAACACCCAGTGCTCATCCCGTCAAGTGCCCCCCTCAGTGCCCGTCACCCAGTCACCCCCACCCCCCACCCTCCTCCCCTTCCACCACCCCTAGTTCATTTCCCAGAGTTAGGAGTCTTTATGTTCTGTCTCCCTTTCTGATATTTCTCACACATTTCTTCTCCCTTCCCTTCTATTCCCTTTCACTATTATTTATATTCCCCAAATGAATGAGAACATATAATGTTTGTCCTTCTCCGATTGACTAATTTCACTCAGCATACTACCCTTCAGTTCCATCCGCGTTGAAGCAAATGGTGGGTATTTGTCGTTTCTAATGGCTGAGTAATATTCTATTGTATACATAAACCACATCTTCTTTATCCTTTCACTATTTCTTACATCCCTGTATGAGTAAAACCATATGATGATTGTCCTTCTCTGACTGACTTACTTCACTCAGCATTATACCCTCCACTTCCATCCACATCAAAGCAAATGGTGGGTATTTGTCCTTTCAGAATGGCTTTCACTCTGTGTCCCTGGATAGTTTGTGTCTGTTCTCTTTCCTTAACCCCATACTTCAACAGGTTCTGTAACCTGGAGCCCTGGCTGGAGGGGCATTATCTTTTTAATCTCCTGCCCCTCATAGCAGTAGAGGGCCACTGAATGGTACTCAGTGTTCTCAATGGACTCATCACCTGTGGGGGTTCTCTCAGTCATTACTCTGCACCCCCCCGCCCTATACACCTCAGATTGAGGGCTTCCCTGCACTATGGCACCTCCACTACCCCACCCCTCCTCTAGTGGCAGATGACCACTCCTATTCATTGTGAAATCTAGAGTGTGAAAGGAGTTCTAATTTATATTTTCTGAGTTTTGTTTACCATCCTGCCTTAGATTTGTGCCTGAGTAGCATTCTTAACAAAGCAATAGAACTCAATATGATGTTAGTAAAATATCCATCATCCACACAATACTCCAAAATTCTGTGCATGCTTGACTAAAGCAAAAATGACGCATATGGCCTACTTCAAAAATCTCCAGTTTAGGGGCACCTGGGTGGCTCAGCAGTTGAACATCTGCCTTTGGCTCACGGTGTGATCCCAGGGTCCTGGGATCAAGTCCTGCATCAGGCTCCCCACAGGAAGCCTGCTTCTCCCTCAGCCTATGTCTCTGCCTGTCTCTCTCTGTGTCTCTCATGAATAAATAAAAATTTTTAAAAAGTCTCCAGTTTTGAGATCAGAGTTTTTTCATGGTAAATCTTCAGTGAAAGGTCTTTGAAGAGTCAAGAGGCCATGGCTCAAGAGATGGATTATTTGGGAAAAGGAGAAAGGGGAAACATGGTCTCTGTCCACCCACATTTAAATGCTAGATGAGAGATTGACTCCTCTGAAATTTCAGAGAACCTGGCAGTATAACCCAGAGCACCAAAACAGGAAAGCTGCAAAAATTGTATCACCTTAAGGTAGAGTGTAAGCAATAAGCCATCGCATGACAGATTATTATTCATAAAAGGCTTTTATTTCATATAAACGTCTTCATAATTTACTGAATATAAGGTTCCTCAATGGAGTATGGATTTGTACATTTTTTCTTCAGTTTTTGCTAACTGTAGCTTTGGAAAGAATAATATAATATTAAAATACTGGGCAAGTAAAAGTTACTGTTATGATTAAAAATATAAGTTCCCCCATCTGTCTTCTTTTCCTGATTCATGATATGACCCTGTGGAACTTGAGAGACTTTTCTTTTTTACACAAAATTAAAATAAGGAATTATATACAAGTAACATCCAGTAGCAATAGCATAAAAGCCACAGAACTTACATGTTTTTCCATTTCTTTGTTGTTCGCTATGATGCCCTCTGGAGCATTCTTTGTGGGCTATACTTCCAAACTCTAAAGAGAAGGAAATAGCAATCATTAGCTTCACTACCCATTTTCCTAGGTACATTTTCTTAGTAGATCACAAAAAGTATATCAGTTTCATTGATATCGTATGTATTTTTAGGGTAATCAAGAAGAATTGTTCTCCCACAGAATTAAATAGAGTGAATTTGTTCCACAGTTATTTCTTCCATGCATCTCATTGTATTTCATCATGTAAAAAGTGATGTGATTATGGGCTTTAGTCAGAATGTTATTTTGTTCACTTAAGATTCATTCTCGGGAAGGTTGAACAAATTTGAATTTCATATGAAAGCTTTCTTTATGTGCTTCAGTAACTCTTTCCCTTTATGTTAGAGAAGATCTTCTTGTTGGAGAAATCTACAGATCTCCCCAGTGCCCGTGGGACCTGGACCAGCAACAGGGGGCCTCCCTGAATGCTACTGCTTCCTGAGCCTCATTAATGAGAGTGCTCTGCATATTTCCCAGAGAGAATTTTGGTGTTGTAGTTATACAAGTCTCCCAGAAATCTTACACTCAGTTAAATTTGCCTTCATCTCCTGCTAGAAAGCCTCCGAGTTAGAAACCAAAATAATCAGGAGTCCCATTCTTGCTAAGAGACAACACAGAGGAGTGGAGGTTTGTAATCATATGGCACTTAGTAGGCACTTAGCACACACGAGCTGTTATTAGGGTGGCTAGGCATAGTGTTAAAAGCAGGGATTCTGGAACCAGACTGTTTGGGTCCAAGTCCTGCCTCTGCTATGTACTAGCTGCCACTTAGGCAAGTTGCTTAATAACCTCCTTATACCTCAATTTTATCATCTAAAAATGAGGGATGATAATAGCACCCACCTCATCAGTAGGATTAAATTAATTCATACATGACAGGTCCAGTGTTTGGCACACTGAGTAAGTGCAGTATACATATTTGCCAGGATTCTCTTCCATTCCCGACAGCCCAGACCAGGGCAAGCTCGGGAGAAGGGAAACCATCGGAGATCTCAACTAACATCAGTCCCTTCTCTTGGTCTACAGTAGATGGAAAGTTCTGGCTGATTTTGTCAAGATAGGTATGCAGATAAAGTTGGCTTTAATAACCTACATAAAAAAAATAACCTACATCAACGTGACGAAGGCAACAACAATTTACTGTGTGTGTACTGTATGCCAAGTACATACTGAGCTCTTTTTTTATAAACATGCTTTTTTATAAAGATCTTATTTATTTATTCATGAGACACACACACACACACACAGAGAGAGAGAGAGAGAGAGAGAGAGAGAGAGAGGCAGAGACACAAGCGGGCTCCCTGCATGGATCTCGATCCCGGGTCTCCAGGATCACACCCTGGGCTGAAGGCGATGCTAAACTGCTAAGCCACCCAGGCTGCCCCATACTGAGCTCTTTATAAACATTAGCTCATCCAGTTCTCACTATTACCCTAGGCGGTAGGTACCATAGTTCTTTTCCCCTTACAGTTGAGGAAGCTGAGGAACAGAGCAGTTACTTGGCATTCTCTGGTCATACATCTAACATGCTATGAAATCAAATTTTCTAGTTGCAGAACCCATGCGGCCCACTATCTTCTGCATTAAGTGAAGGGCCTGCCCTGGGCCTTCAGGCTTCCTATGCCTCATGACTTTTTCCATATGATAAAACAACTAAATATGATAAACAAAAAAGACTATGACTACATGATAAACTCCCACGACCATTGTTTCTGATTAGTTGTGGATGAATTAAATTCAAGGAGGTTTGGTGTACATAGGTCTCTTATTTTATAGATGAGGCAATAGAAGCCTGAAATATAGACAGTTTTCCTAAAGTCTCAAGATTAGTTAGTAGGAGAACTGAGACTCAAACCCAGATTCTTGTTTTGATCATTCTGTTAAGCCTATAGTTGTTGTTTTTAAAGTAAACTCTACCCCCCAAGATGGGGCTTGAACTCACAACCCCGAGATCAAGAGTAGCATGCTCCATTGACTGACCCAGCCAGGCATCCCTCCAGGCTATGGTTTGCAAAGTGGAAATGACAGTTTACCTTGGACACAACTAAATACTCTTTCTAACTACCACGTGCAAACCCACAACAAAAGTTACCTTATTACAATGCAGAGTCCTTATTTTTGCAAATGCAAAGTCATGCCTTGTCCATTGCTAATAATATCAATATTTTTGCAGGGAGGAGAAAAGGATCTTCAAGCTTCCTGGGCACATAAAAGTAAATATCAGTGGGAATGTGTGCCAAATACCCTTAGTTAGGGAAGAAGCCATTATATTATCAATATTCCTTGCCCTAAATGGCATCTCCTCTGCTGCAATCACAAACACCATCTGAAGAGGTAAAGACTTGAAATTCATAATGCCTGGTGCTGGCAATCTTAATGCTGAGAAATCTCACAGTCCAGCTTAGAAGAACAAGGGTGCAGTTTCTGATTCAATAACCGTGTCATGGGCTTTTCCAGTTTTTACAAGTTGCTTTGCTGGTAGCAGTGAAAGAGGATGTGCGTGCCTCCCCCTTCCAGACTTAGCAGCTAGCTTTCTGCTTCCCTGTTGGTGTGGGATCATTGTGTGTTCATGATCATCCCCTTAACTCAGGAATTTATAAAATCAGAAAAAAAAGAGCGAGTGAAAATAGGTCTCATTTTCGACACTTCTTTTCCAACCCCATCAAAATCTATGACTTATTTCCCCATAGGTTGGGTTAAATAGAAACTATTTTCTGACTAGAGGGCCTCTGAGATGTTTTCTAAATCAAGGTGAGAAACAGACCAAACCATGAGTTACAAAACAGATTGAACTATTACTCACAAGATAGATAAACTGAAGCAAGGCACAATGTGCAAGACAAATGCAACTGAAGCTGCCTTTTAATAAACTTTCAAATTTGAGGAATAATTTCAGATTTACAGAAAAGTTGCAGAAGTCGTACAGAGACTTCCCATATATCCTTCACCTGGTTTTCCCCAATGTCAACATCCTAAATCACAATGGTACACCTGTCAAAACTAAGAAACCAACACTGGCGTGTTAACTGTCAAACCCCAGACCTTGTTTGTATTTCACTAGTTTTTCCACTAACGTTCTTGTTCCCTTCCAGGGTCCCATCCAAGATATCATATCACATGTTGTCAAGTCTTCTTCTCCTCTGGTCTGTGACAGTCTCTTGGTATCCTGTTTTGTTTGTTTGTTAGTTTGTTTGTTTACCTCCAACTGTTTTAATGGTAACTCCACATAGCTCATGTGTCCCCAAAATAAGACCACTGTAGCCACTCCAAGTTTACAAAATCTGAACTGAATTTGTAAGGACGGCGCTTACAAAGTTCTGCCTTAAAACACCTTATGACCAACCTCAACCCCTAAAACCCTGTAAGTACTCTTCAGCAATGTTTGAGCTACTGCTGAGACTCTGTCTAGGGGGTACTTTCTCTTCCACCTCATGTTTCACATGCTCAGCTTTTTATGATCAACAGGTTTCTCTGGTGGTCTTTGTGTTGGGGTTTTGACAGGGGGGTTCATAATGATTCAAATCATTCACTTAATGCAAGAATCTCTTCTATAACATCTAAGTAAGTCTTTACCAGGTCTTTATGAACCCCACAGGCCCACTTCCAATGACAGGGCCCTGGTTACCTCCCAAAATAATCCATTCTCTCCATTTTTGGACAGCCCCCATTGTTAGAAATGGCTTTGTCAAAGTGAGCCCTAACCTGTTTCCTTGCAGCTTGTCTTTATTGGCCTTGTTTCTGTCCTCTAGAGGATCAAGATATTGGATAGAAAGTAAGCTCCATCTACAGTCCCACTCCAGTGGTATGGAAGGAGTCAGACACATTTTGGTGGTTCAGCTTTGTTCAGATGGTTATCCCTTGATGTGTCTGAATCTGAGCGTGTGATTCAATTTCTCTTCTTCTGGCTTCATAGGATTATTGTGAGAACAAAAGGAAATAATACTATGAAAGAACCTAGCACACTGCCAGGCACACAGAAAACTCTTCTTAACTGATAGTTGGGATGCTCAACTCCTGAATACCCAGATTGAAATGTTCCACTTAGGTTGTTTTATATTCTCATATTCTTTGCTCTTCCTCACAGCAGTGGATTCTAACTCCCCTTCTCATTAGCTAATTTCCTAAAAGATTTATTTTTATTTTTCTGTTGACCTTCCCCCTCCCCCCCACCACCGGCAAGGTTTAATTAAGCTGTTACTGAACAGAACTGGAGTGTTAAATAACCTGAGAGGATCAGTTCCTAACATTCGTAAATCCCATACATCACCAACACATGAGATTAGTCATGGTAGTGGATGGGAGGGATTAGCAAATACCCCTGCTAATCAACAGAATATGCAAATTAGGTCTTGATATAAATCTCCATGGCAACACCAGGGCTAGCTATGTACATGTGAAGAAGTGATTTGAAAGCCACAAAGTATGATGGAAATCACTGCAATGAGCATTGAGGGGAGAAAAATAGAAGTATTCCCACCTTTTGAAAGAATTCATGGAACTTTCTAGAAGTTTAGTAGTATCCTTACTTTCCCTGAGCCTCTACTACTGGAATGTTTGTTAATTGGCAATGATATAAACAGAAAAAGGTAGCAGGGAGTATAAAAGATCAGAAATGATTCTCAAAATATATAATCCATCTATTTAACCAAGCAACTATAGATTAGGATTATTTGCATGTCTACATGTAGCAGGATTATGTAGATTAGTACCCCAGTTCCACCACTCATTAGCTGTATGACCTTAGGCAAACTTTTAACCTCATTTTATGCCTCTTTGTCCTCATCTATAACTTGGGGATAATAATAATAATAATAATAATAATAATAATAATAATAGTTCCTACCTCGTAAGATTGTTGTGAGAATTTTGAATAAGTGAACATATGTAAAGTGTTTAAAACAATGCCGGGCCCCGAGTAAATGCTCAAACATTGTTGGCTGCTATTATTAACACTCTCTCATTGTGATTATCATCCCTGCTAGGTGGTCATGATTCTGGAATAGAGACTACCTTTCAATTTTATATCCTGTGAAGAAAATACAGGGCTAGAAAGGTTATATTTTCCATTTTCTAATTTTGTTTGTGCTGGGGAAGAGACTTGGAAATGTCAGCAGTAGAGAGGCTTTATAGGTATTATCATTTTCAATTTCAGTAAAACACTTAGGAAAATGGTAACTGTGAGTCTGGTTGAGGCATAGGATACAAGTAAAGCCACGTTATTATTTAAACTCTCATCAAAATCTAGAGCAGATGGATGTCTACAAAACATGATATGATCAAAACTGAATTCGTTTATCTCAGAAACCGAGTGACCTCTTGATCTAATTAATTTTATAATATATATGTAGCTCTGAAAAACAAGGCCCGGTCCCTGCCCTCTCATGGACCAATTTTCTTTGTGGTCTCAGCTCATTTCACCTTGCCTCTCTCTGTTGCTTGATTAGGTCTCTAGTCCAAGCAGGATAATTGCAGTGATTCAAGTTTGGCTTTAATTTTCAGTGTTTACATTTGATGGGAGAGTATTTCAATAGATACCAGGCTACTTGCTTTGTGATGTCAAAATTGTTGCTGCTTTTTTTTAATGCAAACAAAACTCCTACGGATCACCACCCAGTGGTTCAAAAGCTTCCGGAGGCAGCCTAATAGGACCTTGGGTTTGAATCCCTGCTGGCCATCTTTGGTGTCTGACTCTTCTTTCTTCATGCTGATGCCCTTTGCTTTGCTTCCCAAACTTATTTTCCTTTACACCTTGTAAGCAACTACATTCCCTCTTTGTAATGAGATAGGGGCTAAACTGATTAATAAATAAATTAGTTGTGTGATGGAAGGCAAACGATGACCTCTCAGTAAGAAACATTTTTCTTGTCTGTAAAATGTATACAGTTGAAACCTACTCTGGCTACCTCACTGGTTCCCATGCAGATCAATAAGACAATAGCTGTTGTAAAAGGGCTCTGTAAGTCAAACCTTAAACTATTGTAGACTTCTAAGAAATATTTTATTGATTAAAATAGGGGCCAATCTCATTACTAACCTGATTTAACTTTCCCTTTCACAAGAATCCAGTAGTTCCCTACTTCTAGTGCAATGACTGAATGATATAGTTATGTTTATAATTAAAACATGGCCACACTGAGACACCTAGGTGGCTCAGGGGTTGAGCTTCTGCCTTCAGCTCAGGGCGTGATCCTGGGGTCCTGGGATTGAGTCCTGCATTGGGCTTCCCACAGGGATCCTGCTTCTCCCTCTGCCTATGTCTCTGCCTCTCTCTGTGTGTCTCTCATGAATAAATAAAACCTTTTTAACAAACAAAAAACATGGCCACACTCTACCATGAGTTGCATATTAACCTACTCTTATCAAAATAGACCTGTCCTGCATTTCACTGCTCTAGGTGTGCTTTTTAAACAGAGAAGGAAGAGTTGCCTAATTTGTTTAGCCATGACTATCATTTATTGAGTCCCTACTGTGTCTAGATGTGGGGATCCAGAGATGAAGTCCCAGTCCCTGTGTCAGGGAGTTCACTGTTTAGTGGGCATGCAGACAAAGTAGACAGAAATAAATAGTACAAGTGCCGTAATAGCTACATGCATAGGATACTACAGAGCAGACGAGAGGAAACTGTCTTTATACAGGGATTGTTGAGGAAGGTTTCCCAGGGGAGATGATGCCAGAAATAAATCTTGAAGAGTTTGCCAAGGAGGAGGGAGTGGAATTTTCAAAGGTACAGCAGTTGGAGTGGCTAATGGGCTGGAAGAGGGTGTTTGGAGGAAGGTAAGTTCTTTGGTATGTCTGAAATACAGTGTGTCTGAGGCAGGAAATAAAGGTGACAAGGATGTCTGAGGCCAGATAATGGAGGGACTTGTAAGTACAGAGCCACTGAGACTTGTTAACAACATGATCAAAAACAACAACAACAACAACAACAACAACATGATCAGATTTGTCTGTTAGAAATGTAGCAGTGAGCAAAGTAGTTTGATCACAGGCCACAGAGGAGGCTATGGTAAAATTCAGGCAAAAAATGAAATAGATATAGGCAAAAATTTTAATAGGAATCTAGAAATGATATTAAGAATGTAGACACTGCAGTATTTGGTTACTCCTTGGATGTGAGGTTGAGGAAGGAAGAATTCAGGATAATGCCCAGATTTCTGGCTTGGGTGAGATGGTGGATGAATCCAGAAAGGGGTATGATACAAGAAACAAACTTAATAGCCATATGGAATAAGAGAAGAGGACTCAGTTTGGGGAGAGGAGTTCAACTTTAGATTTGTTGAGTTTGTGGTCCTGAGTGCCCTTTGGGTAGAAGTATCCATATAGAGAGCTCAGAGGAGCTGTCTGAGCTGATGAAAGTGTAGGGGAGGAAAACGTTTCCTATATCCTCTTAGCGTCGTCCCTCCCTGGATCTGAAAATTAGACAAAAGATTGACAAGAGAAAAACATACAAAATAATTTCATACAAGTTTTACATGACATAAGAATCTTCAAAAGGAAATGAAGACCTGAAGAAACAATTAGACCAGAGTATTTTTATACTAGGTTTGGTGAAGAATGCACAGTCCGAACTCTGATAGGCCCAGGAGTATGAGGTAAGTGTAGTAAACCAGGGGAAACTTAGCAAAGTCTCTCAGGATTCTTCTTGGTATCTCTTTGTCTTAAGAGATATGATGTTTTCCTGTTTGTACAAGGAGGTCACTTTTCACATGAGAGGTTTATGGCCTGTATCAGGGGAGAAGAGAGGAGGGAAAATCAGAGTGACCTTTCTGCTTCGGCTGTTTCCTCAAACTCCTTTAGCTTTAAACATTCAATATGCCAAAGTACCATATTTTGGGGTAGCATGGCCTGATTCCTATAAAAAAAGCAGTAAAGATTTTTAGACTTGTTTCAGTAGAAAAGGTAGTGATATCCTGCAGTATTCATAAGGCTGAGCCAGTATCATATTTCAAGAGTCAACAAAATGTTGGAATAATTCCAATCTCAATTAGCTTTTTCTGTATTACCCTTGAATGACATTCTATCCTTTTGTGTTATAGCAGTTATCACGATTTATAACTGCATATTTATGTTTAAGTGTTTACTATCTAGCTCTTCATTAAACTGTAATTTCCACATGAGCAGGATCACATCTGCCTTGTTCACTGCTGAATACCTACAACTCAGTCTGGCACAGAGCAACTGTTCAAAGAACATTTGTTGAATGGATGAATGAAAAGTAAATACCTAGAAAGAGAAGAATAAGGGAGAAAATTAGAGGGCATAGGGCAGATCCTAAGGAACTCAAATGGTGAGTAGGAAGAGAAGAAGACTGAGAAGGTACAGTCAAATATAGGTAGTAAGAAAATCAGGAGAATGTAGTCTGGGAGAAGTCTATGGAAAAGTATCAAGAAGCTAATGGCCAATAGTGTCAAATGCTGCTGAAAGGTTGTGGGAAGTAATGACTGAGAAACAGTCATCAACTGTGACAATAAGGTTATTGATCATCTTGGTAAAAGCAATTTTACTGTCATGGTGAAAGTAGGTTGAATAGGGACTTCCAGTCAATGTATTGAACCCAGATATGGCAAAAAACCCCTATCCTTCCATGAAAACATAGAAATAGTGGATAAAATATTACCTTAAGTCTGACAATACACACACAAAAAAATCAAAAGTAAGAAAGGGAAATTTCCTGGTGATAGGGACAAAGTAGAAATTTAAAGCCAAAGCAAAGTGTCACAGTTGGAGCTAATTGGCCATCAAGAGTATCATATACTGAAGGTGAACCTAGAGCCCTGACACAGAGCCCTGAGCTTTTTATATAAAGCAAGGAGCCAGGATGTCCTGTCCAACTGGTGATAGATCAGGACTCAAGGCCTAAGGTCACAGAATGTAAGCAGAGTATTCATTCTGTGCCTGGAGGACAAGAAATTGGATCCCCACATCTTAATTTGTATTTAAAAGCTGGGAAATTAAAATGAAAAACTGGATCTGCATCCAGTGGAATCCATAGCGTGCTGGCAGAGAAAGAACACAGAACCATAGAAATAGATAACTGTGCTATCCAGGGCTCACATGAGACTTCTACAGAAAACAGCTCTCATGCTAAAGGTGAGCCCACAGTCAAGTTTACAGAGCAAGAAGAGAAATAAACCACTGCAACAACAATAAGGAGAGTAATGCACATTCCAGAGAAGTTGTATAATAAGGCAGTATAAAAGGGACTTTAACATAAGCACCTTCAAAACATTCAGTGAGATAAAGGAAGGATTAAAATCCATCAGGTATGAACAGCACATAGCGAAAAGAATAGGAGGCTTATTAGAAAAGATGAAACAGCAATTGTAAAAATTATATATACATATGTATGCCCACGTGTGTATGTCTGTCAATGTATATAATTTCTAACATGTCATATATATTATTGGATAATATTGTGATATGGTATTGTGTGTGTGCATGTGTCAATGAAATCAAACAGTCAAACAATAGACTAAGCCCAGAGGGGGGGATCAGCAAAGCACCCAGATTCTACACAGAAAAATAAAGAGAAGGAACTGGGGAATAGAAGTGAGGATTCATGAGGAAAGAATGAGTCACATAACAGAAGTTTCAGAAGACTAGAGAGAGATTTAAGGAGAGGTAGCGGATGAAGTGTTGATGGTAAATTTCTATAACTGAAGAAAAATAATTGAACAAGGGAAGGAGCACAACTGAAGAGAAATACAATGACTAGGAATATTTCAATTTTAATGACTGAGCAAATACTCGTCCATCATCAAAAGAGATATTGAAGGATATTGAAATCTATATATAAAAAATGGCTAGGAATACACACACACACACATATATATATATATATATATATAATTTATAATAAAATCAGAGTGAATGGGGAAAGGAAGTAAGGAAGTGGGGTTCTTTTTTTTAAAGATTTTATTTATTCATGAGACACACAGAGAGAGAGGCAGAGACACAGGCAGAGGGAGAA
Organism: Canis aureus; assembly: GCF_053574225.1. Taxonomy (NCBI): domain Eukaryota; kingdom Metazoa; phylum Chordata; class Mammalia; order Carnivora; family Canidae; genus Canis; species Canis aureus. The sequence goes on from NC_135649.1 coordinate 14,950,756, forward strand.
GTAGGCTCCCTGGGGGAAACCCAACGCAGGACTTGATCCCAGAACCCTGGGATCACGACCTGAGCCAAAGGCAGATGCTCAACCCCTGAGCCACCCAGGTGCCCCAGGAAGTGGGGTTCTTGGTAAAGACTTCGAATAATCTTGGCTGTGAAGAGAAGGAAAGATTGAACAGGAGCTAAATGAGTGTGTCTGACACATGTACGTGTGGTGTATGAATAGCCAAATCAGCACAGCAGCCTTATGTGTTCACTCACGTGCACACACAGTCATAGAACCAGTACTCTAAAGTGGCAGGGAACTTTTCAATTGAAGTGTTCTCTCCAAAGCTCTTCCTGCCTCTAAGCTACTGCAGCAGCCTGTTCTGTCATTTAAAATGTTACCACTAGAATGTGAACTGGTGCAGCCACTCTGGAAACTGTGTGGAGGTTCCTCAAACAGTTAAAAATATACCTGCCCTACGACCCAGCAATTGCACTGTTGGGGATTTACCCCAAAGATACAAATGCAATGAAACGCCGGGACACCTGCACCCCGATGTTTATAGCAGCAATGGCCACGATAGCCAAACTGTGGAAGGAGCCTCGGTGTCCAACGAAAGATGAATGGATAAAGAAGATGTGGTTTATGTATACAATGGAATATTACTCAGCTATTAGAAATGACAAATACCCACCATTTGCTTCAACGTGGATGGAACTGGAGGGTATTATGCTGAGTGAAGTAAGTCAGTCGGAGAAGGGCAAACATTATATGTTCTCATTCATTTGGGGAATATAAATAATAGTGAAAGGGAATATAAGGGAAGGGAGAAGAAATGTGTGGGAAATATCAGAAAGGGAGACAGAACGTAAAGACTGCTAACTCTGGGAAACGAACTAGGGGTGGTAGAAGGGGAGGAGGGCGGGGGGTGGGAGTGAATGGGTGACGGGCACTGGGTGTTATTCTGTATGTTAGTAAATTGAACACCAATAAAAAATAAATTAAAAAAAAAAGTAAAATGTTACCACTAGAGGCACTCTTTTGTAGTATAATATTGCCTCCATAAAATTCCCGTTAGAATGAGCCAATTGGGGGAAAGAGAGTGGGTTATGAGGATATATTAGTACTTAACCCAGCTCTGATGAGAGTTTCTGATCAACTAGCTGTCGTCTTGGAAAGCAGTGTCGCAGGGATGAGATATAGGAAAGGACCATTTGAATGAAGAAGAATTAGGACAACCTGGATCCTAGAGCCTTATCTGCGAAAGCAGGTTCCTGTGGGGCCTTATAAGGACAGTGGGCATCTGGGCTGAGGTGCTGGCTTTTCAACATTGCCTGAGGCCTGCCTGGAGTAAACACACACACACACACACACACACACACAAACAGACAATGTGTTGTTTGGTTCTTTTTTTTTTTTAAGGAGGTGACATACATATATTAGTTTCAGATATTCAATAAACTGATTTGACAATTATATACATTATAAAATGTTCACCAAAATTAATATAGTTACCACCAGTCCCCATATAAGATATTATAATATTATTGACTATATTCCCTATGCTATACTTTTCATCCCTGTGACCTATTTATTTTATAACTGGAGGTTTGTACCTCTTGATCCCCTCCATCTTACACCCATCCCCTAAGCCCCCTCCCCTCTGACAACTACCAATGTGTTCCCTGTATTTATGAGTCTGTTTTTGTTTGTTTGTTTTGGTATTTTGTTTGTTTATTTATATATGATATTTATCTTCTCTAACTTATTTCACTTAGTATAATACCCTCTAGGTCCATCCACATTCTCAAATGGCGCTATTTCATTCTTTTTTATGGCTGAGTAACAATCCATCCTGTGTATATACGACATCTTTTTTACCTATTCATCTGTTGATGGACACTTGTGTTGCTTCCATATCTTGGCTATTGTATATGATGCTGCAATGAGCATAGTGGTACAAGCATCTTTTCAAATTAGTGTTTTTGTTTTCTTTGGTAAATACCCAGAAGTGAAATTACTTTACTGTATGGTATTTCTATTTTATTTTTTTTAGGAGCATCCATACTGTTTTCTCCAGCGGCTGCACCAACTTACATTCCCACTAATAGTGCACGAGGGTTCCCTTTTTTAAAAATATTTTATTTATTTATTCATGAGACACACACACACACACACACAGAGAGAGAGAGAGAGAGAGAGAGAGAGAGAGAGATACAGGCAGAGGGAGAAGCAGGCTCCATGCAGGGAGCCTGACGTGGGACTCAATCCAGGGTCTCCAGGATCACGCCCTGGGCTGAAGGTGGCGCTAAACCACTGAGCCACCCGGGCTGCCCAAGGGTTCCCTTTTCTCCACATCCTTGCCAACACTTGTGATTTCTTATCCTTTTGATAATAGCCATTCTGACAGGTGTGAGGTGGTATCTCATTGTGGTTTAGATTTGCATATCCCTGATGATGAGTGATGCTGAGCATCTTTTCATGTGTGTGTTGGCCATCTGTGCCTCTTGCTTGGAAAAATGTCTATTCAGGTCCTCTGCCCATCTTTTAATTGGATTATTTGTTTTGGTTTCGTTCTTCTTAGAGTGAAATAAGGCACTGTTGTTTCCCTTAACAATTCTGTTAAATATTTATTTTTTCAGACTGAAGGATACTAAGATTCGGACACAGCAAGTAGGCATGGTATTTTAGTGGCAGAAAGAGGAATGTAATAAGTAGGAAGACTTTTCAAATAGGTTCTGAATATATTCAAATACCAACCAAATCCTAGTTGTCTCTCTCTAATAGGAATTACTAGGATTATCTATCTGGCTTGGACAGTCATTTTCTTATCATCTTTAATTCATTTGTTAGCTTCATTTATCATAATCATCATAAAATTATTTAATAACTGCCCACATGCAAATCTCTGGTCTCCAAGCTCACCCCAGTTATTGCAGGCAGAGACTGCCTGACTCACTGTGGCATACATGCCAATTGAATTTTCCTTTTGATTGGCATCTTTCCAAAGGGGTTACTTCTACTAAACCCTCTACTGATGGCAGTTGTAAATCAATAAACTACTGTACACTTGAACATCACCAGTGACAATATGTACGGAACACAATCAGTGAGAAAGGGAAGACGATTGGTTTACAAGCATGGAATAAACAACTCATGAATGTCCATTGGAATAGCCACATAGTATATTTTATTTCTCCCAATCCCCACAATGCTTCATGACCACACCAGTAATCAATATTTCACAGAAAAGTAGGTTCCCGGAGAATGGTTGCAATAGGAGATCCACTTGTTGCCAAGTGATTTAAAGTGTAGGGCCATAAAAATCCAAGGTTTTGTGGGACACCTGGGTGGCTCAGTGATTGAGCGTCTGCCTTGAGCTCAGGGTGTGATCCCAGGGTCCTGGGATCAAGTCCCACATCAGGCTCCCTGTAGGGAGCCTGCTTCTCCCTCTGCCTATGTCTCTGCCTCTCTCTGTATGTCTCTCATGGATAAATAAATAATTTTTTAAAAAAAGAATCCAAGGTTTTGTAAGTTCTCAGCTGAGGGGAAGTCATACGGCCTCCTAAGAGTTTAGCATCAAGAGTCAGTTTAAGCCAGGTTTGAAATCTGGCTTTACCTAATTTTGTTCCCCAACTTTCTAGCTCCTCCTCATCCTCCAAAATTCATCTTCAGTGAGATGGTTTTGTGGTGGTGGTGGCGATTTTTCTGAAGCTGATCCCAATTCCTGCCCTCCTACCCACAGATTTAGCTGTGCCTTTTTTTTTTTTTTGAGTGCCCCACAAACTTCGGACATTTGGCACCGCTCTTACAGTGCTCAATCACATTTGTATTTTAGTTATTTTATTTACTTCTCTTTCTCCTCCACTTGTAGCTAGGGGCAGTCATGGAAGGGCAGTCGAGCAGTTTCAAGAACATGGGATATGAAGTCAGAATGCGTGGATTTGAGTGCACTTAGCTCTACCACTTCCTACGTGAATGAACTCATTAGCCTCCCTTTGCCTTAGCTTCTTCATCTGTAGAATGGGTATGAGTTCCTAAGGTTGTTGTAAGGATTAAGTGAGTAAACCAGGATAAAGTACTTAGTGCTGGGGATATAGGTAGTGCTCAGTAAATACATTATAGCTAATCGTTCCTTTGCATCCTTTAGGGTGCAACTAGTACATGGCAAAGAGAACTCAGTAAATTTGGAATGAATGAATGAATAGCTTAGCCTAGGGCAAACTCATTTACTTCTCTTGCCTCACATCTCTTCTAAAATGAGATTGCTAATTGAGCATCAAGGTCCCTGTTACGAAATCAGGTTCTAAAAATTGCTCGAGGTCTTCAGTGGTTGCAGGACAAGTCACTAAACAATTTCAATCTGTTGATTATATGTTTCGCTGTTTGTCAGAAGGGACAAGCTAGAGCAAATCAGAATGGATACTGGAGACACCCCTGAGCTCGAAAGCATAGTCCTGGGCTTCAGACCATGCAAGTGAATACACTGTGTGCAATATTTTTCTCTCTTTTGGCTGAACTCAGGCTTCCCATAGCTGAAAGCAGATGGCACGAAGAAGCTTATGGTGTGGAAAGCCAGTTTTCCGGGTATGAAAAGAACCAAGAGAATTGGAGCACTTCAACTTCCTGCCTCTGCTAAGTAGTGATGAAGATAAAGTCCAGGAAGTGTCTTTTGGGTCTCATAGCACTCCAAAACCCCAGATTACCTGACTCAGAACAGGTCCTGGTGTTTTTTTGTTTTAAGATTTTCTTTATTTATGAGAGGGGGGGGGGGCAGAGGGAGAAGCAGGCTCCATGCAGGAAGCCTGATGTGGGACTTGATCCCAGGTCTCCAGGATCACGCCCTGGGCTGAAGGTGGCACTAAACCGCTGAGAAACAACACCCCCCACCCCGGGCGGCCCACCAGGCCCTGGTGTTAAAGAACTCCTAAGGGTGAGAAACCCAGAAGGATATTAAGCAGTGATTTGTAATCATTTAGTTTTAGTGAGAAAGGTAGTGATGTTTTCTTAACATATCACTCACTCTAAGAAGTTATTGTTCACAGGGTATGAACCAGGCTAATAAGTGTGTATAGATGATATCTATTGTTTGTTTCAAAATTCACTTTTGTTTTATTTTATTTTATTTTATTTTATTTTTTTTTTTAAATTTTTTTAATTTTTATTTATTTATGATAGTCACAGAGGGAGAGAGAGAGGTGCAGAGACACAGGCAGAGGGAGAAGCAGGCCCCATGCACCGGGAGCCCGACGCGGGATTCGATCCCGGGTCTCCAGGATCGCGCCCTGGGCCAAAGGCAGGCGCCAAACCGCTGCGCCACCCAGGGATCCCTCACTTTTGTTTTAAAAGAACGAGAAAACATAACCAAGTTAAGTCATGCTATGTTCCATCTTCTTCTGTTACCCAAGCCAAGAGAGAGCTATATCCAGACACCACTGTTCAGGAACCCAAATTCTAGACCAGTGCCAAGGAGGAAAAAGTCGTAAGTAATGGGCAGGACTTATACACATATGTAGTGGCTGAGGACCCTTGGTTGAAATCTTGGCACTGCCATCTGTGGACATGCCAGGAGATCATAGATGTATCCCTTTGTCTCACTAGACTTCACTTTCTTCATCTGTAAAATGGCAATACCTTACCTTACAGGTTGTTGGAAGGATTAAAGAAAATAGTGTAACAGCACTTAAGTTGCTTGTCCAATTATAACCACAGCATTAATGGACTACCCTCACCATTTGAAACCCCAGCTTCCTGGGGGAAAAAATTAAAGCAGAGTGAGGAGTTTGAAACTTCCTACATCTGCAGAGTCCTCAGATGAATCATGGACCAGTCCTTCGTCCCCTCTTTCGAATCTAGAGGATACTATTTCTCCCAAGTTCAGCAGGTTCCCCTGCCCAAATCCTGGTTGGTGTCTGAAAGGAAATATGTTAGGACTGTTAATCCTGAAAGAGCACTGAAGCAGTTTCCATTACCTCTCTGCTCCTTTAAAAAATGGCAAATCTTGGTAGGAAATTGGTGGAAACAGTGCCACTGACAAATAGGAAATCCATCCAGAGTTGCTTATGCTGGTTGCCAATACCGCCCCCATAGGGTAAGTAATACTGAACATTAGATCATTTGCAAACACTGCATTCCCTTCTTCAAATTTTGAGTGTAGGTCACCTTCCTCCAGAAATCCTATTTCCTGAAACAGCTTAGATCCAGAAAAATTACTGATTGCCTGCTTTTGCCTCAAATCCTCACATCATTTTTCCCCTAGCTTTTCATTTAGATTATTTAGTTCACTGGGCAAGAAATGAACCCAGTGTTACAGATATTTTGCCTCTGAGTCTTGCACATTTTTAGTCTGCCATAAACATTTCATCATGGAAACACTTCATTTATGTTTGTTAGCCACCAGTCAGTTCATAAAATAGCAACCATTCCTTCAAAAATCTTTGAATATTACTGAAGAAAACTAAATAGAACTCGGAGAAGTTGGTGCTTTTTTTGCCTCTGGATGCTCTGTCACCACTGAGGCAACTCATTTGGTTAAGAATAAATTTACCGTTATCTGCAAAGTATTTCCTACCCCCTTGAACAACAGAAATTTTACAAAATGATTGTGCTGCCTTGACCCACATGTTTCGAGTTCACCCAGTATGATCTTCCAAAGGCAAAGGCACTGTCTCTCATGCCCCCTTCAGAGAGGGCCTTGAACTTTCTCAATAACAGTGCTGCTGCCCCTTTTCCAGTGATCATTTCTTGGGTGCAGCTCATGGGTATATTAATCATAGTGTGGTCTGATGGTTGAATGAGAGCCTTGACGAGAATCAACCCACATACCCGCTGAGATAGACAATGTTTCTGTTGTATTCATAAAACTTCCATAGGAGGGATGTCTGGGTGGCTCAGCGGTTTAGTGCCTGCCTTTGGCCCAGGGACTGATCCTGTGGTCCTGGGATCGAGTCCCACGTCAGGCTCCCTGCATGGAGTCTGCTTCTCTCTCTGCTTGTGTCTCTGCCTCTCTGTCTGTGTCTATCATGTATAAGTAAATAAAATATTAAGAAAAAAAAAACTTCCATAGGAGAATCAGCATTCAATTACGTTTTCTTAAAGATTTTATCTATTTATTAAAGAGAGAGAGAGAGAGAGAGAGAGCATTCGAACTGGTGAGTGGAGGGACCGGGCGGGGGGAGAGGGAGAAGCAGACTCTGGGCTCCATCCCAAGACCCTGAGATCACAACCTGAGTGGAAACCAAGAGCCAGACTCTACATGCTCAACGGACTGAGCCACTCAGGCTTCCGTCAATTATGATTTTTAACAGCCTTTACTGAAAAACATGTTTTCCTTGTGCAAAACTTAAATCCTCACATATGGAAGCTTAAGCTCATTTCCTGGTGTTCTCTTTTTATGATCAAGGGAGAAACGTCCACCCCAGCAATCGGCTATTTCTCTCCAGGTTTTCTTGATTAAATGACCAAGCAGGTAATCAGAGGCCTTGAACTCTTGATGTTGCAGCTTCTATGGCTAATTAAATGGCAAAGAACTGAATTCAGAGATATGATTAATACCATCAGGGTACTCTCTGGTTTTAATGTTCATAAATTATGATTGAACAATAAAATTTTTATATGGGCTATAGGATTTTTCTTAAGGATCAGAATTCATCAGTGTGTTCCCCATTGAATTTATTTGCTTGTTCATTTGCTTTAGGAAACTCTAGAACTTATTTATTTGGAGAATGATCCCAGAGAAAGGACACGGTAAAGACCAAGCCACCATCCTAGTGCAATTGCAAGTGTAGGATTCTCTGGCTTTTCTTTCTGAATGTAAATCAAGAAAGCCAATCCATTTCTATAAAATTGGTTCTGGAGACCTTTGTTTCTGAAGCACAGTTCCCCCAAATGATCTGACTAGGAGAGACTCTTTGCCAGCTAATAAATGTGTCAAGTTGTATTCCAGAATACAGTAGTCACTCTTTCTGTCCCTGGAATTCCAGTGGGACGTTGACAAGATTTCTTTAAATTGCATTTTTCTCCCTGCTTGGAGTTAAGTGGCAAAAGCCTTTGGCAAATGGCTTTTCTCTAATCTCTTCATTTGTAGTTCTATCCAGTCATTCCTCTGGGATTTTGAACATAATTAGATGGACACGAAGGGTGGTACTTGCCACCTGGTCTCTTAAACACCTCCTCTGCTGCCCTACCTGGTTAATGGTGAGACCCCAGTGTTGGTTGACCTTGGTACACTTGAACCTGTCCCCCTGTCCTCCCTCTGAGCTCATCACCAGTCTTGACCTGATAACTGGTCACTGAGAGGTTCTGAGGGACCGTTTGTGAGGATGGAGAGCAAACTGGCAAGTGGCACCAATTATGTGTATCTTCACGAAGGATGGGTGTTTGAAATCTCTCATTTTCAGAGTTTCAGAAAGACGGCCAACTCCTTTCTGCTCAGATAGTACTGAGACTGCTCCTGATTAGACTGTCTGAATTCCCTCATTTTTACTCATCACAGTCACATCTGTTTGGGTTTCTGTCTCTCTCCTGGAGATGCCTCTTGAGAGCAGATCCCCTCAGCTTCTTTACAGCTCATCTGAGGCCTGCCAAAATCTCAAAAGAGATTGGCAGAGAACGATCAGCATTCTATGCTCTGATAACTCACATAACTCTCCCTGAAAAGAATGCTAAAACCTGGTTCTCAAGTGAACCCAGGAGGAATGGAGCCAAAGAGACTTGTGGTATTTTTCTTTGGAATCCAATTTAGAGTTTATGTTCCAGTGGGGCAAGAAGGGAAAGCGAAGAGGGGGCCCATGAGGAGGGTAAGGAAAAGACAGAGCAGGAACAGGGGAATGTACCAACAAATCATAGGCTCCAGAATCAGAAAGACTTTAAAGAACATCTCATCCAGAGATTTTCAAATGCCTTGTTTTGAGCAGTGGAATCTTTCTAATTTTTTTCTTCGTAGGAAGTTATACAGGGGTGCCTGGCTGGCTCAGCGGGCTGGGCGTGCGACTCTTGGTTTCAGCTCAGGTCATGACCTCAGGGTCCTGGAATGGAGCCGCTCCAGCACTTAGCAAGGAGTCTGCTTAAGATTCTCTGCCTCTGCCCCTCCTCCAGCTTGCACTTGTGCGTGAGCATGTGTGCTCTCTCTCTCCTCTCTCAAATAAATAAATCTTAAAACAGAAAGAAATCATAGTCCCAGTGTATAAAATAGATGAAAGCAGAGATGCTGTGGTTGGAATGTGGGTGAAGGAACTTAAATCACCTCCACCTACTCTTAGGGCTCTGCAGAATACAATTTGAAAGCCATTAAGGTTGTCTAAAGGATGACTTTAAGGATGGGAATACGGTAGCCCCAACAGGAGAAATGGCATGCCCAAGGTCACACAGCCCATTAGTGGCAGAGACAGGATGAAAATATATGCCCCCTGTCACCCAGGCTAGAACTCTGTGTGACTTGAGCAGGAGAAAGGAGCTAAGGGTGCTTTCCCACCGAACGTGATCAGGGAGGGAGCTCGGTGGACAGTGCACTGGGAAGAGGGGGTCCGGGAGGAGCAAAGGTGAGTGGACCCACCCAGCACAGAGCAACTGGGAGCCCTGGGCTTAAGCAGGGTGCAGTGTAAACGGGGAGGAACAAAGCAAGACAGGAGAAAAAGTCACTGTGGAAATAGGTGTCAAAGGAAGATTCCTCACCCTCCCACTCAGATGCCATCCTCCTGGTGGAGTGGCAGTGAGGCAGAAAGGCAAGGCAAAAAATGCTTTTCCAGGGTTGGCTGCAGTTTTTAAATTATGCCTTCCTAAGGTGGATTAGGTTTGGGCACAGTTCTTTGAGAATTTGAGACTTACACTCACTCTTTGAGTTGAGAAGCACCTGCGAAATATACATGGGCATTAGGAAGGGATGAGATATATCTGTGTGATTAATGGCTAAGCTGATTGCATGGTATGATTTGGACCCAAAGTCAAATGGCTTTCCTTCCCTTTCCCCATGGATGATTCCCCCCTCTAGTCACAGGTCTCTGGGAATTCTATTAAGGAAGGAGACAGGAGAATTCTTGTGTGGTCTGTAGGCAGACAGGCCACAGGTGCTCAGTAGAAGTTAAAAGCATGCTGAAAGGGAGTAGGAACCCTTTAAGGTCCATTCCACACCCTGAATATTTTGCCCCTGGTCAGATCTTCTGAGGCCTCTTTTGGTGAGATTATTTCTCTTTATGGTAATTGGGATTTGAGTCCCCTACATCCGGAGCCAGGAAACATCCTCCTTCCCTTAAGAAGCAACGTAAATCAGTCACTCGTCAATTATTTTCAACAAACTGTTTATTGAGCATCAACTATATGTGACAGGAACTGCGCCAGGAGATGGGAATATAGTGGGGACCAAGACCCAGTCCCGATTTTCAAGGTGTTCCAAGTCCGGTGGGGGCCCACCAGGGTTTTTCCCTCCTGAATTAATGTCTGGAGTAGTGGGTACTGGAGTTGACTTGAGGTGCTAAAACTCTCTTCCAAGCCCATCCTCCCTGTGCTTTCGAGAGAGCCAAAAACACAGAGCCCGCAAACCTGGGGGGAGTTTCAGCTGTTCAGGCATGATTGTCCTGTAACCCTCCGCCTCAGTCCCTGCAACCTTCACCCCAGCCTGCCTTTGCAGGCTCCTATCAGTGCTTCTGATAGGGCCACAGACATTTCCAGACTGGGGACAAGTGGAAGGGGAGGTGGCAGCAGCTTCCCCTGTGGAGCAGTGAAATCTCCAGAAGGGTCAGGTGCTACAGCTCTGATGCGCCAAGAAGCCCAAAGGAGTTTCTCCTAGTTGGGAGCTCGGGCAAGAAGAGACTGGGCTCTGGGCATTTGGTTTTGCATCTGCATCAATTCTGAAAAGATCTGGAAATGGGGTGGGGGGTCCAGTAAGGAGCATAGTGGCAGCTCCGAGACAGCAGCCCTACTGTTGGCAGCTTCCTTTTTGGCATTAGAAATCAAGTAAAACGCTAGTGTATGTTTTGAAGATGGGGACGGGGATGGGGCATTCTCTTTGTTGCATCCTTGACCTCGAAACTCCTTTTTCTTCTCCAGATTAAAATATAGAACAGGGAAAGGACAGAACTTGTGAATAGAGTGAGGCGAGAAAAAGCCACACTCGATTCCTGAATTGGAGGGAGAGATGCTGCTAGAACTGGAGGAGGGGGAAAAAAAAAAAAGACGTTAGAGGAGATTGGAGATGGGCCAGGGCTACAATAACGAGTCTCGGCACTGCGTTTCCCCAATACTGCTTTGTGCACACGACCCGAGCTCTCCGGCTTGGATACCAAACCCAAACGAATGGTTTGGGGCAAGAGGAGAAGCGGGGTTCGGACGGCACAGATTGGCCTGTAATGAAAAGTCAGCAGAAACCACTGGGTGGCAGCGTGGTGTGCGAGCGCAGCTCTGCAGTGCCCGCCGCCGCCGCCGCCGCCGCCGCCGGGAGGGCCGAACCGTCTGCGAGCCCTGGCCTCTCTCCCGAAGGGCTACAAGTGTCGCCAGGCGAAATGGCTCAGCGGGTGTGCGTGTCTGGGGGAGGGGGCAGTTGTGAGTCGTACACCCCGGCAGGGGCCCGGCGAACTTCCCAGGGGCGCTAGCCCGGGGCGGTGTGGCCCGCTAAGAGTCCCACGGTAACGAAAGAGCCCACACCGCCACCCCCCCGCCACCTGCGGGCGGCCCCCCGCCCCCGCTCCTCCGGCCCAACTACCTCCTCCCGGGGCCCCTGCATCACCGCTTCCTCCCGAAGCTCCGTTTGGCCAGAGGAGGGCGGGAAGCCTCGGGCGGTGGGGCAGTGGCCGAGCCCCTACAGGTGTTAGCCTGCGCCGCCCGCCGGGGCCCGGGGGGGGGGGGGGGCGGGGGGCGGGGCGGCCGGGAGCCAGCGGGCTGGGCTCCGGGAGGGAGGGGCCGCCGGGGGAGGGGGCCTCGGGGAGGCCGCGGCGCTCTTCCGGAGGGTGCCTGCAGCGACTGGATTCCTATGCAGAGCCGGTGCCGCGCCCAGAGCAGCAGCAGCAGCCGCCACCGCCGCCGCCGCCGCCGCCGCCGCCGCCACGATGCGAGGCCGTTACCTGTTTGATCCCCGCCGGCCAGCCGGCGCGGGCCAACTTTTCCCGATCGCCAGGCCCCGAAGTTGCAAGGACTAGTCGGAGGCTCGGAGGGGCCAGGGCGAGGGCGCGCTCCCCCGCGCGCTGCCTCCTTCCCCCCTCCCGCCGCCCGCGCTCGCGGCCTCTCTCCCGCCCGCGCCGCTCCCTCCGCCCGCCTCCCCGCTCCGGCCCCCTCCGCGCGGCACAGGGCGGGGGGTGCCGCGAAACTCCGACCCGAGCCACTTGGACTCGCACAGTGTCCTCGGGGCGCAGGGGCCGAGCGCACGCAGCCGCGCCGCGCTGCCTCCGCCGCCAGTCTCGCCGCGATCCCGGCCCGGGCTGTGGCGTCGGCTCGGACCCAGGCAGCCCGCAGCCCGCGCGGGGGCCGGACCACCGCCCGAGGAGCCGGGACGGCATGCTGAGCCCCCTTCTCGGCTGACGGCCGAGCGCGGAGAAGCCCGGGCGAGCCCCGGCAAGGGAGGCGAGGGCGGCCGCGGCGCGAGACCGAGCGGACGCGCCGCGGAGGAGCGGGAGGCGAAGGCGAAGCCAGAGAGGGGCCGCCAAAGAAGTGGTGGTGGTGGGCGTCGTGGCCATGGCGGCGGCTATCGCCAGCTCGCTGATCCGTCAGAAGAGACAAGCCCGCGAGCGCGAGAAATCCAACGCCTGCAAGTGTGTCAGCAGCCCTAGCAAAGGCAAGACCAGCTGCGACAAAAACAAGTTAAACGTCTTTTCCCGGGTCAAACTCTTCGGCTCCAAGAAGAGGCGCAGAAGGAGACCAGGTTGGAAGGGGCGCTTGGACGGCTTTGGGGCTTTTTAAATTTTCCATACTTTACGAGAGTGGAGGGGGGTGGAGGGCGGGTATGTACGCGTAGGTGAGTTTGTCGGGGGCCCATCTGGTGCGGATGCGGCCACCTCGCCGGTGTGCGTGCGTGGGAAGCGATTGCTTTCTCGCCACGTTCCTAGCGGTAACTGGTTTGCTGCATTGCAACTGCCGTGGGACGGGCGCAGAGCCCGGAGCCGCGCCGGCCCGGGGGCTGGGGGGGCGCCCTCCGCTTCGGACGCGCCGCATTTGTGCAAGCCCCGGGGGGCTCTGGCACGCGTGACCCAGACGTGGCTGCCGTGCGGAGCTGTGCGCGTGGCGTGGAAACTGCCGGCGCGGAGCCGGGCAGACACCGCCGCCCGCCCTGGTGAACCCGGAGAAACCTTCCTTTGCCTTTACCCCTGCAACTCTGACCCTTCCCCCGAGCCAGCTTCCACCCCCCGAGGGACGCGGGCTTTGGCTCTCTTGGCCTTGTGTTTCTTTGATCACTTTTAAGCTTATCGGGACAGACTTGACTTGTGGTGCACCCTGGAAATATTTGCTGGAGTGAGGGAGGCGGGGGGGAGTGGATTCCTAAAACCTTGGGGCAAAGAGCTTGGTGATCTGGTTAGGCTAGTGAAACTGGTTACTAAATGCTACAAAAATGCTGGATAGAGGAAAGAATTAAAACTCATCGCCAGATTGTAGGTCCTTTGGAACCTATTCGGTGAGAAGAGTAGCGCGCTGTTCCGGTGCCAGGGAAATTCACTCAGCTCTAGGTGTCAGGTTGCGTCAAGGTAAAGCTTCAGGCGAACCTGCAGCTTCTGTGGCTATCCTTCATCAAATGAATCCTTGACGCTGTTTTCTTACTTCTAACTAGACAAATAATACAGAATTTCAGACTTATTCATCAATTTGTGCCCTGTGTGGTTCACACGCTATGGAATGGAAACGCAGACATCCATTTTCTGTTTGCTCGAAGTTTTTAAGGCGTTCGCTGTGAATTGGGCTTGTTTTAAAAAAAGGCTTCAGCGGTTGCAAAGCATGATTATGTGGCCTGAATAATCACATACACATTATTTCGGTGCAGGTGTCTGTATTCAGTAAAAGCAAATTTTGGTAGCGCGGCTGTTATTGGTAAATTTGGTATTTTATTAAATCTATGGGGATTCATAATTGAGAATCCTTGTAATTGAGGACCCGTAGTTTAGATCTTCAGATTTCTGATACAAAATTTGAAAATAAACGTGAACTAATTTGCTTTCCTCCCCACCAACAAAAACACTGCTCTTCTTGCACCCATTTTCCCTAAGGTTATTTAACACGATAGAGTATGGTAATGGTTGTTTTTTTTTCCCCTTCTCCCCTCTTTTTCTGTAGCACAGCTCAGTTTTCTAAATGTGAGTCCTTTGATGGGGTTCCAGATTATTTATGCATTTTCAACATTATGATGGGAGGGGAATATTTATTCAAAGAGCAATAATTCCGAGAGAAGTCTTTGTTAGTGTGTTTTTGGTCTCTGGTTGGCAAACCACTCTAAATTATCTTGATTATTTCTCCTTCTCTTTCCACGCGCAAAGTGGCACATGGTTAAAAGGCAGAACATAACATTTGCCAACCCCTTCCGAATGCTCAATGAGATAGAGTACCACTCTGTAAGCCGAGGCACTCGCTATCAGAAACTAGCTACCACTGTCAGAAGAAGCTTTAGGGCTTGTCCCAGAGTGACGAGGTCAAAACCTATTTTTTTTTTCCCCGGTCTGGAGATTCACTCTGAAATTTGGAGTTTGTTGGCTTGTTTTCTTTCAGAGGACTCTTTAAAGTTGGGGCGTGACATTTTACACGAAAATTTGAAACTAGAATTTTGAATTCTGCGTCTTTTCAGCTACACATGCACAACTTACCAATTGATCCCAATCCTCGTTGTCTTTGCAGAGCCACAACTTAAGGGTATAGTCACCAAACTCTACAGCCGACAAGGCTACCACTTGCAGCTGCAAGCAGATGGAACCATTGATGGCACAAAAGACGAGGACAGCACTTACAGTAAGTGACTGCAGAATAAATAGCATAGCCCCAGCGTGTCTTGGCATTGTGTTTTCTTCGTTTTTCTTTTAAGCTAACAACGCTTGTGAAATTCGGACCTGAATGCAAAAAATACAGTCAACACTTGTAATCCTGTTGATGCTGGTGAACCTAAAGGAAGTTGAACGTGAAAATATGTAAAGTAGTGAACTAGAGCAGATAATGTTGACACCATCGGAAGAACAATCCAAATGTCATCTCCATGGTAATCTGGATATTATGGCTGTCCTTTGGATTTTATTACTTTTTTTCCCACAGAAAATTTACTCACCCCCACACTGATCCTGAAATAGCATGCTATCTCTACTCTTAAGAACCGGTCTCATCCCAAGAGAGAGGAGTGGTTTCGTGTCATGAGAACTCATCATTACAAGCTTTCACTCCTGCACCCCTCACCCCCCCAACACACACACTGATAACTCTGAGACTAATTGGGAGTTTAACGACTGAGATACCTCCACAGGTGGGTGAAGGGATTTCTTTTAGTGATTGATTGATTGATTGATTGATTGATTACCTTGGATTAAGTAAAGACCAAGTTGGGACCATAATGGTGA
This sequence comes from Canis aureus, assembly GCF_053574225.1. NCBI lineage: Eukaryota > Metazoa > Chordata > Mammalia > Carnivora > Canidae > Canis > Canis aureus. The sequence continues at coordinate 14,966,244 of NC_135649.1, forward strand.
ACCTAAAAAAAGGAAACACATCAAAAATCAAGGCAATTTTATTTCTAATTATTGAAGTAATGTGATGATGAGATGTTATATAACCTTTTTATCACATATGCTTTTATTTGTTTGAAGTAATAAAAACAAACTTGCAAATAGTGAAGCTTCTCTTCCCTCATGACTACTGTTTTCCTGCAATTCATAGATTTCTGCAGACCCATTAACTGTTCCATTAGGCTGAAGCACCTAGTTCTCACAATTCACTATTTTCCCTAATTTATATTGCAATTCCATCAGACTTCAATAATTTCCCAGAAACATCCCCTTTATGGGCTAAGAAAACAGCTAAGGAAAGCCGGTCAGAAGGCTAACAAGTCCTCTGAAGCATTTTTAGAGATGTTGGGCTGTAGACAGCAAAGCCATAGACAGGGGTCCCCATGCTAAGTGTCAAAGGAGTTTCTCACCTTTTAAAAATGCCTCCTGGGCTGATGTCCAAGCTAGGACGTCAAGAGGAAGTCACCTTTAATTACCCTTGAAGAAAGCCCTGGTGGTACCCTAGGATGAAAAACATCCATACCAGATGAGGTCTTCACTGCTTTTGCGAAATGCTGTGGTACTGTTGTGATATGAAAGTTCTACAGTGAGTATCCTAGATGTTCTTTTGTGCATACTCTTCTATTTGAAAAAATTAGTCAGATGTAACTAGAGGATTTTACTGTAATCATATAATAGACAATTAATACATAATGATCAGTAATAAAACATTCCCATAAATCATATATACAAATCAGTGTTCGGGGAAGGAAAGGGCAGTGGGTGTGAGCCAGTCTATTTCTTCGAAGTGCCTGGGCAAAACGGATCTAGTGGGCATTATTGAAAGCAAGTTTATGATTAGCTGCTAATGAGCACCATCAAGTTTTCCTCCATCTGTTTCTAACGTCTTCTCTCCATTAAAATCAGAGAAAAAATTATTTGGGGGGTCCAGTGTTCACATGTGTTTTCTTGAAAAGGAAAAACTTTTTAAAATCAGACAGTGCACTTGTATTTTGTAAACAGCAGCATACCAAATGTATCAAGATCACACGGTATGTGATTCATTTTAAGACATGTATACACTTGCACACTTGAATGCATGCACACAGTCATTTTAAGACATGTATACACTTGCACACTTGAATGCATGCACACAGGCAAACACATATATGTATGTATATCAAGATTCTGTTTCCTACAGTGGAGCTTTAAATCACGTAGTAGGTTTCATTCTTCAGTTCCTATATACTCATAGCTTCTGCCTTTGTCTTATACCTGTGACTGATACGAATGGCATTTCTGTGTACTAATGATATTATAAGACCTTGAAAGAGCTTAGCCTGATAAGCAGAGTCTGTTTTGAGGCAGAATGAAATAATAAGAGGTAAGTCAACCAGTGGTAAGTATTACCACAACGTGAAGCATTCAGATGAAGAGGATCTCGAAAGACATAGCAAGTCTGTGCAGCTTGACCCTACCCCAGATGCCAAGTGTGGCCAGAGGCTGAGGGGACCAGCTAATCTCCCCAGTTGAGGATATTGTAGGGCATAAATCATCATGAAGGATGTTTAATGATTAAAATGATCATCATTACAATGGAAGTCTAGCCATGTGAATTCATTCCTTTTTCCCCCCTAAAGCCAAGCAATTTTCTTGGCATTCATTCATTTTTTTAAATGAGTAGAACAAGAATACAAGTTGTTTTTTTCTTCAACTGTAACTCTTTCATTTATATAGTGTTTCCTTAATATGTATTCTGGATACCACGTTTATATTTTTCTTATATTTATTTATTTTTAGGACCTTTCATCCTTTTTTTTTTCTCATTTTGTTCAAATTGAGTTGATGATACTTGAATTCTGACATGGTAAGCAAAATCATGACAAAACAAATTCGTTCACATTTGTCCAGATATTATCTCTTCCTAAAAAAACATATGTTGTATATTATTATGCGTTTAAGCTGACCTTTGATATATTATTACAATGGTTGATGTCAGTTCAATAAAATCTCATCGTGAGCAAATCATCCGTTGTAAATTATGTATTTTCCCCCTGAAAAGGATAAGATGATAGATACTTCGTGGCAGCAATTTTATTCTAATCTGCCTTGGGTGGGATGAAGGCTATTTTCAAAGAATAGGCAACTTTCCCTTCAAATCTCCAGCCATGTTACCCGTTCATTTTGTCAAGTCTTCCCAATCTACATTAAGATACACTTCTAATAATTGCTCCCTTTGAGAAATTGACCTTAGCCCAACGAATGAAGAAGGATGACCTCAGTAATCCTATCCAGTAAACACTAAGTGCCAACTTGTGCACATCTCTGAGAAGATGATCCCTTCAGGGTAGAAGGAGTTTAATTGGTTTTATGTAGACACACAGAACAAACAAGAAACAAAAGCCTTTTTATTTATTAAAAGATTCTTCAAAAATTTGATGGAAATGGAAGAGATTTTAGGTGTTGAATGGATGTGTTTTAGATACATGAATGAAGTCAATTATTTTCTTCTCATATTTAGAATATTTGCATCCTAATTGAAATAGTATCTTCTGTCCTTGAGGGAGTACTCCAGATTTAGAGAAGCACAGACACACAGGAAAATATTGATTCTGCCCAAGCTTACCGCTGATAACATTTCTTTGCATTCTTATCTGGAAAGGGTGCCCCTTCAGACTTTCAGCCAACCCAGTTTATGATCTATCTGGAATGTCTAAAGAAAAGAAAAGATTGGACTAGGATGACCAGCCACTGTTTACTTTTTCTGCTTTCTTCAATTTTTTTTTTGTTTTAGGGTGCTGATTTTTGTCACAGAAATTTATGGTACATAATGAAAAATTCATGTTCTACCAGCTAGTTTGTGCCATTATTCAGGAACAGAGAATCTCAGACGTGGATTACTGATAGTTTTTGCTTTTCTTCCACCTCATGCTATCTGATATTTGGAATTCAAGCATTTTATTGCTTATTAAAACCCACACCAGAGAGTGATTGAGGCATGTGGTGAAAATCAAATCTTTTTCTCTCTCTTACTTTTGTCTTTTTTTCTTTTTTGCTTGTTACAAGCTGCATTGAGAGAATTAAGGAGGTTCTGAATGTTGTGAAGAATGAGGTTCTAGAAACATTCTGAATTTCATTTATCATTCCCTGTCCTCTATTACTATGACTGAACTAGGATTCAGACACAGACTGGTATTCTAGTTGTCTGGTGGTATGCAGTGGTATGGCTTTTACGCAAAAACCCATATGGAAGTTTTTGTTTTCTAGATCCCAGATTTTTTTTAAACGAGAACTTTTATATAATGGGATTATGATCTATCACATTCCAAAAATATGATATTATCATGCTTTCACTGCACAGATTGCTATCAATACACAAATGTGTGTTGAGCACCTCTGTGAGCAAGGCATCATCAACAGAAAGAGATATATACATGACATACGCAAAAATACAGACTCCTTTCCTATGCATTGCATTGTCAAATATAGCATGAGATTCTGGCTTGCAATCTGTGCAATTACTTTCCTTTACCTCACATAACAGAAGGGCACAGCTTTTAATATGATGAGCATTGAATGAGGTGCCATCAGTGGCATGTGGTAGGAACACTTGTATTTTGAACTGTACAATATGTCCTAGCTGCTCTCTGGTAACACCCTGATTTTAAGGGAAATATACATTGTAGGCTCCCCAAGGAATATTTAGTTCTTCATTAATATTTCTAATCCACATTACCCCACCTACTGCAGCAGTGTGTGTGTGTGTGTGTGTGTGTGTGTGTGTGTGTGTGTGTATCAAGGTGAGAGATCTCAGAAAAGCTATTCTTACCCATATGGTGACTCTCTTACATTCTTGTTCACAGAAATGATAGCAGACCAATATATCATCTTCAGTAAACTTACACACCAAGGCAAAAATCATCAACATTGGTCTATGACTCTTGAAAGGTGCACAGGCTAGCTTCAAAAGATGTGTGTGGCAAGCACTACGTTTTAAAAATGTACTGTTTTATTTTTATTCACAGTGTAGGAGGGAGTAGACAGCTGGTAGGGGGAGGACGCCCACTGGTTTTCTCCAGTGAGTGGTGTGTGATTGTGAGGAGAGGCTGGGTGTAAGTTTCACGCAATCAAACCTTCAAATGGAGAAATGAAGGCCTCTTTGGTACCAGCTGGCTGCCTACTTACAACTATTTTGCTAAATAAACAAACAGACCTCTTAGTTCATTATTTGTACTCCTATCACCTTTGTTACTAGACACTAAAAGCTAGGCACGGCCCCCCACCGCCATCCCAAACCCTATCTTGGAAAATGTTGGTTCTTTAAGAAATACTGAAATACTACTCCAGGAACATAAGACTACAAAATGACTTTTTTTTTCAAGGCCTGGATTTATTTTTGGGTTGTTGCATTGGAAATAATACAGATAATTTAGATGAGGGAGTTAGACTAGTATCTTTTCTAAGATTCTAGGAATATCTCCCCAACTGGTAGATCATAACCATTTCTGTGAATTTTAGCAGTCATCTAGGCGGGGAGAGCAGTTTAAAATAGTTCGTTGAGGATAAAGTTATTTAATATATCGACCAATTCCTGAAACTGTAGCTCTCCAAAAGCATCGGGATTCCCTACTTCCAACACTATACAAACCATGGGATTGTCTTTCATTTCCCCAGGATGTTTGACAATATGCAGCCATAGCAGAGCGCCAGTTTTGTGACTGCAAGCAGACACACAAGCATACTAAGGGGTAGAAGAGGGCCTATCTATCTGTCTATGTGTGAATATGTAGACATATTTTTACCAAGCACACGTTACTTTTGGAGGGCCAGACCTGCTGGAAACAAAAGCTATGGAACTCAGAATGATAACATTATTTTCACATTCTCTTTTGATTTTAGCCCTATTTAACCTCATCCCTGTGGGTCTTCGAGTGGTGGCCATCCAAGGAGTTCAGACCAAGCTGTATTTGGCAATGAACAGCGAGGGATACCTGTACACCTCGGTAAGCCTTTCACTGGCTTGTGCTTTGACTACTCTGGTTTTCATCAGATGTGAAATAAAATATGCTGCATATGTGTTATCATTGCAGATTTCTGTGATGAGGAAGAATGTTCTTGATGGAAATATCCCATCTGAAAGGACAAATTAACTTCCAGTGAAAATTATATCTATTGCTGGTTAATCATTTGAAGCTAACGTTTTTGGTATAAAATCAAAGAGCCACTAAACTTTTTTGCATACGATGATACTTGGGTTATCATTTTATGTAGCGTATAATATAATGCTCTGCCTTGCTGTCTTGCTTTGCAGCTGTGGGAAGCAAAGCCATTTCTATAGCACAGCTCAACATGTGTTTATCCATGTTTTCTCCTCAAGAAATCAAGGAGACCTCTTCCTCAAATTAACTGTAAGACATAAAAGACAATTCTGGAAGTGTCTCTATTTCTTATCTTCAGTTCAATTCAGTCACACTGGCTATCTCTACTCCTTTTTCCATCAGGCACATTTCAGCCTCTCCATGTGTGCAAATTCCTGCTTTTCCCAAGAAATTTGTGGACAGTGTAGACAACAATTCAGTTAGGAACCTGAGGCCGAATTCCACTTTTTAAAAATGTTTAACATTTAAATACAGGCAGAAGTGGTACAGTTATCAGGGTGAAGATTTCACTCTTCCCACTAAATGTAGTTCCCTATCACAGGAGACACCTTAATCTGTGGATAGTCTGTAATCTTCGTTTGGAATTTCTTATCTTTCAAGAAAAGGCTAGGATGTGTAAAATGGAGAGAATTGCTTGTCAAGCTTCCCGCTGGAAGCTTGTCATGGAGGCTGTTCCAGTGGTTGGAGAAATCTGTTCCTCCAACTGCCAGAATGCTTAACCTGTAAATCCTTGTGCTCTCGAGTCTGTTCCCTGAGGTTATTGCAAAGCCAGGTGTGTAGAAAGACTGTTGGCAGGTGTGGTGGAAACCATGACATAGCCCTGGTTTTCAGAGTCCAGGCTGAGAGAGAGTTGGGAGAAGAGTAAGACCACAGAGGGCCGACTCATTTGCCAAACTGGGTAGTCTGTTTCATATTTACCAGAAAAGAGTAATCACCAGCATGATCCTCTCACCCTGGTCACTATCAGCTTCCTATCAGGCCATTTCAAAGGTCTTGTCGAATAAATGCAGGGGCTTTATCATGTTCAACAAATGAAAAATTTGGATTTATTGCTATATTCATGGGCTCTGCCATTTATCAATACATTGCTCTTATTATAAAGGATAGGAAAGGAGATTTGTTTTTCAGGTTTGTGTGTTAAGGTAAGAGAATTTAATAATGCAGGATTTTAACTAACATCACTTAGATCCACAGCCTACCTCAACAGGACCAGATACAAAGGTAGGTTCTTAATAAAAAGTAAATGCTTGTTTTCTGAAACTACAGTGCAGGCATGGGAAGGAAATGGAATATACAAAGCATACTTTTGAGAAGGTAAATACCAGATGGCATAGAAACTAATTATTAGCATTACTGGTCAAAGATCCAGAAGGTTGATTTTTTTTAAATCTTGCAACAATAACTGTAATTTTGGAAATAACAAGTTAGAGTGAGGAAAAAGTTATGTAAGTTAGGTAATATGTCAGGTGCCCCCACTGAAGAAAATTAGAGCACTCAGTATTACATTTAGGGAACTGAGATAAAAAATTTATAGCCTACCATTCAGACTGACCATTATTTTAGCAAACAGGTAAATGCCAACATGAGCTCATTTCTAAGGAAGACTTCCCAGGAGGAATCAGCATTATAGATTGATGGGCTTCCTTTCCACGCTTGGGCAAACTGATAGCGAAATGTGGGACACTTTGTATGTATTTCCCTTTAAGGAAAAGGAACCTTGAGTAAGCAAAGGAAAGAACCTTTGTTTTCATTGAGGAAGGAAAGCTGTCTGATTGATAACCCTGGAGTTCATATAGGGAAAACATCCAGTTAGTCTGCTCCAGGAAAGAATCTGAATCTCCTCCAGGATATATTTTCCAGTTCTCCTTATTACTTCTCTTGGATCATGGCTTGGAATCCCTTCCCTGTGTTGATCACCCATTTCGTTATCATTTAAAGTATGGTGCCCAGAGTCTGTTAGGATAGAGTCTATCTTAGTGACTTTGGCATCTTGTGGTGTTGCGACCAAAAAGCTAAAGGAAATAACCCTCATCAAAAGAGAGAGGATCATTCTTCACTTATATGAAACCGTGGTGCTTCTACTGCTGACAATTGTATGCAGTTTTGTGAAGTGCCACTTAGCAAAGAGAAAATGGTTTTGGACAACGACCTAAGGATGAAGCAAAAATAGGGTGATGTGGGCAAGTAAAAAAAAAAATCTATTAGAAAATGATCTCAGTGAGGCATGACTAAGGTGTGCCTTAGAGCATTTGCAGTGGCACTGGCTAAAAGGACATGTATTCATGAGCTGTTTTAGAGGTGGAATCACCAGGATTTGGTGGCTGACTGGATTTGGAGGGAAAGCAGGACCACCATGTATGGTCGAACATGTACGCTTGCCATTCACTGCCCAGATGGGAGTAAAGTAGTTTCCGGTAGAGACACTTCTTAAAATTTGCACAATGACGGGTCATGAGGGACCGTGAGGTGTGGGGGAGAAGGAGAATCCTACCTTTGGCAGTTTGATGGTGAAGCTATTAGCCAACATAGAGAATAAAGGAAAAAGCAGACCTTGGAAAGAAGATACCCAAGCATAGCTTGCTATCGATACTTGAAAATATGAACGTGGAGTTTGAGAAAGATGTGAGCTAGAGATAAAATGTGGGAGTTATTGCATGTAGGTGGTGGTTGATGCCATGAGAATAGTTGGGAGAATATGTAGCACAAGAAGAAAAAGAGAGTTTGTCAAGTAATATTAGGGAATACCATCATGTAGGTGGCCAGCAGCAGAAAAAGACCTAATTGTGGCAGATATCATGGTGTTACAAAAGCTAAGAGAGGAGAGTTTTCAGAAGAGTCAGCAGTGTCAGATGCTTCCGAGAAAATAAGGAAAACAGAAACTAGGAAGAGGTCATAGGAAAGTCTTCAGTGATCTTGACAAGAACATTTCCAGTGGAGTCACGGGGACAGAAACCATGGACTGTACTGGATAACTTGAGGAGTGAATGGGAAGGGAGAAGTAGAGGCAGTAGGTATAGCATCTCCAACAGGAAGACATGAGTATTTAGAGGAGGACACAAGATGGAAGGTTCTTTGGTTAAGACACTTGAATATACCGGTCATGCGAAGGGAAAGAGCCAATATAGAGGCAGGAAGTAAAGACATGGGAAATGGAATCATGTATGGAGTGGGGTCCCAAAGGAGTGGAGGAGACTGATGGAATGGAGTGTTTTAAGTGAAAGGATTAGGTTCACTTTGGTAAGAAGGAGGCCACCCTGACAGTAGCAGCCAAAGAGATGAGGACAGACACAAGCATCAGTGTCCTAAGCCTGCAGCTGATGGATGAGAAAGTTGAGGAATTTGTAGCCGAATGACCTGCATTCTCCCTCAATGAAGTAGAATGAAAATCAGCCCCCCCCCCGGGGGTGGGGAGTGAAGATTGGGAACACCCGTTTTGGGAAAGGGACATGCAGTCTACTGACCAGGGCTTCCGAGACTGAGGCTCCTGAACCCAGTCCAGCCCAGGACCTGTTTTTCGTAAATAAAGTTTTATTGGAACACAGTCACATCCGCTCACTGACTCCTTGTCTCTGACTGCTTTTGTGCTATCACAGCAGAGTTGTAGCAGAGCCTGTAGGACCCACAGAGGCTAAATTATTTACTATCTTCCCCTTTACCAAAAAAACTTTGCTGAATCCTAGTCAGACCGTGGTTCTCAGCTTAGCTACCTACTAGAATCACCGGGGGACCTTTAAAAAAATTCCATTCTACACTCAAACTAATTACATCAGAATAGTTAAAGGTGATGTCGGTGCAGGACATATTTTCTAAAACTCCCCAGCTGATGCTACCAGGTATCCTGGGTGGAACAGCACTGCTCTAGGGCCAAGACAACTAATTGCCGAATGGCACCAAGAACTGCTCCTGTCCCCACCATGAAGTCAGAAACCATGAACTCAGACGCATTTTTGGCCTTTAGCTGAAATTTCCAACGTTAATCTTGTTTTTCTCCTCTTTGAAACAAATCGACTTTACATTTCTGAAGGACTCATTCTTGAGATGAAGGAAAATGCTGATCCTTGGAAGAGCCCTCTCACTTTCTTCCCTTGTATTTCTTTCTATGCTTTTGCATTTCCGTTTGTACGACTTCAATTTCTCTGAAGTTCCATTTTATGTTTTTTTTTTACTGTTTCTTCCCCTCCTTTTTGCCCATTACATAAACAATACCTCTGTGTTGTTGTTGCCACAGAGATAGTAATTTATTTTCCATGATTAATCCTAGGATTCCTGCACTGCACCCTCCCCCCTCCTTTTTTTTTTCTTGTTGCCACGGGGGACAGACTTGATGTAGGCTCAAGTGGCAGTGAGAAACCATCTGTGGCACAGAGAATCATAATTAGCCATTATTTCATAACATACTTACTTTTGTCGATGATAGAACTCAGGCTTTCTGGAGCTGTAAGGAAATTAATATTCATTGAGCATAGAGAACTTTTTTCATACCTTTGGCTTTTCTTTACCAATAATGAGCTGTACACAAGCTTTTGAGAGTTCCTCAAAACTTTATAGTATAAATATTTAATAGCATAAAGCTGTTCATAATCCATATTTCAGAACCAGTTGAAATAAATAAGTAGTAACTGCAGAAAATCAAGAGTCTTAAATGTGAAAATATTATCAATGTCCTAGTATCTGTTTTTAGGAGGAGTAATACCAGATGCTAGAAACAGAACACAAACTCAAAGCTATACCAAAAGCATTTTATTTTGATTTTGGAATGTTACAGAACTCAGCAGCAGCCTTTTAACCTGCCTCATTACTTCACCTCTCATCAACACCGCTTTTCCATGTCCAGAGTGCACAATGTTGCTTGAGTTGTTCGTTGGAGTTGGGGGCAATAATGTGGGGTCAAGTAGAAACCCTTTGACAAGTAAACCGTTTCCATTCACACATTCCTAGAGAGGACTTACTGGAGTGATTTTACTGCCAGGTTTATGGTCCTGGGACTACCACAGCAAATCAGATGCAAGATCAGGAAGCAGGTCTCTCTGAGAGTCAGCTTGATGCCATGGGAATGAAGCGGGCTGTGTCCCTGATCCCAGGGGCCCAGTCAGACTTGGAATCTGAACTACAGGGACAGATTTTTCCTTCTCTGCTGGAGTATTTCCAAATACCTTAAATTTACCAAGTTTCTTCTCCCATCACAGATGTTCATCTTGATGATCCAATCAAGATATTGTCTGATTTTCCACCATATAGTTCTTGCTTTTTTTTTTCCTTTGCAACTAGTAAACAACCCATTGGCAGATGCTTTGAGTAGGTATCCTACTCCTTAAAAACCCAATTTTTAACATTATATTTTCAAGAATCCCAAACCTCTTTAGAAAAATATGATAAGTAATCAAAAATTTGAGAAATGACCATTGATTCTTAGCTATGTCATATAAGTTTACCAATAGCTAAACCAAGGTAGAGAAAAATGAACATGTTTTTTACAAAGTGAAGAAGCATCATAAAAAATAGGATCCAGAAGCAAAGGGTTTCCAGGGTTTAGCATTCTGGTCACTGGGCTTAAATATCAGCAAAAGGTTAGTTTATATCATTTGGGGGAATTAAAATCAGTTCTGAGGGGATCCCTGGGTGGCTCAGCGGTTTAGCACCTGCCTTCAGCCCAGGGCATGATCCTGGAGTCCTGGGATGGAGTCCCAGGTCAGGCTCCCTGCATGGAGCCTGCTTCTCCCTCTCACTGTGTCTCTGCCCCATTCATTCTCTCTCTCTCTCAAATAAATAAATAAAATCTTAAAAAAATAAAAAATAAATAAAATCAGTTCTGATAGATGTTTTAACTTCAGACTGTGGGTGAGGGGCTCATTTGTGTTAAAAGGCCTCAGATGCTCAGCACACTTAGCTGTCAACTGCGAGCTTACTCTTGTGCAGACTTGTTTTGTTTCTCGTATTTCAGTATGTGACAATTTAAGGTCTAATTTTAAGTGATATGACTTCCCAGCTGTAGCCCATATTCTAATTAAGAAAGGATGTTAAAGTTTAGATGAATTCCTTGATCAATTCAGTGTGATGAATGTCCTCCTAGCAAACATTTGTAACATATAAAATGTTTGAGTTCTGTTAAATCCAAATATCAGTAAATCCATAAAATTTAACTTCTAGGGTTATTGTCATAGAGGCTTATAAATTTAATTAGAATTAAATGAAGGGCACTGGTTTAAACATGACAACTGTAATGTTTAGGGAAGTAAGAATGACCCAATTATATAAGGAAATAGATTTAAAATAAACACAAACGCTATTAATATCCAGGACAGAAGAACATGATCATTATCTAATCAAAATTGATTTCTTCGATGGATTTTGCATGCAGCCAGTAGCCGTCATGTAGAACTCCCCTACAGAACTAGGAGACACAAAGTCTAACATGTCATTAAAAGTTTAGCTTCTTTGTATAGTTCAGTTAGAAATCCACAAAGTATTGGATTTGATTTATTTAATATAAAATTAGAAAAAGGTTGACTGAAAACTTAGGTCCCCAATTTTGGTGCCTATATCCAGCAGGCTTGTTGGATCAAATTATTTTACAGAAAGAAAAACAGAAAACAAGCCCATTTTATTTGTTAATGAATAGCTCTGCTAGCTCAAGAGCTAAATTTTATGTTTTAAAGAGGCTTTCAGATATTGGGTTGATACTATTGAGGTAGATATCATTATAATTATTGTATTGAAAAATATGCTGTATATGGTTGTATTCATCTTCAATATTCTTCAGAATACCAGTGAATCAGCATAATTTTCAAACTCAAAATACATTTCCCAAGTCACAGATTATTTCAAATGTTTAGTTCTCTTTCCATTTCGTGGAAGTTTCATTCAAATGTGAAAGAAAATCAAGCTTGGCAGTATTTGAATATGAAATTAGATAAATCTGGTTGTTTGTACCTTCACAGTCAAGTGCCTTCGCTTTATAGTCTCTGTAAAAACAGAGCCCAAACTGGTAAATTATTTAGAGTGAAAGTATAGTTTCTCAGATAGAAGAATGACTGAGGATGGTACTTTCTCAGGAATCAAAGAGACAATAGTAGTTGTAGCTAAATAGAGCGAGATTGGCTCCATATTCTGTTTTTGAGGCCAAGTTGAAAAAATCATCCAAATGAGAGGTCATGGGGCACATATTTAAAAGAGTGTCTCATGGCTTTAACTCAGAAGCTGCATTCATATTTGTAGGAAAAAAGCCAGTCTCACGGAGCTAAAGAATAAAATAACTGGCAAGAATGAGGAAGAGGAATTTTAGCAAGTATAGCCAGATGTAGGGGGGTAACCCATGAGTGCTCACACGCGTGCTTGTTCTTATGCACACACACAACACACATACACAAAGACAAATGGAAGAAGCCAGTCTTGCATTCATTGCTCTGTTGCTATTATGGGAGTAGTTATTTTGGAATTCCCAAAATAAATCTGTTTTAAATATATACCCTACACTGAACATGCAATACCTTTGGAGATTGCTCTAGCAACATTCTCAGTGATGCTTACTAGCTGTATAGAACAGAGCACATGAGACCTTGTAGGGACATTTCGTGCAGTTATCCAGTGAGTCTCATGTCTTGATGCAGGCAGTGCTTTTAGTCCTTCCCTTCTTACTTGTAGAACTTTAATCCATAGTGTGATGGAAAAAAACAGAGGTCATCAAGGCTTTTTTTTTTTTTTTTTTCACCATCCTTTTCAGGAAAGTTGTGTTTTCAAATAGTTTACCTACCAATCCTCTACTCATTAAGTAGTAATTGATTTCTCTCCACCCCCTTAGTCAAAGAGCAACATATGCCAAAAACTACCTTTTTAGTAAGTTTTAAACTTATTAATAAAGATGTGTATAATAAAAAATAAAGGCAAATCATGCTATTTGTGTCAGGCCTTTTGAATATGTGAAATAAGTGACAGGGCCCCATTATAACCCTTCATGGATCCTCTCAAGTGTTAATAGTTCCAGGTTACCTAAGAAAGTGAATTACTAAGGGGCCCCTAGAGGGCTCAGTTGATTAAGCGATTAAGTGTCTGACTCTTGATCTCAGCTCAGGTCTTGACCTCAGGGTAATGAGTTCAAGCCCCATTTTGGGCTCCGTGCTGGGTGTAGAACCTACTTAAAAATAAATAGTGAATTAGTGAGACCCAAAAAAATTGAAGGCAGCAGCACTGGTTTTAGTGGTTACCCCACTCAAAGGGAATTGTGACTTCTGAACAGGGAAACTTTAAATGAAAGCATTTCTCTGATCATTATAATAGCTGTAACCAAGGTTAATGACTGGCAAGCCCCTGACTAATACATTTAATATGTTTTACCCAGCAGAATGTGTGAATAGATAACACGTCCATGCTAAAATTCTGATTAAGTTATTCATCAGATACTCTGATGCTAACTGCTTTTGACAGTCTGGAAGTGGAACTGCTGGGAAAGCCTCAATTGATTTCTTGGATATATTTTGCATACAGCCAGCAGCCATAATTTAGACCACACCCTTCCATAAAGGCCCCAGATGTGGATAGGAACTCTGGCTCAGCATATAATGGGTGTAGCCAAAATTAGAGGTGACGTGGAGTTTTACCCAAGAAAAAAATTATTACAGGTATTTGGAAAAGTCAAATGTAAATAACAACCCCAAGGCATGAACAACTTAGCAGTAATACAGAGGATGAAAAAGGCTTAACAGAGGGAGGGTATGAATCATCCCATAATACTTTCATAATTGACGATGAGACACCAGAAAGCGACAGTGATAGCTTTCGGAAAAGAGATTCCAACTGGTAAAACTCCATTATATATAGCAAACACTATAACAGAAAAGCCTGTGCGTAACAAATCCATTGCTCTAATCTGGCCAGGAAATCAGCAAGGTTACAGTAGCAACAAAAAGTATTTTGGTTGTTTGGTTAAAGAATTCTTAAAAATGGGGGATCCCTGGGTGGCGCAGCGGTTTGGCGCCTGCCTTTGGCCCGGGGCGCGATCCTGGAGACCCGGGATCGAATCCCATATCAGGCTCCCGGTGCATGGAGCCTGCTTCTCCCTCTGCCTGTGTCTCTGCCCCTCTCTCTCTCTCTGTGACTATCATAAGTAAATAAATAAAAAAAATTTAAAAAAAAAAAAAAGAATTCTTAAAAATGTTGTGTAAAATATTCCCTGATTCCTGTCTACGTCCTGATGATTCCCTGTAATACAAGTGCTAATGAAAGAGCCTCTCTGCAGGCTGTTTGCACTGAAGAAGACTGAAGTTGAGCCTACAGGCAGAGATCTCCTGAAAACTCCTCCCATGCCTCTTGTCTCAAAAGCCCAGTCACATGTCTCAACTCCCAGAGAACCAGAGGCATGAAATGGTCTAGGAGCTCGGGCGGCCAATCAGTGACCAGATATCCGGGGAACATCCCCAAGGTACCAGGCTATAATCTGGCCACAGTGATCACATTGCTCCATACAATGGCTGTCCTATGTTCAGAGCCCTGATTCTTTTTTTTTAAGATTCTATTTATGTATTTATTCATGAGAGACACAGAGAGAAAGGCAGAGACATAGGCAGAAGGAGAAGCAGGCTATCCCCAGGGAGCCTGATGCAGGACTCAATCTCAGGACCCCGGAATCACTCCCTGAGCCAAAGGCAGATACCCAACCACTGAACCACCCAGGCATCCCCAGAGCACTGATTCTTAATAGTTGATCTACCAGGGGAAGGATTGGCATGAACTGTTCCTCCCCAACTTCTGCAGCCTGGCAATGCTATTTTTACTCCTGAACTCACTGTAAGAAAATGCCATATAGGGAAACAATTTGAATGTCCTTGGGGATGGGGGTGGGTTGAGGGTGCTGCTTTATGGAAATTTACCAGTTGTATTAAGCAGTATATATTGGGTATTTGGCACTGAAATCTTAGGAGATCACATTAAGACCATGTTTATATGTCATGGGATGGTTAAATTGAATAGAATGGAAAGATGGTTTTCAATTATATCAAGAAATGATGGAAGTCGAAGGGCTTTAAAAGTCTTGTGAATGTGTTGAGCACCTGAGTGGCTCAGGGGTTGAGCTTCTGCCTTTGGCTCAGGTCATGATCCTGGGGTTCTGGGATTGAGTCCCACATCAGGCTCCTTGCAGGGAGGCTGCTTCTCCCTCTGCCTGTGTCTCTACCTCTCTCATGAATAAATACATAGTTTTTTTTTTAAAGTCTTGTAAACGTGTGACTCCACTTGCATAACATAAGTGAGTTACAGTGGATTCAACAAACCAGAGCTTTGAGATATGTCAGATTCCACCTGTCATATTTGGACAATGCCACTGGGAAATCTTTCCCTCCAGTTTTCTACAATTTCATCCTGTAGTAGTAGCCATAGCAAAGAGAAACGATGCTGACCCGTAGACCCAGATACAACTTCTTGGGGCTATAACATGCAAGATATATTAACACCTGCTATTTTGAGGAATACAAAGTACTTATTTCTCCAGAACGGAATGATTATTTCCTACCTGTGACTTTCATGATTGCTGAAGAAACAGAGTCAGATTTTTGACTCTACGATCTCCTTTTGTTCTGAAATCCTTGTTACTCATGTTCCTTCTCTCTGATTAGATGGGTGGTTACTTGGCAGGTTAACAGAGACATTAGGTAGATAAAAAAGCACATTTATTAAAGTCGTTTATTACATTTATATCCCTAATATCCTTTCCAACAAGGGAAGCCACTTAGCCAACTCATTGTGTTTCTCATACTCTTCTATTCCCAAAGAGGATTATTTGCTCAAACAAAAAGTTCCACTCCCAGTAGGACTGTCAATAAATCAAAGCATTTGTCTGCCACAAGGGTATTTGAATCTTAAATTGCACATAATATGGCACACGATGGCACACATAATAGGCTCAGGAAACACTTTAACTGCTAGTGGCTCTGATCTAGGTGTGAGACTTGATTTAAACCGATAATTAACCTTGAGAGTGGAGCTCAACAGAACCGTGATAAGTGGTTTTGCTCAGTACATTTCTTTGCTCTGGACCTTGCTGTGATTTCTGTTCACATGGAGGGCACGCAGAACAGTATTTTATTTTACGAGATGTGGAATCTCTTGGTCTGCCTTCCCTCCAGATTTTGAGGTGATGCTCTTTTCTCATCATAACTGATCGTTTTATTCACCACCCCTCACTAATAGCATCTGTCTTGAAGCCCTGAAGCCTTAGTGAGACTAGCAGAGTTTTGACATCAAGGGAGGTTTTTTCTGTTTTATTTGTTTTCCAGTATCTGTAATACATTCTGGTGATGTTCATCAATTGGCATGAGCCACTGCCAGTTCTTGCTTTCAGAGAGGTGCAGGCTCTGCCTCTTGGTGCTCGCACCTGGATGTGGACACACAGAGACAGTTGTTCTACAAGTTGCCGGATGGTAGTGTTGTTTTTGTAGTTGTGTACCATCAAAACACGCAAAAGAAGCAAGCGAACAGGTGAAGAATAATAATAGTAAAGGAATGTAAGAATTCCACATGTGTTTGAAAGCGTTCTGGATTAGGGACGCCTGGGTGGCTCAGTGGTTGAGCGCCTGCCTTTGGCTCAGGGTGTGATCCCAGGTCCAGGGATCAAGTCCTGCGTCGGGCTCCCTGCAGGGAGCCTGCTTCTCCCTCTGCCTGTGTCTCTGCCTCTCTCTCTGTTCTCATGAATAAAAAGAAAGAAAGAAAGAAAGAAAGAAAGAAAGAAAGAAAGAAAGAAAGAAAGAAAGAAAAGAAAGAAAGAAAGAAAGAAAGAAAACCAATTCTGGATTAGATTCAATTCAGACTGTTGGTTTGGCAGTGAGGACCTTTGGTCTCGGCAGTGTTAGGGAGCTGAAATGAAAATAGAATGTGATTCCTTCCCCAGTGTTATCAGTACTCTGAAGTTCTGCCTTGCTCCCAAGTGCTAGGTTACACCTTCAGGTTCAGAAGTGTGGGAGCAAGTGGCCCTGGCCCTCCCTGATCCCTGCCCCAGCCTTAGTGGTAAAGATCTGCCAGGAGATTGCAGCTACTCGGTGAATCAGGAGAGGAGGTAACAGGATGGCACACATTTTCACGTAAGTTCACCTCGTTGCCTTTTACCCCTCATTTGTGCTACTATTCAAACAAGTAGCTGTGCCAACAGGGTTTTTTTTTTTTGTATATTTTTTTATTGGAGTTCGATTTGCCAACATGTAGTATAATACCCAGTGCACATCCCAGCAAGTGCCCCCCTCGGTGCCCGTCAGCCAACAGGTTTTAAATTATTTGATTACCTCCTTAAAGGTCAGGTTTTCCTATTTTATTTCACATTTTTCCAGAATATTTGACAAAGGGTGTTCTGTGGTGGTAAATATAGAAGCATACGTATGATAAATAGTCTTTTTATGTGGTCATTCTCCCATTTGGGAGGGGACTTGCCATTTTTGTCAGAATAATTGTGAACTACCATAGTTTAAAAATGGGAACCATAATGATATTCGATTGGTGCTATGGTAGGTTCTTGTACTGGCTACAGATAATATAAAAAAAAAGCAGGCTGAAATAAGATGGATGGTTAGTTGATTTGGATCTTTGCTTTAACCACCAATGCTTAATTGAGTGGGTTTTTAAATATTTTATTATTATTACACATTATTGTTACACATCCCTGAATGGTGACCTAAGTCAGCCTTTGAGAGGCTTTACAGACATAGAATCTAGCCTTTTTCTATGTATAACTAAGTAATCCTAAAGAATAGGTGTCATTTACACAATTTGTTGGAATCACTCCTTTAATGATATATATTTTTTAAGATTTTATTTATTTATTCATGAGAGACAGATAGAGAGAGAGAGAGAGCGACAGAGGGAGAAGCAGGCTCCATGCAGGGAGCCTGACGTGGGACTCAATCCCAGGTCTCCAGGATCAGGCCCTGGGCTGAAGGGTGCGCTAAACCGCTGAGCCACCTGGGCTGCCCAATGGTATAGTTTTTTTAGCTGACATTGCATAGACTTCATCAAGTCCAAAATTCAGTAATCCAAGAAATTCTACCAAGATACCAAATGTCATTTGTATAGAGGTAAAAGCATATTGAGGTTTCTCTGTGTGAAGCATGTCATAAGAGTATGAGATACCAACCCACTGATACACTGAATCAAGAGCATTTATTAGTAGTTAAATCCTCCTTTTTATATGGCTCTGCACTTCTCAACCTGAGGGACCTGAAACCTCATATGGTGCGTTTCAGTCAGGGGAAATGAAAATGTGAAAAAAACCTGGCGAATGTCTTCAGCAAGTTGCTCATTTCTGGCACATTAGTTAATTACTTTGCAAATTGTTCATCATGTTCCCATTTCACTTTTATAAGCACAATAACACTTCTTTTTCTAAATGTTAACAACGTTTAATTTCTTAATGAATCGATGACTATTCCATAGGTTATAAATTAGCATATGGATTCACCCAACCGACTGGCTACTCTACATTTTCAAACATTTGTTGGAGCATGAGGGAAAAATTGAAGCCAACTAGTGATACTTTGACATAAGTAATATATTTTCTCTTAGAGGTTAAGATTAAACTTTGTTCTTGGGCCGCCTGGGTGGCTCAATGGTTGAGCATCTGACTTTGGCTCGGGTTGTGATCCCGGGGTCCAGGATCTAATTCCGCATCGGGCTCCATGAAGGGAGCCTGCTTCTCCCTCTGCCTATGTCTTTGCCTCTCTGTGTGTGTGTCTCATGAATAAATAAAATCTTTTAAAAAGTAAAATAAACTTTGTTGTTAAAAGCAGCAAGATATTAAAAAAATACTCTTTTTTCATGGGGAATTTAAGTATTACAGTCATGAAAAAATTTTGTCTTTTCTACTCCATTTTATTAAACCTTTATTTGCTCTTACTATTGCCACTCAGCCTATTACCATTTCATCACAAATCAGTGTTTTATTCAGTGTACTGAGGAAATTAATCTTTCATGAAGCTACATGCAAGGCTGCTATACCAGAATCCATGATGAGTCAAAAGTTCCTGGGGGTCCCTTGATATAAATACACTCTCTTTATATAGGAAGATCCCATTTGAGAGAGTTTATTTAGTTTGTGTCATGCCAGAGAAATTTGGCTATAAAAAGAATTTCCATTCTAAGTTTGTCCCATCTCTAGGACTCCCAAGAATTTTATAGAGGCCCAGTGTAGTCATAATATTAAAATAATAATATTAAGTATGGTGATATATTCGTTTGGAGCCCTGCTGCCTACATCACCTTACATCACAGTCTGTGTCTTGAGAAGTGGTTGAGAAAAATTATTGAATTTGGATTACTATTTTGTGCTGCTGAATTAAATAAAAAGTCAAAATAGGTATGTTGTGTAACAAATAAACAGTAGTCTGAAATTCATCATTCTATTTAATTTTTTTTATCATTATGGCTTGAGTTACACTAATATGGTTCTTTGTCCTTCTAGAAGTTGTAGGTGTGTATGTCATCTTTATATATTAGGCAGTGCTGGCCAGGAAACATGAAGTGGTTTTCTTGCAAGATACGTGAAGTTTTCTTTAGCTGTTTCATGAATTTTGAGTCTTCCACAGAATCCCACAATCTCTGCCTGTGTTATAATCTTGTAGCAGATTCATAGAGTTTCCAGAGTTTTCCTAGCTGTGATGTTGGCAGTCATTCCCAAGGCAATTATGTATCATGAGTGGTGGTCCCACATAATTCAAGAGCAAATTCTTCCTCTAGACAGTTTTGTTGTATTTCCTTGTGGGTGCTAAAAGAAGCTTCCTAGCCAACTGAGTTTTAATTCCTGCTTTTAATTGAAATTTTCTTTTGTAAGAATATCTAGTAGTTCATTTTTCCCTTCAGATGTGATGTTGTGATTTCAGATAGGAGGATTTTTTGTGCTGTTTGGCTTTATTGTGTGTTTTGTCTGTAGTCATTTCCCTTTCTCTTGGATTGCTCCTGGAAGGACTCACTGCCTCTACATTTTTGTTTAGCACAAGCCCCTCAGTAGAAGCTAGATTACACATCTTACATCTTTCAAGGCCGTACTTTGTTGGGGCTTCATTGAGTTAATTGTAAATATAGAGATTTAAGAAGGATCTGATAACACCAGACTGTTTTCTGGTAATGTGGCAACCTTGCCAAAGCCTGTACAAGCATCCCAGACCCCTCACTGTATGTGCGCAGAGTACAAGTGTCGTATCTTCACGTACCTCTCATATCGTCCAGATGTTCTCGTGTGTGAATCTGGTATTCCCCTCAATGATACTTCAAGCTTTTTGTGGCTAAGAATAGAGCCCTCTCCTTCTTTTCCATTGCCAATAATACCAAATTCATTGCTGAGGACCCAGTGGATAGACATGAGACTAATATTTTGTAAATAGGCGATAGATGGAAGTTTTACCATGTGAGAGGCCAAAATAAAGAGTAAATAAATGATTTGTTTCTTTCACATAGTAAGAGGTGACCAAATCAAGAGTGGTGCAGTTTGGGAAGGAACCATCTAGAAATCCAATTTACATGTGTTTTCATGCATGAGCACATGCCTGGGTCTCTCCCTCTCCCTCCTGGAGGTGTATGTATATTTCAGGTCTCTGTCACCATTCTAAAATAGTGGTGAATAAAATGCTATTTGATGAATCATGTAACACACACACACGAGAAACAGTGGTTGAACAGGTAGTGATGTCACGGTGGCACCACATGTCACAATAGGGGCACACTGAACCAGAAATCAAGAAATGCAGCTTCTGAGCCATGCTCAAATGAATCTACGAATTTGGGCAGCCCCTTTCCTTTGTCAGGATCTCAGTTACCTCAAATATTAAATTTAATTCCCATGGTCCGTAGAATCTGTTTTGCAAGTAATAAATACTTCAGCTTTGCATCCATCATTAAATGTTTAATAGAACCCATAGTGATGGGGTTGAGGAGAGCGCAGATCTAATGAGTACTCCTTAGTATTGGTGGGTCAGGGGATCATCTTTGAAGCAGTTCTTTTTTTTAAGACTATTTATGAGAGAGAGAGAGAGAGAGAGAGAGAGAGAGAGAGAGAGAGAGGCAGAGACACAGGCAGAGGGAGAAGCAGGCCCCATGCAGGGAGCCTGACGTGGGACTCGATCCTGGGTCTCCAGGATTACGCCCTGGGCTGAAGGCGGCACCAAACCACTAAGCTACCTGGGCTGCCCCAGGGGATCATCTTTGAAATAGATGGGTTCTACTGGGGAAGGGGACAGTTATTTTCTATTCATGATCAAAATAGTGGACATGGGTTTCTAATGCATCTTTCATGATAACATTTTCTTTTTCTCTCTCTTGGATTATCCGGTTTATTTCGATAAAAGTAACATTAGGATTCTACTGGGGACATAATTGGGCTTGACCAATAAAGGATGACAGTTTGTGTCTTCTAATTGCCTCCACTTAATGGTCCTGCTCTTCATCGCACTGAACTATGGAAAAAGTCACATTTCCATGGTCTGTGACTCAGATAATAAATGAATGTGTGAATAGTGTCAAAATACAGCAATTTTCTGTATGTACAGGGATGTCGACAGCTTTTGAAAATGGTAAGGTACATAACTAGATATTTCTAAGCTGAAAAATATCTCATTCGGCCTTTGGAGTACATTTAGTTATTGCATCCCCTAATGAGGGCTCATTTGCTTTCTCTGTATCTGTGTCCCACTGGTAATGACCCAGGAAGCAAATCAAGTAGACTTAGGACTCAGTTGTCATTACCCCCTACAACGAGGGAAAATACATGATTTTCCTTCCTCTTTTAATATCAAGTTTTCCTTTGCATTGGTTTGTTTAGTTTCCCCCATAGCATAGTCTTCCAAACATTTGTTATTTCTCTTTTCATGCAATTTGAATTAATGTGGATAATTGTGGTAGTTAGAGGCATTACTCTCTCAGATGGTAATTATCCATTCTGTAGTTTCATTCCAAACCCAGTAAAACAGTATTAGAAAAGTTGATGTTAATCAGAAGGGATCTCTGGGTATGTAACTCAATGTGTAAGATTTAACAAATGTATGCTCATAGATCACATTTAAATTAAATTAAAACAAATCTACCCTCAAAGTTACCCCAGTTATATACTATGTTAACAGGTTTTACTAGTGTTACTACAAAACATCAGCAAGCTTCCAGAATATTCATGGCAATCTTCTGTCTTCTATGAATTTATAAAGTCATGATTCTCCAGAATCTATATTGCTTTGGCTTGCAGGAAAACATGCTTGAGATTTCTTTGCCAGAATTGTTGGCAGATAAAACATCGAAGTTTTGGTGGTCTGAAGGGGAGTAAGGGCTAATGTACCCAATTTGACTTAGTTTGCTTATCTATCCTTTTGTATCTAATTCCATTGAGAATCAAAAATGCTGATGTTTGGAATTTCTGAAAATTAAACGCAAAGAGTTCTGTCCTATTCCCTTATAAATGAGCCGGGAAAAGCTGTTTCATAGCATGGTCTCCTCTCATCCATCTCTAAATGGCAGTGAAGTCAAAGATAACTTTTAGAGGACATCGAATCTGTCATAAAATTCCTATTTATGTGCAAGTTATTTCATTTTAGAGAAACATAATGAGATCAATGTTCCCAGGTTCCTCCTTTGAAAATATATTTGGAGATGGGAGTTGTGTATAATTCTGTTGGAACTCCTGGGTGGCTCAGGGGTTGAGCATCTGCCTTTGGCCCAGGGCGTAATCCTGGAGACCTGGGATCAAGTCCCACGTCAGGCTCCCTGCATGGAGCCTGCTTCTCCCTCTGCCTGTGTCTCTGTTTCTCTGTCTCTGTCTCTCATGAATAAATAAATAAAATCTTTAAAAAAATAATTCTGCGAGGTACTAAGAAGAGTCTGAATATGTTTAATTTGCAGGATATTGCTGAGGAGTTCATGGGGTAGCTTTCCAGTGTTAACAAGTTTTCTCTGTCCTAGGAAGACAGCCCACCTCAGTGGTACAACTTTTAGGGACAGTGTAATACTCCTTAGACATGGCAATGCACGAAATTTTCTCTCATGATATATTTATGGAGAGTTAGCAGAAGGGATTACAGGGGTAGCCACAAACAGCCTTATTGTCCATGTTCATAAGGTCGCAGAAAATAGAAGAATAGGAAGACCCACCTCTGAGACCCAATACAGGCATCATAAGGAGATACATTCTTTACTATCACTCGCCAGCCATGTAACCTTGAGCAAATTATCCTGTATTTCTGACCTTCAGATTCCTCATCTTATAAATGAGGTATTACATATTCCTGAGGTTCAGTAAGATTACTTCTATGAATTTTCTGGTACATCTGGGTGGCTCAATAAACATTTGCACTCCCATTACATTGGTTGAATGAACATCAGACTAAGGCAGGCTTCTCTGTAACAAAAGTTTGGGAAACACTTCTTGAGGTTCATGCAGTTATAGTTGTAAAATATCATTTTCGCTAAGAAGTGTGGCTTACGGAAAAGCAATCAGTTTTTTAGGGTTTTTTTGTGAAACATTTTTATAAGGAAAAACATCTCTTGTGGGTGCTTTGTTATGGTTTACTTGGTTGAGTGTACTTTGTGATTGGCTGAAACCTCTTGTAAGTTAAATTAATTAAGGAATATCAGTGGGAAAAAAAAAACAACACTCATGTAAGTTCAGGTTACATAAGTCTGGGATCATTTCAGAGCTAGCAATTTCCCCAGCTTACCTATCTGTCATGAAAACATAAGGTCCCCTCATAAGTGTGCACAAAAGGGTTGTTTGTGACAGCTCACAGTCCTAGATAGCTTTCTTCTTTCTAGCTTTATTGCAGACCCAAGTTAGGTGTGAGTGGTATATGCCCTATATTAGAAAAGAACAAAGATCGTAGGAAAGCTATGAAAAGAAAAATTGACATGACCGAATCTAACAGATTAAATAATCCATTCCACAGGATAATTTATTTGGAATGCTACTTTATTTCCCAAGATGGCATCCCATAGTTCACCACCATCCCTGCTATTCTGTTTTGCAGAGGTGTTCTAGCAGTGCATGATTTTAACAGGCAGTACATAATGTGAAAACAGGCAGTGAAATATGAAAAGCTCTCTGGGAAAGGATCAACTAAATTTGAAGGAAAAGCTGGTTTGAAATGTTAATCATATTCCCAACCTTAGACATTTCTTATTGGCTGATTGATGGGTAGGAGTTCAGAGTTTTGGGAATTCCTTACAAGGAGATCATGACAGTCCCCACAAAGATAGTCCACTGGAATTCAGATAATAGATCATTTTCCCTTGGTATCCTACCTTTTTGATAGATGAGACTGAGGATCTAGTTCATGCTTTCTGAATTCAGTGATCATAGCGGGGAAGAAAATGTGTATTCAGGGAAATAAACCACTAGCAGACATGTAGTTAGGTTTTCCATGCTCATTAATCCCATCTTTGCTTTGAACCCAGAATGGCCCCATGAACCTGTCCTGTATCTGATTCCAGCTCACCCTGTTTCCTTAGGCTACCAGGCTAGTATATCTCATAGGGACCAGGAAGCTGCAGACTCACTGGAGTAGGGGTTTTTCAGCTTTGGTCATCCATACAGCTTATAGTACATCTATACTAAACCATTTGACTATACACAGAAGACATTTCTATTCATTTAAAACAAACATTTTTCCTCTATGGCAAAAGCTTTCATTAATAGTAATGCCTTAGCAGCTAGCATGTATTCGCCCCTTTATTTAATGGGAGCTAGAATTACTACAAAATGCAGAGATTGAGAAGTTACAACAGAAATGCCTCTTGGAGGACTCAGGCCCCACCTCTTGACTCTCGTTCCCTGTAAAGGAGACACATACCTCAAAATATTCGGAATGGTTATTATCACATGATAGAATTGTGTAATTCTTATTTTTATGCCTTTATCAGATTTTCTAAAATTAATTTTATTGTATTACCTTTATAAAGGATAAAAAAGCCAAACAATGGGCTCTTTAGACAGTGTCTAACTTACCTCAATTTTCCACCCCCCCGCTTTGTAGGTGTTGATTTATTTATTTTTTCAAGATTTTATTTATTTATTCATTCATGAGAGACACAGAGAGAGGAAGAGAGGCAGAGACACGGGCAGAGGGAGAAGCAGGCCCCATGCAGGGATCCTGATGTGGGACTCGATCCCAGGTCCCCAGGATCACGCCCTGGGCTGAAGGCGGTGCTAAACTGCTGAGCCACCCGGGCTGGCCATAGGTGTTGATTTAATATGTGACATTGTCACTAAGATGCATAGTAGATGATCAGAATTGCCCCAATGTGAAGAAACGGAGTAAAATAAATGATAAATTAGACATAAAAGTCATGAGAATTTTCCTTTTGTGGAATTACTATTACATGTGGTATACAATGTAGAATTAAAAACATAACAGATGACTGTTAGGAATTCTCCAGCTTTTCATAGTAAAATTATAAATAGTTCAAAGTTCAGGAAGATTTAGATTTCCTTTCTCCTTTGCCTTGGCATTTATTCAGTAAATCCTATTTCTTGGGCTAGGTGATGAGGACTTCTGAAAAAGTATGTATATCTAACCAACAGTTCTGTTGGGAGCTATTCACACTTGAGCTGGGCTTTTGCATCATACAGAACCTAGCTTGTTTCATTGGAATAAAAAAGGGCATGAAAGAATATTCATAGAATTCAAAACCTCATAGCTGCAGAAGTTAGCAAGTAGCAAATTGATGGGAACAGTGAACTGATTACTTAGGAAAGTGGCCAGAGTTTGGGGTGCTCTTCAGAATCCTAACCATGAGAACTCTCCAATGTTTGTCCTCCATCATTAGCTTACCTTGTGGTACACACACACCACTCGTCCATTCTCCTGTTGCTCCTCCTGTGAAGGGGGCATAAAGGGAGCTCACTTGCATTTGGTTGTCATTCTAGCACCACTATCCATTGCCCCTTGACATTTTTTTAAAGATTCATTCATTCGTTCATTTGTTTGTTTATATTAGAGAGTGTGTGTACACGAGAGAGGGGGGAGGAGTTGGGGGAGAGAACCTTAAGTAAACTCCCCACTAAGAGCAGAGCCCTTCCACTGCTCACACAACCCATGAAATCATGACCTGATCCGAAGTCCGACACCCAACCGACTGAGCCACCCAGGCACCTACCCCTTGACAATTTTAACTCCTAGATCATTGCCACACCCTGCACCCTTACTCTTGCTATAAATCTTAATGATTTCAGTATTCATGCAGATTATTTTCAAGTTCTCTAACCTCTCAGTTCCTTGACCTTTTTCTGTAGTGATCTTGTCTATCTTATCTCAGCCATCACTCTGATGGAAAACTTTAAAAGTAACCTCTACCCCCCATGTCAATTTCAAGCATCTCACCCATTGACTCTCACCTTCTACCTTTACAGTTCATTCCTTCTAGTCTCTATTCTCTAACAATTTCTTGTTCCCACTAGGAGGGCTGTGTGTTTACTCAAAAATCTTTTTACCTTCCTCAGCACCCCCATGCCCCTCACTCATCTCCTTCCCCAACTTAGGTGACACAGTCCATCATGAGAATTGCCCTTTTGTATGTTACTGGTTTAATGCAATTTTCTTTCCCTCCCCCCATTTGAAGTGATTGGCCACATCCCAGCCCCAGTAAAATTCACATCTATATCAATTCTCCATCTATACCAGTGCTACTGGAAGAAAGCAATTCTGCTGATTTTGCTTTACATTCATGACCATTGGTAGGCCACAAGTGCTGTCCAATAAGCTTACTACACGGATCAGTTGCTGACTTTTGTTTTGCCATCTATAATAAGGGGGATAGTCTTAGGAAACTGTGTCCTAGAATGGAGAGATTTAAATAGGTTCCCATAGATAAAGCCCCTAAAATGGTGCCTTGTACATAGCAAGTGCTTATTTCTCCTCCTCCTACCCCCTCTCCTCATCCTTAACCTCCTTCTCCTTATTAGTATTATAATTTCCCTAGCTAAATTACGTTTGCACCAACCTTGATGATTTCATAACTTCTTTCCCCTAAAATCCTGAGTGTCTCATCCCCCTTCTCAGGCTAAGATTCTTGTGTCACAGAGAAAACAGAAAGAATAAAATTGCCTTGTACTTCACCACCATATCTACCTACTCACGTATATGTGTACCCATATAGTGTGCGTTTTTCCCCCTGTTATTATGGATCACTTTTCCTTGCTCCCATATAAGGCCAGCCTGTACAGTTTTGCCATAGATTCAACTCTACATCTCTTACTCAAGATCATCACTCCAAAAATTGTCCCCCCCCTTCCTGTGTCATCAGATTTCCCTCTCACATATAATCCCCATCAGTACATAAACATGCTCCTGTTTTTCCCATTTAAATGAGAAAAATCTCCCTTTATTATGTATCCCTCACCAGCTACGATCCCATTCATTAGCATCCTATTAGAGCAAAATCCCTCAAAGAAGTAAGACTTGTCTTCACCTCCTCTCCTCTAGTCCCTCTGAAGCCTATTCCAGTCAGGCTTTTACTACCCCCAACCCTATTATTCTACACAGTGATTCTTCACAAGTCCACCAAATATCTCCATATTTCCAAAATCTAGTCACCAGTTCTCAATCCTCCTCTTACTTGACCTAACAGTGGTGTTTGATGCCGTTTACACTCCTTCCTCCTGGAAACACTTTTTTCACTTAGCTTCTAGAACACCACAATCCTTTGGTTCCCCTCCACTTACTGGCTCATCCTTGCTTCTCCTTGGCCAGCTCTTTCTCATCTTCCTCACCTTTAAACTTAGGTAGGTCTCAGGGCTCAGTTCTTGGACCTATTCTTTTCTGTCTATATTCTCTCTCTTGCTGTGCCATTCTCGTGACTTTAAATACTGTTAGTATGTGGATGGCCCCCCAGATTCTCCAGCCTGGACCTCTTATCTAAAATCCAGAATCGTTATGTCCAATTACTTCCTTGACAGCTCCATTGGAATGCCTAATTAGCATCTTTCGTTTAACTTGTCCAAATAGACATCTTCATGTCCCTCCCCAAGAGTTGCTCTTCCTACCATTTTCTCCCGGTCAATAAATGGCAGCCCTAGCCTTCCAGGTGCTGAGGTCAACATCTTTAGAATGACCTTGCCTTGACCTTTTCTGCCTCTGACATTACACACCTAATACATCAGCAAATGTTGGCTTTTTCCTCAAAATACATACACTTGAGATCCAAACCACTTTTCATCCCCTTCACTTCTACCTCTTAGGTCCACCCTCTCATACCTGGATTATGGCAGCAGCCTCTTAATTAGTCTTCCCTCTTACATTCTCTGCCTTCCCACTCTGTTCTCCATATAATCATTCTTTTCAAATGTAAGTCAGATAATCTCCTGACAACTCTGTTGAGAGTCCTCCAGTGGCTTCTGCAGAGTCCATCAAACTCAGAGACCTTAGTAGGGACTCTGAGATGCTCTGTGACATGGTTGCCCAGCTATCCGGCTGACTGCACCCTCCTAACACTCACCAGCTTCTCACTCACCACTCACCACTCACTATGCTCAAGTCACATTGGCTTTCATACTGTTCCTTCATCCCATCATGACAGGCCTTCCTCTGCTTCAGAGCCTTCGTATGGGCTGTTCCCTCTGCCTGGACTCCTCTTCCCCACATATCCCCATTGCTCACTCCCAGTACCTTCAGATCTCTTTTAAAATATCACTTTACCAAAGAGGCTTCCCCAACTAACTTAAAATAGCACTCCCCCCCCCCATTCTCTGTCTCCCCATTATCCATGATTTATGTAGCATATATGAATAGGTCAAGTCATGATAAATATGTTGAATGTATATTTGCTGACTAAAATGTTGATTTGTATATTTTGTTTATTTTTAGAGTTCATATCTATGTACTAGAATATAAATTACTTGCTGGTGGGAATTTTGTGTTCACTGTTTCTGTTGAATGAATGAATATGCACATGTTTGTTTATTGCCTCGCTCTACTAGAATGTCAGCTCCTTGAGGGCAGGGTCTTTATTTATTGTTCAGTATTCTATCCCCATTGCCTGGAACAGTGCCTGATTTATAGTGTGTGCTCAATACATGTATGTCGAAATATTCGACTAATTGATTAATTTGTTTAGGCTTTCAAGTTGATTCAACTTGTTGCAACAACTTCCAAGAGTAATGTGCAAACTTATATCAATGTGATGGATAAATATACAAGTGTTCTATGAGGAATATGTGTTGATAACTTTTGACTGTCTTTTTAAGATTCATAATTTTATCTGGCTCCATGATATGGAAATGCTGATTTATATTTTTTAATTGCCAAATATAAATATAAAAACCAAAGTTTTTTCTTTCTAAGAGTATTTCACTATATGAAGCAGAGATGTCATTCAGCCTTATTTATATTGAACCTCTATAGTCCAACCATTGATTCCTTTCTCACTTGTTTAGATTTGTTGCTAGGAAGCACTGTGAGTATTTTAAGTATACATTTATTTCCACTAAGAGTTATGTGATCAGTTTTAATATCTTTAATATTCTTTATGATGATATAGATTAATAACAGGAATGCTGATGGTGGTGGTAGTGGTGATGTGTGTGTGCATGCGCACCACAGCTAAAGAACAACTTTGAGACTTGCCATCCAATTCACACACATACACACACACACACACACACACACAACCCACTCACTACTAAAAAAGAATTACAAAGTGGGTCAGTCTTACAAAGTATTTTTAAAGAGATGCAATTATACCTATTCCCTAGATTAACTAAACTATCTAATTCCTTTATTTAGTAAGGGTCCTGAGATGACCCGATTTAATGAAATGATATATAATTAACACCTCAGTTATTTACATGTGAATTTAGGTTATTTGAAGACTCCAGAAAAGTTTGTTCACAGGTACTTTTTAACTTCCTAATTTTTATTTTATATGAAAATGAAATTTAACATCATCCTAAAGTCACCACCCACAGATTTTTGTGTCTGTCATCCATATGCCTCTTTATGTATATATACAATCTATGTACTTGATTGTACATAAATGTGATAGTACTTTTATCACTTATATCTTGTATACATATATTTATGTCAATAAGTATATTGACATTTTTAAAAAATAATATTCTATTGTATATATGTACCAGAATTTGCTTATGCAATCCTCTGTGGATGAATATTTAGATTGTTTCCTTGTCTATTGTTGTTATAAAACTATTTGTGGTGCACATCCTTATGCATACATGTTTTTAATTTTAGTTAAAATTATTTTTAAAGTTTCTTCTTCAGTGTCATAGTTTTGTACTCCATATAAATGGATTGTTAAACAAAAGTAAGTTTCTCCCCTATTTTGTTTTTTAATTATTGTAAGTTTCAAAGTAGTGACATTTAAATAAAGGAGATTTTACTGTGTACTTTGCCCCGGAGCCCTCTCTTAAAATATATTCAAAGGGAATGAAAGGGCTCATTAAGAGATAGAGCTATTTGAGTTAAAGATCAAATCTGTTGAACATTTTCACTTAAATATACCAATCTTATCTTCTTGACATTTTTGTTATGTTTGATGCTGACAATAAAAACTTTGGAATAAGCTATAATTTCTGCATCTATGCATATTCAGGTCTGAAAATGAAAGAAGAATATGACAGGTTTGCATGTAGCAACTTCCCACCCACACATTTCTTTCCTTTCTGATTCTGACACTTCAGCCTTTGAAACAGTTCCCATGAGCAATACTGAGATTCAGACTATTTAGATCTAAAGGAAAAAATACAAGATCTTCTACTGCTTGTATCTAGCACCTGGAAACCTCTTTGAAGAAGTGCTGAAATGTACATCATGCTGGTATTTGTTTTGCACACAGGAGAAATCCTAAAGATATTTTAGGGGGAAGCAAGAGGGGCTGTCTAGAGATAGTAAGGACTGCTCGGGGCCAGAAGTGAAGAAGGGAACCTCAATCCACATTATTAAAATGACATATTTCCAATATATTCTTGTCAACTTAAATGGAGATTATATGTCACTCTAAAGCAAAGGTATCAAATTTCATTCTTGGCTCTTAAAAGAAACCAGGGAAAGAGAGACCTTTGTTGGAAAAAGTCTAGGTTTAGCTTCCAGGGAAGGGGTTTATTGACAGTATTGATAGTTGTCTGAAGTAGACTGGATCCTTGTAACATTACCTTGTTCTGTGACAGATAGAGCCAACCTGAGTCCATAGGAGTACATCTCTTTCCTAGTTTTCCAAAATTCAATACAATAGCTATAAGATATTTTTCATCCTTTATCAAAGAATATTAGTATTGTGCAGGGCCTTAACAGGTCATTGAGCTCAACTTCCCTCTCCCAGAAGAAGGCTTCCTCTTCCTTTTCAGCGTTGAGCCCTCTGATCTCTCCCTTCCCTAAGCAATATAGATCTAGATCCATCCATTATCTTTTTTTCCCATGCTTTCACTATTTCCTCGACTGCTGGCCTTTCCCCATTGGCATTCAGATCATTCCAGAACTACCTATCCTAAAAAGTCCCTCCTGGGACTCTATTTCCCCCTCAAACTGTTTGCCTGTCTATTTCGCTTGATAGCCAAGGGGCAACTTAATGCTTTCTTTGCTTTCTTTCTTTTTTTTTTTTTCTTATCTGCATCCTAAGTCCTCTGCCCTTCCCATTCTATCTACGGCCCTCATTACCATCCTCAAACTCCGTTGCTGAGGTCACCACTGACTGGCCAATTAAATCCATTGTTCCTTTCAGTCCTCCCCTTTCTCCTTTCTGCAGCACTGAACTATGTGGATCACTTCCTCCTCCTTGAAACTAACTCTTCTCTTTGGCTTTCCACTGTTTTCCTTTTGATTCCTCCCTTTCTTTCCCCTTTTCTTAATGTAGATGTCTTCCCTGCCCCCAGGTCCCAGCCACAGTCTTCTTTCTCCAGATGATTAAATTCCTCCTCCTGGCTTCAGTCACCATCCATATGCAAACAGCTTCCCTCTTGAGAGCCAGACCTGTATATCCAACTGGCTAGGGCACATCCCCATTTGTCTATCACTGATGGTTCCTCAGACTCAAAATAGCCAGCAGTGGATCATTGCCTCTATCTCCAAAGTCGAACAGAATACCCTGCTTGTCACGCTGTGGTGTCCTAGGTTTAAGCAGTCCCCAGCATCAGTAATACGGGACTTAATATTTGCCCTTAGGATGCTTGCATTGCAGCAGGTGATAGGGATGGCTCTGTCAGACAACAATGATTAGAGTCCATATAGTGACATAAGACTTCAGGCCAATACGTAGCAGCCTCTAATTCCAGGAAGACTGTGAAGATCTTATCATGTATTTAATTGTCGTATTTTGCTTTTTTTTTTCTGAGACTGAATTAATAAGATTTATATAAAGTCCAAGAGCACAGGGATTCACAGGGGGCAGACTGATCCACAAGGGCAGTCTACCCTCATCAGCCAGTGCTCATCAATGCAATGGGACAATTCAGAAGGAAAAGTAACTCACTGAGCCATCCATTTCTCACGCACAATCACAACTGAAGAGAGAAAATCTGAAGTGGAATGTTGAATCGGCTGCTGTTGGGAGACCCTGGTCTGCACTCTATCTGTATGCTTACTGAAGGGAGCGCAGGGCAGGGTTTCCCATACAGAGGGCACAGGCTACCACCGCCATTTCAACTGGAATCCACCCCACCAGTCCAGTGCTTCATGACAATTCAGCTGCTCTGCTCCTAAGAAGAAGCTTCAACCCTGATAAGTCTCTTCAGTAGTTACGAAATGTCCTTGTAACTCTCTTACAGTCTTCATCTGAACAAGAATTTTAATTTTTTAGCTCAATCTTCCCCCCTTCACCTCCCTATCTCTAAAGGAACAGTGATTTTGTACATGTTTCTTTTCTGTTTATCAATGAATTCTATGTTCTCTGTAGAAAAATTGGAAAATACAAAAATGTATACATAAAAAAAATCCCCTGAACTAGAGACAACCAATGTTAACATTCTATTATAGATTCTTGTGGTGGTTCATGTGCGCATAAGTGCACATGTGCATATACTCTCTCTCCCCCTCCATATATATAGACACAAACACACATGCACAGTTGGCCTTTGAACAACATGGGAGTATGGGGCAACAACCCCCACATAGTTGAAAGTCTGTGTATAACTTTCGAGTCCCCAAAAACTAAACTACTTCTAACCTCTTAGTGAACAGAACCTTTACTGATAACATAAACAGTCAATGATCACATATTTTGTATGTTATATGTATTTTGTACTATATTCTTAAAGTAAGTTAGAGAAAAGAAAATGTTACTTGGGAAATCATAAGGAAGACAAAATACATGGACAGTACTGTATTTATTGAAAAAGTCCACATACAAGTGGACCCACACAGTTCAACCTATGTTGTTCAAGGGTCAACTGCATATATAGATCTCTTTTTTGATATATATGTGTATATATCAAGGAGGGGTCATATATATATATATATGTATGTACTTATACACACACAAACACACACTATACATACCATATTTGAAACCTTTTGTCATTACCATTAATATTCCCTCATATATAAAAAATAATCTCCCATGTTATCATTTTAAAGGCCGAATAGTTAACAGTCTATTTGTTTTCTGATTCTTTGATTTTGTTTTTGTGAAACATC